>NC_090436.1:714633832-715847404 GCF_031143425.1 Pleurodeles waltl
GAGGTTGAGGAGGATGAGTGTGGCCATGCCTCTGTGGTCTAGTATGGCGCTTATAACAGCGGTGTCTTCGAGGAGTGCTGTTTTGCTGCAGTGGTTGCATCGGAATCCAGTTTGAGATGGGTCTAGGATTCAGTGTGTCTCGAGGAATTCGGTGAGTTGTTGGTTGACAGCCTGTTCCATTACTTTCACTGGGAAAGGGAGCAGAGAGATGGGTCTGTAGTTTTGCAACTCCCTTGGGTCGGCGGTGGGTTTCTTGAGCAGCAGGTTGATCTCGATGTGCTTCCAGTTTGATGGGAAGGTGGCAGTCTCGAAGGATCGGTTGATAGTTAGGTAGAGCTCAGGTGCTATGGTGGCACTGGCCAAGTTGAAGATATGATGAGGGCACGGATTTAGTGGATGGAGTTCATGAGTCTTTGGGTGTCCTCTTTGGTGATGAGAATCCAGGAGTTCGGAATCTGGTGTGGTGCTGTGTCCATGTTGGTGTTTGTGGGTGCTGCGGGAGGGTTTTGTTTCCTGAAGCGTTCGTAAATGTCCTGGATTTTTTGGTGGAAAAAGGTGGCAAGGTCGTTGCAGAGGTCTTAGGAGGGAGGGAGGGATGATGTATCTGTCCTGGGGTTCGTCATCTCTTTGACGATGGTGAGGAGCTCTTTGCTGTTGTGAGGGCTGGTGCTGAGGCGTTCTTGAATGGCGGCTGTTGTGGCGGCTCTGATGTTCAAGTGGTGCATGGTGACTCCATTCTTGTAGGTTGTGCGGTCTTCGGTTGATTTGCTGTTCCTCCATTTCCGTTCCAGTCATCTGCAGGTGCATTTGGATTCTTGTCTGTCTGCCATAAACCATTTAGGTGTTTTGCTGTGTCAGTTTCCCACTGGGATCCTTAGGGGGGCTACATTGTTGCCGCTTCCAATAACCAGCGGTATAGATTGCATGCAGCTTCATTGACATCTGCTGCGTCCGGTAAGGGGGGAGTGGTTGAGAGCTTTGGTGAGTTGTGCTTCTGTAACTTTGACCCAGCGTCTGCCAAGGGGGAAGGGAACATAGTGGCGTGCAGTGTTCTTTGTGAAGGTAAAGTGGACGCACTTGTCATCAGTCCAATGGTGTGAGAGATGGTGATGTTGTTCCCTGCTGAGAAGATGGGAACGAGGATGTGTCTGGCTCTGTGGGTGGGGATGTTGATGAGTTGTTTGAAGCCGAGTGTTGTAAGGTTGTGCAGGAGGTTTGTGGTGTTGGAGTATTATAAATACATTTTATATTATCATAACTAAGATCCCCAAGCCTACCCTTTCTACAGCAGAGTACATTCCCAGACTTCCCAAGGCATAGGCCAAGTTCTTTTCAAACAGCTTTGTCACTGAGTTGTAGGTTGAGTTTCATCTGCTTTGGTGTCTCAACTTTTCACTGTCTATACACAGTAACCCTTCGATTTTACACATTCATTTTGGTGCTACACCCTTCCTGCTTTGACAGCCAGCTTCATCAGGCAGTAACTGTAAAGGGGCCATGCAGTGACGAGGAAAGAAAAGTCCTTTTTAACTTAGTCCTGAATCACTATCACCAACAACTGGCATTCTAAAATGGTGCTTTGTTTGAAGATGTCTTGAGTTTTGAGACATATTCCGATAACGTTCACTGGATGGCCCATTTAATAACTTTAGATTGTCGGCATGAAACTCCAAGAAATAGTTTACCACTGGCACCATTACAGAGACGCACTTTCCTTTGTCATTCCAAACGTGCATCGAGTGACTCGTGCTTCACCAAGGCACTCTGTCAGTTCATGTGATTTCCATTGCATTCGTGACCTGGCACAGTGGAACCACGTATTGCTTTTTCTACTACTTATCGTTCCTAAATATTTCTGAAAAAAGTAAATATAACAACAATACTAATAAAGTCTTATTTATTTCTTTATCAGTAATTATTTACCAAGGCATATCAACTGGTCATGTCTTTCAGCCCATCCCATTTTGGCAACAACACTAAGAAAAACAGCACTAGGAAAACGTAAATTTGTGACTCAAGCCTTTAATGAGAAAAGGGAAACTGCAGCTTGGTTATTACTGTTGATTAAATGGGAATTCTGGTTGCCATAGTAGAGCCCATGCATTAGAGTGTGCCATTTTCAAAATAGTTCCATATAATGGATTGTTCAAGAGCTCTATAATTGTACCACTAGAGGAAGTGAATGCTGCCTTAGACCCCATGACGGGCCTTGGTCCAGCCTTAACGCAAAGGACTCAAGAGTAACCCCAGACTGGCTCCAACTAGAGTTTATCAGTGAGGTGCGGCTTAATCCCAATGGCACTGCAAGCACGAGACCCATGTCTAGGCATACCCACAATTCTTAAAGAGTCTCATTGATGAGTGAATTACTTGAATTAACCTCACCATCTGTAATTACTCTGGGCTGCATCCAGGGCATGTTTTTCTGATCTTTGTGCCACCACAGACAGGTACAAACCTAATGTCTCAGTTCAGTAGCCCTTTGTCAGTGCAATCTCCTGGCTTCTTTTGTTCCATGTGTTTGTTATGTGCCCCTAGGCCATTTTTAGCTCCAGGATATTGTCGGTAATGGCCCTCGGTGTCCTGAAGATCCGATGATAGCCCAGCACATGTACTAAGGAGGCATAAGAAGCAGAGTAACGTTTTTTCTTTTCTTGCTATTTTGAAAACAAATGTTAACAAGAACAAAATAGATAAACAGAATGTTTTGATGTTAAAAACAGAAGGGATAGTATAGAGACAAACACAGATTGTTTTCAAGCAATAAAAAAGAGATGGGGGTGAGTCGGAGGAGTGAAGGAAATGAAGGAAGTACCAAACTACTAAATGAGCAGGACCTGTGAATCCTTCCTCTAGATCCATAAAAAGGAAATCCATTAAGTGGGGATGGGGTGATTACAGGTTAATGGCAGAAGCAAGAAAGGAGCATTGAGGACAACATAAAGCACAGGACTAAATGGAGAGATAAATTGAGAATAGAAACAAGAGGCGGCCCGCAGAGGAAGAAATTCACTCACTGCAGAGGGACACAACAACAAAGACGTGAGCAAGGGCCGTGGGTCAGGATGTAAAACCATCTACATCAATTCACAAGCCATTTGACCCTTATTTTAGCTCACGCGCACACACACACGCGCGTGCGCGCGCACCCCCCGCCTCTCTCTCTCTCTCACAGGCGCGCTCGCACCCACAAGCGTGCATACAACATAACATTTAAAAGTATTTTTATTTACCTCAGCTACTAGAGAAGGTCATGCATCAGCTAATTGTACCCTATTGTTTATTACACTAATAGTGAAAAATATATTAAACTGAGGAAAGTGGAGCCCCAACCGCTGTCCTTGAGGACGAGCTGCCCCTGTGTTCCTGGTACTGATTTAGCAAGCTCCGAGATAATGGGTCGCAAAGGCAGTGCTAAGGTTTGCAAGGGGCAAGGGGCAATGGGCAAGGATTGCATCACGACCCATAAATGACGACAAGGAACACAGTAACAAAGGAGAGGGGCGTAATGGACTTGGATGTGAATTGCCATGAGAGTGGGATGGAGAGAAAGAGTATCCTAAACAGGTTCACCTCCATAAAAACAAATGATCACATTGCGAAGGGTCCTAAATGCCAGTGAGCAAAAGGGAGATGGTCTCAATGGGCTTGTGAAAAGAGATAATGTGCAACAGCAAAACAACATACTTCACTGCAGTATTCCCCATGCTTTTCACAGATTCTTCACTGGGTCAGGATGAATTTTCAAACACGAAGGAGGAGCAGTACCACTTTAGCTAGTTAGGGTTGGGAAAAGTTTAGTGCCTGTGTTAACGCGTCCGTCTATGCTAATTTATACACATCAGGACTCGTTTTAGGCCGATGAATCTTTTGACCCAGTGGTAGGTCTCCGTAAGACGAGATTATCAAACATCAAAATTTCCTTTTCATAATCATTAATGAAATATCGGCGCATTCATTTGCTTCTGACTCAAATAATCACACCTTAAAGAAGAGTTTGTGATTTTATTCCCTATTGATTACAATCTAATATTAAACGTATTAATCTCAAAACCAAGAAGCATAAAACCATAATCACAGAGTGGCAATTATAATAAACTTTCAAGAATGCGATAATCAGAATCATAGGATAGATATAACAGCAGAGATTTTACCATAGTGCATGATAAACATCAGAATATCAGTTCAGCATAGCTTCATGTCAGTCACGTCAGTTTCGTCAGTCAATCGGATACCTTTTCTAACCTCAAATTAGCATTAGCATGTTGGGCTTCATGTGAAACAATTTAGGACATCAATTTAGAAAAACATCTAACTAAGATACTTAATTAAACATACAGCAGTTGGTACCTAGAAAGAAAAAGCATAGAGATTCTGTTAGCAATAATATTTACCCTCCTCAAGCTAAGTCAGCATACAGGATCAGTCTTCGTCTTCAGGACATTAGTTGGTTCACCGTCAATCTATCTAAAGAGAATCATGGGTCACTCTCCTCATATGGAGGACAGTGTAATAGGGCAGTCTATGGACTGTAATATTTTGTCTAAGTCTCAAATCACCAAATAGAGTGACAGAGTTTCTGGATGCAATCGATGTCATCCCTTCCTAACTGAACTTCGTCCTCCGTGTCATGAGTTTTTATCCCCTTTTCTTAACCCATTCCCCAAAATTCTATTGGTTAATAACTACACCCCATCATTGGTAACCAATCAAATTATTCATTAAGTAATGCATTTGTCATTCTAAGATATTTTCTCATCTTCCAATTGGTCTTTATAATCAGCATTTTCGTAGGTGGTACGTCCGGGGTTACTTCACCATCTTGGCACACGTCTCGGGTCAGGAGTTCTTCTCCCCTCGTCTCATCGTCCTCGAAAGTGTCCATTACTGTTTCGAAGCACATATCTTTATACTAAAAGCTATTAGAATGCGGATGGGAAGTTTTGTTAATGTTGCTTTTCAATACAGAAGAGAACAATAGCTGGGTCATACTGTAGTTCTTTTGCGAGTCCGCATACAGGAAAAACAGGAAAATAGATTTTAAATGAGAGTTGCACAGCTAGTTCGCGACTCATGCTAACTTAAGACACACAATTTTAATGAATGCAGTTCAACTCATAATACTACATATAACTGAAGATTATTATTTATTTTAGCATTAACGTTCATATATGAGCAAAACTTATACCTTTATTTAATATATTCTAGGAATGTTTTAGTCAAATGTAAGCATTTCACGTCTATAATATATGATATTAAAACTACGCTCTCTCAGTCCCTCCTCTGATGACGCACGTCATCACACAATTCTTCATTATCAGTTTTTCACCTTGCGCATTATGCGCATTTCAACATCTTGCCCTTTATGTGAACTTTCCCATATTTCATTGAACATTTTCTCTCTTTCACTTTCTTCATTTTGTATGGCTCTTTTTGATAAATTTCTTCTAATTTTGTCATTAATTTTACATGCTCCCCATAATCCTAGTAGACAAATTAAAACAATCAATAGGCCCATCATAATTTTTGCAAGGACACCATTCCAAATACTGGTAAACCAGTTTCCTACCCGGGCAATTCCTTTTCCAAATTTTTCCCAGACTCCAGGTTCTTTCAGTTCCTTCAAGTCTGTACTATCTCTAGTCAGGTTAGTAAGCATGTTTCTAATTTTCTTACTATTATCAGGTATGCAGGAACAACAGTGACGCTCATTAAGCATTTTGCACACACCTCCATTTTTGGCTAAAAGAATGTCTAAAGCAAGCCGATTTTGAAGAGTCATAGCTCTTTCTGCAGCAAGTTCAGTATCCATTAATAATATTGCTCCTGTAAAGTTTGTCAGCATGTTATCCACAATAGTGGACAACTTTTGAATTTTCATAGAATTTAGGATAACCCCAACTGATGGGATTATTGCTCCAAATATGTCACCAATGACAGAAGCCACGGATTCTCGTTTTTGTCTTGAATGTTGTATTTCAGAAGACTTATGTATTTGTTTTAAGTCATCAATCTGGTATATTTTTGGGAAAACTATTCCCAAATAACATGTCCCATACCATCCCTTTGGGAGACGATAATATGCATTCAACCCACAGATGTAATAGATTCCAGGAATCGCTGGGTCTTGTCCATTTAACATGAAGGTCCATTTACTCTGAAACAAAAACACATGCCTGCATTCACTCGTACCCACAAACAAATTGTCATTATCAGATTTCGGTCTGTATATACATAGCCTACCTACGTGTAGTGCATCTATAGCTAACTTGCCTTGTGTTTTAATAGCAGTGTAAGCGTAATCATTTGCATAGGTATGTTTTTCTAAGCCTTTTTCTAGTTTCTCCTTTAATGCTTTGCGTCTATCATCTGTGTGATCTAAAAAGCTTTTCTCTACAGGAGACAGTAAGCATGTTAAATTGTTGCGGTGTGCGTAAGCGGTTCCAAATGTTAGTGTTGGCTCAAAGAATCCTCTAACTAATTTTATGTCATGCTCTTTAGCTAGCTTATTTAGGAATTCAATTATAGGCACAAAAGAGAACACAACGTCTAGATTTGAATAAAAGTATTGTACATGCTCTTGATTATAAAATCTCGTTAGTAACAAACTACAACTAATCCCATAAGTAAGAGGGAGACTATGATAAGTGACCCCCTCCTGCACAGATGAAGGAATTTTAGTACACACATAACAATCTTTCGTATCCATAGTCTCCACGTACTCGTTCAATAAGCGATAGAAGACATTAGTAGAAAGTTCCCCCTTTGTATTAGTTCCCTCATGTAGATGTTTAGTATCTTGTTCGAATTTCTCCCACGGTGATAATTTATTAGTTGTAGTGGTAGTTTCAGGTTTTGAAGTTGCATTAATAGTCTCTCTCTCTCTCCATGGCATTCCCACAATCACTCCCACAATCATTATTGCGCATACAACACCTATCATAAGTCCTAACCAACCACACACTTTACTTCCCTTGTTACTATAAGCCATGTTTGTATAGAATCAGAATAGTAGATCAACAATCAACTCAAGATGGCAAACTCTCTATGCGTATTTACAGCGTCTTCTTTCACTTCAGGACCCTTTTTGTCAATTCAGGTTAGAAGCTTGTCGTAATCAGGTTTTCTTGATGTCAAATCCGGATTTGTCTCTTTCTGGTAGGTTTATAGAGTCTCTTTCCTTTTAATATATTTTTCCACAAAGTTTTCCTGATGTTTTCCTTCAGGTACCGTAGTATTGGCCTGGCACTTCTCGATCAAAGCAGAATGCTAAGAATTCTTGTTGCCATTCAAAGGTTGTAGCATATGCCCATTCAGGACCTGTGTACCTTCGATTTGCTATTCTCTTTCTTTTTAATCTTCTTTCACCTTGATGTTCCCCTTCACTCAGATCATCCACCTGTGAGGTATCACTCTCTTCTATTATTGACTCGTTTGTTAATTCTCTTATTCTAAAGGGTGACCTTTCTGGCCATGTATCACCTTTGCGAGTCTTGTGTCTGTGATCTCCTTCAGGACTCTGGACAACACCCTCCTCTCGTGATATGGTGTTTTCTCTCGGCAGGCTTGGAATTCGATCAGAATAGCTTGATTCGTTCTGATCTGTGTTTGTGGCTACTCCGTCTCGCTCTTCTTCTGGTTCAATACTGTATTCAGGTTCTGAATTGTATTCGTCTGCTTCTGGGATAACCTCTCTGTGTCTTTGTTCTCCTGTTGCCTCCACTGAGATTGGCACTCCGTCACCTCTCTCGATCTCTCTGATAGTGTGAGGCACGCGGCTGTTCTCAGCAGGCTCTTCTGTAGACTCAGATCTTTCTTGACTGATCTCTGACTCTGAGGCTTCTTCTCTTGAAGTTGTTGTACCGGAATTTTCAAGTTCCTCTTCAACAGGACATGTTACCCTTTTTGTGTGACTGGCATGTATCCAGTTGGGAACCCCGGCACATTTCACAGCAGTAGTGGTCGTCAATATCACTTGATATGGCCCTTTCCAACGCGGCTCAAGACCCGATTTTCTTACGTGTTTCTTGACAACCACCCAATCTCCAGCTTGCAGAGAGTGTCCTGGTTCGCCGATTGGTGGTAACGTGTTAGCTTCTACCTGGTGAGAGAAAGAGCGTATCACGTCAGCTAAATTCTTGCAGTAATCCAACACCATATCATCTGTAATATTCACTAGTGCATTGGCAGGTACCGCTGGTAACCTCATTGCTCTACCCATGAGGATTTCATGGGGTGACAATCCTGTTTTCTTATCTGGTGTGTTTCTCATGGACATCAGTACTAGCGGTAATGCATCTGGCCACTTCATGTTCGTTGCTGCACACATTTTCGCTATTCTTGATTTTAAGGTACCATTCATCTGTTCAACTAGTCCTGATGCTTCAGGGCGATAGCTACAGTGTAACTTCTGCACGATGTTGAGTGCTGCACACAGAAGCTTGATCACCTCATTGTCGAAGTGTCTTCCCCTATCTGATTCTATAGAAACCGGGAACCCGAATCGTGGTATTAATTCCCTCAGTAATAGTTTTGCAACTGTGAGACTGTCATTTCTACGTGTAGGGTATGCCTCGATCCAATGGTTGAAAACACACACAATCACCAACACGTACTTCAATCCTCCACAAACAGGCATCTCAATGAAATCCATTTGTATTCTATTAAATGGACCTCCAGCTCTTCCAATGTGGCTCAAATTTACCACTGTTCCTTTTCCAGCATTCATCTGTTGACAGATGATGCACCTGTGACAAATGATTTCTGCAGCATGTCTGAATTTTGGATTAAACCAATCAACTTTGAAAGATCTGATCATGGCGTCTCTTCCTAAATGTGCTTGCCCATGATATAATCGGGCGAATTGTGACAGTAGACTATTAGGTAAGACTAATTTTCCATCATCTGAGATCCATGTATCATCTGCTCTCGGATTACATTGCATTCTCTGCCAGGAGCGTTTTTCTTCCTTGTTAATACGGTTCTGTAGTGTTTTTAACTCATCTAGAGTATCAACCACTTGTAATGCTAGATTCAGAGTTGTGTCATTTTCAGGCTGAGGTAACAATTCCCATTGCTCTTTGAATGAGATACAATTTAATGCACAAAATCTTGCTACCTGATCTGCATAATCATTTCCCATTGACACAAAGTCTTGTGATCTGGTGTGAGCACTGCATTTTACCACGGCAATTTCAAGAGGTAACTGAATCGCATGTAACAAATCTCTTATCTGTTCTCCATTTTTCACAGGTGATCCGGAAGAGGTCATGAAACCCCTTTGTGACCAGATCTGACCAAAATCATGTACAATTCCAAATCCATATCTGCTATCCGTATAAATTGTAACTTTCAAATTTACAGCAGCATGGCAGGCCTTTGTAAGAGCTATTAATTCTGCCACTTGTGCTGAAAATACTTTTTCAAGCCAGGAGGCTTCGACTATGCCAGCCATTGTACATACTGCATAGCCAGCTCTTAATGTTCCAGTTGAATCCCTTAAACAGGACCCATCTACGAACATAATGCAATCGTTTTCTTTTAATTGGGTGTCCTGTATGTCTGGGCGAGGTTTGGTACAGAGGTCAGTTACCTCAAGACAATCATGCTCAAATTCTTCCCCTTCTTTGACTTCTGTATTTTCATTGGGAAGCAGAGTTGCCGGGTTCAGTACTGTGCATCTTTTCAATGTGACATTTGGTGACCCCAAAATAATCGTCTCATATTTGGTAAGTCGTGCATTTGTCATGTGCTGTGTTTTTGTCCTTGTCAACAGTATTTCAACAGAATGTGGAACCAAAACTGTTAGAGGGTATCCCATGACTATGCCCTCACATTGGGAAAGGCTTTGACCAACTGCTGCAACTGCTCGCAAACAACCCGGTAGGGCTGCTGCGACAGGGTCCAAAGTAGCTGAAAAATATGCTACAGGGCGATTTGCATCTCCGTGGACCTGTGTTAAAACAGACAAAGAACAAGCATCACGTTCATGACAAAACAACAGAAAAGGTTTTTCATAATCGGGCATCCCTAATACTGGGGCCCTGCACATGCATTCCTTCAGTTCCATAAATGACTCAAGTTCTTCTTTTGTCAAAGTGATTATATATGGCTCATCTTTGACATCTTTCCCTGTCAATTTTATCAAAGGCTTTGCAATGATTGAAAAATTGGGTATCCATTGGCGGCAATAACCCACCATTCCCAAAAACATCCTGACCTCTCTTTTTGTTGTCGGGGGATTCATTTGTATGACAGCTGTTATTCTCTCTTTTGATATTCTTCGGGATCCTTTCTCAATTAAATGTCCCAAATATTTTACTTCTTTCTGACAGTACTGAAGCTTCTTAGGTGACACCTTATGCCCATTTCTTCCCAAATGGTTCAACAATGCAATGGTATCATATTTGCAACTGTCTCTGGTCTTGGATGCAATCAACAAGTCATCAATGTACTGCACAAGAGTTGAAATAAAAGGCAGTACAAGAGGTTCCAAATCCTTCATTAAGATCTGATTAAAGATAGATGGAGATTCGGAAAACCCTTGAGGGATTCTGCACCAACTGTACACCTTATCTAGGAACTTAAAACTGAACAAAAATTGGCTTTCTTCATGTAGTGGTATTGAGAAAAATGCCTGTGATAGGTCTACTACGGTAAACCATTCAGCATCACAAGGAACTTGGAACATTATTACCGCTGGATTAGGAACTACAGGGCAGCATTTTATCACAATTTCATTTATTTTTCTCAAATCCTGCACAATCCGAATCTTCCCACAGGGCTTTTTCAAACCCATAATAGGTGAGTTGCATGGACTGCTCAAAACTTCCTTTAGAACTCCTTGCCTGAGAAAATCTGCAATTATCTGTGTCACCTCAATGAGCACGTCTTGAGTCATGTGGTATTGTGGTACTTGTGGGAATACGGCATTTGGTTTTATCTGCACCTTGACTGGTTTAATTCCTTTAATCAATCCAACCTCTTTTCCTGTCAAATCCCACACTTTTTCTGTTACGGACCCTTGTAGGTCAGCAGGTAAGTCAATTAATGTGAACACTGGGAATAAGGTAATTAGAGATTAATCTTCGCTCATCTCCCCTCCTCCTATAAGCTGGTCCTCTTCACCTTCATCATCACTGTTTGTCTGAACTTCTATTCCATCGTTGGAACAGGTAATTGAACATTTAGTTTTACATAGTAAGTCCCTTCCCAGTAGGGATACTGGACTTGAGTCGCATACAACAAACCTATGCAGGCCTTGGAAATTTCCAATTTCAACCTGTACTGGATCGGTAATTGGATTGGTTAGATACTGATTAGCCACACCAACCACTCGTATGGTGCGTCCTGATAAAGATAACCTTGGTACTTCCACACTACGGACTGTAGAGCGTGTAGCTCCGGTGTCAACCAAAAATGAAACCTTATAGCCTATTACCTTCCCTTCTACATATGGCCTCTCTGATCTACTTCTAGTGAGGCTGCAAGCCTACACTCTTCACTGTCTGAACTGTCATCTGACCAATCGTCATTCGTCTCATTTTCACCTCGTAATGGGAACTGCTGTACAGTATTGTTTTGACTCGACACCTGACCTGTGACCTGCTGAGGAAGCATCACCTGTTGCTGACCCATCGGGGCTAGAGGTAGCTGCATTTGCTGTCTAGGTACCATAGGAATCTGCTGTTGTATTGGTTGTACTGACACAGTTTGGAAACGTGGCGTCTGCATTTGCTGTATGGGTTGTACCCCTGACATCTGTGCCAAATTATTTTGATAATTCTGATTTTGCTGTCTCATTCTTGGACCTCGTTGATTTTGTTGTGTCCCAACATTCATGCTCTGCTGAACTGTACCATCATGCACCATATTTGGACAATCCCGCTTCCAATGTCCCATGCCCTGCACGCGTGACATGGTGACATCCTCTTCATTACTTGCCCATCATTTTGCATGACAACATTATTCATGTCTGAATTTCGATTCACAAAACCTCGACCTCTACCTCTCGGCTGTACCTGAAACCCTCCGTTCATTTGCGGGTGCTGATTCATAATTTGTTGAACACCATTTCCCTGAATTCCAGCCTGTGCAGCTCTTATCTGCATCACCATCACCTTTTCCTTTAGCTTTTTCTGCTTTAACTCAATTTCATCACTACAGTATTTCGCATACTGCAACACCTCGTCGATCGGTTTAGCTTGCCAACAAATTAAATGATTCTTAATCATCTGACCAACCTCTGGTCTCAGCCCTTCAACAAATCTGAACACAAGATGATTCATGTCTTTCGGCTCGATCGTTTCAGTACCACTGTAATGTTTAAATGCTTTTAACAATCTCTCATAATAAGCATGTATTGATTCCTTAACTTCTTGCGAAGTCCGGTCAATTTTCTGCCAATCGGTCACCTTCGGTGACACCTTTTGTTTCAAAAATTCAATTACTTTATGATAATATTTCATCACCTCTTCAGAAGGTGCTCCTGTCACCTTGTCCCTTGCCGGTTCCTTTGTGGGCCAATCCACCCCTCTTTTGCACTCAAGCCATAAATCTGGTGGAACAATAATCTCAAACAAAGTATTCAAGTCCTCCCAGAGACATTTTGCAAGCTTCACGAATCTATCTATCTGTCTGCTGATACCACTCGATCGGTTTCTCTCTCAACCTCGGGTAATCATTTGTAAAGGACAAAATATGCCCCCTGGACCATGGCACATGGACTAAAACACCACCAGCTGTTTCTCTCATAGGCAAGATTTTTACTGAATCAAGATCGGGTGCTGTCGCCATTTCAATAGATCCTGGACTATCCCTTTATCCTTTTTCTTTGCCCATCTGTTTTCCCACTTTTCTAATGCTCCCCAGATTTGCGCACTCTGCAGCAATTCTTTCAAGTGTGTCTTCATACCTGCGGATCTCATGTGTTGGAAATCTTTTGTGTCAAAGTCTAATCTGTAACTTCGTTTCAAATGTTTCGTGTTCCCAATATCGATATTGTATCTGTCTGCCAAATTTGTTAATCTCTGGTGTATTTTTCCTACTTCTTTAGTAATCTTAGGGCACAAGTATCTCAATTCCGTCTCAGTGTAAGATTCTAACCTGTTTACCCCCATGGTTCCTTCCACCAACTCAGCAGCTTCTGCACCTAGTCGTACCAGATTCAGGTATTCATTTTGTTTTTCTTTTTCGGGATTGACTTCGGTTACCGTAGTTGCTGTAGTCTTTTGTGATGTACAGGTTTTCTCTAACCACTCATTTAACTGCTGCACTGTAAAACCCTGCAGTGAAAGGTTCCCTGTATGTATCATTGGAGTGTATGAGGTATTTGTACTCATAGTTTGGGGAGTCAAAACTCCCAACCCTGCTTGTCGCATTGCCTCAAGAGGTGCCCCTATTGGACTCAGGTCCATTAAAGGTCTTGATTGCTCGAAAACATGTCCTCCCTGGGCCATTATTTGTGGAGTTCTAATAGACCCTCCTCTTATAATTTCATTGGCCACAACTCCCTGTTCACATGTCTTTGTTCTCTCTTGGGCATATAATGGTACTGGGGGACCAACAGTGATAGGTAGTGATATTGCGGCAGGGGTCTGACCTGATCCCAGGCTTCTTGGAGCTTCAACACCATAGGTCTGCTCTAATAATCCTGGTGCAGGTTCCTTTAAAGGACCCGCTACTGGGTTATACCCCGGTATCAGTTGTGGCGGTTGTGACACTAACTGTGGGGTTGACTCAATCTGAACCAATCTCGATTTTGTATATATCGGGTCTGGCGGCACCACTAAGTTCGTAGTAGTCTCAAGCACTGGAACATCAGGATAAATTATTTTTATCTGCGGTGGAGGTTGCAACTGTTTCGGTATGTCTGGAGCAGTAGGTACACTGTCACCATTCTGTATCGAAGCTGTATCACTAGTCTGTACCGTATCAGTGACTCCCTTTTCTTGTGTCTGGTTCCCAGGATCCAATCTAGTGCTCGGAACATTATCACTCACCGCATAAGGTGGTGGTCTGTCATGTAGTAATCTATCCATAAACTCCTCGTCCTCTGAATCGTCCTCTTCTTCCCAGGACCTTTTTTGTTCCTTAACTTTGTCCGAATCTCTGTTAGTTTTGCAAGTAGCTTTCTTTCCCTGTGTCTCTTCTCCCTGTGTTATCGCTGGAAATAGCTTTAACCCATCTACGATTCCCCGTCTCCACATCTTATTCTCGTTGTCCCATCTTGCTTCTGCATAGGATTTTTCTGCTCTTGTCAATCTCCTGTGAAACCTTTCCTGCCTGTGTTTAAGAGCCATTAAATCCCAGATCGCTAGTGCCTCATATTGGGCTGGTCTCGGGGGTGGTTTTTGTGTACTTAGCATCCACCTCAAGTTTTCTAAAACTCTTTGATTGAACGTTCCATGTTCCGGAAACGCTAGACACCCTTCTTTTTCTGTCAACTTGCGCCATTGTTTTAACCACAAACACAGTGCAACACCCTTTTCCTCCATAACAGTATAAGCTGGAGTACCTTCGGGCGGTGTAGGTTCCCCATCTGTTGCAACGATGTATACATCTCCCCTCAAAGCGCTTTTGAATGCCTTAACAAAGTTCATTTTAAATTTAAATTTAATCAGGAACGGCTTAGTTCCCAGGACACTCTTCACCTGCCCTTTGCTCACCCTATTGCCTCTCACGGACGGCAGCCAATCCGTGCGCGACCCCTCTCAACATCTGACCTATCCCAGCGCGGCACCCCTGACGTCACACTCATACACACTGCAGCTGACAAAGTCTTGCGGCTTATCCACACCTCACTAACTTCTCATATCCCACACAAACTAATGCAATTTATTGCAGACACCTTAAATGACAATACAAATCTGCTGATTTACTACAGGAAGGATAACGCATTCGCTTCAGAACTTTACAGAGATTTCACTTGAAGCCTCGGCCGCTACTCTCTCCTTCTCAGATCCCACATACGCAAGCAGAATTCGACCCGCAAATCCTACTCTCGACTTGTCAATGACTCCCTCTAGTGCACTTTAGAGCTTGTCAAATCTCCATCGAAGGTTTCATATATACGTTGTGACTCAAACTTGACTTGTCAACCACGCCCGATTGACCTATTAAACCACGCAGATTACAACATAAACCATATTTTTCATCCTACTCCGGAGTCTTTAAACCTCAACAGGTCCGTACCTTGACCAACCACGTGGATAATTTTTTAAACAAATAGCGCTGCATTCACGTGAAGTACGCCGACTTCCCTACTCTCATACTGTGGAGTACGCCCACTCCTGCTAAACGACACTTATCTTTGGCCTAAACACACAATCTTCACAATCTCCTGCAAGTTGCATAAGCTTTTGAGCAAGCGCAAAACCCTAACCACACATACCATGGCGCCAAGAACATTCCCAACTCATCTTAGCCAGGCTCCGACATCCCAGGAAAGCCTATGGTGTACCTAGCCACTCATCGTTTTGCCAAATTTCATCATTATAAAAAAAAAAAATTAACCACAAAAACTCCGTCCTAGGGCCCCCAAGGGCCAAACCCGAACTCTGCTACCAAAACTGTTAACGCGTCCGTCTATGCTAATTTATACACATCAGGACTCGTTTTAGGCCGATGAATCTTTTGACCCAGTGGTAGGTCTCCGTAAGACGAGATTATCAAACATCAAAATTTCCTTTTCATAATCATTAATGAAATATCGGCGCATTCATTTGTTTCTGACTCAAATAATCACACCTTAAAGAAGAGTTTGTGATTTTATTCCCTATTGATTACAATCTAATATTAAACGTATTAATCTCAAAACCAAGAAGCATAAAACCATAATCACAGAGTGGCAATTATAATAAACTTTCAAGAATGCGATAATCAGAATCATAGGATAGATAGAATAGCAGAGATTTTACCATAGTGCATGATAAACATCAGAATATCAGTTCAGCATAGCTTCATGTCAGTCACGTCAGTTTCGTCAGTCAATCGGATACCTTTTCTAACCTCAAATTAGCATTAGCATGTTGGGCTTCATGCGAAACAATTTAGAACATCAATTTAGAAAAACATCTAACTAAGATACTTAATTAAACATACAGCAGTTGGTACCAAGAAAGAAAAAGCATAGAGATTCTGTTAGCAATAATATTTACCCTCCTCAAGCTAAATCAGCATACAGGATCAGTCTTCGTCTTCAGGACATTAGTTGGTTCACCGTCAATCTATCTAAAGAGAATCATGAGTCACTCTCCTTATATGGAGGACAGTGTAATAGGGCAGTCTATGGACTGTAATATTTTGTCTAAGTCTCAAATCACCAAATAGAGTGACAGAGTTTCTGGATGCAATTGATGTCATCCCTTCCTAACTGAACTTCGTCCTCCGTGTCATGAGTTTTTATCCCCTTTTCTTAACCCATTCCCCAAAATTCTATTGGTTAATAACTACACCCCATCATTGGTAACCAATCAAATTATTCATTAAGTAATGCATTTGTCATTCTAAGATATTTTCTCATCTTCCAATTGGTCTTTATAATCAGCATTTTCGTAGGTGGTACGTCCGGGGTTACTTCACCATCTTGGCACACGTCTCGGGTCAGGAGTTCTTCTCCCCTCGTCTCATCGTCCTTGAAAGTGTCCATTACTGTTTCGAAGCACATATCTTTATACTAAAAGCTATTAGAATGCGGATGGGAAGTTTTGTTAATGTTGCTTTTCAATACAGAAGAGAACAATAGCTGGGTCATAGTTCTTTTGCGAGTCCGCATACAGGAAAAACAGGAAAATAGATTTTAAATGAGAGTTGCACAGCTAGTTCGCGACTCATGCTAACTTAAGACACACAATTTTAATGAATCCAGTTCAACTCATAATACTACATATAACTGAAGATTATTATTTATTTTAGCATTAACGTTCATATATGAGCAAAACTTATACCTTTTATTTAATATATTCTAGGAATGTTTTAGTCAAATGTAAGCATTTCACGTCTATAATATATGATATTAAAACTACGCTCTCTCACCTGTGTGAGCCGGCCTTTCTGCCGGTAGGTGTGTATTGCACATCATGACATTAATGAAAAATCTATGGCAGGGATGACAAGGACACAATATGACTGGCCTTCGAGGAGAAACCTTGGGCGTATCATTGCATGATTGTGTGGTGTTGGGGTGCATCATAGCAGTGACTGGCACATGGGAATGAAATCATGGCACTGTCCCGCCTTTTTAGGACAATAAGGGAACATCGCAGCTGAAGAACCTGTTGGCTGCATGCCTTAGGCACATTATGACATTGGTGAGTCTAGAGGGCAGGATCCTGGAGCCCTGTTGTTTGGTTCCATGGAATGGCTTGGGCACATTATTGTATTGCAATTCCTATTGGGCCTGTCTAAGGAGCACTATAGTATTTTCACCTGTTGCAATTACCGCACATTTCCATACTTGAGCTTCACAATATTGCCTACAAGTTAATTCCTGAAAGACGTAAACCCAGCAAATGCCCTCCTAACCTCATTCTATTATCTAGATTTGATTCTAGCACATTAATCTGACAAAATATGATTGTTTACGTTACTTCAGCAGCCAAGGCCTTGCAGCTCTCAACGCTATGAATAATTTGCACCAAGTCTCTGTTCAGGTTGTTAGTAGCGCACAGTAAACTTTAATTTTTTTCTTTCCTTAAACCTGATTCATCATGGTACTTTTTGTGTTGGTTGTATGATGGAACCACGCATGCGGCAACCACGCATGCCTGAACAATGCGGGCGGAACAACGACCACGTTGTTTCCACGCATGCCTTTACCACGCATTCCTTTGCAATGATTTTTCGTTGTAAAGGCATGCCTAGTAAAGGCATGTGTGGAAACGGCATGCGTGGTTGTCGCATGCCACCCCTCCACCCTAAAAACAGAAGTACCCCGACCCCCCACCTTTAAAAGCAACCCTGATACCCCCCACCTACCATGAGCCCTCAAAACCGACCCCCACCTCCCAAAAATAAAACTACCCAGACCCCTCCTACCGGCCCCTAAAAACCCAACCCCCCTCGTGCCAGGAAAACAAAATTACCCCAACCTCCCACCCCATCCCCTAAAAACCTGACCCCCCCACCCATCCTAAATACAAATTTACCCCGACCCCCACCGCTAAAAACCCGCCCCTGCCCTAAACACAAAATTATCCCAAGCCCCCCACCTCTAATAACCTGCCCCCCACCCGCCATAAATACAAAATTACCCCAACCCTGGCCCTTAAAAACCCGACCCCCCCCCCCCCACATGCCCTCAATACAAAATTACCCGCCCCTAAAGACACACCCCCTACCTTAAATACAAAATTACCCCAACCCCCACCCTAATAACCTTTACCCCCAAAAAACCACCTGCCCCTAAAAACCCGACCCCCCCACCTGCCCTAAATACAAAATTAACCCGACCCCAACCTTAAAAACTCACCCCCACCCGCCCTAAAAACATAACTACTCCAACCCCCAAATACAAAATTACCCTGACCCGACTCCTCCCCTAAATAACCGACCCCCCACTCACCCTAAATACAAAATTACCCTGACCCCTCGACCCTAAAAACCTGACCTCCCCACTCCCTAAATACAAAATTACCCGACCCACAACTGTCGCCCCTAAAAACAAAATTACCCCGAATCCCCAATCCACCCCTAATAACCCACCCCCCACCCACCCTAAATACAAATATACCCCAATAAAAAAAAAACCTGGCCCCTACAAACCCGACCTCCCCACCCGCCTTAAATACAAAATTATCCCGACCCCACCCCTAAAACCCCCCCACCCGCCCTAAAAAATGTATTACCCCAACCCCCCAAATACAAAATTACCCTGACCCCCACTCCGCCCCTATCAACCTGACCTGAATAATATAACCTAACCACCTCCAGCCCTTCACCCCCCAGCCCTAAAATCTACCCCCAGCCACTTACCAGACCGCGTCCTCTCCCGATGGATCTTCCTTTTTCTCTACCTTAACCATACATGTGTGTTGTTCAGCATATGCGTGGTTAAGGCAGAGAAAATGGCCTGCTTTGTTTAGGCAAGCGTCGTTCCACTTGCGTGAACAACACAGGCATGGTTCCGGATGCGTTGTTCCAAATCTTTCTCTTTTATGTTGACTCTTTTTGGCCCCTATTATGCAGTGTGGCTTTAGATTTAGAATAATGTTTCCTCTGTTTTTGCCTTTCACTCATGAGAGTGTGGAACAAAACCAAGCATGCATTCATTATGAGTGTATTTGACAACTGCCTGGTATCCCCACATCTAGACCTGCCACTGGGTCTCCACTTGTTTGTGTCTGGCCAGCCCTTTCCATCAGACGCATTATGACCCCTCGGGAGAATCAAAGCCATTCATCAATATTCAAGGTGTGACAGCGCCAAAGCAGTCTCCCCACCAGGTAAACCACTAATCACCCACCTGTAGTCCAGCGGGGGAGTAGAAATTTGAAAGCAATTCTATGAGCAAGTTAGCCTAGCAGAGTGCCCAGCCTTAACTTCGTGTGAGTACCACCCTGTCCTGCAGGCCAAAGTTCAGCCTCTTAGCCGACAGGGATTGACATGGTCCCCCTTCTTCTGGTAAGTATTTTCAGGGCTTTCATCGGGTACACCATAGCTCTGGATGGCAAAGCTTCTTCTCACATAATGTGGTTTTACTTTAAGAATATGGCAGATACATATTTTAAGTCAAGCTTCGTGCAATTTCAAAGTATTGTAGGCTGATTTTTTAGATTAATTTATGTTAGTCTTGAGACACTTCTTGCAGATATTAGTTGTATATATTTTTTTGGATGTGCAAGGTTATATACATTCTCACCTCTGAATGTTTACTAGCCATCATTGTATGCTGTAGTTTCCCTTTAAGAATACCATTATCCTTGTTATGATATCATCACTATCTCCTAGAAAATACTTGTGTTTTCCTTTCATTTGCCAACACCTAGTAGCTCTGCATTTTCTCGTGATGGCACCATGCCACCAAATTGAAGATTGCCTTAATGTCCCTACTCATAAAATTAGCAGCGAGTTCCTACAGCTATTAGAACATTCGAACGTTGGCAGCTCCATTGAAAACAATGGAGTGCTGCGGGCTTTTACTGGCCGGTAAAAGCCCGCAGCGCCAACATTCCAATGTTCGCTTTGTTCACAGCAACAGCTGTGAACAAAGCCTCACGGAGCCCGAGGGGATTTTAATCCCCTCGGGCTCCGTGAGCAATTTGTTTTTTTTAATAGAACATTCTGCCCCGAGTGGCAGAATGTTCTAATAGCCTTAGAACCCGCCGTAGCGGGCTCTACCGGCTATTAAAGGCC
The DNA here is from genome assembly GCF_031143425.1 of Pleurodeles waltl. NCBI lineage: Eukaryota > Metazoa > Chordata > Amphibia > Caudata > Salamandridae > Pleurodeles > Pleurodeles waltl. The sequence goes on from NC_090436.1 coordinate 714,654,185, forward strand.
CTTTCCCTTGTTAAATGCCCGAGCCGATAGCCGGTAGAGCCCGCTACGGCGGGTTCTTAGGCTATAGTGAATGTCCTTTCTTCCTTGAAAGGACAGGCATGATCTGTGAGCCTCAAGTCCCATCCACCATTACCTGGTGAGAACACTATCTAACTTTAACATCAGTCTCACCATTTGAGTTCAATTCCATGGACTCTAGGGCTTTTATACTAATTTGTAAATGCTAAAATCTTTGCATTTGCGTTCACTCTTATCTCAAATTTGACATTTGATACAATAAATCATAAGGTAATGTTCTAATGCTCACACAATGACACGGAGTTTAGCGGTAAGGTGTTAGATTGTGTCACTATTTTTATTAGTGTTTCTAGGACTGCCTGATCACTCCATGTCTGCAAAACACCATTTTTCCAGCCCTATATTTTCTTTTACCAATAATTGGTTCATGAAGATTCCAAAGCACAATAGGTGATCATGTAATACAGGATTGGAAAATTATGCCTATCTGCCATAGAGTGAGCTGGAACCATACACCTAAGACGATGTTGATTTAGGCATTTTTACTTTGGTGGCAACAGTGGTTGCTAATAGAGTTGCCCAGAGTTCTAATCACTCCTTTTTCTCATGCTTTTTTGCCAATTGTTTGAACATTTTAAAATTTATATTGCCCCTATCTTATACTGTCCAGGATACTAGATCCTGGTTCTGAAATGGAAATCTGGCCTCTAAAACCTCGCTGCCTCAGTGGGGTAGTTTGGGTGACATGTATAAAGCTTAACTCATGAGTGGAGGCTTGAAGGTTAATTTGGGTACAATGCATAGTGCAGTTGCAACAGGAGTTATTACAAAGAAAATTGCTTCCAAGAGGAATAACACTAGTAACATCATAAAGTTATACATACTGTTGAAAGTAAAACAGTCGGTAATAAAAATAAGAACCAAAACATGAAACAAACACTGAACACCCAAAACTATACTTGAAAGCTGATCTTTAAGCTCATTAAAAGTTTTGTGATCACCTAGCTGCTCCAAACCCATTATTTACAAACATATGACTTGCTTAGCATACTGAAAATAATTGACTAATTTTATTCAGTGGGAATAGATTTTAATTCCTAACCACACTGCACAACTGGTGGCCCTTGTGACCACAGCAATAGAATCATCAGCCTTACAATTCCCCCATGCTTGTTCAGCTTCTCTAAACTCATTGAGGGGGCTGTGCTTATTTTCCACAAGACAGCACTAATGCAGGCCAACAAATGTCCCATAATTCTTAGGCACTTAATGCTGGTTGAGAGGAGAACGACAGCTTACTGCTCCAACATTAAGGCAGCATCACCGCACATTCCAGTTTAGGCTGGCAAAAATTTTGCGATTCAGGAATCTGCTAGGTAGTTCTGCCTTGTATATGCTCTATTTCAAGCCTTACTTGAAGTGACTAGTTCATCTTTTTTTGTTGCTGTTGGCACCCACTATTAAAATGCCCTGTTGCACATTTCTGTTAAATTAATTGGTGAAAAAAGTGGGGCTTGCTGGATGTTTCTCCCTGCAAGACCTAAGGAATGTGCATGAGCGGGGATCTCGTTTACATGTAGGTTTACGAGTTAAAACTTACCAACTCAACAGGGAGAGATCCCAGCTCCTTCGGCCAGTGGATGAGATTAACTAGGAACTGTACACCAATTAAATAATCATCACAGTTCCAAGTTTTGTTGTCAATAATGAGAGTGGTGTGACTACATAAGCTTTATTTTTCACTCTTTTTAATAATGCGTCTTTATTGAGATCAGTATGAGATATCATCAATAGCAATCATTGTTCAAAGCAATCAGTGTATTAGAATAAGTGTATTAAGCCCATTCCTTAAGGGAAAGAGGAAAGGAGTGAAGCCACCTTCTGTATGAACACACATTTTTGTAGATCTAAGCTTTTGCAATATGTTTTTTCTTCTGCTCCCAGTCAGCCAATCAGCTTTTGATGTCTTCATGGGAATAGGAACACTTCATCATCTTCTCACCAGGAATACAGTCATCGACAGACAGCATTTTTCAAGTGAATTATTTTTATCAGCTACTTTGTATAAATCCTTGAGGGTTCTCATCATTTACTTTCCTTAAGAAAACTGCATTTTCATCTTTAAACTTCTACATTACCTCATTAAAACACAAGCTACATATCCATTCACCATACAGTGTCTTTGTATTATTAGAAACATTTTTCAGAGTTTAACTAAAGACTTTTAATACAATTATTGTACCTTATGAAAAATATGATTATGAGAAGATCAAAACAGACCTCTTTCACATTACGTCATCGCTCTCCAAACATGTCATCCGGTCAGAACGTAATCATTTCACATTCATAACCTAGGTCAGCTTTGCAGAAAATGCTGCTTCAGCTATTCAAGCCTAAAATGTGTAAATGTGCTTTATTACTGCATCTTCTTGAATTTAAAAGCTTTATTTTTTGGCTAAAGCCTACATGTTAATTCTGCACCTACTTGCAATAGTGTTCAATATTATAAAAACGTTATACCAAATGGAAAGAATTAATGTTATCTAGGAGAAGAAACAGAATTGATTATACATTTGCATCAATAATTACTTTAGTCAGGTTGAAGCTGTTCATCTAGAAAATACCATGAAAAGCCAATATTTTGAAGAGCAGGCTTAATCAAGATTTTCTTCATGACTGTTTTCTTTAGGACTGTCTTTCTTCTAGATCGCAAAGACTATGATACCTTCAGGCAGTATATAAGGGACAATCTGAGCAGATATATCTCACTGTCTAGTGTGTATTCCACTATACTACTCTGTTGTTGTAGAACATTCAATTTAAATTGAATGTTTGACCATGCCACATTTTTAATGAATCTCTTAATCCATCACTCTAAGATCGTCACGCCAATTCAAATTTACTATATAATAGCATTTATTGTAGATCAATGTACAACAGTGAATGTCTTCAGTTGTACACTGTGGGAAGATGCATAAAATCTCCATTGGTTTATTTAATTGAGTTTTCAATTAATGGACATTTGTGAATCTACACCCAAAAGCTTTTCAAGGAAATCACTTTGTTAGAGGGCTAGGTATTGTGCATTTTATCATCTCAAAATCCTGAAAATGTAAAGAGACACACTAGCATTGTACTAGATACAATGGGTTCATCTGAAGCAAAAGAGCTCTATGAACTTTATCCAGTCTGTACCAATTGAACTAATATATGCACCCCAAAGAAATAGATGTTCATTTAGTCCAGTGAATCAAAAAGTATTTAGATTTTTGCAGTTTGTATTTAACATGTCCTTTTGAAAATAATTCAAAATGACCTCAGGAATAAATTGCCAGTAAGCTGTACTCTGACCAGTACATTACCAAAAATACACTAATAGATTGTATTGAATCTAGGGTGGCAACAAAATCATCTCTTGCAACGCCACTAGTGTCCATTGGTGTAATTGTAGACCTACCGTCGATTTGGCAACCGATGTCCCCCATTTCATTTTAGTGTGCACCAGAAATGGCATCAACATTTGATTGTCTCACTCAGATCCTGCTTTGTCCTCCTGTATTCGAAATGCGGTCTCTGATGGCAATGATGTCTGCACATGTTGTTCACATTTGGAGTCCTACTGCCCACTAATTTGCTCTACACTTTTAAGAAACTACTGCACCACTGCATCCTGTGTCCTTTGTCACATTTGCTGATTGTTTTTCTTTAATTATTATCATAGTCTTTCATTGTGTGTGTGTAGATATATATACACATATATCCCAAAAGGTACTTCTGTTCCGTTTTTGCTTCTTCTTCATTTTTAGTTGGTGTATTGTGTATTTTAATCCCAGCCATGGTGCTTGAAGTGTAGATGATGTCTATGCTAAGTAGTCGTGGAAGGCAGATCTCAGTTACTATAGTAACTAGAAAAGAGTTACAGGAATGTTGCGCTATGCCACTCAAAACATTACAAGAACAAACTGCAAGTTGTGGTGATTTTGATGGCACATTTTAGTGTGCAGAGCTAAATGCGTAATCATATATGGGAGCAGAGTAAGGGTCTGATTGGAATTTTGACGAACAAGTTACTCCATCACAATAGTGATGGATATCCCTTCTGCCGAAATATAGATCCCATTATATCCTATAGGATTTATATTTTGCACCCATTGTGAAGGAGTAACTCGTCCACCAAGATCTTAGTCAGGCCCTACGTCACCCTTGCACTTCCTAGACAGACATGGATTATCAAACAGATGACCTTATACATCCTGTACATCTTTGTGGCGTTTACGAATTATAGTTTAGTCTGTGAGAATTTGTATGCACTGTCTGTTCTTTATAGATTGAAGAAGAAATGCAATAAAAAAACTGTTATGCATAATAAAGATTGTCTATTACTAATTCACTTTAATTGCATTCAGTTTGAAGATGTTAACATTGTACCTCTGACATTGCTCTGTTTTCAGATTAACTTGTTTACAAAGAATATATTTATTGTTTTGTTTAAAGGAGCAACTTGTGTCCTTAAGAAGAAATTCTCAGCAAGCCAGTTCTGGGATGACTGTAAAAAGTATAATATCACTGTTATTCAGTACATTGGGGAAATCTGCCGTTACCTTTGTAAGCAACCCAAGGTTGGTATAGTTGGTATCCTGACTTCCATTCTTCTAAAATGTGGTGCTTTGGTCTGGTGAAAATTGTCCATCATATCAATACATTGTGAGCTCTAATCAGTATCACATAATAATCCAACTGTGCAGTGGAGATAGATGATTATACTATTTTTTGGTTGAATTTCTGATCTAGCGTTTGTTTGCAATTTAGTAAAATGTGTGCAATCTGCACCAACCTCTGTTCCAGTTTGTATTTCAGAAGGTGAAACTGAGCACCAAACACACAAACTTCAGATTTTAGACCAAGCAAAATTCACTCACAGCAAGATTCACTCACTTTTTAAAAAGGCAGCAGATAACCTTTTGGTGGACAGTCCTGCTGCTTAGGGAGCTAATTGTAAGATCTGTGTAACTGTGCTGGCTTGCCCTGGCTGCCAAGGTACATTCAGGGCTGAGAACTGCTACCCAAACATATTATTACATAACCTTGTATGTTCAGTGTTATATCCATGTATATGTAACCCAGATCCTGATGCTCACTAACCTTGCAGGGCTGTATCTCTTCGCCTATTTTTGTTTTCACATTTGGTTTTGGTGTGGGATATAAAGTGATTCTCTTGTTCTCTGTGACTCAAGTTATTTTTCTTTTCTCCCTTCTTCACCCAAGGTAAGATTCACCTTAGCAAAGTAATGTATACTCTGCCATAAGCAGTTTCAAGAAGCCTGCCCACATACGTCGACAAGACGTGGCTGTGTACTAGCCATAAGGTGTACCTGACCTCAACGTATATATATACTGTAAGAAATGTGGAATTCATTATGAAGAGGAGTCAATCTGATAGCAAAGGGATGCAGAAATCAGGCCATTACTGAGCCAGTGAGAGACACTTCTCACCTAATGTGGATTTGCTTTTGTAGGCTGAACTTGCAAATTGGCCTTGAGGGTGAAAGCACTTTGTCATGTGACTTACTCACGCCTGTACACTTGTGTGCTGTGCACAAAACATTACTGTATGTTGTGAGCAGAGTATAATGAGAGTTCAATCTTTAATCTTTCAAAACCCAATTCTAAAATCAAAATTATTATACTAGGTAAGAAATGACAACTACAATATCTAAAAATTAATTGTTTTTTCACCCTTAAATTGAAACACTATGCTCTCTCCTTCGTTGCTTCTAAACAGGACAGTGATGGGAGATGGCTAATCACTAGACTTAAATGTGGTGACACTGAACTATATGCTGTTAACATTTATGCTCTAAATGTGGACGTACCTAAAATTTGGTCATCATTAAACCTTAAACTAGCCTCCCTTCCCTAATAAACCCGAATTATTTTTGGAGGGAAGTTTAACTTCTCACGAGATATAATTCTAGATACACTCTCCGCTCCCCCAAGCCCATAAAATTATGCCTAACCTCAGTTCCTCACAGGTTTGTTGACATTTCGAGACTGCACAACCACACAGAAACTGACTTCACCTTCTTTTTACCCCCATATCAGAGCTTCTCAAGAAGTGATTACATTCTCGTCATTGTCTCCCTTTGCAAGAAATATTCTCCTCTTGAATTGAATCAATCTTTACCTCCGATCAGGCCGCCATACCTATTTCACTTATGATCTCTCCTCCACATTGGAAACCTGGCTCCTAGTGCATGAATAATGGAGTACTAGAAAATTTATCTGACATTCGAGAATTAGACCAAGATGTAAAACCTATTCCTACATGAAAATGAGAATTCTGTGTCTTCCCTGGTGGGGTTATGGAATACCCTAAAATGCTCCTTCAGAGGCCAAATTATAAGCTGGCTGGCTGGGAAAAATAAAGAAATAAAACAGGCACTGGAGTAATTAACTAAATGGTATTAAAGCCAAATAAATAATTTGCAAACGCTCCAAGAACTTGCTTAATTTGGAAATCCTAGGTCAAGTCTAAAATAATAATACAACTCCTTAATTAGCAAACATACTTCTCTTTGGGTCTGTGCCCAAAAAGGAAATTAAAACTTGTCTCTCTTGATAAAGCAGGGATATTTTCTAGCTGCTTGTTCGAAGTTTAAAATGAATAATTTCTTTATAACCAGCATAAAAGACTCCACGGGTGTAGGCATAGCAAATACCAAAGACATTTTGAATGTTTTAAAAAATGTCTACTGATTTATCTAAATCATCCATTAAGGCTACTAAGGAATTCTGCCTAGGATTTCTCAAATCTGTTCCTCAGAATCCCATCTCTGTATCCGATAAACAGACACTATATATAGACCTCTGGAGAGGAAGAAGATCCTTGAGACCATACCAGGAGGTAAAGCCCCTGGTCCAGATGACACTTTAGAATGTGTAAAGCTTTTCTATCTATTAATAACCATCCTCTGAAGGTGGCTCTAAATCACTTTTCACAGGTAGGGCATGGAATAACTATAACTATAACTGCTAATTTTCTGTGGTTTTGTATGTTTAAAATGTTCTATGTTTTTATAACATAAAGGAATTTTAATTATAATTATACTTATTATTATACTAATTATAATTAATTATAATTTATACATTAATTCAACCACTGCCGTACATGGCCTTTGGTCGTGCACGAGGGGTGGGGGGTTTGAGTGCAGGGCCTGTGGCCAACCCCCTATAACCACCCAACCCTTCGCCAAGCATGGTTTCTCCCTTTCCCGGCGGGGGTTGGCCGCAGGGCCTGGCTGCCGCAGAGACTGGCCTGGCTGCCGCAGAGACTGGCCTGGGATTGGGTGGTTATAGTGGGTTGGCCGTAATCCAAAGATTTTGCTGGGAAAAAGACTTCAATGTTCCATCATGAGGAATATTTAATATTGAAAACACTAGTAAATAAATAGACACAACACCATGAGATAGGAGAACTTGATCCCTCAACTTACTGAGTGTCAGTCCAAGAGCTTTACCAGTGGGCCACAAGTGAATCTGCTGTACTGTGCATCAAAACATAGCCATAATAGTCAAACCAAAAATCTTGCTGGTGTGACACCTTGAAGTCATTGTATTTAGAGACCATTGCAACACCAGTTTATCTTGCTCTGTCTCTTCCATCCCATTGTGGAATGAGGGAGAGAGAGGGAAAGTTAGAGGTTGAGAGAGACATTTAGAGGAATACTTTGAGAGAGAGAAATTCCGAGAGAGAGTGAGTTTTTCAGACTTTCATGAATGATATACTTAGAATGAGATATTTTAGGACAAATTAAAGAGAAAAATGTATTTGTCAAGTAAAAAGAATTGAATCACATTTCGCTATACACCTTAAATATTTGAATTTGAAAAGTAATTAACCCCTTCGCTGTCAGGCCTTTTCCCCCTCAGGTGCTAGGCCTTTATATGGCTATTTGGTGCAGTTCGTGCTTAGGCTCTCATAACTTTTTGGCCATGTAAGCTACCCATGCCAAATTTGCTTCTTTTTTTCCAACATCCTAGGAATTCTAGAGGTACCAAGAGTTTGTGGGTTCCCCTGAAGGAGACCAAGAAATTAGCCAAAATACTGCAAACATTTATTTTTTTATTTTTTTTTTTAAAGGGAAAAAAAGGCTGCAGAAGAACGCTTGTAGTTTTTCTCTGAAAATTGCATCAACAAAGTTTCAGTTGCAGTGCTGAAATGACCGTCTTCCCAGCTTTCAGGAACAGGCAGACTTGAATCAGAAAACCAAATTTGTCAACACAATTTTGGCATTTTACTGGGACATACCTCATTTTTACTATTTTTTGTGCTTTCAGCCTCCTTCCAGTTAGTGACAGAAATGGGTATGAAACATATGCTGGATCCCGGAAAGCTAAACATTTCTGAAAAGTAGACAAAATTCTGAATTCAGCAAGGGGTAATTTGTGAAGATTATACAAGAGTTTCCTACAGAAAATAACAGCTGAAATGAAAAAATATTGAAATTGAAGTGAAAAAAACAGCCTTTTTCTCCACGTTTTACTCTAACTTTTTTCCTGCAATGTCAGATTTTTTAAAGCAATTAAACCGTTAATTCTGCTGGACTCTTCTGGTTGCGGGGATATATAGGACTTGTAGGTTCATTAAGAACCCTAGGTACCCAGAGCCAATAAATGAGCTGCACCTTGCAATGGGTTCTCATTCTATACTTGATATACAGCAATTCATTTGCTGAAATATAAAGAGTGAAAAATAGGTATCAAGAAAATCTTTGTATTTCCAAAATGGGCACAAAATAAGGTGTTGAGAAGCAGTGGTTATTTGCACATCTCTGAATTCCGGGGTGCCCATACTAGCATGTGAATTACAGAGCATTTCTCAAATAGGCGTCTTTTTTACACACTGTCTTACATTTGGAAGGAAAAAATGTAGAGAAAGACAAGGGGCAATAACACTTGTTTTGCTATTCTGTGTTTCCCCAAGTCTCCTGATAAAAATGGTACCTCACTTGTGTGGGTAGGCTTAATGTTCATGACAGGAAACGCAACATGGACACATCACATTTTTACATTGAAATCTGATGTGTTTTTTGCAAAGTGCCTAGCTGTAGATTTTGGCCTCTAGGTCAGGCGGCACCTAGGGAAACCTACCAAACCTGTGCATTTTTTAAAACTAGACACCTAGGAGAATCCGATTTTGGGGTGGCTTGTGGGGCTCTCACCAGGTTCTGTTACCCAGAATCTTTTGGAAACCTCACAATTTGTTTGGCCTTAAAAAACAAACACTTTTTCCTCTCATTTCGGTGACAGAAAGTTCTGGAATCTGAGTGGAGCCACAAATGTCCTTCCTCTCAGTGTTCCCCCAAGTCTCCCGATAAAAATGGCACCTCTCTTGTGTGGGTAGGCCTAGCGCCTGCGACAGGAAGTGCCCCAAAACACAATGTGGACACATCACTGTTTTTTGCAAAGTACCCAGCTGTGGATTTTGGCCCCTAGCTCAGCCGGCAGCTAGGGAAACCTAGCAAACCTGTGCATTGTTTAAAAATAGACACCTAAGGGAATCCAAGATGGGGTGACTTGTGGGGCTCTCACCAGGTTCTGTTACCCAGAATCCTCAGAACAGTGTTTTGTATATATGATCACACAGATGGTAACATGCTTGTCACCACCATGTCTGTGATTGCTCACCAAGACTGAGCCTGGGACCCGAACACTTAATCACATGACCTTTAGCAGTGTGCAGTGGCCCTTTCAATTTGTTTTTTTTTTCAGGACACTGGGAAAGAGTGCATGAGTCCTTCACTAGAGGTGGCACATTTAGTCAGATGTTGTGGCGAGCACGTCAGAACGTTTTGGTGCAGCAGTAGCAAATTGGTCACAGTGTGTGTGATTTCTTGGTCTCTTCCCGTGTTTTGTTTTATCCCCACCCCCATGTGTCCCTTGTTTTGCTCCTCTCCCTCCAAGCTCATCCATAAAAGAAGAGGAAGAGGTATATTTTTGCTGAAGTGTGACTAAAGTGTAGACCTTATGAGATCCATTTTGTTTTTATCTCTTTCGTGCCACATGTTGCACACAAGTGCCAGACCATGGAATACAAAGTCAACATTTATGGCAATAGGTGTAGGGGATTGTAGGGCCATTAGTGGACTGGCATGCTCATATAAGTTGTAGATGTCTCACAGGCTGATGCGTAGGACCAAATGGTCAGAAAACTTATTTTAGTTCGTAATAAGCCTTGACAAAATGTTTCCTTTAAATTCTGGCACCTCATATTTTAGAGCCTCAAACAGCTGTTACTTCTTTTAGTAAGTGCAACCAATCGTATTTATATGATTGTTAGCCTGGATCGCGTGCAATGGGCTTTTTTAATTTGTTCAAGTTCCTGTATGGAAAGCATTTAACAAATAAACCATGCCTTTACAAAGGTCGATTATAATTGAAATCACTATTCAGTTTTTAGATATCTTGCGCAATGTGTTTATTTTTCCTTCTGTATTTTTCTTCTTTTTCTTTTACTTTTTGAGTAACCATGATTTACGAACAAGTATGGGCGTAGCCAACATCTTGGAACTCGCTTTAGAAAGACGCAGTCTAACGGCTTTGCCAACGTTTGATTCTGTTTGTGATAAATAAGAACAATGCTAATGACATCTAACGCATAGCATCGGCTGCAAAATACCATTGCTTCTTGTATTTTGCACAGAATACGCACAACATGTAAATTGTGCGAGGGTCCGTTGGTAAAGGTATGTTGTTGCAAACTGATGCTTTCCATTCACATAATCTCTAAGGAAGAACACGTGAAAAGTGGTATTGTACATATGCTGTCCTGAATTTCTAGAGGCCTCGCTGCATGTGAGTCTTTTCTTCGCTTTTTAGACATAGCTCTACAAAAATATTCCCCTTTGGTTATCTCTTTTAAACAGGAAACGCATAGTCGTCACGGCATTTAGTTTCAGGATTTACATCTCTGATGTAAATGTTACAGTGCCTTTACTTACTCTTCTCTGCGCAGTTTTAAAAGCCTGTAACCTCAGAAGGGGATCCCGGAGAGTTCTCTTTTCACTGAGCTCATGAAAGGACCTTTAGAGCGGGTTTGTGCGCTGTGCCGCGTGAGGTTTCACCCATTGCTTGCAGTGAATGGGCTTCTGTCTCTTTGTACCCACGTGTTATCAGAAGCTTCCACATGGAGACAAATGTAGGAATTCCATGACATCTGTTTAGGGTAACTATGGGTCACTTGCTGAAATTCCTTTAGTCATAGCTTCTAAGCTTATCATCTGGGTGTAGAAGCTCCGCGTACTTGCAGAGTAGCACAGTATTTGTTGTTGACATGTTACTACACCCCCTTAGTAATTAGATTGCTCAGAGTGCCTCCCAGGAACGTTTTGAACCACAACTGCAGTGTAGTGACTGGTAAATGGTGTACTTCGTACACGACGGGAAATCCAACAGTTGTATATTTTGGTGGTAATTTAGATTGTACGTAATTTGGATTTCCTTTAATAAGTGCTTCTTGTAATTGGGAATCCGGCCCCCCAATTAAAATGTAATCGAAGTTGACTTGGATTTGGCAAATAGTCCCTTTTGCATTATGCTTTATCTATCGTTCTCTTACATTATTTTGAGAGTGAAGATAGTATCAAATATGTGGCATAATCTACCTCGAATAATCTACCTCGAATGTCTGTCATTTTGTCTCTAATCAAGGAACACACTCTCCCGCAGTGTAGGTCCCTTCATTGCCAGGGACTAGCATGGCAATATGTGTTTCTTGAGACCAAAATAATATTTGTACTTTTAGACAGTATTTTTTTATGTTCATATGGGGCCTGCAGCTCCTCCAACAATAATGGTTTTGAAATACCATAACAAAAGAAACCTTCATTGACCGTGCTTGTTTGAGGTTGCTAGGAAGTGGCGGGATCTTCAGTTCGCAGTGTCGTTCGCTTTTGTGGCAGCATCACCAGTTGAAGCTGTCTTCTGTTATGAGCAGTGGAGGCTGTTTTAGCTGGTGACGCAGCCGTTGCCTGTCAGATTGATCCTGCAAAGAGAGTAGAATGCAGTGGTGTAGTCAGTACCGTGAACCGTGAAATAGAGCAACAATCAGGGTGCTGTGAGCCCCTCAGGCCTCTGGGCCCCTCTGCCACTGCAACTGCTGCTCCACTGGAAGGCTGGCAGCATTCAGAGGCAGCGCACACAGGAGGTACCTGAGGTGGTAAATCAATGTGGAGTGGTCATGTAGGTGTGAGGCTATGGTGGAGAAGCAGCGTAAAGTGCAACAATTATATCATTATTAGATTTGCCATTGAGGGCAGAAAATAAATGAACACAATAAGGTACAGACAGTGCAGCATCCGCCCCCGTTTTCCTAGTTTTGCCGCACTTTTACTTCTATTCCACATTCTCACCGCTCTGGCGCTGCACCCAGGACTAGACAGAAGCAATAGATAGCAGCAACCAGCAGAGGAGGGGAATATCTACACCCGAGACAGCACATTGCCAGCCTCAGAAGGCTACCTGCTGTTCTGATTCCAGTCACTTCATCGTAAGAGTGTGCCCAATGAGGGTCAGAAGGGAAGTTAAGGTAATTTAAGGCCAGAAATTAATACATGTAATACCTAGAGGAGCTCACTTAGTAGAGACTTCCTTACTGTAAAAGTTAACAAAACACCAAAGCAAATGACAAAAGTTTAAGATCACTGGAAGAGGAGGACCCAACCATCATGTGGATAGACCAGAGTAGTCAGATAGGACACTGATCCACGTTTGCAGTGTTTCATGATAGCCACTGCTGCCTTCCATACTGAACTTTTTACCTATAAATCATTGACATCTGGTGTGTTAGTTTAATTAGTTAAACGGAAGGCAATCAATACAGCAACACCCAGAATGTGTTAGGCTATCACACAAAAGTCCAGGACTGGTAAGGGTGTACATGAACACCTGAAATGAGGTGGCCCCTCTAGACAGTCTTGTCTCCTACACAGAAAACCTCAAAAACGTGAAATGAGCCTCCAGGCAATTCAGTGGTTAAGATATACGCCTGGCACGCCCCAGCTGTAAACAGGGCTTGTGCTCCGGCCCCCAGCAGTGAAACCCAGTGCGAGCCTTTACCCTAGTCAAATAGACATAAGGACATTAGTGCATATTGTTTACAATTGTGTGCCATTGAGGAGATTCAGACTTTTCGTTCTGTTTGTGCTGTCAATGTTTTTATTCTTGTGTAAACTATAAGAGGCAAACCAGTAATCACGGGGATCTGGGTAGTCAGAAGTACAAAACAACGATCACCTTTGAGAGAGGAATAGGCCTAACCTCCCTTGCCCAGGGAAAACCGTGTAAACAAATATTACAAATTCATATTGGAGGTACTCCAATAAAAAGTGGCACAGTGAAAAGTAACATGAGTGAATAAAGGGCGCAAATGCTTTTTTCAATATATACTGCCTAGGGGCTGATATTTGGAACAGCTTCAATAACAAGACTCAAAATCAGAGTACAATGTGTAAATCATTTCCATTAATATAAATCCGCTAGTAGTCAGTCAATGTTTTGACACCAAGATACATTTTATAGAGTCATCATCAGGGCCAACATGGTAGCCACCAAAAACAGCTCAATGCCTCTACTTATGCAGATTTGAGAGAGAAGTACTCAGAGGATTTATCCAACCGTCAGTGATATAGCCACTATCAAACAATTGGTGATTAGGGCTCATAGACATTTATATCAGTGGTCGAATGCGATCAAAGAGGCGTCCTCTTTGATTGTGTTTCACCACTGATACAGCCGCTAATGCTTCGGATAGGCTTATCCCACAGTGCACGTGGGTTCATCTATCTATAGCTGCAGATTAACCTCAAATATATTTCTGAGTGTCCCAAAATATGCCCTACATGACACTCCAAGTGTGCAGTAATTGTGTACCAGGCCATTCACTGCTTATACACCTATTCACAATACATACATGACTGCTGGTACACCATGCATTAGTAAACCTCCAAATACGCCTCTTTTGGTTCCCCATATAAACAGTACTATCTGTAAACATTAGGTTCGATGGCATATGTTGCTGCAGATACACATGTTTGGCACAGTCCGCTGCCTGGTGTTGGGCTCGGAGTATTACAAGTTGTTTTTCTTCGAATAAGTCTTTTTTTGGTCACGGGACCGAAGGACTCCTCCCTCTTCGGCTCCATTGCGCATGGGCGTCGACTCCATCTTAGATTGTTTTTTTCCGCTGTCGGGTTCGGACGTATTCCTTTTCGCTCCGTGTTTCGGTTCGGAAAGTTAGTCAGAATCTCGGAAGAAAGCGTCGGTATTGTTCCGTTCGGTATCGGGATAGTTAGGTACATCGACACCGATCATCGGAAGACTTTGGGGTAGCTTCGATTCCCCCATCGGGGCCTGGTCGGCCCGACCGCGTGCGACATCGAAGCCGATGGAACGGACCCCGTTCCGTTTCTGCCCAAAATGTCACAGTAAGTATCCTTATACAGATCAGCACTTGGTCTGTAACTTGTGCTTGTCCCCCGAGCACAAGGAGGATACCTGTGAGGCCTGTCGAGCCTTCCGGTCCAGAAAAACACTCCGGGACCGAAGAGCCAGGCGTCTACAAATGGCGTCCACGCCGACAAAACAGCGTTTCGACGACGAAGAGGAAACATTCTCGGTTCCGGACTCAGAATCCGGAGACTCCGACGTCGAACAACAACAACAAACAGTGAGTAAGACGTCGAAAAGTAAAACCATCGAGAAAACGAAAGCCCAGGGGACGCCACTGCCAACAGGCCATGGCTCGACCCATAAAACAGGCGACCCGTCGAAGGCGCCGAAAAAGGGCACGCCCATAGCGAAGACACCCGACTCCGGTCGAGGGACCGCCATGGAGCAACCTCGGAGCCGAGATAGCGGCTCCGAGAGACAAAAACAAGATACCGGCACCGAAAAACATCGGCACCGAGAATCCATGCCGAAAGGAACAAAAATTCTGTCGGTGCCGAAACCGAAAAAAGATTCTCTCTCGGCGCCGAAAAATACCACACCTTCATCCTACACAGAGGAACAAGGAATGAGTGGCCAGATGCACAAATTTGGACAAGAGCTCCAAAGTGTAGAATCAGACTACACACAAAAGAGACTGTACATCCAGCAAGACACAGGGAAGATATCAACCCTTCCCCCAATAATGAGGAAAAGAAGGATCAGTCTCCTCAAGGATGACGCACAACCACAAGCCAAAGTGGTTAAAAAAGTCACGCCTCCGCCCTCTCCACCACAACAGGCATCGCCGGCACAAACACCGCCACAAATGCACTCACCAGCGCAAACTACCATAAGTCAAGATAATCAGGATCAAGACGCTTGGGACCTATACGACACCCCAGTGCCGGACAATGATCCAGATTCATACCCCACAAAGCCGTCACCGCCAGAGGACAGTACCTCATACTCACAACTGGTGGCTAGGGCTGCAGAATTCCACAATGTCCAACTGCATTCCGATCCTATAGAGGATGATTTTTTATTTAACACCCTCTCGGCTACACATAGCCAATATCAATGTCTCCCAATGCTACCAGGGATGTTACGGCACGCAAAACAAATTTTTGAAGAGCCCGTAAAATCAAGAGCCATCACCCCAAGGGTGGATAAAAAATACAAACCACCACCCACAGATCCAGTGTTTATTACTTCGCAGTTACCACCTGACTCCGTAGTAGTAGGGGCAGCTCGCAAAAGAGCAAATTCCCATACATCTGGCGACGCCCCACCTCCGGACAAAGAAAGCAGAAAATTTGATGCGGCAGGAAAAAGAGTAGCATCACAGGCAGCCAACCAGTGGCGCATCGCAAATTCTCAAGCGCTGCTGGCCAGATATGACCGCGCTCACTGGGATGAGATGCAACTTCTCGTAGACCATCTTCCCCAAGAATACCAAAAAAGGGCGCAGCAAATAGTTGAAGAGGGACAAACGATCTCAAACAATCAAATCCGCTCTTCACTGGACGCAGCCGATACTGCAGCGAGAACAGTCAACACTGCTGTCACCATAAGGAGACACGCTTGGCTCCGCACTTCAGGCTTCAAACCTGAAATCCAGCAGGCTGTCCTTAATATGCCCTTCAACGAAAAACAACTTTTTGGCCCTGAAGTGGACACAGCCATTGAAAAACTTAAAAAGGACACAGACACGGCCAAGGCCATGGGCGCACTCTACTCCCCGCAGAGCAGAGGCTCTTTTAGAAAAACTCCATTTAGAGGGGGGTTTCGTGGCCAACCCACAGACACCACCAGCCAACAAACAAGAACCACACCATATCAGGGTTCCTTCCAAAGGGGAGGTTTCAGGGGATATAGAGGGGGTCAATTCCCAAGGAGTAGGGGAAGATTCCAGACTCCAAAAACACCTCCACCTAAACAGTGACTTTCAAGTCACGCAACCCCTTCACTCAACACCAGTGGGGGGAAGACTAAGCCAACTCTACCAATCTTGGCAACAGATTACAACAGACAATTGGGTATTAGCAATAATCCAACATGGCTATTGCATAGAATTCCACAAATTCCCACCAAACATCCCTCCCAAAACACGCAAAATGTCACCACAACATTTAGAACTTTTAGGACTAGAAGTTCAAGCACTACTGCAAAAGGATGCAATAGAGTTAGTACCAGTACAACAAAAAAACACAGGAGTTTACTCCCTGTACTTTCTAATTCCAAAAAAAGACAAAACATTAAGACCAATATTAGATCTCAGGACACTAAATACCTACATCATATCAGACCATTTTCACATGGTCACACTACAAGACATCATTCCACTGCTCAAACAGCAAGATTACATGACCACATTAGACCTAAAGGATGCGTACTTTCATATACCAATACACCCTTCTCACAGAAAGTACCTACGGTTCGTATTCAAAGGAATACATTACCAATTCAAAGTGTTGCCATTCGGAATAACAACTGCACCAAGAGTGTTCACAAAATGTCTAGCAGTAGTAGCAGCACACATCAGGAGACAACAGATACATGTGTTCCCTTACCTAGACGATTGGCTAATCAAGACCAACACAGTAAAAAAATGCGCAAACGACACCACATGTGTCATACAAACCCTTCACAAACTGGGGTTTTCCATCAACTATACAAAATCACACCTAGAACCGTGTCAGACACAACAATATCTAGGAGCAACCATCAACACATCAAAGGGAATTGCCACTCCAAGTCCACAAAGAGTGCAGGCATTCCACAAGGTAATAAGTGCTATGTTTCCAAACCAAAAGATACAAGCAAAATTTGTGCTAAAACTTCTAGGCATGATGTCATCATGCATAGCCATTGTCCCAAACGCAAGACTACACATGCGACCCTTACAACAGTGCCTAGCATCACAATGGTCACAGGCACAGGGTCAACTTCAAGATCTGGTGTTGGTAGACCGCCAAACATACCTCTCGCTTCTATGGTGGAACAGCAAAAATTTAAACAAAGGGCGGACATTTCAGGACCCAGTGCCTCAATACGTTATAACAACAGATGCTTCCATGACAGGGTGGGGAGCACACCTCAATCACCACAGCATTCAAGGACAATGGGATATACACCAAACAAAATTTCATATCAATTACCTAGAACTGTTAGCAGTATTTCTAGCGTTAAAAGCCTTTCAACCCATAATAACACACAAATACATTCTTGCCAAAACAGACAACATGACAACAATGTATTATTTAAACAAACAAGGAGGAACACACTCAACACAATTGTGCCTCCTAACACAAAAAATATGGCAGTGGGCGATTCACAACAACATTCGCCTAATAGCACAATTTATTCCAGGAATACAAAACCAACTAGCAGACAACCTTTCGCGAGACCACCAACAAGCCAACGAATGGGAAATTCACCCCCAAGTTCTGAACAAGTACTTTCAAATTTGGGGAACACCCCAGATAGATTTGTTCGCAACAAAAGAAAACTCAAAATGCCAAAACTTCGCATCCAGGTACTCACACCGCGAATCACAAGGCAATGCTCTATGGATGAGTTGGTCAGGGATATTTGCATACGCTTTTCCCCCTCTCCCTCTCCTTCCATATCTAGTAAACAAGTTGAGTCAAAACCAACTCAAACTCATACTGATAGCACCCACATGGGCAAGACAACCTTGGTATACAACTCTACTAGACCTTTCACTAGTACCGCATGTCAAACTACCCAACAGACCAGATCTGTTAACACAACACAAACAACAGATCAGGCATCCAAACCCAGCATCATTGAATCTGGCAATTTGGCTCCTGAAATCCTAGAATTCAGACACTTAGACCTCACACAAGAATGCATGGAGGTCATAAAACAAGCTAGAAAATCTTCCACTAGACACTGCTATGCATCTAAGTGGAAAAGATTTGTTTACTACTGCCATACCAATCAAATACAACCATTACATGCCTCTACGAAAGACATAGTAGGATACTTACTACATTTGCAAAAAGCAAATCTCGCTTTTTCATCTATAAAAATACACCTCGCAGCAATATCTGCTTACCTACAAACTACTCATTCATCGTCTCTATTTAGAATACCAGTTATTAAAGCATTCATGGAAGGGCTAAAAAGAATTATACCACCAAGAACACCACCAGTTCCTTCATGGAATCTTAACATCGTCTTAACAAGACTCATGGGTCCACCTTTCGAATCCATGCATTCCTGTGAAATGCAATATCTAACCTGGAAAGTCGCATTTCTCATTGCAATCACATCCCTCAGAAGAGTAAGTGAAATACAGGCATTTACCATACAAGAACCATTTATTCAAATACACAACAATAAAATAGTTCTAAGAACAAATCCAAAATTTCTGCCAAAAGTAATCTCACCATTCCATTGAAATCAAACAGTAGAATTGCCAGTGTTCTTCCCACAACCAAATTCCGTGGCTGAAAGGGCACTACATACATTAGACATCAAAAGAGCACTAATGTACTACATTGACAGAACAAAGCTAATCAGGAAAACAAAACAACTGTTCATAGCTTTTCAAAAACCACACATAGGAAATCCAATCTCTAAACAAGGCATTGCTAGATGGATAGTCAGATGTATTCAAACATGCTATCTTAAAGCCAAAAGAGAATTGCCTATTACACCAAAGGCACACTCAACCAGAAAGAGAGGTGCTACAATGGCCTTTCTAGGAAACATTCCTATGAGCAAAATATGTAAGGCTGCAACCTGGTCTACGCCTCATACGTTTACTAAACACTACTGTGTAGACGTACTAAATGCACAACAAGCTACAGTGGGCCAAGCTGTACTAAGAACATTATTCCAAACTACTTCAACTCCTACAGGCTAAACCACCGCTTTTAGGGGAGGTAACTGCTTTATAGTCTATGCCAAACATGTGTATCTGCAGCAACATATGCCATCGAACTGAAAATGTCACTTACCCAGTGTACATCTGTTCGTGGCATTAGTCGCTGCAGATTCACATGTACCCTCCCACCTCCCCGGGAAGCCTGTAGCCGTTTAGAAGTAGATCATAAATCTTAAACATTTGTACATTTGTAAATAATTATTATAAACTCTTAACGTACATACATATTCACTCCATTGCATGGGCACTATTTATAGCAAACAACTCCATCCTCACCCTCTGCGGGGAAAACAATCTAAGATGGAGTCGACGCCCATGCGCAATGGAGCCGAAGAGGGAGGAGTCCTTCGGTCCCGTGACCAAAAAAAGACTTCTTCGAAGAAAAACAACTTGTAATACTCCGAGCCCAACACCAGGCAGCGGACTGTGCCAAACATGTGAATCTGCAGCGACTAATGCCACGAACAGATGTACACTGGGTAAGTGACATTTTCATTCACCACGCTGCCTCTTAAACATGCATCATACCTACCTAAAATATGTTGAGGAAAATGTGCCTCCTCCTGCACATGGCATTAATCACCTCACCTGAAACTAGCCACTAGCACAGACATGTGTTCAATGTTTCTGTAATTTCCAGGTGTAGGATCCTTGTCTGAGCTGCAACTCTGCTGCAGGATAGGATTTAAGGTCTGCCTTTACAATAATGTTTTTATAAAGTCCATATAAGAAATGTATATAATATATAACGCATGTCCAAGACACTTTGCACTGATCTCATGTACACCGCCGGGACATGTATCCTGTTGATTTTTAGTTGGAAATTTACATTTGACCATGGGCATTTGTGCACTCTGACTTACTGCACTTTCTGACATCTGTTGTGTCGTTCTTGATTGTTATCACTTTGACTTGTCCCGTTGGATTTTTGGGTGCCCTTTGAAAGCACGAGCAAGCCAGTGATTTATTTTCTTGGTATGGTTATTTATGCCTAGGTCAGACTTTCCTTCTGAAATAACTCCAATATCTATAAATCAGGACAGTTTGACTTACTTCTGATATGCTAAATGCCTTCTTAACCTAAAGGACAATTAGTTCGTACAGTGTACATGTTTTTGAAGATGTCTGATTAGCTCACCAAGGCTATACTTTTCACAATTGCATATGAATTTTTTTAACATTGTGCAAACAAAAGCCCAAAGGCATTCCTTATGTTGTAGCACGCAATCAGATATTTCTATTGAAACAACTATGGCCTTGTTATAAGGAACACAGGATTCTAGATCAGAGCTTACCAGAGAGTAACCCGAATAACGCTGGTCCAGGTGTGAGATTGCACACCAGAAGCAATTAAACTAATCAGTTTTAGTGAACTGATTATGTATTTCATGATAGCACCACAATGGTTATATTTAGATCAGAGCTTCCAACAGAAAGGCATTTTTGTTACCTGCAACAATGGGCCACGACCACTTCCATCACATTTGCACACACTTGAGAGGCAGAGGTGAGGCCAAAGGTATAACATGGACTGGAACACTGCCTAGAGTAATTACCAGTGGCTGAAATTAATTAAAACATTCCATGCATCACTTTTTGTGCATCTCAGTGCAACGGGTATACCCAGACGTGGATCTCTTGCTCACTGTGCCACAGGACTCAAGCTATACTTGACTGAAGAAACCCAGATACTGTGAAAATGGTCTTGGGTTGATTGTATTCCCCTTCAGAGGGTGTCTGGCCTGGCAGTTCAGGCTGCTCTGTTCTATTGGAGCCGTATCGAGACCAATTCGCATTTGACAGGTTCCTGATTGAGCTGGCATGGTAAGCAAAACAGCGATGGGCTGGATTGCGGCCCCTAATAATTACCAGTGGCTGAGATTAATTTATGCATTTCACCTAGCACGTTGTTGTATCCATGGGGCTAGAATGGCAAACTGAAAATGCTCTGACCCTACAGCATACCAAAGAAAGTGTCTGTGTGACTGCGGGACAGACACATGAAAGTAATTGTCCTGGAGGTCCAAGGACACAACCCAAAGCTCTAGATCCACGGCAGATCTGGAATATGTATTTTGAATTGGTCCTTCCACCAGAAGGCATTCAAAGTACAGCGATCCAGAATTAGCATGAGACACTCATCCTGCTTGGTGATAAAAAAAAAAAAAGTAAGGGGAGTGAAACATTTAGCCTTTCTTCACCTCTGAGAGCCTCTCTATGATTAATTTGGCCAAAAACAATTGAACTTCCTGCAAAAGGATGGCGGTGTGATCCACTGAAGTTTTAGTGAAAGAAGGTGGGATGTAAGTGGTGGTGGATGTGAAGGGCAGGGTGTAAACTTTCTGAGCATTCCGCAGCTTTTAGTGATCTCATTTTATAACTCGCCAGCCAAACTTTAAAAACAAATTCTGCACCCTGCCAGCATCACGTGACCACCGGAGGAGAAATCAAAGCAGCTTGATTTACAACTGCAGAGGGTCCAGGCTTTGATCAATTATATTTTAGGCTTATGAATTTAAAGGAGACAACAAGGATAAAAGTACTCATCTATTATTATAGGTAAGTTCTTGATGAGCCCTATTGTGTCTTCATAAATCTTATTTTGGGTTGGGTGACTGCTAATCATATGATTGCACCATTATGCTCCAGCAATACCAGACTAATCTATAAATTAAAGGGAGTGCATTTTGCGTTTTTGTTTCTAATTTGTATGTTTTTAGTAATTTCTTTTTTTATTCTGCCTGTGCAGGTGTAGGGCTATCTCAGCTTCAGATTATTGTGCAAGTAGAAACAGCGAGGAGTTTACGAAAATTAGATTTAGCAGTTATTTGTTCTGATTCAGAAACTCGAAAGACCAAATGAGAGAAAATCAGCAGGCAGATTTTCTTGAAAAAACATCTTAGGGGTATTTTCGGAATATAATAGCTTCCACAAGCATCCTGCGTAAGTCAGGCTGCAGAAGTTATGAAGTAAGAAAATTAATATGATCTGACACTCAGACTTCAATACCTCGTTAAAGAATAAACCCAAAAGCAAGTTTCTGTAATCCGTGAACCAAAATTATGTAACAGTATATCCCCTTACATATTATTCACCTTATATTTCCTTCCTATGTAGAAATATTTTTTGTTTAAACTTGTTTTTTTTATTTAACGTACAAAATTGTGTTTGCATTGAACCAATATTAAGTATTTAATACAATCAGAAAGTCAGAGCTCTTCAGCAGCCGTTTGGGGCTTCCAGCCAATGCAGCCAATAAATATATTATCCCTTTGAATGTCCTTGTACACTGCATGACATACCCTTAAAAATACTATAGCCCAGTGATCTTGAAATAGCTTTTGTATTGGAAATCAACTAGGAAAATGAAAAAAAATACTGCGTTCCCCAGCTCGATGTTAAGGCAAATACCAGTCACAGTACTCGATTGGAGCACTGTTCAGAAGACCAAAGACCCTCATGGTCAGACTCTCCATCTAATCAGTTGGAAAGTTCATACACAGAAAAACAATGTTGTGTTTCATTGAATATTATCCGAGTGATCTTTGCATGATAGGCATCTGTTAAGGCCTGTAGAGAATAATTTCCATATTTACAGGTAGACCCACTCAGGGCAATACTGTTGCTTACTCTATAGGCTTCTTAGTTGCAAGAACACCCCCACCTCAGTTTATTCTCAAAAGATGTACTTGGATATTTATAGATATCAATTAGCTTGAGTGAATTCACATCTATTGAGCTACTCGGAAATTAATTGTCCTAAAAATTAATAACATAAAATTATATTTTTACACACTTGGTTGTAATGGGTTTAGATAATTCTTTGAACATTTGTTGAAGCCCTATTGGTTTATAGTCACACATCGAAATATCAGCATGCCAAGCCCAGGTGAAAAACTCAATCTTGATGACATAATATAAAAGTCACTTATGTAGATGTTAAATAGCGTTAGTGCAAAGATACAGCCTTATTTTACTCCTGTATTACAATTTAGTTTTGATGTTGAGTTGGAGGGAGTTACCTTCAGCAGTTTAACCAAAATATTTAGATTCAAGTTTGAAAGAATGTGAATCAGACCTTTAGAAAGCCTCAATAGGGGTGCTGGCTGACAGTTCTACAAAAATAACACCACCATTTTTAGGGCACAGCCTACCTGACGGCGCTGATTACCTTTGGCTTTGTGGTTTGTAACTAACACTCTCTGGCTTTTCATTTGCTGGCTTTATTTGCTTTTGGCTCCCCAGGTTCAGTTTGTCCCTCCCATTACCGAAACTGTTTTCTGTACCCCTCCAAACACTCGCTTTCTGTCAACAGGCTTTTAAATTAAATTGTGTTCTTATCTCATAACATTTGCTGTGCATTCAAAGACCAAAGTCAAAAGTCAGGCGCTGTCTTCAAAGGTTGCTTGTTTACTTTTCTTTTTCTGACTTCAAAGTCAGAGGATTTATGTGTTAATCTTGCTGGATCCTGGGGATAGAAAATAGTTTTTTTTTCTAGCACAGACATTTAAATGAACTTTGTAAGTATTTCAGAATATATCAGAATTATGAAAGCACATTTTTGTTATTTCTGAAGTGTATTGAAAACAAATAATTTAATGTGATCAGAAGAAATCATTAAACTAGGTGATTCAATTTCCTCAAATTTTCATCTGTACACTGTATAGTTTTATTAATAAAACTGTATGTCTGTGCAAATGTAAGGGCCATTTCAATTGAAAATGTATTGTCCGTTATGGCAGTGTGCTACCACACCATGAATACTCCACTCTACGCCACTCCACTCCACTCCACTCTCCTCTACACCACTCCACACTACTGCACTCTATTCTGAACCACTCCACTTTACACTACTCCACATCACTGCCCTCTGCTCTACTCTGTGCTACTGCACTCTACGCCACTTCACGCTACGCCTCTCTGCTCTACCCTGTGCCACTCTACTTTATGCCAAGGCACTCTTTGCCACTGTACACCACTGCTCTCTTTGTCACTGCACTCTACACAACTCCACATTAGGTCACAGCAATCTACTCTGCACAACTTCACTCTCTGTCACTATACTCTTTGCCACACTGCAACACTACGCTCTATGCTACTGCACTCTATGCCTATACACTTTAATCTGTAGCACTCAACGTTGTGCCCCTGCACTCTATGCCAATCTAGTGTATGCCACTCTAATCTACTCTGTAGCACTGCAGTCTGTGCCGCAGCACTCTACACCACTTTACGCCATTGCAATCTACGTCACTCTGCGCAACTGCACTCTATCCTACTCCGCTTCACGCTGCTTCACTCTACTCTTAAACAATCTTTGTGCCACTTCACTCTACACCAATGCACTCTGCACATCTGCACTGTCACTTCACTCCACTGCACTCTACTCTGCATCACTGTACACTACAACACTGTGGTCTGTGCCACTCTACACCACTGCACTCTGACACTGTACTCTGCAACACTGCACTCTCCACTACTGAACTCTCTGCCACTCTACTCTGCACTGCTCCACTCTACGCCACTGCAGTCTATGCCATTGCACTGTATGGCACTATACTCCACTTTGCACCACTCTATGCTACTCTGCTCTGCACCACTCTATGCCACTGCACTCAATGTCCACTGTTTTCTGCATCACTCAACTCCACTGCTCTCCACTCTGAATCCCACTAGTCCACTCAATGCCTCTCTGCTCTGTGACACTGCACTCTACTATGCACCACTCTCATCGCTGCTGCTGCATTTTACTATGCTGCACTGTACTCCACTGAATTCAATGCCATGGCTTTCAATGCCACTGCACTCTACACACTATACTCTGCAACACTCTATGCCAATACACCTTACACCAGTCCACTCAACTCTAAGCCACTCCAGTTTATGCTACTATATGCGGCTCCAATACACTCCACTCTACAAAAACTCTACTCCTCTCTTCGCCATTCCACTGTACGATACTCCACACCACTCTGCTCTGTGCCACTAATCTTAAGCCATACTGAAGAGCAGCCATGCTGGTGAACAACATGGCTAAATTACATGGGCAAAGCCAATAGCTCCCGCATTGGTGAGACCTATTGCCTATGCCAGTTCTTGTTTGTGTTTGCTGCACCTTTACAATAGCATCCTAGAAGGGATGATAAACTAAGTTAATGCATTAAATTTTCTTTTTGTTCAGAATTTTTTATCCCTGCAGTGCTCGAAAAGTCATAAATAGGTAAAGCAGCTACCGTTCAGTAGACAGTATGTTCATTTTTCCTTTTTAAGACTATCAGTTTAAAGTTGAACTTTGATTTCCCTAAATCATTGAGCAGTAAAATAAAAATCAAAACTTTGTAATCAAAAGCATTGTCAAGCAAACACTTAACAATTCATTCCTTGGTAGTTGAAAAGGGAATATAATTAGAAGGAAAACCTTATAGCATTTTTGATCTTGAACTGATCTAGGGGCAGGAGTAAGAGGGGGGCATCAGCAAGACTTGTGCATAATGGTGAAATCCTGATTGTAGTG
This sequence comes from Pleurodeles waltl, assembly GCF_031143425.1. Classification (NCBI taxonomy): domain Eukaryota; kingdom Metazoa; phylum Chordata; class Amphibia; order Caudata; family Salamandridae; genus Pleurodeles; species Pleurodeles waltl. The sequence goes on from NC_090436.1 coordinate 714,680,119, forward strand.
CTATTTTTCATAGTTAAAATAGAGGTTATGAAGTAGGGAAGATTTGGTTTAATAGTATGCCTTTATATTTAATATTGCTTTTAAATTTTCATCATCTTTAAATATTTTCAGGCCTTTCTTTCAGAATCTGTTGGTCGAAGGGACCACCTAGCTGTTTATAGTTTGATACTGATCATTTTTCCCAGTTGCCTAGGAGTATTGATACTGTGGCTGCAATGATTAGTCACAGTTCCCTAGCTTCTTTGGCTCTCCCTTAGGCAGCTATGGCTGCACGGTCAAGGCTTAACTCATTAGAGGTGATGTGCAGTTTGGAACTGAATACAACGTTGCAATGTTGTCAACACATTAATTAAAGGTGTAAGTCCAATCAGAGATATTGTGTTTTTTGACTGCATCTTTAATAACATGTTGGGATAGTTAGAAAGGTTAATCTGATTTACTACAGGTGATGAACGGAAGATGCTGGTCCAAACAATGTGATGCAAACATACTAGATGATTTGAGAAATGAACTCGCAGGAGACTAACCTGGGCCTTCTTACAGGTGATTGAATGGAATATACAGGTGCAATAATGATCACTCACTGGATACCATACCAGTGATGTAATCAAACTCTTAATAGAATGCACCAAGCAGACAATTTCCCCATAACTAGATAATTGTAGTTGCTCCCTCAGGGACAAAGTAGGAGATTTATTTCCGGCATTAAGAGCCAAATGCAGTCTATAGCTATAGTGGCACCATAGTGGTCTCTGTAATGAAATGAACATTTTCAGGGGAAAATTGTGAAATGACAACAGCAACATCTGCTACACACATTGGTGACATTTTGGTCTACACTGTCTATTTAAAAAATAATGTAATTGTGACTAATAAACACTCTCTTCTTCTTCAGACCACCTTAATCCAGTGCATGTGTTCTAAATAATTTAATCCTTGTTTTTTTACTGTGCTGTGTATTTAGAAGAAATGTTATCTACAGTATAACGAATATCACTTTTTCTGTGACATGAAGGAGCAATGACAATGTTATTACATTCCCCCAATTCAACAGAAAGAAGGTGAGAAGGATCACAAGGTGCGCATGGCAGTTGGAAATGGCGTCCGCACTGATGTATGGAGAGAATTTCTTGATCGATTTGGCAACATCAAGATGTGTGAACTCTATGGGGCTACGGAAGGCAACATTTGCTTCCTGAACCACACGGGAAAGATTGGATCAGTGGGTCGCTCCAATCTTTTTTACAAGGTAAGTGATTAAGTGATGTTCATTTCCTGCTTCTTATACTAATGAAATCTCACTTCATTCTGTCAGCACCATGAGAACATCCTACGTTGAATCTGTCTTATCTTTGTCTACATTTTACCTGTACAGGCCCTTATTTCCCCTCAGTAGCACATCTTCCTTGTTAATGTAAGCATTCAACCTGCAACTCTGCGATGGACATTGACAGGATACTCTGGATGTACTATAATACGTTGTTGTAGTACTAGTGGTGTGCACCCTTCTATTACAGTATTGTGCAGTGTTTTGAATTTCCAAATCTTTTCAGGAGTATAAATAAAAGTAATAACAATGGGAATCAAACATTAGAACACGTTTTAGCAGCTATGCTGCTGGTAAGATGCATGACAATGTTCTGCATTGTTGTGTTTTTTGTCTTGTGTATATGTTTGAGACTGTAGTGTTAGTTGTTATGACTTTGGGTAATATCAAGAGTGACATAAGTGTAGCATGTGTTATCAGGCCACTAAGTGGATATGTAAAGGACTGCTCCGCTGCCTTACCTTCCTTTCGGAGGAAACTGAGGGATTGGTAACTCTGAATGCGATAATATACAAGTTATATTATGAGCAAAACAAATACTGCAGAACACAATGTAAAAAAACATACACAAATGACGTGAGTATTTCATTTTAATGCATGGATACTTGTAATGACTTGAGTTCTTCTGATCTCATGAAAAACAAACACACACTTTTTATCTGTTTAAAAAAAAAAAAAAATCTTTCAGTCATCCAACGTAGAAACAAAAAGCAGCATTGGTATGCACCCACCCAACTGAAGGATCTTTGCCCTGCATGAGCAACATTACACAACAGACCACATAAGTTTGTTTCTGACATATTGCCACTCCAGGCTCATGCCCCGACTCGCCTACCCCAGTATTGACCGTTCACCCCCCCCACATAAGCCCACCCCCAGCACAGCTACTTGTGTTCCCCAACCGATGCCTTTTATCACCTTGGTCTTCCCCTTAGTGTTTGGGGTTGTGGGTCATGGGCCAGCTACCATCTGTCTTAGATATGTTAGGGTTCAGGGCATGCAGTGGCTCCACTTTTATCATTCTGTCCGCCCATCAGAGTCCGCAACGTATCTTCCCAGCTTGTCCAGTCTTCCTCCGCCCTCTCACCAGGCCGCACCCTTACCAAAACACTCACGCAAGAGGTAATGACAAGGTCATTGAGAAGTGGCTCCTTTATGTTAAAGGCATGCAGAATTTCTTCAAGTTCCAAGGGGGACAGTAACTACTAGTTAATGTACTCACCACATATGTGGGTCACATACAACACGTCAAGATATTTTTATCGCCATTGAGTCTATGTGCAAGCATATTTCCTTCATGAAAATAAAACAGACAACAATTTCATAGTGTTACAGTGGCAAGAGGAGAAACAGTAAAATTCTCCAGTATTGGCACTATCTTACGAATGCATGCCTGGGTATGTGGGTGAGGAGAGTGCCAGAATTACCAGCAGGATTAAGTGGTATAGTGCTTAAGTAGCCCATGTACCATATAGATAATAGGCACACAACTCAGTACTAAAACAAGGGCGCATTCCACTTGTACCCTTTTTTGCATGATGTCAAATTATGTTTGAACTGAGTTCCTGTGCTTGCACAGACAGTCACCACTGGGATTTTACTTGATTTGTGTTGCTCATACAAACCTTCATACAAGGGTACTGATGATTACCAAACTATTTATTAATTCATATGTGTTAATATGGTGTAAAACACACCAAACCCTGACATTGTTATATTCACAAGAATGTTCTTGCACACTGTAACACTGCATGGTTTTCATTGACCATTTGAATACATCATCTTCATACATGGCTTTATTGGTGCATTACCAACGTTCTGATCAAATCTGTTTGAACAATACTATTAGCATTTCACAGAGTTCACATATTGAACAGAAATGCAGACAGAAATCTGGTTTGCTCCTACACAAACGTGCATATCTAACCACATTTTTGTCTTGTTCCGTTGCTGTGTGCTGAGTCATTTGCCCAGGGCCTGATGGGTACAATGCGCTGAGGGACTTAGCACTGCCACTCCTGGGGCATGCTGCCTCGTGCTGTGCGGTTGCCTGGGCCTTAGGTGGCAATGTTTTCACTTCTCTCCGTGTACACAGTGCTGGGAGCTGCTGGTGCTGCAGTTACCTGCTTCTGTGATTCAGCAACATTCCACAACTTGTGTTATCTTTTCTCCTTCTTGGTGTGTCTGGACAGGTCCTCTGGTTTTAGCTCTGATCCCAAGATAATCCAGACCAGGTTTTGAGATGGAGAAAGCTTATTAGAAGTCATGCCAATTGAATGGTAATGCCCTATCTAAAATGGCAACAGCATTGTTTCTTGTTGCCAAATGTTCTCTTCCAGGTCGTCATGGCCTAAAATAGGAGCGGTTTGCTGCATCTCGTGTGTCACAACTTTGCTTGTTGTTACAACACGTTGCTCGGTCGTGAATCATCGCCTTACTGGTTTACTTCATTTTCTTGTGAATGCTTCTGTCTATTGGTCATAGAGTTTGCAGTGGTGAGAGAAGCAGGAGGCCATTCCTGACTGAGAAGAAACCAAGACCCACACCTCTTTGAAGACCAGCTTTTGACATATCCTCACATAGAAATTTATATAGGTGTTAATTGGTTGATATTGAGGCCGATCATCCATTTTCATTTCCTGACACTCTTTGTCCGATCATAATTCTCACACAAGGAATCCTTGTTGTCAGCGCTGCCACAGTGATCACATTGCCGGCAATGACTCTAGCTCGCAAATAATCTGGTTCACTGTGCCAGATAAGGAGTCACATCTACAGCAGATCCAAGTTGCTTACTCAGAAATATGCTGTGTTTCAAGAACACAGTAGTCTGTAAAATGTGCCTCAAAGAAAGTTTATTTCATATAAAGACAAGCTGCTGGTGGCACACAGGTAGGCAGCAACTGACCATAGATTTAAAATACATTCCACATGGATCATTTGCTGGACAATGCCAAGGTTCCATGAGCAATAAGCATGAGGACATGTAGATAGATCCCACATGGCTATTCCTTTTTGCAAACATAGCACAAATACATAATACATGGTACATCAACATTATAACATGCAATATGAATACTTTGGTCAATAAACCAAAATTAGAAACACAAAGTTAAAAGAATAGAGGTGAAAGCTATATACAACAGTTAAAAGAGCAAAGTTAAAAGTTATATACAACATCCTCATACTGACAAAATTAAAAATATAAATTCAGCATTTTAATTCAATGTGTACTTTAAATCCATGCAGGGAATCCTATACTGGACATACTGACTAAACTCTAAATTGAAAAGTTAATTTCCTCATACTGCCACTGCGTCTCACATACAACTCATAGTCATGTTCTTTGTCACAAGATCTGAACTTTGAGGAATTCATGTTGGAGCCTCGTGAGTGAGAGCCTTGTGAATCTCTCATGCTCATGTACAACCTCACCCTTACCCCACTTCTACTGTTCCACCATTGTCCACCCTCTATTCGGACACTGTTCCCTTTTACTTCCAGAACTTTAGGTAGTAGTCCGAATTTGGTCACACCCTCCGTTACAAATACTGGCTTGCACACTCAAACTGTTTCACCCACTATAAAATCTGAAACTTTGACTCTGTTTCTTTCATCAAAATACTTTTCCTTTTTCTCTTGATTTTTTTCCACTTTCAACTTGATACTTTCATCTGTCAATTTTTCTTGTCTCACCTTAACCCACTTATTCATCCACGCGGGACAGAAACATATTGTAGCTATTCTTTCACGTAACAATTCAAAAGGTGAAACTCCATTTGATACATGGGGCGGGGGGCTGGTAAGGTAAAAAAAACATACTATTTACTGCATTCATTACCACACATCTGTTAGCAATGGGCCACTGAATACACTCTCCCAAAACCTTATACATCCTCTCAACCAGACTGTTCGTCTGGGGATGGTATAAAGAACTTATGGGATGCCTCATGCAACTGATTTTATTGAAAAGTTCCACTTCAATAGACACAAATTAAACACTGTTGTCTGATACTAATGTGCCAGGGATATGTTCTTTCAGAAAAAAAAAAACTTTTTTTTAGAAGTTCTACAACCACTCTTGATGTGACCTCACTTACAAATTTCACTTCTGGCCGTTTACTATAATAGTCCATCATTACCAAGGCTAAATGTGAAGTGCTAGCTAAAGAATTGAATGGTCCTACAATGTCTATTCCAACTTTCTCACAAGAAGCTGTATGTAATTCAGTAGGACGCGATGGGATAGTTCTTAACTTGTCACAACTAGAACAAACTAGAACCCATTCTTTTACTACTTGGTCAATCTCTCTGTCCATAGAAGGCCACCAAAATTACATCCTCGCATGTCTCCTCATCATAGTAGCCCCCAAATGACCCTCATGAACTCTAACAATAATAGGATTCCTTAGAGTAATAGGAGGCGCAAACTTGTCCGCTTTTAATAACAGACCATCCTCCACTGATCATTTCTCCCCTACTTTCACAAAGGTTCTAAGGTCATAATCAAGATTTTTCCCCTCTGGCCTTCTTGACTCCACATACATCATGACCAAACCCAAAGTGGAATCTTCTTGTAACATTTGCACCAACCATGTTCTGAAAAGACACCCAATTGAGGTAAGTCAACAGATACAACAATACAGCCCTCCATATCTTCCTCACATCCAAGCTTTATTTTCCTCTAAACACTCTGAATAGCGTGATAAATAATCAGCACAACTATTTTTTCCACCTGATATACATTCTGAAATAAAATTAAATTGGAAAAGCTTTGACAAAAGTCTAGCAATGCACGGAGTAAATCCTCTAGCATTCTTCCGGCTCAAAATATAAGCTACCATAATCAGTAGTTTGAACTTGAGCATCCTTCACTTTACTGAGGCCTACCCCTAATCCCACATTGCTTGCATCAACTGTTAATACACACAGAAAATCAGGATTGTAATGTTTCATCACACTGCTCTTTTATCCAGTTGAAAACTTTTGGCATTCCATACTCCATTCAAATGTTACTCCTATCATTAACATACAGGATAGGTGTTTCAGCCTAGTTGCATAATGTTGTATGGAACAGGAATACAATTCACACAAGCAAAATGAATTCAGGCCTGTTTTATCTACCAGTGGTTTTGCTTGGGTGATGCTCTTTAACAAGCTAGGCTTTGGTTCAGTTCAGTGACCAGTTACAAAATGGCCCAAATACTCAACTTTGTCAGTAAGGAAAACACACTTGTCCCTTTTGAGTACAACTCTTTGCATCTGGAGTCTTTTAAATACTTTGTCTAAAATCCTATCATGTGTTTGTCTGAAGGGTAGATTAATACATCATCTTGTGGTCGTTAGCCTCTGAAAAACCAAGGCTGCTAAGGCTAACCCGAAAGGTATACGGAAATACTTCTACGTTCCAAAAAGGGAAATGAATGCTGTCAAATGTCTTGAATATTGCTCCAGCTCAGTGTGATGACATGCTGAAGCCAGACCTAGTTTGAAAAAAAAATGCTTCTTCCAATACAGCCAGCAGTTCGCATATATTGGGAAAGGGGACAGAGTTGATAGAAATTTCTTTGTTGCGATGTGGAGGTCAACACAGACCCTCAATTCTCCACTGTGTTTATGAGTTACTACCAAAGGTGATAACCACAATGAAGAGTCAATAGGTTCAATTATGCCACTTTTACTTAATGAGCCCAACTCTTTTTCAAGATCTTTGCGAATACTAAAGGGAACATTAATACATTTATGTTTAACAGGTCTCGCCCCTTCTTTCACAATAATCCTGTGCTTGAAATACTTAACCTTTCCTAGTTCTCCAGAAAATACATGTGTATATTTATTCATGATCTTGTCCAAATCTTCCTTATCTTAAATGGCTAATACTTGCTCCTTTGTTCCTCGTTTTAGGATCATACCAAAGATTCCCTGGTGAAACCACCCTAAAATATTGATTCTTTTTATGCCACATACATTTTTCCAGTTATCATCTGTCCCTTAAAATCCAAAATGTTTTCAATGTATCTACTTAAATCAGTGCTGCATCCCTCATATGACAGAGCTGTACGGTCAGGAGGCAGTAGTAGTCTATTTGGCCATACTTTGTCATATAACTCTTGAGTTATATTTGTTATTGATGCCCCATAATCCACTAATAACTTCAAGCCATTGTCACCAACAATGACTTCCACATATGGATCTACACTTGAACTAGGATCACCCATTCGTACATTGTCACTTTTAACCACAAGGACCATTCCCCATAAGTCTTTTCCAATACCACCTTCATCTTTCTGAATGCCCTCATCAGTAACACATCTAATGGATGGTGAATCCCTAGATTTGTGATTTTGACAGAGTTTTGCAAAATGACCACACTTGTTACATAGTCTGCAAACTACATTTTTCACAGGACATTGACTTTCCCCTTTATCATGCATACGATTCCAACACTGGAAACAAATATTCTGTTGGGAGAAATATTATTTAGATTTGACCATTTGTTTAACATCTTTTAGGGTGTTACTCAGATTGCTGTTAGCTATTACACTGAATCAGAAGTTTTACTTTTTAACTCTTTAGCTGACACTTGAGAAGTCTGTACTTTTTGCTGTCTTAATCATTACTTCTAACAAGGAATTCCCCATTGATAACAACTTTTGCTTAATATTTATCGTTACTATGACCAATAAATTAATCGGAAACATTATCAAACTGCCAATCAGCCACTAACCTCCTTAACGCCGTAATATATGTGTCTGCATCTTCACCTGAGTTCTGAATCCTCTTGAAGAATGCTTGTCAAACTACTAATAAACTTGGTTGAACATCAAACCTGGCCTGCAGTTTGTAATTTTACAGTTTCCTGGTATTCATCTAACTCCTCTTCTTCCTCCATTACTAATTCACTAACTCTGGGCCCTGGTGCAACTGCACCAACTGAACTGATGATAGCTTTATCCCTGACTCACTTTCACTCCTTCTCACAGCCTCCAATCAATTAATCGTTCTAACACATTCATACTCCTTCAGTTACTCCCTTTTACTCACTTTCACTTATAATCACTCTCAAACTCAGATTATCACAAATTTTCACTCTTGTTGTCACACTCAAACACATTCTCACACACACTTTCACTCAATCCATTTTACTCTCAATCACTCGCAAACACACTCACATACACACATACATAGAGAAAATGTTTTTTTTTTTTTTTTACTTTGCTTGATTACTTAGCTGGCAACTCGCAGACTCCATGGCAGCAGCAGAGCAGGAATCTGGCCTTGGAACCAGCAAGCCATGATTCCCAATGAGAAGCCAACAGAGAAGCAAGGTCAGTATTGAAAAGGGGAAGACCTACCCCTGTCCCGCTCCAACCTTTTTGATAGAAGGGAAGCAAAGCCCTATAAGACACAGAGTTGGTGCTGAAGATCCTGGCCCTGCTGCTCTGAATGGCTTTTTTGGCTTCAAGGATGCGCAGATGTGTGCCCGGTACTGTGTAGCCTGAGGCATGCACAGCATGTATAATGTATAAAAATGGATTGTCCCTGTGTGAGGGGATTGTAGCTCAACTATGCCCCCTCAAATTTACACAATCCAGACATTCAGCTACTTCATGTTGTATCATGTCTCAACCCCAAATTAACCTGTGCTCAACCCTCTGGTAGCTTGGTAGAGAAGAAGTCAGCCTTAATTTAGAGCCAATCTATGAAGTATTTATGCAGCACCTGAGAAGTAATAAAGTGAAAACACAACACAAAAAATATCCCACACCGCTTTAAAAAATAGAGTAAAATTTAATAAATAATTTGACACCAAAACAACAAAAATCCATCTCATACAACTGGAGATATGCAATTTTAAAGATTTAAGTAGAAATAGTGCTTTAAAGCACAAAGCCCAAACCGTAGTTATCTGGTCATGTCAGACGGGGGCAAAGTCACAGGTTCAGGTTGACCAGAATAGAGTGTAGGCTGGATACTAGGACCAAGTTAGGCCCCCTGAATAAAGTACCATAAATCCTGGATGTGGAACATTGCAAAGTCCTGCATTGAGTTTGTGTCGTGCAGCGGTAGGTGTGAGGTCCTGCTTTAAGGATGTGTCATACAGCGGCTGCAATGCAAGGTCCTGTATCAAGTATTCTTAGTGGTAGTTCCGTGGAGCTGTGAGATCCTGCATTGAGAATGTGTCGCTCAGTGGTGGTTCCAATGCGTAGCTGGAAGGCAGTTCTGCTAGGACTACAGCTGGGCTGTCAGAGCACATTCAGGCGCACTTCCAAGAGTCCAGCCCTGGATTGGCACCTCTTGGGCTGGCAGGACTCACATCAGGTAGAGTCCAGGTGCAGGTTTCAAAGTGGTTGGAGCCTTTTCTGTCCCTGAGGCTGTGGTCAGGAGACCAGCTTTTGGAGTCACCATGGTGGTCCTGGGTTCAATGTTCAGGTTCAGTCCTTCGCACTCAGGCAGCAGGGCAGCAAAGTAGCAGTCCTTGCAACAGAGCAGCGCAGCAACCCTTCTTATTCTTCCCCAGATCCAGGGGTGTACTGAAGAGTTGGGTCTAAGGGTCCAATATGTATGCCTGGTGCCCACCTTGAGGTAGAAGAAGTTTCTAGAGTCTTTACCCCCACAGAGGTGACAGGAATTCCTGCCTCCCTGCTCTGGCCCCTGGTTTTCTGGGGTCACACAATACTAGTGTGAAATTATTTGTGAGTGTGCTGAAGCAGAGTATTTTGGATATGCAAGTGTGGCAGTTGACAACTCTGCCCCTCCTATCAAGTCTGAGATGGCCCATCCTGTCAACATTTATTACCCCTTTGTCTCGTTGTCTGGGAGTAATACACAAAACCAACTGCTAGCTACACCGAGTCATCTGACCAAGAAAGGATAGAAGAAGAAAATGCTAACCTTCTAAAAGACACTTTTTTAGAATTGTGACTTAAACTCCAATGTTACAATTAAAGAGAGTTTTGAATTGCAATTCTTTAGATCTCAAGCTTGCCATTCTTAATTGTTACCAATTGAAAGTTATTACTTATTAAATTTAATAAGGTAACACAATGTTATCCTATGGGAACAGTAGGCCTTGAAGTAGTGAAAGACAAATGTAAGTGTTTTTCAGTACCAGGACATGTAAAAGTTAAAAATGAGTGTCCAGCTTTTTGAATACACTGTTCCCTGCCCTATGGGCTTTCTAACGCCTACCCTTGAGGTGACTTAAGTGTATTAAATAGGAAGGTTTAGGCCTGGCAGAATGTCTATTTTGCTAGGTTGAAATGCCAGTTTAAAACTGCACACACAGGCTGCAGTGGCAGGCCTGGGACCTGTTTGAATGGCTACTTAAGTGGGTGGCACAATCATTCCTGCAGGCCCACTAGTAGCATTTAATTTACAGGAACTAGGTACCTGTATTACCACTGTACTAGGGTTTTGCAAATAAATTAAATGTGCCAATTGGATGTACATCAGTTTCATCTTGCTTAAATGAGAGAGTCCTAGCACTTTAGCACTGGTTATTAGTGGTAAAGTGTGCACAGTCCTAAAGCCAGCAAAAATCGGAGGAGTAAGACAGAACGTTTGGGAGAAGGCAACCCTAAGGCTTACAGGTCTAATAAAACCTTCTCACGAAGTCTTGTTATCATTTTCACCATTCCTCGAGATCCACAGGTGTGAAGTGTATCCTCCTCAATATGACTGTTGGATATGATTTTCCAGTCACTCATTAGCAGTACTCCAATTTTTGTCATGCAGTTTATGCCTGGTTACATCAGGGCTTTTAGGGTGTCCCTGGTTGGTGCCCTTTGGTGTTCCATTTTTTGCATGTCTTTTACTTTATATGATGGTGATGTTGCATAATTATTCAAGGGAGAGAGCATTTGTGCATACACATTGCACAACCCACATCTTCTATTCTATTGTGTGTTCAGCATGGAGTGTCTCTACATTTTGTGAGGCCTTGGATATCCATACAGATAATGAACTGGTTCTGTTCCACTGTTATTCGTGTTACCCGTTCTCCATTTTTCTGTTTGTTGTAGTGGATGGGATATTGACCCCTGAACACCAATGTCAATTGTTTATTATCTATTATCCCCTTGAGTCTTGTGACCACGTAGGCGATTTGAGAGTGCTAACCACCCAATTTACTGTCAATTATTTCCTTTTCAGTTTGCAAATATAGTGTTTGCTCTGAGCACACCTGTCTGAGACCGCAATTTGTTCTCTGGTTCCTGAAGCAGAATATCCCACAGTGGCTTACATCCAACACTCTTTCCAGAAAATACTTGATCATTGTGCCTTGTAGTAATAGATCCTTGCTGGCTTCCTCATTCTGGCACTGTGGCTGCAGCAGATGTTAGTAGAAAGCATAATTAGTCGTTCGGTGGCATGTGTAGCTGCAGATACACATGCTGTGCATAGTCCGCCGTCTGGTGTTGGGCTCGGAGTGTTACAAGTTGTTTTTCTTCGAAGAAGTCTTTTCGAGACACGAGACCGAGGGACTCCTCCTACTTTGGTTCCATTGCGCATGGGCGTCGACTCCATCTTAGATTGTTTTTTTTCAGCCATCGGGTTCGGACGTGTTCCTTTTCGCTCTGTGTTTCGGGTCGGAAAGTTAGTCAGAATCTCGGAAAAATCCGTTGGTATTTTTTCGTTCGGTATCGGGTTAGATTAGACAGATCGACACCGAATCTTGAAGAAGCGGATCTTTATCCAAAAGGATACAGGGAAGATCAGCACTCTTCCCCCAATCAGGAGAAAAAGAAAACTTGACTTCCAACAAGAAGACAAGCAGCCACAAACAAAGGTGGTAAAGAAAGTAACTCCACCACCCTCTTCATCACCGTCAACCCATGCATCACCGGCACAAACTCCACCACATTCACCAGCTCATACCACCATGAGCCAAGATGATCCAGATGCATGGGACCTCTATGACGCTCCAGTATCGGACAATAGCCCTGAATCGTACCCAACTAAGCCCTCACCACCTGAGGACAGTACAGCATATGCACAGGTGGTAGCCAGGGCAGCCGAATTTCATAATGTATCGCTACATACGGAGCCTATTGAGGATGACTTCCTCTTTAACACCCTGTCCTCCACCCATAGCCATTATCAAAGCCTTCCCATGCTCCCGGGAATGCTAAGGCACGCTAAACAGATTTTTAAAGAGCCAGTTAAAAGCAGAGCAATAACTCCAAGGGTGGAGAAAAAATACAAAGCACCGCCTACAGACCCTGCTTTTATTACATCACAACTGGCGCCAGATTCAGTAGTCGTAGGAGCAGCTCGTAAAAGAGCCAACTCGCATACATCAGGCGACGCACCACCTCCGGACAAGGAGAGCCGCAAGTTCGATGCAGCTGGGAAAAGGGTTGCAGCACAAGCTGCAAATCAGTGGCGCATCGCCAACTCCCAAGCACTCCTAGCGCGATATGACAGGGCTCATTGGGACGAGATGCAGCATTTCATCGAACACCTCCCCAAAGAGGTCCAAAAACGAGCGCAACAAGTGGTTGAAGAGGGACAAAATATCTCCAACAACCAAATACGTTCTTCTATGGATGCAGCGGATACAGCTGCAAGAACAATAAATACTGCAGTCACCATAAGGAGACACGCATGGCTGCGCACCTCTGGGTTCAAACCCGAGATTCAACAGGCTGTGCTTAAAATGCCGTTTAATGAACAACAATTGTTTGGGCCGGAAGTGGACACAGAAATTGAAAAATTAAAAAAGGACACCGACACAGCCAAAGCCATGGGCGCACTCTACTCCCCGCAGGGCAGAGGCACATTTGGCACATTTCGTAAAACTAATTTTAGGGGAGGGTTTCGAGGTCAACCCACAGAAACCAGCACCTCACAAACAAGACCACCTACCTACCAGGGACAATATCAAAGGGGAGGTTTTCGGGGACAATACAGAGGGGGACAATTCCCAAGAAACCGGGGAAAATTTCAAGGTCCCAAAACCCCTCAAAATAAACAGTGACTCACAGGTCACACAACCCCTTCACACAACACCAGTGGGGGGAAGACTAAGCCAGTTCTACAAATCTTGGGAGGAAATAACAACAGACACTTGGGTCTTAGCAATTATCCAACATGGTTATTGCATAGAATTTCTCCAATTCCCTCCAAACGTCCCACCGAAAACACACAATATGTCAAAACAGCATGTAGATCTTCTAGGACTAGAAGTTCAAGCATTACTGCAAAAGGACGCAATAGAATTAGTACCAGGTCCACAAAAGAACACAGGAGTTTACTCACTGTACTTTCTAATACCGAAAAAGGACAAAACACTAAGACCAATTCTAGATCTCAGAACACTAAACACCTACATCAAATCAGACCATTTTCACATGGTCACATTACAAGACGTAATCCCACTGCTCAAACAGCAAGACTACATGACAACATTAGATCTAAAAGATGCGTATTTCCATATACCGATCCATCCTTCGCACAGGAAATACCTGAGGTTCGTATTCATGGGAATACATTACCAATTCAAAGTGTTGCCATTCGGAATAACAACTGCGCCAAGAGTCTTTACAAAATGCCTAACAGTAGTAGCTGCACATATCAGAAGGCAGCAAATACACGTGTTCCCCTACTTAGACGACTGGTTAATCAAAACCAACACGCTAACAAAGTGTTCACATCACACAAAGTATGTCATACAGACACTTCACAGGCTGGGTTTCTCCATCAACTATGCAAAGTCAAAACTTTTGCCGTGTCAAACACAACAATACTTAGGAGCGACAATCAACACAATAAAAGGGATAGCCACTCCAAGTCCACAAAGGGTTCAAACAATTCACAAGGTCATACAAGCCATGTATCCAACACAAAAGATACAAGCAAAAATAGTATTAAAACTACTAGGCATGATGTCTTCATGCATAGCCATTGTCCCATACGCAAGGTTGTACATGCGGCCCTTACAACAGTGCCTAGCATCACAATGGTCACAGGCACAGGGTCAACTTCTAGATCTGGTGTTGATAGACCGCCAAACATACATCTCGCTTCTATGGTGGAACAGTACAAATTTAAACAAAGGGCGGCCTTTCCAAGACCCAGTGCCAACATACGTTATAACAACAGATACTTCCATGACAGGGTGGGGAGCACACCTCAATCAACACAGCATCCAAGGACAATGGGACGTTCATCAAAGAAAGTACCACATAAATCTCTTAGAACTGTTAGCAGTATTTCTAGCGTTGAAAGCATTCCAACCCATGATAACCCACAAATACATTCTTGTCAAAACAGACAATATGACGACAATGTATTATTTAAACAAACAGGGGGGGACACACTCGACACAGTTGTGTCTCCTAACACAAAAAATATGGCATTGGGCAATTCGCAACCACATTCGCCTAATAGCACAATTTATTCCAGGGATCCAGAACCAGCTAGCAGACAATCTCTCTCGGGATCACCAACAAGTCCAAGAATGGGAAATTCACCCCCAAATACTAAACAATTACTTTCAAATTTGGGGAACACCTCAAATAGATCTATTTTCAACAAAAGAAAATGCAAAATGCCAAAGCTTCGCATCCAGGTACCCACAACGGCACTCCCAAGGCAATGCTCTATGGATGAATTGGTCAGGAATATTTGCGTACGCTTTTCCCCCTCTCCCTCTCCTTCCATATCTAGTAAACAGATTGAGTCAAAACAAACTCAAACTCATACTAATAGCTCCAGCATGGGCAAGACAACCTTGGTATACAACGCTACTAGACCTTTCAGTAGTACCTCATGTCAAACTACCCAACAGACCAGATCTGCTAACGCAAAACAAACAACAGATCAGGCATCCAAACCCAGCATCGCTGAATCTAGCAATTTGGCTCCTGAAATCCTAGAATTTGGACACTTAGACCTCACACAAGAATGTATGGAGGTCATAAAACAGGCTAGAAAACCTTCCACTAGACACTGCTATGCAAGTAAATGGAAAAGATTCATTTATTACTGCCATAATAATCAAATTCAACCATTGCATGCATCTCCAAAAGATGTAGTAGGATATTTACTACTTTTGCAAAAATCTAATCTAGCTTTCTCTTCCATAAAGATACATCTCACCGCAATATCTGCTTACCTGCAGATTACTCATTCAATTTCCCTGTTTAGAATACCTGTCATTAAAGCGTTTATGGAAGGCCTAAAGAGAATTATACCACCAAGAACACCACCTGTTCCTTCATGGAACCTCAACATTGTCTTAACAATGCTCATGGGTCCACCTTTTGAACCCATGCATTCATGTGAAATGCAATACTTAACGTGGAAAGTTGCATTTCTCATTGCTATCACATCTCTAAGAAGAGTAAGTGAAATACAGGCGTTTACCATACAAGAACCATTTATTCAAATACACAAGAATAAGGTCGTTCTAAGAACAAATCTAAAATTCTTACCAAAGGTTATCTCACCGTTCCACTTAAATCAAACAGTGGAATTACCAGTGTTCTTCCCACAGCCAGATTCAATAGCTGAAAGAGCACTACATACATTAGACATCAAGAGAGCACTAATGTACTACATTGATAGGACAAAAGAAATTAGGAACACAAAACAACTATTCATTGCATTCCAAAAACCTCATACAGGAAATCCAATATCAAACAAGTTATTGCCAGATGGATAGTACGGTGCATCCAAACCTGCTATCTTAAAGCAAAAAGAGAACTGCCTATTACACCAAGGGCACACTCAACCAGAAAGAAAGGTGCTACTATGGCCTTTCTAGGAAATATTCCAATGAACGAAATATGTAAGGCAGCAACATGGTCTACGCCTCATACATTTACTAAACACTACTGTGTAGATGTGTTATCTGCACAACAAGCCACAGTAGGTCAAGTCGTACTAAGAACTTTATTTCAAACTACTTCCACTCCTACAGGCTGAACCACCGCTTTTGGGGAGATAACTGCTTACTAGTCTATGCACAGCATGTGTATCTGCAGCTACACATGCCACCGAACGGAAAATGTCACTTACCCAGTGTACATCTGTTCGTGGCATTAGTCGCTGCAGATTCACATGCGCCCACCCGCCTTCCCGGCAGCCTGTAGCCGTTAGGAAGTAATTCTTCAACATTTGTACATTTGTAAATATATTACTTTAACCTTCATTTTGTACATACTTATTCATTCCATTGCATGGGCACTATTACTAGCATACACAACTCCTACCTCACCCTCTGCGGGGAAAACAATCTAAGATGGAGTCGACGCCCATGCGCAATGGAACCAAAGTAGGAGGAGTCCCTCGGTCTCGTGACTCGAAAAGACTTCTTCGAAGAAAAACAACTTGTAACACTCCGAGCCCAACACCAGACGGCGGACTATGCACAGCATGTGAATCTGCAGCGACTAATGCCACGAACAGATGTACACTGGGTAAGTGACATTTTCCATTATTGTCTAGATCCTTCTGGGGTGTGGAAAGTAGTGCTTCCCACTTTTAGGTTAAGGCACCCAGCTCTGCATGCCATCACACAGTGTTTGAGCTTCGTGCTTGACGAGCATTTCTGGATTTTTCCCAGATGTCCATTGGTATGTTGATTTTTCTCCTCCCTAGTGTCCATTGTCCCTCCTTGCTGTTAAATATCACCTCTCCTAGCTTAGCATTCCCCCCTCATGGTTGCTGCTGATCAATGCACTTGGCTTGACCAATGAGGTTTTCCAAGAGTTTGTGGCCATTTGTGCAAGATCCATGTACAGTAAGTAGTTTGCATTAGTTCATGGCACCTATCAAAGAAGAGTACTGCCTCAAGACTCGTTCTCATATCTTGTCTCTAAAGGACATGGGATTTGAAACCCTATATTAATTTCCTCTAACCTACTTGTTAGTATCATTGTTCACTAACATTCTGATGGGGTTCTCTGAGTTGGATCTAGAAGTTGTTGAATTGCTGTTAGGTGAAAGATTAACGGTCAAGGCTTATTAGCTTATGAAAGCTTTGAGTGCCACCACTGCCTTTTAAAAATCTGCATATCTTCCAGTGTCTGAAAGGAAAAATAAAACGTTTTTCCATCAACTGCTTTACTCCACGAGCATACACACAAGTGACTTTTTACTAACTAGCTATCCCAACCATAATTTTCACTTTGAGTCTGCAGTCATAGGAAATTAGCAGCAAGTACTGATGACATGAGCCTGCATTATCATGCTGCTTTAAATGACGACCCTGGCCACTGAAGTGCAGCACCAACAAAATGTACGATCAGCAGCATTGGAAGGTGTAGCTCAGAATCAGCCAACACAGGGGATTGGCATAGGCCACTTATCTTCAGCTTGGTTTCACACACCCTTTAATTTCACTATCCCCATCAAAAGGGACACTTACACCTGGGTCTCTAGGTTCAGAAGGCTGCATGTATGTGGCAAGTCCCTTTTATTCCCCCTTGCAGAAGCATGCATACCTCAGGTCATCACACAGTCTCTTACATTTAAAGTGTATTATCAATTTCTAAACATAAAGGGGGGTTGGGAGCACACTGCCTCACATTCCAAAAACAGTTCGCCCCTTTGCATCCTGGTAAATGCAGTTCACAGTTAGCGTTTACTTGAAAATTATCTATAGTTTTTCACCAAAGTTGGTGCAGACATTGCTGTATATCTCTAGACACGTGTTTCTGGGTTTAGCCCTTCATCAGTAGAGAGTAGAGAACAAAGAAAATTCATCTGGGGTTGCTGGAAATGCTGCCAAAATCCTCTCAGGTCAAGTACCACTCACAGGCACATAGGTGCATCTCCAAAGCTCGTCAGCTCACTGGTTCAAGGGAGCCTTTTAAACATGAAGGGGGGGTTGGGAGCACACTGCCTCACATTCCAGCACAGTTCGCCCCTTTGCATCCTGGTAAATGCAGTTCACAGTTAGCGCTTTTGCCCTACCTAGCCCCATTGAGTCCCCGGAAAAGCAACATTGACTTAGGCCTTCTCTATTGTTTACTATTAAAAGTTTTTGCATGTTTTTGTTTTAATTATAACCCTGACTCGCTACCAAATTTTATGATTTTTTTGTCGTTTTAATGATTCATGTTTTTATATTGTTATAAATGTGTTCGATTTTAACTATTTAATTCTTTGACACTAACGTTGGCTTAGTGCTGCTAGTCTAAGAGCAGCTAAGTCCCCCCTCAGTGTGAAGCAAGAGGAATTTATTTTCCGAAAATGGCTGATCCATAGAAAGTGCCTGCATTCTGTTAGCATAAAGCAGCTCCAGCTTCCCTTCGCGGCAAATGGGAACGCCAGTGAAAATATGTATAAGCATTTGCAAAATGTGAGGAATGTCACTGGGTGTGTTCTTAAATGCTCCCAAGAACAGTAAAATCACATAAAATTTCTTGAACCCAGATATTATTACCAACTCATTGAGGATTCCTTTCACTCCTAAAGGCCGGCCTCCTTGAGAACCAGCATTACAGCGCTGCACTGGTGTAACTCTGTGTACAGACTGCACGCGAGGGTACGGTTCTTCGTGACCCCACCGAACGTTTACACTTGTGACACTTAGGGCCGGACTTAGAGGTCGGCGGGTAGGTTACTCCGGGAGGGAGTATCCCCTCCTCCGATCTCTGAATCAGGCACTAGACCTTTACTTAGTTCACAAAATGCAAGTTAATCATCACTTAAAAAAAATGATTAGTGCACACAGTGACTGCACTACGTATTATTTTCATTGTATTTTAAGAGGAGGCTCGATGTTGTGAATTGAGTGATTATTCATACATGCTTTATTTTTGCGGTCACCCATCTGCCCGCATTAAGCCACTGCACATTAGAATTCAAGATGCAGCATGGCTGCCTGGAAATATGTTTGTATTAGGCAACTGCGTGAGTCACCAGCCAGGAATGTCTGTTGTCTTTCATTTAAAAGGGGCCATTCTTTCTTGTTGTGCTCTCCGCAGTGTGCTTACAGTGTGGATTTGTATTCAGAGACTGCCCTGCACTGGTGTCAACCAATGAAAACTCTGACGTACCCGCCCTTGTTTTGAATTTTTATGTCTTGTGGGCGCTGTCAGCAAATTCAGTGTGTTCTTCATGGAACACTAACTAGGCGGCATCATGGCTGCTGCTATAAGAACTAAATGTGCCACTAGCTAGGATTAAAGGGGGGGGGGGGGGGGATCTTGGTAAAAGTAGCGAGAACATTGCTGTGTTGCCTAAACCTGAAGACGGAACTTTTCTAAGAAACATGTTGTAGGTCGCAGTGGCTCATAGGAGATGTTTGTTTTCACACAGAATTAACTGGTAAACCCGGGGCTTTAATGGGATGATAAACTGAGGGGACTCTAGAGGAACGTGGCAAACCTGTTAAAGGGTCGTGGCCAACACTAGTAAGGGCATGGCTTAAACTGTGGTTATCGAGACATTTTGTGTAGATGAAGTTATAATATGTCAGCCGTACCAACTTAGAATTCCCCTGCTGTACAGCACTGAGTAGAATGACAAAATTAGCATGTCCTCTCTGGATGCTTGTGGGCTCAGAGAAAGGGTCAGTGGTCGCTCTGACTTTGGAATGAATGCCTAGAGGGGAGTATAATCACAGACCGCACCAACAACTCCCTCATGGTGTTGCTAGCACCGGTTCAAATGTAGACCCATCGTTTTTTTAATGAAGAGACAGTTTATGTTCCTGTGCACCTGTTCCCTTGCCTTAGAGGCAATGTCAAAAATGAAAACAAATGATTTTGTTTAAAGTTCTTATTCAGTATCATGGACGGACCTTTGCAGCAACTTTAAATGTTAACGAGTGTCTGGTATTTGTCTCTTGGAAAGATGTAATCATTTTGGGGTAATAGCTGTGTTGCAATCTATGTAAAGTGCTTTAAGAGTAAGGAAGGAATATTGTATGCTCTGTCATTGCAGCGACGGATAGAAATGACGATTAGGTTTTAGGCACAGAATAATTCCATCACTGACTGACATTACATCAATTACAAATCCTTTCTTGAGGAGCAGTGTTACCACTTCATACCACACCACTGCTCCCAGAGGCCTGGCCCACCGACAGACAGCTCGTTAACTGTGATGTAAACAGAATAAAGAGATCAGGAGATTTATGAACCAGCAGCAGCAGGCACTCAGTACAGTGAAAGTGTTTCTGTAGGGTTCCAGCTGTCGCTGTACAACTTTTCAAGTTCGATCCCCAGTTCAGCCGTTGGTCCTTCCGAGTCTGATGAACAAAGATGGTTGAGGTGGGTAAACGCAGCAATTATCATGTAGCGCCCAGTGGCATAGCAAACGTGCTGTGGGTGCTTGTGCAAGCATGGTAATGGAAGAACGAGGATCCCCGGAGTATGGCAGAGTGACACACACCTTGTGACATGAGCTTGTGTTTCCAGTGGCTTCCACTGAACGATGGTGGTGGGGATAAAAACAAATTTGAAAAAACCCACCTGCTCTGTCGGGAGATGGGCTTGTCTCCTCCGTCCTCATCTGGAAGCTCACAGGCTCCCACACACCCCTCAGCCAATCACAACGCTGTTGTCACCAGCATAACAGCAGCATTGTGATTGGTGTGAGCTGCCTGATTTGGCACTCACACAGGGAGTGGGACCCTGTGCACTTTCTCTTCCCGCCTGTGCAGTACAGCCAGGTGGAGAAATGGTAAGTGCACGTCTGTTTGGCCAGCCCAAAACGGCCGGCCAAACAGACATGCACACTCATGGTGTACATACCCTTCCTCCTCTAGCCCTCTTCCAGCCCCCTCCAGAGGGCTGGAAGATGAATCAGATCATATAAAATAAAAAGTTGTCCCAATGCTACCCCACATTTTCATACTTTAAAGTACTCAACAAGGTGTATAAAACACTTAACTCTACGCTCACTGTTCACTCACTGTGTTTCTGCATCAGATATTCTGTTACCTGAGAAACAGTTTGAAAGGAGAGGCATTCCGTTTTTACCATATATATAAACGTAAGGATGACAATTGTAAAGGGTCATAGAGAAATAATTTCATGGCCTAGCTGCATGGAGTGGCAAACAGCCTCCCTGCGAAATTTCAAACCGGTAAATGGTCATTTCCTCTTGGATGTGGGTTGAGCAATAAGGAGGGAGACAGTTTGTAAAGAAGGGAGGAGTTGTTTTTTGCCAACACCTGCAGGCTACGCAAGCAGTGTTGAATCCTATGCTGTTATTTATGGATAACTAATACAAGGAACAGCTTTTCAAAGAGACATGGTCCAGTTTTGAAAGGCCAACTGTTGGGACGGGAAAGACCTCTGCGTGGTGAAGACCTGCATCCCTTCCCTGAGTGCCTATCAATACTGTTCTCGGGATCCCTAATGCTGAGGTTTTTTTCATAGGTGAACACGGTTCATGGGTGTGTGCCATCATGATATACGCCTGTCTCACAGATTGTGGTCTTGTTGAATCGGAAGGGGCAACCAAATGGTACCCTCATAGGGATGGATGTCTACCACCTTCACCAGGAGTTAAGCATCATAAGTGCGGGGTGGCAGCATACTGTATAGTGATCAGTGGTAGCAAACAGGAACCGTTTGCCCTTTATCACTAGAGTGAGGCCTACAGGCTCACTCATTTTTTAAAAGTTCAGTTGCTGCATGCTTAACTCAGCCTTGGCCTACATTGGGTAGATGTAGAGTGCTCCCTAGTGCAGGAATAGTGAGACTGCGTGGTTTTATGTGTGCCTGGGAAGGGTACAGTCCAGAGATAAAGCAGTACTGTGTGCTACACCTGAGAATTGTGGTATGCATGACTGTGAGGAATACATGGCATGACAGATGTAGTGCTGTGCAGTGCATGCACAATGAAAGCATGTGTTGGGTGTATGTGTGCTTGTGTGAAGTACAGTTCATGGATGGTGAAGTGTTGTGCAGTGCACATATGGTGAGTGTTTGTGCTCACAGTGCGTGTGTGTTAAAGTAGTACACCCTGATCAAATAAAGAAATGCTTCAGTGTTGAACAATGTGTGCAGACCGAGTGTGTGTGCTGAATGTATATGTACATGTGAGGGTATAATGCATAGAGGTATTAGTGCTGAACAGTAAGTGTGATGTGAATGTACACTGAGTAAATTTGCCTACAATGATACAGTTTTCGGAAGACCCTGAGTTCCATTTTGGGAAGCTCAGGCATGCCTTGTGAGGACATGAGGAGGACAGAAATTCCACCCCCTGCTTCCCCAAGACAGATTTGTGTATTGCCTCATTCCTGTGAGCTTGGAGGGACACATACTGGAGGCTTTTTGATTCAGTGATAGATCACAAGAAAGGGATCTGGACAAATCTCATGAAAGGAGATGGGCTAATAGGGGAATCATAAAAGGTAGTGCTGGGAGTCTGGTATTAACCTTTTGTTGCCCATATCAATGCAGGCGACTTCTAGGTGTGAACTCAACTTACTTCCATGAACTATGTTGTGGGACAATCAATTACGGAGTATTGCATGCTGAGGAAAAGAAGATAGAGAAATGTGTCTACTTCAAAAGAAGCAGAACCCCACCATGCAACTGCCAAGACTCAGACCCTAAATCACTCCTGGTATCTGGAAAGGACTATAAGAAAGGGAGGCTTATTGCAGTTCCAAAAAATGTGTCTCCGGCTAAGCAGCCAGATGGGCCGTGTAAGAAGGGGAAACTCTGCAAGACTTCTGCCTGTGACAAGGTCTGGGGGCCAGCACATTCTAATCTGCCTGGGGGGTGAGGAGTCATCACCCAGAACACCCAAGATCACTTGCCCTGGCTCCTGGAGCACCATCACCTGTCTGCTTGCTAAGAACCAGTGTGCCATGTGAGAGAGAGGTTAGCGCTGGATGGAGCAAGGTCCATTAGGGAGCCCTGCACGAGGATTCCCGGAGTGAGATGTGAGGCTGTGTACAGTCGGGTCGGTGCCTGTTTGCAGTATTGGCTAGTGCCTGCGCCCGGATTGTGATTGGATTGTGATTATCGCAGCAACACCATATGCCAGAACGGGCTACTGGTGTCACTTGGGCCTTAGGTTCGGGTCATCACCCGGACTGGAGGAAGACTCCTGTGACGAGTGGGTCGAGCCCTCACTCTGTGATCTGCACCTGACAGAGTCCCAGAGATTCACCAAGACACCACTGAGGATGGTGGACCTTTGTTGGAGCTCCATTAGGAGCCAAAGGATCACAACAGCACCCTCCCCCGGCTACAGGGAAAAGCAACTTACCTTTTGTGTCCACCTAGCGGGAGCAGCCCCAATCACTGGAACAGAGTCTGACTGTGCCGTTTGAAAGAGAGAGGCTGCGCTGCTGGATGCTGCCATGTCTCTTGTGAGCAGCCTGACTTCTCCATACAGGATCCAAACTTGTGAGCACCCAAGGAGATGGCACTCATTGCACCGCTGCACATTGCCATACCACTGGAGCAGTTATGACTGGAACCGGGCCTTGTGGCCCGTGGACACTTGCTTCTTTAGGTGCTGCAGCACTATAGACACCTTTGACTAATTCCTAAAGAGTGAAAGAAAGGAAGAATTCTTCAGGTTGGCCTAATAGTATGCATTCCCTGGACGTGGCCACCAGTGACTGGGGATTAACTCCAAACACGTTATACATAGGAGGGTGGGACATGGATTTGCCTGACAACTCTTAGATCTCCAACCTCAGGGGGGATTGTGTTATTGCTTTTTAATGTCGTATACCTTTGCATGTGTAGAGCTAGAAATAAAAATACAGATTTTTCTATAAAAGTGAGTATTGGACTGGACATTGATTTATTGCTTGCACTGTATGCGCTTTGAGTGGTGAGTCGTGCTCACTGACTTGTATTTTCATTCCCTCAACTGAGGGAGTCTAGACTGCTCAACCACAGCTACTGTTGAGGCCTTTTATTGCACTTAAAAGAGAATTGACTCTTAACTCAGTACTGCTGCTACTAAACTGATGGAAGCTGTTTGCCATCCAGTAACAGATCCAACGCCAGTGCCATGATATCTAGTACTTTCAGGGCCAAATTGGCAGTGTGACGAAGACCTTAGTTCTTGAATTTGGAATATGGCGATGAAAACAATCCAAATTGTGTCCAGACCAGCCTGATGGCTACTAGCTGCCATTGATGGAGAACATTTTAGATATGTGGACTGTGGTTGCAGTGCCACCCAGAAAACACTGTTCTGGCAGCAATGAATGGAGGGTTTATTAATTTGTTGTGGAATGCTCCAGTAGTCGACAGAGGGCATCTCCCTTCTGGGTTACTAAAAAGTTAACAGTACCTAAGTCCACTAAAAGTGTGCCCTAACATATTCGAAGAGCTGTCTGTGCACATGAAAGTTACAAAAGTTGCTGGTTTCTGAGGTCTGTGAAGAGGGTTACTGTTTTTTATGCTCACTGTAGATAATAGCTGACGCTCTTCAAACTTGTACCTGACATGCTTCCGTTTTGTCAAGGTTATGAGTAGCATTGATTCTTGATGTCAACCCCAAGTCCACGCACGTCATCTCAGTGGCTGAAGTGAACTCAGTTACCCCCAGAGACCTCAAGGGAGACACAAGGAATGGAAATAGAGAAAGAAATCCTGGCATGGACTTGTCATCCAGGTGGAAGGGTTTGCAAAGGAAGGCATGTGCACAATTCCTGTGCTCTGGGTAACACCCAGTTATTCACTTAAAGGATGAGTAAAGAAACCTGGGAAATGTCATTATTAGACAGTCAGAAACCTAATGAACACACAGAAGGAAATGTACAAGTTAAGTAAAGGTCAAAGAAAAACTATTCTATAACAGAGGGAGCCAAGAAGGAAGAAAGTAAAAAGGGTTGGGGAGGATGCAAAAGACTGGTATGACCTGCTTACAACTGCACCTCTCAATACCAAATCCAACAGTTTCCAAGTAAAATGATTGCTTCTGATTCATGGTTAAATAAAGTCTGTGCCTCTTCTACACCCCATGCGAAGCTGGGTGACCCAGATGTGATGGCCCTGAAAATCTCAATGATAACTTGATAACTCTTAGTCTTTTCCTAATCTGCCAAGACCCAGTCGTCTACATGGACCATGTTTGGTGTCTGAGGAGTCATACACACTTCTTTTTTTAGCTTGTGTTTACCATTTTATCATACAACAGCATAGCAATAACACGAAACTAATACAGCATGACTATAATGCATATTCTAGTCAGTGTTCCCAATCCATTGTACTAACACACCATTGGAAAGTCACATTACACTTTAAAGGGTTGTTATTAGGCATGTCCACTCATCCACTATCTAATCCACAAACACGTTCCCCCCACTGTGGCCCCTTGCACTTCTTGAGTGTTTCACTCGTTCCTCACCTGATGTCTTGTCAGTTTGTGTGGTACCAGCATCCCTGTCCTTCTGATTCCCTTAATTCTTACACATCTAAACATTGGCATTAATTATTTCGACTGTCATTAGTTTGCTGAAAGTAAATGTTATTGTATTTAGTTTCACGTGCTCTTTAGGGACCACTTCCAGAGCCTAGATGGAGTCAACCACTACCACTCTAAACAGCACTTTCAGATATGAGTGCTGCAAAATGCGTTCCTTTGTAAACTAGTGTTTTGAATAAGAAAATATGTTGTGTGTTGTTTTAGTTCAGTTAAACATAATAACCTTCCCCAACAATTGGAGCCATGTTGCCAGATAAACCTT
Organism: Pleurodeles waltl; assembly: GCF_031143425.1. Lineage (NCBI taxonomy): Eukaryota > Metazoa > Chordata > Amphibia > Caudata > Salamandridae > Pleurodeles > Pleurodeles waltl. Next base: position 714,706,083 of record NC_090436.1, read on the forward strand.
TAATAAAACAAAATGCTAACATTCATAAAACTAGATGTCCTTTGCACCATTCTTGCCTTTTTCCACAGGTATCAGGGTCACTAATGGGTATGCCTATGCTGCCTCATCTCACCCTCCTTTCTAGGGGGCCGAGGTACCCGGCAGGGATGCCCACTCTCTCCCCTCCTCTTTGCAATGGCAATGGAATGTTTAGCCGTCCGGCTAGGCAGATTGGGCTGGGAATGGGGTATAACCTTTGAAGACAGAATGCAGTCTATCATTGTATGCAGACAACTTTCTCCTGTACCTCCAGGACATAACATTCCACCTCTCCTCGCTCTGTCATTCCTTAGCTGCCTTTACAGTAGCCCCAGTATTGCAAGCTAAGTGGACAAAATCAGCGATATAGCACTCAGCTCCAGTCCGCAACCCGCTCCATATTCCTTGGCAAAGCGCAGCTCTGCTGGAGTGGGAAAGCTATTCACTACCTGGGAATTCCCTCATATCAAACCCCTCTTGATCTGTACGACGGAAACCTGCATAATGCCCTAGCGAGCATTTGATCTCAGAGCCACTTCTGGCAGTCCATACCCCTAGCGACAATAGGCAAGGTCACATTAGCAAAGATGGTTATACTACCTCATCTTTTGTTCTATTTTACCAACCTCCCAATTGTTCCACTAAAATCCTTCTTAACTGAGCTGGATTCCCTCCTGACCACACTTTTCTGGGGCAATAAATGCCATTGCATTGCCTTCAGGAAATTACAACTGCTGGTGGGCCAGGGCGAGGGGGAACTCCCTCTTTTAAAGCATATTGCTTAGCCTCAGATCTGCAGTGGCTATTGGGCTAGACGGCAAGGTATTACTTGGGCGAAACTAGTGATGACAGGGTGGTCATACCTATAGCCATCCCACGCCTCCCTGGGAAACTGCCTCCATCCTTCTTGGCCTTTGCAGTTAGTAATTGTCCATATTCGTATGCTCCGTATCCATCACCTCTCACACGGAAAACCACTCAACGCTCCTACCTTCCCCCTGGTCAGCCTCCCTCGCATCTCTGGTTTCTTCACACCCACAGACATGAGAGACTGGACAGCGCACTCACTGCTTACGGTGGGCGACCTATTCGCCAAATGCCAGCCTCTCTCATTTGACCAGCTGACAGTGAATCATGCCGTCCGACTGTGTCAGTTTCTTATACACCGGACACTTTGTAACACCTGCCACACTTTATGGGATGCACAGGAGGCAGAACCGGCTACCCACCTAGTCCTGCAGACCATACTTATGATGGGTACAGGTCAACATCTCATCACATGGCTAAACAAGGCCATTCGAGAACTCATGGATATCCCTTTCAATACGTTGAGAAATAGATTGGAGGATGACTTTGGGAGGGCGCTTCAAGATAAGGAATGGGAGCAGGCACTGGAATACCCACAGCAGGTTTCCTGCAACTCCGGGTTCAAGAATATTCAATTCTTCACTCTACACTGTGTGTACCTCACCTCCTCCCAACTGAATCGATACTACCCTGATGAACACATTACATGCTGTTGCTGTCTCCTCCCAAATGTGGATCGCAAGCACATGCTTTGGTTCTGCTCAGCTTTACAGAGTTATTGGGCAGTCAGCGCACAACATCATATTGGAGGTCACAGAGCTGTCTGACCTACACACATGGGAGGCTGCGCCCTAGGTACTTTCGGGTGCAGAAAACAACACAAAGGGTGGTCTTTCTCTGCGGCCCCAGCACTTCTCCTTGCTAGAAGCGCAATCACACTCCAATGGCGCTCGCCAACGTCTCCACCGGTAGCTTCTTGACATGGAGTGATGCACAAGTGGGAATCTGCGGAGGCCCTCCGATGCAAAGAGGTTGGGCATTTGCGCAAATGCCCCATCTTCTCTCAATGGGCCACCTTCCTAGTGGAATTACTGCAGGGTCTGAATACGAATAATCTCCCACCATAAGTTGCACTGCTTGCCCCAGTGCTGTCATTGGTTGCAACTGCTTGAACGACTCCCCCACAGTACCACACATTTGGAGCTCACTGCTCCCATCCTCTCCATATGCAGCACCACTAACAACCTTAAAGGGTCATCCAAACATACCCACAGGCCCTTTTACTCCCTTCCGGATTCTGTCCTGCTGACCCACCCAAGGCTGACACCACATGACCAACCTCAACATCACACTCACTTACCAAACCGTCCATGTCCCCGGGAGCCCCTCAAATCTTCCTGCCTGTCACCACCATGACAGTAATCTACCCAATCCTCCTCCCAATATATGGTCCCTCTCCCAGTTAATAATACAGAGACATATATCCTCGCTATTTTTGCAAGTCATCTACCACACACTCATTTTAGTGATCGCAATACACTCCAAGTAATATTCTACTTTATCAACATGCTAATGCTTGCTTACATAACTTGCTTTCTTTTTCAGCACTTGAGGGCGATTTTCCCTGTCATATCTGTTGTATAGCTTGTAAGACCCAATAAAAACATTTTTTTTAAACAAATAGGGGTCACTAACAAACAGGGGTTTGTCTTGGGTCATGTTGGCCTCCCATGGGTCCTGACCACTTTCATTGACCTCAGGCTTCAAATGCACCACAAATTTCAGGGGCACAGAGATTCCTTGTATGGTCCTTTGGTCACATGCTTTAAAAGTGTCTCACACTTATTAGCATCTTTATGGCTTTCCAAATTGCCACTAAGGTTAACTTCAGTCACAGATCTGTGTACTTCAGTCATTCTAGCTGTGACCATGCTCTGGGAGCAACTACTAGGGAAATCTACCCATTGCCACCTCCGTGTCTCTAAGATAGGTGGGAGCCTTCAGTACCTTCTGCTGCCACACTGTGTAGGCCAGCCATAGAAAACTCTGCAATGCTGGTTCACCACAAGGACTCCAGAGTCTTCATTCTGGGTCTTACAACTCCCTTCTTCATATTGTTAAAGGGGCTGCTGTTTCAGCAGGCCCCTGTGTTGACAAGTGGGGCCCACACAGGACTGTCACAATCCATTCGACATCTTGTGCAGCCTCTGGACTCTTGAAGTTGATGATTCAGGGGTAAATAATCCAAACTGCTGTAAAGGAGTTCCTCTCAGGTTGCAGTGTGGAAATTCTTACCATCCCAGCCATCTCAGACCTTGCACTGCCACACCGAGCTCCAGAAAGAGAGATGTAATGGAGTCATAGAAACCGTTAACTTAGCAATCCTACTGCCCTTGTGTGGAGAAAAGAATGTTGCCACCAAGACTGATTTGTTTCCAACTCAATTTAATAAAAAACAAGGTTTGTCGTAAAGTAGCAACGCCAACTCGACATCAACCAGTAACCGCCCCGCAGCAACTGCCGTCCACAACATTCTCCTTGCCCGACCATTCCATCCCCACATTCTACTCCTAATGTAGCTATCCTACTCCTATTGTAGCTATCCAATATTCTGATCACCACACCTTGCCCTACAGTAGATTCAAATACATTGCTTATAGATGTTCTCAAATTGCTGATATTTTATGATGAGAATGCTTTATGGAATCTTTTTAGAAATGTAGGTTTAGAAAGTAAAGATAGAATGATAAAGATTGGAGCAGCCTAGCATCACTGTCTGAATAACGTCATTCAGTCTCCTCTAGGTCACTGGAATTAAGTAGAGTTTGAAGTCTCCCTTAGGAGTAACTGAGAAGGTTAACTGAGAAGTTTAAAGTCTTTACATTTGAAGTGCTTAAAGTCACAAAATATTTAAAAAAGAAAGCTACATAAAGCGAAAGGTATTATTTTAGTTAGTATGATGACATTTAAGGTACAATTAAATAGTTGGTTTATGATCCATTTACTGTAAAATGACCAATCAGAAGGGATAATCTTACAGTGAGCTAAATAATCGGTACCACAAGACACACATCGTGAAAATTGGTTGGCATATTTATAATGTGCTGTTTCCACTCTTATGATCTAGAGGGGAGGTAGGAACAGAGCTGGTTATCGTGCTGTTGATTCAGGTATATATCAGTAAGTTTCTATTCCAAAACAGTGTTGACATTACTATTAGTTACATTTTGTATTAAAGAGGTAAATTTGCCTGTCAAGCATGGCCGCACTTGTCTTTATGTTTCACATAATAATAAAGAAATGCCTTGATGGTTCTAACTTATTTTATGTTGATCGTCTGCATACCATCTCTATTGATGTGAGATATGTGCAAAAAGATATGCATAAGGCTCAATGTTAAGAATATATAGCAATTAAACAGTAAGCATGCACAAAAATTTGAATTGGTAGCAAACAGATGAAGCAAACCCTTGGGTTTTACCTGAAGGTTAACTAACAATGTTTAACAAAGATACATTTAAAAAAATAATTATTTTGTATATAAAAATTAGTAGAATTGTTTTATGAAGATAAAGTAACTTGAAGAAAATTGAGTCGTGATACCAAGGATGATTAATGCATGAAATAGAATTACATTATAAATAAGGTTATGCAAATATGAAGCTGGTTTGCGTATCTTTGTCATGTATTTGTCACACTTGTAGTGATAATGTTATGATTTTAATTTTATCTGTTTATATTCTGTTTCCACGCAAGAAATAAAATGGCTGAAACTGTGCACGAATGAAAGAGTTTTGCGACCATTGCCCTGAGGAAGTAACCAATAACTTTACAAAACCATACAGAAACTCATTTGGCAAACAGTAGTAATATGCAAAGAAAGTGCTTATTCAATTAAGAAGTATAAAAAGTGAGGATAAATTATATTGTGATTTGAGAAGGAATTTATACAAACGAACATTTGATGTAAAGATACAGCCTGTGCCTCCGAGCTTGCTGTTTTGTAAACGTTATAAACTAAAGGGATATAAAAGGGGAATGTAACATTGTAGTAGAAAGGTAGGACACTGGCCAAACGGCAGCTGAAACCCTGTAATGTTTCCCAGTTCCCACTACCTTGAATTAGACACTTGCACACAAAAGGCCAACCCAGATTCCTTTTTTGCATGGGCTGGATGGGATTCGCAACCTAGATGGGCATATTTTTATATTGGTTGTTAAGTTAAAATTGAAAATAGTTTTCTATTTCACATTTCCTTCTAGCAGCTTATAGTCTAATGCAAGATCTGCATTTCCTGTCTCCGCACAAGTGACAGTTTGTAGCTTCTCTGGCAATAAAACATTGTTTAAATCATCTTCAAAATCTTGGCCAATGGATGTACTCCTTTAAGTCGATCCTACCCTATACTACAAGCTATCTGGTTGTGAAAAATCTATTGTGAACTTATAATGGGCTTACAGCCTCTCCATTACTTAGTATTGGTTAACTTTATTGGTACTCTCATTTGCTTGTTTCTTAAGATGGTTTGCCTGTCAATTTTGCCTCCAATTGTAGCATGCATTTAACTTATCAACAAACCTTATCGCCTTTGCTGAACAACCTAAGTTTTTGCTGGAAAGCAGTGCATTTTGTAGTGCTTAGAAAGTGTTACTCAATAAACGCACTAAGCAGAAGGTTTCTGCTGTACTGGAGAGCGTCCAATGTTGTGTTTTCTTTCCCTGGTGCTGCTGCAGTCACCCTGAGCACCAAATGTTTTCTGAATGTGTCGATTGTTTACCGGTACTTGCTTTATTTTTCCAAAGACTGCGAGCCCCCTGCTGCTATCAAGTGAAACTTAATGATATATGGTTTTGTTTTGTAGATTCATACATTTCAAATTGTGCAAGTGGTATCAAGAGATTGTTGCCCTTCCTTTTACTAATATGTACATTAGGTGGTGCATTCTGTTTTCAGTCTCTGCTGCATTCTTAATGCCTTATTTTAGCATTGCATTTATAATCGGTAATACATTTTATTCAAGCTTGATTAAAATCATTACACGTATAAAACTGTACATAACATTTACACATAAAAAGGCAGTTAGTTCAACCGGCGCATAATTAGTAAAACCAATGAAAAGTTAAGAAATCTAAGAACACAGAGTGAAAGTTGAGTCGTATAGGCTTAGCACCATTAAAGCCAATAATTCAGCAACCAAAAATGACATAATAAAAGGACCTCAGATGACCCGAAGCAGAAATTTAGCCACGGGGCATATCATGACAAGTGCCCCAGCCATTAAATTTAGATCGTCCAGACAGTCCCAGAGACTGGCTACCAAGGGGCTGGCTGCCTAAAAAGCAAGGAGCCACATAATTCTGACTGGACAGAGTTCTCTAGCCATAAGGTTGACAAAACTGTCAGCTTTCCTACGAGCTGGCTGCTGTGACTAATATCTTCTGAGGCAACTACAGAAAATAAAAGTCAAATGAAGTTTGTGAATTTCCCCAATATGGCTAGGCAGCTTGGCGAGTTTTCTGAGAAGCACAAACCTGAAGCCTCCCTGCAGACCCTCACACCTTTGGACCGGAACAATGGAAGAAGCAAGCAGCGTCATTCCTCAGCCAGTTTAGGACACCAACACAGCAGATGAAGCCAGGATTCTTTGTGATAGTTAAATAATCTGCATGATGTTGACTCCTGCAGGCGGGCCCATGCCGGGTTAAAGTCCAAGATTGGGAACTAGATAAACCTCAGATAGAGGATTTTGCTACGTACCAGGCCTTAGAGTGCATGATAGAAATAAGATTGTGCCTTCCCCACATCTCAATCACAGGGCTGGTACAAAGACTTTCAATGTCCTGCTCAAATGAGGATCTTGTGACCTGCTTACTTACAGCTCTTTTCCAAGCATGGGTATGCAGGCTGTCGACCTTGATCTCTAACCTGCTAATCACCTTTGCTAACCATATTTGCCATGGATAATCCTCCTCCTCAAAGATTGTCTTCAGCTGGAATTTGAGGGTGGTTTCCGGGGCTTACAGGACCCTTAGGTAATACTTTATTACATCCCCCTGGCATGCAAGATCAGGGCTCCCAAAACTCAGCTGCAGTCTCAGCCTTGCTCTTCTGACTTGCCGTGGGGCATGCAGGACTTTTTTATATGCCTTAATCTGAGAAGGCTATCCGGGGTGTCTGGAAAGGCCAAATGGCCATAGTTGAGAGGCAGGGACAATTTCGCTTTCAAGACTGTCAACATTGGCTCAGCAGTAGGACATATAGGTGGTTGCTCAAATGCTTCAGTGAATTGATGACACAGGTCGACTTGGATATAAGGTAACTTAAGTGTTCAGCCGGTTTGGCCCTTTCTGAGAACCAGACTTGAAGATAGTTGAAAGCTGGTGCTGTAGATATTTGTAAAGCTCCAAGCTGCCATTGAACTCATTTTTTTGTGAGGATACAATGACAAAGACAACAATCTTGGTTTTACTGTGGTTCACCTGCAAGTTATCGCCACCTGGGTGTAGCGGTGCAGCACGTTGCGGTCTTTCTGTAAATCGGCTCTGGCTTAGTCCATTATTATGGTGTTATCTGCATACTGCAAGATGGAAAGTTGTGTTCCAGCCAGATTTGGCGTAGCTAAGCAGATGCCTTCGAGAGCACCTCCCAGGTCCTCTGTTTAGAGATTGAAAGAGAAGAGGGCCAATAAACAGCCCTGTTGGATCCTGTTGATGGTCGACACTCTGGCAGTAACTGTGGTGGGGCTTGTTTTAACCTGAACCCATGTCCCCCTGGTGTAATTAAATGATTGTCGTCAGGAGCAAAGGTGGGATTCCCCACGCAGTTAGCTTCCCCCACACCCTGGCCCAATCCACCATGTCAAAAGCGGTGCTATAATCGACAATGCAGCAGAAAGGGGTGGTGGGGGATTGCTTTCTTAATACAGCTTATGAAGCTAAATACGCCAGCGCAATGAGGTTGTCTATTGTTGAACAAGCAGGTCTAAATCCTGATTGAAAGAGAGGAAGAATTATTTTTTCCGTTGCCCATGTTCCTAGTTCCTTTTTACAGATGGGGAATAAAATTTTACCCCTCCAAGAGAGCGGTATTGTTGCTATGCCAAACGAGTAATTAAAGAGTGGCGTAAGGGTGTTAGCCCAAAAATCTAGCTCTGTTTTAAACACAGCAGCAAGAATCCCATTGGGCCCTGGAGACCCATCCTACCCTCATCTTCTTGATCATATTTCTAACTGCAGCTTCTGTGATGAATGAGCTCTGCTGGATCAAAGGCTCTGGAACAAGTGGGGGAGTAGAAGGAGCTGCTTCCACCTCCAGATCGATTGTGTATAGTTTTTCAACATGATTGATCCAATCCTTTTCCGACACTCCATTCTCCTTATTCTGCCCTGGGTTGCCTAAACAGTTTATGTTCCTCCACAGATGAGAGCGATGCTTTTTGTTTAGTACAGTGAAAATTCTGAGCCACTCTGCTTCGATGTGCTCTCTTTTTGTGCTGCCATCCTTTGTGCTTGTAAGCCAACTTATGCAGCGATAGATTGGCCATCTGCTGCCTTTTCTTCTGGCTTCTATATGCATTGGGTGGCATGTGTTGAAGTTTGGGAAGTTTTATTAGGGGAATCCCATTTTTCCGTTCCCCAGTGCCTGATGGCGGTCCACTATGAGGTCCTCCTAATGCCTAAGTGTTGTTGTTTCACTGGGTGGTTTATTGCCTGACTTTCTTTTCTCAGTCCAGGTTAGAACTTTGTCTCCCAGTTTAGTGGACCATTTCATTCTAAGAAGTAGCTTGTGGCGCTCTTCCCCTGTTGGTTCTCCAAGCAAACATAATGATGTTAAATCAGTAGAAGTAAATTGCAAGGTTGCCTGCTCGGGTCTATGATCACTTTTATCTCTGTCATCAACTTCAAAATCTTAGAGCATGGGGGCCAGTCCTTCACAAACGAAAAGATAGTCAATTGTTGATGTGTTTAAAAAAATGGGGTTAGTGTGCCAAAGGTGGGGGGATCTTCTTTTAAAGTCTGGGGTGAGCTAAGGTTGTGATTGTGGAGGAGAGCGTGTAGGGGTGGGGCCATACCTGACGCCCCAAGATGATTGAAAGGCTTTGTCAAGTTCCAGGCGTTGAAGTCCCCAACTATGATTGCGAAATGGGAACCGTATTTCAACAGCAGCTCATCGATCGTGCTTGATAATAGTTCCAGAGACTCTTTTTTCTGATGTTGTGCAGCATTCAAATAGCAGTTTATTAGCAGCAAAAGTAGGGCTTGTGAGTTAAACTTTAAACCTTTAATGCGCAGGGCTTGGGGGATGTGCGATTTGATGGACATTTCTAAGGCCACTATTTTTCAAGTGTGTCTGATGAAAATGGAAAGGCCGCAAGACGGATGGCCAAATATGTTGCGTTTTGTGGCCATGACATGAAATTCATAGTAACCTGCAAGCGACATAGTTTCTGTGGCTCATGTCTCTTGGAGACACAGTATGTCGCCATAGAACAGATAATTGAGAGATGACCTTTCTCCTGTGTGTTTCTTGAGACCTGCCACTTTCCAAGAGATTATTGCCTATTGTTGACTGCACTCCTCCTCCCTGTTGATATTCTAGGGCTTGGAGTCAGGAGTGATGCTAGTTGGAGCTAAGACCCACTGCAGGATCTGCCATTGGTGAGCCACAGGATGCGGCCCGTTGGTTGGCAGGATATGTTATTCTGATAGCCAAGGGGACCTTGAGCCATGTTTGAGGAGTTTGTCTGCTGTTGATGCTACTGTTTGTGCCACGCAAGGCTGATAGAGCACCTTCTCCCTTATAGAGGGATAAAGAACATGTGGATATTTCTCCACTGGAGGAGGATGGATGTTAATTCCCCATTCTGCTAATAGTAGCACTTACTTGAGCACTGCAAATTGGAGGCGCTGGTGTCGGAGACTCTCTAGAGTTGATTGACCGTTGGTGTCCCTAGAAAGAGCCTTGAATCTCACCCACCCAAGGTCATCTGAAGGAATGTGCACCAGAGATGGTATGTATTTATCTAAATAAACATAGAATATAACTCCTGTTCAAGTTGTCATGTGCGCCTTTAATGCAATATCTGGGGGTTAACTGTACATCGTACACCCAAGGAGCTTCATTTGAGAATGAGGGTACTCCTGAAACAGATCTAATCGCTTGAGATGGAATTAGAGGGCCAGAGCCCGATGAATCAGTCATGTCATTTTCAAGCTGCCTAGTGGCTGGCAATTTTATGTCAGGAAGCTGCCTACTAGGCAAGGAGGACAGTGAGGGAAAGCATGGGGGAGCCGCTGCTAATTGCTCAAATGGTGCAGCGCGTTGGTAGTTTGTCAGAATAACCTGAGTGCTGGCAACCATATTTGACTCATTAGGCACCTATTCAGGAGCAGGTTCAGGGGCAGGACTTGTCTTAAATAGTGCAGTGCGTAAATCACTTGCCAGGGTGGCCTGAATGCTGATGTCCATCTTTGGCCTAATGAGCACTTGCTCATTTATGAGTTCGGAGATGAAGCTTGCTGCAGATGTAGCCTGGGAGTCCTGGATATCCCTGCAAGGGGGATGAGACTTTAAGCTATGAATAGAGTTTTGAATGGGTCCCTCACACAATGAAAGTTTATTAGCACCCAGTTTGGAAGTAAAAATTGGATATAGCTGAGCACAGTCTTTGATTCCTGTTGTATAACAGTTTGAGTGGGATTGCAGCTGCGCCACTCTTATCAGTTGGATGTTTTATGCTGCTTCCTAAGCTTCTTCTTGGCCCTCCTAGACAGGGGGGCCTCTAAAGGTGCTGGGCTGGATGATGACTTCTTGTTGTTGTTTCCTTTGAGCATGACCTCAGAACGGGAGCTAGATCCTATTTGCAGATGTTGCAAATCAGACCCAACAGCGGAGACCAAAGGGCCCTGCTTAGGCGTGACTCTATCAATCAGATTTCTGCTTGAGTCAGGGGGTTGATCCTCTCTACTTGCATGCTCGGAGATGAGTCTACAATGGGCCTCGGGCTGAGAGGTGCTGAATTACCATCTTTGTCTCTGAGTGTGGTGACGATCTCACCAAGAATCCCAGGGAGCTTTTCCCATTTATCGATGATAGCTGCACAAGAGCAGGAGCTTGACCTGATGTGCAGTTTGCCATGTATCTTCTCTTCTAGCGGAGTCAATCTTTATACCTAGGTACACTAGGCGCTGTGCAATAGATTGCTGAAAGTCTATTTGTAGCTTCATTTTTGTGGATTGCCATATAAGTCCTCTTGCAATTAAATTGTGTGCTGAATTTATGACTGTAGGGTTCAAGTCCTCTTCACTAGTGATGACTTGAGTTCATGGAAGAGATGGCCTTACCACTTCTGAGGTTCTAAACAACTTTGGGGTGAGTTCAAGAGTTCTTTAAATATTGGGCTCAAGACTTTGAGGAAAAGAGGTTGTGAGTTTCCCCATTTTGTTGTCTTCGGCAGCTGGACTGGCCTTGGGCAGTTGGGATCCAGAAGAAGTTGTAGGGTTATGACACTTTGGCTCCCCTGAACTGCATTTACTGTAATGATGAATTTGTGCAGCAGCTACTTGTTCTTATTTCGTTTTTTCCAAAGGCTGTTGAACACACTCTCGATTTTGAGAGGTGATAGGATCTAAAAACTGGTGCTCTGTTACTTGGAAGTTGTAAGAGGTGTTAGAGGTCTGCCCTATGTTAATTATATCGTGCTCAGACCTGCTCCTAATACCTGGGCACAACTGTGATCTTTGCTTTGATTTTCACTTCAAGCAGCATGGAAAAGAATTGGAATAGGCTGGCCAGCCTGACATGCTCAAGGCCACCACAGAATGAGTCACTTCGGCACCTCCTGAGAAGTCGACAGTGGAGGAAGCTAGTAGAGCCCCAAATCTACCCACAAAACAGGAAAAGGCTTGAAGAACCACGTGATGTCTCCTTTTCAGTGAGCCTTGTTAGATAGTTTTGGGTGTGAACGCACCTGAACCGTGCTCCGAGTGTTCCTTGTCAAGCTGGGGGCAAAAAGGCTCTCCCATTAGTAGGAGAGTTCAAGTAAAGAGCTGGTTTCCTTTTGGACACCATGAGGGTAAGTCTGAAGGCACCTCTGTGTAGACTACAGGGAGGCTTGTAATCAGGTTGTAATCGCTTTCTGGGAGAAAGTTGAAACCGATGCAAGGCACAGTAGATTTCTTGCAAACTGTGAGTTGCAAATTGGGACCACCCCTACGGGCCTTAATTTAATCTAATGCCACTAAGAGATATTTGAAGAATACTTAAAGAATATTTGAAGGTTGCTTTAGCTTGTTGAGGCCCACAGTCTGACTGGTCCTTGGCTCAGGGGCTTGGGCAACTATTGGAGAGTCATGCAGTGAGGAGGAGAGACTGGAGCAAGGAGCTAGTGAGGGGAAAGTGAGGCTCACCAGTCCCCCACTAGCCCCACCAGCTCTAGCTGGGCCATTTACACAGGGTCCTGGGGGCACACTCTCATTAGTGGGTGACCACAGCCACCACATTCACCATCCAGTAACTCCTCAATGACTCCCGAAGCGTGTAGAGGGGTGGGGGAAAGCTTTAAGCAGGTGGCAAAGGCACAGCATGCCAGCTTCTCCTGCCACTTCCACCACTCCTATCATCCTGTCCTTCAAATGCTCCAATGTACTTTGGTGAGCTGTGGCAGCATCACTAGTGTCAACCATTTTTGGCTGGTAGCAGCAGCAATCTCTGTAAGCACCCCTAGCCCCCCAACCACCTGGGACAAAATTGTCCTGCATGCGACCACCGGTAACGCTAATGTGTAACCGCTGCTAGCAGACTGAGCTCCACATACCGCTTTGGACTTCTATATCTTCGCTGCAATCTCTGGCTACTCTCTGGCTCCACCTCCTCCTGTTCGCAGAGCAATGGCATTAATAATGGGACCAAGAAGTGAAGTTGATTAAGCAAATGGTCCAACTGTGTCATCCTAAAAGATTAATGCCATATTAGTTGGCAATATATTAACATTACTATATGTTCATGTATTCCATGACCTGGATGCATGTTTATGTAAATTCTTTTGTGCTCAAACTGAGTCCATTCATTACAATATCTTACTGATCTGATTTTGTTTGGTACTGCTTTAAAGTCATTGATGCCTTAAAGCGCAGCTGATTGTTAAACATTTTACAGATTTTTAGGTCTCGCCTACTAGACAGCACGTGCTGTCTATTGAAAGACATATTTTTATCTTACAATAGACTTACAGCCTGCCCATTGTTCACTGTTGGTTAACTTTGTCACCTTCATTTGCTTGCTTCCTATTTATTAGCTTATGTGGGCTTTACTTTCTTTTCTCGTACTTGTTTCACCCCTGGAACATGGACACATTACTTTTGTCCTTCCACTGCTCCAGTACTACTTTTTTTAGTTAAGCACTTAACTAGCGTGCATGTGTTTTTCCGGCTGTTGTAGTCGTGGTTCTCTTTAGTCAACTCAATAAAATATACACATAAAAACACTGATTTATATAGGGAAGCCCAAGGACATTGCCCCCTTTGAGATATTGAGTAATTTGTGGTTATTTTATGCTTAGGGCACACAGCCCGGGTCTGCTCAATGGCACACCTATAACTGGGTGTTCTGGGCACAGACCTGATTACTGTGACTAGCAGTGGTGCATCTATTAGGGTGGAGGAGCTTCACCCCTACACTACGAGTGCAGGAAACATGAAAAATAAAATAGTAATATATTTATTACTATTTTATTTTTCATGCTGGCAGCAGCCGAATCTGAGGGCGGGGCTAGCAGCAGGGAAGAAAAGTGTGCATGTCATTTTGGCTGGCTGCCCTGTGATGGCCAGCCTGACATGCACACTTTAAACACTCCAAATCGAGCTGTCTTAGACAGTTGGGTGGACAGTAAGCCCAGGCTCCCAGTGCCTGAAGAGGCATCGAACTAGTGCCCTCCAGCCAATCCTGGTGCTTCTCTTGCCTGAGCAGCATGAAAGCAGTCCCTGGATCGGTAGAGGAGAGTTGAACTGCTTAGATGAAGAGTTGCACCAAGCACTGAGGTAGTGGGAAAGGAATCTTTCTGACAGGCACTGTGAAAACCTCGCAGTGCCTTCAGCCTCAACTCCAGAGCTTCTAATTGTGGCCAGTTATAAACACTCTTTAAAATGGACCACAATTGAGAGTTAAGGGCACTGCTGGTTTTTATCAGTACCCGTCAGTGGGTTAAATATTTGCCCCACCACTTTTATTTGACGCTGGCCACTGCTGAGTGTGACCCATTGCGGATAATATGCAGCCTCATGAGGGAAACACATTAGTGAAAAGCGGTCCAGCTGGTTGACATAGGCAGTCCATCTTTCACTTTGTAAGTGGCACCACAGCCTGCCTTTCAAAGGGGTTGGAGGGGTAGAGCTCCCCCTGCAGGAGGGTGCTGTGAGCAACTACACCTGCCTGCAGCGGAATGTGTAGGAGATTCAAGTCCCCCCCCCCTCCCCTTTCATGGGATGTCCCCTAGGAGCACACAGGCTGTGCACCACCGCTCTGAGTGAAAGCTCATTTGCCTCTGCACTCTTGTCTATATTATGGTGCAGGGACAGAGGCTAAGTGTTCCATCATTTGTATGGGAATACGCACCCATGCAAATGAGGGAACTCTTTTTTTAGAACCCTAAAATTCCTTACACACCATTTAGACCCAAACCTTACATTTAAAGAAAATAATACATTTCTAAAACCATATTGGATATATATTAAATTATGTATTTTTTGAAAATACATTCATTTTTTTTCTACTTTTGAAACAATTTTTTGTTGGGGACAGAATAACTTTTGGCCTGATATCCTATCTCCATAGCTCAAATTGAAGAAGAGAGGGAAGAAAAAAAACTAATCTTCTGAAGAAGTTGCTACTCCCTTAACGACAGTTAAACACGTTGGCCAGTCATAACCATTAAGTGAAACACATGCCATACCATTTTTAATCATGTGCCACGTGGTACACTAAGTAAAGTGACTACCATCCACCTATTATCCCTTTTTAAAACATTTTTTGACAGATAGTTTACTGTCTAGTAGATGCACAATCCCATGAGATAGGGGAAACTAAACATACCAGACACGACAAGACGGACTACAAAGTTACCAGCTCATTATATGACAGCGTGCAACATACTAAACTTAAGTTCAAATAAACAGACTAAGGATTAAAGTCAATGTCCGGGACTCCTCTCTACTACACACTACCACACACAGAAGCACACCTATGATGACAAGCCAGTGGCACTGAGTGTATCTATCAATGCAACCGACAAAATGCTTCTGTGAGGTTTCTTTTTTACTTTCAGACTCAATGAACTGGATCATCTATAACTGAAGATGCACATCCTAGAGTCTAAATCTTGATGGGAGTAAGTTTTTGCCTGTATGAAAAGATAAGTAGGATCTTCACCATTGATTTTCTGTCATGATTATCTCGTGACTGGGGATTAAGAATTAGTACATATAATTTAGATGGAGGGTGCCCTATTCATTTCCATATATGCTCCCAGTATAAGCCATACAATTGTTGAACCAGATAGAGTAGTTGACCTTACATCATGGGGTCTATGGCTTGTTGCTAAAATGAAGGTAATCCAGATACCAGGATGTGGTTTGCAGGTTGCCGCTCGCAGTTGGTAACTAGTAGCTAGATTATTTAGATTTACTTGTACTTATCAGGGAAATACTTGTCTTGTAATCATGATGAGTATGACATGTTCTCACATGACTAACCCTGGCATGCCCTAGTGCAAAAATGATCAACAGTAGATTATTTTTTCTCGACCTGGGATATTCACGATTTTCTGAAGACATGATTTTAAAGAATTTGCTGATTACATGGATGTTTACTGTCAGAAGATGACCCTTATGTGGCAATGGAATTGAAGAATGTTTCTTGAAAACTCTCAGTGGAGACTCCCACATGGTAGCCACTCAGCAGTCCAAATTAGATCAAGCTTTACTTGGCAGGTCTTAAGGTACTGCTGTAATAGCATGTGGCTATCTTAATGTCCCTTGGATAAACACGATGATGCCGATCAGAGGACCCAAGTTTGGAGAAACAAAAATTAAATTGAAGACTGTAACAGAAGGGGGTACCGCTCTGGGCAACTGCGATTGGTCTGCACTCAGTAAAACCATGTGTGTTGAGATGCAGGAGCTGTGGGTACGTTTGCAGCCCGGCCCATGACTGTCCCTGTGATCTCCAGCACACTTCCAAGGGAAGACAGCGCCCAGTTCTCTCCACATGTTGCCAGGACCCTGATCCACACCAGACCACCTGCTTAAAACAGGTTATAAATGTTAGCAGCCTTATTATCAGTTTGGGTAAAATATGCATCTTCACCCACTATATCCAGGTGTTCATGGTTATTTAGTTATTCTCTGTTGTGGGAACCAAAAGTTGTAATGACCCAAATTAAGTACTGGAGGATGGAAAGCGATTTGTAGGGGAGCAGAATCTTCCCCTACAAGATACTGTAAGTTACTGCCGAAATTAACGATTCTGATGCCCTACAAATCACCTCCCTTCCTCCAGCCCTCCTCTACCCGCCCCATTATTCCTACACCTAAACTTGGCCCACCTGTTATGGGGACCATTGTGGAAAAATGAATCTGACATCAAAGAGGGTGAACCAGCACCTAAGAGAAAGCCAGACATGACATGTTGCAAATTTTACAAATGACGATGTGACTTTCTAGAGAACAAGGAACATGGATGCACCGCATCAGCACAAGGTTGTTATTGTATCATAAATGGGAATTAAGGACCTTGCGGCAAGATCTTATAACTTCCTGCCCGGAAGGAGGAACAGATATGGAAGAGAAGAAGGGGGCAGTTAAGAATAAGCGAGGGCAGGTGTGGAATGGTAGGAGACCCCAAGCCCCAGAAATAGAAAAAAGATAGAAGATTATCTAACAATCTATAATCTTTATTATTTTCAACAAGAAGTGCAACAGCTGACATCAAAGTACACTGTAGACATACATTTAATTATGATTATCTAATTTTCAAGTTAAGTAATTCCGGTATAAAAGTTGGGTTTCGTCCACTATACTTTTCACCACTTTCTTAATGTTATGACTGACTTCCAAATTCATGTCATTTCTTCCTTGTTTCTGTATAATTCAATCCTCAGTGGTTCGCTTTCGCTTGTCATACATTGTGTGCTGACCTCACCTATCTTAGCTTCTGATTTGTCAACTCTCGCCACCACTATGAACTAGAACCACAGCTTGCTTACAGCGTCTTATGTGCAGGGATTTTAATAGCTCCCTCAGCACTGTCAACCAGTTAAATCTAATTACACTCAAAGAAAGTGTCACCTTTTTCTTTACACATCTGTGTGGCGAATTATACTCCAGATGTATGAGTATGTATCATTGCTTTGCCCTGGTCTCAATTTTAAGATTTGTTTTGGTGATGTATTTTTGAT
Source organism: Pleurodeles waltl (assembly GCF_031143425.1). NCBI lineage: Eukaryota > Metazoa > Chordata > Amphibia > Caudata > Salamandridae > Pleurodeles > Pleurodeles waltl. The sequence continues at coordinate 714,723,359 of NC_090436.1, forward strand.
CCAAGTGACTGATTTCCAAGGCTTTTGCCTCACTTTCCATTGACAGTATTAAAAAAAGCTATTCATATGGTGTCATTCAAAATATTTCAGAAATGAAGGATTCATGAATGTTAGTGCAAAGGGGAATTAACCATCAAATTAACAATACTTTAGGTTATGTTACAGTCAAAACATGGATGTATTGGTTCACAGCATGGTACATGGTACATTAAATTTAAAAGTAGAGGTGCTCCAAGTCAAAGAACTGTGCAGTGCATGTGAGTTGCCACAACAGTGGCAAATTAAATGTAGAAAGAATCTAAAGAAAAGTTGAAGATACATGGCTGGTTCAACAAGTATTCAGGCAAGGGATACATACCACATCAAACCAAAAGATAATGAAGAGAGGTGTCTCTGTAATTGTACAATTTATACATGAAAGTAAACTACAAGAAAAGGCATAGGGAAAGTGCAGCACATGCAAACGCATGCAGATGTGTTTCACAGACTTACCACATGGTAAAGAGTGTTACTAATAACCTCTCTTCACAATAGTAATGGACGAAGTCAGTTGGGCTGAGAACCACATGCTGTCTTGTTAGCCAGAATAGGCCAGTTTGGTTACTGTTCAATGGCTGCACACATTTGAATTTTCCTATTTTAGTAAAGGTCACTTTCGTGTATAAATATTTGCTCTGTAATCTCAAACCGTATTCTTCTTTATTTCAGCTGTTGTTCCCCTTTGAATTGATTAAGTATGACATTCAAAAAGATGAACCAGTTAGAAACGAGGAAGGCTGGTGTGTAAAAGTGAAACAAGGTAAGACTGCGTTTTCCAGTCTCTTCTCCAGGGGAGACACATTCGGTATGGTGCTATTTTTATTATCGTTTTACTTTTAAAGGGGCAGGGCAATGGGGGTGACAAGCAGTGAGGGGAGTGCACAGAGCGCTTCTATCAGTGTGCATGTATGTTTGGTTGGCCGTCTCGGCCAGCCAAACACACATGTGCACAAGGGCTCTCTCTAACCCGGTACTGTGTTGCCGGATTGGAGAGAGCAAGCCCAGGCTCCCAGTCTGCATTGGAGCACCCAGCCAGGGCGCTGTAGCCAATCATAATGCTACTCTGAGCAGTGTCATGATTGGTCACAGGACAGGCTGGGAGCCTGCAGTGCAGCGGAGAGCAGCAGTGAGCTACAGGTAAGTCTTTTTTAAATATATTTATTTATTTTTGTGTATTTCCCCCACCCAGCCACTTTTTCCCAGTCCCTAGCCGCGACTGCTCTTGTCTGCAGCAGTACACACCATATGCTAAGAGAATAAACAGAATACTGATAAATATGCGAATGTTGTGGTAGATTGTGATTGTTTCTCTCCGTTGCATGCTGAGCTCCATTTGAGGCCTGTGCACAGTATGGTGCATCTACAGACCTGTGTTTAGTTCACAACGTATATTTGGGACTTTTGATCAAATACGTGTCTTCCATTTTTCATCACTGCATTTCGGCTCTGCGGCTCCCTTCCTGCTGCCATGCTGCCCTACAGATGCACCATTTCCACAGGTACGTACAGGTAACTGAGCATTCAGACAGCTCAGATCTGGAACACCCTGCCATCTGGCCTCTGATTTCAGATGGATCAAATTGCTTCTCACAGTAAATTTAAAATGTGTCTTTTGTCGAACTAGCAGACTACGAGTCAGATGATTGGGCATCGGCATGGCTGCAGTTTTATATTTCGGTTTCGTTTTTTTGCTCTAAATGGAGTGATCTGCAAACAATTTTAAGCAATATAAAATGTCGTGAAAACATGCATGGATATTTTGTACATCATGAGTTCTAAATTCCTGATTATATTTAAATAATTCTGCATCTGTGCAAGTCTGTATTGTGTTTGTCACTTGTGGGGCTAGCAAAAGTAAACGCGGAAGCCACACATTGAAAGAAATGCACTCAAATATTTACTGTCCTTTTAGATGGATTGTCACAGCTAGCTCGTACAAGGATCCCAAGAATGATGCTAATACTCGAGCAGTGACAATCTGATTGTCAAAAACAGAAGCCTCATACAAGCAGGCAGCCATGCTTCTACTGGTGACAGATGCACGTCAAGTCTTGAGAAGACAGATTGGTTAACAAATAACTTTGACATAACTCCTGAGAGTGCAAATGCTGCAGTAAGCTTTAGAGACAAATCGGGATGGATGTACATCGTCCGATGATCACTGTGATACAGGATAAACCAAAATAGGCAAGTCTTGTAAGCAGAAACAGTTCAATATACAGGTAGTGTGAGCCACTCCGTGCCCTTGTTCAACACTGTTTTCAGGGATCTGTAAGGATTAAAGACATTTTGATTGCACCACCCTACGAGACTTTACAGTAGTCCACTGTACTTTGTTTATGGATCAAGCAATAATTGCCATTTGGTATTAGTAAACAAAAAAATGAGTGCACCTTAAAAAAGCAAATGTCAAAAGTGTTGTCCTTCAACACACTGTTGAATAAATGATTCATAATTTAGTGAGAATCAAAAGATGTACCGAACCTTTTTTAATGCACTATATTTTATTAATTCTCAAGTGTGATATCATCAGTGCATAAGGACTTGACCAGCAGGGTGGTATGCATGAATGCAAGATGTACGAAGCTTTTAACTTGGTGGTGATGGACAGCCTATACCGTAGGTCAAATAATCTCTGTCTTGTATTTATCAATCAGGAAGGGCTTTGCAATGCGCGTTTGGGGTCTAGATCCTCCAAAGGAATGTGTTTCTAGAGCAAAACACATTAATTACTAATCTTAACCACTTAATACCTACAAAAAACTAATCAAACGTATGCTTAAGAGCCCCTGCAATATTTCCAGGAAGATGAATTCAACCTAAAATATCTATGAGAATTTCGAATTAGACTGACTGGCAGTTTCAAGACAGATAAGCCCCTGAGCAGTCTCTTCATCTGGTAAGTATATCTTTAAAGATGTTCATCAAAGAGAAGTTATTTGACCTAGGAACCCTCAAATCTGTATTGTCAACTCAGTGGCCAATTCTCATTCAAACAACTACTTGCCTCATTATTAAGTGCTATCTATGTTCCTATGTATATTTGCGTAGCATTTAAACAAAACATGTTTTCCCATTTTTGGTGCTTTCCCTGGAAGTAGTTGATTAATTCAGTGCCTCAGAGTTGAGTATTCCATCTTCAACATAATCGATTCAAGTCATGCATTACTCAATACTGCCCCAGTATATATGCACACTGCAGAATACCAAATTCCTGCAAAGTAAATACTTTCTAAAATGGCATTTGCAAGCATTTACACACTATACATTGAATGTGAATTGAATGTGTGCTTACGGGTGGTGAAGCTTGACTGCCCTTAAAATGGCCTTTCTTTCATAGTGCTCCTGTGGGGTTCAGTCATCCATGGGCTGACTCACTGCCATCTTCGTTCACTCGCTGTTGGCGCCTGACTGTGGGCTTCTCATGGACTAGTGATGAGATCCCCATATAGGTGTTGCCTGCTGACAGGTGTCCTTTTCTGGCTCGTGTGGGCATCTGAAGGGCAGCATTCACTTGCCTGTCTCTTTGCCAGCTGCGTGGCTTTGGCAGGACCTCGGAGAGACCGTGATCCTGCGTTAGTCCCACGCCGCTTGCTGTGGATGAGGCACACGTTGGCCGAGAACTGGGAGAAGCGCACCGCCTACAGCAACAGCAGGTTTCCAGGGCTAGCTAGAGATCCAGACCCAGGACTGGGGCGTTGTGAGAGCCGGGGCCTCAAGAGAGGAGGTTTCCCATAACTTGATAAGCTACCTTCTGACCTCAGCATAGTGTGAGTGCCAATCCCAAACCTCTTGCCATTCTCCTGTGTGCCATCAGCGTGGGACTCCTTGTTGCGGCCACGGATGCAGTGTGGACTTCTCGTGGTAACTAAGCTTTCCTGACTCTGAGGACAGTTTGAGAACCTTGTGAAATGTGCCCCTCCCCGCATTGTTTGCTTTACTGATTTGCCACATATAGCAGCATCTAGCACCTAATCATGTCTGTCCATATCTTGCAGATTGATTTCTTCTATTCAAAAGAGAGGTCTCTAATTGCCTGAATTGACTGCACAGCTGTTCTGGAACAGCTGCTCAACCAAGTTCAACGGACTCTAAACATTTTTTTTTTTTTTTTTAATATAAAGGTGGATGTGATGGAAGAGTTGATATTTCGGTCTCTTATTGGATTAAAACCATGAGACAATCTTCAGGACGTAGGAATTTGCATAGTACCCTTAAAAAGAATAGGAAATAAAAATATAATTCATTTTTTGATTTTTCTAACAATGCCTTAGCGATTCCTTTTGTTTTTCACACTATTTGTTCCAGCAAGCAAAGTATTAAAAAGAAGAAAACATTAAATTTCCTGTTATCACATATAATCATATTCAGCTCTTTCAAGGGCCTCCGTTAAGGGGTGGTTAGCCTTCGGTATTCCTCGATAAAATAACTCTGTATCCTGATTTCACATTATTTAACCCCTAATTTATGTTAGGGATTGTGGGAAGTTGTCATTTTCCCTTATTTTACTGCTGTTTCCATCTGCATCACACACCGTATCGGCTGTGTGGACTTGATTTTTCCTTCTGTGTTTTGGCTGCAACCTGTCTCCACGTAGACAACGACTCTTAACATGGTGTGTGTTCGCCTTCCTTTTTACTGCCATCCAATTTGTGTGAGCTCCTCAACCCATCAGGTATTTCTCCCTTTGAGTGTTTTGTTTACCATCTCCACCTCTTGCAAAATAGGCTGTTTCTCTCAGATGGGGCAAGCAGATCATCTCCTTTCAAGTCCATGTCCTGCACTCCAGCCTGGTGTCTATACTGTGGTCTCAAGTGATGTGACTGATTGGTGGAAGCTAAGTCTACAAACACTTGTGTGCAATGTGTAGTCTAGTAAGCAGGTATTCAGATATGTTTCTGTTATCGTGTGAGGTGGGATCTCTGCTTCTCACCTGGCTAAGCCACCATAATATAAATAATAAAACTGATAATATTATAACATAGGGTTTTATTGGCAATTGTTGGCGCATTAAATGCCACCCAAGATAAAATGGTTAAACCAGTGTAAAGGTCAGAGTACTGGTGACGTGCATTTTTCTGGCAGTTTTTGTGAGCTCTAGTGGTGCAGCATTCTTAGCAAGTTGAGTTAAGCACATGTCTATAGATTCAAGGCAGCTTGAATCAACACAGTCAAGAAGAAATCGAATGATAGTGTTCACTACTGGTGTTTTAAAAGAGGGATCAATAACTGGAGAATTTTTTTTTTGGAGGCAAAGACGGGTAAAACATGTAGTGGCCACATTTTTGGATGGAAACAGCAGTAATTAAGATCAGTTGTGATTGGGTTTATTTACAGGAAATTATTGTCCATCCATCCCCTGGCGATGGTGAGGATCCCTGGTAAAGGTCACATCTAATTTATTAAATGCCAACGTTCTGCAATACAATATTTTATAAACCTATTCTTTTGTTTGAAATGATCTATGACTCAGTTCCTTATTTGTGTACTCTTTTGTCTTCACATTTGTATTTCTAACATTTTGGGACATCTATGTCATGGAGAGGTTGAGTGGGGAAATTATGTCTTATGATTAGAAAAGAACTGAGTCGAGAGACTACACAGTCTGAAACTCAGTACACCCCTCATCATTTCCACTTGTGTGCAAGTCTCACTCATAACTTCCTTTTTAGGGTTGAGCGCCCAAGCTCTCTGGCCCCTATTGTAATCTCTCTGTGGTCTTTTAACCCCACTCATGTCACACCCATCAGTTTGGTAGGTTTGTGGGCTTGCCTTTTAAAATTCACTTGATTTCATTAGTGGAAGGCATGCATACGTGATGCCTTTTCCAGTGTTTAGCCCTCCTAGAGAGAACCAGTAAACTACTGAAAACATATGAGGCTCCATGTTTTCCATATAGTTTCTGGACTACTTTTTATTCTTATTTCCTATGCGGCGCGATCTAACTGGGCAGTAGTCGAACGCTTTGCATGACATCGACCCTGTTACATGGATAATTGCACTTTTCCCGGTTACATGTATAATTGCACTTTTGCTCATATGTTTGACTGCGAGCAAACTTCTTTTCCCGTTTGTGTGTCTCCTCCACGCTCATGGCGGCCGTCGGCTTGCATTTGTGAAACTATTTTACTTTTAATTTTTAGTGTATGTGGCAAGAAATGTTAGGAGTTTACAACGCTATTAGCTCTAACTCGAGCAGATGCAAGACCTAATGAATTGCACTCGCTTATTATTGCTTGCCCTGTAGGCTGGAGCTATACCAAGGTATATTTCTGCAGATTGCACTGATGTTGAATTACTTTTACATGATTTAAAACATACATTTCTATCAATTGTTTAGGCTCGCCTAGATATTGTATTTCTTTGTAATGGATTTTGAGGCCATGTTTACACTCTGAGAGAGATGCATTGGATCTGAGTTTACTGGCAGAGCATTACAGAGCATATCGTCGAGAAACTTGGAGAAAAGATCCGAACCAAGAGGTGTCCCCAGAGATGTGTGTCAATAGGTAGATGTCTGCCTTTCATAAGGTGTTTCCTTATGTCCAGTGTGGGGAGCAAGTGACAGGTCTGTAGAACTGTGGGGTGAACACAGGGCTGGACAGGCCTTTTAGTTTACTGGGCATTTCCCTGTAGACTGGAGAGGCTGTTTTTTGAAAGTTTAGGCCAGCTCCTGGTGCCTCTGTCACTTTCCCCTGCTTCCTGAGTATACCTGCAGCAGGCACAGTGAGGCTTCAAGAGAGTAAGAAGGAGAGGTAGGGAGGCAGAAGGTACAGAGAATGCGACTGGCCTGTAGAGAGAAAGCGACTGGCGATTACGGAAAGAGGAGAGAAGAGCTGCTTGAAAGAGTGATATGGCGAGGAGTCAAGGGAGATGGAGTTGGTTTGAGCATTTTTGGCAGCACTGCTTTTGGTTCCCCAGTCTGGTCCTGGGTGAAGGGTGCCATGGATGTCAAGGGTAAAGCTTTTTTGTATAATTTAGAAGTAAGGCAATTGCTACGCATATATGCTAATTAGAAATTATTAATGAATGTTTATGTGTTTTGATTAACAAGAAAACTAAACGTAGCAAAATTAATGTGCACGTTTAAAAATGTGCCCACGGAGAGTGACAGCCAACTTAAACGAACTTGTACTAAAATGATTAAAAATGTGAAAAAGAGTAATAATGTAGTAATATGTCATATGAAGATGTATAACATACGTTTTGCATTATATTGTAGAGTTAACTTAGCCGAAGTTGTGGCCTAGTTACCAGGCCTCATGCAGAATGTGAATTTCTAGCACACTGCAGAGAAGCTGGTGCATTGAACTGTCCATGAAATGTGTATGTTAATTAAATCTGCTTAGCTAGAAATTTCTGTAATGTACCGACGGACAGGAGATGAGGGACTAGAGTATGTAACAATTCTGGTGTAAGACAGACTCAATGTACTTTCCCAGGACTTGAACAATAGAAGCAATGACTGTAGAAGAAGATGCAGCATTTTCCATACCTGATGAGCCGGATGATGAGGACATCGTACAGTGAACCAATCAACGAACTGAGAACGGCGTAGTATTAGAATTCGTTATTGGTTAGGGTAATAACTGGTGATTGACTGACCAATTAGGAATTAGGGGGATGGACTGGAAAACCTTAATAAAAAGTCATGACAGAGGACAAAAGCTTCAGATGAAATGGGAGATGCGAGGGGTGAATTGATGATGCCAGGAGACGAGGTTTGAGATTCTGTCATTGGGCTCATACTCTTGAGAGCCTGATGTGTTGCTTATCGAATGATGACCTGAAGACGAAGACTGACTTTGTTGCTGATCCATTCTGTGGATAGGTAGCTATGACAATGTGACTGTTAACTTTTTGTGCTTTTCTTTCTAGGTACCAACTGTGCTGTTTGAATAGTTTCTCTTTTAGCTAGATGTTTTCTAAATTTGTGTTCTAAATTTTTTTCACATGAAGTCCCACATGCTAATGCTAATCTGGGTTAGGTAAGATTCCTTTGGGTGACGTGGACAGTGACAAATGATTGACAAACTGATTGCTGAACTCTGCTATTAATGTCGATATATTCATCTTTGTTAGCTTACGCTGAGCATATGTTTTCTCAAGTTCTGATTAGATTATGTTATTGGTGGTCACTGATGAATTAACTCTGAGATGATTAAGTAAAGCGTGAATTAATCCAATGGTTTAGAATTGTAACTAATAGGGAAATAAAAATTGTTAAAACGTTTATTGAGTTGTGGTTATTCATGAAATGTTCATATAATTGTCTAATATTTAATGATTCTCTTAGTGGTTATTGATTACATTGATTATTGATGCCATTGGTCACCACATGGCTAGGATACTCCATGTAATCCAAACGTTTCATCAGTTTATATGCATCCCCTTCTAAGTTTACTTACTAAGGACCTGGCACGCTAGCACATTCAGCTTGAAGTCAGTCATGTAAGTTTGGTGAGTGAGCAATTCGTGTGTGTATGTGTGTCGGGTGTGAGAAAACGGGACAGTATTAGAAAAGTGTATCGGATGGGCCCAATGACGTAGTTAATGTAGTTTAGAATACTCGTGGCTGATGCATACATTTCGAAGTTAGAGTACTATTAATTGTTATGTTTGACACTGGGGAATAAACAGCTGTGGTTGTGGAATAAATATATCATTTTAGCTACATGCTAGAGTTAAATTGAACTGTGAGGTTCCTTGTTGTATGAGGGGTTAAGATGTGGGAGGTGTTAATGGGTTCAAAAGAGAGCATTAGGCTGTGATGATGCTGAAGAATAGTTTATTTTAGTCTTTGAAGAGTTTAGCATTAGGCAGCAGAGTAGTTTCCAGTGAATTCTGCCAGTAAGGCATGAAGAGATTTGCGTGTCATCAGAGTATGGATGTTATGATTCGAGATTCCTTTCTTATGATTCGAGACTCCTTTCTTATGAAAGTGTTCCCTTCATTCTTTTACTCGAGTAAAGATGTGATTTGAAAGGTCTTCAACCAAAACTTGTGTTTTCCTGGGTTTTCAGGAATCACATCTTTCTTAGAACGTCTGAAGGGTTAGTGCCCACTACAACTTTGGCTTTGATACTTTCCTGGTAGTCTCGGTCCACCCTTCGTTATCTGGTGTCTTCAGAAATAAGTGGGACTGGCTTGATTGCAGTGCTTAATTTGAGCCTGTGTTTTCCATTGAGGGGCACCGGCTCTTATTTTTGAGGGCCGGCACTGATTTTTTTTTTTGCCTCAAACATTTACTGCGAGCAAGAAACAGATATGGGGAAAGACGGAGCAAGAGAAAAATGAAAAAGAGCCACAAAGGTAGAAAGCAGAAAGCTGCAAGAGTGAGCTGAAGGTGCAAGGAGTGGCTGTAAATGTATTAAAGATGCCTTTAGAATTATGCTGCCTCAGTATGCTTGCACATTTAATTGCAGCAGCTGAGTGTTTCAGTGGAGGGCTTAGGGCACTGGCACGTTTTTATTTACAAATTAAGCACTGCTTGATTGCCACACTATGTTAGTTCAATCTGTTGCTGTCGGTATCAAGAGACGTTGATATGGCACTGTGTAGTCCCTTCATTTGCAACATATCCCTTGGAAAACTGTTAGCTCTTGTGCCTCATCTCTGGTGCAGTGGATCTAGAAAACAAAGTTAAGTAGATTGAAAATCTTCCATTTCTCTTTTAGCATTTAAAGGACTGGATAGTTTTCATGTGCTGCTTCAGGGCTAGGTAATTTCCAAAATTACAAAATTTGAATGAAAAGTCGGTGAACACTGGCAATAGTGTGCAGTCCATCTTTGCATTGGCAACAAACACAGGGTGCCTTCAGATGTTTCATCTAATTAGTGTCGTAAAATGGACCTCTGCTCTTACCACCACAGTCATATAAACTTTCCACTATGGACTACAAAGCGTTTTACCCTTAAATCCTACATCCCTCAAATGCTTTATGTTCTAACAGAAATGACACCTACATTGCGTCAATTTATTTTGACTTTTTAACTCTAGCCTCAGTACTTAGTGTTCAGCTCTTGAAAGGCCACTCTGCGCTGTCTCCAGTGGAAAGGTTAGACAATAATTATGCTCTTTTCTTGAGCCTACTTTTTACTCACACATTATGTGATGAAGCAAGAAAAGTGAAGACTAGTGGGTTCAGCCACTCCATAGCCAAAAGTCATCTGATGGTATTTACTTAGACTGTGTGTGACTTTAAATATTCCTTGGCTTAAATATATACAAAGCTCACTTACCTAACTAGTCAGGGGCAAGATCTGGTCTGATTCCAGTACAATCATCGCTAGTGCAACCTCGTTTGTAAAAATGTCCTGTTGGAAAACCATCCAGGTAACCCATTGTGGTGCACTGTCACTCAGCATTTTCACAAATTCATTTCTGAACACCAAAATGGCCTATATCTTTGAAGAGTTTCTTAACTTTTTACATAGTCCACTTTCAAGTAAGTTCTGTATCCAGTTAAGTTGGACACTCTCCCCTCAGCCTTTTTGTATGAGCACCTGGACAACCCTGTGTCTAGCACTGATACATGCCTGGCGTGCAATGCTCATGTGCAAATGCCTAGCACGTGTTGTCTTCTGCTCTGCGTGCAAAATCCAGTAAATAAAATGGATAAAACCACTATGTTTAAAACTGGGAACCAGGCCACCACCAGGAGGCCTTCCAAATCTGCCAAACTGATACTAATCCAAATGTCGTGCCCCCTGTGCCTAGCTTTCTGAAAGCAGCCTGGTATATAAGAATTAAATGCTTGATGAACTAAAATCCGAGCCTAGATTTTGCAGAGATTTACTGTTGCTGAGCTAGGAGTTGTGTAAATGTGGCCTTGTATAGCCCTCATTTGCCAACCAGTGTTTTTAGTGCTGTGTTCCTTCTAAACTAGCGTGTAGTCCTCTTGGTAGTCAATTTTGATTAGCACGTCCCGTAGGCTACCCCAGAAAAATAATGACTGTGTACATCACTTTTAATGTTTTTTATTGCTTTTAAAATTGTCATATCTGCTATGTTTTTCGGATACCATACATATTTGCACTGTGCGTGTTGATGTATTCATGTAGCATGAACGACATTTATACAACAAGTTTGCTATCGGATTTTGTTATTATCTTGCATAAGCTGGCTCAACAGCCCAGATTCTCCATTGAACAGCACTTCATAGCAGATGTACTGAAGATTTCCTACCTACTTCCGGTGAGCATAGCAGCCCTTTCTGAGGTTTTTTTTGGATGGTCCAAGTTTTATTCATTGTTTTCCTCCTGCTTTGAGATAGTCTTTTGATTCAGGAAATGCGATTTCATCCTTTGGTCTTTTTAAGGAACTGCTGTATATTTATTCACTTTTATACACTTTTATGGTCATGAATAACCAAGATAAAGTTTCTATACTTAGATTGTTTAGGATTTTTCTGTGTGCACATCCCTGCATATTGAGTTTTCTCCATCTCACCCCCTTAAACAAAACTGAGATAGATGAGGTACAGTAGATTTGGCCTAATACTAACTGCTAAATGTTAGACTTGGCATCCGTGGCATAGTCGCCCCTAACTTTTTGCCTCTGTTCTCCAGGTTGTTGATGTGTGCTGGACTACCTTTGTACTATTTTTGTTACTCAGGGCACTTTACCACGGCTATCTAGTGCTAAAGTGCAAGTGCTCCTATGTAAAATATAAATGTTATTGGCTTACCATGATTGGCATATTTGATTTACTAGTAAGTCCATAGTAGAGTGCACTAGAGGTGCCCAGAGCCTGTAAACCAAATGCTACTAGTGGGCCTGCAGCACTGATTGTGCCACCCACATACGTAGCCCTTTAAACATGTCTCAGACCTGCCACTGCAGTGTCTGTGTGTGCAGCCTTGCACTGCCAATTTCTACTTGGCAAGTGTACCACTTGCCAGGCCTAAACCTTCCCTCTTTATACATGTAAGGCACCCCTAAGGTAGGCCCTAGGTAGCCCCATGGGCAGGGTGTAGTGTATGTTAAAGGTGGGCTGTGTACTTATGTGTTTTACATGTCCTGACAGTGCAATACTGCCAGATTTGTTTTTCACTGTTGCAGGGCCTATCTCTCTCATAGGTTAACATGGGGGCTGCCTTTACATTTTATTAAAGTGCAGATTCCCTTTGGGAGCAGATCGAAATATGAAGTTTAGAGTCTCTAAGCTCACAATTTAAAAATACATTTTTTAGTGAAGTTGGTTTTTAGACTGTGTGTTTGAAAATGCCACTTTTAGAAAGTAGACATTTTCTTCCTTGAACCATTCTGTGACTGCCTAGTTATGAATTCCCTGTCTGGGTCAATTTGACAGTTGGGCTGTTTGCACCTCTCTCTAGACAGTGACACAAACAGAGCTGGGGTGTAGCCTGCATGTCCTGATGAGTCATCTGTGCTGGAAGGAAGGGGAGGAGTGGTCACTCACACTTGAATGGGCTGTGCCTGCACTCACACAATGCAGTCTCAAACCTCCTGGCCTGGACAGGAAAGGATCTTGCAGACACTTGAGACTTTAATTTGAAGTTTGCCAACTTCAAAGGCAGAAAGGGGTATAGGTAGTGGACCCAAAACCCAAGACTTAAGATTACTTCAAGGATTCAAGAGGAACCTCTGCCTGTAGAAGAGGTGAGGAGATGTACTGAGAAGTGACTCCAAAAGCTTGGAGTAGAGCTTGCCTCCTGTTTTGAAGCCTCAGGGACAGCAAAGGCTTCACCAACCAGACCCGAGTCTATTTACTGTGGACTCTAGCTTGCCAGGGGGTGCCATTCTAGTTTCTGGACCCATGGAAGTGAATTCCTGGTGAAATACCAGACTAACGACTCCGTGCAACTTTGCAAAGGATGGTGCTGCCCTGGACCGCGATGCCACTTGCCCCCAGGCCGTGGACCTCGCTGAGTGCGACAAATCCAACAACCCTGTGAACTGATGCCACTACCCCTAACCGTGACGCCCCCTGAGGCCGTGGACCTCCTAGAAGTCCAACGACCCTGTATGCCTTGCGTCGTTGCAGCCGCTAATCCCGCCACACTTTGCTGACACCGGAGTGTCGTAAATCCAAATTCTGTGACGATCCAACGCCATTGCAGTGCCTGCGGCCATGTGGCATCATCGCGGCCCTGTGAGATTGCCCCGCAGCATCATGACTCCGTTGGACTTCATGTCTGCCGGATCCAAGATACCGACTTCGCATCTGATGCAGCTTCAGCTCTACCTCCCTGTAGTGAGGACCCGACACTGCTGCGCGATGCACAGTCCTTCTGCGCTGTGGCACCGGAATCGACACCGCATTGGACCCAGCAAAGCTGCTCTCCCCGATTCTGTGCACTGGCCTGCTTTCTACTTGTTCCATAAGGTACTGTACAGTGGGGTCGAACGACTCCGTAAATGGTGCTAATGGCGTCACCTTTTAGGAAACAACTCTGTTGCAACGCTGCATAATACCAACTTGCCTCAGAGCATTGTTTTCATACTTTTAGGTGCTAAATTCGTATTTTTAACTGTATTTTGTGGATTTCTATCGTATTTGGTCTTGTCTATTTAGATAAAATATTGACTATTTTTCTGAACCTGTGTTGTGTCATTTTGTAGGGGTTCACTCTATTACTGTGTGTGTTTGTACAAATACTTAACACTTTGTTTCTGAGTTAAGCCTGCCTGCTCGTGCCAAGCTACCAAGTGGGTCAGTGGGGGTTAACTGAGTGTGATTCTCATTTACCCTGACTAGAGTGAGGGTCCTTGCTTGGACAGGGGGTCACCTGACTGCTAACCAAAGACCCCATTTCTGTCACTCAAGATGCTCATTGTACGGATGAAGGCACTGTGCAGGTACCTGTAACACGTGTGTCTGTGGATCACTTTGTGTTGTTCCCTTTGACATAATAACACTCCATTGACCAGTAGGGCAAACCATCACCAGGCTATGAAGAGAATGGTGGGTGGTTGGTTGATAGGGGTAGATGCTTTTACAACTCTCCCTACCTCCAAAACGGGATTAATGGTCCTCTGTAAATTCCATAGAGTCACCCATAATTTGAGGCTTTCACCAAAGGGTTTCCTACATGAGGATCTCCTTGAACATTCCCCTGTTCAGGTACTCACCTCTGATAGCTTCCAGTCCTAGCTCTCTTTCCTTCTAGTTCACTGGACCTCTTAACCCTCGCTTTAACATGGTTACTCTTATAAATTGGATTATGTGTCTGAGCCTTAAATTATATCCAAGGAAAACAGATGAAACATTTTGTCAGCTCATGTTTACAAGGATTTATACTTTTGTTTCAGAACCTTTTGCAAAATGCCCTGCCTTTAATCAAATGTACTGCTTGGTGTATGCGTGTGCTTAATTTATTTCTGTTTTTTGCTGTTTGATTACTTTAATGTATGTTTTCCTCTTCCTCTTTCTCTTTGTAGGCGAAACTGGTCTTCTCATATCAAAAATAAATTCAGTGAATCCCTTCTTTGGCTATGCTGGCAGCAAAAAACATACAGAAAGTAAATTACTATTCAATGTATTTAGAAAAGGAGATCGATTTTTTAATACCGGAGATTTAATGATCCATGATGATGATAATTTTCTGTACTTTCGAGACCGGATTGGAGATACATTCAGGTAAAGTTTTTATTTGTTTGTAAATTTATGGTACATTTCTTCTGTCTTCTATCAGAAATTGATTTATCTATAGCACATGTATTGTAATTGATTTATTAGTGATGTAAACAAGATATAGTGTTCACCACCACCTTAATGTTGATGTATCAGATGTAAGGTGGTCATGTGCAGGTGTCTTACTTCATGATTGGGTATATATGCAGGGCTTGTCCGCATAGAAATAAATATGCTTACGTTGTAAGTTGATCTAAGTAGCATGACTGTCATGAGGAGTGAGGTTTATTTGTTTTTGATTGTGGGATTTTTAAAGCACTTGGTGAACTAAAACTTGTTGGGCTCCTTACTGTACAAGTCTCAGGCTGGTCCACGTCAGGCATGAGTAGCCTATTGAGCCCCGGTTGTGTCTGTCTATCCACATTCTTGTTCTTTTGCTATTTTTCAATTACATACACAGGACTATGAGTAACAAAATACAAAGAACAAACCTATAGTGAATTATCTAATGAATCCTGACTTAAGGCAACTTAAGAACCAGTTGCACACACATTTTGTTGTTTCAGAGTGTGTATTCTGCCATTTCCTTTCCTTAGGTATGTATCAGTATCAAATGAATTGCAGGAGGTTGTTATTAATTCTTTTATCTGGAATGACTGTATTTGTTTCATTTAGATTTAATGCACAAACTCCTGGCTCACAGTAGATATTTCAAATATAAAATATTGTTTATTTATGTTTTTATAGATGGAAAGGTGAAAATGTTGCGACCACAGAAGTTTCAGACATCATTGGGATGGTGGACTTTATACAAGAAGCCAATGTGTATGGTGTTGCTGTTGAAGGTGCACTACTCTCTACAATCTTTTTTAACTAATCTCTCTTTGAATCTAATGAAGAACCCATCAAATTGGTTGTGTTATAGCCAAGCTCCAAAATAAATGTGCAGCAATTATCTTATATGTTGCAAGACAGCTGTGTCATAACCCTTATTTGTCTGTCTCTACACCAATCTACATTACTACCTTTATTGCACCACATGATAAATCTGTTGTCGTCTACAGAGGCAGACTTTGTTCTTTAACTCCTACATATAATGTGCATTCCTTTTTAGATGGGTACATTCTGGCTGGTTATATCATAGACAGATGAGTACCTGTTTCTGCTGAGGTGACTGAATTGAGAGTGTCCAAAATGCTTGCTTAACTTTATTGTTTATTTTAATTAAATTCAATTCCGAGTTGGTATGTCCATGATATATACGTGCTTCACTGCACTTGCTATTTTCTGATGCCTTGGTATGCTGTGCTTTGGCTCAGGAGAGTCTGTGCTGTCCCCTGCTAAATGGGTATGAATTTCGTAGACTTTTGCTAATGATTCATCATTTGATCCCTCACATAATTTATTGCCTCACCTATCCATCGACTGTATAAAAGAAAAGATAGGTATAAGCATACTTTGTACAAACAAGAGCTTAATTTTTTAGGTTGAGGGCACAAACGCTCTGACATGTTGTAATCTATCTGTGGGCTTTTAACCATGCCCACTGCACGCCCATCACTATCACTCGTTCATGGGCTTGCCTTTCAAACATCCTTTGTTATCATTGGTAAATTGGTAATGGAGCATTGACTTTTGCTTCACAACCTATGGAACACCTTAGCTGCAGAGTTGGAGGGGTCTACTTCTAAATATGTTGCCTTGCACATGGACGTGCAGTTTACTATGCCATATTTCTTGAGGTGTGTCTATATCATGATAGTGACGGCACAGGAACAGTTTACTATGCTATCATGCTTTGGGTGTGCATATATCATTATAGTGATGGCCTTGAAATCCTTGTATCTCATTCTTTCAGGAGTAATCATTAAACAAGCCCCACCACTGGTTGTATGACCTTTGTTAGCAAACATAGAGAATTTAAAAGGAGCAATTATTTACACCAAACTTTCTTAACCAATAGAATTCATTTAAGGCTCTGTAATAGTCAAAAAAGAGAGTTGGTGTGAGTTAAAAAGTTTTAATAACAATTCAAGTGGTCTTAAATTGTTTTATTCAATAATTATTAGTCTTAAGTCATCTTTAATACAAATTCAAATAATCCATTAAACAGCATTTCAAAACGAATTAAAATACCAAATTGGTGAAGACGATTAAAAAAATAAAAAAGAGATAATACAACAAGTGTACTCTATGAAGGAATTTCCCTAATCTAAATTACTGACTGGAATGGCAATTTCATAACTAAGCTGCAGAAAAAGGTGTCAGTTTAGAAACCCAATAAAGAGTTCTGATGAAAGAACAAGATTCATAAACATAAAGCTTTCTCATTTAAGCAAATTAATTTTCAAGCTGAACAATATTCTCAGCTGTAGATCAGAAACATCTTCTGAAAAGAAAAGGATTAAAAGGAAATCTCTCCTGGAGATTGGTAACCCTATGAACCTCAGTAAAAGAGTCCTGAGTGCTCTTGAATGCTAGAAGGCATAGTTCCAGACTACTCTAGGAACACATGTTATGGACATTTGTTAAAACATAAGTTGAAATAACAAACCCCTAAAAGCAGGTAAACCCCCTAGTTTCTCAAATCTTCACAATAGACCACAGTAACAAGTCCTTGAAAAGATATTTCATCCACATCTTGTGGTTCAGACAGTTCTTTCCAGGAGTCATATTTTCTGCCATCTCCTCTCCTCCCTGTGAGAACCTCACTACTATGTGTTCTTTTTTTCAAAATCAGGAGAATTCGTTCTAACAGCCTCCTCATCTTGATGGCTAAAACAGACATCAGAACTGGATCACAAATTAATCTCTAAAGTACACCTTCCTTCCTTTGCAATCTGTCCCACATTTTGAAGTTTCCTCTTCCTTCAGATTCTTGTATGCCGTATTCTTTATTTTCCATTTCTATTTCCACTCTTTTTTGCCTTTCTCTTTTTGCCTTTTTTCTCGTTTGCTAAGTAACACCTTGATCCCTTAAATAGAACATAAAAGCATATTAAGCAAATGCCAACAATCTATATAACTTTTAATATTCACCCCCAGCAGTTCCAATCCAGTTACTTAAAGCAGTAGGTCCTTTGCCCGAGGTTCCTAACATGCTAGTTGTTTCTAAAGTTTCTAATTCAGGTTTTAGGTTAGACATGATCCTTGCTAATTCTTCTATTTTTTTTCTCTCGTCAGGAATGTACGACCAATTGTGTTGAGCTATCCACATTTTACAGATTCCACTTTCTTTGCCAGCAGTATATCTAAAGCTAATTGATTCTGCAAAACCTTTGATCTAATAACTACTAATACTGTGTTAACTGCTAATAATGCACCAGATGTACTAGTTGCTAATTTATATACTACTGTAGAAAGCTTTCTGATGTTCTCATCATGCAGAATTACCCCTACTGGGTGAATGATTCCCCAGAAATATCTCCTACTAATTGAGTACCATCAATGGTACTGTGTGTATGTCAGTATTCATTGTTAGAGCACTTATGCTAATTACATGGTACATTTTTGGAAACAATAAAGCTAAATACCAAACACTCTCCCAATCATGAGGCAACTGGAAATATGCATCTTGCCCACAAACAAAATATACCTCAGGAATAAGTGATTTTTCTCCAGTTAATATTTGAACAGGCCCTCCAAGAAGTTCAAATATATGTTCACAGCTTATCCCAGTGTGTATTTTCCTAAACTGATTTCTCCTTTTATAAACATAATTTTTCTTTTTGTTGTATATCTAATTTTACTTTGGATAGATAATTTTCTTTTTCTATTCACCAGCCTCCTTCTTCCAAACATTATTATATGTTCCTCCCTATTTGCCTTATGATACACATGAGCTCTCCTTGATTGGAAAATGTATTTTCTATTGGCTTTGTTAAATATGTTACATTTCGTTCATATGCTTTAATAATGTCTGTCTTTGTTGGGGATCTAAAGAAAATCCAAGCTATTTCTGTATCCTTAACTTGTGCATTAGTGTTCATTCTTTTCTGAAAATTGAAGTAGCAGACTTCTTCCAGGCTTGCTAGCTAAAGGGGTTTGAGAAAGAGGTGCGTAACACCTTGCGTTCTGAATGCCTGAGTCCATCGCTTACAGGCATTGTCACAGATATCCCAGACCTAGACCCAAATATTTCAGCATTCTGGAAGAATTTCACTAAAGACCCCAAGAAGGGGATTGATTGCGCTTGGCGAGGCTGCCAGGACAAATTTTTTGATCCCTCCCTTCGGCTGCCAAAGATTTTATAGCTGGCTGTTCAAGCTAAGGACTTAAATTCCATTATTGACCTGGATGTCTTACTAGACCAGGCTCAACAGGCTCTTCAGCAACGCAAATTGTAGCATGTCAGCAGAACATCTTAATCCCTATTGATGAGAGTTTACTCTAAAGTGGCCAAACTGGTGGCTGTTGGGGCAGGCGCTGTGGGGAATGACCTCCTGTTTGGGGACATGTTTGTGAAAGATCTGAGCAAGTATGTGGCCATCCTCTCAGCACTAGACAAAGCTCAATCCTCTATAAAAAAAAAAAAAGGTCTTTCAAAGTGGCCTTTTTGTGAAAGGCGGACGCTTCAGAGAAGATGCCTGTCTGAGGTGTCCAACAGACCTCTTCCAGAAGATATCCTCCCAGAGGCAGAGGTACAATGTCCAACTCTGGGTCAAATACCTTCTACCCATCTCACAATAGAGGTGGCACAGGACGTCCCAACAGAGGCAAATACTGTGCTGGAACCGCATCAGGGAACACTTCCTTTTCAGGCAACTATAGTTCCATATTCAGAGGTTGCATTGGAGGGCAGAGTCATGCATTTCTTGCACAACTGACGGAAAATCACCCAGGACTGCTGGGTTCTGGACACAGTACAGGGATTCAAACTGTACTTTTATGCAACTCGGCTTTCTCTCCTTTTTACCAGTCACAGAGTCTTTTTATCGGCAACAAAATCTAATCCTTACTTGTAAAAGAGATGATAGCCCACTCTCTACCTCATGCCTGAGGCTTCGTAAGCACTATTTGCCTAGTACAGAAAGAGGGTGGAGGTTTGTGGCTTGTGCACAGTCTCAATCAGTTCAATACTTGGATAGTATATCGACTTTTCAAAGTGGAGGGCATCCACCTTCTGCAAGACCTCTTGCAAGAAGGAGGCTGGATGGTACAAATCAACCTGAAAGATGCTTATCTGTTAATACCTGCCCCCACCCGAGGTTTGTGCAGTTTTGTTGGTGTCAGTGTTTATCACTCTTTTCTTCAGCCTCTCTTCTACCCCTTGGTGTTTCACCAAGATGTTGTCAGGTGATGCTGTTCCTGAGGGAGAGAGGAGTACGCATGATTATATATCTAGACAATGTACTCATTATGGAGCAGAGAGACAGTCTTGACCTGCCTATCTTGCACAGTGCAACTGCTCCAAGATCTTGGGTTTCACAATCAATGGGGAGAAATTTCTCCTAGTTGCAGCTCAGAATCTGGAATTTTTGGGTTTCCAAGTGCACTCAGTATTAGCTCAGCTCAAACTTCCCCCGGCGAAGTAGATATCCATCAAGAAAGAGTTGAGGAAATTCCTTGCAGATCTTGAGGATTTTGCCACATTGGTGGGCCTTCGGGCATCTTCCATTCAGGGCATCTTCCCAGGCTCTCTCATTACAGAGCATTGCAACGACTCAAGATACTACATCTTTCATAAGGGTTTATCCTATTTGGAGCACATATTGATGTTGTAGGAAGCCAGAACAGAAATCTCCTGATGGTTGGACCATATGGACACCTGGAACAGCAAGGCCATATTTGCCTCTGTTTTGGAGATGGTCATAGAGTCAGAAGCCAGCAGATGGGGTTGGGCCAAGATGTACCCAGTAGAAATGGGAGCAGATGGTTTCCAGAGGAGCCCCATCTTCTTATCAACTGTCTAGAGCAGGGTCCTTTCCTGTGTGAATGTTGACTCCACCCAAGGTGAAGTGTTGCACCCTGCTCCAGATGGACAATGTTTCATCAGTTTGTTACATAAACAGGGCTGGGCGGGATGAGATTGCGTCTCTTGATAGTAGTTTCCAAAAATCTTTTGCATTATTGTCTACAACACCAGATATCGGTGAAGGACGAATACATTCCGGGTCAGACCAAGTACTCACTGGCCTGGAACTCTGTTTCTTCATGATTCCAGTTACTGGAGACTTCATCCTTGCATTTTCAAAGCCCTCAACCCATTATGGGTCTTTTGTTAAGCAGATCTTTTTGCCTTGTGGCTGAATACACATCTTCTGACTTCTTACATTTGAAAGCAGTACCCAGGTGTGGCGAGTTCAGATGCCTTTCTCCAGTCTTGGACGGGGAAATTGCTACATGTGTTTCCTCTGCTCTTGATGATTCAAAGAGTGTTATCGCAAGCGCGCCATCAGAACGCAGAACTAGTTCTTGTGACCCCCTTTTGAAAGGCCCAGTCCTGGATCCTGGTGGCAATGGCGCAATCATGCACTCCCTCAGCTTGAATTCAGACATTCCAGGACTTTCTTGTAGACCCATTAGGGCTCCCTCACCCATTGTTGATTCAGGACTGCCTGGGGCTAATGGCGTGGAGGATTTCAGAAGACAGTTGCAATTGCCAGGTATTTTGGAACAGGTTATGTTCTTCTTATCCCAGTCCCTGGCCTCTAGTACTCAAACATTATACTGCATCTGGCGCAGATGGGTTCATTGGTGTAGTGAGCAGGAGACTGGTCCCCTGGGGGCATGTATTCCAATTATTGTTAATTTTTTTATTAGTTAGCGCGACAAGGTTTGGCTTATAGAACTGTTAATAATTTTCAGTCTCCTATATCTGCAAGTCAAACCCAACTGGATGGTAGGCCTGCAAGAGATAATCTGTTAATTTGCAAACTCCTTAGGTGAATCCGAAAGACTGACCCTCCTCAATCAAAGTATTCCATTTTGTGGGACGTAAATGTGGTCCTCTGGTTTTTTGAGAGCTTGGCCAATGAATGAAGATCTGATTAGGAAACATGTCAGCTAAATTGACGTTGGTTCTGTGCGCCACTTCTTATAGGCTGGCTTCTGACATGAAAGCCTTGGGTATAGCAGGTAGAGTATTTACGTCTTCGGGTGTGTCTTTCTAGATATCTAACAAACTAAAATCAATTCACATTGTCTATCTTATCTAACTTTTCCTGAGAATCAGAAATTGTGTGTTATAAGTTGCCTGAGAGCTTATGAAGACTGTACCCACAATTTGCGCAGAGATCATGGAAGTCAATTGCTTATTTCTTTGCAGAAACCATATCACCCAGTAACCTCAGCAAGAGTGACTCGTTGGGATCACATTGTTGTTGGCTGAAGCAGGAATCAATGTGACTATGTTTGGGACACATTCAGTCCGGGTTCCATGGGTTCTAAAGCTTTTTCCATGGGCTCTAGTTTAGAGGACATTATGGCAGTGGTGAATTGGTCATCTGACTCCCTTTTTGAGATGTTTTATCACAAACCAATTGTTGATGTTGCTTTGTTGGTGGTGGCATAGCTTTAAACTAGCAAAACCTGAAGCCTCTGGCCCTGACACAGAATAAAAACAAATTCTAGCTATTGCATCAAGACTTTTCATTTCCATTAAGGACATGTATTCGAGGATTATCCCACCTAAAGTTTCAGTTAATAATGTGTATTATGACCACTGTTGTTGGTACTGCTTACCGTGAGAGTTACCAAGTCTATTATAGTGTTGTAGATTAACTCACCCTTTACTTTCAATTTAGATAGAGATATGATGTTCAATTGTTTTTTCTTGTGGACAAGTTTAGATAACAATCCAGCTTAAGCAACAGTGAGGATTGAATGATAGAAGTACGAGTTGGACGGTTCGATGTAGCTGTTAAATCTCTCGAGGTGTCAGGTCTGGTTTCGCCCGTTGGCATGAAATTGTAGTTGGTTCCTGATATCCATGTTGGTGCCAGTTGAAGTTGTTCTGTGTTCGCAAAGAAAGAGACCGGGCATTGGTCATAGGGGATTATATACGGACAAATAGATAGTCTCTTATTGGTGGATGTGTGGGGACAAGGGTATCATGGATCATGGGATATGTAGTTTAAAGCTTTTGTTTTTTTCATTGACTACTGTAACTTTATCAGTGAAGAAAGAGAAGCATAAATCTCGCCTCCATGTCCTTAATATAATTGAAAATTCTAGACACAATAGCTAGAAAATGTTTTATTTTTTAAGTAATCCAGAATAAACACTCAATTTCAAATCTCAATTTGAAGCATCCATGAATGAAGCTTTTAATTTTCTCTCAAATAGGGTATGTGTAGTTGTAGGTGTAAATGTAGATTTAAGTGTTTCTGTCTCTGGGGTAAAACTCATACCAACCAAAAGAACGATAAGTTCTATCACAACCACTATTAATCAGCTTTTACTATTCTACATTTAGCATTGGTAATGAAACACACGTTTCTCTACAGTCAGATATTTAGTAGAATATAGCATCAGGCAGATTTAATATTCTGTGTTGACTTCTACTTCCACAAATGAAGCAAAACGTTTGATGCTTAACTTGCACTTATTTAATTTAGCTTATATACAGTAGTCTTTATGAGGTATCCCTAGCTACTCTGTCATCTTCTAAATGTGATATTCCTACTCTTCTACTGCAACCTTGGCCCTAGGGAATTCTCCTTAATTCTTTTTATTTTTGTCATTGTTAGAAATTAGCTGTCACATTCATTTATCACATTCTTTATAGTTTGATTTAGACACCGTTCATTATTTGTAAAATCATATTTCTCCGAATTGAACAAATTAAATGTCAGTTTCAAATCTTTGTTTTTGTAATATCGTCTCAAGAGTTCAATCCAAATGCCTTCTTAGACCGGCATATCATGGAGGTTCAAATGATTCTGATCTTAGTTCATTAGGATCCTGATACATTGCATTAGGCATGTTCTCTGTGTAGTAGATCCACTTGGATGCTGAATACCTACATCAAGGTACTATCTTTCTCTTGGATCTTCTTGGAGTTTGTTCTTCTTCCTCTGTGTCGCTTATACACAGCGACAGAACTAGGTTCTGTTTCTTCGATGATGATTTATGGTATACATTCAACTGGCACACTAGTTGTCAGTGGTCTCCTGCTACTTGGCCATTCCAGTCCCAATTGTAGTTTTTTCTAACTCACATTTGTTCCCTCATCTATATAATTTGTTTGTTCTGGTGGCAACCCAAAGGCTCCCCTACTTTCAGTTCTCAGGTCTTTGTCTTCAGGGGATACTTCCACACCACTTTATGAAATTTCAGGTACTTGGAAAATTGAGGAATTCTGCTGAACATCACCCCTCTGGCCCTTCAGGGCACATGGATACAATCTCAGACTTGACTCATAAGTCACCATTTTATTATGCATATATCTCAAGCTCTGGGTGTGAGATGCATTGGGTATCCCAGAACATTTCATAGCAGTGTTGGTGATTAAAATCACCTGATAGAATCCTTTGCACCTTGACACCAGGCAGAATTTTGAAACATGTTTGTTAACAAGGACCCAGTCGCCAGGGTTAAGGTTGGACACTGTTTCCTATCTCGGAGTGGCAGTGACAACTCCAGCCTGGTAAGAAGCATAACAAACCACATCTGCTAACCCCTTGCTATAGTTGAAAATCATGTCATCTGTATTTACAAGCATATTTGCAGGTACAGCAGGCAGTTGCAAAGCACGTCCCATGAGTAATTCATGTGGTGATAATCTTGTCCTTCTTTCAGGGGTAATTCGGAAGCTCATTAATAATAATGGCAAAGGATCTGGCCATTACAGAGAAGTAGGTGCACAGACTTTGGCCAATCATGATTTCAGCATCCCATTAAACTGCTCAACTACACTGTAAGCTTCTCAACAGTATCTACAATGCTGTCTCTGTTCCACTTCCAAGTGCCATACACAGCATTATAAGGATCTCGTTATTAAATTGGGTTCTGAATCCACGAAAAACAGAAATCTAAACTTGGAATCAGTTCCTGTAACAGGAGTTTAGCCACAGTGAAGCTGTCATTTCTGTATTCCGGGTCGGCTCCGAGTCATCCAGAGAAAATGCACACTATAACCATGATATATCCCCATCTGTTACAAGCAGGCATTTTGATAAAATCCAACTTTATCCTGTTAAAGGTTGCTCCTGATCTTCCTATGTGACTCAGTGTTACAGGGGTTTTTCTCCCTACATTCACCTGCTGACATGTTACATAACTATGGCTTAGTTCTTCAGCTAAAACTCAGTCAAGGATTAAATGAGTTCTGTCTAAATAATCTCACCATTTTTTCCCTACGGATGTGTGGCGGGGTATGAAAATGTCTTGTCACGTGAAATAACAAGCTCTCTGGTGATAAAGGTCTTCCAACAGCTGAAACCCAAATGTCATTTGCATTTTTAACACACCCTGCTCTGATGTATCCTTGCTGTTCTGCCTTCTTTCTGCAGCTTCTTGATTTCCTCCCTCATATCAAGTACTGACAAAAGCATTGAAAAGTTGATGTCCTCATCAAATTCATTTGTATATTCTCTGTTAAATGTGCATGCCACAATCACACAGTACTGAGCAACTTCGCCGGCATATCTGTTTCCAACAGTTACATAATAGTTTGCACTTCTGTGGCTGCGCATTTAACTACTGCAATTTCTTGTGGCAATTGTAATGCTTCCAACAATCTCATTGCATAGTCCCCATTTCGGACTGGAGATCTGAACATGGTCATGAATTCCCTTTGTAACAATAACCGTCATGGACCACACCAAAACCATGCTATCTGTAGATATAGCCACCCGCAGATGTGCTGGAAGATAGCAGGCTCATGTATGGGTGATCGGTTTTGCCACTTGTGCAGAGATAACACCTCGAAACCAAGAGGCTTCAGCCCCTTCCTTGACTGTACAAGCAGCATAAACAGCTCTGAAATTCCCCTCATTATCTCTGAAACATTGAATAGTCTACAAAAATTACATAGTCGGCTCATCAAGGGGTTCATCCTTAATGCCAAGTCTTGGCTTGGTGCATAGATTTGTAATATTGAGACAGTCATGCTCAACTTCTTCCCCATCAATTTCTTTTTCATGCATTGTTAGCAATGTTTCTGGATTGAGAGTTTGACTTTTTTTTAACAGACATTCTCTGCAGTAAGAATCAGTTGTTTATATTTTGTCTAAGTCTGCTGTTTGTCGAATATTCGGTCTTAGTACGAGCGAGCAAAATCTCAACAGAATGAGGGTCCATGAATGTAAGAGGATGTCACATAACTATGCTCTTGCTTCTGTCACTCATGTTACCCCATGGCACAACCGCTTTTAGGCAGCCGGCAGTGCTGTGGCAAAATGCTCAAGTAGTTGAAAAATATGCTACAGCTGTAGGGCAGTCTCCAGGCAAACGAGTAAGCGCTTAAAGAGTGCAGCCCTCCCGCTCACTGCAAAACAATGTGAATATTTCACTGTAATCAGGAATTCCAGTGCCCGATCATGACAGAGACTTTCTTTTAGGTCTAGGAACCCTTTTTTAAACAGTTGTTGTCCCATGGAAGTGGTTCAGGCATATCTTTGTACTCTCAGTAAAGGCTTGGTCACTAAGGAAAAGTTGGGTATCCACTGTCTACAGTAGCCCACCATTCCCAAGAACATTCTGACCTCTCTCTCTGTGTTTTGGGTGGATTCGTTTTCAAACTTGCTGTGATTCTCTCTTGTGACCTTTCTCAATCCCTTTTCAATGAGATGTCCTAAATATAGGACCTCTTTTTGGCAGTAGTGCTATTTGCTTGAGAACATTTTGTGTTCATTCTCAGCCAGATGATTTAACAGATTTATCATGTCCGGTTTATAAGCTTCTTGTGTACTTAATGTCACAAGTAGGTCATGTACTGCACCAGAACTGGGTTACAAGGAATTTGTAAAGTCTTGAGATTCTTTTTCACAGTCTGATTAAAAACTTAAGGGCTTTCTGTATACCCTTGAGGAAAGTGGCACCAAGCCAAAAAACAAGAGAGCACGTGAATTGACTGTCCTCATTCAGTGGAGATGAGGAAAAGGCCTGGCAGAGATCCAGAACAGTAAATCATTCTGCATCACAGAGAATTTGAAATAATATTCAGTACCACGGGACAGCATGGAACAACTATGCTGTTAATTTTTTTGAAGATCATGTACCATTCTATACTTGTTAGTTTTCTGTAAGCCCATAATCGGCAAATTGGAATGACTACAAACTATTTCCCTCAAAATTCCTTTTTTTAACATAATTTCAATAGCCGGAGTGAGACCCAGTCACTATTTCTGCCATGAGGTTATATGGGGCTTTCTAAGAAACACTGCATTCTATTTTATTGTTAATCGAAGTGGTTCCACACCTTTGATTAGTCCGATGTCTTTTTCTGCAAAAATTCTATTCTTCTGATTTTACAGTATCCCTTAAAACTAAAATGGCAGCTTAATTTGTACCCGCATCAATATTTCTTTAAGCCTTTTCTGCTTCATCTTGTGTTCATTGCTACAGTATTTTTCATACCTCAGGATCTCATCTAATGGTTTTTTATGCCAACAAATCAAATTCTGTTGTATGTGCTTACTGAGTTCTGGTTGCAACCCTAGAACAAACTTTGACAGAAAACTTCATGTATCTATCTTTTTGGGATTTTCTCTACACTGTGCTGTTTCAACACCCCTAACAGTTGTTCATAATAAGCATGCACTGACTCTTTAGTTCTCTGAGTAGTTAGTAACCTTTAACCTATCATTGTCCCTCGCAGAAACTTTTCCTTCAAAAAGTTAACTACCTCATCGTATCTTTGTCATCACCATAGGTGAAGGTGGATGGGTATGTTCATCTCTTAGCGGCTCTGGGCAAGGCCAATACACAGCTATCTTACATTCAGCCCATAGATAATTCAGTGCCACAATATAGAATACATTTTTCAAATTTGTCTACAAAACCATCAGTATTTTCTCAAACCTGTCAACTTGTATAGACCACTGGGCGGGATTATCGCTCAGTTTCAGAAAGTTGAATGTCTCTCCTCTGCTCCACGGTGCTTGAACACCCTCACCATCTAGTATCTCCCTCCTAGGAAAGGGTATAGCCTAATTTTCATCTGGTGGTACTAGTGGTGGCTTACCATTTATCTCTGTAGTATCTGATTGTACTTTTTCTTTCCTTGTTTTTTGTCAACTTTCTCCTTAATCTGTCAAAATCGCTCCATTTCCTAATGCACTTCAAACATTCAGCAATGTGCAGCCTCATTCCTCAGGATCACATGGTTGCAATTGCTTTAACATCTAAATGTGCTCTAAAACTTTTTCTGTAAAGGAATACTATTGTTGAGGTCTGCTTCATATTTAGCTGACAACTCTGCAAATCCATCATGAGTGACATGTGCATGTCTTGTAATTTTCTTTCTCGGATAAATCATCTAATTCTCCTGATATTGATTCATATATATATATTAGCCAAACGTCCCCTTATAATTTCTTCCAGTTCCACCTTTGATTTTGGTACATCTAGCGGTTTCATCCTTCCCTAACTCTTGAATTGTCTCTCTCTACCTCCTTTACCTTTATTGTCAGGTGTTTCCTCAAACCACGAGGGGCAAATTCCATCATCAAATGGTCCTGTCTCCCGCTGTGCAATTGCAGTTGTAAAAATAATCTTTCTCACTTGTCTCAATGATTGAACATTCTGTGGTGGCGTTTAAGCAAAAATGTGTAAGTGTTGCGACATCGGGATAAACCCTGTCAGAGCTACTCCTACAGCTTCTGAAACAACAGGATGCAGAGCAATATTGATTGGTGTAGTTATCACAGGAATTGCTAATATCTGAACTTACCCTGGGGCAGAAACAGTCACAATAGAAGCTGTAACACCTGGAGCAATTGAAGTAGACGCTGCTTCAGCAGGTGGAGCTGTAACCAAGAGTGTTGGAGGTGGTCCCCCAAATAGGAATATTTGGATCAACAGGGGCTGTTATAAGTTTTATAACCACTAGTGGTTAAAACACTTTCTGTACCTGATGTTAGAGCCACATAAGGTGGTGGATGTGAGGAAAAAACATCTAATACTTTGTCATTTTTCCTTCCACATTCCCCATTTTCATTTCCCTTCTTTCGCTTAATTTTAGGCTTTTCTTTCATTTTGACTGGGTACATTCTAGCTCCCTCAACGACACATTTCCTCCATATCTGTTGTTCTTCATCCCATGCAGCATCAGCATATTTACTCACTGCTCTCTGCTTTATTCTGGTACTTTTCCTTCTCTTCATACTGTATGGGTCGAGGAGGCGGCTTAATTTCATATAGCTTTTCCCTTAAATTTTCAATGTTCTTTAAATCAAAAGTACCATATTGTGGAAACCTTAGTGCCTCTTTCTTTTCGGTGATTTTGTGCCATTGATAAAGCCATAAACATGTATGAAGCCCTACATTTGTCACCATATGACGGCCTGGTGTACATTCTGGTGGATCCTCCTCAGCCTCAGGGACAGATACTCACACATCACCTCTCATTAAATCTCTAAGGGCTTTAAAGAATTTCATGAGTACACAAATTCAACAATAAATGAAGAAGTATAAGTTCAATACATTTCAATGTTTTTATTCAATTCACAGACCCGTACAAATCAATGTTCACTTCCTATCCCAATACAATTCCTTCTTCGCCAGCCTATCACAGGACATCACCTGATGATTCACCAACCAAACCCAGCCTAGCATGTTACACCAACTGACCTATCCCAGAGCAGTGTACTCTGACAAAATTCTCACTCCTTGCAGTGGTTCAACCTCCTTTACAATTTCTTGTACACTAAATTCCACAACTTTTAAGCAAGCACAATAATTTGTCTGCTCCTCTAGAGAATTCTAAATAGTTCATTCACACAATCAGTAGTAACATCTTCTGACTTCCTCACATACAGATGAAATCTCAACCAGAGGGAAATCACCCTGACTGGTATAGTTTCCCTTTTGCGCAATCGGTTCCACTAACACCAGTCGCTATTAGTATGATCACAACTATTTATTATAGCCCATATCTCAATTGTGCGATAAATGGCACCTCACTAATCAGTACCATAAAACCTTAGCAGACCAGAAATGCCACCATTTCTTATTTTTCTGTTTTAACTATCCTTGGATTTTGGACAACTCCGAGTCCGATAACAACCCTGGTTGTTCAACATCAAACTTAAAGGCACAACTAAACCATAAAATTTACCAGAAGACAAAAACACATAATTTCACCACTATATTTTTAGCCTCAACAAAGACAATTATGATGCACATCCCTATTGATGCTTACACCTCCACCATTGCAACCACATTCAGAACTGTGAACTCTATCAGTCTTCAAGTTTGGGCTTGGGACATAGGCAATTCTAAACTACAGAAATGTACCTCTGATAGAGACTTCTTGTTGCAGATTCCTTACCTTTGAATTTCCTGGAGGTGTCAGACTGGATCTGCACATTTTCGTGAGCTGTATCCCTGTGTGCTGTTAGGTGTTGTTGATCCGCTCCGTGTGCATTGTCCATGCCGGATATGATGTTGTGATTCCTAGAAAGGCACCACCCCTGCACTCTGACATCAGTTCTTTGCTTTCTGCGGCAGCAAGCGCTGATCCGAAAAGAGCTACGCCTCAGTCACATATTGACTGCCTTTTTTCAACTTATTGTGGAAGATTTTTTTGAGTTTTCCACTCCTGGTGTGTCAAGAATGTCATCAAAAGAGACCAGCTTCCAGCTCTGTGGATCCTGTCATCGGGCGGATCTGCACATCATGTGTCTTTAATGCCTGGAGCGTGACTACGACCTGAAGTCGTGCTCTGAGTATTGGTCCATGCATCCGAAGCCTTTGAGGGAGCGGTCCTGCGCAAGTCGAAATCTCAGTCGAGAGAAAGGTCCCAAGATTGGTTGCCGAGTCCTCCATCCTCGTCTTCAACTCCAAGTCCTCAGGGCGATCAGGTAAGATGAGGCATAGAAGAAGTCGAAGAAGTCAAAGCTTTTTTCACTTCTCTTCATCCGTCGGCAGGTGAGACGAGGTAGCATCAGCATTCTAGGTCTCTCTCTGTGAAGCCTGCGCTTGAGCCAACCGTGCTTCCCCGAGTTTTCAGTAGCCGGTGTGACCTCTGCCCAACTCAGAGTTTTACGAAGCCATGCACCTCATTTTTGGGCAGCCAGACACCGTTGGAGTGCCTTCGGCCCCTTGGAGACCGAAAAGGCCTTCTTGGGTTCTGTGCTGGCAGCTTTGGACTCGACGCCAAGGGGCACCCAGTGATCCAGTACTGGATCCGGACTGGGGCTAGTCGAACCACCCGCAGGCGGCGCTATCCCCATTGTAATCCCTGACATGGAGCCAGATAGGCATCGTACGATGCCGACTCCGACGCAAGCAGGAGCTTTACCTTCTTGATCAGATCCTGAGCACTTTTATTATGGTTTAGGCCTCAGGAATGGATTGGAGGGATCGCTGGACCCTTTACAATACCACCTCCATGACAATATTAACTGGTGTGAAGACTTGGATACTTCTCCAGATGCTGGCTTGCTTTTCCCTCTACATGGCTACAGAGAAGGGAGTGTCTTATGCTATGGTGGTTAAAAGAGCAGCTGAGGACCTGGAACTTCAACTGCCTCAGTGGCAATCAAGGCTAATCTCTACAACAGGAAGCCTCCACCTCAGAACCCCTGCTCCTGTTTCATGAGGCCTTAAAAAGGATGGCCTACTGGCTACCTGATCCAAAAGCAGCACAGGGACTTCAGTGAACTGTACGATTGCCCGCTGCCATCTCCCAGCTCCGATTCTTGATGCAACACCCCACTCCACCCCTGAGACCTCCCTGGGGCATTCCCTTGTGCACCTCCAGATAGACCTTCCAAAATGTTGGACTCACTTGGGAAAAAGATGTTTTCTTCCTCCAGCCTTGCATTGTGGTCCATGAACACTGTATGCCTTTTGGGCCGTTATTCCCACACTTCCCACACACTATGGGACACAGTTGTGGAAGTGCTGCCACAGGTCCCAGAGGAGGCCAAGCTGTACTCTCTCAGGCTGTTACTGATGGAAGTGACGCAGCGAAGTTCATAATCCGTTGCAGACTGGACACAACCAACTCACTGGGCAGAGCGATTTCATCGACAGTGGTTCTGAGATGCCGTGCCTGGCTGAGGACGTCGGGCTTTTCAGGGGATGTCCAAGCTTCAGTGAACATCATTCTCTTTGATGGCACCCGTCTCTTCAGAGACAAGGCAGACTTGACGCTCAAGCACTTCAAGGATTCTCTTGCTACAACCAGGTCTTTGGGCCTTGCAGCGGCCTCGTATCCCACAGTCTGCCTTTCGTGACTACTGAAGGGACCTTCAACCATGTCCATTCCCTGGCAATCATCGTGCTGCTCATGCTGCCCAGCCTCTGCATGGCCGAGGATGCAGGATCCACCAGCCTCAAGGATCAGGTGGCCAACGGTCTGGACAGTCAGACACCCCTCCTCTGAAGCACCCGCTAAACCTTCTTAGTCTGACTCTTCCCCACCATGGGCCAGTTGGTGGCAGGATTCGCCATCTCCTGCTCTGCTGGCAATTCAGCACATCAGACAGTTGAGTTTTGCAGATATTCCAAACAGGCTACTCTCTCCCCTCCAAGACTATCACCCATGCTGCTATCCTACAATCAGATGACAGAGAATCATGTTTTCCTTTTCTGCAAGAAAGTTACAGCTGTCTGAGGCTCTATAGGGCTATAGAGAGGGCTCCCGTGCCCGTAGTAGGTTCCTGTTACTTTCTGGTACCCAAAAAGGACAAGGGCCTCCGCCCTATCCTAGACCTTCGGTCTCTTAATCTCGTCCTTGAGAAGGAGAAGTTCAAGATTCTCACCTTGGGTCAGGTTCTATCTGCCTTGAACTCAGGGGACTGGATAGTATCGTTGGACATTCGGGATGCTTATTTTCATATCCCTGTCCTGCCTGCCCACAGACGTTACTTGCAATTCATGGTAGAATCATGGTAGCCTCTATCCTGGATTTAAGTGAAAATGACTCTGGTGCTGCTGGGCCTCATGGCCCCCTTACATCCTGCTGGTGACACATGCTAGATGGCATATGCGGGCTCTGCATTGGGGCCTGAAGTTCTGGTGGGGGCATCATCAGGGGAATCTCTCCAACAAGGTCCAGATCTCGGAAGAAACTGGAAAAGATCTGTAGTAATTGTTAACCAATCGTGATTGGGTCACAGGCAGATTCGTCTTCCTTCCCTAACCAGAGCTGACAGTAGTGACAGATGTGCTACTCCTGGGATGGCGGGGACATCTGGAAGAGGTGGAGATCAGAGGCATCTGGTCTCTAGTAGAATCCGAACTCCACATCAACCTGTTGGAGTTTTGTGTGATCCAGCTAGCATTAAACGCATTTCTTCCCTCCATCAAGGGAACGATGGTGCAGATGTTCACAGACAACACCACTGCCATGTGGTACTGCAACCAGCAGGGTGGGGTGGGGTTGTGGACCCTTTGTCAAGAGGTTCTGTGCCTCTGGACGTGGCTGGAACAGCAAGGCATATCCCTGGTGGTTCAACACCTGGTGGGATTGCCACAACAGACAAACTGAGCCAAAAATGGATCACAAATGGCATCTCCATCCAAAGGCAGGTGTATGGTCTCTTTCAGCAGTGGGCTCCTTAGTTAGATCGGGAGTTGGAGTTTTCAAGGCGGCATTCGCTCAGAGATGCTTTTCTTCTCAAGTGGAACTCAGAGCTCCTGTATGCCTTTCTGCCCATGCCACTTCTGCCCAGGGTTCTCAAGAAGTTCAAGAATGGCCTGGTCAGAGTAATCTTTGTGGCTCTGGACTGGGCACCCAGAGTCTGGTATCCTGAGCTGCTGCGCACGTCCTTCGATCCTCCAATCAGGACGACCTCTTTGGGAGCAGCAGAGGAGGATTCTGCACCTGAAAATTTTGATTCTCTGCCTGATTGCGTAAAGATTGAGTGGCAACAGTTGACAGCTTTTGACCTTCCTCCCGAAGTCTGTTATATAATCTTGGTAGCCAGGCATCGCCCCACCAAAATGGTTAATGCCAGTAATTGGAAGAAATGTGTGGTATGGTGCACAGACAAATCTGTTGACCCCCTTTCTGGCCCTCTCTCTTTGGTCCTTTGGTTTATTCTTTCTCTGACCCATCAGAGCTCTGCTCTGGGCACTCTCAAAGGTTATATGTCTGCTATTTCAGATTTTTTGAGGTTGTCTGATCAACCTTCTTTATTTAAGTCCCCTATTGAACTTAGGTACCTCAAAGGTCTTACACATCTCTTTCTTCCATTACCAGTCATTATGCCCCAATTGGATCTGAATATGGGTTTGAAATTTCTGATGTGCCCTCCTT
This sequence comes from Pleurodeles waltl, assembly GCF_031143425.1. Lineage (NCBI taxonomy): Eukaryota > Metazoa > Chordata > Amphibia > Caudata > Salamandridae > Pleurodeles > Pleurodeles waltl. The sequence continues at coordinate 714,757,373 of NC_090436.1, forward strand.
TCGAGCCTCTCCCAAATTCTCCGCTCAGGCTTCTCACTTTGAAAACAGCCTTCTTTGTGGCCATTACTTCTGCTCACAGGGTGAGTAAGCTGCAGGCACTGTCATCTAAACTGGCCTACCTTTCCATCTATCCAGACAAAGTGGTGCTTTGCACTAGGGCTTCCTTTCTGCCAAAAGTGATTATGCCCTTTAATTTAGGCAATTCATCACCTTGCCTACCTTTTACATACCCTCACATTATTTTGAGAAAGAGGAGAAACTCCACCACTTGGATCCTAAAAGAGCACTAGCGTTCTACCTTGATCATACAAAAGAGTTCCGGGTGGATGACCAACTCTTTTTAGGTTATGTGGGTTCAAAGAAAAGTCAGGTAGTGCAGAAGTGGACCATCACCAGATGAGTCATTCTTTGTATTAAGATCTGCTAAGCACTGACCAAAGAGCAACTCCCTGAGGGTTTGCATGCTCATTCTACCCAAGCTAAAGCTGCAACCACTGCATTAGTATACAGAGTTCCGGTCCTTGACATCTGTCAGGCAGCAACGTGGGCATCTCTGTGCACGTTTATCAGACTTTACTGCCTGGAATATTCAGTTCAGTAGGGACGGACACTTTGCCCGTTTGGGCCCACAGGATGTTCTTGTATGAACTTGGTTCACAGACCCTCCTCCGGGAATGATATTGCTTGGGTATCTATTAAGGAATAAAGTAAGGAATCTGCAACTAGAATCAGATGAACAAGTTACTTACCTTCGGTAACGCATTATCTGGTAAAGATAATATCTAGGTGCAGATTCAATACTGACCCACCCATTGTCCCTGGTCTGCGAACTGATTTCTAGGGGCAGGGACTCACCTTTCAGGGCCTTAGAAAGTCCTGAAAATAAACGGACATCAGCTTGCTGGGGAGGCGCCTCTGTAGGAACCACAACGTCATATCCAGGGCTGACAGCGCTAACGAGGAACTAGGAGCTGATCTACGCCATCTAACAGTGCACAGGGGTACTGCTCACAAAAATCACTGGATCCAGTAAAACACCTGGGGGAAATTCAAAGGTAAGGAACCTGCAACTAGATATTGGCCCTCATTACAAGTTTAGCGGGCAGTGGAGGCCGCCTAACAAACATGTACCGCCATCTGATCGCCAGGGCAGCCAGAACACCACCGGTCCTATTACAAGTTTCCCGCTGGGCCGGCAGGCAGAAACAGCGTTTCATAAAAAAACATTGTCCAGATGGATTGTCCTGTGCATAAAAATGTGTTGTGCTCTGACCAAGAAGGAGCCTATTGTTGGCCTTCTGGCTTATTCTACGAGAGCCAAGGCACTGGTGAGAGGTGTTATGGTGCTGGACCTCTACCACTCTTCCATATGCACATCAGAACACAACTTAACCAGGCATTACTGTCTTGACCCTCATGTCTGCAGACAGGGTCATTTCACCAGCACAGTTCTTCAGGACTCCCTGGTGTAAGTCCACTCCTTAGACCCTACTCTTTTTGGGAGGGACTGCTTTGGTATCTATTTAAAATAAGATACTTTCTGATCGATGCTCTCTCCACATTCTGTGTTGTGGACTTTATGGTTCTAAAAAGGTACCAAGTTATATAATGCACACTGTCATGTAGTGATCTGTCACAATTGATCTACGTCTGAGGGTGCAGAAGAGTTTTGAAAGAAAATGATGTTGATATGCAGGATTGCTGCCTATGTACAACTCCATGCTGTCACTACAGATCCGCTTCTGAGTCTGATGGCGCCACTTTTCGGCATTACTGGAGCAGATGCTGGGAAGTCCTGGATCCATTCTCGTGCCAGGTGAAATTCAAAAGATGAGAAATCTCCTGTTAGAGTATCCACCAAATATAGCATTACCAAGGAAGTATCATTATAACAATTACAGTTACTTATGCACAAAGTGAAAACTTAGAACATCAGCTGCCTTGTTTGCAAATTATTCTACTTTCTTTATATGAGAATGGCTTGTTCCATTTTAAGATGCCTTTCATTTATACAGATGAAGCACCTATGCCGAGGGAGGCAATATCGTGCTGCATACATGAATATCAGTATGCCTTTTTAATCCATACGCAAAGCGGCGGGATACTGTCTTTGACTGTTGGGGAAATTTATGATGCATATCATATTTGAATCACAGAGGTCTTGTTGTAATTGTGCAGATGCCTCACTATGCCTAACCTAAAAAATTATTCAACTTGTAAGATGCAGATGACCTCAAAGGGATCTCTGTTCCAGTGGCGGCTTGTGACATTTGAAAGTGGAGTATGACTTTAATGTTGCGAGTGAAGTGAGCAAGCTTAATAGACAAATGTGGAACGAGTCCTCCTCCCAAGAAAGTATTGAAAAAAGATTGACAAATGGTGCATTTGAAAGCAAATTAATTTAGTGAGAAAGCAAGGTTTATAAAGCAGCAGGAACGTATAGTCTTGAAATACTAAACACATCAAAAACTGGCACATATCTTACTGCATTAATACGTTCAACAGTTAGTATAATGTGCAATTTGTAAAGAACAATAACTTCAGGACCTTTAAAGTGTGTGCATGCCCAGTGTCTTGCACTGCATGCAGCATCAACATTGGAAGAAAATGCTCTAACCAGGCATCAGGAATCGCCCACAGCTGCTGGCTGCAATCAGTCATTCAGAAATATGTGCAGACAGATCTTTAAGTGAGATGAAAAAAGTGGGGGCTCTCTAAAAGGGAATATGTAAAATAAATTTCTGTGATTACCATACTGTGCCCCCTGGTCTGTATTTTGGTTTCTCTCTGAGATGTTACTGCATCCAGAAATATAACACAACAACTGACATACACCTTAAGCCTGTAAGTACTATTGGCTTTGTCAATGGTTGTTCGCTGTTAAATAAATAAACAAAAATGATTAGTTATAAATAATTAACATTGGAAATGTTTCAGTTTGGAAATTGTGAGACTGTGAATGAAATATTATTGAGGCCTATGGAAGAAGGATGGCCTTCAGTTATATGTGCTTTACGTTAGATATGTATTCCCTTTTTCTCTTTACAGCTCATCCATCTGTACATTTTCAACCTCCTCTCTTTCCTCTTCAGCACACTCTTTTCCCTCTCCCCTTAATACACTCCCTTGCATCTTCCTCATTTCATCACCCCAAACATACACTTCAATAGTTCACATTTATACACTTTATTTCATTTTGCTTTTGCCTTCCAAATATTTTGACCTCTTCACACACAGTTACACTGAATTTCATTTGCAGCTGGAATGCATGCTCTGCAAAGAGAGCAACCCACTGTCAGGCACTTTGCTATGCCTTAAGCCTCAGCACCAGCGCTCTCAATCAAAGCCCCTCATAAACACCTGCCACGAGTCAAAGTATGCACTATGCAAGAGTAATACAATGCACAGAAACACAGCATGATGAAACAGCTAACTCTCTTGGGAGATGCAACATTATGTAACACATGTGAAATAAGAGGAACTGAGGGCCACATGTACAAATATTTGGAATTGCGATTTCCTAATTGCAATTCCATGCAAATCGCAATTAGGGAATCACAATTCCAAATGTAAGAAACTCAGTTGAGTTTCTTTTGCGATTCCCGGTGGGTTTCAGATAGACCTGCATCATTAATATTAATGAGGTAGGTCGCAATTTGAGACCCACTGGGAATCACAAAAATCACAGGGATGGTGGTCTGTTGGTGTCAGCAGACCACCATGTCTGTGATTGCTTTTTAAAAAAAGCATTTTTTTTAATGCAGCCCGTTCACCTTTAAGGAAAACAGACTGCGTTTAAAAAAAAAAAAAAGTGAAACGTTTCGGGACCACTGCCTGCTTTTAAAATACATTTTCGCATGCATTCACAAAGGGGAATGGGTGCTTTGGACCCCTTCCCCTTTGCGAATGGGTTAGCACCAATTTCAAATTGGTGCTAACTGCAATTGTTTTGCAACTGCATTCACGGTCACAAAACAATCAAACATACCATTTATATTCGGTATTAGGGAGAGACAACCTAGATACACCCCTTCCTAATACCAAATCGCAAAACCCAAATTGCGATTCAATAACAAGGTATTGAATCGCAGTTTGGACTTTGTACATCCCTAAATTCATTTTAGAATCAGCCCATTTTCACTAGAATAATGTTTTTGTACACGTGGCCCATAGTGGCTGACACACATTACACACATTTTAACATTCATTGTTCGCATATCAATCCATGTTTGTGGCATTCAAGTTAAGGGCATGAAGATAGGGCCAATTTTAACGGCATACAGCAATAACTGCCTTTACTGTAAGTACATGTTTCTCCCCTTGCTCTTGACTCAGATATTTGGATCCATTTTGCAAGGAAGCAAGAACCCTGCTTGTCCTTTAGAACAGTTTCAAGAGGAACAAATAAAACAGCTTCACTTCTAAAGAAGCCAGCGATCTCCAGCCAGGGCTTGGGGTGTCACATGGGAGAGGTTAGAGTGACAAGGGGTCTCATTACAAAAATAATACCACAAGATTAGCATTATAACTCTTACCATTACGAAGACAAGGCACTAAATCACACATGCTTGCATCCACTCCTACTTCATGACGAATGAGGGAAGGGTGGGATTAATGCTTGTGGATGGTGGGTGGCTACCCTCACGCTGGGATGACGACTCCAACACCCAAAATCATGACTCTAGAAGCGTCACTGGCCTATAGTGAATACTGCCATAGACCGCAATGGAAATGAGGGGCTTTAGAGCAGTCAGCCCTGTGTCACAGTATAGAAAGCTGATTTACTGCCTGGCTTCCGTCTCGTGCTTCAAAGCAAAGCTAGGCAGGCAGCAGCCTGGGACAGACAGCCGAGACTTAAATGCACCGATTTGTTTAGAGATGCTATTGTATCGCTAAATAAATCGATCAATTTAATATTTTTTGTACCTGGGGTGTTGCATCTTAGTTTCTTTCAGCCTTCACGTGGCCTCTTTCGAGACTTCTGTTAAGCCCGGAAATGAATTTGAGGTATAACAGATGTTATTATGTAATTAAGTTAATTTTCAAACAGCTTTAAAACATGCTCTCTTTCCTACAAAGTGCTCGTAATATATATTTATACTTTTTTTAATTTCAGGTCATGAAGGAAAAGTCGGGATGGCCTCCATTGTATTGAAACCTAATCAGTCTTTGAATTTGAAAAGGATTTATGAACAGGTTGTGACATATTTACCAGGGTATGCGTGTCCAAAGTTTTTAAGAATACAGGTAAATTATTTTAAAATACAGTTTTCAAGTGATTGTGATATAACATTAGTTGACCTGTTAAAGCCTGTTAACCTGAACTGTTCATCAGAATTCCTGTAGACGCTACCAGTTCCTTAACATTATTTTTTAGGTGTTGTCAGATATAATATATTGAGCATCAAGTGCACTAAAGTGCATCAGGCTACTTATAAGATAGATCACATTCAAAAAGAATTTGAGCTCCGCTCGTTATCAGAACAAAAACTAGGTGTAGTTTAATACAACTAAGCACCTGATAAAACTATTGAAAACGCCAAAGGAGCTTTATACAGTAATGTTCAAGAGCTTGTAATTTATTAGAGAATCTTAAATTGTCATCCGTATGTTGTTGCATTTACCACGAAGGATAAAAAAATCACTATACTGCCTTCACAAAGTTAGCTGCATACAAAAGTATAGAAAATATTGTGTCAGTAGCTTAAATTTCTGTTGCAGATTGGACTTTGTAATTCACTAAACCTGAATTTGGACCAGTAGTTGAATTTATTCACTTGGGAAGTTAACTCCAAAATGACATCCTCGCAGAGAAAGGGGGTGATCCAATGTGAAGAACCTTCAGAAGAGGTTAGCACTCCCTTTGTGGGTTGTCACTCAACATGTGGATATAGTTTTCCACCCTGAAAACAGTCTTAGATTTACTCCTAATATGGGAAGCAGTAAATCTTTTTTTCATAGCTGAAAAGAGGAAGGAAATTACACCACTCCACAAAAAAAGTTCAAATACATTTGTTTAATACATTTTCCCATTCAGAAATGTGCGCTTGTTTAATTCGAAGGGAGTCTTGTTTAAGCAGGTAGGTATTGATAGAAAGTAGTGACAATCGAGTCAGTACTTATGAAATTCTTAGTGAATTTAGGGAAAGTCTGAAGTTTGCTCCAAGTGTAGCAGTGACGCAGCAGGAGGAAACGTCTGACTTTCTTTGCATACTTCACTTGTACACTTTAGTTCAATTCAGAAGATTGTACTTGTAGAAAGATATAACTCCTCGTTATTTCATATTTCTCCACATTCTTGCCTCCAGCTTTAAGATAGCAAGAGATAGCTCCAATTCGAAGGAGGGATGCACTGTGTGTGTATCACTTTGAATTGGATGTAAACATTAAATTATGTGGTTAGTCTACAATGAGTCATAATGGAGTGAATACTGAAGTCTAAATTAAAAGTGGAACTTATTAGTAAATCTGAAACCCCATTCTGTGGGCTTCACAGATAATGCCCCAAAGGAATGTTTTTTGACTTCTTAGATAACGTGAATTACAAGGATTTCTGGGTAATCTAGTAATCTAGTCTGTGGTTCGAGGTTCGCCTATTTGTTCCATGCCAGGGGGTCTGCCATTCACCAATAGATTCTAACCTAATCTAGGAACTGCAGGATTTCCAGTCAGCTGGCCCAGCTGTCTCTATTTTGAGAGTGTGCAGGAAGGCAGAGTAGGTAGGCAGAACGAGTGGACCTTAACTCTGTTGGAACTAGCTGCTCCTTCTTAGCAAGAGCAGTAAGCAAAATCCATATGGTAAGTGTGAAAGTGCGCCTATTGCACTAGTGGAGGTGGAGGCAATGAGCCCAAGAGCGCTGATCCAGGCATACCTTGGATGTAGATAGGTGGGCAAAACCTTAGTTAACGCTTTCTGTATCAAGCAGCATATCCTACAGAATTTGCATTTTTTATGGGCAATTAATTAAGATCCATTAAAATGGGAGCCATGGAAGTACAACGGGGCAAATTGCAAATTAACCAGGCAGCAGTATTCTGCACCATCTGGAGTTTAGCTACTCCTAGAAGTGTGTTACCATAATCCAGGCAACTGCCTGGACTAAAGACTTTCTATATAATGGGGGGAGCCATGGAAAGGTCTTCCTCAAAAGCCCCATGGTGGCATAGAAGGTTCCACAGATAGAATCAACCTGGACATTCATTGATCAGTTTTGACCCCCAGAATTTTTACAACCTGGTTAGGGAGGGGGCAGGACCAAGCTTGGATGACCATATTTCAAATGCTTTGTCAAAGAGTAGAATCTCAATTTTTATCTGCATTTAACTGGAGACAATTATTGGTCATCCATGCTGCAACTTCATGCATACAATGGGAGAACTGCGACTACGCTTTTCTAGGGTCAAATCCAAAGAGATAAGCCATTGCGTATTATCTGCATAACATATGATCTCAAGTCCATAAGAGTCTGGCTCAGGCATTGAACCCAGTGGGACTCCTTTATTGACTCTTAAGGATTTAGGACTAAAGGACTCAAAGCAGATATTATGGGTTCGGTTGTCCATAAAACCCCACAACCAGAGCAAAGCCTTTTCGTGTGTGCCAGTCTCGTATGGTCCATTGAGAAGAATGGAATAAGAGGCTGCATCAAAGGCCACATACTAGTCTCGTAGGACCACCATAATCACGATCCCAGCATCTAAAAATAATCTGATGTTGTGTGAGACTGCCACCAGGGCTGTCTCTGCAGTGTGCGATGTTCTATAACCAGACTGTGGGATGTCTAGGATTTTGTGCTCTTCAAGAAAGGACGACAATTAGGAGTTAACATAAAACTAAATGTTTGGCAAATAATGGTAACAAAGAGATGGGGTGATAGTTAGAAACAAACTTTGGATTGGCTGCAGGTTTCTAACGTTAGCTTGCTGGAAGCCTGGTTGTGGTTATAGAGATTAAATAGCTCCCTTACCATTGGGGCAGTCTCCAGATTCAGACTAGCCATAATCTTGGGAGGAGAAGGATTTTGAGGGGACCGGAATTGGCTAGTGCTAGCATCCTTTGCACCTGCTCTAAGGAGCTAAGGTCAAAGTTGCTTAAAGTGTTGGTGACATTAGGAGTGGCATGATTGATGTCATAATATATTGTGTGCTATTCTGGAGCTGTTGGAAAATTATTTTAAGTAAGATTGTTTTTCTCCTCAGATAAATCTGCCAACGAATCAGACAGTTTTTGAGAGGCTGGAACAGATTTGGCACAGGCATGAGGTTTTATAAAACTATTCAAGGTTTTATGTAGTTCTTTAGTTGAGCACTGTGCATTATCAATATTAGCCATAAGGTAGTCTCTGCGAGCTATCTTAAGCTGCTTATGATTGATTTTAATGTCAGCTTAAACGTTTCTTTGTCAACCGTGGGCTTAGTGGTGTGCCCCCTGCTCTCCAAGGGTTTACATTTAACTTTAAAATTGCATAACAGATTAGTGTACCAAGGAACGCTGTTCTGCTGCAATAGTAAGGACATTTTTTGCCTGGGCCTTTTGTTTGAAAACCTTAATGATGGTACCCTAATATGTTTCAGCGGCTTCTTCAATGTCTTTACATGAAGCTATAGAGATTTTCATAGAGTTCAGCGAAGGAGTCGGGACTAACCGCCTTCAAAGACCAGATAAATATGTAGTGTTTTGGTCTTGATACGGCTGCGATGGGTTTTTGAGGAATTTGAAATTGTATTCGGTGATGGTTGGACCATGTAATCAGGAGAGGTGAATTACAGGTTACATCCTCTGACGTAGTGGAAACGAGGTCAAGAGTATGCCTGCCTCGCGTGTAGGTCCTGACCAAATTTGTGTGAAGCCAAGGGATTCTAAATCTGCCATAAGTTCAGTTACATCCCCATCCTCCCAGTTTTCTCTGTGAAAATCTAAATCTTACAAGAGCAGAAAGTTGGTTGGGGCCAGAACGTGTGGTGCAAAAAAATCAATTAAGGACCGGCAAAAGTATTTATTCATCCTAGAGGGGTGGTAAATTAGCACTCCCTTAAATGGGCCAGTAGCGGAAATTGTGATTTTAAACACACAAAACTCCACCCACTCTGACATTAAGGTACAAGTCAATTACACCTGAAGGAAATCATGAAAGGCGATAGCCACTCCACGGTCCATTCTGCCATCTCCATCGCATTTAAGCAGAGAGTAGTGGTCTGGAATAGCAAGGGGGATCTTCTGGAGTGCAGCTACATTTAGCCAGGCACCTGACTCTCCGTTACAATCGGCAAGCCGCGGAAGACCACAGAGCAGGTAAAAATGCACCACACAAAAGTAAAGCCTCATTCTCAAGTGTAAAAATGAGGATAGAAATCAAGATAAAAAGCCCTAGTTCAAGTGTAAAAATAAAGTAATTTAAAATATTCACCCCATATTGAGCACTTCCCTGTGTAATAAATGTGCTGTGCGCAAGGTTTTTAATAAAGATGTAAAACACCGCCCCATCCCCTAAAAAAAAATAAAAAAAGCAAATCACCAAGCACCTAAGGTAGAAATGCACCCCACTCTAAATAACGGCAGAGAAAGGGATGATATGACATGCATTAGCATGCTGTCAACAAATGCTATCAATACAACTGTTGCTGCTTATTTTTTCATTGGTATTGTGGCATTTTAATTATTTGCATGCCATTTTGTGAGTTAAAACAGGCTCAAAACTGTTGCAGCATTATACCTGTTTAGTTGCCCTTGTTACAATTGCCCTTGCACTGATATTTCAACTAGATGGAATTACAAAGGCGTTAATGATATTGTAAGACATTTCCTGTGGAATTTGCACCCAACGCAACACAAGTGAGTAGTATGCCTTGCAGGCAGTGTGAAGTTGACTGATGATGGGCCTGGTGGTGTTTTCTGTGGGCAGTTTTAATCGATCATGGTAAATCAGGAAGCCTCGAGTAACCCAGGATTCAAGCCCACAGATCACAATCCTTGCAAGATGTGATACATAACATTTATCTCAGTTACTGCTATTGGCGTAATTTCCTGAGGAGATCAAGAATGATGCTTGTAAACCCACCTAGGGGAACAATTTTATGGAATTTGCATCATTACCCTGCCTGGGATTGATCAGGTAATTCTGAGTTACACATGTTGCAGTGTGAGATAACATGCCATATTTGTGCTCATGGGCAAAACACTATGTTTTTATTATCTTTACCATATTTACCCCATTGTAAATGACTCTTGGTGATACCAGGATAAGTTTTCACAAAGAAAAAATCTCTTATCAATAAACAACTTGCACCGAACTGAACTTGCACTGAATTTGTGCCATTCATTAGTAGTGGAGACATTTCATGAACTGTGTTAAAGGGGTCAGGGGGTCATGTTTTGGGTTGTTAGATTCAGTATCCTCCGTAGACAGTTGAACGGTAGCACTGTAATACTGACTGTGAGAAACTGGGTTGTTGGTTGGAGGGGGAGGGGTGAAACCCTACTCTAGCAACAGCCACAATCCTTGTCACAGTGAAAGACAAAACTCACTAGATTAACATGTGCCTAACCCTCTGATAGCTTAGCAAGTACAAAACAGTCAGGCTTAATTTAGAGGCAATGTGTAAATTATTCACGCAGCACACAAAGAGTAATAAACTGAAATCACCACACAAGCAACATCCCACACCAATTTAAACAACCTAGAGTAAAATGTGATAAATTATTTGACACCAAAATGACAAAATTCCAATCAGTATAGCAGGAGATATGCAATTCCAAAGATTTAAGCTAAGTGTAGTGCCTTAAAGTACAAAGCACCGCTCGTGTTTATCTGGTCATGCAAGACCTGGTGAAAGTCATAAGTCTGTCTGACTGCAGTAGAGTGGAGGGTGATTACAGGGACAATATTAGTCCTGCTGAAAAATTTACCTTCCAAAGTCTAGAGCAAAGAGTTCTGTTTGCTGTGAAGGAGGCCTCAAGGAGCAGAGTATCACCAATGTTCATCACTGTAGCACGGATATCCTGCCGAGTGTCGCAAACGATCGATTGTTGCTGGAGCATCTCGTTGGTGGTCACAGCGGACTGTCGATGCCTTAGCATGAAGTGCAGTTCTTGTGTTGTTGGTCTTCGCTGGCGGTCTCTCTTGAGCCAAGAGTCGGGTTGACCAGAGCTTTGCGTTGGTGGTCAGAGCTGGTGGAAAGGTCTTGGCGCAAATGGGCCCATTCACAGTTACGAGAGCCCAAACCTTCAGGATTTCTCCTTTTCTTCAGGAGGAGTGCAATTGTATCATACCATGAGTCAGGGCATGGGAGGTACCCCTTGTGGATCAGGAACTTACTCCAGCAGAGGTCAGCAGGGCTCAGGCAGATCTCGTTGCAGGTATTGTTGCAGCAGGACAGCTGGGCAGTTGCAGAGGGACCTTGTTGTGTGCCTGTCGCTCCGTGAGGTCAGTCAGCTGGCCCTTGGAGTCACTTCAGCCTGGGATGAGGAGTGCAGATCCAGTCTTCGTTCTCAGCCAGCAGAACAGACCATAAGCAGCATGCTTTGCTCCTTATGTAGTATCCACAGGTTCAGGAGTGAACTGAAGAGTTGGGTCTGAAGGACTAATATTCATACCCGTGCCCACTTTGAAGTAGGACAAGCTTTTGGGAGTTCCCTCCACAGTGTTGTCTTGAATTTACTTCCTCCCTGCCCTGGTCCTAATCTGTTTAGAGGCACAGTAGGCTTTTGTGAAATGGTTAGGACAATAGACTGTTGAGTTTCTGAAATGGCATTTTCATAACTTTACTTAAAATCCAACTTTAGAATTAAAGAGGAGTTTACATTGCAATTCATCAGACAGCAAACATGACTTTCCTGCTCCCAGTCAAACGTTATCACTTATTAAATGGATTAAAGTACCCCAAAGTTACCATATAAGAGAGGTAGGGCTCTCAGTAGTGAACTATGAATTTGTGAGTTTTTCGGTACCAGGACATATAAACCTTTTATGGGTGATATATGTTTAGAAAGTGGGTTTTAGGCTTGGCAAGAGGTTTATTTTATCAACCTGAATTGGCAGGCCTGAGACATATTTAAAAAGTCTCCTTAAGTGGGTGGCACAATATGTGCTCCAGGCTCACTAGCAGCATTTAAATGACAGGCTCTGGGTACATGTCGTACATACTTACTAAGGACTTAAATATAAAATAAATAGGCCAAATAGGTGCAAGCCAATTTTACTTTGTTTAAAGGAGAGAACACAAGCACTTAAGCACTGGTTAGCAATGGTGAAGTGGACAGAGTCCTAAAAGGTAACAGAAATGGATTCAGAAAGCAGGAGGGGTGAAGGCAAAAGGTTTGGGGCTGGTCTTTCAGATAAGGCCAAGTCCAACACTAGCCTTCTGCACAGAGGCACTAATAGAAATGTTCGAGGGCAGACTGTCCACTTCTCTATGTCAGGGTAATTGTTGCTGTCATGCATGAAGATAAAAGCAAACCTAATCAGCTTACTGAAAATTATACACAAGGCATACACATACTTTAGACTTTTATTTTGCCATTTGTATTTGTTTACCTTGTTTTTTTTCTCGTCAGTTCATGGAATTGTTTTTCACTGTTCTATGGCCGGGTAAGAATGCTGACAATGGACTTCTTAATTCCTGATCTTTTTTTTTTTTTAAAGAAAAGAAATTCGATTTATTCTGCTGCTGATTTTTAATACTGTGTGTTTTTAAATACATGCAACTGGGGCTTTGACTTGAGTGCTGGCTCGAGATGAGGGCGGGGAACGGAGGACTTCCCTCTGTTGCTCACTACGAGCACACTATTGGGGGTAAAGGGCCTGTGAGAGCCCGAGTCCTGAATCAACTGTGTCGGCCATGTTTGATGACCTATTTTGAAAGGGGACATCAAACCAGTCTTCCTTTCTGGTGCCACTCCCCCTTTTTGTGGGCAGGCAGCATTTAAGCAGGACATGCTGCGGACGTGAACATACTATCTGAATACATTGTACAGGGGCACAGCTCAGGAGCCACATGCCCAAAGCATGCTGAAAGATAGGGGAGGAGGTTTCTCTTCAACCCACTGACGGATGGAGGTGCAGGTACTGTTCCTGCAAACCCAGGGAATGTTTTATTATTGACCATTTAGTCGGTCCAATGGGGACCCCTAGGCGTGTTCCACCTGGGAGAGTGGGGATGGCTAATCACAACACTCTCAGACGTGGGCTGATCAATGCCCGTTCCTTAATGAAACATAGTTTGTAAATAAGGGAAGTCATTCTGGAATTCAAACTGGATTATATATTCTTGACGGAGACCTGGGTCAGAGCAGATTGTGACCCGGACTTTGTTACAGTTATGCTCATGGGATATGATGTGGAGAAGTAAGATAAGCACGATAAGAGGGGACGTGGGGTGGTAATCATTTTCAAAAATAGTTTGTGCTGCAGTATGGCTCCCTTAACTGTTATTGCAGGAACCTGCAAAGGTGGCTATTTCAAGCTCAGGCAAGGGAATATGTGAAGACTGGAAGGGCTCCTGGTCTATCGTCCACCAAAAGGCTCCTGGTCTATCGTCCACCATGGCCCAAGAAGAAATTCCTGGAGAATTGGATCCAAGTCACTGAACCTCTTACTTCCACAGACCACTGTCTAATCCTTGGGGGAATTCAACTTCCATTTGGAGGATCAGGAAGATAGTGACACCCTTACCCTCCTGGACTCTGTGGTGGTCATTTTGAAAATGGCGGTAAACACTGCTCCACCGGTGGTGGTGGTAACTACCGCCAACAGGTTGGGGGTTCGGACCGCCATATAATGATGAACAGTAGAAACAGCCAGTGGGCAGCCACTCACCGCCAGTTTGAGAGGGCTGCTGCAGATGGCGGTAAGCCATTTCAGGGCTATTTCCAGCCCTGTACAGCTGCTGGTATAATGATGCATGGACCGCTATGTTTACCGCGGCGGTCATCACCGCCAGGTAATACATGGCGGTCCCCATTATAAGTATAGGGGTAACTGGGTGGCAACACCTTAGGTACCTCCCATTCCCACATTCATCACACCCATGACTCAAACTTCACACCGCCACTAACAGCATGCCCCCACACACTTACACAGCAAATTAAACATATTTAATTTTTCACAACACAGCTCTACAATACCCACCCAGACACACCATTTGATCACCCAGACACCCCAGACACACATATGGACACCCACACTCACCTATGGACCCAGTTTGCCTTACATTCTTCGGGGTCCATGATGACAGCTGCTGGGGTCCCATGTTGTGTATAGGCAGTCCCACACTGCCACCGTCTTTCCAAGTCGTCCACACTGCTGCGCTGATTTGTGCCTCATTATTTGGTGGGTGGGAGGTTTGTAGGAATGGCGGTGGCGGGGTGCTGTGTTGTGCTTTTCTGCTGTCATTGGCCCTGGCGGTGAGTGGAGGTTGTCAATTTTTAGGCAGTATGTGTTTTTGGCATCTTTATTCGGCGGTGTGCAGTCCACCGCCACTGGCGGTCTTTTGTTCACCGTCACCATGGCAGTCAGCGGTGATTACCGCCAAGTTCATAATGAGGGCCTATGTTCTGCTTTGGTTGGACTCAAGTGGTTACCTCGAACACTCATACAGCGGGCTATGTATTAGACGTGCATTTTCTCCACACAGGAATTTGCCACTGTTGGGGAGTGCAGGCAGCTAGACTGGACAGATCATAGCATTGCCCCCTCTGAAGTAAGAGACAGGAGACGGAAGGACCCCAGGCAGACTCTTACCACCTAAAGCAGATTCTGGGGCCGTATAGAGAGTGGATCTTATTTTCGACCTAGAGAGGCACCAGGGGAGGTCTGAGGGGAGCCTAGGGTCGCGTATGGCCAATCTTGATTCCTGGGTCAGGGAAGCAATTGAGGAAGTGGCCCCGTCGAGGGAAGTCAAATCCAAGACTGAACAAAAAAATGTCTTGGCCCCATGGTGTACTGAATAGCTTAAGGCACCCCAGAGGTCATGCAGAAGGCAGGAAAGAAAATGGAAATTAGAAAGAACAAAGCTTAGGGAATTATGGCGAGCATGCAAAAGTGCTATGAAAGTCGCTAAGTCATGCTATTATTCAAGGCATAAACCACCTTTCAGGAGTGAGAAAATTAGCAGATTTACTGTGATAAAGTAGCTGAGTTCTTTAGAGATAAGATCTTGAAGATTAATTCTGAGTTCTTAACAACCCCATGTCCAACTCCAGGAGAGCAGGATACTGGCACCAATGGCAAAGAGATCGGGGGCCCAACTGTGTCAAAGTTTGGACCTTTAGTAACTAATAAAATCAAGTCTCTTCTATTTGGGATTCACTCAGGGTCCCCAAATGACCCCTGCCCACCCACCCCCCAAGTGCTGCAAATGGTTAGCAAACCAATAGCAGTGCAATTGGAGATGATGTATGCAGAAGTATTGGAATTATGGGGTGTTTCCAGTCCTTTGGAAAGAGACCGTCATCATGCCTATTTAAAAAAAGAAAAAACAGGAGGGGATCCAGGGGACCTCAAAAAGTTACGTCCTATTGCTCTCCTGCCTATCTTGGCTAAAATCCTGGAAGAAATCATAAACAAAGAACTTCCTGTTGGCGAATGACTGTTTGGATATCTCTCATCAGGGATTCCGGAAAAATCACAGTACAGTGTCCGCCCTGATTGCCACCACAGATACCATTAGAAAACAGGTAGATCAGGGAGGTGGTGCTATTCCAATACTGTTAGGTTTGTTGGCGGCATTTGACACTGTCTCGCCCCAGATATTGACACACCGTTTACATCCGGCAGGTTTGAGAGGCTTGGCTTTGAGCATCCTGGAGACATTCCTCTGAGATAGATCATTGACAGTCAAGTCTTTAGGTCAGCTACTTTTCAGCTCCCTTGTGGAGTTCCCCAGGGGTCATCTTTGAGTCCGACCCTCTTTAATTTGTATGTGGCCCCCCTGGATACATTGATTCGATCTGTTAATTTCCAGGTGCCCTCATATGTTGGTGATGCCCACATAATTGTTTCCTTTCGAGACAATGTTCACATTACAGCCGACAGGTTTCAAACCTGCATGAGAGAAGTCAACAATTGGATGTGCCAGAAGTGGCTAAAAATGATTGTGGACAAAACCGAGGTGATCATTTTTGGTGCGAATACCTCCATTTGGAATCTAAACTGGTGGTCCGAGACGTCTGAGACTACCTACTCCTATACTCGCAGCTAAGAATCTTGGGGTTATTTGTGACTTAGCTTTAACCTTTAATGCCCAGGTACTTGTAGTCACGAACGCCTGTCTTTGGTGGTTAAAATAAAAAATAAAATAAGTCCTGCCATTTATCCCATAAGAACTTAGAGCGACAGTGGTTCTAGCCCTCACCATGTCCAGACTGGAGTACTGTATATCTAAATATAAATCAGCTATCGCTGAACAAGCTGCAGCTCATTCAAAATTCAGCTGCCCGACTGGTGCTTGGGTTATCAACCTCTACATCCACCAAGGAGGATATGAGGGAGCTGTACTGGCTTCCAATTAGGAAGCGGATGATCTTCAAGGCGCTATGTTTGACTCATAAGGCCCTTCATTCTCAGGGTTCAGGATATCTACAAACAGCGAACGATTGAGACATTCACAGTCGCCCATTAAGATCATCAGATCTCGAGATGGCACAGACTCTGAGGAGCAAAAGAGTAAAATGGGGAGACAGGGCCTTCTCAGTGGCAGTTGTCAAGTTATGGATCTCGCTTCCATTCAAAATTAGAGGTTATTCATTCCTTCTTCCATTTCGAAAGGAACTATAGACTTGTTTGTTCTCACATTAGATCTCTGAATCGCATCAGCCTCTCTACCCTGTCTAGCGCTTTGATACCCCTCGTCTGAATGCGCTCTATAAGAAACATAAATACAAATACATAAATACAAATAAACAGTCCTAGCCTGCTTTCTCAGTTCAGAAACACAGACACAATAAAAGTAACAGAGATGTGTAACACAAAATTGGAAAAAAGCGCCTTGATGGCACAAGGATCATGTTTCAGTACTTTAGGGTAGTTGTTAAGGACTTGTTTCTCATGCTCCCAACTCTTGCATCTGAAGCAGAAGTACCCAAGACTCTTATAGTTAGCGCATGCTACAATTTTATTTCAATTTCAGGTAGCCCAATAAAAAAGTATCAAGACCTGGAGAAACGTTTTATGCTTATAAATACATGTCAAAATATTGAACTAAGCTAGTACTCGCTCAACACATAACAAGGCAGATGTCAAACTGATAATAAGGTTGAAGTAGTGTGACAAACGTGGCAGGGCACCATGGACATCAAATGAAGCATTCAAACTATGATGCACAGGAGTGGGTGGAAGGTCTCACCACTGTCCCTTGGGGCAGAACTATAAAAAGGGCTACATTTGTACCTCTCTCTTAGATTTCTGCCTCATAGACACAATACTTGCCTCCGAGGCGCACATCCATGAGGTCCCCACATTCTTCCTATTCACCAGTAGAATTCGAAATGCCTTAGTAGCTGGCGGACAACCAGTCAAAAATATCCCATGTGCCATGCATGGCCAGTCTGACTGCCTCCACGTCCCTCAGTAGGATAGCAGCTGCTGTTATATTTGTTGGTATTAACTTTGAATTTGATGCAGTGGGAATTAGGTCAATTTTATGTGAGTCTGTTAGAAACTGGGTTGACTGAGGTATGAATCCTGGTAAAGCATCAACTACAATCCTAGTCAGGATAAGGTCCAGGCAAACCCCTAAATTAACCTTTGTTCACCCTCTGGTAGTTTGGAACAGAGCAGTCAGGCTTAACCTATAGGCAATGTGTAAACTATTTGTGCAAAACATCAAACAGTAAAACATTGCAAACACCAAACAAAAGGATTCCACACCAGGTTAGAAAAGTAGATAAGAATGTAATAAATAAAACAAGACCAAAACGACAAAAATCCAATTAATAGAACTGGAGTTATTGAATTTCAAAGTTGTAAGTTAAAATAGCACCAAGAAGCACAAAGTGGTATTGGCGATCTCTGGTTGCACTGGACTGGGAAAAAGTCACATGTTCAGGTCAACCCTGATGGAGTATAGACCTGCTACAGGGACACAGTTAGGCCTGCTGAGCAAAGTACCTTAACACCTGGTTGTGGAGCATTGTGTGGATCTGCATCACAATGATGAGTCACAGAGCTGAGGCAATACATCGGTTCTGAGATGCGGGGAGGCTACAGTGAGAGGACCTGTTGTGTCTACATCAAGGGTTCTGTTACTGGGGCTTGCAATACGAAGGCCGGTGTTGAGGATGCATTGCGCAGTTGAGGCGATGCTTTGATTCTGATGAGAGGTGAGCCTGCAATGCAGAGTTTCATTGTCTTCATCAAGGCTTCCGTCGATTGGAGATGCAAATTACTTGTGCCGGTAAAAGCATTGCACAGTCGTGATTCCTAATGCAATACATTAAACCGAAGATGCAGGGATGTGGTGACAATGTGACTCATTTGCGACTGGTCTAATCTGCGCAGCAGCAGTAATGCTTCGGTTCTGCAAAAGAATGTGTCGCTCAGCCAAGGAAATGGGTAGGTTCTGCTCAGTGATTCATTATTCATCAGAGAGGAGGCATTGGTTCTGCTGTCCCTTAGACTTCAGATCAGGAAGCCAGCCACCTAGCCTCTGGATTCAATTTGGGCAGCAGGTCAGCACAGCAAAGCAGGAGCCCAGCAGAATGCAGTCCAGCAGAGTGGTAGTCCTCCAGTAGCACAGCAATCCATCTCCCTGGCAGAGTATCCACAGGTCCAGAATTGTACTGGTGCCTGAGGTCCAGTTCTTATACTCAGTTGTACCTTTGAAGTGGGGGAGACTTAAAAAACATGCCTTTGAAGTGCACAGATGTTATTTCTTCCTGCCCTGGCTCCAGTTTGCAGCCCTTTGTGTGGGACACAGCCTATTCAGGTATAAGTGAGGCTGAGTCTGCTCCTCCCTCTCGCCATACCCAGGACCAGGATGGCCCATCAAGTCACACCTAATCTCCCATTGTGTGTGGCTGTCTAGTGGGAATACAGAAAGCCGAACTGCCAGCGACATCCAGTCATGGCACCAGAAACAGGCAGCAGGCACCAAATGGTTAAGGCAAGACAAGAAAATGCCAACTTTCTGAGAGTGGCATTGTCAGAATTTCAGTTTAAAATCTGACTAAACCATAAGTTAGGATTTTAAATTGTGATTCCTAGACACCAAACGTGGAGCAATTATCTCTTTCCATTTGGAAATAACAGGAGAAATAGGTCTTGCAGTAGTAAAAATTTAATTTAACAGTTTTTCACTACCAGGACAGGTAAAACTAAAAACAACATGTTCTACTTTTTAACCCCTTCTGTGCCGCGGACGTAATGGTTACGTCCTGCGGCACAGTGCTCATATGCCGAGGACATAACCATTACGTCCTTGGCACAGAGCTCCGAGGGAGCGCTAGCGCTCCCTCTGTGGTCTTCTCTCCCACCCCCCAAAGGCTTCTCCTTCCACCCCAACCCCCCCCCGTGACTTCAGCGCGCAATCGCGCACTGACCTCACAGAGGCCGCCTCCCATTGCGCTGGAAGCTCAGCTTCCAGCGCGATCGGAAGAGAAATGCTAGACACCAGGGAGTTTTTTTTTTTAACGCAAATTTCACGTAAGGGGAGCGACCCCTTAGGCAAGGGTCACCCCGGGGGGAGGGGGGATTATTTTAGGCCATTTCAGCCCCCCGGGGGCAGATCGGCCTATTTTTTTTTTTTTTTTTTTTTTTAGAGATGGGGAGCGACCCGTTAGACAAGGGTCGCTCCCCTGGGGGGGGGAATTTTATTTAGACCATTTCTGCCTCCCTTGGGGGCAGATTGGCTGATTTTTGTTAGGTCAGTCTGCCCCCAAGGGGGGCAGAAACCTCTTGGCGCCAGGGATAAAACATTTTTTTTTTTTTTTTTAGAGATGGGGAGCGACCCCTTAGGCAAGGGTCGATCCCCTGGGGGGCAAATTGTATTTAGACCATTTCTGCCCCCCTTGGGGGCAGATTGGCTGATTTTTGTTAGGTCAGTCTGCCCCCAAGGGGGACAGAAACCTCTTGGCGCCAGGGATAAAACATTTTTTTTTTTTTTTTTTTAGAGATGGGGAGCAACCCTTAGGGTCGCTTCCCGGGGAGAGAAGGGGCAAATTTATTTTAGGCCATTTCTGCCCCCCCCCAGGGGCAGATCAGCCTATTGTTATTAGGCCGATTTGCCCCCGGGGGGCAGTAACGTCTTGGCACTAGGGACATTTTTTTTTAGGGTTTTTTATTGTTTGTTTGTTTTTTAGAGGTGGGGAGTGACCTCTTAGGCAAGGGTTGCTCCCCCTGAGGGGCAAATTGTATTTAGACCATTTCTGCCCCCATTGGGGGCAGATCGGACAATTTTTGTTAGGCCAATCTGCCCCCAAGGGTGGCAGAAACCACTTAGGCACCAGGGATTGGTGTGTGTGTGTGTATGCGTGTGTTTTCTTTAGGGGGGGGCAGCCCCTTGGGTAAGGGTCACTCCCCAGGGGGGGCACATTACTGTTGGCCATATCTGCCCCCCTTGGGGGGGCAGAAAGCCCACCAGAGACCAGGGAAGTTTTTTTTCCTCCAAAATAAGAGGGTGGGGGTATGGACATACCCCCACCCCAAATAAATGGGGCCAAAGTTGTTCTGCCCACCATTGGGCAGATGGGGCAATTACCCCTGATCCACACCCGGGGGGGTGAGGGGGGCAGAAAATATTGGGGTGGTGGCTACCAACCAGTAGGGGCCTTGTTATGCCCCCACCCTAACTGAAGGGAGTAACAGTCTTTCAGCTCTCCCCGCACTCTAAAACATCTCTCAAAATCAGCCCACTTGGAATGGTGACGGCTACACTTTATGGACTTTGGGACGCTGACATGTAGAAAAATCCACAAGACCTAGACACATCTGAAAACTAAACATCTGGGTGATTCCAGCGTGGTGTGTTTCACATGCACCCGCACCATTTTCATACCCACAATGCCCTGCAAACCTCCAACTTGGCTGGAAATCACACATTTTTCCCACGTTTTTGTGATGGAACCTTCCGGAATCTGCAGGAATCCACAAAATCCCTACCACCCAGCATTGTCTCATCTATACCGATAAAAATTCTGCTGCACTTGTCAGCCTAAAAATGTGTTTTTGCAAACTGCCCTTTTGGACCCCCTTTGCTTCCCCCTCAATATTGACATGTTTTTGGCTCTTCCCTTTAACAAGCACTTGGCCCACCTACACAAATGAGGTATCATTTTTACTGGTAGACTGAGGGGAACGTTGAGTGGTATGAAATTTGTCCCAGTGCGGTAATCCCACACAGAAATATGGGGAAAATGTGATTATTTAAGCTAAATTTGAGGTTTGCTGAGGATTCTAGGTAAGAAAACATTGGGGGATCCACGCAAGTCACACCTCCCTGGACTCCCTCAGGTGTCTAGTTTTCAGAAATGTCTAAGTTTGGTATGTTTCCCTAGATGGCTGCTGAGCCCAGGACCAAAAACACAGCTGCCCCCCACAAAAACAGGTAGTTTTGTTTTTGATAATTTTGATGTGTCACGTTGTGTTTTGTGCCATTTCCTTTTTACGGGCGCTAGGCCTATCCACACAAGTGAGGTACCATTTTTATGGAGAGACTCGGGGGAACGCTGGGTGGAAGGAAATTTGTGGCTCCTCCCAGATTCCAGAACTTTCTGTCACCGAAATGAGAGGAAAAAGTGTTTTTTGGCCATATTTTGAGGTTTGCAAAGGATTCTGGGTAACAGAACCTGGTTAGAGCCCCACAAGTCAACCCATCTTGGTTTCCCCTAGGTGTCTAGTTTTCAAAACTGCGCAGGTTTGCTAGGTTTCCCTAGGTGCCGGCTGAGCTACAGGCCAAAATCCACAGCTAGGCACTTTGTTAAAAACAGCTCTGTTTTCTTTGTGAAAATGTGATGTGTCCACGTTGTGTTTTGGGACATTTACTTTCGCGGGTGCGAGGCCTACCCACACAAGCGAGGTACCATTTTTATCAGGAGACTTGAGGGAACGCTGGGTGGGGTGAAGTTTGTGGCTCCACTCAGATTCCAGAACTTTCTGTCACCGAAATGAGAGGAAAAAGTGTTTTTTTGGGCCAAATTTTGAGGTTTGCAAAGGATTCTGGGTAACAGAACCTGGTCAGAGCCCCACAAGTCACCCCATTTTGGATTCCCCTAGGTGTCTAGTTTTCATAACTGTGCAGATTTGCTAGGTTTCCCTAGGTGCTGGCTGAGCTTCAGGCCAAAATCCACAGCTAGGCACTTTGGAAAAAACAGCTCTGTTTTCTTTGTGAAAATGTGATGTGTCCACGTTGTGTTTTGGGGCATTTACTTTCGTGGGCGCTAGGCCTACCCACGCAAGTGAGATACCAAATCTATCAGGAGGCATAGGGGAACACAGAATAGCAAAACAAGTGTTATTGCCCCTTGTCTTTCTCCACATTTTTTCCTTCCAAATGTAAGACAGTGTGTAAAAAAGACGTCTATTTGAGAAATGCCCTGTAATTCACATGCTAGTTTGGGCACCCTGAAATTCAGAGATGTGCAAATAACCACTGCTTCTCAACACCTTATCTTGTGGCCATTTTGGAAATACAAAGGGTTTCTTGATACCCTTTTTTCACTTTTTATGTTTCAGCAAATGAATTGCTGTATACCCGGTACAGAATGAAAACCCATTGCAAGGTGCAGCTCATTTATTGGCTCTGGGTACCTAGGGTTTTTGATGAACCTACAAGCCCTACATATCCCTGCAACCAGAAGAGTCCAGCAGACGTAACAGTATATTGCTTTCAGAAATCTGACATCACAGGAAAACATTACAGAGTAAAATGTGGAGACAAATGGCTGTTTATTTCACCTCAATTTCAATATTTATTTTATTTCAGCTGTTAATTTCTGTAGGAAACACTTGTAAGAGCTACACAAATGACCCCTTGCTGAATTCAGAATTTTGTCTACTTTTCAGAAATGTCTGGGATCCAGCATTGGTTTCTCACTCATTTCGGCCACTAACTGGAAGGAGACTGAAAGCACAAAAAATAGTAAAAATTGGGTATGTCCCAGTAAAATGTCACAAAGTCTGGGTACCTCTAGAATCCCTAGGATGTTGTAAAAAAAGGACGCAAATTTGGCGTGGGTAGCTTATGTGAACAAAAAGTTATGAGGGCCTAAGCGAGAACTGCCCCAAATAGCCAAAAAAAGGCTCGGCACAGGACTGGGAAAAGGCCTGGCAGCGAAGGTCTTAACTTCATTGCACCCTGCCCTCTGGGCTATCCAGGGCCTCCTCTAGTGGTGACTCATATGTATTAAAATGCCAGGTCAAAATGGCACTTTGAAAACAGCACTCGAAGGCTTTAGACTGGCAGGCTTGAAACACATTTAAAGGGCAACTTAATTGGGTGGCACAACCAGTGCTGCAGGTCCACTAGTAGTATGTAATTTATAGCCTTGACACGTAGTGCGCTTTACTAAGGACTTGTAAATTAATTATGCCAGTTGTGTATAAGCCAATATTACCATGTTCAGAGGAGAGGTAGGCCTCACGTTAGGAACAAATGAACTTAGGAGTTTTTCACTACCAGGACATATACAACTTAAAAGTACATGCCCAACCTTTTAAATACAGTGCAGTTCGCCCTATGGGCTACCTAGTGGCCTACCTTAGCAGTCACATATTCAATAAAAGAGGAGTTTAAGGCTTGGCAAAGGGATATATTGCCAAGTCAAATTGACAGTTTAAGACTGCATTCGGGCTGCAGTGGCTGCCCTGGGGTACGTTTTAAAGGGCAGGCCAACTTTAAACATTGAATTTATAGTCCCTGGGTATATGGTATACTACACTACAAGGGACTTATAAGTAAATTCGATTTTCCAATTAGGTTAAGCTAATCTTACCATGTTTAAAGGAGAGAGAACAACCACTTTTGTACTGGTTAGCAGTGGTAAAGTGCTGAGAGTCTCAAGGCCAACAAAAATTAATTCAACAACAATAGAGGAGGAAGGCAAAACTTTTGGGGTTGAAACTGCAGAAAGGGCCAAGTCCATCAGAGTTTATATTATAATTAGGCATTTTGTACAATGCTGTGATGATTGGGACTGTATTAGGTTTATTAGGAACATTTTCATAGGCCACTATAATATAATCAAAAGTAATAAACTTGGGTTGACACAACACTGTGCACTGGTGCAAAGCCCCAGAAGGAGATAACCGAAATACTCTAAGTTATTTTGACCAGGATTCTTTTAAATCGGCTGAAGTTAAATTACCTTGTTTTCAAACGACAACCATTTCCCAAACTGAAAGCATGCATCATCCAAGCTGGGAGAGGCATGGCCTGCTTCAGACGTATTAATAACATAACCTAGTTTTTGGTTTGGATGCCTCTGATATGTATTCTTGTGCAGAAATGTGGCTTGAGGTTTGCACTATTTTGTACATTCTGATTGGTGACGGGCTGCAATTTTAATTCATTAGAACAGGGAAGGCATGCATTTCAAAGCATGTGGTAAGCAAAACATTTTGAACATATTCCATCATGAAACAGGAGAGGGTTTTCTTGAAAGTGCAGTATAACATCTCTCCTTTTCCTTGATCAATTTAGCATTTCCAAGGTCTGTGAAAAACTATTACACTCATTTTTCGGGTTATGTTCTGAGATGGATTACATTTAGAACTGATATTCTTTATACAATTCATTGCATATTAATCTGTATCAGAAACCTGATTTTCTTAGACTTCTGCTTGTACACACCGAAGGTCGAACCTGAAATCCGCACTTTGTCTACTAACTGTCTACTGTTAATATTCTGGGTTTTAGCCAACTACTCGACACATGCATGCCCTTAGCAAATGAATATAAACCAATTCTGCTTGGTAAAAAGAGCTCTCAGTTTAAGTCTCACACAAATACACCTCTTCCATGAGTGGATGAAGGCTCTATTGCTCTCATAAGAATTGCGTATAGACGAGCTTCTTTTATTTTGCAAAGACCTATCACAGTAATGACTGGTAAAAACTTTAGGTTCTTAACAATGGACGCACCTTTACTGCTCAAACTTGGGTCATAACGACTCTGGTCTGAAACGTCGCTATATAGCAAGGAAATAAAAGTTATGACTGAGGCAACACAATTAATCTCAACTTTACGGAATAGAACAGACACCTGTTTAGTATTACTAACTCAGTGCTCAACTTAAAATCTCTTAGAACAGTTATAAACTCACCACACCTCAGAGCTGGTGCTGCGTTATGTAAGTGGTGTGTTACTCTATATGAGTTGAACGCAAGGCAATCCTGTATAGGTCCAGAAGGGCCAGGCTTATGCCACATGTTTAGCATAGCCATCTACCAGGCACTTTAATTTATTGTATGTATATTATTTTATGGAGATATTCTGGAAATCAAGCTTGGGCCAGTCGCTCGTGGTACTGTGGTGGACATTCTTGGTTAAGTTCATGCACTAAAATTGTACGTGGTGTGATCCCATGCAATAATACTGGATTGAAGTTGTTGAGAAAAACAGCTTTGGAATTCTAGAGTTAGCACACAATATGACACATGTACCAACTGACTGTCCCAGTGCCAAACTCAACAGACCACCAAAATGTTGAGCCTTTTCATATCCTCCTGCATGGATGACAAACTCCGAGACACACTGTGTGCCCTCAATGAAATGATCTCCTTTGGTCACGATAAACATGTTTCCCTCAGAATCTTAAGCCATCAGCCAACCTCATATAGTCAATTGCAGATGCTTTACGAAGGTCAAGCCCTGTCCAGAAGTCAACAGAAAAGTATGTTTTTAGATTAAGAGCTCATGACCATGTTGGATGTAATGGTGAAGCAGTGGGCCCGCTTTTTGGTCATTGGATCACAACAACCAGCAATCAGTCCCATCACAAGCTGTGGAATGGCATAAGTGGTCAACTCCCATAGCGGGGATAACCTGTAGAGATTTGAATGATCTCAAGTCAAGAGGCATGTCTGCAGTAAAGTGGCAATAAACAGCTCAAAATAATTTGCTAGCTCGAGGAAAAGACCTTCTTCTCTGGCTTGCTGCATAGGTAATGGGAGGAGGAGGCACCCCTAATTGAAAGTGAGTTATGGACTGTTTGATTTTATATCCATATCATATATTCTCAAACATGACCAAATGTGAATGTGCACAGGAGCATATGCACACACATTCTAAAGGATGGTTCTTACTGCAGATTTCTCACCTTTAAAATATTCCCCAGGCACCAGACCAGACATTGTCACAGCAGTGCTACTGCGCCACTAGGTGCTGACTCGTACCCTCCTGAAGTGAAGGAGTAGAGCCACGTATAGGTGCCGCCACTGTGCATCACTTCAAGTTCCTTTCTTTTCGCTCCTTCAAGCATGGATCCAGGCTCCGCTTCCTTTTTCTTTTCCGCCAGGTGACAAATTCTCTGAAACTGTGCAGTGACTGTTAGAAACATATATCAGTGACTGACCCGCAAGAGGTGTGCTTCTGGTGCTTGGGCTCGAGGCACGACTCAAGTCATGTAAAGAATGGGCCCGCCTGCACCCAAAGGCAATCCAAGACTACGAAGCAAAGCTGTATGTCCCTGAACATTGTCAGAAGTCTTGGACCTTGCATAAATCCCACTCCCGGTTGAAAGATCAGACCTGCTACTGCTCTCAAGGCCATTTCTGCAACTGATCTTTCTCACGGTCAAAGTGAAGACGAAGCATAAGAAATCGAAGCAACCCACCCTGCCACTTTCTTTCTAAAGAAAGATTGCAAGGACATGAAGGTGACAGTCGATCTCGTTTCCAGTCAAAGAGCCGATTCCATTACTGGTCCTGATGTGCAACACATTTCTCAGGTGAAGGACCACACCAAAGCAGGTTTAGACCTTTAGTAGGCTGTGCTACGTATTTTTGGCACTTTTGTTTGCTCCCCATGGTGTGTCTTTGTTCCCAAGGGTCCGCAGGGGTCTCCAGTCAGGTTACTGCCAGCAGATCCATTCTCAGTGCTGTCTGCGCCCCTAGAACTCACTTCGGGTTCCGCACTGACCCTGATGCTGACTTCATTCCGGCTCCAAGACCTGTACCTATCCTGTTAATTGCAGTGGGTTTTGATGTGGCTGGTACCTGATGTTAACTCCAATGTCAGACCCCAAGCCAAATGTGTCTTCACCATGACTGATATCATGGTTTGACTTCACCCCAGCACAATGAGTTTTGATTCAAACAAAATGCTTCCTCTTCCACAAGCCATCCTCTGAGGTGCCATCATCTATCTGGCTCAGATTGTAACCAGAATTTGCCATCTTCCAATGGGATGGTTTGGCCCCACATTATGATAGCAACATTATTTATATGGGCCAGCAGGAGGCTGCTGGGCTCGATATTTCCTCTGATACTTATACAGGATTGATTTCAACCCTTGGGTCCCCAACAGAGGAGAGTGCTTGATTTTCCACTGATTAGAGAAGCAGTAGAGGTACTGGACTCAGGACAAATGTCCTTGCTTAGGTTTTGCACCATGGCCCAGCCTTGTCTTAGCCTTACTTCTAATTAATGAAAACATGAGTGATGCCCATATGAGCACTTGGGCTAAGCCTTGTTCTTGTCCACCAGTGAACAGGTATGAAGCTAGATGCCACAGACCAGAGCCTGGCAACCCGGGTTTTCTCAAACAGCATACTACCCCAGAGAGTTTGACGGGCTGAGGGTCCACTGGCAAAGTGAATCCTAATGTATTCCTCTGACTCAAAAAGGATTGAGGCATTCTGGAAGTGGATTTGCTCTTCCACCAGCCTGCCATTGAGATCGGTCAATATGGCCTACCTGGTAGACTGTTATGTGCACACACTCAGGGACATGGCCAGCAAGATCTTGCCATTAATCCCAGAGGAGTAACATGCCTCTTTGGTTCAGACCATTCAGGATGGCCAGGATGCAGCCAAAAATAAAATTAGTGCTTGGCTGGATATTACTGATTGCTTGGGACCAACAGTGGATACTTGTATGGTCTTTTAGTGCCATTCATAAATGCAACTGGCTTTTCTGGAGATGCGCAGGTATCCCTTTTGGATATGCCTTTTGATGGGTCCCACCTATTTGGCGAAAAGGCTGATGCTCGCCTTGTAGGCTCTAAGAAAAGCATGTACCTTTGGCTTTTCTATCCACGCTTGACAATTTTCTCAGAAGTTTCAACCCTTTTGATGCTGGTCCAGATGGTTGCCATATAGAAAATGCCAGGCCCCTGCAACAGCCACCTCAGTCCTATCGTGCGTGGGAACATGGACCAAACAGACAATCACTCTGGTCACTAGGAACACCACTCTTCTTAGTCTCCCACCCCAGCAGCAACAGCCTCCAAGCCAATTTAGTTTGCCCTTAGCAGCACTCAACCACTCTGTGGGAAGCAGAATCAAACATTTTCTTTCATGGTGGCCGTCCATCACACCTCACACATGGGTCCTCCAGATCATCCAGCATAGTTATGCCTTCCTGCTTCTTTTTGACCCACCACAGCTTCAGCCCACATCAGAGCAGCTGTCAGAGGAGCACCTATTCATTTTGCTGCAAGTGTCACAAGGTCTACTAAATAAGAGGGATCATTGAGAGGGTGCCAGCCTCCGAATTGGGGATGGGCTGTTACACCTGCTATTTCCTTGTGTTGAAGAAGGATGCAGGCCTTTGTCCTATTTTAGATCTTCACACTCTGAATGGCTTCCCATAGAAGGCCAAGTTCAACATTTTTACTCCAGCCCAAGTTCTCTCTGCCCTAGTTCCAGATACTGGATTGTTGTCTTTGACCTGCAGGATGCATAATTTCATGTGCTCAGCCTGCAGTCCCACAAATGTTATCTGTGGTTCAAGGTCAGCCGGGAGCATTTTCAGTTTGCTGTGCTCCCCTTCCACCTATCAGTGCCCATTGAGTGTTCACGAAAGTGATGGCAGTAGTCGCCACACATCTTTGAAGGCTAGGGACACTCGTTCTCCTCTACTTTGATGAATAGCTGTTGAGAGCAGACTCACCACAGTTAGTCGAACACTACCTTCAGACAACAGAGGAACTCCTGCTATTGTTGGTGTTCTTAATCAATGTACTATAGTCATACCTGTCTCCTTGCTGAGTCTTTCTTTTATAGGAGCTGTTCTGGAGCCTGTGTTGTTCAGGGTCTTTCCTCCATCACAAAGACTCTAGGACATTCAGGCTATGATCCAGACATTTCAGCTTCTGTCCTTGGTCTCTGTGAGAGCTGCTCTGAGTTTTCTTGCTCTGCTGGCCTCATTCATCCAGCATGTTCACTTCGACAGGTGGCATTTGTGGGCCCTCCATTGGGATCTAAAGTCTCAGTTGGCTGAGCACCAAGGAAACCTGTTGGATTTGGACCTGTAGGTTTCAAGGAAGACTACAGAAGATCTGCAGAGGTGGCTGCATGACTAACAGCAAACCCCTCACCTTTACCTACCACAGAGCTGACAGTGGTGACAGATGCATTCTGTTGGACTAGGGATGTCATCCAGGAGAGTTAGAGATCAGTGGACACCACTTTCCATTGGAAACACAGCTTCACATAAATCTTTTGGAGCTGCTGGCCATCCATCTGACATTGAAGGCCTTCCTGACGTCCATCAGAAGAAGGCTGGTGAAGGCTCTTGCAGATAATACCACCCCATGAAGTACTGAAGAAAGCACAGCAAAGTCCTTTTGCGCTCGATGCAGGGACAAGTTTGTGGGTTGGTATTGAACCCACAAAGCAGATCTCTTAAAAGTCAAATGGTCATAAGTTTTGTTGTGTGTTTTGATTTAGCTTTGGCCCAGTAAAGTCTTCAAGTGGGCACTATTAAAGGTTATTTGTCTGCCTTTTTGTGTTTGCCAGAACAGTCGTCTTTGTTGGGATGCGGTTTAACACACATGTTCGCTCCCATATCTTTTGTGATTTCACAGTGTGATTTTAAGCTGGTCCTGACATTACTCATTTGTACCTCTTTTGAGCAAATGCACAGCTGCTCATTAAGTCTTCTAACCTTAAAAACTATCTTCCTCATTCCGATCCCTTCAGTGCATCACCCGAGTGAGCTCCGTGCTCACTCTGTGCATGAACTCTATACCACCTTTTTCCCAGACAAATTTGTGTTTCGGACCAGGATGACCTTTTTGCCAAAAGTTGTGACTCCTTTTCATGTTGGTCACCCACCACACTTCCAATGTTCTTTGCTCCACCTCACTCACTAACACAAATTTGTACTTGTATGTGTGGGAATGAGCTAACAAATGTAGGTGAAACAAAAATAAAAGAAAGAAAAAAATAATTTGGAAAAACATCTATCTACAGCAACTCGCTACAAAAATACCCTGTTGTAAGTCTCAACTAAAAGGAAACACGAAACCACGTTTAGTTATATCTTTCCTCATGGGACAGCAGACAGCGATAATTTATCAGATAGGACGGTCACTTTCTTAATGCGTCATTTGACAGAGGCATCAGGACAGTGCAGAACACGGGCTGCACATAGGACAGAACAGCAGTTCAGGATTAGTTGGCCTTATTAGTACTCAACCGCATAACAGAATAGGGCAATTAAGACTAAGACTTTATTTATCAGAAGACAGATAAGGGTTAAAAGGCATTCAGAAGAAGCAGAGAGCCTCTGGATCTCTTCAGCATGTCAGGACTGACTCAAACTCACACCAACACAAGCTGTTTCTCAGTTACCAAAGTTCCTCACTAATTAGAAATATGCATGATCCATTCATCGGTCCTCCAGGTGGGCGTACTTCGGACGTCAGATTCAGCATCCATTGGCTGCAGATGGCACCATCAAATTTGCAACTATACCAAAACTTGTCAGCAAAAGTGCATTGTCATCAGTTGATTTCACACACTTCTAACAAAATATTACACTCTGAAGTTATTTGTTACTTGAGATCCTTTGTCACGACACACAAAAAACCAAACCAATACGTTTCACACGAGAACTACAAGTTTCATTTCTTGTTCGACAGCTAGAACAAATAGTACAACATTGTTATCTCTAAAACATGTTTCTTGCCTTCAATACAATAGAACATTCAACATTCACATTAGCAGCCTAGGGAAAGAATCCAGGTCAGAGGGGACAGAATAAACAAGTTATTTTCCATTGATGCTGCCAAATGAATCTTTCAGGCCTAGTCAAGCTAAGAAAGCCTTAATACACATTAATACATTTAATACTTTAATAAACCTGTTGCACACTTTACAGGTCAGATATGCAAAGCAAATTATTTAATTGCAAACATTATTCATAGCATGTTAGAAAAATATGAATGTGCATTTATTTTTCTGCACGCACGTAACTTGCATTAATGAAATTCATTTACTTCATTGCAAGTACAATTAATTCAGAATCATTTAAAACTTTCAATAACATTTGTAATAATCAATTCACTTCAGTACTTCATTTAATATAAATGCAAAACTCTCATGTTAAAACAAAGTGTTTATTACGAGTGGTGGCCACATGGTTCACCACAATTCAAACATGCACATTTTAACACTCATGTTATTTTCTCTGTTAGGCCTTTAAATGTAGGTTAATTCATCACCATATCCTAACTTCTATGCCACTGATATATTAATAAAACTTGATATTTGATCTCTCCAAATGTTATATCCTCAAAAGGTTACACTGTATCCTTAACAGCATCAGTAGATAAGCAAATATTTGCTGTGACAGCCTAAAATTGAACCATGCTGCTTTGAAAAGATCAGGTTCAAAATAAATGCAGGACTGTGAGTAGTTTCCTAAGGGGATAGGGTATGGCAGTGCAGATGGTATACTATTTTTCCTCTTGAGTCAGTCCTATGGATTTACGGTGCTTATATCGTCTTTATGTACTCTCTCTGTTAGGCTATCAAGTTAGTACTTGTGACTCTCATCTTTCTACAAAGGTGTGCAGTGATTCGTCTATCTTCCTCCTCCTCCTTGTATGCAATTGGTATGTCCTGCTACATCTTGCATATTGCTGATAGTTTGGTTTATTGGTCTGTGTATGCCTTTGAGTATTCAGCATGGTTTTTACTCATAGTTTCTTAAAATGTAGGTTATTGGTCTTGTTTAAGATGTTTTTCAGTATTCCTGTGCTCTGCAGCAAGGATATTAGCACCACTGGAGTTTTTCATGACTACGCTTTTTTCTTGTATTTTCGTTTGAGATGTTCATGCCTGACCATGTGCCTGCACTTTCGCGGCACATTTGGAACCGTGAGTTTCACATATGATTTGACACCCTAACGTGAGCATTCCAGAGAGTTTGCATGATTACTTATTGACTCCTGTGTGTTCTTTATGGTTCATTGCTAATCTGCTTTATGGCTTTATTTGCTGTTGCTCATATGTCTAACCATATATGAAGTTTTCTGTTCAGTTGTATTTTGAGTTATTATTTGTTTAACCTGATAAGGTAGATAAATCGGTGATTATTTTTGTTTTCTTGAGTGCTGAGCGTGTATTTAGAGCTCGGTGTTCGGTGCTGTTAATATTTTTCGGTATTTTGGGGTAGTTCTGGTGTGGAGTCCGATTGTTTAATTCTCATGTATTAGGTTATGCGGTATTTAAAATGTGCTGGTTTGCGTACATGGTACATTAGCTGTGTTGTTTAGGTATTCCGTAACTGCCGTTTGTATGTCGTTTTTTCCCTGTTCTCCTTAACTACACCTGTTGAAAAGGTATGGACGGTTTTTGCACTTTTTAGGTCCGCTTGGAGACCGCTTTACCTGGTTCCAATGCTCACGTAAATGAGTGATGCTTTGTTGAACAGCTTCTTTAAAACAGTTCAGCATTTCACTGCTGAGCAGTTAGTTGTGTCAGTCAGGCGGACCCTTTGTTTGCTGTAAAGTAAGTCTTTTGATGTTGTTCAGAGCCTCTTGGTCTCTTCGTGTTATCCCAGCTCACTACTCATGTTTGCCTGGCAGTGAGGAATGCTGAAGCTTGCCCGTAGGTAAGCAGTGGCTGGCTGACCAATGAGCGGCTGGTGCAAATGTTTTCCTTACTCATGTCCTTAATTTCTGCTTTGACAGGCCTATTGGGTTTAAATCTATCAGGATTCCTACAGTTATAATCCAGGACTGCTGTTTTTTTGTGTTACAGTCATCTGACAGCAAAAAAAAGGAACATTCCAACCTTGCCTTATGCTACAATTGTTCTTTCAGCTTCACATGATACTGTTTTACTTTAGTCTTGAGATACGCTTCTGAAAGGGGTTGTGGTAATCTATTAAAATTTTTGCCTCGACAACTGCATTCCCCCTTTAGGGCTGTAGCTTGAAAGTGCTCCTGTCAAACAGACCTCTTGCTTATGCTGTACTTAGAGTGGGTTTTTCCCTTTATACCCCTCTTTCAGTATTGGCTTGAGACTTTGTCAGTCATGTCTTGATTCAGCTCAGTGGAGTATTCATCTCTCACCTAAAGCTGTTGTCTGTTT
The DNA here is from genome assembly GCF_031143425.1 of Pleurodeles waltl. Classification (NCBI taxonomy): domain Eukaryota; kingdom Metazoa; phylum Chordata; class Amphibia; order Caudata; family Salamandridae; genus Pleurodeles; species Pleurodeles waltl. The sequence goes on from NC_090436.1 coordinate 714,790,848, forward strand.
AGATGTATCATTCCAACTCCACTCGAGTGCTTTCATTGAACAGTGTGAGTGACTTCTTTAAACCCATAACTATTGGTTTCCCCAATGCTTGTTTTTAAGTTTTGCTGCAATGTCACCTAACTGGACTGGTCTTTTTGCCACATCAGTGATTTGGCAGGGTTGGATATTTTCATTGTGGCCGGGCTTGCGTATAGAGTGCTACTAAGGGACCAATTTCAATCAGTCAATCAATTAATTCAATGTTATTATGTTATGGTACTCAACTGAGATCCACATAAAATAATACACCAATTTATCCATACCTTCAACTATACATTTTAAATGCACAGTATCGGTGCTAAATACAGTACTCTTGTCAGTGCAGAAGAAATAGGTAGTGCAAACTCAAAAGCATAATATTCGAACAAATATGTCCAGAATTCAAACACAATATAGGAACAATGTACTATTAAACTGCACAGAATTGAAAAGTGCAAGTGGGCAAGTAAAATGGCACCACATAGATACCAATCAGCAAACGATAAACTGTTCTTCCCACTCAAGAAAAGTGCAATGGTGCCATAAAATTTGATGAGCGTCATCATTAACACATTACATATGAATAGTCACAATAATTACTTTCACATACCAGTAATTGGTGTCACCTGTGATGCAAATAAAGTACCAGGAACAAAATCACCAAATAACTTCTCATGTATACAGTATTGAAAAGTGCATAGCTGCAAGCATGAAATAAGCAGCTCTGCCCACACAAAAGGCGATTGTGCCATAGTGTATTTTGAGCAGCTTACCTTAACGCATACATACAACTGATCATAAAGGTTGCATTTGTATCTTACAATGCATATAAAATGCAGAAAGGCATCACTAAATAAATACTCATATAAATAAAAAATGTAGAACAAACTTGAAAACATGTAAAAAAAAAAAAAAAAAAACAATCTTTTCACAGACCATTTCAGTTGGTGGAGTAAATTGACAAGTAGGTGCCGCAACTGCCAAAGTTATATTGTATTTCCAAAAAATCGGTCTCAAAAAGTGCCATTTTTAAGAACAAAGGACTGTACATACAAAAAGCACATGATTTAAGTCTTATACATATGATGGGCAAAGATCACAAAACCTCTCTTCCTTTGGTATATCTTTCCAAATACCTGTAATAACCTGTAACTGGAGCAAATTTAATCTCAGTAGCAAGCTAATTTTCCTTATTCCATGTGGCATGTTCCATAAAAGATATGTTCTTTATTTTTTTTTTTTTTTATTTTTTTTTACATATACTACTTTCTATTCTAACAGTACAAAATATCTCTCTTCCTGCTTAAGGCATGCTAAAAAACATTTTATCAAACATTTTAAAAGAAGTCTTGGAAGAAGAATTCACGCAGTAAGGACACTTCTTCCCTTCAAACTATGAAAAAATTCTAATTTTAATGCAGCTCTAATAGAACCAGCTTCACTACCCAATATGCCGCCCCCCACCTCAGAACAGCTGCCATAGCGATCACAGTTGTTGAAGGAAGCCCAATACAAGCCGAAGGATGGTAAAAAATCATAGAATTCAGATTATAAATTCGGCGCCATATACTCACTTCTACTTTCTTGAAGAAGGACGAATGCTGCTTATCCATCACCTCACAGGCATAGCTCAATGTAATCAGAATTTTTACCTTATAAACCAAAAGTACATAAGCAAAATGCTTTTGCACGCAGCTCTTTACAACCTGTGTATAGCCTAGGCCTGAGAGGGAACTTTACTTTTACAATGATGTATGTGCCCATGGTTTAGGCAGTTACTTGAAACTACCTTATTTTTACATATAAGTCACCCCTAAGGTGTGCCCTATGTGCCACTAGGGCGGGCTGGGTGCCATGTAACTATAAGCAGGGGCCTTATAAAAATAGTTTTATAAGCCCTGGTGAGGTAAAAACAGCCAAATTTGTGTTTCCCTCATTATAGTGAATGGCCTCCATAGGCTAGAATGGGGAGACTTTATTTTAATTTTTAAAGTCCCCTTAAATGATGGATACCAAGAGTTTGGTATCAAATTAATTGTTATAATAAACCCCACAACTTCCAGTTGTTGGATTTAATATAACTTGTTCAGGTAAAAAGTTTTAAACTTTACCTGAAAAGTTGCTAATTCCAGCCCTGCATTGTTTGTGCTGCTGTGCTCTGATTGGCCAGCCTCTAGCAGCCTGGCCAGGCTGCCTTGATGAGGTGTGAAGTGGCCTGGCTTCACACAAAGGAATGTGCCTGTGGGAGGGAATCTCCCCTCAGCAGATGGTGAGGCAGGAAGGGGGAGGGCTGCCAAGCTGGTCTTCAAAGGCAGAGAAGGATATTTGGAGCAACCAGCAACACCCCCACATCCTGCAACCCCAGACAACTAGGTACCCCCTTGCTAAGATTAGGAGAGGGCAGGAGAGGGGTGTGTTTATGATTTTTAGCCACACCAGTGGGTGGGCTCAGCCAGATGCAACCTCCAAAAATCAGATTCAGCCATGATGGATTTTTGGAGAATGTTGCCTCCTGGGATTGATTTTTGCCACACTTCCCAGGAGGTGGTCATCACAGGGGGAAGGACCCTGCCCTTGATTGGAGAACCAGGACCCCCCTGCTTTTCACCCAGGAGCAAGGATAAAACTGGCAGACCTGCACCCACACCTCAGATCCCCATCAGATTCCAACAAGGAAGAACCAAAGGAGTAGAAGGACTGCCCTGCTGGACCCCTGGCCTGCACCTGGAACCTGCACACAGAAGGACTGCACCAGCTGCACACCTGGGCTTCACCACAAGAAGGACTTTGCCTGGCTTCAACTGGTTCAAAGAGGGACTCCCTGTTTGGTACAGGTGAAAAATTGCTAACCAGAGTCCCCTGCACCAACTCCTGAAGAAAGCGACCAGCTGACCATTGTCCAGTAGCCAAAAATGGAGTTTGCACCAGGTGCATTCTGGGAGTTGTAGTCCGCAACCCCAAGGACCATCTCAGAACTTCTGGACCTTGGGGTGAGCTGTGGACCTCAAAGAGCCTTAAAAGGACATCTGGGAGAAGCCCCAGAAGTTTGGACAACTTTTGAAAAAAAGCTCCATAGAGGGACCGACCCGCCGTGGCAACTCTAGCCGGATTGGACTGGCAGGTTCGTTCCGCTGAAGAAAATCTTTGAAAAAGAGACTAAGGCCCTCATTCTGACCTTGGCGGGCGGCGGAGGCCGCCCGCCAAAGTCCCGCCGTCAGGTTACCGTTCCGCGGTCGAAAGACCGCGGCGGTAATTCTGACTTTCCCGCTGGGCTGGCGGGCGGTCGCCTTCAGACCGCCCGCCAGCCCAGCGGGAAAGAGGCTTCCACGATGAAGCCGGCTCGGAATCGAGCTGGCGGAGTGGAAGCTGTGCGACGGGTGCAGTTGCACCCGTCGCGTATTTCACTGTCTGCACAGCAGACAGTGAAATACATGTAGGGGCCCTCTTACGGGGGCCCCTGCAATGCCCATGCCAGTGGCATGGGCACTGCAGGGGCCCCCAGGGGCCCCGCGACCCCCCCTACCGCCATCCGGATCCCGGCGGTCGGACCGCCGGGATCTGGATGGCAGTAGGGGGGGTCGGAATCCCCGCGGCGGTGCAGCAAGCTGCGCCGCCGTGGAGGATTCAATGGGGCGGCGGTACACTGGCGGGAGCCCGCCAGTGGTGCCGGTCCGACCGCGGCTTTACCGCCGCGGTCGGAATCCCCATTGGAGCACCGCCGGCCTGTCGGCGGTGCTCCCGCGGTCCCCCGCCCTGGCGGTCTTTGACCGCCAGGGTCAGAATGAGGGCCTAAGTGTGAAGGTAAACTTTTAACCGAGGCCTCCCGCGGCCTGTAGCCGAGCAGGGCTCCACTGCAGGCCCACTAGTAACATTTGATTTACAGGCCCGTGCACCACTACTGTACTGCACTAGGAACTTACTAGTGAATATGCCAATCATGGAAAGCCCATTACACATACATTTTACATAGGAGCACTTGCACTTTAGCACTGGATAGCAGTGGTAACGTACCCAGAGTTTCAAAAACAGCAAAAATAGAGTCCAGCACACATCAACAACCTGGGAAACAGAGACAAAAATGTAGGGGAGACCACGCCAAGGATGCCAAGTCTAACAGATGTCCTTTAAGTTAAGGGACCCCCCTCCTCTGTATCACATCTACTGAGACACCCTGAAGGTCCATGGTCGAACTGTCACAGTTAGACATGTTATTGTTTCAGCAAGAAGGACTTCAATCCCTATTTTCCAAAAATTATCCACATTCTCTAAATCAACATCAAAATAATCCTAGAACTAAATGTTACCCTTGCACTAGGGGCAAGGGGCAGAAGTATTAATATAGACATTTTCAATGTCTTTACTCGTTACCACTCCAAGGGCCTCGATGTCCAAGAATAGATGTAAAATAAATTGTTTCATAAAAGCACGATCCAACAAAAAAACTAAATCAAATACCGTCAGAAAATACCCTATTTCAAGACCTCTCTGAATGATTACCAGGCATCATTCCAGACCCATGATGAGGGGCCAATAATGATGATGAAAAAAATGGTTGAGCCACCCCTTTAAGAGTCCCAGCTGACTTAAGTGCATGCTGAGATAACATTTCCCCCGAAGGTGAAGCCAACGCAGCCAACTCAGAATTCCACCCCTCCACTTGGGAGCCTCTGGACCACGTACCCACCCCTTGAAGACCACAATTCACCATTCTACTCCCCCCTCCACCATTATGAGAAACCTGAGCATCACCAACCTACGAGCCATGGGTAATCACTCCATTATTGAGGGAAAGCCTCTTTCCCTGGGCACAGATATTTGGGACCAGCATCTCTAGTGCGCTGGAAGAAGCTACCGGATCAGTGGCAGAGCCTAAATGTAAAGATGCATTACTCAATAGTTCAGGGTTTAGCAACTGATCAGAGGGAACTTTTTTCAGTGTGTCTCTATGTGTTATCTGATCAGGGGATATTAACTCTTCTGGAACAGCAGCAAGACTTAGTTTTGATGGTCTGCATTTCAAAATCCAGCGTTTCTTCTCCTTCCTCCCTTTAGAGGATCTTTCCCTGTGGTCCCTAACGGTGTCCCCCACCTTCTGCCAATCACCAGTAGACGGTACTTTGGAAGGAACAGCAGAAGGTCGAGCATGAAAGGAAGGTGCGCCCATGGGGAGACTTAAATTCTTTTTTTACTTAAAAAAACAGGAAGACGTTTCTCCATTTTTGGACCCCTGTTCAGCCTGGTTATGTCCTTGAAATAAATGTTTTAAGGAAAGCACGTTCTCCTCCTCTTGTTTGACCCCAGTTTCTCCATCTGTTTCTCCTAGAGGAAGAAGAACCCTCATCAAACTAGCCCTGTCCACTTGAATACCAAAGTTTTTTTTAGCTCACCATTAACCACTGAATTAACCTGAGTGGCTTGTGATTTCACCTCTCTTGACTATAATCTCTGGGCTGGGCATGAACTATGGGAGGTAAGGTGCTGAATCCCCAAACAAATTAGTGACAGTATACCTCTAATACATTATATGGGTTGGAGACTGATCTTTCCAATAGTGCTAGAATGGAGGATAACACTTTTTCTAAGCAAAACACATGGAGCATTTTACCTACCTACTCCCTCACGATTAAGTGGGTGTATAAACCCTTGGGTCCCAGAGCATAAAAGCAAATCACCATTCATTGAATTCACTAAGGCGTGCTATCATATAGACCCAGCAAAGATGGACGACTTTGCATGCATATCAAAATTTGACTCCCAAAGAAGACAGCAGAGGATATCCCACAAGCCTCCTTTTGCAAATTCTTATCTTTTATAACAGCAATGTCTCACAAAGCAAAGTCCTCCTGTACACAAAGGGCACCTCTAAACTCATTGTGCAGGAAACCATTAAAGTTTTCCATATTTGGGGCAAGTGTTACTGCTAGCAAGTCATCTTGACGACGACGGGAGTCCAAATAGTCCACCTGAATGGTACTGACAACCGGCTCCTGAGTACCAAACAAACTGCTTCCAAAGTGCAAATGAGCAAGTCTCTTAGAGGCGGAGCCCGAATGTTCAACAACCATGGAGCCTGTCCCACAGGGACAGCTTCCCCTGCTATTGGACCCTGCAGCAACTATTTTGCCTACTTCCATTACACAAGACGAATCACAGGACAAACCTATCTTAGCCAAAGAGGGAAGTTGCAAGTGTTGCCCAAAATAAGCTTCCTGGCAGGAAGAAGCCTTATGCATCTCTTAAGAGTCGGAAATTACATCAACAAATTTGCCCATACCGGTGGCCAGCTCTTCCTTTCCTTCCTTATTATCAGACATTGTGAATAAGCTCAAGAATGATGGATGGGACTTCAAAGGGGACAATCGTGACTTCCTTTGACAGATGGACTTTTTTAACTTCAAGAGGTAACTGGGGGAAAAGGTGGAGGTAGAAGTGGCAATCAGACATCCAGAGCATAATCTCCTAAATGTCATTCTAGCAGACAATCAGAGCTTTCCTAAAAGGTGCTTTACCTTTATTTTCATGTTCCAGAGCCAAGGAGGTATATAATTCGAAACTTATTATGACTACAGATGTAGATGTGAAAAACAGGAGTAGTAACAAGAATCCACCCAGCTTCAGTCTACTGTATTTCACGGGCTCCCACCTCTAGCTGAACTCCTGCCTCCCAAGTGAATGCCACCACAACCACTCCATTATTCCCTCCCAAGAATGTACTGTGCGACGCCTATGCCAGTAAGTGTACTCTCTGCCTGGCCCCCTTACTACAGCACCTCAACCCAACTCATCCTGCCTCCTCGGTGTGAGGAAAATGGCACCATTCGCATGGGACCATGGCCAATGAACGCAGCAAACACCAGCAAACCAGGTGCCCTGCATGCAACAGGGAGAACAGGCGGGGAAAAGCAAGAGAGATGAAAAAGAGTGGCAAAAACACAAATGGAGATCACAGCACCCTGGTTGCTTCTGTGAGCGTTCCGTAGACCTTTGTGGCCTCTGAGCCAGTGGATCAACACAGCTGACACTGATACCTTCACTGTCACCTTATCATCTGAGAGCTCCTGGCTTTTCCTAGCCTTTAGATGACAATAGGCTGATTTCCAGTGTGTACAATGTGCAGATCGTTAACATAGCGCTTAAGCAAGGGGGAAGAGTCAAAGGTCAAGGAGCAAAAGAAGTAAAAAAAGAGGGGGATAGTAGGTAAGAGAATTGTGGGAGAGTCAGTGTGAAAGCAGCACCTACACCTTGACAGGCCGCAGCTGCCCGCCGTGACCCTCGACCCTGCAGAGCAGCACCTAATGTGCCGCTACCTTGCCCTCTTCACTCTAAATTAACCCCTTTTGCAGATTCTTATACATGATCTTGGGGTTCTTACAAGTTCTTGCTGTTACTCACAGTGCCACCACAACACCTCCAGACTGCCTCAAATTATGCCAAATGCTCCAAAAATGCCTCCAATGCGAGTCCCCAAAAATGTGATCACAAGTAAATGAAAATTCCGCCAACTGTTCTCTGTCACAACGCTGTCACATCACAGTGCCCGCTAAATCCCAGCATGTGGTAGCTAAATTGAATTGCATTGGAGTGAGACGGAGTCGGAATGATGCAAGCAGGATGGGAAAGACCACCACGGACTCCTACAACTCTTCCAATGCTCCGCCCCCCCCCCCCCCCCCCAAACAGTGCACACGCATCCACGTCCGCATGCAGGAGGGCGAGGGTGGGGGCAAAGGCTACAGGCGACTAGGTCCCATTAGGCCTACTGGACTGCAGGGCCACTGGGCCCTCCCTGCCACTCACCACTCTACGCTGCCTGCGATGCCCGGCGTCCCAGGCCCACAGCATCCTACGCACGGTTTCCTCTCTGCTCCCCTCCGGACTGCACTCCGCACTGCACTGCTCCTCCTCCTCACATGACTGTGCATCTCTTGCATCTCCTCTCTGCAACTGTTTAGGTAAGGTGTTCACAACAAATCTCAATAAAACAGCCAATACATTCCTAGCATATGCGTAGGTCATTCGCCAGCCACAAACTGACTGTTGGATCCAAACCACAAGACACCCACCAGCGGGCGGATGACAGATCGGGTAGTGTTTACACACTGAAGAGCACGAGCATTTTCAATATTGCAATGTCTGTGACATATGTTCTCATATGTGAAAAAGTTGTCTTTTGTGTGATTGACCCTGGTAGACGAGTTTACAAGGGCACGATATGCAATGTATTATGCTATTAGTATTGCATGTTGAATGGAATCTTTAGTGCAGGCCAACAGACGCCTATTCCAAAACATTACACTTGGAACTCAGTGGGTCCTCTCAGCTGTGACCAGCTACTGTAAGTGTGACAGCGGTGCATGAGACTTGTTTGGAAGTTCTTGCATGGGAGAGCAGATACTCATATACCCAAGGGACAGGCAGAAGACTGACACTTCTATCAGGGAGGCACTACCCTCTGCGACAGAACATGCACCTTTAGCAGGAATGCACATGGAAGTGTGAGGGATGAAGGGTATACTGGCTAGCAGGCAGATCAACTGAATCAACTCTAACGATAAATGGAGTAACAGATGGTGCAGTAAGATTGTCATCATATCCAAATATGTCACTTGTACTTTCTGTGACATGAACATGAAGACTCTCATCCAACTTACTGTAGATCTAACATTAAAAAAACTGTAGGTGCCTAGCCTTCCAGCATGTCCCCATTTCCGATACTGAGGAGGTACAACATACACATAACGACTGCAAACTAACAAAGAGGTTTATTTGTGCCTCTGTCATTGTAGTATACTTGATCATATGTATGAAATCCTTAGAGAGGGCCCATTATGTTTACAGCCAAACACTGTTCAAACCAATGAAACTCCACTAGAAGAGACTCTGTAGAACAGAGAATGACACTCTTATAGGGCAGCATTTTACAAGAGCCATTGGCAGCAACCACGGTCTAAAGATTCCTGTACTTAATGGTAACTTCAATACGGAAAGCAAAAAGACGACGTTTGAATATGTGGTTGCAAGTGTTCAATACACACTGAGAGGTGGCCTGAACAGGCACCACAGCTTTTCGAACGCCAGACATCCATCCCTTGTCCTCCAGGCTTAGTGATTTCCAGGGTATAATTGTACTGCCATTGCTCCAAACCCAATGGTTTAGAGACCTTGATTTGATGTAATTGAGTCCACATATGCCCAGTCTTCCAGAGGCAAAAAGAACAGATGATGGATGGAATGCTGAACAAATCAAACATTCACCCCGTCACAGATCTTGGTTTAGTCCATTGTGTTTTTTGCCCACCATGGCATTCCAGTTTGAACCTAGCCATATGCAAATCAGTCTTGACCCTGCTCCCCATTAGGACAGTCGAGCCCGAACTGCCAGGCCAAGTCTGCCCTGAACCAGAAACAAGCATCCTGGGACTGGTTTGCAGGTATCACCCCCTCATCAGTCAGGCTAGCTTAAATCCAGTGGTGTAGTGAGCACAGAACCCATATCTAAACATACGTTTCCCAATAAGGGCTACAAATGCAAAAACAACAGAGGATGGACATAATGCTTAATAAATCAAACATTCATCCCCAGTCACAGATCTGAGTTTAATCCATAGTGTTTTGCCCCACATGCCATTACAGTTTGGACATAGCCATCTCCAAATCAGTCTTAACCCTGCTCCCATGGGAACAGTTCAGCCCGAAGTGCCAGACCAGGTCCTCTCTGAACGAGAAACAAGCATTCTTGTACTGGTTTCGGGATATCACCCCTCATCAGCCAGGCTTGCTTGAATCTGGTGGCATAGCGAACACAGGACACACGTCTGGCATACCTTTCCTGTAGGAGGCTGGCTCAGTTTATGATGTATACCTCTAGTGTGGTACCCTACACTGAGTCCAGGCATCCCTTAGTGATAGTGAATAGGTGTCCAGATACCAAAAGCTGTAGCAGAGGTGAGCAGCTGAAGGTTATTCAGGAAGAATGTAAAGCACGTGCAATACCACAGTAGTCAGAAAGGAACTCTCTCACAAGAAAGAACAACAAGTGTGGCAAAAATAAAGGATTCTTTATTACAGCACTACTACTAGACTGCCATTGGTATATTTCCCTATGAAGATATCTACACACAATATATACAAATAATAACCAGCAAAATTAGCATAAAATACTAAGAAATTGCAATGCAAAATAGTGAACCCAACCAAGGTAAGTGTGGTAGTAAGCTAGGGGTTGGGAGTAGATGAACACACCAAAGGTAAGTACGATAAGTGTCTCCAGCGACCAGGTGCAAGGTAGTTACCCTCCCAGTTGTCCCATAGGCTAACACAGAGAGTAGTGGTTGGATTTTGTGGGTTTCGGGACCCTTCCCAGTGGACCCCAAGGAAACCAACAGATATGACGAAGGTTGGAGAGTGCCCCCACCCGAGGATACCCAGAAGACTGGAGTACCTACACTCTAAGACTTGCATGCAGAGGGGAGAAGGGACTCTCTCTGAAGTCAGTGGAAGCCTTGGATTGTCCAGCTGCTGCCACGACCCGTGGACCAGGCTGGTGGAACCCAGGGATGGATTTCAGATGTGGAGGACCTGAGAGAGAAGGGGACAGAGACCAGCACCCTTGGAGGTGCCCATGTGGTGCAGGTTGCAAAGGGGTGAAGATCCTGCAAGTTGGTGGAGGAAAAAGTCCAGCTGCGGGGTCCAAGAGCTGCAGAAGATCCTAGGAGTCTCCTACGAGCTGTCCCTCGCCGGTCGCCAGATTGATGGAGGGTCAGTGACCAGCCAGGTCACCAACAAGCATTGGCAAATGCAAGCAGGAGCTGAAGAGGTATTTGCCGAGTTTTGGGGACCAGCAAGATCCAGAAGTCTCTGCCCTTCAGTGGGAGTCCACAGGGCTGGCCCTCAGCATGCAGGAAGGCCAGCAGAAGTTGATGGAGCCCCCAGGAGTGACCCACAGGCGATAGACACAGGGAGTCACAAGGAGGCTTCACCAGCACAACAAAACAGAAGTCCTGTGTCGCAGGACCTACAGGACAGGGGCTGATTGTCGAGTTGCAGAGTGCTGGAGCCAGGGGCTTCTTGGTGCCAGAAGATCTCCTGGAGGAAGAATCAACAAGCCTTGGCAAGAGCAACAGTTGCGGTGCACAGGGGTTCCAGTCCAGGGGCAGGAGCAGGGGCTCACAGTCTCCCATTTTGGTCAGAAGGCAAGCAGGCCGGACCCAGCCGAAGCCACAGACCCACCACCTGTGAAGCAGAGCCTTTTGATGTCCGTGGAACAGCAGACCCCACCAGCCAGTCAATGTTGTTTTGAGGTGCCTGTGGATGCAGGGGTGTGACTCCTTCACTCCAAGGGAGATTCCTTTGTGCTTCCAGGTGCAAACAGTGTCCATGTGGCCCTGGAGGATGCACAGCCTTGAATTTTGCAGAATATGTTACAGGATACAGAGAAACAATGTTGCAATGGGAGCCTTACCACCAGAAGCAGATGTGCTTCGGTTCCAAAGCAGACCATCAGCAGTTCCAGATGCCAAGAGCAGAAGATGTCTTGTAGAGTGTGCCTTGTAGAGTCTTGCTGGACTAATCGGAGGACCCTCCCCCTATGGGGGAGACCTTAAGTAATCCTAAAATGGGGTTGGTCATTCTCTGAAGTGACTCACCTATCAGAGGTGGTCATACCTGTCAGATGCTCCCAGGGGCCTCTGCACATCTTATTTCCAAGATGGCAGAATTAAGTGGCCACTTAGCAGAGCTCTGTGCACCTCCTTAGTGGAGGGGCTGGACAGGTGGGTGGTCACTCCCCTCTCCTTTGTGCAGTTCTGTGCTGGTGCAAACCGGATTATACAAGGAGGGCACCAAATGTGCCCTTCAAATCAGTCTGATGGCCACTCAGAGGCCACCCACCCCAGCTCCTAATACACAGGGGGTGGTAGTCACACCTTTCCCTTGCAGGAAATCCTTTGTTCTGCCTTCCTCTGCTGGAGCCAGGCTCACCAGACCCCATTAGGCTGCATAGGCAGAACTGGGGGATCCTCTAACGAACCCCAGAGTACAGGGGATCATGCAACTAGCACTGGAATCAGTGTAGTTGCATGATTCCAACATGTTTGATACAAACATGCCTAAGTTTGTAAAACCCATTATGTATTTAGACCACTCATGTAGACCAGTGTCCACTTCATATCTTAAGATGGCTTCCCTGCACTTACAAAACCCAGGGACTGGAGTATTGGGTTTGTAGGGGTACCCTTCTCGTGCAAGGGTACCCTCACACTTAGAGACATGCATCCTGCCCTTGGGCTGAAGAGCCTACCAGAGGGGTGACTTATAGTGTCTAAGTGCAGTGACCAAGATCGGTGGTGAAAGGGTGCATGCACCATTTCACATAGGCTGCAATGGCATGCCTGCAGACACAGTTGGTACTAGCTCCCATGGGTAGCACAATACATGCTGCAGCCCATATGAGACCCCTGGTGTACCAATGCCCTGGGTACCAAAGTACTGTATTTTTTTTAAGACATAGTTTATTGCAGTCTTTTGTTTTGTTTTTTGTCAGTAGCATCAGGATAGTTTGCTTGTGATTAAATACGTATGCTATGAGAGTTGCATATTTAGCCTTGAACTTCTGCATTCACCTTGGGGGTGCAACCAATGAACCATGTTACCTAGGACGCTTTTGTGTAACTTACTCATAAAACTAAATGGGTGTCTGGGCTCAGACCACCATCCCTGTAGTATTGGGGCACATACCAGCTATATTTAAGTATTCCGCAGGATATTTTTAACTAGTCCCCAGATGAGGTAATTATCGTGAAGTGGGCAAGGTTCTAGCATTGACATTAATACAGTGGTGGCTTATTAGAGGTAATCTTCTGGGAGTAGCAACAAGGTGGTCTTGACAGAACATTTAAGACTATCACACATGATCAGCCAAAGCGTTGTGATAGGGCTGAATCTACAATGGGCATTTCCGTGTTTAAATAGTCTTACAGGTCATTGGCAGTTTGTGGTGTTATCAATGGAAATAGGGCTGTGCTGCTGTCCGTGTCTTAGTCCAGCGTGCTACCTCTCGACGTGCTGATACTATGGCAGCACGGCTCAGCTCACAAGGCTGCTGTTGAGATCAGGGTGTCCCGTTGACCCACCTTGGCCAGACTAGAGGATGGAGTAGACTGCGCCAAAGACTCAATAGTCCCCACGCCATGGCGGCGGGGGCACGAGCGGACCCCCAAAAGGGGTGTCTGTCGGCCACCCGGCCATGGTGAATCTGGTATGTTGTGATCCATCCATGTACGTGCCGCTTCTGGAGTGTCAAAGAAGTGGGAATTGTTTTGAGTTTTGCCGGGAAGATCAGGGCATAAGTGAGGTCGGCAGCAGGGAGATTTTTCTTCACCTATGTAAGCGTGGAGCATCAACGCTGTACCACCATAGTATAGTCTGGAAACAGGGAGATCCTCATGCTCGAAGTAGTTGAGCCCGGTCTCTGTAGTTCAGAATTTTTGCTACAATGGTTCTCGGTGGTGTTCCTAGTATAGGCTTCCTTGTTGACACTCAATGGGCCCTTTCCACAGTAAAAAGGGATGAGAGCCCTGTTGGAGACCCCATGGTGCAGGACCATCCCTCCATGAACTGTATTGGGTGGGCACCCTCCATGACCTCCGGCATACCAATAATTCAGACATTATTGCACCAGGATCGTCCTTCCACATCTTCTATACGTTCCTGTAGTTGTTCCACTTGTCTACGGAGCTGTGATACCATTGTAGCTTGTTCTGCTAGGCCTGGCACTAGGGTCGTTAGCATCTTTTCCATTGTCTGAACCCTGTCTGGAAATTTACGGTGGTCATCTCTAATGATGTTTATGTCAGTGGTGAGAGTACAGAGTTGTAATTCCACTGCGGCTCTAGAATTGCGAATCTCTTGCAAGATGAGGTCTAGTTTATCCTCTGAAGATGTCTGGTCTGTAGGGGGGGGATCACGTCTGTGGACAGTGCCGTGGAGGAGAACTCTGAGGAAGGAATATGAGGGTGAGGCATCTTAGCACGGCCTGCTGTTTTGGTTCTTGTGCATACCATTATTATCCTTGATTTCTAAGAAGTAGTATCATCTCCGTATGTTGGCAACTGTACTCTTGGTCCAGTGATCTCACCGAGCACTGCGATGGAGAGTCTAATTCTGGTGTCTAGGTGCCAGGATTTGAGGTGTATTTCCAGGCTGAGCACGGAGTGAGGCCTGATATTAATATCTGGATTAATAGGCGAGCCTGGGCTGAGTTAATGCACAGTAGGAAATGTCATATTTAAGCGAGTTGATCCCCGGACTGGGCTGCGGGCTCTGTCGTAAGATTTTGTGCCCAGATATGTGTGTCCGCTGGGTCTGTGAGCAGCGGGAAGGGGCTAAGTATCTCCTAGTATCGCCTGGATGAAGTGGGCTTCTGGGAGGGGGGTACAGTTATCTCACTGGTCGGCCCAGGTTCTGCCAAATGTTGCTGTCTCCCCTGGCAGTTTCTTCAATACCGATGCGACAGTCAGCGCTGAGCAGCATGTGAATTTTGCCCTATTCTCACGGGCTTCCTCAGGCATGCAGTTCGGGAACTCCCATCCATTGCTCAGGCCCTCTTCTAGGGACCGGGCCCAGGGGTTCGATGGGCCCCACTGGGAAGCACACTGGTGGGAGTCTATAGGGTGGTGGGCTCACTTCCACCCCGCAACCACCAGTCACTACTCACTCTAGGTCTTGCCCAGTCATTGGGCATCGCCGGTCTTGGGCTCAGTTCGTCTCATCCATTGCTGTCTTCCCGCCGCTGCGTTTCATTCGTGGTTGGACACTGTGCTTCGGTTTCGGCCAATTCCGATTCTGCACAGGGCCTCTATTTATGTTCTTCGGGTGCCGGGCTGTACGTACATTTCACCCCAGTCTCCTGTGCGACCTCAGGCTCACAGCTCGGGAACTCTCCTCCCCTGCGCAGGCCCACGTCCAGGGACCGAGCCTGTAGGTTCAGTGTGCGCCACAGGGAGGCTCACCAGCAGGTGTCCACAGGGTGGTGGGCTCACCCTCGCGCTGTGACCCCCGGTCTCAGCCCCTGATAGGATTCGCTCCTCTGCCTCAGCCAGTCGCAGGGCTTAGATCGTCACCTCCGCCTCTCTGCCGCGATGCACCCCACGTGGTTCTTCAGTTTTGTCCGGTTCTAATCGGGGCTTCTTTCTACATTTTTCGGATGCCTTGATGTTTCATGCCAACGGGCCCAGAGCTGTTGATTCATGTATCAGGCATCTTGGGCTAAGTACTGTATACTAGGGACTTACATGGGTGCACCAGTATGCCAATTGGGTGGGTAAAAAGCTACCAAGCAACTACATTTAGGGGAGAGGGCACTGGGGCCCTGGTTAGCAACACTCGAGTGCACTATAGTCCAGAACATACTGACACCAGGTAAAATAAAGTTGGGTGTACTACAACCAGAACCCAGCTTACTTCACTTCCCACTTACAGTGACAAATGCAAAAAGAATGGATGATGATTGGAATACTGAACAAATCAAACATTCACCCACACTTACAGATCTGGGTTCAGTTCATCTTTTTGAATCCGGTGGTACAGGGAGTGCAGAAATATTAGGCAAATGAGTATTTTGACCACATCATCCTCTTTATGCATGCTGTCTTACTCCAAGCTGTATAGGCTCGAAAGCCTACTACCAATTAAGCATATTAGGTGATGTGCATCTCTGTAATGAGAAGGGGTGTGGTCTAATGACATCAACACCCTATATCAGGTGTGCATAATTATTAGGCAACTTCCTTTCCTTTGGCAAAATGGGTCAAAAGAAGGACTTGACAGGCTCAGAAAAGTCAAAAATAGTGAGATATCTTGCAGAGGGATGCAGCACTCTTAAAATTGCAAAGCTTCTGAAGCGTGATCATCGAACAATCAAGCGTTTCATTCAAAATAGTCAACAGGGTCGCAAGAAGCGTGTGGAAAAACCAAGGCGCAAAATAACTGCCCATGAACTGAGAAAAGTCAAGCGTGCAGCTGCCACGATGCCACTTGCCACCAGTTTGGCCATATTTCAGAGCTGCAACATCACTGGAGTGCCCAAAAGCACAAGGTGTGCAATACTCAGAGACATGGCCAAGGTAAGAAAGGCTGAAAGACGACCACCACTGAACAAGACACACAAGCTGAAACGTCAAGACTGGGCCAAGAAATATCTCAAGACTGATTTTTCTAAGGTTTTATGGACTGATGAAATGAGAGTGAGTCTTGATGGGCCAGATGGATGGGCCCGTGGCTGGATTGGTAAAGGGCAGAGAGCTCCAGTCCGACTCAGACGCCAGCAAGGTGGAGGTGGAGTACTGGTTTGGGCTGGTATCATCAAAGATGAGCTTGTGGGGCCTTTTCGGGTTGAGGATGGAGTCAAGCTCAACTCCCAGTCCTACTGCCAGTTCCTGGAAGACACCTTCTTCAAGCAGTGGTACAGGAAGAAGTCTGCATCCTTCAAGAAAAACATGGTTTTCATGCAGGACAATGCTCCATCACACGCGTCCAAGTACTCCACAGCGTGGCTGGCAAGAAAGGGTATAAAAGAAGGAAATCTAATGACATGGCCTCCTTGTTCACCTGATCTGAACCCCATTGAGAACCTGTGGTCCATCATCAAATGTGAGATTTACAAGGAGGTAAAACAGTACACCTCTCTGAACAGTGTCTGGGAGGCTGTGGTTGCTGCTGCACGCAATGTTGATGGTGAACAGATCAAAACACTGACAGAATCCATGGATGGCAGGCATTTGAGTGTCCTTGCAAAGAAAGGTGGCTATATTGGTCACTGATTTGTTTTTGTTTTGTTTTTGAATGTCAGAAATGTATATTTGTGAATGTTGAGATGTTATATTGGTTTCACTGGTAATAATAAATAATTGAAATGGGTATATATTTTTTTTTGTTAAGTTGCCTAATAATTATGCACAGTAATAGTCACCTGCACACACAGATATCCCCCTAACATAGCTAAAACTAAAAACAAACTAAAAACTACTTCCAAAAATATTCAGCTTTGATATTAATGAGTTTTTTGGGTTCATTGAGAACATGGTTGTTGTTCAATAATAAAATTAATCCTCAAAAATACAACTTGCCTAATAATTCTGCACTCCCTGTATAGTGAGTAAAAGATCCATGCCTGGACATACCCTTCCCACTTAGGGTGACAAATCCAAAAAGAACAGATTATGGACGGAATGCTGAACAAATCAAACATTCACCCCAGTCACAGATCTGGGTTTAATCCATTGTTTTTTTTTGCCTGCCATGACATTCCAATTTCGACCTAGCCATGTGCAAATAAGTCTTGACCCTGCTCCCCATGGGAACAGTCCAGCTCAAACTCTGCCAGGCGGGGTCCTCCCTGAACCAGGAACAAGCATCCTTGGATCAGTTTTAGGGTATCACCCCTGATCAGCAAGGCTAGCTTGAATCCAGTGGCATAGCGAGCCCGGAACCCATGTCTGGGCATACCCTTCCCACTCAGGGTGAAAAATGCAAAAAGAACAGATGAAGGACGGAATGCTGAACAAATTAAACATTCACCCCCAGTCACAGATCCATTGCCTTTTTGCTTGCTATGTCATTCCAGTTTGGACCTAGCCATATGTAAATCAGCCTTGAGCCTGCATAACGCATTTTTCAATATTTTATGGGTCACGGCACCTGCTGCAGAGAGCTTTGTGAACCTAGTAATTTTCATGGTATAACGAAAGTGACATAACTATTGGTTTATGCACTTGCTGGAAAGGTTGAACAGGTTTGTTTTGCTCCGCCTATGAGTCTCAGGGGTCTACTTTGTTGGTACTTAATAGTCATAGGTTTGACTCATCATTCAGTAGCTCAGGTTGATGTGCCTATTTCAGAACACAACATGTAACATGCAGGTCAAAGATTCGTATTTTATGCAGACCTCTCAGTGGATTACTGTTTTTGTTGCGGTTTCTTGAGTTACCTGCTAGTTACAAGTCATTGACTTTGTAATATAGCTCAGTTAGTTATGAATGTACATCAGAGTTTCTTGTAGACTGTAAGGCATAAGTGTAGCATCTTACTGGGTTTCTCTCAATCTTATAATTTTTCTAAGGTTGCTAAATAAAAGGCTAATTTTGGAAATAATAATGTCTATGAAGTAAGACCCCCAACGCACTCATCCCACCCCACCACCCAAACGCCGCGCCACCCACATGGCCAGCTCAACTCCTGGGTTTGGTGTAGTAGAAGCTGCTGGATTCCATAATGCGGCTGTTCCTCCCCACTCAGTTTTCAGTTGTGGTCCTCCCACCTCATGGGCCAGTCCACGCCTGTAAGAGCAATCCAAGGATATTCAAAAAGGGTAATATGGATTTAGATGTACATAAAATACATTTCAACATTTAGATTGAAATAAAAAGGTTGCAGTAAAGTAATTTTGCATGGAAAGCAGATGTTATACTAAGGCAAGCTTGTCTCAACACCCAAATGGAAAAATAATAGACTTTATTGCTTTCGCTGTGTTCCCGAGAGGCTCGTGGGTTTACCAGTCAGTCACAGTGTGCCTTGCTCAGAGGAATGAGAGCTCCTACAAATCAAGCAGACAATATGTGCAAATAAGAAAATCTACTGCTTAATTTTTGTGAGTTCAGAAAATGTTTCATTTGAAACCTTTCTGAAGATTGAAAGTCTTCTTGAAAGCCTGCAAATAAATGATTCCTTCAATCTATGTAATGTATTATTTAGTGGCTTCTACGGATGAGTGATATGTGTAGTTTGAACAGGGTAGACAGGCTCCGAACTAGATATGTATTTATATAATAGAACAAATGTGGACGTCCAGACTCCTCCATATTTCAAGAATGAAGAGACATTTTAACTAGGATTGTTTTCCAATGCAAAGTGACAGCATAAAATTATATTTTGTGATGGTTGAGCACTATTCTGTACCCCCTAAATTGGAATTTGCACAGTGTGGAAAGTCTGCTTTCATTGGGTTCAGTGGCGTAAGCTAAGTTCTGAAAATCGTAGTTGTACGTGAAGTTTATTTGAGTCAGTTTGGGAGTAGTGAATCTCCGCATGAATAATCGTTTTTTTATGATTTCATTTTTATTTGTCATTGGTGGCGCTTGTGAAAGAAGCTGACTTTTCTTGTGCAGTCTAACAGCATAGTGTACGTTCTTTTTTCTCTTATTATTCGGGCAGCGATATTCGATTTCAGTTTGGGATGTTGTGCTGGACTACTTTCTAAAAAAACAATTTCACATTCTCCTACTTGTTCTTCCTAGGAAAAGATGGAAATCACTGCAACCTTCAAGCAGCAAAAATTTCGATTGGTGGAAGAAGGTTTTGATCCGTCAGTAATTGCAGATCCTCTTTATTTCTTAGATGATTCTCAGAAATCCTACGTACAATTGACAAGAGACATTTATGACAGGATCCTGACTGGTCATATCAAAATTTAACTGTGCGGAAAAAACTTCAGTGGATGAAATACTGAAAAATTGTACATTGTGAAAAGTATACCTAATTTGTTTAGGAATATTTTTATGTCTCCTAATTCTGTGACTTACTGTTAAATGTATTATAAATGATGACCCACAAAGGGGTTAAGTAGAATAGCGCCCTATGTGGAACCGTACATTTAGAGGCACTCGAATAAGTAATCCAACCCTTGATAAAGCGTCGTACAAACAGCTAATTCTTATTTAAAACCTAATGCATTTTCAAAACATCCATGGACCACTGTAGAGATGAACGCATTTGCGTTTTCCTACATTTATATATGAAATTGGTGTACTGTCTGAGCACACAATCATTACTAATTATTTCTTGAGTTAGTGTTTCATCTTCTCGTGATTAATGAACAAGGTTGTATAATTCTGGTTCTTTTCTCTTTAACACTTCGAATTTTATTACCAAACTATCATGAATGCCCACTGCAGGACTAATTCGCCTGAGCATCATCTTAATGAGATTCTAAACACGTATAATTGGATGAATTATAGCCTTCATTGTTCATGGTTTCACTACAGACATTTTCTGGGTTTCCTCACAAGAGTCTGTGTGTCTCTTTAACTTGAATGCAATGGGTAATGGTAGAACCTTTGTTGTTTAATACCTCTGCCAGGGCACAAACATTTATCTGCAAGAGATCTGAGTGCCTATCAGCCTCTGGGTTTCTACTCTGTAAATCACTTACTGAAGTCCAAAACGGTATAGTGCCCTTAATCTACTTCATGTTTGGATGGCAAAGCCCTTGATATTCTTATTGGCAGTATTCCTTCTGTATGCACTTGCACTGTCTGCTTTCCTTACAGTGACTTTACAATGTTAACACTTGATGCGCACTCCTCTTACTAGAATTTGCTTCCATTCCAGCATGTAGATAGAAACAATGTGTTCCTCAGGCACACACCCATAAATTGAAATAATGTGATTGGACTTTACTTTCTTGATTTAGGTTTGTTGTGGATGAAAGACTCTGAGCTATAATGTTTCTTCTTATGGGGAATAATTGTGACTGCTTACGCCTGACGTAATATGAACCTTACGAGCTTCTATTGTTCTGTTTACAAGTGTTCCTGTATTGTAAATCACTCTGTTGATCCTTGTCGATTCTCTTCATGAATCCTACTTGTAAGGATGTAAGTCACTGTGTTGACTTTGTAAAAAGAGTGAAATAAAATTAGGCAGAGTTCAAAGTCACAGTGGGATAACGGATATTATTGTTTTTATTTTTATTTTACTACCCTGGCAGAACAGATGTGGGAAAAACAGTCAGTGAGGCGATACCGACATTTTATATCTAAGGCATGCATGAGCAATTAATGTGAACGGTTCATTAGGTGATCCCCAAACCCACAGTCTTGTGAGGAAATAACTACTGTGAGGGGGGGGGGGGGGCGATGTGAAAGTTCAACTGACCTCCCATCTTGGCGGATGTGTAGGGGTTCTTGCTGTTCTGGATGCAATGCCCTGACCTCTACGGAACTACAGTTTGGGTGTGGGGTCGTGGGCCTCTACCTGCCCGGCTGAGGTCTAGCCATGTAGCGCTATGCCTCTTCATGCCTCTGGAGACCAAGAGCTGCCCGCTGCTGCCCTTTGACTCAAGAGACAAGGAGTTACCATGGAGCTGCACGTGGCAGATCAGCCCAGCCAGAAAAAAGGACAGGGGTTGGGTGTGGGGCTCTCAGGCTTGAGGTGAAGGCTGCCTGCAAGTGGAAGTGGAGTAGGAGACCAAACAGCTATACAGCTATGGAAAGTTTGCATCAGACTGTCTTTTCCCATCTTGTCATTGGCTGAGGGGTTAGAGAACTAGCTGACCTCACCGCAACCTGTGACAAGGTGGGAAAAGGTGGAGTCAAAAGATGATGCATGGATGATAGACAGGTCTCCAGAGTCATGTTGGGCTGTGCAGCTTCACACCCAAGGCAGGAGTGAACATTTTGGCCACTCTTTTTACAACGCGAACTTCGCCCAAGAGCTTTAGGGCGCTTTACTTGAGCAGCAGACTACATTACAGTAGGCCAGAATATGTTTTTTTTTATCATAACAGTATATTGACTAGGGAAATGAGAGAAGGAAATGGCATGAAATACAGATGGAAAGAACAAGTGAAAACAGGTAAGAAAGAACTGAAGAAAGAGGGAGAAAGGAATTACCGAAACAGAGCACCACGGTGCTAATGACAGAAAGAACAAGGAGAGTAGTGGGGAACGTGTGTGAGGGATAAAGACACACAGAGGGAACGAAAAAAGCAACAGAAGAAAACGAGGTAGAAAAACAACTGGGGAAGGACAGGCCTCATGGAACAGAGAAAGGGCGATTGATGTATGCATGAAGAAAGAACGATGAAAAAAGACGACAGAGAGCGCGAAGGGCTGGAGGGAAAGGCATTATAAAAGCGCACGAAAAGAGGGCAGAACATAACTATATACAATGAATAGATAGAAAGGGAGGGAAAGTGGCAGCGAAAAATATCAACACTATTTAGAGGGGATCGTGGGGAGGGGCTTGGAGTTTAGTATGTTTGGGGGGTGTAATTAAGCATGAGTGAGCAAGAACGTTTGTTAGCTTATGTATGAATGAACATATGTTGGGGAAGCGAGAGGAATCATCTGTGCCTGATGAGACTGCTCCAGGACACAGTAATTACCAAATGTTGGGGATAGTTGATATCGCAATCTCTACTTTTCTAGTAGAGAAATGCAAATAAATGAATGCACAAAACAGTGAAATATACAGGGAGTGCAGAATTATTAGGCAAGTTGTATTTTTGAGGATTAATTTTATTATTGAACAACAACCATGTTCTCAATGAACCCAAAAAACTCATTAATATCAAAGCTGAATATTTTTGGAAGTAGTTTTTAGTTTGTTTTTAGTTTTAGCTATGTTAGGGGGATATCTGTGTGTGCAGGTGACTATTACTGTGCATAATTATTAGGCAACTTAACAAAAAAAAATATATACCCATTTCAATTATTTAATATTACCAGTGAAACCAATATAACATCTCAACATTCACAAATATACATTTCTGACATTCAAAAACAAAACAAAAACAAATCAGTGACCAATATAGCCACCTTTCTTTGCAAGGACACTCAAAAGCCTGCCATCCATGGATTCTGTCAGTGTTTTGATCTGTTCACCATCAAAATTGCGTGCAGCAGCAACCACAGCCTCCCAGACACTGTTCAGAGAGGTGTACTGTTTTCCCTCCTTGTAAATCTCACATTTGATGATGGACCACAGGTTCTCAATGGTGTTCAGATCAGGTGAACAAGGAGGCCATGTCATTAGATTTCCTTCTTTTATACCCTTTCTTGCCAGCCACGCTGTGGAGTACTTGGACGCGTGTGATGGAGCATTGTCCTGCATGAAAACCATGTTTTTCTTGAAGGATGCAGACTTCTTCCTGTACCACTGCTTGAAGAAGGTGTCTTCCAGGAACTGGCAGTAGGACTGGGAGTTGAGCTTGACTCCATCCTCAACCCGAAAAGGCCCCACAAGCTCATCTTTGATGATACCAGCCCAAACCAGTACTCCACCTCCACCTTGCTGGCGTCTGAGTCGGACTGGAGCTCTCTGCCCTTTACCAATCCAGCCACGGGCCCATCCATCTGGCCCATCAAGACTCACTCTCATTTTATCAGTCCATAAAACATTAGAAAAATCAGTCTTGAGATATTTCTTGGCCCAGTCTTGACGTTTCAGCTTGTGTGTCTTGTTCAGTGGTGGTCGTCTTTCAGCCTTTCTTACCTTGGCCATGTCTCTGAGTATTACACACCTTGTGCTTTTGGGCACTCCAGTGATGTTGCAGCTCTGAAATATGGCCAAACTGGTGGCAAGTGGCATCGTGGCAGCTGCACGCTTGACTTTTCTCAGTTCATGGGCAGTTATTTTGCGACTTGGTTTTTCCACACGCTTCTTGCGACCCTGTTGACTATTTTGAATGAAACGCTTGATTGTTCGATGATCACGCTTCAGAAGCTTTGCAATTTTAAGAGTGCTGCATCCCTCTGCAAGATATCTCACTATTTTTGACTTTTCTGAGCCTGTCAAGTCCTTCTTTTGACCCATTTTGCCAAAGGAAAGGAAGTTGCCTAATAATTATGCACACCTGATATAGGGTGTTGATGTCATTAGACCACACCCCTTCTCATTACAGAGATGCACATCACCTAATATGCTTAATTGGTAGCAGGCTTTCGAGCCTATACAGCTTGGAGTAAGACAACATGCATAAAGAGGATGATGTGGTCAAAATACTCATTTGCCTAATAATTCTGCACTCCCTGTATTATTGTTTATAGCTATTACTGCGTCGAGAAAGAAAACAAAACGTAACATTAACTATCTTGAGGAGGAATGTGTGAACACTTGGATTTTTTTGCTGTGCCGTAACGGTGGCAGACCACATTTCTATAGCAGTACTCTATTCACGGCGACCCTGGCTTTGAAAAACCATTTTCAAGAAGGAAGACTGTATGTCGTGGACAGGCGTAACTGTAGTGAAACATTCCTTGTGCACCCAGTACTGTGCGTCACGTATGCCGAGTTTTAATTCAAGAAGGCCAGAAAATGATATGATTTAGTAATCTTCAGAAGTAGGCACAACTAGGCAGGCATAGGTGTAGGCTATCGGGCAGCAACGTGTTTACCCCTATGGAAATTTGAGAGATATTTAGGATTGTCTGTGAGTGACGCATGAGTCTAGAAGTGGCTTTGCCCTCCTATCTCAAAGTCAAGTAAATTTGTGTTTAAGGAAGGTTATGATGTCGCCAAGCCTAATTTCTGGCACTGGGGTAGTGCTCAGATAATTTAGAAGTCTGGTTGCTTCAGTGCACTGGCAATGGTGATGAGAGGAACGGGGTCACAGTGGGTGACTTACACTTACAGGGCCGTCATGGCCACACCAGAAGAATAATTATGCAAAGTAACACACATTTTAGAACAGTAACAAAACTTCGAATGCATTCGTCCATAAAATGACTAGACCAGTGGATAAAGCCCGTTTTATGATAAATGAGAAACCAGCGAAACTCACTTTTCAGGGATTATTGTAGGTATGGAGCAGAACTTACACAACATAATATGGTTTGCTATAGCACCATGCGGGTCCTAGAAAGGCTGCAGGTTGTTATTTATGACCTGTAGCTTATGGAGGGGAACATCAGCAGCAAGCACTTAGGCTAGAATGAGATAAATGTCTGTATTTTCAGTAACTCCTAATGTCTAATACAAAATTGCTGCCTTTCTGAAAACATTCAAAATAGCACTTGTGTGTTTCACTGATTGCAGGGAGGCATTTCATCAACAATACTGATAACGCCGTTTGATATTACTGCTGCTGTCCGAGTCCTACGTATGAGAGATACTGTGATCTTTAGGTAGTTGAACAATAGCATTGCTGGATAAGCTTATAAGATTTTTCTAGGTCTGTAAGATTTGTCTCGGTCTGCCTACGATTAAGTGTTGTTTAACGTTTGAATTGTTCACATTTCCCCCTATGTGTAGAGTCTCTGCCATGAGATGCGACTGAGGCCCGTGAGAAAGAACCAAAACATCTTGAAAATAATAGGCCACATAACCTTGCGTAGCATAGATTTACTTAACTATGTGAAACATATATAGCTCTTCAGCACACTTTAGGCGACATTATGCTGAAAGATCCACTATTTTGTCACAATTTCTGCAAAAGTTTCTTGGGGCTGCTGCGCCCCAGCACTGTGGAGACAGTACAGTTTGCCTGGCACACCTCAAAGGTACTAGAATATTATAAGAGTGTCAATTTAGAACCTCTGGGTTTTTAGCAGGCATATAACGAAATTGGGCTTTAAAATGCACGTTTCAGCTCATTTTGTTTTCAAAATGTTCACAGGGTTGAACCCTCTCCAAACACATTTGTTGGAGGTCAGGCGCTTGACCCCCTTTGCTCACTCAATTCTACCCAATTGGAGGAAGGTATTATGCCCCGAAGTTCACAGGCCGCCTCTGCTGATACCTGTAAATACTTTTTTGGACTTATTGGATATACTGCAGTTGGTACATTGTTTTATAGTGTCTGTGGCGTAAATACATCACCATAGATATGTTCACATTAAGGGCCATATGTACGAACACTTTTTCCCATAGACACAGAATGGGTAAAAACCTTTGCTACATCTAGCCCTAAACCTCTCTAGTTGGTCTTGCTGTTTTTCGGAAGGTTGCCTTGTTAACAGCTCCCATCATAATCAAATCATTAACATTTATAAAGCGCGCTACTCACCTGTGCGGGTCTCAAGGCGCTAGGGGAAAAAGGGGGGGTTATCGCTGCTCGAACAGCCAGGTCTTTAGGAGTCTCCGGAAGGCGGAGTGGTCCTGGGTGGTCCTGAGGCTGGTGGGGAGGGAGTTCCAGGTCTTGGCCGCCACGAAGGAGAAAGATCTCCCACCCGCCGTGGAGCGGCGGATGCGAGGGACAGCAGCGAGTGCGAGGCCAGAGGAGCGGAGGAGGCGGGTGGGGACGTAGAAGCTGAGGCGTCTGTTGAGGTATTCCGGTCCCTTGTCGTGGAGGGCTTTGTGTGCGTGGGTGAGAAGTCGGTAATCAGTAATACTAGAACCGTTGCTCTTCTGGGTCATCTGTAAATCCTTTATTGAAAAACAATGTGGATAGCATGGCTGAGTGAAACCAATCCTTATCACCCACTCACTGAAGAGGCAAGATGAAACCCGTGCACCTGTTTTATACATTATCCCACGAAAGTGAATAGCGCTAGGACCCACTTTGAAACATCCTGCCAGAAATAACTGTTGCCTTTCTAGCTGCTATTGTAATTTGATCAGTTGTGCATAACACTGTGTTCTTTGACATTAGAGACAATCTGTCCTGATGGTCTTGATGAGTTTTTAATTTTAATTAACTGGGCCAAAACATTTCATAAAACAAATCCCATTTACTGACAGTTAGTAGTTCGCAGTCGTAGTTTCTAACCATATCTGCATTAAAAAGTCATTTGGTACTGAGGGAGAGGTCATTGAATCTTCCACATTAAAGTATGGCTGTCTGGACTGTACTGTGCGTGATTCTTTACTAGCACATGGAAATGCACCTGCAGGCACTGTATTTTTATAGTTGTTCCCTCAAGGGTATTCCTTGCTTTCTGCTTAGAATGTACAATTATTTTATGGCTATTTGCATAAATGTATTCTCAAATGGCTAGTTACTTGATTTTGCAAATACTTAAAAAGTTAACTTCAGTTTTTCCTATTATTGGTAGGTTTTCATCTGTCCATTCCAAAGAGATCCTACAGTATCTTTGTTATCCTTTGTATATTTGAGGATACTCCTAGGGAGTAGTTTATATGTCCATGGCTGTCAACTATTTATTCTTCTTATCATCAAATAGCTAATTAACCTACGCATGAAGGCAAAGGAAGAAAGTTTGGACTACATTTTCCTGCCAGAATGTTGAATTGCTCCACTCTAGGCTAACTAGATGTTTGTTTTTCTAGTATGCATTTGGAAGTGGACCACAGTGACTTCAGTTGTTCCTCTAGCAAGGCTGTCTTCTTTCTCGATAAGCCTTTTATTACCTGTTGACTGCAAGTGTTTACTATTGACGTAGGCTGCACATAGCTGTTTGGGGTCTTACCACCATCACCTTCTCTTTTTGGACTCTGAAAAACCTTTTAGTAGTAGTCCACTTATGGAACAAGTGTCACATCTATCACCTCCTTCTTTGGACTCTGAAAATACTTATCATAGTAATCCACTGATGGACAAAACTTTCAACAAAATCACCTCCTCTTTTTGGATTTTGAAAAGACTTATAGAAACCCACTCATGGACCAAGTGTCACTGACCACCAACACCTCGTTTTTTGGACTCTGAAAATACTAAGGACCTGATTTAGTTATTGGTAGACGAAAATATCCACCAAAATCTAAATCCCGTTGGACATAGGAGTAAACCATTTTCCAATCTCTAAATCAAGCCGGTAGTGTAGTAATCCACTCATGGACCAAGTGTAAATTACCACCGTCAACTCCACTCTGAGAAGTCTTATAGTAGTAATGCACTCATGGGTCAAGTGCCTTTTAACGTAGTCTAGAACTGAGGTATCAACTAATATTGAGTATGTAATTGTGTTGTGGCATTTATATATGACTTCATAAACCTCTATAGGTCACTTAAACTCAATTTCAGATGGGTAGAACCCTGTGCCGTATGGGAGTGCATGATTGGCAGAGTTTTGTATTTGTGATCCCTTATGTATGAAGTATTCTGATCTAATGTCTTAAGTGACTAGAGAGGTGGTCTTGTTTTGTCTTTCGGCAGAACACCTAGCAGCGTGATCGAGGAGGAAGTGTGAAAGAGAGATATGTCAAATATAATTCTAGTTAGGAGTAAAAAAAATATAATCAGCTATGCAGCACCCATAGCACCAGGCTAGCTAAAACAGGTGTGGGCATGAACACCAAAAAAAAGGGGGGGGGGTTAATTAGAGAAGGCCCAATAATAAATAAGACAACATGCGCTATGTTGGAGGAGTACAAGTATTCCAAACGGGCAAGAGTGGAAGATGGTAGCATGAGCAGATGGCATGCACCTTCTATTACTATGGCAGTGAGATAGCTACAAATGACAAATGTGTATGTTATGCGATAGTCCACAAATCATATTTCATCTTTAATGATTACAGTTGAAAGAAAGTCTTTGGTCGTTAGCAATTTTGGTGTGAGATGTATTATGCCTATCTAGGCAGTGTTACAACCAATAGCATATTTAATTTCCTGTCAAAGATTTATCTCATATTACCAAGGGTTCTGCTTTTAATTGTGTCCCATCATCTCTGAGCTATCCACCACTCAGTTTAGAGGAAGAAATATGAGACTTGAGGGGGCTGGTGGTCCTGTTTTTATACTTCATTCTGCTGGGTGTAGGAGAAGGCTGTTATATTCACTAAATGTGCTGTACAAACCCAAGGCACTCCAAGCACCGCCCACCTGTTTACTTATATGCTGTTGGGTAGGTTGCTTATTTGGGGTTCCCCATGCCAGAGGTTGAAACAGAAGGGCACGACTTCAGACATTTGAGGAAAAGGTATTTTTCGTGTAGAGCCATTATCAGAATATACACATTGGAGAGTTGTTTCAAGTTACCAGGGGCAGAAGTAAATGGGATTAAAGGGAGTCTATATTCTCCCTCAGATAATATAGTTATTGTTGTCTTGTAGGTTATCAAACCAAAGTAACCAAGACACTTACTATGAGTGTGGATAAACATAAGAAAATGATATAAAATATAACAGTGGTAACTCGGTGGAGCATTGCTCTCCTCAAGTCCGTTGTTGTTTGCAATTGCTTAAAATGTCACCATTTTGCTATAGGTCTGTGATTCTTAACCTGTGATCCGAGGACCACTGGGGGTCTGCAAAGACTACTCAGGGAGTCTGCAACTGCTTCGAACATTAAATATTAGTAACAAATTATTAAATGATAGATAAAGAAGCAAACATTGCAATTGAAAATTGTAAACATTTTGTACAAGTGGAGGAATTTGAATTTGGAGGGTAAAAATTAAGTTAGTATCCTCAGATTAATTCATGTATTCAGTGTAAGGGCAACAAACAGAATATGGAATGGAGGATGGGTGGACTCATTGGATTTTAAAAAGCTCAAACTTTCCCATTGAAATTTAAATTTTTTATGTTTAATTGTGAATTAATTGAAATTCCATCTTTTGTATATATGTTTAATGAATTCTGTTTGTATTTTTAATATATTGTTTCACAGTTCTGATTATCGAAAATACTTAGGCTGGGATCCCCGTCTTACAGTAATTACTCAGTTGGAGTGCCCATATTAAAAAATGATTAATTGGGGATGCCCATGTTCCAGTAATAGTGAAGTAGGGATCTACAGAAGTCAAAAGTTTAAGAACCACTGGCATAGGTCTAATGTGTGTGTTTTCATTGCTGTTATGCCACTATAGACAGAAACTTCACTTTGACTACATAGTAAAACAGCAGCATGTTTGTCTGTACTTACCGTTGTGTAAGGAAATGTAAACTTGTTGCAAGATACTTTATTTACTCACACATTCCACACTTTGTTGTCCATGGACACAAGTCTTTAAAATATCGTCTCTCTTCCAAATGTGTAATATAGCTGTAACTGCGACAGAAATATGACACAATTTATTGACGGCGTAACGCTCTACTCTAAACAACTCTGTCCTAGAGAAACGTGCCTCTGTTAACCTCTTGCCTCATGAATTTTAAATCGATCCATGCTGAAAAATATATAAAAAACATCCATGCGTTTATCTTCTTAGCTACACGGGGGTGATTAAAAATAGTTTTAAAAACTGGAAATCTACTAATCTGTTAGATCTGCTCCTGAATTAAGGGTACGTTGCTGACTTTGTGGGATTCATAAAAATCCCAAGGAGTGCTCCTGTAAATTCCAAAGTTCATAGCTTTCCATAAATGTCGCTACTAAAAAGGCACTTAACTCATGTGAAATGTTCTCTTGAGGGATAATTTTCATTAGTATAGCATTTGCTTAAATATGCATTTGCATAGCTCATTTTATGTTTTTTTTTAATCTAAAACGGGAGGGTATTTTTTTCCTGTGAAGATACCCCTTCTTCCCTTACTCCGAAATCAAATATGAGGTTACTTCCTTACCACCGAGACAGCACAATTGCAATTCTTTCTTGAAGGTCATGTTTTTCGCCTGTTTTCTTGATTAGAAAACTGTGGATTCTTTTTAGGTATGCATAAAGTTTGCATACCATGTAATCCTTGTAACACCCATTTCCTTTCCTTACTCATGCAGGACTGTCCACAAACTAAGCAGGTGTGTCTACATGACTAAATCGATTTGTGTTTTCAAATATCAGCAATTGCTGATTCTGTGATATCGAATTTGGATTTTAGTGAACCATTTTACTCATCTAAACTAGGCCTTCGAAAAGTTTAATAGTCAGTCGCTGGCCAGTTTAATCATCAGCCGCGGGCCTATGTTTGATAATCATTTTTGTTAAATTAAGAATATTGAAATTATGGCAAAATTCAAGCCTGGCCTTCTTCATTTATTTATGAATTGGTTGTTGATTTGTAAAAAATTAGTAAAGTTGTATCAAGTGAATAATGCAAATGCGGGTCCACATTTAACTACAAAAATGGTATGTTTGTGATGTACTGAATAATACAACGTCATATGTTTAAAATCTGACTATCCCAAATAAATGCTCGATTAAAGCAGCATCCATATAAAAACAAAGTGTAATAAACCTCAGCATTGCCTTGTTATTGTGAATGAATTGCAGTTGCGTTCCTTAGTGTGCAAATCCAAAGCGCGGTGCCCACACATGCATGGGCTCGCCATAAATTAGATTCGTGTCCTTGGAACAAGTGCATTTGGTAACCAGAAGGTTTGCATGACATTTTATAGCATCATTTCGTGACACAGTGTTTTATTGCAAATGTGAATCTGCAATGTGGGAGGTGGGACTTTCTCCGTCCAGGTTAAATGTGAATAGTGCGATGTGATGCTAGCTTGAGCGATTCAACCAGAGTCTTGTACTAGACCTTTTGTGGATGTTCGTTTCAGACTCTTCTGTTGTGCAACTCTATTGATGTACAATGACTTCTGAAAAATATCAGTTATGTGGTGTCTTCCATTTTTTTATGAAAATTCAAATTATACACCACTGCCATATAAAGTGAAGGGGATTTACAGGCACGGCATACAATAAGGCACAGAATACTAATCCACTTAAAATGTTCTAAATAAATTGCCATTGTAACTGGAATAATTTACTAAATTAACCTTCAAATTGTTAACATTTGTAGCAATAAGTAATGTTAACTGCTCCTTGTTTTATTTGTTACTCGACAGTCTGAGCTATTGCAGAAACTATAGTTTGTAAAAACATTTGTATTTTTAAATAAAGTACTTTTGGGAATGAAATAAACCTTTAATGTTTTTAACAGTGTTGTTTCGGTGGTAGGTAAATTGATCTAAAAATAAGGATTATGTATAACTTTCTGCTCAGTGCAATGTTCCCTTGCTGTCTAATGAGCTTTCAAAAATGTCCCCTCAGGTCCCAATGTCTCTGGATAGGTGCTACTTTGATCTCTTACAGCTCTTTCTGGACCAGGACCGGTATGCAGGCTACGCGGCTGCAACTCTTGGAGAAAATTAGCCCTAGTGCCAAACAAGCTAATGTATGTGTGCCTGTATGCCAGCATGTTCCTGTGTTTGTTGTCACAGCACATAAGTCTGACAGCCTTTTGCTACTGGCAACTTCTTCTCTCCATAATCTTTGGAATTAAACTGGAAGTTTTGCACTCTGTAGAGCATCCCTGACGTATGCACAGCCCTGTTGACTCGCCAGGGCAACTGGAGCAGCCACACTGGCAGTTTAGGTTCAGAGCAGGAGTGTAGACAGCCAGGCCTGCAGCCCTGGAATCATTCAGAGCCTGGACCAATCCCTTAACAAACTGACATTGGTCTATATCTTGAAGCCTGCTTTCCCACATTGCAAGGAAATGAGTGACTATCTTTCTCCTTGCTCGCTCCTCCTGTCAGCAACTTCTGCATATCAGGGCTGGACACTGGAAGCAGGAAAGCCTGGCTGACCCTTCAGCTCCTCCCGCGAAGACTAGGGTAACCACACCTGCAGCAGGACAGAAATTAAGCTATCACTTGTCCAGAGACCAGCGCATAGGCCAAATTTCACTTGCAACTGACATGCCTTCATCAGCTTTACACTCAGCAGCAGAGCTATCTCTCACCTGCCATAGTCAGCAGAACTTCCACTGACTCTGTTTCCACAGAGAGTGAAGCTACACCTCAGTGATAGCAGAACAACCCCTTGCTCAGCTGAGTGATATGTTGCTCATAGTGGTCATCAGGGCTGCTCCTTGCTTGTCACAAGTAGCAGTGCAACCCCTCATTCGACACTGAGAGCAGAGCTTGCCCCCTCCCTGGTTACAACAGCAAATGTATGTTTTTCTCTGCTGACCTATTCTTTACATGTGCATACCTCACTATGGCCCTCATTATGACCCTGGCGATCGGCAGTAATATGGTGGAAAGTACTGCCAACAATCTTGGTACCACACCAACCGCCACAGCGGTAACGCCCACTGGGCTGGATATATCAATCTCCTGCCCGGGGGCCGTCACTGTACCGCATGCGGGATAATGATCCCGCCTACCGCCATGGTTTCCATGGCTCCGTTGCTGCCACAAAAACCATGCAGGTAGGCACTATCAATGACAGGGAATCTTTTCCCTGTCACTGATAGAGGTCTTCCCCGCCCGTCCCCCTCCCCAGAATCCCTCTCCACCCCCCTTCCTCTCCAAACCCCCCCTTCATTCACACCCCTGTGCTTAGGGGGTCCTCCAGCAGGAGACGGGACGGGACGGGGCGCTGCTGCCACCAGCAGCATCCGCCAGCAGAATGGGTCATTATACGGCTGGCAGCGGTCTACTGGTATGGCGCTGGTGGTGGCAGAAGCGCCACATTACCGCCATCCGCTGGCATGGCCACAGCCGGATTTCTGCCATCCTTCTGGCATAAATCCAGCTGTGGTCATAATACAGCAGACGGCTGGTAGCCGCAACGATAGTCTTTTGGCGGCCATTGCCGCGGTGTGGCGGTAGGCGGTTTTTGCTGTCAGTGACATAATGAGGGCCTATATGATTAATTACCTTTTGATCTGTCTAGCTTTCTATTCAATCTACCTGTCTTCAACCATCTGTCCCTTAGATTAGCCCTTACTTGATAACATTGTCACATTCTGTACAGATTAGGGGAGGCACTGTAAGAGCCAAACCCACCCCCTGCAGAGCACCCCCATTGGGAAAATTGACTCACTCAGGTTTGGAGGTCACAAGATGTGGCCCTGCAGGGGCGTAGCTTCCATCTTTTGAGCAGGTGCAGTGGCACTGAAGCCCAGAGGAGGGAATGGGGCAGTCAACCCGAATTATTTCAGACAGCAGCTAGGGGGCCCATTTTCTTCATTACACTAGGGCCCATATCACATTGGCCACACCACTGAGTCCCGGCCCTAGGAAACACATCTATAGAGAAACCCTCATCCTACAACCAAAACACTCACACTTTCTTAGTGTAGTGCAAAGTTTGCCATTTCATTCTTTACCCTTTCCTCACATATGGCCAACATCTATCCAAAATCACAGGCCTGAGAATGCTCATGAGAAGCTACATAACTATTGATAACTGCCCTACAAAATCGAGAGAGAGTTTCACAAATCCCTCATGCTCTTGAGAAAGGAAACCTAGGAAACACAATAGAGACACATGCAAAGGGGTACAAGAGAAGATGAGGAATGGGGTGAGGTATTTTATCAGGACAGAAATGTTGTAAGCCGAATGCAAGTAGACAAACGTTCCTGCTATGACCGCCTGAGCTAGCAATTTAAAACCCTTACTCTAAGATTACACAGATCTACCAAACCACACACAGTTGGGCAGACACCCTGACATGGGTCAGGCAGAGGGTCAAATAATCCCCACCCAACTGTGATACACCACACACAGTGATAACCTTAAGACCACTTTACCTTGCCACGGGTTGCCCAGAAGAAGCTTAATGCTGCAGTAATTTTCATTGATGTTGATGCCACACATGCTTCTCTGATAAAGAAATGGTGTAGAGTTTGAGAAAAGGATATTGAGACACTATTATTAACCCAGTACTTGCACAACATTAGTATGAAACAAACCAGTATAACATGCCAAGATAACTAATGGGGAAACATGCGGTATGCCATGTGTTACACATCATAGAATGGAACTAAATACCAGGTAAAATAAACAAGGGCGTCACTCAATTGAACAGAAATTAGATTCTTAATATGGGACTATGGTAAATAAGAATCCAAGGTAAGTTGTGTAAAAACATATACTTGCCAGTCCTCCTCCTCCATCTGCCCCAACCAGCCCTCCCATCTCTCCCTGAGGCTTATGAGTGGCTTTATTGTGTTCGTGATCAGAGTTTGATATATCTGGTATACCCCGCCCTTGCCCAAACCACCCATCAGGACCTTTGCCTCTGCTGGGCTAAACTCAGGGAGGACCGTGCCAGCCTGGACATGGACGCTCGGAGAATATCAAAGCTGTAGGTATTTGTGAAACTGGGTCCTTGATAGTGAGTACTGTTGTTGCATTTCCTGAAAGGACAGCATGTGAGAGCCCACCCAGACATCTCCCAGGAGTAAAATGCCTATGTTGTCCCATTTGTGGGACCCTCCAAAGGGGAGACCTCACGGAGCCACATCCCTTACCACAGTGGGTTCTCTCGGGTGAGGCCCGCCAACCACCCTGTTTCTCGCTTTGCCGCCCACCACCCCTTACGCACCATCTTTGTCACTTCAGGAGTCTAGCTGGGTAGGGGGGCACCACACAGCAGTTTAATGAGCTTGGAGAAGCCCATTGTCAGAAGTTCGAGTTGGTATGCTGGGTCTGACCACCCACCTCCCAGCCAGTCATTAAGTACCAGCAGTTGTGCAGCAAAATAGTAGAAGTACAAATTGGACATTCCAAGCCTCCCTTCATGAACGCCGCGCTGACAGTTGTGCAATGCAAGCCGTAGGTGGGAGTTATACCACATAAATTGCCGCGCCACGGAGTCCATTTCCTTAAACCATCTCTAGGGGAGCTGATAGGGTAAGTTCCGGAGAAGATAAAGGATGTGGGGCAGTATCATCCTCTTATACAGAGCGATTCTCCCCAGGACATTAAGGGGTAGGCTCTGCCATCTCGTAAGGTCTTCCTTAATCTTCTGGGTAAGCGGTGAGATGTTAGGAGACCATGCCAAGGAAGCTATTCTGTCGGATTGGATTTTAATCTTGCCAATCATAGCAGTCCCTCGAGGGGTGCAACGGGACCAGTACAGACTTTTCAGGGTTAAGCACGAGGCCTGAGGCCTCAAAGAACAGTTTCATTAACTGGGTTAGTCGAGTAAACAAGCACGTCATCAGCGTATAAGGCAATGCGGTCCTCCCGTCCGGTGGGCCAAGCCTATCCGCTGTATAACGGGTCTTGTCATATGATTTTTCGCTAGTGGTTGAATCGCCAGGGCAAAAAGAAGTGGGGATAACAGGCATCCCTGGCAGGTCTCCCGGCGGATGGGGAAGGGGTCTGAAACCACTCCATTAACCTTCACTGGGGCAGTTGGGTTGGAATAGAGGAGCTGCACCAACCTTCGGTATCTAGGGCCAATCCCTGCATTTGTGAGCACTTAGAAGAAATACGACCAATCAACTGTATCAAAGGCTTTTTCGAAGACTATAAGGAGCAGTGCCAAATGTGAGGGCAGAGAATGGCGGAAGGCCAATGCCATATGGAGCAGCCGGAGGCAGTGTCAAGTACTTCTGGTTGGCATGAGCCCGCATTGATCTGGGTGTATTAGAGAGGGTAGCACCTTCTTCAGTCTAGCAGCGAGTATTGTGGAGAAGATTTTTATTTCAGTATTGAGAAGTGAAATGGGATGGGATGGTAGGCAGAACAATGCACTGAGGGTTGGTGGGACTTTGGAATCACCACAATAGTGTCCTGGTCAAGGTGTAAGGGGAAGTTTCTTGCCCACTCACCCTCGGCATATAGATTCAGCAGTTGTGGGGCTAAAAGAGCCCCAAACTTGCTGTAAAGCTCTTCCGGGAACCCATTGGGACCCAGAGTCTTGCCTGGGGTTAGGGTCGAGATAACCTCCATGATTTCCTCCAGTGTTATGGGTTTCTCAAGGTCCTTTTTTCCTGCGGCAGAGATGTGGGGGAGGGACACGTCGCACAGTAGCGCTGCCTCCCACTCCAACTGTGGTCGTGGTCGCTCTGCATAAAGCCCAGTGTAATAGGCGGCAAAGCTCTGGGTGATAGATTGGGCCATCGTACAAGAGTTGCCCGAGTCATCTATGATTTCGGGGACAATTCTACCAGCTAGGGGTCGGGATGCTAATCAGTGCAGCAGTTCACTATTCTTGTCCCACCCAACCATATAATGGGGCAGTCGAGCCACGCACCATGTGTT
Organism: Pleurodeles waltl; assembly: GCF_031143425.1. Taxonomy (NCBI): domain Eukaryota; kingdom Metazoa; phylum Chordata; class Amphibia; order Caudata; family Salamandridae; genus Pleurodeles; species Pleurodeles waltl. Next base: position 714,827,425 of record NC_090436.1, read on the forward strand.
TAGCAGATTTAAGGGTAAGATAGCAGATTTCTTCCCTAATTAACCCCAGTTGTCTGGTGGTGATTGCATGGTTTGTGAGGGGGATTTGCATTTCCAGACGTAGTGCCTGGGCCTCAAGGCTTGCAACCCGCTGGTTCTTTGTACGTTCTCGCATCCTGAGGAGATGTCTAGCATGCCCCCCGGAGGCTAGCCTTGCAGGCCGCACACACCGTGCCCGACGACTGCACGGAGCCAACATTGTGTGTGACGTAGTGGGTGCGCTCCTTTCTCAGGGCTTGGACATAGTCACCATCCTGGAGGTACTAAGGGCCTTATGTACGAACACTTTTTCCCATAGACACAGAATGGGTAAAAACCTTTGCTACATCTGGCCCCAAGTGTTTAACCGCCACAAAGGGTGTTGGGTCCTGTCAGGGTCATCCATCTGCACAAGAAGCAGTGCATGATCAGAGATCCTGCACAGGAGTATCTGTGTCCCTGTAAGCCGGCAGACATCTGATGCTGGCATAAAAAGGAGGTCTATCTTTTCGTGTGGGTGGTGTGCCATTGATGTGTGTGTGTATTGCCTCATTCTGGGTTGCCAGACCCACCACACATCACAGAGTCCCAGACCATCAGCCCAGCGATGCAGTTGCTTGGTTCAGGCGCTTCCCTTCTCCGACAGTCCGCTGGTGGTATCAGACTGTGGGCACATGACTACGTTAAAGTCACCCCACTAAGAGGGCCAAGCCTGGGGGCAGTTGCGCCAGAATCTCTTGGAGAGTCACCAGGAACCGTTCCACTATGCCAGGGGAGGTGTACACACTTAGGAGGTTAATCGGTTGGCCATTCAGTGTTCCCAACACAGCGACATATCGACCCTGCGGGTCTAGTTTAACCATAGTGGTCACAATGGGCACCGAACGATGCAGCAGTATTGCCACCCCCTAGGGCCTCTTGAAAAGCCTGCATGATATGCTCTGTCGTATCCGCCTCATCGTAGCATAGGGCACCGGGTGCCCAGCAGGTTCTTTTTCTGGAGCAGTAATATAGAGGGGGCAAAGTGACGAATAGCGCCAAAAACCGCAGTGCGTTTCATTTTATATAGGAGTCCATTGACATTCCAGCCCCGGAATGTGCAGGAGATCAGTGTTCAAAGGCATTTAGGACTTCATGTACGTCCAGATTTCCAAGGGAAGAGGCCTGCAGGCAAAAAGCCTCTCTATGAGAGCCATCAGTAGAAAGTCGATCTAAGGGTATGACAGGACCACCTGAAAGAAAATTGTTAACACACGCAGAATACAACTGCAACTTGTCCTCAAAATCTACTGCGAGTACTTCCTCAAACACCCCAGCTGCCCCGCCCTATACCTCCCTCCTGAAAGCAACTTTTGCCCAAGAACACAACTGAATACCCCAAACCAATGTGTCTGTAACAGGTGTGGAGTGGTGGACCCCTCCATATAGTCGGAGTTCTACAATAAGGCCCCTGTCCCACTACCATTGTTGGTCAGGAGATCTCCCTTCATCTCCTCTAGGTCTGAAGGGGATCAATGTTTGTTCTTTGCCTTATAGTAAGGAGGGTGTTTGGCTAAGGCAGTCATATACTTGGCTTGGCAAGGGCTGCTCTTCCTCTGAACGATCGGCTGCAGCCGGTCCCGGCAGAGCCGAGGGCCCAGCAGAGTCCACCTCAGATGAGCGGGTCACTTCACTCTGTTTTCTGTGGCAGGACCGGGTGCGCTCCCGCTTATGCCTCAGTCCCAGTGAACCATCTCATTTGGATCTTGGGGAACCCTGTGGGTGGGGAGGGAGTCTTCTTCGGGACCTTGAGGCGCGTGGGATCAGCAGCATGTACGACAGTTGCATCGTCCTAAGCTTCTACCTGACCGCTTCATATGGGCGGCGCTTGTTCTGTTGCTCACGTGTGTAATCTGGAAAAAATAGGATTTTGTGGTTTTCCCATCAGAGATCAGTCTGCACTCTCACTTCTCTAAGGAAGACACCCCGATCATTGAAATGAAGGAATCTGGCAGTTATTGGCCTCCATTGCCCTCCCCATGGGGGCCAGGGTGCTAGTGAGCTGGGGGCTCGATCAACTGCAAACTAGTGGGGCAGCATTTGCTCTGGCAGCCAGGTTCGAAGCCACTGCTCCAAGAACTCGACGGTCTGGGTCTTCTCCACACCTTCACGGAATCCTACAAAGCGCAAGGTATTGCTCTGGGAGCTAATTTCTACATCCTTGGCTCTGTGGTGCTGTTCTCCTGTATGGGTCAGCAGCTGAGCAAGTTCAGGGATCTCATCGTCTATTGTTGAGACACGATCTTCTGCCTCTTTAATACGGCCTACTGCTGTCCATAGGTCTTGTCCGAGCAGGTCCACATCTTCGCGTACCTCTCCAATCTTGGTCTCGACAGCTTGTTGCGAGGACTGAATAGCCTGAGGGATGGTGTCCAGACCCTCCATCGTGGGGGTTCCGGGCACCAAGGCATCATTCCTTTGAAGGTTCGATTGGGTAGGGAACTGGTTGATGTGTTGCTGGGATGCGGGTGGCTTCTTGTTGAGTCAGTCTTTCCCCATGACGAGACTGGAGGGGTCCGGTGTTGCAGATTTCGGCTTTCTGCCCCTCCGTCTCTGCACCTTTGGTGTGTGGTACACCAGCAACTGTCTAGAGGATGTAAGCCAATCTCTTCCACGTCACTTGCGCACCTGCCAGTGACTAGTTTGTACTCGTCGGGAAAGCACTCCACAGGCATCAAGGTCCTGGCTCAAGGGATTGTTCAGCTGCAGCCAGTGAACATGAACTGGGATGGGGGGAGCCCCAGGGACTCTCCGGGCTGGCCGCTCCTCTTGACCCCCACGCTAACAACCTCACTGGGGTTGCTGTGGGCCTCGCCACTTCCACGCATGTAGCCTGCTTCTGGCCGGGCTTCATAACCTGCTCACACTTTGGCTGGATATCCATGGGCACCTTCCAATTGATGGCAATCATTGCAGCACCAGGGCCTGGGGGCTCGACCCACAGTCCCACCTCAGGCCACTGCACCCTACCGCACCTCACTCCCTCGTCAGTGTGGCCTGGACTTTACATCCTGTCTGGGTGGTGTTCTCTCGAGGCCTCGCTCTGGTTCATGCAATCGGGCCTCACCACGCCTCACTTCTCCATTCCCCCGTCACTTGTCTGTCATCCAGCCCGATTCGCTTGGCACGCTAGGCCCGATGGGGGCACTCGACAAGGACATTGCCTCATCTAGTGCCTCTACCTTGCAGCCCTCTAAACCGGTCAAGTCTCTTCTCCGGCCCCTGCTCGCTGCAGGATCGCCGCTGTAGGTGATCGGGCCTTTCAGCCCTCCCAAGAAGCTGGACTGCTCATCACCAGCCGCTACTCCTCACCTTCTGGCATGGTTTTTCTTGATGGGCCTGGGTCTCTAGTCGGGCCTGTTCTCTTGGCACCGGAAGTTCGGACATCACAGGACCCCAGGTGCCCCAATGGCCGCAGCTATACTGGTCGGGGTGTCGGTCATTAGAGTCTGCAGTGGCTGCCTGGCTGTATTTTACTGCTCCACTCGGGCTCCAGCTGCAGGCCATGCCAGTGGCGTGGCTCTCCTCTAGTTCCTCCGAGCCCAGGAGGAGTTCTCTGCTTGGGCCCCCCTCACCAGTTCTTCTCTTCATGGGTGCTCCACATCAGCCGGTCCGCTCTCCCGATCTCTCAGCCCCACAGGCCCGCCCATCGCGGGCAGCCGGTCCAGTCTAGCCACCCTGTGGGTGGTCGGATCCTCGCACGTGAGGCGCCATGTTTCAGCTCCGGGCCTGGTCTCCTCTGGCAGGCCGAATCTCCAGCCGGCTGTTCCTCCAGACCCCTAGGCTTTATGGTCACCACAGGCCCCCTTACCTTGCCTCGGGGGGGAGTGTGATCACTGAGAATGGGTTTCTGGGCATGGGATACCGGGTCTTCTAATGGGGGATGACGGAGGGGCCCGGAGCACACTTAGAGTGCGACCGCCTTCTTGATGTCCAAAAAACGGACTCATCAGTTTTGTTGATAGAATTGATCTCTATAGTTTTAGCCAGATCAATAACTTCAATCAGCTTTGGGTCTCTGCAACTTAACAGCCTTTATTTAATTTTCTTTGAGAAACAGTTGATTACAAACTGATCTCTAATAAACGTTTCAGATGGTGCACCAAAATTGCAAGGGGCTGCCAGACTTCTAAGAGCCGAAATAAATGCTTCGAAAGACTCTTCTAATGTTTGCTTCCTCTTGGAAAATAAAAATCTTTCCAACAAAACACTAGTTTGTTCAGGAAATGTAATCTTCAATCTACAAATATCTTCAGAATATTAATTCCAATCACCTGATTCTGCAGATGGTGGAGTTGGTTGTGTTAAGTTGTCAAATAACTATCTGCCTTCATTCCCCAGATGACTGAAAAGAATAGATGTTTTGCGCTTATGTTGAAAACCAGCAACCCCACCGACAATTAGGTAACTTTCAAAACACCTTAACCATGCACTTCATTTGAGAGGTGGTTTGCCTGGAACTTGTAAGAATGGGGATATCTGTGCAAAAGTATTTGCAGCCATGTTTTATTTTGCCAACAAAGCTGTTGATGCTTAGTTGTTACCTTGATTAATAATACTCTTAAAACTGTATGCAACTAATATTTAGCTGTTTTGATAATCACACATTAACATGCAGGCATCTATTTGGCTGATCACAATTTTGGCTGCACAAGTATGGGTCTCATGTTGCTCTCCATATTGAAATTGAAAACGTGATGCGCTACTTGTAAGGTGTGCTCATACCTGTATTAGAAAATCCAATAATCCTCAAACTCCACTATTTAAGACTTAAACATTGTGATGCGCTTTGACATAAGGTGTGCCCATCGCCATTGTAGAAATATTGTATTCTATTTTAAAGGATAGCAGTCTAGTCAATTTATCCTCTCCATCCAATGCTCCACTTCCTATTCGTGCATGCATGCACACAATAACTAGATTACAGAGAGTGTGTGTGGCAAGACGTGACCATCTAGAAAACATTTTTCTTCTTTTTTAATATGGAAAGTATCAGCTGGGCTGTTGGACCTTGACCTTTTTGCAGGGTCATCCCCAAAGTTTTGCCTCCTTCCTCCTATTATTTCTGACCTGTTTTTTCATGACTTTAGGACTCTAGGCACTTTACCACTGCTAACCATTGCTAAAGTGCCTATGCCCTCTGCGTAAATTGTATTGGTGATTGGTTTATACAGGATTGGCGTATTTGATTTGCTAGTAAGTCCCTAGTAAAGGGAACTAGAGGTGTCCAGGGCCTGTAAATCAAATGCTAGTAGTGGGCCTGCAGCACTGATTGTGCCACCCACATGAATAGCCCTGTAAAAATGTCTCAGACCTGCAACTGCAATGTCTGTGTGTGCAGTCTGGCAATGCCAATTCGACCTGGCAAATGTACCCACTTGCCAGGCCCAAACCTTCTGTTTTGCTACATGTAAGGCACCCCTAGGTTGAGCCCTAGGTTGCCCTATGTGCAGGTTGCAGTGTATTTAAGAGGTAGGACATGCACTGGTATGTTTTACATGTCCTGGTAGTGAAATGCTGCCAAATTCATTTTTCACTATTGTAAGGCCTATCTCTCCCCCATAAGTTAACATGCGGATTGCCTTTAAATATATTTTAAGTGCAGTTTACCTTTGGGAGCAGATAGAGATTTGGCATTTGGGGTCTCTGAACTCACAATTGAAAAATACATATTTTGCTAGAGTTGGTTTTTAGATTGTCTGTTTGAAAATGCCACTTTCATAAAGTAGACATTTTCTTGCTTAACCATTTTGTGCCTATGCCTGCTTGTGGAATTCACGTCCGGGACAGACTGACAGTTGGGCTGTTTGTGAATACACTGTAGACAGTCCCAAAGGGAGCTGGAGAGCGTCCTGCATATCTTGATGAGTCTATTGGGCTAGAGTGGGGAGGGAGGAGCCGATACTAGAACCTGAAAGGGCTGTGCCAGACCTCACATAATGCAGTCTATAACTCCATAGTGTGTGACTGAGGCCAGGCCTGGGCAAGGCAGGGTCTTGTAAACACCAGAGACTTTCCTTTGAAGTTTGCCAACTTGAAAGGCAGAAATGAGTATAAGTACTGGACCCGAAACCCCAGACTTTTAGATCACTTCTGGACCCAGAGGAACCTCTGCCAAGGAGAAGAGCTTGATGCTTGAGGAGGACCTGCCACTCTGCCTGTTGCTTTGCTGTGCTGGCCTGCTGCTTCTGCCTAAAAGGGAAAGGACTGAAATCTGCTTTCTGCAGTCCTGCTGGTGAAGTGTCTCCTAGGGCTTGGACTGAGCTTGCCTCCTGTTAAGAAGTCTCAGGGACAGCAAAGATTTCACTTACTAGGTGCTGTCTCTTCTTGTTGTGGATCCTAGCTCACCAGGTGGTGCCTGCTCCAGTCTTTGGGCCCCTGAGAGTGAAAACTGGTTGAAACACAAGAAAAACCAATCAAAGCTGTGGTTCCTGCTGGAGTGGGACAACCACAGCAACATTGCAGGCCCGACACCGCTGCAACCATGCTGACGTCCTGTGACTTTGTGAGTCCCGAGGGCCGCGTCACTAACGTCTGTGAAACCCAAATCCGTTGTGGCACCTGCAGCCCTGTAGAGTGACTGCAACCCCGTGAGGTCGCCACCTCGTCTTGACCTGCCGGATTCAGCAACCGATGCTTCACACTGATCCTGCCTCACATCCCATACTCTGCAGTAAGGAACTGATGCTGCACCGGATCCGGAGATGCCTCTCTTCCTTGAATCTATGCACCTGATTAACCAAAGGTATTGTACTTTGATGTCCATGTGACTGCCGCCATTGGTGTCAGTTTGTTGGGAACGGCTCACTCACGACGCCGCAATAACTCTAAATTGAACCATTTGTGTTTCTAAGCGCTATATTCAAGTTTATTCTTGGAAAATTCATAACTTTGTGTATGTTAAATTTTTGTCGTTTTGGTCTTTCTTGATTTAGATAAATATTGGCTATTTTTCTAAACTGGTGTTGAGTCCTTTTGTGGTATTCTCACTGTGTTACTGTGTGTGACCGTCCGCTCCGGGCTCTGGCCCTCCCACACACACCCCTTCCTGGCAGCAGCTGCGACTGCATAGAAAGAAGTTGTGGGCAAAATCCTAGAACGAGGGGGAGAGAAGAGGAACAGATGTTGACATAATCAAAAACCACACATAAGCTCTTCCTGTTCTGGGGCCTTATGAATCGTATGCAGGTCGCTTAAAGGTTCTGGCCTGCTAGTTCTTACAGCTGCAGCTCCAAGGAGTCCAAGAAGAAGACTGGAGTCAGTGACACCAGCTGCCCATAAGATGACTAGCAACCACTAGGAGCAGTGGGTGTGATTCAGTGACCTTATGGGTCCTAATTTAAATGTCCCAGTTGACATTGCTGAATGGCATCCTGGAGATGTATACCCTTTTCTGGTTTGTACGCCTCTAGAAAGAGTCAGAGAAAAAGGCATCATAGCCGAAAGAAAACCATTCACAAACCACCCGAGGATTGTCCCAGATGGTGAAAAGCAGCATCTCTCTACTTGAAGCCAAAGACGTCCCCGAGGAATTGCCCATCCAGGAGTTGTTCTACAGAAGAATTTCCTTACCCTAATTAGTACCATCCGTAGTCATCCATCCGTGTCACAGTAGCTATTGTTATAAAGCATGTAGCCACCCTTCCTCGTAGCACAAAGTTAAGCCATAGGCACCGGCAAGCCTCAACATGCCAGACAATAGTCTCTGCAAAGGTGGTGTTGAAGTTTAGCCCAGCTGATCCAAGAATATTCCACAGTGCCATAGTCGGTCAAGGAGAACTTTTGTTAACCAGCTCCTTTGATTTTACTACACCTAAATATATAACATACTTATTATGGTTTTTAGTCAGATTACTTCATCCATTTGTATTCTGTGTCCTTACATTTTTCTTCCACCCACCACAGCAATTAGTCAGCCATTGACCTACTTCAGTGTGAGTAAAGGCATTCTACATTTTCACATGGAGCTCATCTGCGCACAAATTAGTTTCCTTAATGCTAGAGGCTTCAATGGAAATGTGTGCCTTTTGAGACCAAAAATAATTTTGCTTTAAGGTATTTGTTTTACTGGGAGGGGGCAGAAGTTACCCTGAGAATAAAATTTTACAAAATAAATATAAAACAAAATGACCAGTGGCAAGTTGAAAAGGCAGCCAGCCAACATCTGACTTATTGTCTTTTTGTCAGCAGTGCTTCTATAAGCAACATTTGGCACATCAAATGCAGATGAAGCTGCCAGCTTTCACCAATGACAAATTCAAAATGTCCCTGCCACAAGTGTGCTTACATGTTATGGCCAATGCCATAAATGACTACTGCTAACAAATAACTGTTCATGCGATACAGTCCTTAGTGGAAGTATGTTCATGTGTTATAATAAGCCAAGCCTATATGGTGCAATCCCTCTCACTTAAAATAATAAAGTTATTTTCACCTTACTAAATGTATTCTTTACGTGGACAACACGAAAAGTGAGATTTCAGTGATTGGCTGAAAGCAGATAATGTGTGTGATAGGAAAGACTGTAAAAGAGTATAGGTGGAAGTGATATATTTTCTGGATCGATATTCCAGAACACGGCATGGAAATAACCCCCTCTAGACCCATGGCACTAAGGACTATGTCAGTGTGCCAAGAACCCCACAACCCACTGAGCAGTATCTGAGTGAGATGCATTTCAGGTAATGATCAGTCTTATGAGATATCACAAGAATAATTAATGGAACAAGCACTTTTCCATTAAGAAAATACATTCTCAAGAGCAGGGGTACATTTTAAAAGATTTACTTTAAACATCGAAACCCTATCCTCGTCCACACAATATGAACAGTAGCTGTTCTGACTATTAAAAACATAGAAGTGACAAAGTTCACTAGAAGTATGAAAAGTAAATAGTAATGTAACACTGATAAAATCGTAAAGTTTTTCTTTAAGTCAGTTACAAATTCCAAGAAGAAACACATAGGTGGCCAAGGAATGTTTAGACACCAGTCGGTATTCACTGGTAATATATAGTCAAGGACACAAAATACCTGCGTCTGTACACTGTCATGACACATGGTGTCATTCAGCCAGGAAAGGTACTGTCTCCAACATGCTAGAGGCAGATATTTCATAAGACGAAAACACTCACCAGCCTTTACATGGCATGGTTTATCACAGGGCTCCTAACATCACAACACATTATTGTGGTGTGGGCTAGAAGTCCTAGAATAAAGAAGAACTCTTCGGGATGTGTATTCCCTTTGTAAGTGAAGGGTTTTGGGGATAGTGCAGGTTTACAAACACCATGGGAATTAAGGCAACATAGCAGCTGCAACAGTGATAGAGTGAGCTACATGATCACATGGAAGTGCGGTCTCCGGTACATCAATATGATGGCCAAGAAAGTCAGGATATGTATCACGCAAAACTGGAGTATCATACAATGTCACCGTTCTACCAGCAGAATGACTACACATTATCTTAAAAAAGATCACAATGAGGACAATCTGAAATGGACAGTAGTGAGCACACCTAATTCACCACCAAATGAATGAGACGTCAATTTTGATTTATGAAGGAACAAAGATGCATTTTCAGATTGGGCACTCACCTGGGGGGCCTGAATTATGATATACAATTGATTAACCTATCCTAGCTTGAGTATGCCATACCTACAACCCACATGACAACAATGGGTGTTTGAACTTAGATTGACTACAGTTAAATCAGGTGGAATTATCGTACATAATCTGATCTGATATGGATGAAATATGTTTTTGCAGTTGCTGTAGAGAACTCATTTATATATGATATTAACTGCAGTAGACAATGAAGATGCTCTGTTATTAAAGGAGTAGATTAGAGTCCAATTGTTAGGGACATTTTGCGTTCGAACACTTAGAGGTGTTTTGCAAAATATTTGTAAGAAGTATGTTACCTACAAACATACAAGCTTTTAACATCTTGGAGCATCACTTCAAATGGGATACTTAATTCCCGCTGTATATGCACTACATTTATCAGCAACCTAAGGCAATAAATGTTGAAGGCAATATGCTAATATACGCACCCCTCCATTATTGATAAAAGACTGGTGTTACATTTACTGGTGTCCTCATATCTGGTAAGCATCATGATACAGGAGCATAGAGAAGGTGAGGGTACAGCCACTCTCAATCTCGTTGATGGAGATGGTCCTGAGTGAAATCCATTTCAGATGCAAGTCTTCTGGTAATTCAAGTAAAAAACATGCCATAAATGCAAGAAGGCTAAGTGAGGCTTGAGCCCATCCTGCCATGCAAAATTAAATAGAAGGCACCAAGGCTTCAGAATACACCCCGCAGGCATCTTCATATCTGGTCCCAGCACACTCCAGATTCCTTGGCCCTGCAGCAATTGGCAGACTTTAAGGAAGAAATGGTGCATCTCTTTCAGATGCTTCTGGCTACCTCAAGAGCGCCTTCAGGATGCACAGAGCAATGGGGCTGCAGCTGGAATTTTGTTGGTGACCCTTCTTCTGCACCAACTCAAATTGTGGGCCTTATTCATGGACCTCTTCTGAAGCTGGTTTATATTTCCAGTTCGGCTCCAGGGTCCACACCAGTTTCTTCCATATTGGTGCAGCCTACTCCAAGCCTATGCCACGTTACAAGATTTAAAAAGTATAGCCAGTCAGTGTGCAGGCAGACTAATAATCGACCTCAGTCTTGACTCCAACACTATCAGAGACTACAGGCCGGCGGCGGCTCCTCAATTAGGGCGGAGGAGCGCCTCCCTCCCACCCGCCAGCAGCAGCAGCTGCAAAACCTTTACAAGAAAACAATAATAAACAGTTTATTATCGTTTCTTGTAAAGGGGCGGGGCATTGGGTGTGATGAGCACTGAGGGGAGTGCAGAGTTTGGGCCGTCCAAACACACATGCGCAGTAGGCTCTCTCCAGCCCGGCACTATGTTGATGGGCTGGAGAGAGGCTGCACAGGATCCCAGTCTGCCTGGGAGTGCCCTGGCTGGGTGCTCCCAGCTAATCCTAATGCTGCTTTAAGCAGCGTCCGGATTGGCCGCAGGGCAGCCTGTGCCTGCAACCTGAAGCAACGACAAGGGAAAGAGGAGCGGCGTGTCGGCAGAAGAGGAGGTAAGATTTTTTTTTTTTATTAAATGTTCACCCCTCCTTTCCTGCCCCCCACCTGCGTGCACCACCCCCCTCACCCGACCCCGTTAGAGGTCAGCTAGCTGCGACTGCTGCAGGCCTTAGTTGGGTCTGACGCTGCTGCAGTTCAGATTATGCAAATGATTCCCTGTGATACTAAAGATGAAGAGGAGGCATTGAAAGTGCTCTCCCCTCTCTATAATGATGTTGGGATATACCTTGATTTATAAAATACCAGTGGACTGCATACTTCTTCAGTGACTGAGCTAGACTCACTACAATGAAGGAAAGGGCCTCTTTCACAGTAGTTGTGCAAAGGGCAGCAGAAGTGCCAGATTTACAATTGCTTACTTTTGACACAAAGGCAAATATATTAACTGAACTCCTTCAACAAAGTCCACCCTCTTCTCAGCTACTATGGCCATTCTGTGATGCTTTTACAGAAAATTTCATGGCTGCTTGCTCACAACTGTTCTTGAGTCATCCGGTCAGTCAACATGCTGCCAGGTGACATAGCTCAGCCCTAGATCTTGATTTCCTGACTAGACATCCTATGCTAGTGGCAGAGGAAACAACTAGTAAGGGGACTGCTAATGCTTTCCCTACCAATCCTCCAGATAGAGAGTGAAAGCTTATTGATGCCTTGGGCAAAAAGATGTTCCCTTTGGCTACTTTGAACTCAGTGTGACTTCTTGGCAGGTACACTCATGCTGTATGTGAAATGGCCAGTGATATCTGGGCAATCATCATGGAAGATCTCATGATTTCACTTGGCTCAAACAACACAGGAAGGCCACAACACAGCAAATTATGTCTTAGGTGTTGGTTAGGACACTGTGGGAACAGTTAGTAAAGCTATTAGCATCAGAGTAGTGGTTGTAAGGCATGCATGGATTCAATCAATCAATCAAAAGACTGAATCAGCGTTCTATTTAATGACAATCGAACCACAGCACGATCCTTAGAACTGTTGTCCCCCACCAAGCAGTTCCGCCAACAGTACAGGAAGTTTAGGGGTTATTTCACAGGGCTACCTTACAGAGAAGGCCATCTCTCCCAACCTGTGCAGCAACAGTAGGTCCAGTCCTTTGAGGGCAAATGTGGTTGCGACTGTGTCAGTTAGCACAAGCAGGAACAGCTCTCTTCTGACTGGTCCATGGCTCCTGGCAACATGATCACCGGCTTCCAAACTGCTTTAACTGCCCTTGCAGGCCCAAACTCATGCAGTGGGAGGCTCTTCCTCTCCAGCGATAGACCATCACATCAGGCAAACAGGACTTGCAAATCATTCAAAGGGGCTACACCTTACCCCTCAATTACATCCTGATTGTTTCCCCCCCACATCAGAGTGGATTGTTAGTGGACAATTCTGCAACCTTGCTGCAAGAAGTCAATCTGCTGATGACCAAGTGGGCCGTTGAGAGAGTACCAGCTTTGAAAATCGGAGAGGGGATCTATTTGGGCTTCTTACTTGCACTAAACAAGGATGGGGGACTCAGGCCTATACTGGTGGCACCATCCACTGAATGCCTTTCTGTGGGAAGACAAATTCAAAATGCTTACCCTGTTTCAGATTTGATCTGCTCAAACCCAGGAGACTGGATGGTGCCCTAGGACTTGTAGGATAGGTATTCTCATATACATGTCCTGCAGACCTATAAATGTTATCTGTGGATCACAGTGGGTTGAAACACTTCCACTTTGCCCTGTTCCCTTTCGGCCTCACCTCAGCCCCACAGTTGTTCATAAAAGTTATCACGCAGGTCGCTAACCACCTTTCAAGGTCAGGGATACGCATATTTCCATATATTAATGACTAGCTGCTCAAGGTGGGCTTGCTGAAGTCAGTCGTGGACCACCTTCAGATGACAAATGACTTTCTGGAGTATCTAAGGTTTTCCATTGATGAGCTGAAGTCACACCTGAGCCCCATCCACAGATTCCTTCCTTTGGGGCTGTCGTAGAAATGGTGGTGTTGAAGGTATTTTTACTGCTCCAGCAAGTCTGGAATCTTGATGTTTCGGGCTTGGTCCTGGATCTCTGTGAGGGTGGCTCTCAGGCACCTTGGACTCCAAACCTCTTGCATACTCTTTGTCCTATATACTAGATAGAATATGTGGCCACTATAGTGGAACCTTACGTTTGAGTGGGCCCAGCATCAGCTGCCACTTTGACTCTATCCAGATCTCACAGCAGACAGCTCTGTATCTTCTGTGGTAGTAGGCAAAGGTCAACCTGACCTGTGACAGGCCTTTCTTACTTACTTTTGGGAATGACCATCTTTGGTTGGTGTTCCCCCAGAATTTTGCCTTCGATAGATGAACTCATTTTTGTTGACATTAGGACCTTCCTGCAAATAAGTGTTAAAGTGAGTTTGCTCTTTCCTTTCAATATGATAACTTTGGCATCCTCCTGATTTTGACAGTTAATTTACAGAGGAGCACAGAATTATGCGGCAGCATTGATGAAATTATGCAGCAAAAAAAGGTAAATTATACAGCATAATGCGAAACATATTTAGATACTATTGCTTAATAATTTTGTAATTTTTACACATGGTGTTAGAAATTGGGTTCGGGTTGCCAGAGGTATGCACCCTGATCAAGCAGGAACCACAATCCTAGTCAGGGTAAGTGTCAGACAAACCCTAAGTTAGTTTGTTCTCACCCTCTGGAAGCTTGGCACAGAGACGTCAGGCAGTGTGTAAAGCATTTGTTCAACACTTCAAACTGTAAAAACACCACAATAAAAAGTACTACATTTGATGGGAAAATATAACTTAATTTACGGATGCAGAGACTCGGTGAGGCCTGCTGCACACAAGTACCTCAATCCTGGCTGCGTCAATGTCAAAGATGTGGGGTGCAGCAGAGGGGATTCACCAGTGTCGCTTCCCTCAGCTGAGGAGATGTCAATTTTCTCCACACAGCGGCAGAGATGTGTCACTTCTGATTTGCAGGGGGTCTGGAGGCGATGTGCCGTGTCTCTTCCTGCAACAGTGGCAATGTGTCTTGAGTTGAGTCTCACAGCAGAGGCGACACACTAGTTCTGATACACGCAATAGGAGCAATGTGTTGTTTCCAATCCCCATAACATGTGTTGGGTTGACATAGAGGCCCATATTTATACTTTGTGACGTGCAACTGCGCCAACGCAGTTGTGCGCCAAAAATTTTACCGCCGGCTAACGCCATTCCAAAGCACCATGCAGACGCCTTATTTATGGAATGACGTTAGCCGGCGCTGCGGACTGGTGCGCGTCCAAAAAAATGACTCACACCAGGCAGCGCCGGTGTAGGGGAAAATGGAGCTTGGGCGTCAAAAAATGGGGCAAGTCAGGTCTGAGGCAAAATTTTGGCCTTAACCCGATTTGCGCATTTTTTTGGGGCGCCCAACCCCCATTGAAATGACTCCTGTCTTAGCAAAGACAGGAGTCATGCCCCCTTGCCCAATGGCCATGCCCAGGGGACTTATGTCCCCTGGGCATGGTCATTGGGCATAGTGGCATGTAGGGGGGCACAAATCAGGCCCCCCTATGCCACAAAAAAAAACGAAAAAAATACTTACCTGAACTTACCTTAACTTCCCTGGGATGGGTCCCTCCATCCTTTGGTGTCCTCCTGGGGTGGGCAAGGGTGGCAGGGGGTGTCCGTGGGGGCATGGGAGGGCACCTCTGGGCTCCTTCTGAGCCCACAGGTCCCTTAACGCCTGCCCTGACACAGGCGTTAAAAAACGGCGCCCATCAGGCTGGGTGCCGTTTTTTAAGGCCTGCCCCCTCCAGTGCGTCAAAATGACGTCACAGTATAAATAAGGCGCACAGGCCTTAAAGTCATTTTTTGGAAGGGAACGCCTACCTTGCATATGATTAACGCAAGGCTGGTTCCCCCTTCCAAAAAATGACGCACATGGTGGAACTTTGACGCCCGAGGGGTCGGACGTCAAAGTATAAATATGGGGCAGTGTTTGCGCCGATTGTGCGTCAAAAATTGTGACGCACATTCGGCGCAAAGAGAGTATAAATATGCCCCAGAATGTGTTGCGCAAGCTCCTTAGGCCCACTTCCCATGGGCCAGGAATGGGTGGGCACCACTTAGCGGGGCAGACTCAAAGCTGGCAGTGTCCAGCTGCAGAAGTTATTGGTTGGATGTCCTTTATCACACTGAGGCTTCAGGTAAGGAGACCAGTCAGCTCTTCATTGGAGTCACTCTGGGTTTAAGTAATGCAGGTCCATTCCTTCCCACCCAGGGAGGAGAACAGCAGGCAGCAGTGCAGCACAGCAAGACAGGAGTCCAGCAAAGTGGCAGTCCTTCCACAGCACAGCAGGTCTTCTTCCTGACAGAGTAGTTACAGGTCCAAAAGTGTACTGAGTTGGTGGTGTCAAAGGTCCTGCTCCCAGTTGGGCCTTTGTAGTGGGAGAGACCTCAAAGGCAGGCCTTTGACGTGCACAGAGGTCCTGCCCTTCCTTCTGTGGCTCCAAGCTCACTACAGGGTGTTATGCAGCCCTTTATATGGGGACAGGACACCACTTATTCAAGTGTAAGTGAGGCTGTGGCCAGCTCCTCCCTCCCATCCTGCCAGGATGGCCTCTCAAGTCACACCTAAGCTCCAATTGTGTGGCTGTCTAGGGGAACACATAACGCCCAGTTGTCACCCACCTCAGAGAAGTAATCCAAGCTAGGCAGCATACATCAAATAGATAAAATAAGAAAATGCCAACTTTCTAAAAGTGGCATTTTCAGAATTGCAAATTAAAATATGACTTCATCATAAATTGTGATTTTAAATTGTGATTCCAGAGACACCAAACTCAAAACGTTTATCTCTTCCAGACTGTGAATTACACTTAAAAGATGTAATAATGTAATCTGAATGTTATCCTATGGGAGAGATAGGCTTTGCTGTAGTGAAAAACTATTTTGGGGGATTTTTATCTACCAGGATATGTAAAACTTAAAAATACACGTCCTGCCTTTTAAATACATTGCACCCTTCCCTCTGGGTTGTCCAGGGCCTACCGTAGGGGTGACATATGTATAAAAAGGGAAGGTGTAGACCTGGCAAAAGGGTTATTTTGCCAGGTTGGCACAGCAGGGTAAAACTGCACATACAGGCTTTGCAATAGTAGTCCTGAGACATGGCTAAAGGGCTACTTAAGTGGGTGGCCCAATCAGTGTTGCAGACCCACAAGTAGCATTTAATTTACATACCCTGGGCACATGTAGTGCACTTTACTATGGTCTTATAAGTAAATTAAATATGCCAATTGTGGATACGCTACTTTTACTGTGCTCAGGAGAGAGAGAGAGCACAAGGACTTTATCACTGGTTAGCAATAGTAAAGTGCTCAGAATCCTAAAGCCAGCAAAACAAGGGTCAGAAAAGTGGAGGAGGTAGGAAAAAGGTTAGGGCAGAAACCACCCTAGGGCTGTAAGGTCCAACACATGGTAATACTGTCTGAGCAAAACGTTTAACATGATTGGTTCCAGTTTAATAACCAAATACAGGAAAAAAAACTAAAGATGACCAATTAACCTTTGCAAAGAGCCTTTCACTGCATGTGAACCCATGTTGCCATGTTTTCAGTAACTTTAGATCCGCTTGAGGTAGAAACAATTAAAAAACAAATCTCCAGATTATGCAAAAGATGATGAATTATGTGGCAAATGCAGAAAATCCATAAATATGTGAAAAAGCTGCAGCCATGGAATTACATTTTTTCAGTGGCCCTGCTTATAAGTCCCTTAAAAGTGTTGCTACAACCTGTAAATTATCTTCTACAATGGGGCTGCAGCACTCATGGTGCCACCCACGAAAGTAGCTCCTTAAAACACATCTTAGGTTTGCCATTGCAGCGTGCAGTGCAGTGTTAACTGCCATTATGACACGAAATTTGTTTCCTGATGTGTTGTTTGTTTTTTCATTGGCCCATCAAGGCCTTGCAGTGGGCACAGTCAAAAGTTATCTGTCTACTCTTTTTGCCTTTATGTGGTTATCTGATTGTCCCTCTCTCTTTAAATCACCTGCAAAGATGCTGTTTTTCAATGATCTGACTGAAATAGTGCCCCTGTAGCCGTTCGCCATACCCCAGTGGGACATGTACTTAGGGTTGACTGTTGTTATGTGCACCACTTATAAGCCTAGGAACAACTGTCCACTTGGATTAGTGACACTCAGCACTTTACCCTATTGCCATCATCTGTGCATGCCATGTGAGTGAACTACAGGCACAATCAGTGCAACCACCCTGCTCCACCTTCTTTCCTGACAAGTTGGTGCTGAAGGCTCAGACAGCCTTATTGCCAAAAGTTGTGACACCATTTCATGTTGACCAGTTTATCACTCTCCCACGATTTGTTTTTCACCTCAAATCTTAAAGGGCTTTGAGCTTCCACATTGACTGCACAAAAGACCATTGTGGGGATGGCCAACTCTTTGTGGGATTCTCTGGAGCAGGGAGAAGGAGAACAGTGCAAAAGAGGACTTTTTCCAGGTGGGTATTCTTCTGTATTAAAATCTACTACAAGATGACAAAGAAGGAACTCACAAAAGGCCTGCACACTCATTTTACCAGGGCCGAGGCTGTTACAATGGCATTGCCAAAGGCAGTGTTTGATATCTACTAGGCTGAGATCTAAATGTTTGTACCACATTATGAAACACTACTACCTTGACAGACTGGTCAGACGTGAGGACCATTTTGCTCCCTCGATCCTACAAGCCTTCCTCAAATAAGTCCGATCCTCAGTCACTCTATCTTTGGGAGATACCACTGTGGTAACTACTGTATTCTAATGGCCAAGAATGTGCAGTTCGACATATCCACCAGAAGGACATTCCAGCAATGCTTTTCTGGTGAATACTGTATCTTACCACAGTTTCCTCACTGACCTCCTACCTCCCCATTCTGTGGAGTGGACTCATGACCATCAAAACAAGACTCAAAGTTAGATTTTGGCACATTGTCCTCTGTAATTTGTTCGAACTGCTCAGCATTTGAGGGATTGGAAGGAAAAAAAATTGAAAAACTAAAGTCAACATCCAGGTGTGGGGTTTACATGGGATTCACCTCTGCTACTTCTCGAAGTGGTATTGAGTTACTGTGGAATCACATGGCAGCAGCTATAGGAGTGCAAGAGCATTGATGAAAAATTCTTCAGATTCTCTCTGGTGCCTCAGTAATATTTTAATGATGAGGAATCATCTGTGATTAGAGTAGCTGCCAAAAAGAACATTGATGAAGGTAAGTATTTGTTTAACTGGGCACTATAGGGTTTTTAATCCATTACGTGCCACGGGTTGTCACCCCCAGTGATATACCCTATTAAATATTTTATGCAGTTCAAGAGTAGTTCTTTATTTTTGTACACAAAAGACAGCTGGATACATTTGTGTCATTTTTCCCATATGTTGGGGTTTGTAAAGCGGCACTTTGGTTTGTGCATTCCTTCGGGAGACCCAAGCAAATAGACAAAATGTGCAAAATCTTTTTTGTTTAACAAAATGAGAAAATAGGTGTTTTTATAAAACAAAAAGGATGTGTTGCACTAAAATTGCCCTCTTCTTAGATATTACAAACTGGCAGATTTGTAAAAAAAAAATGTTTCAGATGGAACCTGGGCGATATAATGATACCCCAGCACCCTGTTCCTTTTTTCCGTGCCCTTCAACAGTGTTCCAGAACTGTGCTCCGTACGCTTTTCCAAACTGTTTCAACCTTATCTATAATAATACTGAGGAGATGTCTCCCCCTAACAAATCAGGATTAAGTCCTGCCTTTCTGTCGTTGACAAATTTCTATATCCGATGCCTACAGTTCTGTTTGAAGTGCCTATAGCTGCAGCATGCATCAGTCATGCAAAAAACACAGCTTCATTCATGCTAAGGCCATCAAGGAACTGGTGGCTAAGTTGTTCATGACCCATGTCCTTGGAATGAGCATTGGGCCTGAAACCAGTGGCGGTCAAGATTGGCTTCAAAGTCACGTTTTTTTTTAAATCCCCAAAAGTCTAAAAAAATAAGGGGAGAAACATAAAAAGAAGAAAAGGGATGATGGCTCACGTCAGTGACAATTGTGGTCATGATCTTGGTCACCTTGATAGACTCCAGAAGAGTCCACCTCAGAGCTAGAGTTAGTCAACCTCACTCCACCCCAAAAAGCTCCTCCAGCCACACCACTACCTACTCTGGTGCCTGATCCAAGGCCCTTTCCAGCAACTATAATGGCCCCTCAGCCATCTTCAGCTCAAAGGCCATTCCTGGCACCCCCTTTCCCACTCTGGCCTTCTTGAACTTCTGGTGCACGTTGCTGACCCAGCACAGTTCCTACATGCCAAGATGGTGTTTCTCTGTTCTGCTTCCATCCTCTAAGGGGCCTTAGATGGCTCCATTAGGGATACCACCAGCAAGTTTGGCCTCAGCAGCATTTGACCGAAGGGGCTTCCCCAATGCACATCCCCGTGCAGGCTAGAGTTGCATCAGCATCAAGCCCCTTGCCAGTGGTTACTTCAATGGTGTTATTTCCAGAGCCACGATGCCAACAATGCCACCACCGACACTAGTCACTCCACAGAAACAGCCTACTAAAACCAATGTTATCCTAATGTGATGTTTGAGGGAGGCTCAGAGACTGGTAAAAGAAGCCAGTTACAGGGAGCAATCGCAACCTGGACCTGGACCTGCACCATGCCAATAGTATTGAAATCCCTCGTGGACATCTTTGGTTCAGAACACATCCAAATGCCTGAGATGATACCTCATGATGACGAAGGCAGCAGTGAGGTGATACACATGCTGCCTTCTGAATCCTCAGAGACCGCTGACTACTTAGCAATACAGAATTGCTCTATTTGTGAACAGGCTTACTGCTTGCTGGTATAGACAGGTACGGGGGGTCACACTTTTCTCTCTACCCATCCTTCAACAGACAGCCTGGTGGTGCAAGTCTCATGTTGCAACAAGCAGAATCCAGAGGCTTTTCCCAGTGCTTCCCCTGACAGAAATTCCCAAAAAGTGGAGATACTAGGGAAGAGTGTTTTCCCTTTTGGTAGCTTGGCCCTAACATCCACGAATCCCACGTCTGCTTGGTAGATACACCCACACATTGTGGGAAATGGCGAACACAGTGGTGCCTATTCTGTCAGCTCATTCAAAAAGAACTTTGCAGAGGTGGTGAGAAATAGTTAGCTAGAGATCTCCAGGCATCTCATCTGGTCAGACCTGAACACAGTTGATTAAGTGTCCAGGGTCATGGGCTTGTCTGTTGCTCTGAAGAGGCATGCATAGCTCAGATCCAGTGGCTTCTCCAGTGATGTACAGGCAAGTCTAAATTATATGTAATTTGAAGACACTGGTCTGTCTGGACCGAAAGCTGACTCAACCGAGGAAGGGCTACCACCTGGTCAATGAGATTGGCAGTTTGAGGGCTTTTTGAAGGGTTTTGCCTTTTGCCAGCATCAGCCCACCCAGCTGCTGAACCTGTTTCTGCAGCACCAGAGGGCCAGATGTAAATGAAAAGGCAGACAAGCCTCCAGAAACCCTTCTCCAAATCCCCATCCTCCCTTGCAGTATCTGGAAAGTTGCTTTATTTTCTTTTTACAGGAACACATGCAGCTAATTGGACGTGAGGGTTGTGAATTTTTCCTTTTTAAGGAAAAGTTCCAAATGCTGTCCGTGGCTCAGGTACATTTTGTTGCTGGAGGCACAAGACTAGATGGTGTCCCTTAATTTGCAGGAACTGTATTTTCAAATACCAATACTGTCATTGCACAGAAGACGTACCTGCAATTCGTGTTAGACTTCACCCACTATCGGTCTATGGTCCTACTGTTTGGCCTAACATCAGCAATCTCCGGTCTTCACAAAGGCAATGGTGGTGGTTGCGTGACATCTGCACAAGTGAAGTATCTCAGCGTTCCCGTACTTCATCGATTGGCTGCTGAAGGGAGGCTTACCACAGCTGGTATCGGATGACTTGAAGACCACAGCAGACCTGCCGATTTACAAACATATTTGACTGTGTGACGGGGGGTGATCTAGTAGGAGGCGCAGCTTCATGCCAAGAGCTACCTAAGAGGCACTCTGCCCCCTCCCACCAACCCCCTTCTCAAACAAAAAAGAACAAAAGCTTGCGGAGGCTGCAGCCAATGTCCTGGGTGTTTTTACACCCCTTAATGGACATCAGCAGCTCAGAACCCAAAAATGAGCCGCAAAACAACTCTGTCTAGTCATTTTCAATTTGTCTTTGCCGCCGTGTGATATCAGCTAATCAAAGGGTGACCGGTGAAAGAAGCTGATATTGTGTCACACATGGTGGCACTGTATGAGTTGGCAGATGTGTCACAGCATCCCTGCTGTTCAACCTTGCCATTTCCATCAACCTGTTCATGTTTTTCCTGGAAATCTATCAGTGCCTCCTACTTGTAGAGGTAGTATTGGAAATAACATCTTTGAGAGACTCCTCCTCAGAACATCTGGGACACTTGCCATATGAATCTGATGTTTTAGAAGGAAGAACTGATGGCTCGCTGGGTTACTGATCATGCACAAACATGAGAGCTCCACAGCAGTGCCTCCTTCAGTGGTTCCAACAAAAGGCGATGTCAGACACCATCAGGATCTCCCAGGACACTATGACAGGCTTGCCCTGGCATAGCAGGGGAGAACCTGATGCAGGAGTTGTCTTTTTGCCCTTGGTAGTGGCCAATATCAGGATTGATGCATCCACCTCGTGGTGACGTGCACATCTGAATTAACAGGATATCAGGGCGTTCTGGTCTCCAGGCAGAAATGTTCAGCATGTAAAGGTCCTCAAGCAGCGGGCAATTCATCTGGCTCTGAAAGTCTTTCTGGCCTCCCTTCGTGGCTGATCTGTCCAGATCTTGGTAGTCAACGTGGAACGTTGTATGTCAACAAGCAAGGTGGTGTGGGATCTCATCTTCTCTACTCATAATCCCTGAAACACTGGGCCTGGAATCTGGCTGACTGGCAACAATCTGGCAGGTTTTCTGAACGTTGAAAAGACGTCCGCTTCATCTTTCTGACTATAAGCGGCATTCCCAACTGGAGGTGGTTCTAGGAATTTTCTTGTGTGGGACATCTCTCAGGTGGATCACTTTTCCGGTCGCATGATGCCCTCCAGTTTCTATTGCAAGGGGCCTTGGAGGATGCATTTGAGGGGTTGTGGAATTTTATACATCACTATGCATTTCCCCTATTTCCCCAGATCCAAGTCATTCAGATTGCATTATATGATACTAGATTTACCTACGGCCTATACATTGAATTCTACTATTGGGCTTGTAGTACTCGTTATTTCCACTTAAGTAGAACATTTAAACATGTTTCAGACCTGCCATGGCAACCTGTAGTTTCAGCTGCAACCCGTTCTTTGGGGCTGAGGGGCCTTGCCCCCTCACCTTTTGCCCCTCAACAAGAGTGTCTGCCAGGCTGAACAACGGTCAGCCTGACAGACACTCCTCATTTTCAGTTCAGGCATCCAGGAGCTAGACATGTGTTATTTGTGCAGGCTCCTGGCTGCCTGAGCTGAACTTTGCTGGGCTGAGCAGGTCACATCTCCTGTGGGCATGACTTCCTTAGCTCAGCAAAGGTCCTTGATGCCCTTGCCCTGTGTGAGGATGGGTAGTGACACTCATTGCCTAGAACCTGGGTGCTTCAGCTTTAAGCCCTGAAGAGGCCCAGGACCGAGTGTCAATCAGTGACACATCATCACGGAGTGGGGTAGGATCAGCAGTCTCGCTTACCCCATCACACTCTGTGACTAGGCTGGGATTGCTGCATAAGGTCAGGCAATGAGGGAAGACAGCAGTCCCAACCCTCCTGGGACCTCTGAGGCTGAGCTGCAGGTAAGTGTGTGTTTTTTTTTTTTAAACTAATATTTGGTGAGTATATGAGTGTATGTGTGAAGATGTGGTAATTAGTGTGATAATGGATGTATGTGTGTGTATGTGAATGAATGAGTGTGTGTATATGTGTATCCCATTGCATAGTACACTTTTGAACTGCCATTTTGACTTGACCTAAACTTTTATTTTCAAAGCATATGGCACCCCCAAAGTAGGCCCTAAATAGCCAATAGGGCACAGCATTAAAAAAAGTAGGACATATGTTTTTGAGTTTTACTAGGCTTACACTGCGCATGTGAGCCTGGCTGGCTCAAGACAGCGGGCCAAACTGACATGCCCGGTGTAAACAGGTGGAGTGAGCACTACTCCCCTGCTGCCAGTCAGTAGCAATGCCCCACCCCCAAACACTGCCCGAGCTGGGAGCAGTGAAAGATAAAATGGTTATTCATTTTATTACCATTTTATTTTTCACTTTTGCTGCACAGACAGCACGGGACGCCACTCAACCGCCCTAATCGGGGGCCGCCACTGCACTAAGTGGCACTGAAATGGTGCAAACTGATTTTCTTCAAACGTGGGTCTGTTTCCTCAGCTGTATTGGTGAATTTTGTGGGTTTATATTTGTTTTCCTTCATTAGCAATCTGTGTTATGCATTTTCACATATGATTCTATATGTACATATGTATATATAAACCGAACTGAATTTGAAACAAAGTTATTAGATGTGTAGAAGTGTGTTTGTTATTGTGTTTTAGTGAAGCCACATTTCTGTATTAAACACCATTTGAGCAAGATGGAAGTCATAGGTCACCAACTCATGCCTCTCCACTCTTCCCCTGCCACATCCTCTCCCCAAAGGCTCCACAGCACACAGTCAAGCTGAAATCAGAATAGTTTATTAACACTGTTATTATTCTGCTCTCTGTGAATCTTCAGAAAATGGGGTAGTGCTTATGTGTTAAGATAATTAATTTTATTTTCCTTGTGCTCTGATGTGTTGAGAAATCATGCATCTGCTCACCACTACGATGAATGTGCAGAAACTCTAATTTGCTTTGCCAGAATTGTGTATAAAAGACCCCTTGATTTTCAAGGAGAGACAGATATTAGAAGAGTTTTATAGTCTTCTAGGGATGCTGCCCAAATTCTTTCTGATTTTGTTGATCATTTGGGAAATATAATAATTTCAGATTTGTGCCTAATCTCGATAACTCTGTATCTGAGAGCATTTATGACATTTACTCTGTACTGCTGATTTGATTTTTTTCATAAGACCCTTTAACTTTTCATTGGTCTAGAACTCAATTATTGAGTGTGGTCCATTCAATTCATTTAACCTATTACTTAATGAATTAGATTACTCTGCTAATTTGTTTTAGCAGGTGCCTTAATGCGGAACACATTGCCTCAAATAATTGAAGTTTAACACCGTTTTTGATCCAACAAACTTTAGAAGGACTGAATGAGGTAAATATTGTGCTGTTTATATTTCAAGGTACCATTTTACTTCCACATATGGAGTGCTACATTTGGAGTGGGACAAATTACCTGTCACCTGATGACAAAACAATAAAGCACCTGTGGTGGGCTCAAACAGTGGAAAGGAAGGCAAGCCAAAAATAAGAGCAAAGCATCTGGAATTTACACAATAAGCATCCAATCTTGACAAAGGATTGTTTCTGTTTGCGACAGAGAGCTGAAGCTGTTTATAATAAATTTGTAAAAATTGGTGTTAAAGAAAGCTATGCAGTTTTGCAATGTGCCTAAGAATCCGATCTTGTGATAAGGGTCTATTCATCTCGCTCTGTATTTGGTATCACCCATAACAACAGATGATTCTGAGGGCAATTTACAAATGTGTTGTACTGTGAACACTGATGTTCACTTGAAAGCCAAAAACGTAAATTAATAAATTGAAACAAATGTTGTTCTACTCTATATTTCAAACTTTATCCAACAGAAAAAGTGTCCCGCCTCTGTAAGGGAGCCTATTGTTTGGTACTGGAAATGTCCACAAACATGCCCATGTGAAGAGAAGTAATGATGTGAGATAGAGCAGTGAGATAAAGCTTTTGAGGAGAGATTCATGAATAACCAGGAAGTTTCAATCCTGTTAAAATAGCTCCGTGGTTACAGGACTGAAGAGAAAACATCCAATCATCTGAATCTAATCTTCAAATGGTAAGTTTGAACCATTGCAAGTTTTAATTGAAATGTCTATTACTCGAATGGTGACATGATGTGTTGAGTTTAGAATGAAATAACGAATACCATTAAGTTTAAACATTCATTCTGAATTGTATGATACATTGGTGAATACTGCTAGAGTAAATATTAACACAGACCTAACTATCTTACGTACAGAGCCTGAGGAAGTAAAGCACTTTCAGGTTTGCGTTATGGCTGACTTGTGAAGAGATACCCAAAGTGTATTATGAGTTTCCACTGATGCACTGTTGAGTCTAAAGACAAAGTGATATTATGTCCCTCTGCTGCACCTTTGACTTCTAACACCTGCTTCAAGCCACAACACAATTCAGATAAAAACAATATCTAAGTGCCCTAGAAATTAAGCAAGAATAAGATCCTGCACTGCCCACAGCCTGTCTACAGTTCAAAGTCATCTACTCAGTACAGAACAGGACATCTATACCGTCCTTACGGGAAGAACCCAAAGTGTCAGGCTACCACTCTTCTCGTGACAGACTAAGAAATTGATATGCAGAGTCCAAAAGGGCTCTCCCCTTAGCCCCACCTTTTTCAACATATACATGGCAATGCTCGCCAACATCATCCAATTACAAGACATCACTGTCATTGGTGTCATCTTTTATGCCAATGACACCCAACTCATCCTCTTCCTGATGGACAAGACACCACCACCAGAACCTTCTTCACCAAATGCATGACCATGGCAGCAGACTGGATGTGAACCAACTGCCTGCAGCTTAATTCCAAGAAGACCAGACGTTCTGGTGTTTGGTAACAAGACCTCCCCGTGGCCATCAGAGCTAGGACTAACAGCAACACCCACGACCACACACGAAATACAGCAATCATCTGAGGTGACAGGGTCAACATGATGGCTAAAGTCAATGCAGTGTGCAACTCCTGCTTCCACATCCTATGCATGCTACAAAAGATTTTCAAATGGTTGTTTCAGAACACCACATGAGCTGTCATGCAAACACTCATCTCGAGTAGGCTGGACTACAGCAACACTCTCTACACTGGAATCTCCAAACAACTCCTACACAGACTCTAGACCATCCAGAACACCAGTACAAGACTCATCATGGACCTCTCACGCCACACCCACATTACAACACATCTCAAGAAGCTTCCCTGGCTCCCCGTTTACACTTTCACCAACCCACCAGATACCAATACTCTGCCTCACTCTCACTCAGACACATTACCCGCATCCACAAAAGCAAAACTGGAGGTTGCTCATTCTTCTATATCACACCCATGACATGGAACAGCCTCCCTCATTACATCAGAGCCTCTTCCTTCTGAAGCTGAAGACCTGGCTGTTCTTATAAGCACCTTGCGGACCACACACCTGCACAACGGCCCAAGCACCTGGGTACTCTCTTGGGTGATTAGTGCACTATATAAATCAACATAACATACTATGTGCAGATTCCATTGGGGAGTTTGAGGCTTTCTGTCTCAGTATCTATACACTGCAACAGGAAGCAATCAGCATGATTTGCCAATCTGAGAACAATATTAACCCCTTCTGTGCCGCGGACGTAGTGGTTACGTCCCGCGGCACAGTGCTGCTGTGCCGAGGACGTAACCACTACGTCCTCGGCACACAGCCCAGAGGGAGCGCTCTCGCTCCCTCTGTGTGCTTCCCTCCCACCCCCCAAAGTCGGGGATGGAAGGGGAAGCCCTTCCCCTTCCACCCCCGACCCCCCCACCCCCCCATAATGACGTCAGCGCGCGAGCGCGCGCTGACTTCATTATGGGTTCCTCGCCGCACAGGAAGCCATTTGCTTCCTGTGCGGCGACGAGAGAAGAGGTGAGTTCCTCTTCCCGGTGAGTGGGGGGTTGGGGCTAAAGAGGCACCGGGGAAAAGGATAGGCTTTTCCTTTTCCCCGGTGTCTCTTTGAGCATTCCTGCTGCCCGATCGCATTGCGATCGGGCAGCAGGAATGCCCACTAGACACCAGGGATTTGTTTTCTTCATTGTTTTTTACGGTTTTTGGCACGCGGGGAGCGGCCCCTTGGGCAAGGGTCGCTCCCCTTTAGGGGGGCAATTATTACGGCCATTTCTGCCCCCCTTGGGGGCAGATTGGCTACTTTTCAGCCAGATCTGCCCCCAAGGGGGGCAGAAAACACTAGATCACCACGGATTTTTTTTTTTTTTTGCATTTATGTGTTGGGGGTGCCCCCTTGGGCAAGGGGCGCCCCCCCCCAAGGGGGCAGAGAACTGTTGGCCTTTTCTGCCCCCCTTGGGGGCAGATCGGCCTATTTTTTTTTAGGTCCATCTGCCCCCAAGGGGGGCAGAAGCCACTTAGGCACCAGGGATTGTGTGTGTAGTGGATGGGGGGGCGCCCCCTTGGGCAAGGGTCGCTCCCCTTTGGGGGGCATGTCTTTTCGGGCCATTTCTGCCCCCCTTGAGGGCAGATTGGCTACTTTTTAGCCAGATCTGCCCCCAAGGGGGGCAGAAAACACTAGATCACCAGGGTTTTTTATTTTTATGTGTATTTATGTGGGGGGGGTGCCCCCTTGGGCAAGGGGTGCCCCCCCCAAGGGGGCAGAGAACTGTTGGCCTTTCGTGCCCCCCTTGGGGGCAAATCGGCCTATTTTTTTTAGGTCCATCTGCCCCCAAGGGGGGCAGAAGCCACTTATGCACCAGGGATTGTGTGTGTAGTGGATGGGGGGCGCCCCCTTGGGCAAGGGTCGCTCCCCTTTGGGGGGCATGTCTTTTAGGGCCATTTCTGCCCCCCTTGAGGGCAGATCAGCCTATTATTTTTAGGCTGGTCTGCCCCCAAGGGGGGCAGAAACTACTAGAACGCCAGGGATTTTTTTTTATTTGTTTATTTTTGTGGGGGGGCGTCCCCTTGGTCACGGGGCGCCCCCCCCAAGGGGGGCATTGACCTGTTGCCCATTTCTACACCCCCTGGGGGCAGATGGGCCTATTTTCTTAGGCCCACCTGCCCCCAAGGGGGGCAGAAGCCACTTAGACACCAGGGATAGTGTGTGTGTGTGTGTGTTAGTGGATGGGTGGGGCCTTGGGCAAGGGTCGCCCCCCACTTTGGGGGCACATGTACCCAGGCCATTTCTGCACCCCTTGGAGACAGATCAGCCTATTATTTTTAGGCTGGTCTGCCCCCAAGGGGGGCAGAAACTACTAGAACGCCAGGGATTTTTTTTTTATTTGTTTATTTTTGTGGGGGGGCGTCCCCTTGGTCACGGGGCACCCCCCCAAGGGGGGCATTGACCTGTTGCCCATTTCTACACCCCCTGGGGGCAGATGGGCCTATTTTCTTAGGCCCACCTGCCCCCAAGGGGGGCAGAAGCCACTTAGACACCAGGGATAGTGTGTGTGTGTGTGTGTGTGTGTGTGTGTGTGTGTTAGTGGATGGGTGGGGCCTTGGGCAAGGGTCGCCCCCCACTTTGGGGGCACATGTACCCAGGCCATTTCTGCACCCCTTGGAGACAGATCAGCCTATTATTTTTAGGCTGGTCTGCCCCCAAGGGGGGCAGAAACTACTAGAACGCCAGGGATTTTTTTTTATTTGTTTATTTTTGTGGGGGGGCGTCCCCTTGGTCACAGGGCGCCCCCCCAAGGGGGGCATTGACCTGTTGCCCATTTCTACACCCCCTGGGGGCAGATGGGCCTATTTTCTTAGGCCCACCTGCCCCCAAGGGGGGCAGAAGCCACTTAGACACCAGGGATAGTGTGTGTATGTGTGTGTGTGTTAGTGGATGGGTGGGGCCTTGGGCAAGGGTCGCCCCCCACTTTGGGGGCACATGTACCCAGGCCATTTCTGCACCCCTTGGAGACAGATCAGCCTATTATTTTTAGGCTGGTCTGCCCCCAAGGGGGGCAGAAACTACTAGAACGCCAGGGATTTTTTTTTTATTTGTTTATTTTTGTGGGGGGGCGTCCCCTTGGTCACGGGGTGCCCCCCCAAGGGGGGCATTGACCTGTTGCCCATTTCTACACCCCCTGGGGGCAGATGGGCCTATTTTCTTAGGCCCACCTGCCCCCAAGGGGGGCAGAAGCCACTTAGACACCAGGGATAGTGTGTGTGTGTGTGTGTGTGTTAGTGGATGGGTGGGGCCTTGGGCAAGGGTCGCCCCCCACTTTGGGGGCACATGTACCCAGGCCATTTCTGCACCCCTTGGAGACAGATCAGCCTATTATTTTTAGGCTGGTCTGCCCCCAAGGGGGGCAGAAACTACTAGAACGCCAGGGAATTTTTTTTATTTGTTTATTTTTGTGGGGGGGCGTCCCCTTGGTCACGGGGCGCCCCCCCAAGGGGGGCATTGACCTGTTGCCCATTTCTACACCCCCTGGGGGCAGATGGGCCTATTTTCTTAGGCCCACCTGCCCCCAAGGGGAGCAGAAGCCACTTAGACACCAGGGATAGTGTGTGTGTGTGTGTGTGTGTGTTAGTGGATGGGTGGGGCCTTGGGCAAGGGTCGCCCCCCACTTTGGGGGCACATGTACCCAGGCCATTTCTGCACCCCTTGGAGACAGATCAGCCTATAATTTTTAGGCTGGTCTGCCCCCAAGGGGGGCAGAAACTACTAGAACGCCAGTTTTTTTTTTTTATTTGTTTATTTTTGTGGGGGGGCGTCCCCTTGGTCACGGGGCGCCCCCCCCAAGGGGGGCATTGACCTGTTGCCCATTTCTACACCCCCTGGGGGCAGATGGGCCTATTTTCTTAGGCCCACCTGCCCCCAAGGGGGGCAGAAGCCACTTAGGCACCAGGGATAGTGTTGTGTGTGTTTTTTTTTTTTTTTGTTGCTTTTTTTTTTTAGGGCTGTCCCCTTTGGCAAGGGTCGCTCTCCATGGGGACACACTACTAAAGGTATTTTCTGGCTTCCTTGGGGTAGACAGGTCTATTTTATTAGTAGGCCCATCTGCCCCATGGCAGAATCCACTTAGGCACCAATTTCTAAATGTTTGATGGTGGGGTGTTTGTCAACTGAAGAAGTCTTTGCATTTGTGATAAAAAATGTTTTCCTCCTTTTTGTTCTAGTTCAAAACTTTTGCTTTATTTGCTGTGGCTCCTTGCGGTTTTGGCGGTGGTTGACCTGCAGTTTGCACAGTTGCATGTTTTAGGTAAGTAAAAACAATTTACTCCAAAGGAGTATTGTTGCCATGCATGAATGACATGTTTGTAGGGGGTGTACTAAATGCAGGATTGTGTGTGAAATTGTCCTTAGGTTTGTGCACAATGATATTTGTTTTGTCTTATTTCTAATTTGCCTTTCTTTATTTATTTTTAGTGGGATATCATTGGTGATTGCTGTGTAGTTGCTGGTGAATCAAGCTTTTTCAGGCAAGTGAGCGGTATAGTTTTTGAGTTTACAACTCTTACTAACAAAGCTACACTTTGTCACTTGTCTTACACAGTGCTGGTTGTTGGTGGTGAATTTGTCCAGTTAATTTTAGCAGGAGATATCATGGCTAGCCGCAGGATGACCGCTCAGCAGGTGGTTGGTATGCTTTTTGAGTCACAGTCTGATCATGACTATGAGACAGACTCTGCATCTGAGGCAGAGGAGGAAGTCAGAGATTCTGGCAGTGATGTTTCTCTTGGAGGGGAATCTTCTGATGATGAAGCCACACTCAGTGCAGATGAAGGGCCTGTTGTAGAGGAGGACATTGATGTGCCAATAGTGCAGCAACCTGGGGCTGAAAGGTTTCCCGTTATAAGACCTGATGTCTGGGTTGCCCCAAACATGCAGCAGCCAGAGTTGCCTGCCTTTACTGGTCTCCCGGGGTGTAACGCCAATACAGAGAACTTTATGCCTATCAATTTCTTTGAGTTATTCATGGATGATGTGTTTTTGGAAGAGATTGTTGAGCAGACTAATTTGTATGCGGAGCAGCATTTGAGGGACAACGCTGCTAGACTTAGGCCACACTCTAGAGCTGCCCAGTGGATTCCCACTAATTTGGAGGAGTTAAAAAAGTTTTTGGGTTTGACTTTTTTGATGGGGTTGATAAGGAAGCCGTCACTGGCTTCTTATTGGTCTACTAGTCCCTTGATGGCAACAGCTATATTTCCAGCGACCATGAGTCGTAATCGGTATTTGCTTCTTCTTAGGATGCTGCATTTTGTTGACAATGCATTAGCCTTGCCACGAGATCACCCAGATTCTGACCGTCTTTTTAAGATTAGGCCTGTCCTTGATCATTTTGTAGATCGGTTTTCGGAGGTCTATGTTCCAGGCAAAGAGTTAAGTGTGGACGAGTCTTTGGTCCTCTTCAAGGGTCGTTTGGTTTTTAGGCAGTACATTCCTAGCAAAAGGGCACGATATGGAATTAAATTGTATATGCTGTCTGAAAGTAGGACAGGATATGTGTATAGTTTCCGTGTGTACACTGGTAGGGATTCCAATATTGACCCCCCTGGTTGTCCTCCCACTTTTGGAGTTACTGAGAAAATTGTGTGGGATCTTGGTAGACGACTGTTCAACAAAGGTCACCATTTGTATGTAGATAACTTCTACACTG
Source organism: Pleurodeles waltl (assembly GCF_031143425.1). Lineage (NCBI taxonomy): Eukaryota > Metazoa > Chordata > Amphibia > Caudata > Salamandridae > Pleurodeles > Pleurodeles waltl. The sequence continues at coordinate 714,859,183 of NC_090436.1, forward strand.
GTGTGCAATTGTTCAAGGAATTGTTTAGAGTGGACACAGTTGCTTGTGGCACAATCCGTTCTAACCGGAAAGGCTATCCAAGGGAGCTTGTCTGTAAAAAACTTGAGAGAGGACAGTGCTGTGCCTTGCGGAACGAGGAGCTGCTAGCTTTGAAATTTTCTGATAAGAGGGATGTCTACATGCTAAGTACCATCCATGATGAGAGTACTTCCCCTGTGACTGTTTGGGGCCAGGTTGCTGAAGTGCGCAAACCTGTGTGCATTTTAGATTATAATAAGCACATGGGAGGTGTAGATAGAGTTGACCAGAGGTTGGAACCTTATACTGCTATTCGTAAGTCTTACGTTTGGTATAAGAAGTTAGCACTTCACCTCTTCCACTTAGCAACCTTCAATGCTTTTATTGTGTTTAGGGATAGGTCTCCAGAGTCAAAGATGACTTTTGTGAAATTTCAGGAGTCAGTGATAGAGAGCCTTATTGTGGTGGAACAGGCCAGAGTTCCTAGAGAAGCAGTGGTGGAGGATGTGGCTAGATTGAAAGATCGCCACTTTGCTGAGCACATTCCTCCCACACCCAAAAAAGACTTTCCAGCTAAGAAATGTAGAGTGTGTTTTCGAAGAGGTATCCGGAGGGAGTCTCGAATGTACTGCCCGGATTGTCCTTCCAAGCCTGGGCTGTGTGTCGGTGCTTGTTTTAAGAATTACCACACCCAGAAGAATTTCTGGGAACAACCATGAGTGTAAACTCATGTCTGTTTTGTATTTTCATGTGTTTAGTTTCATGGTTAGCATTTCTGTCATGTTCTTAGTTAGAGCTTTTGTGTTTGTAGTTTTGTAATTCTTTCTACTTAGTTAGGGGTTCCTCTGTTAAAAAAAAAAAAAAAAAAAAAAAAAAAAAATGATGCCATTGTGGGTGGAGTGGGGATTGGCTGAGAGTGTACATATTGACTTGCTGTTGGCTACTGCAACACACTGCCAGCCAAACACCAGTCCACACACTCCCATCAGCTGGTGTGATTGTTGTATCAGGCACGTGGGCGTATGTAAGTGATGGGCCCTTGAGTGGCGCTGTCTGTCGATGTGAGTGTTGTAATGTGCTGGGCCCGTGGCTGGGGTGTGAATGGCCTTGTGTGTGTCATGTATGAAAGTTGTGTGAATGGACTGTAAAGCGGTTGGTGCCTTGTCGCAGCTTTACAGCTCACGAGCTGTGAGTCATTGGTTCAGTTTTTTGCCTTTCAGTTACTAACAGTGCATTTAATTTTTGTGAAAGCTCTTGTTAGTAAAATTTGATCCACTGAACCATCACTCACCCTCGTGCCAAATCCAACCAGTATGTGTGGTAAAAATGACAAAACCTGCTCCGCTGTAATCAGGCGTCGCAGCACACCTGTGACACGCTAGGTGCCTCAGGTGGGACCCCGATGATGAAGCATGCCACCAACTTTGTTGGTGGGTGAGGGGTCTTTTTCACATAACCTAACTGTGTTTCTTTTCAAAATTTTAGTGTTTGGCACATCACGGACGTATGTGGGCACATCAAAACGATATATTACAAAACTACCTGTGTTTGGGGGGGAGAGGGCACCTATGTTTTTGGTCCTGTGTGCGGCCTTCATCTAGGGAAACCTACCAAACCCAGACATTTTATAAAACTAGACACCCCAAGGAGTCCAGGGAGGTGTGGCTTGCGTGGTTCCCCCAACATTTTCTTACCCAGACTCCTCTGTAAACCTCAATGTGCTTAAAAAAAGCATATTTTCCTGACTTTTCTTCATAGGATCACCACTCCAGCACAAAATTCCTACTCCCCAGTGTTCCCCTCAGCCTCCCAAGTAAAATGACACCTCACTTATGTGGGTCCCCAAAGCAGAGTCAGTCTAAAGATGTATAAAAGAATATGTCCTTATAAACTTGCTGTGCTATCCCCTCTATCTCTACAAGTTTTGGGCCTTATTCTGTTGCAGGCACCTGGCCCACCCACACAAGTGAGGTATCATTTTTATCGGGAGACTTGGGGGAACGCTGGGTGGAAGGAAATTTGTGGCTCCACTCAGATTCCAGAACTTTCTGTCACCGAAATGTGTGGAGAATGTGTTTTTTTAGACAGAATTTGAGGTTTGCAAAGGATTCTGGGTAACATAACCTGGTCCGAGCCACACAAGTCACCCCATCTTGGATTCCCCTAGGTCTCTAGTTTTCAGAAATGCACAGGTTTGGTAGGTTACCCTAGGTGCCGGCTGAGCTAGAGGCCAAAATCTACAGGTAGGCACTGTTTTCAATGAAAAAATGTGATGTGTCCACTTTGCGCTTTGGGGCGTTTCCTGTCGCGGGCGCTAGGCCTACCCACACAAGTGAGGTATCATTTTTATCGGGAGACGTGGGGGAACGCTGGGTGGAAGGAAATTCGTGGCTCCTCTCAGATTCCAGAACTTTCTGCCACAGAAATGTGAGGAACATGTGTTTTTTTAGCCACATTTTGAGGTTTGCAAAGGATTCTGGGTAACAGAACCTGGTCCGAGCCACACAAGTCACCCCATCTTAGATTCCCCTAGGTCTCTAGTTTTCAGAAATGCACAGGTTTGGTAGGTTTCCCTAGGTGGCGGCTGAGCTACAGGCCAAAATCTACAGGTAGGCACTTTGCAAAAAACACCTCTGTTTTCCTTCACCAATTTGGCTGTGTCCACGTTGCGCTTTGGGGCGTTTCCTGTCGCGGGCGCTAGGCCTACCCACACAAGTGAGGTATCATTTTTATCGGGAGACGTGGGGGAACGCTGGGTGGAAGGAAATTCGTGGCTCCTCTCAGATTCCAGAACTTTCTGCCACAGAAATGTGAGGAACATGTGTTTTTTTAGCCACATTTTGAGGTTTGCAAAGGATTCTGGGTAACAGAACCTGGTCCGAGCCACACAAGTCACCCCATCTTGGATTCCCCTAGGTCTCTAGTTTTCAGAAATGCACAGGTTTGGTAGGTTTCCCTAGGTGGCGGCTGAGCTACAGGCCAAAATCTACAGGTAGGCACTTTGCAAAAAACACCTCTGTTTTCCTTCACCAATTTGGCTGTGTCCACGTTGCGCTTTGGGGCGTTTCCTGTCGCGGGCGCTAGGCCTACCCACACAAGTGAGGTATCATTTTTATCGGGAGACGTGGGGGAACGCTGCGTGGAAGGAAATTCGTGGCTCCTCTCAGATTCCAGAACTTTCTGCCACAGAAATGTGAGGAACATGTGTTTTTTTAGCCACATTTTGAGGTTTGCAAAGGATTCTGGGTAACAGAACCTGGTCCGAGCCACACAAGTCACCCCATCTTGGATTCCCCTAGGTCTCTAGTTTTCAGAAATGCACAGGTTTGGTAGGTTTCCCTAGGTGGCGGCTGAGCTACAGGCCAAAATCTACAGGTAGGCACTTTGCAAAAAACACCTCTGTTTTCCTTCACCAATTTGGCTGTGTCCACGTTGCGCTTTGGGGCGTTTCCTGTCGCGGGTGCTAGGCCTACCCACACAAGTGAGGTATCATTTTTATCGGGAGACGTGGGGGAACGCTGGGTGGAAGGAAATTCGTGGCTCCTCTCAGATTCCAGAACTTTCTGCCACAGAAATGTGAGGAACATGAGTTTTTTTAGCCAAATTTTGAGGTTTGCAAAGGATTCTGGGTAACAGAACCTGGTCCGAGCCACACAAGTCACCCCATCTTGGATTCCCCTAGGTCTCTAGTTCTCAGAAATGCACAGGTTTGGTAGGTTTCCCTAGGTGGCGGCTGAGCTACAGGCCAAAATCTACAGGTAGGCACTTTGCAAAAAACACCTCTGTTTTCCTTCCCCAATTTGGCTGTGTCCACGTTGCGCTTTGGGGCGTTTCCTGTCGCGGGCGCTAGGCCTACCCACACAAGTGAGGTATCATTTTTATCGGGAGACGTAGGGGAACGCTGGGGGGAAGGAAATTCGTGGCTCCTCTCAGATTCCAGAACTTTCTGCCACAGAAATGTGAGGAACATGTGTTTTTTTTGCCAAATTTTGAGGTTTCCAAAGGATTCTGGGTAACAGAACCCGGTCCGAGCCACACAAGTCACCCCATCTTGGATTCCCCTAGGTCTCTAGTTTTCAGAAATGCACAGGTTTGGTAGGTTTCCCTAGGTGGCGGCTGAGCTACAGGCCAATATCTACAGGTAGGCACTTTGCAAAAAACACCTCTGTTTTCCTTCACCAATTTGGCTGTGTCCACGTTGCGCTTTGGGGTGTTTCCTGTCGCGGGCGCTAGGCCTACCCACACAAGTGAGGTATCATTTTTATCGGGAGACGTGGGGGAACGCTGGGTGGAAGGAAATTCGTGGCTCCTCTCAGATTCCAGAACTTTCTGCCACAGAAATGTGAGGAACATGTGTTTTTTTAGCCAAATTTTGAGGTTTGCAAAGGATTCTGGGTAACAGAACCTGGTCCGAGCCACACAAGTCACCCCATCTTGGATTCCCCTCGGTCTCTAGTTTTCAGAAATGCACAGGTTTGGTAGGTTTCCCTAGGTGGCGGCTGAGCTACAGGCCAAAATCTACAGGTAGGCACTTTGCAAAAAACACCTCTGTTTTCCTTCACCAATTTGGCTGTGTCCACGTTGCGCTTTGGGGCGTTTCCTGTCGCGGGCGCTAGGCCTACCCACACAAGTGAGGTATCATTTTTATCGGGAGACGTGGGGGAACGCTGGGTGGAAGGAAATTCGTGGCTCCTCTCAGATTCCAGAACTTTCTGCCACAGAAATGTGAGGAACATGTGTTTTTTTAGCCAAATTTTGAGGTTTGCAAAGGATTCTGGGTAACAGAACCTGGTCCGAGCCACACAAGTCACCCCATCTTGGATTCCCCTAGGTCTCTAGTTTTCAGAAATGCACAGGTTTGGTAGGTTTCCCTAGGTGGCGGCTGAGCTACAGGCCAAAATCTACAGGTAGGCACTTTGCAAAAAACACCTCTGTTTTCCTTCCCCAATTTGGCTGTGTCCACGTTGCGCTTTGGGGCGTTTCCTGTCGCGGGCGCTAGGCCTACCCACACAAGTGAGGTATCATTTTTATCGGGAGATGTAGGGGAACGCTGGGGGGAAGGAAATTCGTGGCTCCTCTCAGATTCCAGAACTTTCTGCCACAGAAATGTGAGGAACATGTGTTTTTTTGGCCAAATTTTGAGGTTTGCAAAGGATTCTGGGTAACAGAACCTGGTCCGAGCCACACAAGTCACCCCATCTTGGATTCCCCTCGGTCTCTAGTTTTCAGAAATGCACAGGTTTGGTAGTTTTCCCTAGGTGGCGGCTGAGCTACAGGCCAAAATCTACAGGTAGGCACTTTGCAAAAAACACCTCTGTTTTCCTTCACCAATTTGGCTGTGTCCACGTTGCGCTTTGGGGCGTTTCCTGTCGCGGGCGCTAGGCCTACCCACACAAGTGAGGTATCATTTTTATCGGGAGACGTGGGGGAACGCTGGGTGGAAGGAAATTCGTGGCTCCTCTTAGATTCCAGAACTTTCTGCCACAGAAATGTGAGGAACATGTGTTTTTTTAGCCACATTTTGAGGTTTGCAAAGGATTCTGGGTAACAGAACCTGGTCCGAGCCACACAAGTCACCCCATCTTGGATTCCCCTAGGTCTCTAGTTTTCAGAAATGCACAGGTTTGGTAGGTTTCCCTAGGTGGCGGCTGAGCTACAGGCCAAAATCTACAGGTAGGCACTTTGCAAAAAACACCTCTGTTTTCCTTCACCAATTTGGCTGTGTCCACGTTGCGCTTTGGGGCGTTTCCTGTCGCGGGCGCTAGGCCTACCCACACAAGTGAGGTATCATTTTTATCGGGAGACGTGGGGGAACGCTGGGTGGAAGGAAATTCGTGGCTCCTCTCAGATTCCAGAACTTTCTGCCACAGAAATGTAAGGAACATGTGTTTTTTTAGCCAAATTTTGAGGTTTGCAAAGGATTCTGGGTAACAGAACCTGGTCCGAGCCACACAAGTCACCCCATCTTGGATTCCCCTAGGTCTCTAGTTTTCAGAAATGCACAGGTTTGGTAGGTTTCCCTAGGTGGCGGCTGAGCTACAGGCCAAAATCTACAGGTAGGCACTTTGCAAAAAACACCTCTGTTAGCTTCACCAATTTGGCTGTGTCCACGTTGCGCTTTGGGGCGTTTCCTGTCGCGGGCGCTAGGCCTACCCACACAAGTGAAGTATCATTTTTATCGGGAGACGTGGGGGAACGCTGGGTGGAAGGAAATTCGTGGCTCCTCTCAGATTCCAGAACTTTCTGCCACAGAAATGTGAGGAACATGTGTTTTTTTAGCCAGTTTTTGAGGTTTGCAAAGGATTCTGGGTAACAGAACCTGGTCCGAGCCACACAAGTCACCCCATCTTGGATTCCCCTAGGTCTCTAGTTTTCAGAAATGCACAGGTTTGGTAGGTTTCCCTAGGTGGCGGCTGAGCTACAGGCCAAAATCTACAGGTAGGCACTTTGCAAAAAACACCTCTGTTTTCTGTGATGTGTCCACGTTGTGTTTTGGGGCATATCCTGTCGCGGGCGCTAGGCCTACCCACACAAGTGAGGTATCATTTTTATCGGGAGACTTGGGGGAACATAGGATAGCAAAACAAGTGTTATTGCCCCTTGTCTTTCTCTACATTTTTTCCTTCCAAATGTAAGACAGTGTGTAAAAAACACGTCTATTTGAGAAATGCCCTGTAATTCACATGCTAGTATGGGCACCCCGGAATTCAGAGATGTGCAAATAACCACTGCTTCTCAACACCTTATCTTGTGCCCATTTTGGAAATACAAAGGTTTTCTTGATAGCTATTTTTTACTCTTTATATTTCAGCAAATGAATTGCTGTATACCCGGCATAGATTGAAAACCCACTGCAGGGTGCAGGTCATTTATTGGCTCGAGGTAGCTAGAGTTCTTGATGAACCTATAAGCCCTATATATCCCTGCAACCAGAAGAGTCCAGCAGACGTAACGGTATATTGCTTTAGAAAATCTGACATTGCTGGAAAAAGTTACAGAGTAAAACGTAGAGAAAAATTGATGTTTTTTTCACCTCAATTTCAATATTTTTCTTTTTCAGTTGTTATTTTCTGTAGGAAACCCTTGTAGGATCTACACAAATGACCCCTTGCTGAATTCAGATTTTTGTCTACTTTTCAAAAATGTTGCGGTTTCTGGGATCCAGCGTTGGTTTCATGCCTATTTCTGTCACTGACTGGAAGGAGGCTGAAAGCACAAAAAATCGTAAAAATGGGGTATGTCCCAGTAAAATGCCAAAACTTCGTTGAAAAATTGAGTTTTCTGATTCAAGGCTGCCTGTTCCTGAAAGCTGGGAAGCTGGTGATTTTATCACCGCAAACCCTTTGTTGATGCCCTTTTCAGGGAAAAAACCACAAGCCTTCTTCTGCAGCCCATTTTCCCAATTTTTTTGAAAAAAAATAAATTTTCACTCTTTTTTGGTTAATTTCTTGGCCTCCTTCTGGGGAACCCACAAAGTCTGGGTACCTCTAGAATCCCTAGGATGTTGGAAAAAAAAGGACGCAAATTTGGCGTGGGTAGCTTATGTGAACAAAAAGTTATGAGGGCCTAAGCGCGAACTGCTCCAAATAGCCAAAAAAAGGCTCGGCACAGGAGGGGGAAAAGGCCTGGCAGCGAAGGGGTTAATTCCCCCTAAAAATGTGTTTTGCATTGCTTTTCTCTAATTATTTTTTAATCTTAGCTAAGTTGCTCTTGAAGTGGGCTGTGTAAGCCTACAGGTCTTGTACTAAATATATGGTGGTGAGGCATGCTAGCTATTGGAAAAAAAGCATACCCTAAAGTGGTCTGAAAGCTGTTTTCTCTGTGTAGCTAACGCTCCATTTTCTATGAACAGGACTAGTTGGGAATAAATCACTTTTTCTTATCTTGGCATGGGAAAATACTATAAAGATAAATAAATGTTTTTTTTTCATTTAGTAATACACTTTTAATTAAACAATGACAGCATAATTTGAATACCTTTAGTGCCAAATTAACTGAATAAAAGTATACTTTTTGCTGCCTGGGAGAACCGATTTGTTTCACAGCCTTGCTCCAGTAACTTAACAAAATCCCTAGCTGACTTTCAACAACGGTCCTCCTGGATGACATTGGCTTTGCCTTTGGCAACTAGACGGTATTGTGGTGGTAACAGTGAGCACTAAGCAGGGATTAGATATCTGGAAATGAGAGTGAAAGAACCTTCAACACAAAGGGCAGCTTTCACTGCTCTTCCTTTGAATTCCAAATCCCAAATGGGTGGTCAGAAGCTGCTGTGATTAGTTTCCACAGCCACCTCAGACTTTTCTGTGTTTCCAGAAGGATGAAAAATCAGTTCTACCACTGACAGAAGGGAGGACAGCATATTTCCATACGATAGTAGATAGCAGGAGGAACAGAGCTCTTTCAGGTGAAAGAAGGCTAGGACAAATTTGCTTGTGGGATTCAGGGAAAGTTTGCAGTAAACTGAGAAAGGAAATGCTGAAAAATGAGGTAGGATTACAGGAAAGTAGCCAAGATTGGGTGCAGGGATTTCTCTAATCACTGGCTAGTGGAAAGAATAACATTACTACTGCACAATCGCCTCCTTAGAAAATTCCTGGACCTGAGAAGAAACATCTTGAAGGAAGGGGTCTCTTCCTAGATTCTGGAAAAAGAATGATCATGGTACGCCTGACTCCAAGAAGTCACAGTTTACTGCTGTCTAGTAGTGGGCATGATGTCCAGGCGTTCCACTGGGACTATTCTGGTTACTATGAAAAAGGCCTCAGCAGGATCTTTCAGTGAAAGTATCCAGGCTTGAAAAGTCTTCCCTCACTATAGCTTCAAGCTATGCTGCACTGGAGGACTTTGTGAACCAAAAAATGGCTAAGTCGGAAGTTGAAACCCTGGCCTAGGGCAAGGAAGCAAATTTACTGATGCAGCAATGTAACATTAGTGACAATGGGACCCTGCTTTGTCCCACTCAGAGCTTTCAGCACCAAAAGTGAAGGCATCAGTGATAACTTAACAGTGACATTTCTGATTTTGAGAGAAGTGCACTTGGGGACATGCAGCTCCGAAAAAAAATCACAAGGTAAAAACTTTGACAACTGCTTGGTTTACTGGACTTCCATTCCATCGCAATCAGACTGAAATTGTGCCATGGTCCCATCAACCACAAACTGTAACTTCTGATTTACACTTCGCATTTTCTAGTGTTTTTTTGCATTGAAATTATAAGAAATAAGATCATTTTCCCTTATCCAAATTTGATTGTTTTGATGTCTTTCAGATCAATACATTTTCTTGATTCTATCACATTTGTCTGGGAATTTTCTTGTGTTTTCTTTGCATCTCTGGGGCATTTCCTGTTGTTTATGCCAAAACTACAAGGGATTGAGCAGAGATTTTCTTAAAACTCTGATGTGACCTGACAATATTACATTTATTAAGTTGGTTGGAATTCCTCCCTACTAAATTAAAAGCAGCATTTCCGACATTCACTCAAAAAGAGGTTAAAAAAATGAAACTACTATGAAGGTTTTTATTCACTTTAGATTGCATGCTTGTGAAAGATCCATTATCGTCTATAGCTGCTGAAATTAGAAGATACCCAAATGATTAAAAGCATGGGCACAAATCATTGCTAATGAACTTGAGGGTGCTATTTAAAGCAGCAGAACTGAAATACCTTGTACAACAAGATATGAAAATTGTACAATAAACTAGCTCATTCGGTGGCCTACTACCAGTCGATAGAAATAGATATTGGGCTAACTGTCCATTGAATTCCTGCATCTTACCACCACTTTCAGAAAGTAGCAAACGCCATAAACGATGTCAATAGCAATTTAAAGACTGGAGATAAATCAGAGCATCCCTGCATTTCCTAAAACCTCATGGGTTTTTAGAAATGGCTCCATAAATAATAACACAACAGGATTAGAACATTTGCAAAGGAACATAAAATGATTCAAAGTCTGCTCCAGACCATCACAGGGACATGCTAAGGTTGGCACCCCAATAGACCATCATTACCAGGGAAGCTGATAAACTGCCACACAGTACCTGTCCTGAAATTAAATAATAGGGATCTCTCCCTGTGTGAAAGGGCAGTGTTTAAGGCAGTGGCAGTGTTTATGTACAGCATGGGCTCTTTGGGTACAAAATGCTAGGTAATCTTTAATAGAGCTTTTGGAAGTTTCTGACTGTAATCTTTGCAAGTGATAAAGCTCTAAAAAACTGTTCTTCACCAGTGAATTATCTGATTTTGTTTAAAGTGCACCAAAAAAGCTCAAAGCTGTGAAGCTGTTAAAGACATATGCTAACCAAGGAATTGCATTACCATTATTCAGTTTGATGCAATCTTAAATGATCTCTCTAATTAGATTTGTCTCAGTGTTGATCCAGATAATGACCCATAACAAAAGAGGGAGAATCTTCACATTATCAGATAAATACGGTGCAGATTCAGCTCAGAATGAATGATAACATGAGAGCTAGAAGGTGCAGGGGACACCTACAGATGTGGTTTCCTCTGTTTGCAGAGCCTCAGCTTTGTGGTGTCCCCAGATCCCCACAGGGCTGCCGAGATGCACTGGATGTTATAAATGTTCATGAAAGGCAGGACGGTTCCCCTGCCTGCGTCCTGTGGTATACTAAATAAAGCCCCCCGATCTACACAACTCCAGGCAAAAGTTATGGGTCTGCAAGACCTTGCATTGTTAAAAACAAGCATTTGCAATGCAATAGGTCTCGCGTTTGCCCTAGTCAGAGCTATTAGCGTTGTAAACTGCTAACCGTACTTTTCTTGTCACATAAACTGAAAAACAGAAGTAAAACAGTTTCACATAAGCAAGCCGACGGCGGCCATGAGCGCAAAGAAGACATACAAAAGGAAACAGAAGTTTGCTCGCAGTCAAACGTATCAGCAAAAGTGCAATTATCCATGTAACCAGCAAAAATGTATCCAGGATCAGCAAAAGTGCAATTATCCATGTAAGGGGGTCGATGTCATGGAAAGCGCATGATTACTGCCCAGTGAGATTGCGCTGCCTATGAATAAAAAGAAAAAGTAGTCCAGAAACCATACGGTAAACATGGAGCCTCGTATGTTTTCAGTACTTTACCGGTGTGTTCGAGGAGGGCTAAACACCCAAAAAGGCATGACGTATGCATGCCTTTCATTAATGAAATCAAGTGAATTTTAAAAGGCAAGCCCACAAACCAACCAAACTGATGGGTGTGTGGTGGGCATGGTTAAAAGCCCACAGAGAGATTACAACAGGGACAAAGCGCTTTGCGCACTTGACTCTAACAACCCCCAAATAGTTACAATCATTCACAGCACCAAGTGACTTCCCCTTCACCATTAATCTAGAAATATTTTCCTTGTCCGGTCCACGTCCCATATTGTGCAACTTCCCAAAGTTGTCAACCAAGTCCAGTTCCCGCATAAAATTATAAAGTATTCCACCAGCATAAGGAATGCCCCCAGGGTCCGTGCCATAAGTGCTGAATCATCTGCGTAAAACAGTGCCGATACAGGGTCTCTGGAGAACATTAGAACCTCACTGGTTGCTTTGATTAAGGTGGGACACAGGTTGGTAATATAAATGACAAAGACGAGTGAGGCGAAGATAAATCTGTACCCCTCGGACTAGGGGGAAGAGTCAAACTTTTCTTCTGCAGGACCAAACCAAACCCTTGCTACTAGATTCTTATGTAAAAAATGCAGGAAGTTCACAAACGCAACCTCAACCCCTAAGTCCAACAGCATCAGCCACAGTTTAAGTCTATTGACACAGTCAAATGTTGTTGACAATTCCATAAAGGCCAGGTACGGCGGCAGTGCTTGGTGATGGTGTATTTGCCAATAATCAGATTTAGGTTTAAGCACTGCTCCAATGTACCCAGTCCCGGGCAGAACCCAAACTGCAAAGGACACAAGATGCTGGACTGGTATGCCCAAGTTTTCAAATGTTTAAAGATCACTGGGCCCATGATTTTACCAGAGATATCAATAGGAGAAATGGGGAGATAGTATTTGGGGGACCTCAAATGCGTCTTGATTGTCAAGTATTTATCGGTGTGCTTCTGTAAACTGCTGACATTCTTTTAAGGAAGTTTTTGGCTGGAAACCAATGATATAACTTCTTGGAGAAAGATGCTAGGAAGTGCAATGATGTCACTTCCTTTGTTGAACTATTTTTTGTGACTTTCAAGTCGGGACATAAGGGCATAAAATGATCTAAGGCAACTTTAAGCAACATTCTTGGTTCCATGCAGAGCCACACCCCTTTTCATATTATGATCCCCAGTTGTCCAACATGGTGGATTTCTGCCTCGGGAAAAGAAATCAGAGCGGTGTCCATAGCAAATATTTGCTAAAAGACAAACTTGACACCTCCAAAAATAAATGTATGACATTATAAGATGACGGCGGGCGGTTGGAAGCTGCATGTTTTGTCAGAGTGGTTCTCTGATAAGTTAAGGTTCTTGCATGCAATGTTCTTGGAAAACTAAAATCTCATTCATTTGAAAGCTGCAGGTGACATACTTTCGCATTTAAAATGTATTTATATAAATAGACATAAATCGTCATCTTATCACCTACATTTATGGGCAATGAATTATACGTGTTTTAATAAACGCACCCAATGCCCCCTGTACCGTTTGCTTCCATTGAGGCACAAACTTTGAGAGAATAATTTGTATGAAAGAGGTTTTGGGCCATTTATTTTCTTGTTAAAGTTTTCACTAATTATTATTCTTTCTAAAATAGTTGATTGTCATCCCTTCTCCAGTACTTGCTTAAGCACTTTTCACCCTGCAGCTTTTTTCTTCAGGACCGTGGAAAAGAGACAGCAGTTTATATGCACTTTTCTGCCAATAGCATGTCACTGTACACAATACTATACTGCCCTCTCTTGACAGGATGAACGCAAAGCAGTCGAATCTTTTTATTTTCAGCACGAGAAGCTCATACAATTAAAGGCAGCAAAACGATTTCATGTTGTTTTGGAAATGTATACCTTATTTGTCATAGTAGATAGTTCCTTGCACTTGGGAATTGAAGAGATTAATTAACTCCTTGATGTTGATGCCCTTTTGAACTCTATCAGAAATGTTATTATTTTCAACTGAATTTGACATTACTTTGATCAAAGATTTCGGCGGTACCGCCGCCCGCCATGCGGTCACCGCCATTTGGCCGCTCCGCGGTCAAAAGACCGCGGAGGCCATTCTGGCTTTCCCACTGGGCCGGCGGGCGCCCGCCAAGGGAGCGCCCGCCGTCCCAGCGGGAAAGGCCCTGCAACCCAGAAGCCGGCTCCGAATGGAGCCGGCGGTGTTGCAGGGGTGCGACGGGTGCAGTTGCACCCGTCGCGATTTTCACTGTCTGCTAAGCAGACAGTGAAAATCATGCTGGGGCCCTGTTAGGGGGCCCCTGCACTGCCAGTGGCATGGGCAGTGCAGGGGCCCCCAGGGGCCCCACGACACCCGTTCCCGCCATCCTGTTCCTGGCGGTAAAAACCACCAGAAACAGGGTGGCGGGAAGGGGGTCGGAATCTCCATGGCGGCGCTGCTTGCAGCGCCGCCATGGAGATTCAGCCCAGACAGGGGAAATCCGGCGGGAAACCGCCGGATCCCCTTTTCTGACCGCGGCTTTACCGCCGGGGTCAGAATGGGCAGGGAAGCACCGCCAGCCTGTTGGCGGTGCTTCCGTGGTCATCCACCCTGGCGGTCGATGACCGCCAGGGTTGGAATGACCCCCTTCATGTCTTCTAGGATTTTTTTTCAAATCCCAAAAGAGCCTTGGAATTCCTCTTGCTTGTGCACAGAAACAAAAAATTTAAAGTAAAACAGTTGACATAAGCGAGCCAATTCAAAGCGCCACAGCAGCCATGAGCATGAGCGCAAAGGAGCCACACAAAAGGTAAAAGAAGTTTGCTCGCAGTCAAACTTATCGGCAAACATGCAATAATCCATGTAACAGGGTCAGTCCCCAAGGCGGTAACAAAACAGCCCCAAGGAGGGACAAATGTAAAGCATTTACCAATGATGATAAATAATTTTTGAAAGGCAAGCCCACGAACGAGTGAAAGTGATGGGTGGTTAAAAGGCCACATACATAACAACACACCGGAAAAGCAGCTCAACCTAAAAATGGGCACTATTGTTGATGAAGAGCAGGAGCGTAGAATCCTGCTGGATAAAGCGTTATTAAATACATTACTTAACAGAGTGACCCATACCTCAGTATTGCAATGAATAAGGTCTCCCTGTTTTTGCCTCTTTCTATGTGTTCTGTTTTCTGCAGCTCAAATTGAAGGAGGAAAACACCTCTCATGATTGTTTTTGTGCTGGAAGGTGTACTTTCCAGCACAAAAACAATCATCCCTGCAATGCAGGCATCCTTGCACCATGGTGCAAAGACCACTGAATTGGCACATGGCAGAAATTTGTGCACCAGCGCAGGGGACAAGGGCATGAATGCGTAATAACTTCTAGATACAGCGCATTCCTACCCTTTTGTTTTGATGCAGAGAAGTGCATCAAAAAGGCTTGTGATGGTGCCCTACACCAAAACTTTGTAAATGAAACCCCATGACCGCAATGAGTTACACATATGCACAGTCAACATACACATGCAACACATGCCAAGTCTAAAAGTTTGTCATTAAGAAGAAATTGTGCAAAAAAGCCAAAACAATATTATAGATAACACTTATACTCATTTCCAAGGAATGGATCAGAAAATCGACGCTTTAGTAGGAAAAGTGATGCATTGTGCTAGGAAGTGACCCTTTTGATGGTACAGGAGGAAATGTGAGACCTCAAAATGAGACATGACTCCCTTGGTGTTTAAGGCAGAAAGTGATGTTTGTGCTTCAAACGTAACAGTCCCAGTGCATGCAACATAAAAACTGACGCATGTTAGAAATTGGGACTCTAGTTGGCAGAGGCATACACCCTTGTAGGGACAACATTTCTTAGTCAGGGTAAGTCACTACCCAACCTAAATTATCCTGTGCTCTCCCTCTGGTAGCTTGGCACAGAGCAGACAGGCTTAACTTAGAAGGCAATGTGTTAAGTATTTGTGCAATAACTCAGTGAAAAACTCCACAAAAAGTATTCCACACCAATTTAGAAAAAAAGATAATATCTATCTGAATAAAATAAGAGGAGAATGACTAAAATCCAATATGCACAAGTCAAGATATTACTTTTTAAAGGTTTAATTGAGTCTCAAACCTTACAAATCCGTGATTGTATCCTTGTAACACACAGCACCTGGGATGTGTCAAAAATAATGACGCAAAGAGAACGCAGAGGAGGAGATGCACTGAAAAATACGGCGCTGCGTCTGATTTTCCGACGCAACACAGACGGTGCGTCATTTCTTTCCATGCTGCAAGGTGATGCGGCGATTTCCAGGAGTGCAGCCTTGGTTCCTCATTGCAATGCGAGGATATTTTGATGCCCAGGGCCAATGCATTGAAAATCTTTGGCGTGCTGGTGAGGATAAGCAAGCGCTGCGTTGATCCGGTAGGCGATGCAGCGATTTTTCAGCCGCGAAGCAGGCGCTGCATCGATTTCTGCAGGCATTGTGTCAATTTTACGAAGCACTGGGATTTTCTTCTCTTTGGTGAAGTCTTTGAGACTTCAGAACAGGAGGCAAGCTCAATTAAAGTTCTTGGAGAGAACTTGTGGGGAAGGCAGAGTCCTTCCAGCAGAGTCAGGGGCCAGCAGGCAGCAGGACAACAACAGGGCAGCAGTTCTTCCAGCAAAGCAGTCCAGTTGAGTCCTTTGGACAGCCAAGCACCCCCCTGACAGAGTCCAGTTGTAGATCCAGAAGTGTCTAATTTGGTGGGATCAGAGACCCAGTATATATACCCAAAAGTACCTTTGAAGGAGGAGAAACTTCAAAGAGTGGTTTTGAAGTGCATAAGTTCTCTTCTCAACCCAGCTCTGTCTGCCAGGAGCCCTGTGGAGCGTTAACAGTCCTTAGTGTGGGGACAGGCCACTGAACTTTAAAGTGTAAGTGAGAGCCCCTCCGCCCTTCCTGCCGAGGAAGACACATTCAGTATGCAGATGAATACCGATGTGACTGAGTGTCCTGTGTTTGTGACTGTCTACACAAAATGCACAAGGGGAGCTGTCAACCAGCACAGCCCAGACGTGGATTGGAGACAGGCTGTAAGGCACAGAAGGCCTTAAGTGCAGGGAAATGCCCACTTTCTATAAGTGGCGTTTCTAAAATAGTCATGTTAAATCTAAGTTCACCAATAAGTTGGATTTTCCATTACCATTTTGATTATCCTAACATGATAGCGCTACTACTTTCAGATCAGAATCTACCACTTAAAAGTACATTATGGCAGTTCCAATGCTGGCATATGAAAGGAGCAGGCCTCACAGTAGTGAGAAACGCATTTGTGAGTTTTTCACTACCAGGACATGTAAAACACATAAGTACATGTCCTGCCTTTCACTTACATGGCACCCTGCCCTATGGGTTACCTGGGGCCTACCTTAGGGGTGACTTATATGTAGAAAAGGGGGAGTTTTAAGGCTTGGCATTCAGTTTTAAATGCCAAGTCGAAGTGGCAGTGAAACTGCACACACAGGCCTTGCAATGGCAGGCCTATGACATGGTTAGGGGACCACTTATGTGGGTGGCGTAATCAGTGCTGTAGGCCCACTAGTAGCATTAAACGTACAGGCCCTGGGGACATGTAGTGCACATTACTAGGGACTTAAAAGTTAAAAGAAAATTAAATATGCTGATTGGGTATGAGCCAAAGTTGCCATGTTTCTACGGAGATAACACATGCACTTTTGTACTGGTTAGCAGTGGTAAAATGTCCAGAGACCTAAAGCCAGCGAAATGAGATAAGAAAAAGAGGATAAGGAAGTTTGTGATGACCCTTAGGAGAGGGCCATTTTCCAACAATGCTTCCTTAAGAAACACTGACTCTTCAGTTGGAAAAGTGACCTTCTTCCAAAAAATGTGATGCTTCGGTTGGAAAAGTGGCGCTTCTTCCAAAAAATGTGACTCTTCAGTCTGAAAAGTGACGCTTGCATGGAAAATGTGATGCATCCACCCTGGAAGTGATGGAATGGCTCAGCCATGCTACAAACCTGGAAGTGTGAAGTATCTTTTACTTTCACTTTAGAGTCTTTGTCTCTGTGCTAGCTGTAGGAGGTCTGTGGTGTGTGTTTTGTGAAATCGTTGTGTTTTTTGATCCTGTTGTGCTGTCTGCTGTTCTTTTTTTTAGGTTTAGGGTCCTTTGTATCTTATAATTGTATGTTGTCCAGAATTGTCCATTGTATTGTTGGGTGTCTGATGTTTTAGGAGTTTTATAATTGTTGGGGAAGGAGGAAGGGTACATTTTTTGGGTGTTGTGAGTTTAGGGAAGGGGTTCTATTTTGGGAACATGTTGGGCATGGCCACAGCCAACGATATGTCCAAGGAGGAGTCTGGGGGCCTACTGTGGTTGGTGTACCAATGCTTGCCTAATATGATAGGCACTGAAGGCCAGGTTAGCAAGGGATACTACTCAGGCGAAGTGGCACGGATGGGCCAAGTTCGATTTCCAGTTGGCCCGAATATTCACATTCATTGGCTTATACACCAACTAAAACATCATTGGGCAGACGTTGTTGGCCTAGAGAGGGAATCTCCTTGACCACCTGGGAATCAAAGGTGGTGAACCTACTGGTAAGTTAAAAAATGTTACGTGTTTGCATGACAAATGTAGAGATTGAAGGAGTATATGTCCTGATTTAGTTGCAGGGCAGCACTGCAAGCATTAATGCTGTGCAGCCCTGCATCTAAAAAAAATACCAGGAATGCTCATAATATGTAGGAAGATGAGCTTTTCTATCTTTTACATTAGACCTTGCACACACATGACTGCCATGTGCCAAGGCAGGCACCATTGCACAATATTGCAAAGGTGTCAGCTTTGTAGGTCTGTGTATTCTTATGAAGGAAGGGTGAACAAGGGAGGTGATTTTAACACTGTATGTGTGTTGGAGACTGCAGCACACATAAAAATATGTTAAACGATGAGACACATGTAATTTGGCATTGTTGCGCCTCCTTCATGCCTCCCCTGGGAGGCTTAGGCTGATGAAACACTCCTAGGTTTACATCATGTTGAGAAGACTTACATGACTCAAATAGCTTTGGCGTAATGTGGACACATCCATCGTAATGCCCCATGGCACAGATACCTATTGCATTGTGAGGCAATGCTGCCACCTACACTTTATTGCCTCACTTCATATCTACAAGGTCATGAAAAGCAACACTGACTTGTACGAATTGGCCTTGTAGATATGGGGCTGAAATGTGCTCCACCGTCCCGTTATTGAGAGTTTCATTCCTCTGCCACATAGGGGTTTGAAAAAGCCAGATATCATGTATCATGAAGGTAGAGATATATATATTTTGGTTATGATGCCAAGATATGCTGTATGACCGATGTCTAAAAATTACATGACATAGTGGTCTGTTCACAGTGGCCTTACATTTGCAAGAAACACATCAAGCTGTGAGGGTTAGGCCGAAAGGTGCTATGTGAGATTTTGAGAACTGTTAAATCAGTATTGACATCCAGTCTATGGCATCTGATACGTGAGGTTCCAAGTGCTGTGTAAGAACCCTGCAACATGGGAAACATACATCCATTATCTGGACTTTAGCCCTATGATACATTGCCAATGTACTTGCAGTAGCAAGCATGAGTAACATCAATGTAATGTGCTACATATGTACACATTGTAGATGGTCAGTATTCACACAGCATTATACTTTTTTATGTCTTTCAGACGGACCTGCAAACTACACTAGAGGTGATGTCGACACATTTTGTGATCGTAATGCTACCACTGAGTGTCTCCTGATTGTTTATTTATACAGTTAAGAATGTCTGAGTACACGTGTGTTGTTTTACATGTGATGTGTAAGATGCATCATAAGTCAGCTGAAACAAGCTTTTGCTGACATGTTGATACACCACAGTACTATACGCCAAAGTGGAATGTACAATACAAAAGATAACTTTACATTGTAGTGTAATACCCTATGTCAGAGGTCTTCAAACTGTGGGTCGCGACCCCAGGAGGGACGTGAAGTCATCGGAAGAGAGGCATGCATTCCTCAGCCACTTCTGCCTCGGATCTAAAACGTCTTAGTTTTGGAAAATTACAACTGTCCTGGGAGGGTTAATTTGGATAGTTTAGATAGCTTCAGCTGAATTGTCATTCAGTGAGTTTCCTGTTAAGTGAATCCAAGGGAGGGGCAGACATCTAAAGAAGCGTTTTTGCCAGCGTGCTTGCTTGCCTAAAATAGGCGCTACCAGTTAATCTTCAAATATAAAGTGTAATCTGCAAATATAAAGGATGCTTGGGAGCCAGTACTGATCGAATCACTGGAAGCTTTGTGATGAAAAAGATGTATTCTTTTTGAGTGGTAGTAAAAAGAGTTAACAACTGAACTGTGAAGTGCATACTTTTAACTGTAATTGTATTTACATAGCGTTTACTACCCCTAAGGAGGTGTTGAAGGAACAGTTATGTAAAAAAATTGTAATGCGTATTGTCCGCTTATTACTAAAATCTATATTTTGGAAGCACTATTTTATGGTAAAGCATTTTGCACATTTTGTAGTAGTCTATTTGATATTGGGTGTAATGCAAATATAAAATCATGACTTACATATTCACAGTGCTTTCTGTCCTCTCCAGTTACACGCAGACCTCTGCAGTGCATTAACTAATACAGGTTTCATAATGCACTACAGGGCATTTCCCACTGAGTAACAACTTTCTTCTATTTATTTTTCATTAAAGCTGGTTGTTATTTTATATGTAGCTACCTGACAGTGAAAGACCAAAAAAACACTTGCAGAAAATTTGGAGCTTATTTATGAGAGGCTTGAGTCTCCAGAATATAACTTTTTTGGATTCTCCAGCAGCACAAGCCTGTCAATTATACCTATGAGGTGACGCAAAGTCACCCTACGTGGCTTTGCGTTGTCTCATACATATGGAGTAAGGCAGCGCAAGCAGCTGCATTGCCTTACTCTGCGCCAAGGAGGCGTCCCCTGGGGATTGCGGTGGCTGTTCCCATGCATCCCCCATGGATTTGTCTGCTGCTCCAGATTTTTAAAATCACGTCAACTGGGGCAGGGACAAAACATTAGGCCTCCCCAGAGCAGACATAGGCCCTCATTACAACCTTGGCGGTAAATGCCACCTACCGCCGTGCTGACTGGTGCCAACATACCGTGACCGCGGTGGTAAACCGACACAGGTATTATGACCCACACAGAGAATACCGCCACAATACAGACACCCATACAAGTCCGCCACACCAAAGGTCGGTGATAAACTGGCGATAACAAAACCCACACCCTCACGCCAACAGGAACACCCCCACAGTATCACAACCCCCAAATCAACGCGGCGATCTTTCAACGTGGTAAACCATTGGCGGTACACACCGCCGTGCTCAAAATGCACACACACTTACAAAACCACACCACATTGGACAAATCGAAATACACACACTTGACACACATACACACACCACACCCTCACACTCATACCACTATAAAAGGCACACCCACATTACACAAAACCCTTTCAATGAAAAAATTAGAACAAGCAGAGAGAGAAAAGCAAAGAGCACACCTTCACTCAGAGGCACAGAACACCATCACTCATACACCATCCATGCACATCAATTAATACATCACAACACATCACCCCACACACCACCTCACACATATCACTCACACCACATCATGGCACCTCAAAGACACCCCAGGTTTTCTAAGGAGGAGCTAAGGGTCATGGTGGAGGAAATCATCTGGGTAGAGCCACAGCTATTCGGATCACAGGTGCAGCAGACCTCCACTGCAAGGAAGATGGAGCTATGGCGGAGAATCGTCGACGGGGTCAATGCCGTGGGACAGCATCCAAGAACCAGGGATGGCATCAGGAAGAGGTGGAACGACCTACGGGGGAAGGTGCGTTCTGTGGTATCAAGACACCAGATTGCTGTACAGAGGACTGGCGGTGGACCCCCACCTCCTCCCCCACAACTAACAACATGGGAGGAGCAAGTCTTGGCAAACATGCATCCTGAGGTCCTTGCAGGAGTAGCAGGAGGACTGGACTCTGGTAAGTCGAATTTTTACTACTGTATCCCCCCCACCCTACCTGCATGCCGTCACTAACTCCTACTCCTACCCTCACCTCCATCACTCCACACCGCACATATACCCCACTATCACAACCCACACATCCCAATACCAAGCCCTGGATGCTCCACCAATGCATGGACCCCCATCACAGACCTGCATGGACACCCAGCATGCACACTAGAGAGAATCACCCACCCCACACTATCAGCAATCACACAAGCCCAAGGCAACATGGAAACCTAAATTCTATAAGGGAAAGACACCCATTGCACAACATGGCACACACAGATACAATAACAATGCATTTGCATCCCAACAGGACCCCTACCCAACGTCACCAGACAGGAGGTGCCAGCTACATCCAGTCCCCCCACAGAAGAGGCCCACAGTGATAACAGCAGCTCTGCACGCCTGGATCAGGATGACCAGCCTGGCCCATCTGGGACCTCTGGACAGTCAGTTCCCCTGCCACAGTCCCAACCCACCACAGACTCTCCCCCCCTCAGGAAACACCACCACAGCACCCACCCAGCGGGCCCATGCCACTGTTCCCAGGACACGTCAATCAGTAGTGTGTCCACCACTATAGGGACCCCAGGCAACCCCACTAACCCAGGATGATCAGGGACCTGGGGTCAGTGGCAGTGGGCACAAGGTTCAGGGGACAGAGGCACAGGACAACAGGGAAGCTGGGAGGACTGCTGTGCGACAGGGGGAGGACAGGCCCAGGGTACCGACCCTTCAGGAGGCACTCTCCAACTTCATGCGAGCATACCACCATTCCCAGGGGACCATGGGCATGGTACTGGCCAAGTTTCAGGAGACCCAGCGGCTGCAGCAGGGACAGTACATGGGGATCAGGGATGACCTCACCAAAATCTACACCATCCTGGTCACCATAGCAGGGGTGCTGGCTGATATGGGCAAGACCATGAGGGAGGCAGTGGCTCAACAAAAGGTTCCTGACACTAGCCAAACCGAGGAACAGCCTTCCACCTCCGCCGGCGCTAGTGGACAGGAGGCACCACCACAGGACCAACAGGCCACCAGCACCCCACCCACTGCAGAAGGAGAACGACCATGCAACCGTTCCCTGCGATCCAGGCAGAAGACAGAGAACATTGCCAAGACCCCCGCCAGGAAATAGGACCCTCCTGATTGCCACCCTTCTGTACCACTCTGCTTCCCTGTCCACCTTGAACTGAAATTGCTCCACTTCCTATGCCCCCTTGGACAATGCACCTGTGATACCAAAAGACTGGACTCTACCATGGACCTTCCTCCACCATCACCCCAGCCCCTTGCACATACCCCTATACTCATTAGCACCTAAATAAACACGCTTTAATCAAATACCAATCTGGAGTCAGTCTGATGATTCACAAATGTATCACTACAACATTAGCAAAGCATTGCAAGGTATGTGTTCATTTACTCATACCAATGTATGTCTGTTGCTGGGCAGAAGTACACATAGCAGAAGGTACACAGATCTGAAAAAAGGAAATCCAAAGGGAACAGTCAGTGTCCATAGACAGAGGTTAAGAGGCTGCGATGTACAATGTCCTAAAGTAAACTGATATGTGAAGTGGAGTTACAGTCTCTTACCTCTGTGTCACTGGAAGTACTGCAGGATGATGTTTGTCCTGTTGTCAACATCTTCTTCCTCTTCCTCACTGTCCACAGGCTCCACCGCTGCCACAAGACCATCACCAGGCTCATCCTCCAGCAGAAAAGGTACCTGGTGTCTCAATGCCAGGTTGTGCAACATACAGCATGCCACAATGACCTGACACACCTTCTTAGGTGAGTAGTACAGGGAGCCACCTGTCAGATGGAAGCACCGGAATCTGGCTTTCAGGAGGCCGAATGTCCTCTCAATAATCCGCCTAGTTCGCCCATGTGCCTCATTGTAGCGTTCCTCTGCCCTTGTCCTGGGATTCTTCACTGGGGTCAGTAGCCATGAGAGGTTGCGGTAACCAGAGTCACCTGCAAATATTGAGGGACAATTGTGAGACACAGACTAACCCTTAGGGACAACCCCCTAACCACACACCTACTCATACTGTGTGGGGACCTATTAGCCACACCCGTTGCCTCTGGAGTTGGCCCATTACATAAGGGATACTGCTATTGCGCAAGATGTAGGCGTCATGCACAGAGCAAGGATACTTGGCATTCACATGGGAGATGTACTGGTCCGCCAAACACACCATTTGCACATTCATCAAACTGTAGCTTTTTCTATTTCTGTATACTTGTTCATTTCTCCGGGTGGGGACAAATGCTACATGGGTACCATCAGTGGCACTAATGATGTTGGGGATATGTCCCAGGGCATAGAAATCAGCTTTCACTGTGGCCAAATCCTCCACTTGGGGAAACACAATGTAGCTGCACATATGTTTCAGCAGGGCAGACAACACCCTGGTCAACACATTTGAGAACATTGGCTGACACATCCCTGATGCCATGGCCACTGTAGTTTGGAAGGAGCCACTTGCCAGGAAATGGAGAACTGACAAGACCTGCACAAGAGGGGGGGATACCTGTGGGCTGGCGGATAGCGGACATCAGGTCTGGCTCCAATTGGGCACACAGTTCTTGGATTGGTGCACAATCAAGTCTGTATGTGATTATGATATGTCTGTCTTCCATTGTCAACAGGTCCACCAGAGGTCTGTACACCGGAGGAGGCCGCCATCTCATATGCTGCCTCTGCGGTTGTAGCCTATGGAGGAGAACGGTGAGCAGAAGGTCATTTACCACATAGATAGCACAACTGTGTCTGAACTAATGTTACAGAAGCCGTGTGTTAAATCGTGAGTCAGTATATGTGCTGTGACGCTGTTAGGTGCCATGCCATGTGCTCCCCTGAAATGGCGGCTGCCTGACTTGTGAGGAGGGACAAGGGGAAATGACATAACTGCACTGGCGTTGTGCAGCATCGCGGTAGGCGGTCGAAGACCACCGCAAAACTCCGCATTGGTTATCATTGGGCCCTATTGGTCCTAGGAGCCAATGGTGATATACGCCGGCATTGACGGTACGCCCTGCCACGGACGTCATCGCCATTTTCTACCCATTCACTCACTTGATACCTGACCATCAAAAGGAGAGGACCTACACTGCAAGTGCTGCTGTGACCTGAGTCTGGAAGCGACAATGGCTAGAGTGTCAGGGAAAAGTGCCCCTGCCTTCACTGCGGAGGAGTTGGACAAACTGGTGGATGGGGTCTTCCCCCAGTACACGCTACTCTACAGTCCTCCAGACAAACCGGTGAGTACACTGTGAGCATGATGCGTGGGCAATGCCTGTTTGGAGTGGTGTGGATGTAAGCCACATGTTGGGTGGTTGCCTGAGTGCTGCATGTGAGGTGCTCAGTGTATGTGCGTCAGGGCATGGGTGGGAACTGGTGGGCAATGAGTATGACGGTCTGGACGGGTGAGTAATTACGTTTTTTCACTCTGTTTACCCTCTAGGTCAGCGCCCACCAGAAGAAGGGTATTTGTCGTGCCATCGCCAAGGAGGTTCGGACCCTGGGGGTCTATCACAGGCGGAGCACCCACTGCCGCAAGAGATGGGAGGACCCGCGCCGCTGGAGCAAGAAGACGGCGGAGGCCCAGCTGGGGCTGGCCTCCCAAGGTGGAAGGGGTGCCCATCGCACCATGACCCCCCTGATGTTCTGCATCCTGGCGGTGGCCAATCCGGAGTTGGATGGGCGCTTAAGGGCATCACAGCAGCCACAAGGGCGTGAGTAGTTTCAGAAAGCTGACTTTTTGCGCGCTTTAGGAACTAGCTGGGTGGGGGATGTGGGCTGTGGGTGCCCCTAGGCCAGGGCGATCATGCCAGGGTAGGTCCCTTGTTTGCAGGCTCAGAAGCACCCCTACCCCAATGGTACAATTGGGCAAATACTAGTGTGCAGGGTCCTGTGGGTGTCAGGTGTGCAAGTGCTGGCGTTAGGCATTGTACCTCATGGGCTGGTAACTACCATGGTGAGTGGTTGGGCAAGGCCTAGTGCATAGGGCAGCTCAGTGTGTGTTGTGTCCGCCAAGGGTAGTGGTGTTGCTGGAATTGACCATGTGTGTCCTCTGTCTTTCCCCCCCTTCTTGTTTTGTCACCTTGTCCTTGTGTGCATTAGCATCATCTGGCAGAGGAGCTGAGGAACGGGCAA
Organism: Pleurodeles waltl; assembly: GCF_031143425.1. NCBI lineage: Eukaryota > Metazoa > Chordata > Amphibia > Caudata > Salamandridae > Pleurodeles > Pleurodeles waltl. The sequence continues at coordinate 714,884,575 of NC_090436.1, forward strand.
CAGAGGGAGCTGCATCCCACATGGCCCATGAGGGTGAATCCACGGAGGGTGAAGGCACCAGTGGGACGGAGGGCGAGGGGAGCTCCACGACAGGGACAGGAGGGGATACCAGTGACAACGACTCCTCCTCTGATGGAAGCTCCCTGGCGGTGGCAGACACCTCTGTGCCCACCCCAACAACAGGTACAGCCGCCACCTCCCCTATCAGCATCGCCCTCCCAGCAGCTCCTCAGCGTGTTTCCCGTGCCCGCTCACCCAGGAGGGTGGGCATCTCCTTCGCCCCAGACACCTCAGGCCCTGCCCCAGTCAGCCCTGCTGCCCTCAGTGAGGAGGCTATTGACCTCCTGAGATCCCTCTCTGTTAGGCAGTCAACCATTCTGAATGCCATCCAGGGTGTAGCAGGGCATGTGCAACAAACAAATGCATACCTGGAGGGCATTAATTCTGGCGTGGCGGCCCAACAGAGAGCATTTCAGGCTCTGACCTCAGCACTGATGACAGCCATTGTCCCTTTGTCAAGCCTCCCCCACCAACTTCCACTACCCAGACCCAATCCCCTCTACCTCAGCCTATCCCAAGCACACCTTCAGACCAGCAGGCACACACATCAACACACAAAAGTGGCTCAGGAAAACATAAGCACCACACATCATCACACAGGCACTCACACAAGCACCATACCCATGCACACATACCAACATCCACTTCCTCCACTGTGTACCCCTCCTCCACGTCCTCCACCTCCCTCCCAGTATTGCCTCCACTCACACCTACATTCACTACATCATCAGCCACTGCCTCCATCACCAGCACGCCCATCACAACACACCGGTCACAGGCAATCACCACTCCCACAACCATTCACACATCCCCTGTGTCCTCTCCCAGTGTGTCTGTGAGCCCTCCTCCCAAAGTTCACAGACAGAGGCACACACCCACTCAGCAGCCATCCACCTCACAACAGCCTCCAGCCCATGCACCTTCACCCAAACTCAGCAGACGTACACCTCCTACAACCACTACCTCTTCCTCCACTCCCACACCCCCTCCATCTTCCCGTCCCAGTGTGTCAAAAAAACTTTTCCTAGCTAACATTAACCTCTTCCCTACACCTCCCCCCGGCCTTCCCCTAGGGCCAGGATGTCTAAATCCCAGCCCAGCACCTCAGCCACCAAATCTGTGTCTGCCTGTGGTCCCTGCATGTCTGGGAGGATCGAAGGGGGCACCCGTCAGAGCTGCCAGTGTGCCACCTACAGATGGGAAGGACCACCCGATTCCGCCACCTGCCAAGGTCAAGAAGGGGCCGGCATGCAGCAGGGGAAAGTAGCACCACCCACCTAGCAAGGCCTCAGTCAAACACAAAGAGGACAGTGCCAAGGTCCCAGCAGCGACTACCAAGGTGGGGAAGGGACACGAGACAAAGGCCAAGTCACCTTAGGGCACGAAGCTCCCTGGTGAGGGGCTCTTGACCACCATTTCCCCAGTGATGCCAGTGACCTGTACCACGGTCACCACCGCCGCAACGACTGCCACCTGCATGCCACCTGCACCGCTGCCGCCTTCACCACCACCTGCACTGCCGCTGCCACAACGTCAGTCTGCAGCATCCTCTCCAAGGATCAGCCATCCGAGACTGCCGGAGACGGTCTGGTGTCTCCCTCCACCACTACAGACACCTGCACCACAGGCAGCACCAGCAGCATCTCCGCCGCAGCCACCGCCGCAGCCACCTGCACCACCATCTGCACCGCCACGTGCCCAGCCGGTGCCCCTACATCGGACGTCAGCAGCATCCCCAGTGGGCAGCCATCCGAGGCTGCAGGTGACGTCCTGGACCCTGGACACACCACATGAGGCACCACCACAAGCACTGGCACTACCAGCAGTTTGCAGCCTAAGTCACTGCAGGAAGGAGTGTGGCTCTGCCTCCATGGAGTATCATGCTACCTGTCCCATGTACTTCTCGTGGCTCAGACACCCAGGTGAGAGAATGTTAACTGTCACACCCCAGGTGCAGCATCACTGGGCAAAATGCCCCCTCCAGAACCAGTGGAGAAAGGCATCCACTCCCCCAATCCTTGGCAGGATGAAGCAGACTGGGCACAATGCCCCCTCCAGAACCAGTGGAAAAAGCCATCCACTTGAGAGACTGTGGCTTTGCACTCCCCAGGACCAAGCAGTGGGCAAACCACCCACTTGAGAGACTGTGGCTTTGCACTCCCCAGGACCAAGCAGTGGGCAAACCACCCACTTGAGAGACTTGAGAGACTGTGGCTTTGCACTCCCCAGGACCACGGAGTAGGCAAACCACCCACTTGAGAGACTGGCTTTGCACTCCCCAGGACCAAGCAGTGGGCAAACCACCCACTTGAGAGACTGTGGCTTTGCACTCCCCAGGACCAAGGAGTAGGCAAACCACCCACTTGAGAGACTGTGGCTTTGCACTCCCCAGGACCAGGGAGTGGGCATGGAGCCCCCTCGAGGAGCAGTGGCGTTGTACCATCTTCCGGCTGAGGTGCTCCTCTACCCCTTCCCCTTCCCCCTGAGGTGCCTGTGTTTTTTCGACCTGATGCCCCTGCAGTGCTCTCTCCGTTTTGAGGCAGGTGTCATGTGTGGGCTTTGCCCATGCTTTTTGGGACCACTGGTCCACGGACATTTACAAGGGACAGTGTACAGCCTTGTGTACATAATGTACAATTTTGTCTATACTGATTATTTAAAATTCTATTGCTATATCTGAATGTTCCAATATAACACTAGTTAAACTCATTTACTTTTGTACTCGCGTTCCTCCAGGCGGTGACGGTGTGTATCAGTAATATTGTTGAATGTGTAAGTGTGTATGGTGTTGTGGGTGAGGGGGGGTGGGAGTGTTGCGTGCCTCGTGTGTGTATGTCACTCTCTTTTCCCTCCCCCCTCCCCTGTGTGCTAGGTGAAGTACTCACCGTTGTCGTCGCCGCTACCTTCTTTCTACTTCCTGCTGTATGAGAAGATACACCAACATGGGGAGGAACTGCAATTCGGGCTCCATGGCGCCCTGGTTCTTCGCAGAGTGTCAGAAGGTGAGTGGTTCCTCTTCGATGTACTGTTTCCACCATGCTTTTGATGTTGTTGGTACTGCCCCGGAAAAGCTGGTGGATTGGCCTCTCATGATAGGGTGGGCGGTACATTGTCTTCCGCCTGTCTGTTGGCGGTGACCGCTGCGGTGTTTGTTGCTACCGCCCTGGCGGTCAGAGTGTTAAGGTGGCTGTCTATCTTAGCAGTTTCTGCCGTGGTCGTAATCCCATTTTTTTACCGCTGGCCTGTTGGCGGTGTTACCGCCGCTTTAACACCGACCGCCAGGGTTGTAATGAGGGCCATAATGAGGTGAAATGTTTTCATTTCTCCTTGTTCTTTCTTCTTTCCATGTGTGTTGCATTCTGCAGCACACACAGACAGAGGAAAATGCTTCTCAGGATTGTTTTTGTGCAGGAAGGTGGCCCTTCCTGCAGAAAAACAATCCTACTTACATTGGCGCTAAGCAGCAATTTGTGAGCCAGTGCAGGGGGAAAGGACAGGAATGCACTGTATTTCACAAATACGATCCATTCCTGTCCTTTTATATTGGTGTAGGAAGACTTGTGGCGCTACCCTGCACCTATTCCTCATAAATGAGGACCTTTGTTTTTAGCAACACATTTGACCACTCCACCAACTCCCTGACCTTTGGTTTGCTAAACACTGTTTAATATTATTTCTACACCATAAAAATGATTTGCTGTGGAAATTGGGGACATTCATGATTATCAATGATGAGGAGTACCAGGTTCTAGAAGTTTTTTCAGGAGGAGGTCCTTACTCCTAAAAATACTTGAGAGGGGTTCCGGCATGCCGGTTGTATCCAAACCTGAGGTGCTGATGTTGTTCCATGTTGTGCCAGCTAAGTGTTTGATGGCTATGGGACATGTTACTATCACCTGACCTGTATATCATTAGATGTGCATTACTGAAAAAGTACGTGACACATAATATGGGCAGGATATGACTACCAGTAACCCAAAAAATCTGAAAGAATTGTGGTACAGTCTGACTGATTGGAGCCTTGTCAGACCTTCATGTGACTCAATTTTGCTATTTGTACTGAGATTCTTACTTTACTAGTGATTAAGGGGGTCATTATGACCTTGGCGGGCGGCTACCGCCGCCCGCCAAGCGGTAACCGTCGTGCGGCCGCCAATGCGGCCGCACTCCCGCGGCCCCCATTACGACATCCCCGCTGGGCCGGCGGGCGCAAACCAAGTTTGCGTCCGCCGGCCCAGCGGGGATGAGGCCGCAACATAGGAGCCAGCTCCTAATGGAGCCGGCGGTGTTGCGGCCGTGCGACGGGTGCAGTTGCACACGTCGCGCTTTTCACTGTCTGCTGTGCAGACAGTGAAAAGCTGGCCGGGCCCTGTTAAGGGGCCCCTGCACTGCCCATGCCAGTGGCATGGGCAGTGCAGGGGGCCCCAGGACACCCCTTACCGCCAGCCTCTTCCTGGCGGTGCAAACCGCCAGAAACAGGCTGGCGGTAGGGGTGTCATAATCCACAGGGCAGCGCTGCTTGCAGCGCTGCCCTGGCGGATTATCACCGCCGGGGCTAAAACGGCGGGAAACCGCCGGCCCCGGCGGTGCGACCGCGGTGCTACCGCCACGGTCGTAATAAGGGCCACCATACCGCCAGCCTGTTGGCTGTACGGACGCCACATTACCCCTGGCGTTCTCTGACCGCCATGGTCGTAATGACCACCTAAATGTCTAAACAACATAGGGCCAGATGTAGTAAAGTTTTGAGAGTCGCAAATGGCCCGATTCGCAATTTACGACACCGCAAAATCGTAAATGGGATGCAAAAATCCCATTTTCCGAAGTGCAAATTGCGATGCAAGCCATTACCGACTCGCAAAAATAGCGACCTGATTTTGCGACCAGCAAAGAGGAAGTCGCAATTTGCGAGTCGCAAACCATATGAAAAAGCCACTCGCAAATTGCGACTAGTCGCAAAAAGCCCATTTTGCACACCCAAATTACCACTTAGTCAGAGCAGGTGGTAACCAGAATCAAAGTATAAAAGGAGACCCAGAAGGCATCTGGGTTACTCAAAATGGCTGAACTGTATGTGATAGCAAGGAGGAGGACAGTCCACGCCACCCAGCAGAGGAGGAGGAGGAGCCAGAGACAGGAGAGAATATACAGAACCAGGCAAACACTTTTCCAACAAACCGAGGAGGAGATTTATGACAAATACAGACTCAGCAGTGCAGCAATATTAGAATTAATTGAACTACTCAATCCGCAGCTTCAACGCCAGACAATGCGCGGCAGCGCCATCCCCACACATGTGCAAGTGCTATGCTCACTGCACCTCTTGGCCTCGGGTAGCTATCAGGGGGTGATTGCAGTGGCAGGTGGGGTATCCCAAAGTGCACTCTCACGATTCCTCAGATGTTTCCTAGATGCCATACTCACACACACATGTCCAGATACATATACCTACCCAGGAATGAGGCAGAAATTAACAGCACCAAGTTGGACTTCTACAGAATTGCCAACTTCCCTCATGTAATAGGGTGTGTGGACGGGACACATATACAAATCTGCCCTCCTGCAAATCTGGAATATGTGTTCCGCAATAGGAAATGTACCCACTCACTGAACATCCAGGTGGTGTGCGACGCCCATAATGTCATCACTGACATTGTATCCAGATTTCCAGGGAATACACATGACACAGTGGGATACACCAACGTCTAGAACGTGGGGCATTTGGATACGATATCTATTAGGTATTGCTGACTACACGCTGAAGCCATACACACAGGTCACTGTAGAAACCATCCATTCCCTGCTAACATTGCTTATTTTTGCCAAACAGGTGACAGTGCATATGCGCTAAGACCATGGATACTTACCCCGTACCTAACACCTGACAATGAGAATGAGAGGCGATATAACAGTGCCCATTGGCGGACCAGAACTGTCATTGAGAGGACCTTTGGACTGTTAAAGGCAAGATTCCGATGCCTCCACAGAGGTGGAGTTGCGCTCCAGTATGCCCCGGTAACAGCATTCAAGATTGTTGGTGCATGCGCGATCCTACACAAAATTGCCACCAGACGTGGGCTACATCTCACCCCTCAAGACACAGATTCGGAGGATGAGGAGCAAGAGCTACCAAATCGCCAGCCTGGGGATAGAAGCATTGCAAATCAAGGCAGACAGAGACGGGACCACATTGCAACACAATACTTTGGCAGGTACGTGGCAGCTGTCACCACACTCACTGATGTCACACAAACAGAGCCCAGTTGTGTAGTGGAACAAACAAAACCTTTTTATTTGTGAACTAAATTTTGAAAGAAAAATTCTGTCCGTAAGAGGCTGCACATGTCCAATTTGTATGAGGACACATTGACTTCATGTTCCTCATGAGTCATGCTGTCTTATGGCCTACACCCTCCTCCTTGTTCGCCCAGCATGGCTCATCCCAGGTGGGTCTGCTGACCCCTGCCGTGCACTTCCACTCCTCAGCACACGTGAGTCAGTTGCAGACACCACTGATTGTGGACCCCTACTCACTGTCCTGAGGGGTCTCACCTGTGCCCCTTGCCACCTGTCTGGCTTCCAACATGTCCACTGTGTGGCTGATGCTGCCTAGTCCCTGTTCCACATCCCCAGCAAAGTGGCCACGTTCGACCTGCAGACTCACGGTCCGTCTTGACAGGCCAGTAGTGTTCGTAGCAAGACGCCCAATGGACGCTGCCACGCGGTCAAAGCGTGTGACTAGGTGCCGCTCCCTGTGCCTTTCGCTGCGTCTATCAGCTACCAGTTCCATCACTAGTTGGCAGATGGACTGGGTGAGTTCGCTCACATTGTCATTGTGTTTTGTGAACTACGAGTTCACATCAGCCAGGCCATGGGTCATGTTGTTTTCAAGTCTGTGCAAAGCACCTGATATTAACCGCAATTGTCTTGTTTGCAGGCACTGACAGGTAAGGAGGGATGCCTCTACTACAGACATTGCTGCCTCCCCTATCTCCTCCTGGGGCACCGCCTGAACTTGGCATCTGCGTCTGCGACGTGGTTGTGCTGCTGGCTCTGGACGTCTTACTGTGGGGCTGGGGCCAGGGGTCGTGTGTGCTTCCTCCATGTCCTGCACTTGTTCCGGAGGGGACTGTGGTGGTGTCGTGCTGGGTCCTGGAATGTCTGCTGCAGCCTCCTGCACTGCCTCTGGCCTGTTGTCTCCTCCCTGGATGGTGTGGCTGCTGGGAGTGTCGTGTGGAAGACCTGTGGGACATAGGGAACACACTGTCAGTCTCTCACATCTGTTGTATGCCTCAATAATAAACATTTGCCTATCTGCTGACTACTGTACTACATTGCCCCTAATGCACCATTCTAGTGGTTGCTAGTCTGGAATAGAGCTAGTCTGGTTGTGCCTGCTGCTGTGTACTGGGAGAGTGTGGATACTGCATTTGTAGGTGTGAATGCATATTTCATGGTACTCACTTTTGGATGTCCCTTGCACAGAACTGTCCAATGCTCCCATTCCTGACACGGCCTCAGGCTCCAGGGTCTGCTCCACCAATTCTTCCATGGCTGTGGGTGGTGGGACGGTGGATGGGCCTCCTCCTATGCCCCTCATTTCCCTGAGCCGCTCCTCCACCCTCTCCTTTGTTCTGGAGCGCAGGTCGTACCACCTTTTTTTAATTTCATCCAGGGTTCGGTGGCTCACCCCAGTGGCATTGATCCGGTCCTGGATTTGCAGCCAGATCCTCTTTTTCTCAGTGTAGGGGACACTCAGGGCTGCTTTGCCAAAACGTTGGTCATGGTGCTGGCAGCATTCCTCAGTTAGCACCTCAAGTTCTTTCTCAGGGAACTTTAGTTTTCTTTTCCTCCCTGCACTGCCTGTGTACTCCATGGTAGCAGCAGCTCCTCTCTCCTGGGTGCTGCACAGCAGTTTGAAAAGGGTGTGGTCCTCCCTACTCCCAGGTGTATTTGATGACTTCCTGTTTCTGATGTCATCAGCAAGAGCCAGGAAGTGTATTTTCCAACTGTTCTGCTGCACCTGCATGCAATTTGTGGGCCAGTCGCAATTTGCAACACCGGACTCGCAAATTGCGAGTTCGCTTTTAGCGAGGTTGCAAAAAGCGACCTCTCTAAAAGCGAACTCGCAAACTGCGGTGCAACATCATTTACGAGTCGCAAATTGGTGTAGCTTTTTTTTCTTGGATTCCATTTTGCGAGTCGTAAATTGCGAGTCGCATTGAATCGCAATTTCCGACTCTCAAATCTTTTCCTACCTACATCTGGCCCCAAATTACTACAATGGAGCTGGCTGACCATGTAAGCAGCTTCATCATTCCTCAACATGATTCCTTACTAGTGTTGATGCTGCTGAAGTATTTCTGATGAGGCATAGTCAACATGTGTCATTTATGATTGTTAAAATAGTGTGTGAATCACATCACCAAATTGTTGCAGTGAGTGAGAATATCCATTGTCCATTGCAATGACAAACATAGCTTTACCACTAACCACTCATTTATCATTAAATGTTGCAATTGTCCCCACAGCATCATGGGTACCTGTACATCACTTTGAGTTCAACATATCAGTGGCATATGACATAGGGCAACTGAGGATCAATATCATTTTTTATTTTTTTTAAACAAAATATGTTGTTATGGAATCTGAGGTGCCCAACAAATATGAGGGATGAACTTCTATCAATATGTATGAAGCACGTTGCTAGTGTTGTTGCCCACATGGCAATGTCAGACGCAATTTGAGTGGCTTCTCTAAACAGGCTGTGTTTATTAATCAACCTTGGAAGACAGAGGGCCTCATTTACAAAGTTTTGGGCAGGGCAGTATTGCAAGCCTTTTTGCTTTGCTGCTCTGTGTCAAAACAAAAGGGCAGGAATGCACCAAATGTACAAGATACAGTGCATTCCTGTCCTTGTCTGCGCCGGCGTACAAATAGCTGTCATGCACCAAAGCAGGCACCCTTGCACCATGGTGCAAGGATACCTGCATTGCAGGGATGATTGCTTTTGTGCAGGAAGGGACACCTGAACAAAAACAATCATAAGAGGTGAAATAATGTTGTTTCTCCCCCTTGCCCCAACCTTACACCACCCCTCGGGTGGCATTCCCAGCTTTTATGAAACCTTCTAAATCCGGGAATGACAGATTCCATGGATGGTGTTAGGGAGCACTCACAACTACAACCATGGAACGCCCCTTTCATGCAGAGTAATTTACAAGGCTATGAAAAGCCTCTTGTAGGAGATAGGTGCAGATATATGGGTGAAAAGATTTGCATTTTCTTCTCAATGTTGATTTTATTTGTATTTAACCATTGTTAAAGATAAGATGATGTGGCTGTGGATTCAAAGCCTGGCACCATATGTTGTAGTTAACTCCTGATGAAGATTTCCTGTGTCTCCCTTCTCTAGATATCTTCTCTGGGATTATGCCGGCCCAGACTCTGGGAAGAAGAAATAGTGGTAAGTGTATAGAAATAGATAAGTATGGTATACCATCACCATCTCCGGGTTTGCCCTTCTCTTTGTGCCGGGTTTCTTTTTCTATAGTGAGAGAAACATGCACCTGAACTATCCTGGGACTTCGCACTTGTGTTGAGTACTCCTCAAGTGTCAGTAGTGGTTGTCTCAGGTGGTCTTTACTCTGTAACATGCAGAGGTTACTAGCCAGATTAAACATCACCTGGGTTGGTTTTGATTAACATAAAGCTTCCGGCTATCATTCCCAGTTCAAATTGGGAAGGAAAAAAAATGCTTGACATATGGGGTGTTTTGGCAATACAAAAGCATGTGAAGCAAACAATAATGATATGCCCAATATGCGGTATTGTCAAGATGGTCCCATGCCATCTCACCATTATGCCCCAGCTTAGTGTCCAAATAAAAACACCATCACCCGTGCTGTTCCCTCCACTACACAACACTAACCTCCTCCCGTTTCCACCCAGGGGCACTCACCCGCTACTCCGCAACTCTCCTAAATTGTGGTAGCTCTTCAGCGTCCTCCGGGGGCATCCACCACTCCTCACTTCAAATCTCCGTGTCCACAGAGTCTTCAAAGGCCTTGACTGTTGTAGAAGGTTCTCCCTCGGGATGGCAGCTTCCTGCTCCTTCTAGACTGTCATTCTCTCCTTGCTCTCCCATTGGTGTGATGACAGTGTCCTTTTCTTCTACCCTGGGTTCCTTCGATTGGCTCTCTCCTCGCGTGCTTCCACCTTTCTTTTTCAAAATACAGTTGTCCTTTTTTAATCTCAGTGGTCGGTGAAACCCTCCTGGTTTAACCCTTCCTTCTCTCTTTTTGCAAGTGTCCCAGATTTGATGGTGGTCGGTGCAGTAGTTGCCGATATGTTCAGGAGGCAAGTACAGGGCCTCGGGGTCAGATTTCTCATTCCATGCAAATGGCATTGCTTGGCCTTGTAAATATGGCCCTGTAGTTTATGCTGCCGGTGTGTTAAAAAACGTGATGCACCAGCAGCACAGGCCACTTGTACATGAGGTCCTGAATATGTATGAGCCAATGTTCCACATATTAGCAGTGCACACATGACAATGTCCACATGACATGCCCACATATACAAAATTCCCTATTACAGAGACCTTTGTTGTGTTATTAGAGGTATAAGGTCAATGTTTTCATTCCCACTGGCATGTATGTACATTGTTGTCTGCATGCAGGCCATTTCACATTCCAACTGCTGTTGTTACTCATACTAGGCGGTGTTGGGAACTTTGCGGATGAGAACACTTGGTAGCAACCACTAGGTCTATCCTTTCCTAGTTCTTACAATCCCATAATATCTTCTTGGGATATATCCTTACAGGGCCAAGATAGTAGCACATTAGCTGTTTAACTTCAGGAGATCATTATGTTTCTTGTGACATCTGTTCATGACTCCTTATATAGGAGTCCTTTTTCAAAGCTGAATATGCCACTTGTGCTGCCACTATATGTTCATGCATGTAATTGGTGATAACAGGAACTACTTCATCTTGGACTCATACGTATACCCTTCCTCTCAAACAGACAACATGAAAAGTTTTTCTGATATGTTTAGAAAGATACTGCCACCTGCACCAGGTCAGCAAGGCATTCCAGAAATTGGGGCAGAAGTTTGAGGAGAGAAAGTCTGCTGGATCCTGGAGGTCACTACCACGGGGGGAAAAACAGGGTGAGAGGTTGGAGTTGTCCCTGGGCCCTCAACAGCCCCACCACAGGGAGTACTATACCCAGGCCTGGCTCCATTATAAACCATCAGGCCAATAATGACATTAGGGAGAGGCTGGCAGGCCTCGAACTACAGGTTACCACCATCTTGTTGAAGATGGGATAAAATACAAAAGTCTGCAGACATTATTTTGGCCCAACTTTAGTGGACTTGGGTCTGTTGCCCCTTCCCTGTATTTTTAAATTTGTTTTTACATCTGATATTTGCATAGAATAGTATAGGGATTAGTTTAGTGTTAGGTTATATAGTTTTTAAGAGTAATTAGCTTTTAGTATTTAATAGTTGTTAGGTTGGGCATTTGGGTGGGTACTTCATTTAGTGCTGGGGAGGTTGATGTTTAGTGCCTGTATGAAAGAATAAAAATTGAAAAATATACAACAAAAATATATATTTGTTTTGGTTTCAATGTTTAGTTTGTGTATTATTGGTTTAGTGTGTCTTTCATGTCATATTGTGCATTAACATGGGTAGGGAGTTGATGTTTAATAGGTCTGATGTGGTTTATGTGTAAGTATTCAAAGGTTACGGGTAGGTAGTTTAAGTTGCTTGTAGGATATGTTAGTTAGCTTAGGTTAAAATTGGCATAGTTAGTTTAGGTCTGTAAGGTAATGTAGGTAATTTTTGTTTGATATATCATTGTGACAGTACTGGCAGTTGACATAAATGGCTTTGCCGGATTAGACCTGTGATGTTTGCTTCCATCACATGACTTCTAAACATAGTTAACTTGGTGAAGGACTGAGGGAGTTGAGACTGGTAAGTTAGATCTGAAATGACTGTATGGATTGTCCCACGTGGTTGTGCAGCAGAAGTGGCATTTCTGCTGTGATGGACAACATGCCAAATACAGGTTCTCATCCAAATGTTGTACTGTGTTCCGTAAGTGAAGCTAAATGTAATGTGATGGCAAATCCCTGATGCAAATCTGAGTTACCAGGTATGTGTAGGCTCACAAACTGTTCGATGAACTTCCTCACTCACCCTTGCAACAATTATTTGACACATCATGGTAGATTGTTGGCTAGCATGCATTCATATATCTGCCACCTGGCAAGCACATACTTTTTGCATGACCAATGACAGATTTTAATTCTAAGAACTTCATACATGTAATCTTGGGTGACTACTTCCTAGTACAGATGCACATCTGTTTCACATACACTTTTGGCCTTTCCCCGGGCTATTTCATTTGTCATTTTCATGTATTATGGGTCAGCACAAACAATATGAGGTACTGCATCTTATACTTACCAGACATACAACATGCTGTTTTGGTGAAGTGATTTTATTTACAAGTGGACATAGGAGCAAATTGCAAGTGGAAGTCCATGTTTCAACAACCCCAACATTTCATCCAAGTCAGGGAATGCCCAGACAGAGTCGAATGAGGGAGTTATTACAATGTACATATGTGGAAGAGGAGTGTTTCAGTGAAGAAGATAATAATTGATTTGCAATAGGGAAAAAAGCCACATTGGCCATCCTGAATTGTTTGAGGTCAACTGGTGGGACAGCAAAATGAGGTCAGTAGCAGTTGTCACATACACTGGAATGGCTGAACACCAGGCAAAGGAGAAACAGACACTTTGGCTTGGTTTGAATGAGGTTAAGTCTACATCTTCCTCTTTTGATGTGTGTGCTGCTTCCCTTGAGGTGGTGTTGTAGGTGCCTGAGACAAAGGATTTCCCAGAGGGTGTCTTGATATAGGGTTGGCGGGCTGTCATCCTCACCCAGATCATCATCCCGGACAGGCAGCTGTTCAGGAGCTGTAGGTACATCCTCTGAAATGTGAGAAAACAATGTTAACTGTGCCTTAGGTCAAATGTTGACATGATTTCAGACTTGCAGACTTTTCTAATTGATTATAACATTGAGGCAACTCAGAGGTATGGAGTCCAATTTGCCCTTAAGTTGCCTTTCAGATGGCAGTATCTCTACAATCTTGAAGTACGAACTGTGTGACTGATAAGGCAGACTTTTTTGTTTTGACACATATTGCAACACAGTTACACAGGTCACTATGCTTACCATTTCTGCAGTTATGAGAAGGGATCATGTCCACATTTGCAAGGTAATTTGCATTCTTTCTTGTGAAGCATATGGTAATTGTGTCTTGACATGTGGACACTACTTTGGTTCTGATTCAAAAGAATCCCTCTTGTAGCTGCATTCCCTGTGACCATCATCCTACCCACTGCTCCTGTGCAATTAATGTGGCTTTTGTCCACAAATTATAAAGAGTCTGCCATCTGGGTGTTCTAACAGAGGACAGAACATCTCTGTTGTGAAAGCGCTTTCGTCTGAAACTCCATTAAATATTTGTGTGTTCTCCGTTTGTAATACGGCCTGGTGGTGTTCTGCTGGCGGGCGCTGCTGACGGTAGCAGCACCCCATCCCGTCTCCTCCTGGAAGTCCCCTTAGATTCAGGTAAGTCAGGTTTCCGAAAGGGGAGGAGAGTAGGGGGTGTTGTGGGCGTGTGGGCATGAATGTATGTGTGTGTGCGTAAATGCAAGTGTGTGTGTAGTGTTGTTTGCGTGCATGAATGCATGTGTGCGAATGCATGTATGTATGGAAATGTGAATGTGTGTCTGCGTGTCATTGTGAATGTAGGTATGGATGTGTGCATGACTGAATGGGATGCATGCGTGTATGTCTGTGTGAATGAGTGTATGTGGGGGAGGTTGGAAGGGAGCATGGATGAAGGGGGGCTGGGTGGTGTCTCAGGAGTGTTGGGGTGGGAGGGGTCCTCCTATCAGTGACAGGGAAGGAATTCCCTTCACTTATAGGGCCTACCGTGAAAAAGCAAAACTGGTGTCATGTCCTCGTGGGCCCATGGGTGTGCAGTAGATAATATTTTCTGGCTGGGTTAGAACTACCACTGTGTCTGAATGTGGAGACACAGTGTAGCAAAGTGGTGAGAATGGAAAAGTGCATTGCAAGATAGCCAGACAAGTACAAATGTGCTGCTGTGTCCTACAGTGCCACATTTGTGTTGCAGCTGGGTTTTCTAATGTATGTATGGCACTGTGTCTTGTCGTGCTGCCTTCAATGGACATTGTGCATTCTTGTGGGCAGGGGTTGAATTGGTTACAGTTACCCAGACCGAATCTACACTCCAAAGAAACATTGCGAGACAGCATGAATGTGTGAGGACACGTGCTTCACATATATTTCCTATATCTTGTTCGCAGATTGAATGAGGACATTGAGAACTATGGCCCTCAGTATGTCTTTGGCGGTAAAAACTGCCTACCGCCGTGGCGACAGCTGCCAAAAGAGCGTCGCCGCGGCTACCATCCGTCTGCCATATTATGACACCAGCCGGATTTCCACCACAAGAAGGGCGGAAATCTGGCTGTGGCCATACTGGCGGATGGTGGTAAAGTGGTGCTGCTACCACCAGCAGCACCACGCCAGTTGACCACTGACAGCCGTATTGTGAAAAATTATACTGCCTGGCGGTGTTCTGCTGGCGGGCGCTGCTGGTGGTAGCAGTGCTCCGTCACGTCCCCTGCCGGAAGACTCCCTAGATGCAAAGTGTTCCACAAGGAAACATCCACCTATTACTCCCTAAACCTGCAAATGAAGCAAATCCGCTGTATTGGTGGATGCATGGGTGTCTGTGGAGGGTGGGGGAAAGAGGTTAAGGGGGGGAAGGGTGGTGTTTGCTCCACCTCTCGATTTAGGTACAGCCTAGTGTGCAGGCTCACAGTGCAGATTAATACTACGGCCGCCATAGTGTTATGCTGCCTGTAGTAGTACGGCCGCGGCCCCCTTGGAAAAAATACCCCCCTGAAACAAATATCTGTGGACGTGCATGGGTGGATGTTTTGCTTTCACAAGCGCACACTGCCAACATATAGTTCAACCAAAAGGTTTTTGGATTTACATTAGTAGAGTGCAGTTTTAGGTCACTTAAATTGAACTTTGGTGCGCATAATCCTTTTGTGAGTCGATCCTTCAGTGACCAGTTTGTAGTGTTGGTCAGTGTTTAGGTCAGCCTACCCTGTGAGGCTTCATAGGGGTTTTTGTTGAGGCCCTCCTTCCCGGATGGTTATTGTGGTCGCGTCCTGAGATGACATGGCTGAGTAAATACGTATCATGGGATTGGGTGGGAAGGGGACTTTTTAAGCCCATACAGTTGCGACAATAAATGTGCTGTTAGAACATACCCGAGTGCGTGTGATTCTTCCAGCTAGCAACTTTACAAATGGCGACAAAAAGGGCCCAGCCGCCTGCCGCACCATTCCTGTGCCGAAGACCCCACAATAAGCGACACAGTGTGTCTGCATGCACACACCATTCCAGTGTTCCTGTGCCTGGGTGCACGGCAGCACATTTCCTGGTTGCTGGCTGCCCCACCCAAGTGCCTCTGCCTGGCCCGACACACCTTCGCTGTGCTCTTTGGCCACGCACGGTGCAAGAGAGTGCTTTCAAGCTGCCTGTGGCTGCGCACCAAGGGCCCCACCTTCCCGGCACCTCCTCTCCTGTAGGCTGCGGATCGGAGCCCTGCCCGAGTGGCCCCACCTCTTTGGCACCTCCTACGACCTACGGCTTTCCAGCACACGGCATCTCAAAGCTGTTACCGCCTGCTACTGTGGTCTGCCCTGAGGAGTGGAGCTCCTCTCACGTGTGCTCCAACCAGCAGGCATCAGCTCCTGCTATTTTTGGCCCCTGTGGAAGACCTGCCCTACAGGGTGGATGCCCCTGAAAAACATAGGGGAGGTGTGCAGCCCGAAGGTAAACCAGCTGCACTGAACGGAGGTGAGGAGACAGACAGGCCACTGCACAAGCCCAAGGCCCCAGGGACACGGAATCTGAGACACCCCACTCTGAACCCTGCTGGCAGCCCAGTGCACCCCTCAACATGGCTGGTATCCCTGCCCTTGAGCCTTTTACCATCACTGAAGCCCCCCCCACCTAAGCTGCAAGGTGGAAAGCATGGATCGAATGCCTCGAAACCTACTTTGAGGCTTTAGAGGTGAAAGATGAGCGCAAAGGACCTCTACTCCTTCATTTGGGAGGGGCGGACATCCACAAAGTATCCAAGTCTGTGGCAGAAACAACACCTCACATGTACAACACGTTGAAAGGTGCGATCACAGTGCATTTTGAACCTTACACAAACCCGGACTACAAGCGTTTCCTGCTCTTCCAAGCACGCCAAAAGTCCGACGAGTCAGTGGATATTTTTTATGTGCACCTAAGGGAACTGGCAACCATGTGCACTTTGCCCGGCGAGGAAGATGAAGTCAGGGCACAGTTCATCCAGCAGTGCTCCTCATCGAAACTCCAGGAACGCATCCTGCAGGAGCTGAACATGCGGATGAGAGACATCTTCAACCTAGGAGGATATGGAACAGGTGCCGACTGTCCAAATAAAAACTGAGCCAGTCAATGCGGTGACCACAGACACGTCAAAAGTGAGAGCTGAAGGCCATAAAAAAAAACAGAGGGACAAACTCTGCAGATGGTGTGGGAGCAATTGCCACATTCTGGGGGTTGCCCAGCCTGAGAGAAGGCCTGCAGGGCATGTGGCAAACTCAATCATTTCACAAAGGTTTGCCGTTCCTCACCAAAGGTGGCAGTGCCCACACCCAAGAAGGCCATCAGGGCTGTAGCTGCCCTTCCTACCACATCGTCAGACAGTAACATGGACGACGACCAACAAGTAGCCCATGTTGTGCAGGCAACCTGCGGCTACCTACGTGCCAGGTGCTACTGCAATATCAGCCCATCTCAGCTTTGATTGACACTGGGGCCTCAATAAATCTCATGGGCGCCGAGGTGTACCGTGGACTTCCAAACCCACCACAACTCAAAACCACAAGAGTGCAAGTCTACGCTTTTGTGAACACATGCCCTCTGGAGATACCTGGAGTCTTTGCAGCGGATGTCACTCATGAGAGCACAAAGGTAACAACCAAAGTTTACGCATCATGTGAGAGGTCGGGTTTCCTGCTCAGCTGCCAAACCGCCCAAAGCCTCAATCTAGTGCACTTCGCATTTACTGTCCACGCTAGCAGTTTGGGAGACCCCGTGAAATAGTTAGTCTCGCTCTTCAATGGCATTGGATGCCTGAAGGGGCCGCCCCTCCGAATCCATATAGATGACTCCGTAGCCCCTGTTGCCCTCAGACACAGGCGGGTGGCCTTCCATCTGTGTCCAAAAGTGGAGCGTGAACTACAACTTTTGGAGCGAGCAGGCATAATCAAAAAGGTGTTGGGCCCCACCCCTTGGGTGTCCCCGATAGTCGTTGAAAGGAAACCCAAGCAGCCTGATGCTGTCCAGATCTGTGTGGACATGTGCCTGCCCGATCAGACCATCAAGAGGGAAAGACACCTAACCCCAACCATAGACGATTTCATTGGGTAGCTCTCAAGATCCAAGTGGTTTTCCAAAATGGACCTCCAGTCTGGGTACCACAAGATTGTGCTACACCCAACCTCTTGCCCAATAACCACCTTCTCCACATACATAGGCCTCTGGAGGTACACCCGGCTAAACTTTGGCATCTTCAGCGCTGCTGAGGTGTTTCAGCATACCATCAAAGGGGTCCTGCAAGGGCTCTCGGGGGTCCTCAATGTGAGCGACGATATTCTGGTGCACGCCCCCACTTTGGAAGATTACACGGTAAGGCTGAGAGCGGTGTTTGCAAGGCTGCAGGAGCAGGGGCTGACTGCACAGAGAGAAGTGTGAATTCCTCAAAAGAGACATTTGCTTTTTCGGGTACCAATTCTCAGGGCATGGGATTGGCCCAGACCTGCACAGAGTGAGAAATATCCAAGCGGCCCCGGCTCCGACCTCTGTCTCGGGGCTCAGGAGTTTTCTTGGTATGGTCACCTACTGTGGCTGGTTCATGAAAAACCTATAGGACATCACCGGCCCCCTGCAAGTGCTCACCCAAGCTGATCACCCATGGGTCTGGGGTGAGGAGCAAGAGTGCGCTTTTGAAAATACGAAAAACGCCTTCTCTGCTGACACCCTGTTAGCATTCTTTGATCCTCAACGTGAATCGCAGCTGGCCGTAGAAGCCAGTGCCATCGGTCTGGGTGCGGTTCTAACCCAGAAAGAAGACTGCGGGGAGTGTGACCCATCGCTTTTTCCAGCCACACCCTTACGCCTACTAAGCAGCAGTACTCCCAGATAGAGCAGGAGCCCATTGCCATTCACTGGGGGTGTCGGCACTTCTGCCTCTATCTCTATGGCAAAGCCTTTACCGTGGTTACCGAACACAAGTCACTACTTCCCCTCTTCAAGGGGTATGCATCAATGCCGCCACTACTGATTGAAAAGTGGATACTGCAGCTGCAGGAATTAAATTTTATCGTAGAGTTCCAACCGGGCACTCAAAACCCTGTAGATTTCTTGTCACACCATGCACGCCCAGCTACCTCCCAGGAGGCTGAAGAAGCTTTTGAAACGGAAGAGTATGTTCGGTTGGTGGTTGACAGGGCCAGGCCGCTGCCCATACCACTCACCGAAGTGGTGGAAGCCACAAGTCAAGACGACTGCCTACAGAGTGCCATGGAGGCTATGCGATAGGGCGACTGGTGCCCTCTGCAGCATCCTGCGGCCTTTCGCACCGCAGATGCCAGAGCCAGACTTCAAGTTCTTTTCAACGTTTGGCACGAGCTCTCAGTGAGAGACGATGGGTGTCTACTGCAAGGACTCCGCCTTGTGATTGCCTGACGTCCAGAGTTGTGTCACTAGCTCACAGAGCTCACCAGGGTATCGTCAAGTGAAAAAAACAACTCTGGAGCAAGGTCTGGTACCCCAGTATAGGCCAGCATGTGGAGGATGTGGTGACTCACCTGCTAAGCCAGTGGAATGCCAGACCCCTCGGCACCAGTCATCACTGAGGAGGGCCCCACTGCCCCATGGTAGAGGTTCAGCGCAGCCTATGGGAGCCTGCTCGATGGATCATACACGTTAGTGGCGGTGGATGATTGCTCGCGATACCCGGAGGTGGAGCTTGTGCACTCCATCAGCGTCCACAGTCAACCTGAAGATGGAAAAACTGATGGTTACCCACGGTCTGTTTGTGGAGGTCCGCACAGACAACGGCCCCCCATTTGACAGTAGGGAGTGGGCAGACTTTCTGAAATCAAGAAACACAAAGCATCGCCAGATCATGCTCAGGTGGCCACAGGCAAACAGAGAGGTAAAGCAGTTTGTCAAGGCACTAACCAAGATAATCCGCATAGCCACAGCAGAGTCACAGAATGTTGAAAGTGCCATATAAACATTCCTACGGGAGTACCGAGTCACGCCCCATGCCACCACCGGCGCAACCCCAAGCCAGCTCTGTTTCGGCAGGATAGTGACAGATGACATCCTGCACCACCCTTTATGGACAACTCAGCCGCCGCCCCAGAACCAATCCGTGAGGCGAAGGTCTCGCACCAACAACTAATGGAAGCAGAGAGCCCGAGTAATCCCTGTCCAAGTGGGGGACACCGTCCTGGTAAAGAACCTCCACCCAGGAAGGAAATCCCTTCTGCCTTTCGAGACAGAGCCATGGACTGTGACCGCCGTTAGGGGAACAATGGTAACAGCAGAAAAGGGGTCAGAGAGTGTGACCAGGAATGTGTCACAGTTCAAACGTTTCTCCTTTGTCACCCCCCTCAGCTGGTGACGATGTTGACTCCGCAACGCCAGGGAGTCACATTGAACAGGAGGATGCCCTACCCCTGCCCGATACAACTACTGGACAAAGGCTTGCGGCGGCCAAAGGTGCCGCAGTGAGCCAACATTGCCGATGCACTCATCTCTTCCAGCACCAGCAGAAGGCCCCATCCTGGGGGGAAGAAGCGCCCAGCACCATGAGGAGTCAGGGGTCGATGTCAGAAAGATCCAGAGGCAGGCGGTACCATCTGAGGTACAACCCCAATCCTTCCCGGCGCTATGCAGACTTTGTGGCTGACTAAAGAAGTCAGTAAGGGGCGCCCTGGCGTTGGTCACCACTGTTTGTGTTTACTTTAGGTGTTCTGTGATGTGTTCTCGGCGGGGGATGTCGAGGACGAGTCTTGTGGTGGCGTTCTGAATTTGCAGCAGCTTGTTCAGGTCCTCCTTGGAAGTTCCGACATAGAGGATTAGGGTGTGTGTCATGGTTTCCCGGCAGTCGGTTGGTATCCATCTGAAGATCTTCCGTAGGAGTCGGAGGGTGTAGAAGCAGGTGGAGGCAATGGTCACGGTGAGCGTTGAGTTGAGGATGACACCAAGGTTTTGTTCATGGTCTGTAGTGCTGGAGCGCCTACTGAGTATTGAGGCCACCAGGAGTCGTCCCATGCTGATGAGGAGAGTCACAGGATGAGGATCTCGGTTTTGTTGGAGTTCAGCTTAACGTAGCACTCCCTTATTCAGGTAGCGACTGCTTTCAACCTCTCCCTGAAATTCTTCTTGGCTGTTGAGGGGTTCTCAGTCAGGGAGATGATCAGCAGGTTTTCATCAACGTAGGAGACAATATTCATACTGTAGTTCCTGACAACGGGGGTGAATGGGTTCATGTAGATGTTGAACAGCGTGAGCCTCACCAATGATCCTTGGGGTACTCCACAGCTGATGTCTGTGGGTTCTGACAGTTGTGGCGGGAACCTGACGTTCTATGTTCTGCCTATCAGGAAGAAGTGTATCCATTGAAGGGCCTTGCCGCGTATGCCTGCTGCGTGGAATCTGGCACATAGTATGCAGTGAGATGCTGTGTCGAAGGCGGCTGAAAGAACAAGTAGGGCTGTTGTTTGTCTGCAGTTGAGGAGGGAGCAGATGTCATCTATGGTGGCGAGCTGGGCGGTTTCGGTACTCTGGTTTGTTCTGAATCCTGATTGGGAGACATCCAGGATGTTGTTGTCCTCGATGTGTTGGCATAGCTGAGTGTTGCTTGCTTTCTCTGCAACTTTAGCTGGGAAGGGCAGCAGCAAGATAGGGCAGTAGTTCCTGAGGTCCGTTGGGTCGGCTATGGTTTTTTTCAGAAGTGGTCAGATCTCGGTGTGCTTCCTGTCCTTGGGTGTAGGTTGCTGATTCTAGGGAGCAGTTGATTGTCTTGCAGAGTTCGGGCACGATTGAAGCACTGGCTTTGTTGAAGATACAGTGTGGGAAGGGGTTGGGAGGGGCTCCAGAGTGGATGCTGCTCATGATGGAGTGGGTCTCATCTGTTGTGAGGGGGTCCAGGCATGCTGGAGTCATGGGGGTTCGGCAGATCGTGGCAGGGATGTTGTTGAGCTCAGAGAGTCTGGGGGTCCGAAACTGTTGTAGATGTCTTTGATCTTCTGATGAAAGAAGGAGACCAGTCTGTTGCAGAGATCCTGAGATGTAGGGATGTTGATGGTCTCGGCTTGTGGTTTGTAAAATACTTTGATGATGTTGAAGAGTTCTTTTGTGTTGTGTGAGGTGGAGTTGATGCGGTCCTGCAGGGCAAATTTCCTGGTGGACCTGATGAGGCTGTGGTGGTTTCTTGTGGCGGGTTTGAAGGTTGCAAGGTCTTGCAGGGATTTTCTGTTTCTCCACTTCTTCTCCAACCTCCTGCATCAACGCTTTGATTTCTGGAATGTGGGGGTGAACCAACTGGCTTTCTTGGAGGAGTGTTTCCCTGAGGTTGTCCGGAGAGGGGCTAGGGTGTTGTTGCAGTCGGTGATTGTATAAATTGGGTTTTTGGTTGGCAGCCAGGTTGCCCTCTGTCCAAGCAAGAACCCTCACTCTAGTCAGGGTAAGTCACACACAATCCAAAATCAGCCTGTGCCCACCCTCTGGCAGCTTGGCACGAGCAGTCAGGCTTAACTTAGAAGGCAATGTGTAAAGCATTTGTGCAATAAATCATACAATACCATAATATAACACCACAAAAATACACCACACAGTGTTTAGAAAAATATATAATATTTATCTGGGTATTTGCAGGTAAAAACGATCAAAGATGCAATATGAATTTGTAAAGATATCACTGAAAAGTGATATAAAGTGTCTTAAGTCTTTAGAAAGCAAACAAAGTCTCTTTCAAGCACAAAGTACCTGGTTTGGAGTGGAAAATCTCCGCAAAGGGCCGCAGAAGAAGAGATACGTGGAAAAATGGTGTGTGCCTCGATTTCTCCCCAGCACACACAGACTTGTGTCATTATTTTTCACGCGGGGAAGTCGTGCATCGTTTTCCGGTGCGCGGACAGTCTCTTTCTGTGGATCGCGGGGATTACCAGATGTCCCGGGTCTGTGCGTGGATTCTCCTGCTTGTTTCCCGACTGCGCGTCATTCCGTGGGGCTGTGCGCCGAAGTTTCGCTCTCACAGCAGGCGTCGCGTTGATTTCTCCTCTAGAAGTCGGGCGGCGTTGTCCTTGCGAGGCCATGCGTCGAAGTTACGGTCGTCCCGAAGGCGTCGCGTCGATCAGCGTCAGTGTGCGGCGTTTTTCTCGCCGCGGAACAAGCTGCGCGTCGAAAATTTCAGCACACGAAGCGTCCAAGTGAAAAAGAGAAGTCTTTTTGGTCCTGAGACTTCAGGGAACAGGAGGCAAGCTCTATCCAAGCCCTTGGAGAGCACTTGTACAGCCAGACAAGAGTTCAGCAAGGCAGCAGGCCAACAGCAAGGCAGCAGTCCTTTGGAGAAAGCAGACAGGTGAGTCCTTTGAGCAGCCAGGCAGTTCTTCTTGGCAGGATGTAGTTTCTGGTTCAGGTTTCTTCTCCAGCAAGCGTCTCATGAGGTAGGGCAGAGGCCCTGTTTTATACTAAATTGTACCTTTGAAGTCGGGGTGACTTCAAAGAGTGTCTAAGAAATGCACCAGGTCCCCTTTCAGTTCAATCCTGTCTGCCAGTGTCCCAGTAGGGGGTGTGGCAGTCCTTTGTGTGAGGGCAGGCCCTCCACCCTCCCAGCCCAGGAAGACCCATTCAAAAATGCAGATGTATGCAAGTGAGGCTGAGTACCCTGTGTTTGGGGTGTGTCTGAGTGAATGCACAAGGAGCTGTCAACTAAATCTAGCCAGACGTGGACTGAAGGGCACAAAAAGATTTAAGTGCAAAGAAATGCTCACTTTCTAAAAGTGGCATTTCTAGAATAGTAATATTAAATCCGACTTCACCAGTCAGCAGGACTTTGTATTACCATTCTGGCCATACTAAATAGGACCTTCCTGCTCCTTTCAGATCAGCAGCTGCCACGTCAACAATGTGTGAGGGTAGCCCCAATGTTAGCCTATGAAGGGAGCAGGCCTCACAGTAGTGTAAAAATGAATTTAGGAGTTTTACACTACCAGGACATATAACTACACAGGTACATGTCCTGCCTTTTACCCACACAGCACCCTGCTCTAGGGGTTACCTAGGGCGCACATTAGGGGTGACTTATATGTGGAAAAAGGGGAGTTCTAGGCTTGGCAAGTACTTTTAAATGCCAAGTCGAAGTGGCAGTGAAACTGCACACACAGGCCTTGCAATGGCAGGCCTGAGACAAGGTTAAGGGGCTACTGAAGTGGGTGGCACAACCAGTGCTGCAGGCCCACTAGCAGAATTTAATCTACATGCCCTAGGCACATATAGTGCACTCTACTAGGGACTTATAAGTAAACTAAATAACCAGCCATGGATAAACCAATCAATAGTACAATTTACACAGAGAGCATATGCACTTTAGCACTGGTTAGCAGTGGTAAAGTGCCCCGAGGTCAAAAGCCAACAACAACAGGTCAGAAAAAATAGGAGGAAGGAGGCAAAAAGTTTGGGGATGTCCCTGACAAAAAGCCAGGTCCAACATGACCCCCTACCAGCCGAAAGCCAGGGGAGAACAATCACTATCCTGATGTACTTCCCTGTTTGAGGCGACAGAACAAGGACCCAGGCCCACAACAGCAGGGGCATGCTCCAGTTCTTCGCCTTCCTGACTCCAATTGGATCCCTCTGTCCATACTCTCAGGGCCCACTAAGCCAACCCATGGGGAACCTTTCTCCTTACCTGCGGATCCCATCTGTGCAGCACCTAACCTTACTTTGCTCACAGATGTATCCCAGGAGCAGGATAGTACCACCAGGACCAACACAGTGGTGTTGCCCACTCTACCCCCTGGGTGTGACACTTGTCCCCTCCCCAGGGATAACTCTGTCCACCCGGACAGCAAGCCATAGTGTTTACTGACAGCTGCCAGGGATGAGAGCCAGGCCCCAGGCCTCTCAAAGCTCTCCCCCCCACTGTGGCTGTGGAGAGTGGGGGGCGGTAGCCCCAGGTGCTGGGCACCCTTTAACCAGGTCGGGGATGACAGCCTGAACCTGTTCCTCCCCTCTGGGGCTCTGTACCCTCCCTCCTGGAGCGGTACCCCCAGAGTCCAACATGGTCAGGGTGCTTATAGAAGTCGCCCTGTACCATTCCTCCACCAGTGTAGGGCTATTAACCTGCAACTGGCCCTCCAACCTGGGGTCTGTACCCTCAGGTTGGACTAGGGCCCGGGGTAAGGCTTCCCTCCCCCTGTCCTCCCTTCTGGGGTCCAGCACCCTCCAACTAGGAGTGGCCTCCTCAGAAGACAACATGGTAGGGGCACTGTTATCAGTAGCCCCTCCCTCCAGGTCCGGGGGGGACACCCTGAACCTGGCCTTCCAGCCCAGGGTCTGTACCCTCAGACTGGATCACTGCCTGGCAAACCAGGACTTTCTGGGGGGCACACCTACCCCCCACCAGGTCAGAGTTTAACCTCTGCACCTGACCATCCAACCCAGAGTCACCACCCTGAGGTTGAACAATTGCCTGGCACACCAGGACTTCCTGGGGGGCACACCAACCCCCCACCAGGTCTGAGTTTAATCCCTGAACCTGGCCATCCAACCCAGAGTCAACACCCTGAGGTTGGACAATTTCCTGGCACAGCAGGACTTCCTGGGAGGCACACCTACCGCCCACCAGGTCAGAGTTTAACCCCTGAACCTGGTTCTTCAACCCAGGGTCACCACCCTGAGGTTGGGCAATTGCCTGGCACACCAGGACTTTCTGGGGGGCACACCAACCCCCCACCAGGTCAGAGTTTAATCCCTGATCCTGGCTATCCAACCCAGAGTCACCACCCTGAGGTTGGACAATTGCCTGGCACACCAGGACTTTCTAGGGGGCACATCTACCCCCCACCAGGTCAGAGTTTAACCTCTGAACCTGGCCATCCAACCCAGAGTCAACACCCTGAGGTTGGACAATTTCCTGGCACAGCAGGACTTCCTGGGAGGCACACCTACCGCCCACCAGGTCAGAGTTTAACCTCTGAACCTCGGTATCCAACCCCGAGTCACCACCCTGAGGTTGGACAATTGCCCGGCACACAAGGACTTTCTGGGGGGCACACCTACCCCCCACCAGGTCAGAGTTTAACCTCTGAACCTGGCCATCCAACACAGAGTCAACACCCTGAGGTTGGACAATTGCCTGGCACAGCAGGACTTCCTAGGAGGCACACCTACCTCCCACCAGGCCAGAGTTTAACCTCTGAACCTGGGTATCCAACCCAGAGTCACCACCCTGAGGTTGAACCATTGCCTGGCATACCAGGACTTTCTGGGGGGCACACCTACCCCCCACCAGGTCAGAGTTTAACCTCTGAACCTGGTTATCCAACCCAGGGTCACTACCCTGAGGTTGAACCATTGCCTGGCATGCCAGGACTTCCTGGGGGGCACACTCACCCCCCACAAGGGACACACCGTCCCCAAGGGCCACACAAGAGTCTGGTTGGCGCAGGTCTCCTGACGTCTGCCCATCCGGCAGAGTCTGGATCTCCCCCAAACCAGAAACGGTTTCACCTGGGTCATTCCTCGGGGGCTCTGCTCTCAGAGCTGACCCCTGACTCTCCAGGTCCTCCACTGGGGTCCGCAACCCCCTCTCAACCCTCTGTCTGGACTTCTGCACCCCCTCACTAGGAGTGGTACTGCCAGACACCAGAACTGTTGGGATGCTGGTCCAGTCACCCCTCCAAGTTCTTCTGACACTGCGGGCTTCCCTCAACAGGTAGCCCTATGGTACAGGCTAGGCTT
The DNA here is from genome assembly GCF_031143425.1 of Pleurodeles waltl. Lineage (NCBI taxonomy): Eukaryota > Metazoa > Chordata > Amphibia > Caudata > Salamandridae > Pleurodeles > Pleurodeles waltl. The sequence continues at coordinate 714,910,849 of NC_090436.1, forward strand.
CCCTCCTGGCATTCCCTCGTGGAACCCTCTAGGACCTGGGATCTACCTGGGACACTAAAATCCTCTCCTACCTCACTTGGTTGGGAAACACCTAGAACACTCCCTTCAGGAGCACCCCCAAATGCCTCTTCAGACTCTCTGGTATGCACCCAGAAGTCTGCCTCCATTGTAAGCTCCCTGGGGTCAGAGAACTCACACTCCACCTGGTGCTGGCGTAGCTCTGGAAAAGAAGGACCAGACATATGCTCTCCAGCAATGACATCACTCTGCCCTTCACATATATTAACCACAGTACCCTTCACCCAACCATCCAGTGACTCAGCCTTGAAAAAGCACTCTACATCACCCTTCTGAGACTGGTGAGACAGTATCTGACTGTCCCTGACACTCAACCCATACTCTTCTGGGATGTCCCCACACTCTATATCCAGGACGTCCACCAGGGGGGGAACCCTTTTCTCTGTCACTCTCTTTGCTAGAGCCTGTAAAGTGTCCCTCCCCCCAGTAGGAATATGACTCCCTGTGCCAGTTCCCCAATCCTTCTCAGGGACCCTGTGCATAACAGGAACTACCTCATACCCTTGAACCCCCTGGGGTGTGTCAACTCCCTTCTTCAAGTTGGGCACCACATCTCTGGGCTTGTACCCTTCTTCAGCAGTACTGGATGCAAGATTTTTGCTGCCACCATCTGAACTGGACTCAGCCCTTCCGGCCTCCAGTTTCAGCTATTCACGGCTCAGCTCTTGAGCTGCAATCCTTTCTTCTTCCAGGGATAAGAGTCTTGCTGCCTCAGCCCTTTCAAGAAACTCATCTAACTGTTGCGCCTGCCACTCTTGAGCTAGGAGCCATTCATCTCTCTCTGGTTCTCTTTCCTCATCTGAGTATTCTTCCTCCTCGTGTGAGCAGTCCTCCTCCTTATCTGAGGAGTACCTAGTCATTTGGTTTTTTGCTGCCTCTCTCTCTGCCCATCGTTCTTCCCCCCAGGTTATGTAGGTATCTAGCAGTTCCATCTTAGTAGATCTCCTTGATACAGGAAGGCCCCATTTTCTGCAAAGCCTCCTTAGGTCAGCCTTAGTGAGGTGGTCAATAGCACAAAGTATGACACACGGTAGATACCCATTCTCAATCTGATAAGGTATCACAGTCAAAAACCAAAATCCAAAGTCCAAACTATCAATAGTATATCCAGGAGGACATCAGAGAACCAAAAGCAAAAAGATGAAAAAATCAAGTTGACCTTCAACTGTGGGTAGGTAGTGAAATACTTAGCTACTGTATGTCACTGCACAAACACAAGTCCTATCCTCACCGCTGATCACCAATGTTAGAAATGGGGTTTTTGGTTGGCAGCCAGGTTGCCCTCTGTCCAAGCAAGAACCCTCACTCTAGTCAGGGTAAGTCACACACAATCCAAAATCAGCCTGTGCCCACCCTCTGGTAGCTTGGCACGAGCAGTCAGGCTTAACTTAGAAGGCAATGTGTAAAGCATTTGTGCAATAAATCATACAATACCATAATATAACACCACAAAAATACACCACACAGTGTTTAGAAAAATATATGATATTTATCTGGGTATTTGCAGGTCAAAACGGTCAAAGATGCAATATGAATTTGTAAAGATATCACTGAAAACTGATATAAAGTGTCTTAAGTCTTTAAAAAGCAAACAAAGTCTTTTCAAGCACAAAGTACCTGGTTTGGAGTGGAAAATCCCTGCAAAGGGCCGCAGAAGAAGAGATACGTGGAGAAATGGTGTGTGCGTCGATTTCTCCCCAGCACACACGGACTTGCGTCGTTATTTTTCACGCGGGGAAGTCATGCGTTGTTTTCCGGCACGCGGACAGTCTCTTTCTGTGGATCGCAGGGATTACCAGATGTCCCGGGTCTGTGCGTGGATTCTCCTGCTTGTTTTCCGGCTGCGCGTCGTTCCGCGGGGCTGTGCGTCGAAGTTTTCGCTCTCACGGCAGCCGTCGCGTCGATTTCTCCTCTAGAAGTAGGGCGGCGTTGTCCTTGCGAGGCCGTGCGTCGAAGTTCCGGTCGTCCCGAAGGCGTCGCGTCGATCAGCGTTGGTGTGCGGCGTTTTTCTCGCCGCGGAACAAGCTGTGCGTTCAAAATTTCGGCGCACTAAGCATCCAAGTGAAAAAGAGAAGTCTTTTTGGTCCTGAGACTTCAGGGAACAGGAGGCAAGCTCTATCCAAGCCCTTGGAGAGCACTTTTACAGCCAGACAAGAGTTCAGCAAGGCAGCAGGCCAACAGCAAGGCAGCAGTCCTTTGGAGAAAGCAGACAGGTGAGTCCTTTGAGCAGCCAGGCAGTTCTTCTTGGCAGGATGTAGTTTCTGGTTCAGGTTTCTTCTCCAGCAAGTGTCTCATGAGGTAGGGCAGAGGCCCTTTTTTATACTGAATTGTGCCTTTGAAGTGGGGGTGACTTCAAAGAGTGTCTAAGAAATGCAACAGGTCCCCTTTCAGTTCAATCCTGTCTGCCAGTGTCCCAGTAGGGGGTGTGGCAGTCCTTTGTGTGAGGGCAGGCCATCCACCCTCCCAGCCCAGGAAGACCCATTCAAAAATGCAGATGTATGCAAGTGAGGCTGAGTACCCTGTGTTTGGGGTGTGTCTGAGTGAAGGCACAAGGAGCTGTCAACTAAACCTAGCCAGACGTGGATTGAAGGGCACAAAAAGATTTAAGTGCAAAGAAATGCTCACTTTCTAAAAGTGGCATTTCTAGAATAGTAATATTAAATCCTACTTCACCAGTCAGCAGGACTTTGTATTACCATTCTGGCCATACTAAATATGACCTTCCTGCTCCTTTCAGATCAGCAGCTGCCACTTCAACAATATATGAGGGCACAAGGGTAGTAGCGGTAAGGATGCCGCACCTCCGTACCGTAACAATTCGTATTTGAGCAACAAAGTAAGTCAGATAAGAAAATGGTGCCACTCGGTCGGGTGCCCCACTACCCTAGTGGGCACAGAGAATTGTGTACCGAGGTACACAATGACAATATATGCAGGTAGACCAAGGCACACAGAGAAGTAAGAGTCCATAAACATTTCTGGGAAAAAATAACCTAAGTAGTATGAGTCCAGAGGCGAAGAGAAAAGCGATGATTCCGGGTTGGTGTTTTGAAAGAGTCTTTATTCACAGGCGTAGGTTTGTATCGTCTTACAGGAAACAGCCAACACGTGTTTCGTCACACAAGTGACTTTATCAAGGCTGGGCCCGTCCGGCCAGAGGAAGAAGAAAACAGCAAGCCAAAGTAAGAGGAAGATAAAGACAGTAGTCAATCCTGAGTATGACCAAGGTAAGTATTCGATAGTCCAGTAGTCGAAAAAAGGTTACGTAAGGGCCCTGATAAGCCCGCAGTCGTGACCCTTAATGGTAATCCGGGAGCACTTAGTCCATCTAGCGAATTTAGGAGTTTTACACTACCAGGACATATAACTACAGAGGGACATATCCTGCCTTTTACCCACTCAGCACCCTGCTCTAGGGGTTACCTAGGGCACACATTAGGGGTGACTTATATGTAGAAAAAGGGGAGTTCTAGGCTTGGCAAGTACTTTTAAATGCCAAGTCGAAGTGGCAGTGAAACTGCACACACAGGCCTTGCAATGGCAGGCCTGAGACAAAGTTAAGGGGCTACTGAAGTGGGTGGCACAACCAGTGCTGCAGGCCCACTAGCAGCATTTAATCTACAATCCCTAGGCACATATAGTGCACTCTACTAGGGACTTATAAGTAAATTAAATAGCCAATCATGAATAAACCAATCAATAGTACAATTTACACAGAGAGCATATGCACTTTAGCACTGGTTAGCAGTGGTAAAGTGACCAGAGGTCAAAAGCCAAAAACAACAGGTCAGAAAAAATAGGAGGAAGGAGGCAAAAAGTTTGGGGATGTCCCTGTCAAAAAGCCAGGTCCAACAGTGATTCATTTGTGGAGGTTGTAAGCTGAGGTGCAGGCATCTGTTGTGTCGTGGGTGGTGAGTTGCTGAGGGTGTCAATGAGTTGCTCCTCTGAGATCTGGTTCCATTTCCTGTAGGCGGGGTGCGTTGAGTGAGTGTGCGTTCTGGGCGTGCAGATGGAAAGGTGGATGTAGTGGTGTTCAGTCCAATGTAGCAGGGTTGAGTCGACAATGGTGATGTTGCTGCTGGCAGAGAAAATGGGGTTGAGAGTGTGTCAGGCTGTGTGTGTTGGTGAGGTGACCAGTTGCGATTGTGTCCAAGTTCTCAAGTAGTGTTGAAGTGTTGTGGTCACTGAGATCATTGAAATGGAAGTTGAGGTCACCGAGGAGAATGTCGTTGCTGGACGCGAGTATTTGGGGCCTATAAAGTTGATGATGGTGTCGCTGAACGCTGGGTGTGGTCTGTAAATGAGGGTGTCATGGGTGATGGTCTTTGGGGTGGTGTTCACTTGGAAGTGAGGGTGCTCCATGATGGGGATGAATTCCTGCGTGTTTATCGTCAATTGGAGAGTGGTCGTGTCGGCGATGGCTGTGCCACCACCTGGTCTGGACGGACGGTCCTTGCATAGACGCTTGTAGCCTCTAGGAATGGCGATGGCGATGTCCGGTCTGAATGTTGTGTTTGTCCATGTCTCAGTGGCGAAAGCGATGTCCGGGCGCGTGGTGTCTATCAGGTCCCAAATCTCCATGGCATATTTGTGGAGGGAGCGGACGTTAAAGAGAATGCACTTGAGGTGGTTTGGAAGTGGTCCTGGCGCTGTGACGTCTGGAATTTGACATGCAGGAAGGTGAGGTAGCAGTGACGGCAAGAGAAAGGTCTGTGGGTTTCCTTGGGGGAAGCAGGGTGACAGGTGCTCCAGTGTCAAGGGTTCAAGGTGTGGAGGGTCCTGGTGTCATATCAGTGGGTGGTGCAAGATCCAGGGTTCGTGGCGCTGGGCGCGGCCAAGACGCAGTCAGGCAGACAGGCTGAGCCTTCAGCGTGCCATCGGAACGCCCGCTATGAAGCTGTACGGGCTTGAAAATTCCCCTTCCTGCCCGGTCCCCTGATACATATTTACTCGGCCACGTCATTTCATGACACGCCAAGGAGGGGAGCCTCACGAAGCCTCGCAGGGTGGGCTGACCTAAACACGGGCCAACACTGTAATGATGTAACATGGCTCCATGCCAGAACACTGGGCATGGAACCAGCTTGTTCTGAGGTTCTGTGATGCAGGGTTCTCTGCATGACAGTTGATATGCTGGCTGTTGGTTGAGGCTGTAATAAATACCTCCTACCACATATCTTCATCTGGTGTGGATTCACATTATTACACTGGCGACGAGGATGGGATAAAAAGGAACCCAGAGGAAGGGACAGCCTCAACAACAACAAAGAAGGAAGAGCTTGGATTATTTAAGAGAAAAACGGAGATAACTTACAGAGACGTGCTGGGAGAGGATCGAGCGTCTTGCAGCATGTTCTAGCTTAGAAAAGTGTGAAATTGCGGTTGTAGGGGCTTTGTGGAAAGCTGTTTGAGCATTTACTAAGGATCAAAGTGGTCTCGGGATGCTTCACGACGTCAGAAGGTCAGTGAGCAATTGAAAAAGGACTGTAAGCTGTGGGAATTGTTGGCGGCCATCTTGAGTTTGGTGAAAGGAGAAAAACAAGCCAGATTGACTGAAGAAAATAGACTGGATGTTTGGTTGTGGCCATTTTGAGTGAGGAAAACGATCCGAGATTGCTCAAAGAGAAAGCAAGCCCAACTGCCTGAAGAAAACGGACTAAATGTTTCGTGGCGGCCATCTTAGATGAGGAAGAAGGATTTTTTTTTTACAGCGCAATTGTTGGAGGACATCGAAGAAGAACATCGACGGTCTATTGGAAGTTGAAACTTAGACGGAGACTGGATAAGGATCACTATATTGGTTTGTGGTCACGGGAATATACATTTCTTTGGAAACTTTATTGCACTTGTGGAATACAAGTATTGGGCGTTGTAAAATGAAGTAAACTGAAAAGGTCGTCTCTGCGGTGACAAACACACCTGAAGACCCGTGTTTGATATAGCGGCATCGTGCTGGGACATACGGTGACTGGGAAACCTTTTGGACTTTCAGTACTTTTAGCAACTAGTAGGGTTTGGAATATATTGTGGGGAAGAAGTGTTTTACACCTCTTGTGAGTATGCAGAATGTTACGGCGCCGCCGTTTTTCTTGTCAGATCCAGGAGAACCGGTTATTAAGTGGAAGAAATGGAAAAAGATTTTTGAGAATTATGCCAGGGTGTGTGGTACGAATTTGAGTGGTGAAAGGAAGCAGGCACTTTTGTTACATTGTTTAGGGGGTGAAGGACAGGAGGTGTTGGAAAATCTACCTCCATTGTCGCAAGCTGATCAGAGGGGGTTGAATGAATATGAAATATGTGCAAGACAACTAGATTTACATTACTTGCCAAAGATTAGTACTATTATGGAAAGGTACCATTTTGGTTTGCGGGAGCAAGGGAAAGAGGAGAGTGTTGAAGAATATATTACGGCGTTACGGAAGTTGGCTTCAAGTTGTAAATTTGGGGCGTTGGTAGAAGAAAGGATTAGAGATCAGTTTGTGCTGAGGTGTTGCAGTGATAAAGTGAGGGAAGAACTCTGGCTAAAGGACGAGCCACCGTTGGATGAGGTTGTTAGTATTGCAAAAAGGGTAGAGCATATGTTAAAGTGTGTTGGAGAACTAAGTAAAGCACATAAAGAAGACAAGGTCAGTGTAAAAGCACAAGAAGTGGAGTGTCAAGTCATACAAAAAGATGAGAAGAAAAAAAAGTATGAGGGTGTCCGTGAGAAAGGTGTTGTAATTGAAAATAGTGCAGAAAAGACACAGGGGAATAGGAGGTTTGCAACACCTTTTCAAGGAAATTGCTACAGATGTGGAAGATTTGGACACATGGCTAATGCAAGTGAGTGTCCTGCTAATAGGATTACTTGTAATGTTTGCGGAAAAAGAGGACATTTTGGGAAAAATTGTAGGATGAGGAATAGGAGAGATTCTAGATCAGAAATAAAGGAAGTCAGTTTTCAAGTTAGTGAGAGTGAGGTGGAACATCCCTCTGAATGGGTTTTGGTGGGGGATGTTAGAGTCAAAATGAAATTTGATTCGTGCTCTCACATCACGTTTCTCTCAAAGGATCTTTTTATGAAGAATTTTCAAGGAAGGAAGAAACTGTTCAAACCTAATATTAAACCTACGGGTTATGGTGGGTTGCCAATTAAGTTATTAGGTTATTTTGATGACTGCATTGAGTACAATGGTAGGTTCACTGATGCTAGGATTTATGTTGCTGAGAGGGGTGATAATTTGTTGAGCTGGAGTCATCAAGCACGTTTGGGTGTCATTCTCAATCCATCTGTTCAGGTACAATCTATTGAGGGTGACGAAAACAAGTTTGTGAGAGCTTTTGGTGAATTGTTCAGTGACACCTTGGGGTGTTTAAAGGGGTACAATCACCATATTAAGTTGAAACAGGGCGCAGTACCAGTTGTGGCAAAAGTTAGACGCATTCCCATTTGTGTCCAAGACGCTGTACAAAAAGAGATAGATAAATTGTTGTCCACTGGTGTTATACAGCCTGTAGAGGCAACGGAGTGGTTAGCTCCCATTGTTGTGGCACGTAAACCAAATAATAAAATCCGTCTATGTGTGGATCTTCGTGCCTTAAATAAAGAAGTGGTGGTTGACAAGTTCCCACTTCCCAATATTGAGAAATTAGTATCATCGTTGGATGGTGCTTGTTATTTTACCACTCTGGATATGGCATCAGCATACCATCAGGTTCCGTTGAGTAAAGAGTGTCAAGAATTAACGGCTTTTATTACGCCAATGGGGGCCTTCAAGTTTTTGTGTATGCCGTTTGGGCTGGTTTCTGCGGCCTCAGTATTCCAGAGGATTATGGAAGATCTTTTTAAAGGCATTTCAGGCGTAAAGTGCTACCAGGACGATGTATTAATATGTGGGAGAGACGTGAGAGAACATGATGAGAGGGTGCATGCTGTGCTTAAAAGGATGCTTGATGCTGGGTTAGCTCTTAGGCGAAGCAAATGTAAATTTGGAGTCACTGAACTGGACTATTTGGGTCATCATATTTCACGGCAAGTGGTGAGTCCTAATAAAGATTTGGTGGACACTATCGAAATGTTAAAAGAACCGTGTACAAAAGATGAGGTTTCTTCATTCTTAGGTATGGCAGAATTTTATAACAAATTTATACGAAATTTTGCAGATAAGACAGTAAATCTAAGGAAGTTGATGTGTAAGAATGCAGAGTTTGTTTGGACGGAAGAGTGTGGTACAGAATTTAAACAAGTAAAAAATGATCTCAGGAATGCACCAAACTTACAAGCTTTTGTACCTGGGAATCCCACTTTCATTGTTACTGATGCGAGTATAAAGGTGCTGGGTGCTCTTCTTTTTCAGATCAAGAAGGGCCAAGAGGTGCTAATAGCTTGTGCTTCAAGATGCTTGAAAGGGGCAGAGATAGGGTATTCTGTTATAGAGAAGGAAGCGTTGGCAATTTTCTGGGCCATAAACAAGTTCAGAAAATTTGTGTGGGGATCTTCTTTCGTAGTCAGGTCTGATCATAAACCCCTGAAAGAAATTTTTGAGAAGAAGGGTTTGGACTCAATTTCCTCGAGGATCAGGAGATGGGTCATTTCCTTACAGGAGTATAACTTCATGTTTGAATACATTCCGGGAAAGACAAATGTAACGGCAGACTGTCTGTCGAGATTGGTGGAGGTGGTAGGGAATGATAAATCTCAGGATGAAAATGATCAATGTGATGCTGAGTGTGGCATAAGAGTTTGTGATGTTACGCTGGGGGCTGTAAAGGAAGATGAATGGAGGGATGAGTTGCAAAAGGATAGTGAATTGTGTTCTGTGATGTCTCTTTTGGAACAGCATAAGTCTCGAAGTCTGGTTAAACCTTGGTTGTTAGTTGCGAATGAGTTAGCCGTTGTTGATGGTATTCTAATGAGGGGTACAAGAATGATTCCCCCATTGAGTTTGAGAGAAGTCATCGTGAACATGGCTCATGAAGGGCATATGGGCATTTCTAAAACCAAAGAGCGCATCCGTCAGGATTTCTGGTGGCCTGGATTAGATTTGATGGTGGAACGTACTGTTAGGGAGTGTACACCTTGTCAAGCTAGTGATAAGGTGCTCAAACCAAGATGTTCACCTATGGTTTGTAGAAGTTTACCAAAAAGTCCACGGGATGAATTAGCTATCGATATTGTGGGGCCATTGCATGGAGAACATCAGACTCCTTACCTGTTGGTGTTGCTGGATTTGTATTCACGATGGGTGGAGGTGAGTTTGGTGAGAGAGATCACTTCTCAATCTGTGATCAGTTTTTTAGAATCTGTGTTCAAACGCGAGAGTTTTCCTAACTCTATTCTTTCTGACAATGGTCCGCAGTTCTGTTCTGCTCAGATGGAGGAGTATTTTGTAAAATGTGGAATTGTACATAAAAAAATTGCATTATATCATCCAGAGGCGAATGGTGCTTTGGAGAGATTTAACAGGACTTTAAAAGAGAGTATACAATTAGCAAAGGTAAACTGTTTAGATTGGAGAAAAGAACTGCAGGGTCGTATAACAGCTTACAGGTACACTCCTCATGCATCAACGGGGAAGACTCCTTTTGAACTGCTCAGGGGAAGGTCTCCAAATACTTGTTTGTGTCCTGGCTGGATGGTTGCTGGGAAGGGTTTGAAAAACAATGGTATTGGGGAATGGAGAGACAAAGAAGTGTCTCTGCAAAGCAAAAGGAAGATTTATGTTGATAAAAGGAATAATGCGAAAGTTACAAATTTTGAGGTTGGAGATAAAGTAAAGGTCAAAGCTCCTGTTGGGTGTCAAAATTGGTCAAAATATACCTCTCCAAAAACTATCATTAAGCTGTTTAAAAATGCTGTCAAGACGGATGATGGTCGCATCTGGAATCATAGTCGTGTAGCACATTTTGAGGGGTGTGGTGTGGCCGACAGGAGAGATGATACTTCTTATTGTTTTCCCTCTGACATTGATTTAAGGTCTGATCATACTCATAGGAGTGTCAGAACACGCAGGTTTCCTTTACATTTGCGTGATTTTGTGTAGTTCTTTCTACCCTCTTTTTCTTTCTGTTCAAATGTGTTTTTGTTCTCATGTTACTTCTGTTCTAATGTAAAGAGGAAGAAGTGTAATGATGTAACATGGCTCCATGCCAGAACACTGGGCATGGAACCAGCTTGTTCTGAGGTTCTGTGATGCAGGGCTCTCTGCATGACAGTTGATATCCTGGCTGTTGGTTGAGGCTGTAATAAATACCTCCTACCACATATCTTCATCTGGTGTGGATTCACATTATTACAAACACAACATTCCTCCCCACCTGGAAACAAACAAAACAAAACTTAAGAACAGTCCATCTAGGAGAACCCATTCATAGTGAAGTCCACTCGTCACTAGCTCACGGAGCCCACCAGGGTATCTTCAAGCCAAAAAAACAACTCTGGAGCAAGGTCTGGTTCCCCAGTATAGGCCAGCATGTGGAGGATGTGGTGACTCACCTGCCAAGCCAGTGGAATGCCAGACTCCTCGGCACCAGTCATCACTGAGGAGGGCCCCACTGCCCCGTGGCAGAGGTTCAGCGTAGCCTTTGGGAGCCTGCTCGATGGATCATACACGTTAGTGTTAGTGGATGATTGCTCGCGATACCCGGAGGTGGAGCTTGTGCACTCCATCAGCGTCCACAGTCATCCTGAAGATGGAAAAACTGATGGCTACCCATGGTCTGTTTGGGAAGGTCCGCACAGACAATAGCCCCCCATTTGACATTAGGGGATGGGCAGACTTTCTGAAATCAAGAAACACAAAGCATCGCCAGATCATGCCCAGGTGGCCACAGGCAAACAGAGAGGTAAAGCAGTTTGTCAAGACACTAACCAAGATAATCCGCATAGCCACAGCAGAGTCACAGAATGTTGAAAGTGCCATATAAACATTCCTCCGGGAGTACCAAGTCACGCCCCAAGCCACCACCGGCGCGACCCCAAGCCAGCTCTGTTTCGGCAGGATAGTGACAGATGACATCCCGCACCACCCTTTATGGACAACTCAGCCGCCGCCCCAGAACCAATCCGTGAGGCGAAGGTCTCGCACCAACAACTAACGGAAGCAGAGAGCCCGAGTAATCCCTGTCCAAGTGGGGGACACCGTCCTGGTAAAGAACCGCCACCCAGGAAGGAAATCCCTTCTGCCTTTCTAGACAGAGCCATGGACTGTGACCGCTGTTAGGGGAACAATGGTAACAGCAGAAAAGGGATCAGAGAGTGTGACCCGGAATGTGTCAAAGTTAAAACGTTTCTCCTTCGTCACCCACCTCAGCTGGTGACGATGTTGACCCCGCAACGCCAGGGAGTCACATTGAACAGGAGGATGCCCTACCCCTGCCCGATGCAACTACTGGACAAAAGCTTGTGGCGGCCAAAGGTGCCGCAGTGAGCCAACAGGTGCCCATGCACTCATCTCTTCCAGCACCAGCAGAAGGCCCCGTCCTGGGGGGAAGAAGCGCCCAGCACCAAGAGGAGTCAGGGGTCGATGTCAGAAAGATCCGGAGGCAGGCGGTACCATCTGAGGTACAACCCCAATCCTTTCCGGCGCTATGCAGACTTTATGGCTGACTAAAGAAGACAGTAAGGGGCGCTCTGGCGTTGGTCACCACTGTTTGTGTTCACTTCACTATGAATGGGTTCTCCTAGGTGGACTGTTCTTAAGTTTTGTTTTGTTTGTTTCCAGGTAGTTTGGCCCGTGTTTAGGTCAGCCCACCCTGCGAGGCTTCGTGAGGCTCCCCTCTCTGGCCGTGTCCTGAAATGACGCGGCCGAGTAAATATGTATCAGGGGATCGGGCGGGAAGGGGAATTATCAAGCCCGTACAGTTGCGACAATAAAGGTGTTGTTAGAACATACCCCGAGTCCGTGTGGTTCTTCCAGCTGACAACTTTACACCGTTCAATGACTTGTGTTTGTGCTATCCCAAAAATAACAAGCTTGTATTTTAATACTGCCTCCGCTACTCAACATAAGCGTCGGGTCCATCGTTTCTCAGTAACCTGTTTCACAGCACCATCTACTGGTTATAGGGCATACAACCGGGACCTCTTTTGCTCTGTTTATTTCTGAATTATTTCTTTCTACTAAGTAAAGTATACGTATACAGCACTTTAGTTTTTAAATATGTAATATGCATTTTGCTAAGACAATCTAGAAATAAAGACTGTTTTAGTCGAGAGTACTTCTCTGCTTCTAAGTGAATTTACTTTTCTAGACTTAAGGGTTGATGATCCAGAATGTAAACAATCTTATGAGAGGCTTGTAAAAACTAAACAGTATGCAGATGTATGTAATTCTTGTGCCTTTTCGATTACAGCTATCAAAATATCAGAAACTGCATAGCGGTCCGCATTAGTGATTATGTAATTTATAACGGCAGACGGTAATAGAGTAAAGAAGCAGACAAGTTGTGGGTGTACATAAAGGCGCTAGACGGAAGGGGCGGTGTGCTGAGAAAGGAATTGTGATGAAGAAGACAGAAGATGGAGTTCAGAATAGAAGAAAGGGCAAGGGTAACGGGCGTTGTCAGAAGAACATGGATATGTAAACCAGCCTAGAGGAGGGGAAAGTGGGGGTGGCAAGGAGTGAAGGGGAGATTAGAAAAGGGAAGGGGTTGGGGGAGAGTATAGGTGAAATAAAGATTATAAAATAATTCCATAAAAAGCGTGGCTGGCATTGTTAAATTTACTAGGCAGCATCTAGAACTTTCCCGTATTAACCAAGCTATGGACTCTGGGCATCGGAGATCACTGGAATAAAATCGAGACCACCAAAATGACCCTAATGCTGCCTCTAATTGTATGGCACTGAAATATATTAGGCAAATTATGGAAGAGCCGAATTACCCATACTTAGCATAAATGTATGTGTGCACCGTTTTGCGACAGGTAAATAAATAGTAGTGCAGGCTACAATACCAATATAATCGTACCTTTCCGTTTTCCGGCCTCAAGTTTCTTGGCTTGAAATTATGACTGAGTACTTGTTGTTAAATGAAAAATAATACTGATAAGTTAGTCTATTTTTTATGTCTTTATTTAATAAGGCGCATTACACCCCTGACTCTCTGCGCTAGGAAAGCCAGAGTCACAACACCGAAAATGGAGAGTGGACAGCTTTAAGCAAGGGAATAAACAATAAGCGAGTAAAGGTATATATATATACTGCACGCAGGGCCGGCCTTATCGCTGGTGGCCCCCTCTGTGACAGTGTTTGTTGGCGCCCCCATTGGCCATCTTCGCCACAATTTCCCTCACTTTCACCCTTTAGCAGTGCCCGTCAAGTCTCCATTACCACTCTCTCTCAGATGCTTTAATTCGTTTTATAGCACCACACATTCCAGTGTAGGGTGTCAAAGCACTTTACATCGCACACACATTACACAGAGGGAATCAATCATAAGTGTGTAAATCAGTGTATAAAAATGGTACATAAAACAGAGCACTACACGGTGTAGGAGTCACGTCATCCATAATGGTAGGCAGTATAGTTTAAGAGTGCTAGGTCTGGAAACTCACAAACCCAGAATTTAAAATGTAACACCATGGGTGGGGGTTCTCTTTAATAACACGTATTGATTTATACCAAAATTAACCCTTCTTGAAACATTAGGCTAATGAAAGATTGGGGAAAAATAATAGGGTTCTAACCTATACTTTGGGAATGCCTATATTAGGATTTTAACTTATAAACTATAAGTAACAAAAGGACCTCTCTGACAAAAGCAGTGACCCACTGACCTATTTGTGTTTATATTGGAATCTGCATGGTATATGTTCTTTGCAGCAGGCATATTAACCGTGTGCCCTACCTTAAAACGTCCATATGAGAAAACTCAGAACTCTCTCCAGGCAGAAGTTAATCACTAGGATATTCTTGGCATTTTTATTGTTGCCTGAAAATTACTGAAGGCAAGGAATGACTTTTAAAATGAGTATACTTGCAAACATGGTGCCTCCTCCCACAGTCAGCACCTGGTGCGGTGGCACCAGTCGCACTGCCCTAGAGCCGGTCCTGACTGCACATGACTGCCACAGGAGTTCCTAGGGGTACACTATTGTATGCAGATGAGGACTTTATTTTGAGGTCGCAAAGACATATCTTCTAGCTAGTCCCAGAGTACCAGTTCCATATGCCCAGTTTAGTCCCTCTAAACGGTATGTAAGTGGGAAAACTGCTGAGGGGCAAGGTTTGAAGTCCATATATATGAACAATATCTGGGCACACTAGCTGCGCCCTAAGAACATGTACAGAACCTACACGTTTTCTCACGATGTGGGAAGTGCATGTCAATCAACCAATCAATCAATCATGTATTTTAGAGCGCACTACTCACCCATTGGGTCTCAAGGCACCTAGGAGTGTGTCCTCAGAGATCAGTTGGAGAGCCAGGTCCTGACGTCTTTCTTGAACTAAGGCAGCAATGTTGACTGTCTTAGGTGAGGAGGTAAGGTGTTCCAACCTTTTGTTGCCAGTTATGAGAAAGATCTTCCTCCAGCTGAGGACTTCTTTATGCGGGGTACGTTGGGAGCAACTGCTAGGACGAGTGGAGTACCAGGTGATGCAGTGGTTGAGGTAGCTGGGTCTGCTGTTGTGGATTGCTCTGTAGGCATGTACGAGGAGTTAAAGATAATCCTCTTCTCGATGGTGAGCCAGTGGAGGTTTTTAGGTGTTCTGTGATGTGTTCTTGGCGGGGGATGTCGAGGACGAGTCTTGTCGTGGCGTCCTGAATTTGCTGCAGCTTGTTCAGGTCTCCTTGGAAGTTCCGGCATAGAGGACGTTGCGTTAGTCAAGTCTGCTCGTGATTAGGGCGTGTGTCACGGTTTCCCGGCAGTCGGTTGGTATCTATCTGAAGATCTTCCGTAGAAGTCGGAGGGTGTAGAAGCAGGTGGTGGCAATGGTCACGTGAGCGTTGAGTTGAGGATGACACCAAGGTTTTGTGCATGGTCTGTAGTGCTGGAGCGCCTGCTGAGTATTGAGGCCACCAGGAGTCGTCCCAGGCTGATGAGGAGAGTCCCAGGATGAGGATCTCGGTTTTGTTGGAGTTCAGCTTAAGGCCGCACTCCCTTATTCAGGTAGCGACTGCTTTCAACCTATCCCTGAAATTCTTCTTGGCCGTTGAGGGGTTCTCGGTCAGGGAGATGATCAGCTGGTTTTCATCAACGTAGGAGGCAATATTCATGCCGTAGTTCCTCACAACGGGGGAGAATGGGTTCATGTAGATGTTGAATAGCATGAGCCTCACCAATGATCCTTGGGGTACTCCAAAGCTGATGTCTGTGGGTTCTGACAGTTGTGGCGGGAGCCTGACGTTCTGTGTTCTGCCTATCAGGAAGGAGTGTATCCATTGAAGGGCCTTGCCGCGTATGCCTGCTGCGTGGAGTCTGGCACATAGTATGCGGTGAGATGCTGTGTCGAAGGCGGCTGAAAGATCAAGTAGGGCTGGTGTTTGTCTGCAGTTGAGGAGGGAGCAGATGTCATCTATGGTGGCGAGCTGGGCGGTTTCGGTACTCTGGTTTGTTCTGAATCCTGATTGGGAGACATCCAGGATGTTGTTGTCCTCGATGTGTTGGCATAGCTGAGTGTTGCTTGCTTTCTCTGCAACTTTAGCTGGGAAGGGCAGCAGCAAGATAGGGCAGTAGTTCCTGAGGTCCGTTGGGCCGGCTATGGTTTTTTTCAGAAGTGATCAGATCTCGGCGTGTTTCCTGTCCTTGGGTGTAGGTTGCTGATTCTAGGGAGCAGTTGATGGTCTTGCAGAGTTCGGGCACGATTGAGGCGCTGGCTTTGTTGATGATACAATGTGGGCAGGGGTTGGGAGGGGCTCCAGAGTGGATGCTGCTCATGATGGAGTGGGTCTCATCTGTTGTGGGGGGTCCAGGCATGCAGGAGTCATGGGGGTTCGGCAGATCCTGGCAGGGGTGTTGTTGTTGAGCTCAGAGAGTCTGGGGGTCCGAAACTGTTGTAGATGTCTTTGATCTTCTGATGGAAGAAGGTGACCAGTCTGTTGCAGAGATCCTGAGATGGAGAGATGTTTATGGTCTCGGCTTGTGGTTTGTAAAATTCTTTGATGATGTTGAAGAGTTCTTTAGTGTTGTGTGAGGTGGAGTTGATGCGGTCCTGCAGTGCAGATTTCCTGGTGGACCTGATGAGGCTGTGGTGGTTTCTTCTGGCGGATTTGAAGGTTGCAAGGTCTTGCAGGGATTTTCTGTTTGTCCACTTCTTCTCCAACCTCCTGCATCAACGCTTTGATTCCTGGAATGCGGGGGTGAACCAACTGGCTTTCTTGGAGGAGTGTTTCCCTGTGGTTGTATGGAGAGGGGCTAGGGTGTTGTAGTCGGTGATCTATTTGTGGAGGTTGTAAGCTGAGGTGTTGGCATCTGTTGTGTCGTGGGTGGTGAGTTGCTGAGGGTGTCAATGAGTTGCTCCTCTGAGATCTGGTTCCATTTCCTGTAGGCGGGGTGCGTTGAGTGAGTGTGCGTTCTGGGCGTGTAGATGGAAAGGTGGATGCAGTGGTGTTCAATCCAGTGTATCAGGGTTGAGTCGACAATGGTGATGTTGCTGCTGGCAGAGAAAATGGGGTTGATAGTGTGTCAGGCTGTGTGTGTTGGTGAGGTGACCAGTTGCGATTGTGTCCAAGTTCTCAAGTAGTGTTGAAGTGTTGTGGTCACTGAGATCATTGAAATGGAAGTTGAGGTCACCGAGGAGAAGGTAGTTGCTGGAGGCGAGTACGTGGGGCCTATGAAGTTGATGATGGCGTCGCTGAACACTGGGTGTGGTCTGTAAATGAGGGTGTCATGGGTGGTGGTCTTTGGGGTGGTGTTCACTTGGAAGTGAGGGTGCTCCATGATGGGGATGAATTCCTGCGTGTTTATCGTCAATTGGAGGGTGGTCTTGTGGGAGATGGCTGTGCCACCACCTGGTCTGGACGGACGGTCCTTGCATAGACGCTTGTAGTCTCTAGGAATGGCGATGGCGATGTCCGGCCTGAAAGTTGTGTCTGTCCATGTCTCAGTGGAGAAAGCGATGTCCGGGCGTGTGGTGTCTATCAGGTCCCAAATCTCCATGGCATATTTGTGGAGGGAGTGGATGTTAAAGAGAATGCACTTGAGGTGGTTTGGAAGTGGTCCTGGCGCTGTGACGTCTGGCATTTGGCATGCAGGAAGGTGAAGTGGCAGTGACGGCAAGAGAAAGGTCTGTGGGTGTCCTTGGGAGAAGCAGGGTGACAGGTGCTCCAGTGTCAAGGGTTCAGAGCGTGGAGGGACCTGGTGTCATATCGGTATGTGGTGCAAGATCCAGGGTTCGTGGCGCTGGGTGCGGCCAAGACGCAGACAGGCTTGCCTTTGGTGAGCCTTCAGCGTGCCATTGGCACGCCCGATGTGAAGCCACGCAGCAGCCACCCATAAGAAGGGAAGGGAAGGGGAGATTAGTCAGCTGGGAGGCAGGAGGGAGGGAAGTGCTACAAGGGTGGGAGGAAGGACTGCGGGGCAGCAGCGGCAGGGAGCGGGGAAAGTGCAGGAGCAGAGAAAAGGGTGAAAGGAGAGAAAAAGAGAGAAAAAATTTGAAGTACAGAAAAAATAATGAAAAGATAAAAAGCAGACAGACCTGACAGATGCAGATGGCCACTAGGCCACCAGGGATGAGGCGCAGGAGGGCGACTGTGGATAGATGGCGGGCCTAAAACACAGAGCTGGCAGGCTCGGGGAGGAGACAGCAGCAGCAGCAGTTGGCACGCAGGAGGGAGCGACGGACGCTGGCCAAAAGGTCAGTGAAGTCACATGTGTGTGGTAAATGTGTCTTTAACACAATAAATGACAGTATTCTAGAATCTTTAACGACGTATAGGTTGCAAGACTATACAGATTGAGGATAGGATTCATGAAAACAAGACTCATCATGTCTTTATGGCTTTATTAGAGTTCTTCACATGTACATGTTTTCGTTCAACTAATTTGGCCTTAGTGTACAAATGCATAAACATTAAAAAACACAATGAAGATGTAAAAGAGGAGGAAGGGAAGCGTGCTGTGGAAATGAATACAAGGTTCTGGTAGGGCCATTTTAAAAGTGTAAAAAGATCAGATGTGTGTTGTAGGATTAAATGAGACCATCTGGCGTTACCGGAAATAAAGGATGAAGTATTCAGGGGGCGTAAATGAAAGGGTGGGGACAAGTCCATTAAAAAGCAATCTTTCGGATATTGGATACTGGAGCAAAGGCTGGATACATTGTCTTTGTTCTAGTTTCATCGTACCTCTAAATGCCCGTCTGCTTGACACTTGACTTTCCTGTGACCAGTGCTACATTCTTTAGCGGATCGTCTCCCAGAATCATCCTCCTTCATTCTGCCATCGAGTGCTTTTGATGGCTGGTCACATTTACAGTCACACTACTAGAAGCATTACTCAGGAGTGATGGTGTAATTTCATATGGGCGATTTCTTAAAGGTCTGTTTGCGATTGTTTGTTGCATTCTGGCCTCTCTAACAATCACAAATCACAGAAGTACAATATATGATGTAAATCTTTCTGTTTTATGTTGCAGACACATACATGGGAAGCAGCCATTTTCCTTCTCCACTTGCTGTCATGATGACAAGAGGCCCCTTTCTTGTTCCTTTTTCATTTGCATTACGCAGGATTATATGCAGCACCATAGTGATAACACTGTTTTCCAGGGACAAAAATAAGCAGTATCTTTCTTTTATTCCCAGGACTCACTTTTCCTTTTTTAGCATATATGTTTTAGGGTTTGACATCTGAGCTTTATTCCTATGTCTTCATCTCAAGGGGTGTTTAGGACTTTTTCATCTTGTCATTTCCTGATCCGACGTCTGTGTTGAGAGTGTGTGCGGTCTGTTACTAGTTCATGTCAGTAATCGTACACCAAGTCGCTCCCTTTGTCATACGATCAACCATTGCTTATGGCTCCGTAGTGAATTGTCATCTCACAGGATGGGATATCATGACAACTAATGGCGTAACCTGCATTTGGGAGGTGGGTGTGGGGCATTCAGTTACCAGAGGAACCCGAAGACCATCTCCTTAAGTGTCAGTGCACAGGAGTTGGTGTAAGCTGACTTGCAGGCCAGGTATTTTAATAAACTGCTCACTCTCGCCCAGCAAATTTAGGCTTATTTCTGCGATAGAGTTTAGACAGCCAGGCAATGGCATGGCCTGTCTGCATCCTTCAAGGAACATGCTATGTGGACATTTAATCTAAACGCTGATTTTAGGGTTGTATCCAAGTAAGGGAAACATTTATGTTATATCAATTTACAGACCAGGCTGCTTTTCATTTTATTGCTTTTGTGTTTAGCGAGTCACCGACCACCACTTTTGAGTTTAGTCCTTCTCATTTTCATGTTGGTCTATGTGCAATATACTTCTTTTGCTATCACCAGAAACTGGATAGCATTTGTGAAGAGTGCGCTGATGGTCAAGTACCCACATAGTGTTTGTGACATGCCATGCAAGGGCACCAATGTGCACCCTCGCTTAACCACCGATGTGATACCAAGTGTCTTTTTAAGTTTATGCCTTTTCTGACTTGCACCACTAAAGTGGCATAAAGTTTCCTAAGTTACCTGTCAAACTGTTTGTTATTGACATTTTATTGAGTTTATCCGCTAGTTTTTGCAGTCTTTTGTGTCCACAGGTAAAGAATAGCGTATGGACGCCTAAATTTGTATTCTCTTTTATTGAATTCTTTACTTTCTATTTGATGGCCTTTGTGAAAACCACTCTGGAAATGGTTTCTTACATGAACTCTTCCTGCCAACCTTTAAATATATTTAGAAATGTTTTGTGAGGATCTTTCCTAGTTGTCAAAAAAATGTATGGGTTTGTAGGAGGTGGGATGTTCCATAGTCCTCCTACATTTGTGATGTTTTTATTATACACAGAAAAGAACTGCTTGAAGGAAGGACACCTGGTTGAAGAAAAACATGTTAAAGTCTGATTTACCACAAAGTTGAGACCTGGTGTTTTTTCCCTTTAATTTGTTGCTCAGGTAAGCTATTACATTGTTTTCCCAGCAAAATATTGCTAGATTCCTGATGATGCAGCTGAAATAATGACTGCACATATTCAGGCCCTGATTACGACCTTGGCAGAGGGGATTAATTAAATTAAATGTGACGGAAATCCCACGCGCTGTATTACATGTTCCATTATTTCCTATGGAACTTGTAATACGGCGGATGGGATATTTGCCACGTAGGTGATGGAATCCGCCAAGATCGTTATCAGGCCCTTAGTCACAATATAGTCTTAGACGTGACATATATTCACTTATGTGTACTAATGTCTAACAGTTCCGTAGAAAAGTGGTGCACTTGAGAACCCAGTAATGTGCATTCACAATTATTTTACAAGTGTGGTATAATGAAAATAAAGTAAAGGCTCTACATGGATGTCCTTGTACCAGGAACATTGTCCTAAAACTTGTTGCAATCTCTGTACCCGAGTGGAAGATAGACCCTGTTGGACCCTGCAGTGGGTTTTCATTCTATACCGGGTATACAGCAATTCATTTGCTGAAATATAAAGAGTAAAAAATAGCTATCAAGAAAACCTTTGTATTTCCAAAATGGGCACAAGATAAGGTGTTGAGGAGCAGTGGTTATTTGCACATCTCTGAATTCCGGGGTGCCCATACTAGCATGTGAATTACAGGACATTTCTCAAATAGATGTCTTTTTTACACACTCTCTTATATTTGGAAGGAAAAAATGTAGAGAAAGACAAGGGGCAATAACACTTGTTTTGCTATTCTATGTTCCTCCAAGTCTCCCGATAAAAATGGTACCTCACTTGTGTGGGTAGGCCTAGCGCCCGCAACAGGCAATGCCCCAAAACACAACGTGGACACATCACATTTTTTGACAGAAAACAGAGGTGTTTTTTGCAAAGTGCCTACCTGTAGATTTAGGCCTCTAGCTCAGCCGGCAGCTAGGGAAACCTACCAAACCTGTTCATTTTTTAAAACTAGAGACCTAGGGGAATCCAAGATGGGGTGACTTGTGGGGCTCTGACCAGGTTCTGTTACCCAGAATCCTTTGCAAACCTCAAAATTGGGCCAAAAAAACACTTTTTCCTCTCATTTCGGTGACAGAAAGTTCTGGAATCTGAGAGGAGCCACAAATGTCCTTCCACTCAGCGTTCCCCCAAGTCTCCCGATAAAAATGGTCCCTCACTTGTGTGGGTAGGCCTAGCGCCCACGAAAGGAAATGGCCCAAAACACAACGTGGACACATCACATTTTTTCACAGGAAACAGAGGTGTTTTTTGCAAAGTGCCTACCTGTGGATTTTGGCCTTTAGCTCTGCCGGCCCCGGGGGGCAGAAATGGCCTAAAATAAATTTGCCCCCCAACCCCCGTGGGGAGTGACCCTTGCCTACGGGGTCGCCCCTGCAAGTTTCATTTTTTAAATTAAATCCCTGGTGTCTAGTGTGCGTTTCAAAAGCCGGATTGCTTTGCAATCCGGCTTTTGAAACGCTCAGAGAGACTTCAAAGGGAAGGAAATTCCTTTCCTTCCCTTTGAAGCCTCTCTGGGCCTCCCCCACGTGATCGGAAGAGAAATGCAAAGCATTTCTCTTCCAATCACGCTGGAAGCTGAGCTGGGTGGAGGCCCTGTGACAATCAGCGCACGATTGCGCGCTGACGTCACGGGGGGGGTGGAAGGGGAAGGTCTTCCCCTTCCATCCCTACCTTGGGGGGGTGGTGGGGAACCCCACAGAGGGAGCGCTAGCAGCACTGTGCCTCAGGACGTAACCATTACGTCCTGGGCACAGAAGGGGTTATACCTAATTGGCATATTTACTTTACCTATAGTCCCTTATAAAGTGGTATCCCTATACCCAGGGCCAGTAAATTAAATTCTACTAGTGGGCCACCCACTGACGTGGCCTTTCAAACCTGTCTCAGGCCTTCTAGCGCAGGGCTTGTGTGCGCAGTTTTCTACCACAGGAACGTGGCATCGAAATTTACTTGCCAGGCCCAGAACTCCCCTTTTACTACATATAAGTCACCACCAAGGTACGCCCTAGCTAGCCCTATGGGCAGGGTACCATGTATGTAAAAGGCAGGACATGTGCCTAGTAATGTGGCCTGTCCTGGTAGTGACAAACAGCCTATTTGGTTTCTCACTGCTGAGTGCTGCCTTCTCATTGGATTGCATTGGAAATGCCCTGCCTTATATGTAAGGGGTATTGTCTGATTTATGAGGGGTACCGTAGGCATGTTTGGTATGGCTGTAATGGTAGTGAGAAATGCTGCTTACTGGTGTAGGTGGATTTTTTATTACCATTACAGAAATGCCACTTCTAGAAAGTGAGCATTTCTCTGTGCTTATGACTCTGGTGTTTTGCAGCTTGACTCCAATCCACGTCTGGGCAGAGTGACAGTTGGGCTTTGTGCATACCTTTCAGACAGCCTGTACGCAGGGAGGGTGGAGGTGTCACAGAGGTGCATCTGCATTTTGTATGGTCTTCCTAGGCTGAGGGAAGGGATACCCAATAGGGTCATTTACCCACAACTGATGTTTGGAACCTGTGCTGGAGGAGAGAAGGGGGCACTCCAAGAACCAGTTGTAACTGGTTGAAACCCCCTCTCCTCCTCATTGTAAAACACACTGTAAACTGAATATAAGTACAGGGGAATTTTCCCCACAATTTAGACATTCTTGGGACTTCAGAGACTTACTTGAAACTGGACACAGGACGCTGCTAAAATGGACTCACCAGGACCCATCTTGGACTGCTGCTGCTGTGCTGACCTGTGACCTGCCTGGTCACTAGGAAGAACTGTCACCATCTGCATCCCTTGTGCTGGCATGTTGTTGGGCCTGCTAGCCCTGTGCTTCCCTTCTTTCTTGTCTCCAGGGGCAGGGTGCCGTGTCCTCTTACCTCTGTAATCATGCAAAGCATGAGGAGTGCTTAATTTTTCTGTTTAGGGTGCATAGCGCCAGGTGCAGCGCTTTGTGCGTGGCCCCTTAGTGCTCGTGAGCGCTCTCCTTGTGGTCCTTGCAATTCGCGCTTAAAAGTGCGCCGCCGAGGCAACACTGCCACAGCCCGGGTGTTGCAAAATCACCGCCGCAGCTCGGATTCCCGGATCACGTCTAGAGCGTGCATCATCCCATGCCCCCAGGGCACGAGACGAGAAGACCGGAGAAGTGGTGCTCCTACTGGTGCCCCCGGGGTGACAGGCATGTTAAGGCGCGCCCCCAGGACACCCGCGACTCTTCCTTCTGCGAGGATCACCGCCGCAGCCTGGATCAAGCAGAAGCGCACCTCGCCCCATTTGGGGGACGCGCTGGCCGATGACTCCCTCAGGGGTGGCCGTGCCTTGGTGAGGCCCCAGAGGGGTCACGCTCGACTTCAGAGAGGAGCGAAGCGAATTGAGAGAGGTGTCGGCCTCTCCCTCTTTCCACAGGCAGCCACACCGAGGACGAGGGCGGCTGCCTTCAGCATTGCAGGACATGGGGTGGATAGGAAGTTTCTTTCCCCCGGCCACTGCCTTAGAAGCATGGACGCCCCGGCAACCTCAGGCATTTGTTTTAGTGTCCCCCCGGGAGGGTCAGTCGTGACCCCTAGGGGCCCACAGAACATGTCAGTGCCCGTTTCCGGTGCGGGACCCAGGAGGGCCTGACACCCACCACCAGAGGGGGTGCATACCGCCCCCCCTTCCCTCAGGACCAATGTGTGGCCTATCTTGTGCACAGAAGCGCCGGGGGCCCCCTCTATGATCCCCGTGGCACTGAAGTGCCTCTACATCAGAAGACAGGTACTTAAACCAGACTTACATATTCCTTTTATGGGCATAAAACGCTTATATGTGGTTTACGACTTGCCATAGGTTCTCAAATGTTCCTTTTATGGATATTTATGATGTGGCCATGACAAGTGCATTTATGTCTTTACTGTGAGCAGTTCCTGACTACTGCTTATGTTGCAGAATCCTGAGTACTTACATGTTCTAATGTGACATCTGCTTATTCTTGCAGAGTATAAGTAACCTGTGTAATGTTCTGACCAATGCTAAGGTAGCAGGGTATTACGGACATGTATGTTTGGTCTAATTATCTTTTGTGCCACAACTGATGAGACTTATTCACCATATTAATAATAATGATTTCAATATACAAATGACACATGAATACAATAAGGATCGAATCACCTTCCTAGATTTGGAAATATTTGTAGAGAATAATTGCGTACATTCGAATTTACATCGGAAATCAACTGCTTGTAATGCCTTGCTACATGCTAATAGTTCCCATCCCACTACACAGATTAATGCCATTCCTTTTGGGGAAATGGTTCGAGTGAAGAGAAATTGTAGCGATAACAGGCTTTGTGAGGTAGAATTGGACAAACTAGAAAATAGATTCATTCAGAGAGGTTACTCCAATCAAGTCTTGAAGAGTGCAAGAAAAAAAGTAAACAAGTTGCCGAGATCATCACTGTTGATAAATAAGGGAAAAAAGAATACCCCATCCACAAGACTGTTATCCTTTTGTACCTCTTTTAGTCAAAACAGCCAAGATATTTACAAGATCTTGTTCAAACATTGGAATGTCCTACATACTGACAACACTCTAAAACACATATTACCCATTAAGCCTCATATGATACACAAAAAAGGTACCACCATTAAGAATTTAGTATGCAAAAGCTTTTTACCTCCGCTAAAAGAAAAATCATTAATTTGGTTACCTGAAAAACCTATGGGCTTTTTTAATTGCAGTAGATGTAATATATGCCAATTGGCGTTACATAAGACCTTCTCTTTTCAGTTCAATGGCAGCAAAGTATATAAGATCCAAGATTTCATTAACTGCAATACCAGATATGTGGTTTATGTGTTGATATGTGAATGTACCAAGATCTATGTAGGAAGCACTATCCGGCCACTGAAGGAAAGAATTCAGGAACATGTACGGGCCCTGAGAAATAATGATTCATTTTCTCCAGTAGTACGTCACATGATGAAGGAACATTCGACAACAGAGGTCCCGATGCTAACATTTATGGGCATCAGCCAGACAAGAGCACATCCGAGAGGGGGCAATCGTGAGCTAGAGCTCAGAAGAAATGAGTCAAAATGGATACTGAGATTGAGAAGTATACAACTGGGCATGAACTTAGATCATGAAATGCATTACTTTTTATGATTCCACTTGCTGCCTTAATAGGTTATAAGAACTGTTGATACTATGCACTGGTATCTAATGTCATCATTATTTCAGCTAAGCAGGAATTTGAGTCAACTAACAACATAACAAAGCATGATACACCAATGGTTTGCATGCTATATGCTCGTACCCACTAAATAACATACTTGTTACTGAAAAACGCTAGGTACTAACATCACTTCACATTAAGTCCATTGGTGATAAGATGAATTTTTGTTATCCTAAGACCAAGCCTAGAAGATGTAATAAACAAAAATAGTCAAATATACTCAGTTTTCCACTACAGTAAAACAGGCAGACAACCTTCTCTAAATGGTGCTCGTGGCACATGTGGTATAACAGTCGGTTATCCATTCAAAATCAAAATTGTTCCATCAGAATACTTGGGTAATTAGGTAAGGGTGTTCTTCATTGAATTCTGAATGTTCAGTGTAGTCTTTAATACACATTGGGTTCCAATAATTAAATGTCTGGAACCACATACAACTTGTACTTATAACGTGGTTATGATTCACAACGTTAAATTATATCTTGATCATAAAGCAAATATAAAACAATGCCATCAAAGAAAAGACTAAGTCCTTTTTAAGGATACAACAGAATGGGTATTAGGCCGTGTGGTAGTGGGTTTTCTTTCTATTGGTGTTCTTTGAATGAGACACATGGAATTCAAGGATGACATACGCCGTCAACGCTATGGTTAATTAACACTTCGAAGTAGTCACGAGATAGAAATTCAATGTGGAGGGATGAGCTTAAAATTTTCCTTTACCTTGGCTTTCAGATTAAGTTAATGAGTTCATCGGAGACATTTGTCTCCCAATTATAAAATATATATAAAACATTGTTATGAATGTAAGGATCGAATCTTTATTGGGACGCTACATAGCGTCAATTTTTCCATGTAGTTTTAAGTTTTCACTTAATCGGCATTTCGGAACGGGATAACATACAATTTAAAGATGGCGGACAGCGTTAACAACACGGTGCACTAACATTTTGGAAGAGTCACGAGACCGGCAGTGAGTCTCGTAGGGATGAGTCCTACCTCTCTTTTCCCTCGGCAAACAGAACTTATCCGTACGAGCATTGGAGGCAATTGGTTTTGCGGTTTCGGCACGAGAAGATGCTTTTCCCCGACGGGACTGCCTGCAGTAAGGTAGGACTCGACCGCATATGCGGTCAATAGAATGTGAAGATTAACTGCATGGATGAGTCCATGATACACTAAACGTATGAGTCAATTGGGACTCACAGGGATATTTGATAACAGTTGGCGCTTTCTCCAGAGGTTATCTCTTTCACTTCATGAAAAGCAGTAATTTAATGCCATCGAGATTATTAAACCCCTCCTCATTTTTAAATGTGTTACAGAGCAAAAAGTGTTTGGATTTCAGAGCGACCTTTTTAGAACACATGTCATCTCTTGCCAGGTTAGAAAATTACGGCTCATCGGGATTCTCTCCACTGGAAATGAAATAAGTATAGATGTGTAGCATCCCTGTACCCTACTGGACAAACAGATTTTGAAAAGTTTATACCAAATGCGAAGGGACGAGGTACAAAATTTTGAAATATCTTCCTCACAAAGGGGCAATAAATGGAATACGACCACAGATGGTACTAATAAATATCTTGATTATTCCAACCAATTATGGGTTCATGCATTTTTACATCATTTTGGTGATATACTCAGTACTAATCCGCATAAAAACAATTGATGCATGTCTATCACTTGCATGATAACCTAAATCAAATTCATTTCCCTCAAAGGTGAATATTAGAGATATCACTGGGTTAAAATTAGGCTGGTCTCCACATTTACTCAGGCTACACAGATTATTTTTGATGTTTGTGTTATTTTGGTGTAATGGCTTGATGTTTACATGATTCATAGTTTTTATTTTTGACACGCTTGCGGTGATTTTTATGATACTTGGTTTAATAGCATGCTTTTTAGGTAATGATTGGTATTTGAATAGGACACTAAGTTGCAGTAAGTACCTTTACAATTTATTTTGTCAGCCTTGAGAAAGTCCCTTTAGGGACGAAACACGTGTCGGCTGAATTTGGTTCGGATTCTGCAGCGAACTGTTTCGCATTGGATACTAAGAAACTGCATTGCTTCAAGTCAGGCTGAATTTGGTTCAGATTCTGCAGCGAACTGTTTCGCATTGGATACTAAGAAACTGCATTGCTTCAAGTCAACATATGGGATAACATACACCCTTGTCACGGACTTTTTGGACTTGGGTGTCTTTTGACTTTTAAGTCTCTGGAGTTCAATGATATGGACTTTCTAGACGAGTTGTGTCAAATTTGTGATATTTATTTCTTTAATTTTCTGTTGTTATTTTGAATTATTAGTTTTATTTGTATAGGTGTGTTTCTATTTGTATTAAATGTGAATTTCAAATAGTGTAGCCAATATGTAGAACTTATTATATATTTGAACTGTACCATGGTAGTCTATTGAAGTTTAAATAGAACCAAAGGACTCAGGGTTTCAATCATTATTGGAAGTAAATCAATAATAGTGTGCTCCATTCTTCCTTCTGATTACATCTTTTGTGCAATACAGTTTATTTTTACATAGCTCAGTGTTGTGTTTACTTTGTGGTGTACATATTGCATCACTTGTGTTGTGTGTGTTGTGAAAATGTTTCACACATTGCCTCCGGGTTAGGCCTGACTGCTCATGCCAAGCTACCAAGGGGGTGAGCAGGAGTTATCTTGGACGTGTAACTCCCTTGCCCGACTAGAATGGGTGGGTTCTGTCTGGTTTAGGTGCATACCCTAGCCAACCAGCAAGCCCATTTCTAACAGTCCCCTTTCATGTGACAATGAAGGGAGACTTTTGCAAAGTGTCAGAAGCCCATTATGTGATGTTTTTTGATAAGAAAATGGAATTGTTCAACCCAAAAATCGAGAACTTTCCACGAATCAGAACATTTTATGGTCTTTAACTTATCGTTTCTGGATGGACTTGTTGGCATTTTTTCCCCGATTTTGCTGTGAGAACTTCGTATCCTGACATTGCTGCTGTGCTCTTCTTCTGAACCTTCTTTTCCTTTTTGCCCAGCTTTAATCTTCAAGCTATTGCCCCAGCCATGGACAGATTGTCACTTTTCACTGATGCTGATTACCAAAGACTTTGCTGAATTTTACCCCTTGTCACCATTGCTGCTGACTTTTTCTGTATGGACCAAATCTCCTAATGTGTTTCCTAGGTATAGATTTGTTTTTATATATTTGACTTTTCCCTAAACCATACGGATGCTAAAGCTTAGACTTTGGATTTTTCTGACCCTGTGTGAAGACTCTTAACAGAGGTTCAAATGCTGACGTTTTGCCTTTTTACTTACTTTTTGCCAATTCTAGATAGCTTGAGGTTGTCCTGGATGTCACTCTTCAAATTATTTTTTGCCCTCTTTTTGCTTTTTGTTTTTGTCCACAAATCTGACTAGTCCCGGTAATGCCAGCTAGTGACATAGAGCTTTCCCAGCTTTGTAACTAACTTGTTGTATTTGAAATAACTTTCATGTTGAGCAGTGATGTACGTGTATTCAGCTGTCACCAAGCTTTATTGTTGTTATTGTGTATCAGATGCAGAATGTTTTTGGTCTGCTTGAGGGTAATAAAACTCAGACATATACAGCATTTTAGTTATCCTTTGGTGATTTTCTATCTTTATAGTTTGTTATTGAGGATTGTCTATATTAGCCGATGCATTAGTTTGTAATAAAGCCTGTTGAACTTTTTTCCAGACATGGTTTTACTTTTGTGGCTATATTAGTCATACCATATTTAATAATGTTGTTTGTAGTTTTGTGAAAAGTTTTGTTGTCCACTAACAACCTCTTACCTCCAGATGGACGAAAATGATTGTCGACCTCCTGTAAGAGCATGATCACTTGCGAGGGTGAGAAATGCTGCAGCAAATCTAGTAGCAGAGTTATGGTTTACCTCCCACAAGGAGAGGAAGAGGTTAATGAAGTTAGTGTAGGTAGATTTTGGTCCAATGCAGAGATTTTTGACCCAACCCCAAATTCTTGTTCCATGATTCGTGCTGTCTGAAGGAGTTCCAGCATCGTTCCATGCAGCAGATGTGTGGGTATCAATAGGGATTGTGCTTGCATTGCTTTGGCCTAAGATTGTGGTGAATTGAAATGAAGGAGTTGTTTGGCAGAGTTGTTGTACGAATGTGATTGTGGTGCTTAATTCTAAAAAGTGACAGTGGTTGTTGTTGTTGTTGACAGGTCATTCAAGGCCTTAGATTCCGAGATAATGAACAAGTGTTCAAAAAACTTGGTTAATTTATTGTCTGCAAGTGGGTAATGTGTTGTGAGGTGACATCAACAGTACCAATAGTATTCCTTGAGTGAATGTGTTTGGCGAATATTGGTGAATCCTGAGTGAATGTGGAGGATCCGTATTTACCAGAGTGAAAATAGTGGGTTAAGTCTCATTCGCGTGTGTATTTGTGAAAACAGTAGTCAGTGGACAGCGTAAATCCGTACTGCTTAGAATGTATGAATTCCTTTCCTTTAGAGCAGACAGTTGTTGTTTTTGCTAGTGATATTTACATTTAGGTGTGGATGAGCAATTGTGTGAGAAACAATTGCAAAAGTGAATGAGTAGTGTGGATGCACGATTGTGTGAGAGAATTGCAAAGGTGGGTGAGTGCTGCAAAGGAGTGAGTTCAATGTCATATTGTGCCACACTGGTATTGTTCAGTTAGTGTGAAGCTGCACTAGTATTGGTGGACAACGTCACAGATTGTTACTGGTATTGGTTAAGAGCATTGAAGTAGAGGATTTGGGAACCTGTTTACTTCCTGATTTGCTATCAAAAAGTTGAATTTGTGTTTGTGAACTTGTTGATTGAAAATTTAAGTTTGTTAAGACTTTTAAAAGCGCTTGTAGAGGAGATATGTTTATTCCAGTTAGAGAGGGAGTGGAGACTCCACCGGAAAGTACTCCAGGTGGTATTAATGCGTCCGAAAAGGTTTTTATGTAGTATTGTGGCTTGAGCAACCATAAAATGACAGAAGAAGGTGCATTACAATTTCCCCCTTATGGAACATTTAATTTGAGAATTATTGAAAGATTGAGGCGACTGATGTATGAGATGAAACCACCTCCAAGGCCTGCACAATTCAAAGCCTTGATTATTTGGGAGCATGTAGCTCATAAAAAGCTGAGAGAAAAGTATGAAAATAGAATGAGGAAAGCTATAAGAACAGTAGCGGAAGCTAGATGGGATAGTCAACAGAATGTTTGGAGAGCTAAGATTGAGGGAGTAGGATGTATCCAGCCCTCGCTAGTGAAAATGAAACCACAAGACCAAAGATTAAAAAGAAGACAGAAAATCCAGGTCTTAAATCAGATGCTGAGAAAAAATTCGAGACTTGTGATAGTGATTTGGATGATGAATGTATAAATCAGTTATTGTTAAATCGTCTGCCTCTATATAATGTTGAGCAAATAGTTGCAACAGGTGAAGCCTCGAGAAATAAGACTTCTGATGTGCCTAACTCATCAGTTGAACAAACCTCAGTTCAGATAGTGCCAGTTCCAAATAAAAATCCAGTAGGACAGATTCCTAGTGTGAATCAATCAGTTCAGAGTTCCCCTACAAATAAAACACTACAGTGTCCCAACATGAATCAACCTGTGCAGAATCAGTTCTAACTCAAACCAGTCTGTGCCAGATCCTAGTTTACAACAGCCAGTACAAAATATTACCCTGAATCAATAAGAACTAGGTATGAATTTAATTTTGTAAGGACAGAGTGTAGGAATGGCAGTTTCACTGAACCCAATTGATTACATGAACCCAGATGCAATGACAGTTCCCGTGGCTATTGGTCTTTTGGTTCCTTTGTATGCTTCAGGTATGATGGGGAATCATTCCCATGCAATAGGCGTCCAGAATGTCCAGAATACACCAGTGATGACACACAGTGCCCAATTGTTTGTAAGCCCAAGTGATTCCAAGGTAGGTAGAATAAATTCATTTCATAGACCTTTTACACCAACACGAATTGTATACCCAAATTCAATGACAAGTCAGAATTTTTTTTCCTGCTGAGACAAGATTTTCACAGAGATCCTCACCATATGTTGTTCCTCCAAAAGAGCAGCTGCCTAACAATGGTTGTAGCACCTTGAACATAAAGTTACCACTCTTTATACCAGAAGACTTGTCAGTGGAAAGTACCCCGAACCAGTTATATGTAGAACAGTAGCATCACAGAACAATTCAACTCTTTTAATTTATGAAATGTTACTGCCCGATACTCAACAGAATGGCTGAATAATTTGAATCCACAAAGTGCAACAGCAGAAATGAGTTGTAATAAAAACAGAGAATACCCCAGAGAGTGACAGATCAGTGGACATGTTCAGAATAAAATTTGAATTAAATGAAATGATTCAAGGAAACTTAGAGACAGAACATTTCAAAAGTAACAATGAAGATGAACTATGGTTCATGTGCAAAGATGTTACCAAATATGCAAATCAAGCTTATGATCAATTAGAAGAAGTAGCCTAGAAATATGACATTGATTTAGAAAAACCAAAGTGTTTGAAAAAGAATTATAGAGCAAATTTCAGTGATAGGGATATATTTAACATGAGATCACCTGGAATACAAATACACAGTATAGCTTCTGTACATGCATTAAAAAATGGGGTGCGTTAGATAAGTGGGAAGGAAGGATGATCAAAGAAAAGGGATCAGATGAAAACAGAAACAACTGTGGCTCCAACAGGAGCAAGTCAAGCTGAAGGGAGAATAAAGATGCTTCTCATGAAAGAAATTCCTGGTGGAGGATATGTGCATGTACTGTGGAGTAGAAGTGATTCTGTCATTTACAAATTATTACCCAAGATTGAGAGAAAAACCAGTGGAATGGTATAAGCAGAGTGAGAGGTTTGCAAAGCTTTTGAAATGCTTGTGGGATGATTTAAAGACATTATTTGACATTGTTGTGCCAAATGATTTATGGCCTGAATGCAAAGTGGATGTTGATTTACAAGACAGTGAACCTCCAAGAGCTCCAGTTACAGGAGCGCCAAATCAAGAGTTAATGAAAATTTATTATAAAGTGATTGAGTTTTTGAAAAAGAAGGTGTCTCTAAAAGATGTAGGTTGGCAGAGAATTGACAGAACAGCATAGGAATCGAAGGAGTCATGCATTTTATGAAATGCTGTTGCAAGCCTTCAAGCATCACAGTAGTACAGAGAACTTACAGCCAAAAGAAATGGGCCATTTTATGTTCAGGTTTGTGCAGGGTTTGAAACCAAACATAAGTACCATGATACAGCAGCATTTGATTTGTTGGCAGAATAAGCTCATTCATGAAATCCTGTGGTATGCAAAATATTGCAGTGATAAAATAGGATTTGTAGCAGAAGAGGCTGAAGGAGAAATTGATTGTGATGTAGTTGAGAGCAGCATAAAAAAGTCAGAGTCCGCAAATTGTAGGAAATGTTGGTGGAATGCTAGGTGTGTATCAGCCGGGAACTCATATGATGCAGGAAGGAAATGGATTTCAACCTCAAGGTAGAGGATGTTGAAGTTCCTTAGATCAGATAGGTGTTGTAGATGTCCAAGCTTTAAAGAAAACTAATCCGTGTCACATGTCCGGCCAGTTTGGACACTGGAGATGGGAGTGTCCACAGAATGTTGGTAATAATCAGATGCAGAATAGTGGAGTGGTGCAAGTTCAAGATGGAACTCCAGTTCAAATACAGAGAGTTCAGAGACCCCAAATGCAAAATGCAAATATGTCCCAAAGGTAGAAACAGATGCAGGGTCCACAGGCCGCAATGTCCCAACAGCAAATGAATATGCCTCAACAGAAACTTAATCAAATGTCGAATGCAAATACACACTTGGTCACATCATAGTTTACCTAAATTGATTTGAATGATGAAGAACTTACAGAAGTACTGTAGTTAAATTGCCAGACTGAAGAGGATGCATGTTAGGTACATCCTTAGAAGTGGATCAGTGTGGTTCATATGTTGATGGAAATGTAAATGGACATCATGGGGGTCATTATGACCCGGCCGTTGGAGATAATGTGGCGATAGTACCACCAATAGGCTGGGGGTACTTACCGCCACATTATGACATTGGTGGGTTGGCTGAAGCCAACCCGCTAATGTTCCACTCCGACCACCATGGCGGTAGCAGCCGACAGGCTGGAGATAACCATCTCTAGCCCGGCGGCTGCTATTGTGCCGCTGGCGGTATCAGGACCCTGCCTACCGCCATGGTTTCTGTGGAGTTTGTAACACCACGAAAACTGTGATGGTAGGCCCTATCAGTGACAGGGAATTCCTTCACTGTCACTGACAGAAGGCCCCCCCTACACTCCCCAGATGCCTCCACCCCCTCCTTCATCCAGGCTCCCCCTCCCTTCCAACCTCCCCCCATACACACACACACATGCCGACACACACTCATTCATACAGACATACACACATACATACATGCATGCATTGATTCATTCACGCACACATCCTCACACACATCCACACTTACACGCAGACATGCATTCACATTTCCATTCATACACACTCTCACATCATCCATTCATGCACACAAACAACACTAAACACACACTCGCATTCATGCACACACTCACACATACATACACACACAACCCCACACACACAACACCCCCCCCCTCCCCTGTCAGAAACCCGACTTACCTGAATTCAGGGGGGTCTTACAGCAGGGGACGGGAAAGAGCGCTGCTACCGCCAGCAGAACACTACCAGGCCTTATGATTTGTCATAATACGGCTGGTGGCGGTCTGCTGGCGTGGCGCTGCGGGTGGTAGCAGCACCACCTTACCACCATCCGCCAGTCTGGCCACAGCTGGATTTCCACCCTTCTTGTGGCAGAAATCTGGCTATGGTCATAATATGGCAAATGGATGGTAGCCGCGGCGACAATCTTTTGCCGGCCATCGCCACGGCGGTAGGCGGCATTTACAGCCATTATTGTAATGAGGGCTCATGTGTCTTTTCTAGTAGCTACATTTACCTCTTTGTGGAAGAAACATTCAAGTAGTGTGGGTTGCAAATCAGCATTTAGTATATTCATTAACAGATTTTGTCCCCTTAAAAATAGGTTCATTTGAGGATGAGCACCAGTTTGTGGTGTGTGATTCAAGTTCTGTGAGTTTGCAAGGACGTGACCTGTTGTGTAAGATAATTTGTTGCATTAGCTGCACACCTCGAAGAATTGGAATCCAAACAAATGATGAGGATGTGATCTTCAAAATGGAAGATCAAACCATGATTTGCCCGATGATTTAAGTGACACTGGCCCTCAATATGACATTGGCTGTAAATCCAGCTTACCGCCGCGGTGATGGCCGGCAACATACCACCACGGTGGTGAATATCTGTTTGCCATCTTATGACACACATACCAATCCGACAGAATACAGCCACATACACAAATCCGCCAGCCCAAAGGTCAGTGATAAAGTGGCGGTAGGAACACCCATACCGTTTCGTCAACAGAACAACGCCCATCACATTATGACCCACGAATCACCACAGCGGACAATCAACAGCGGTAAACCATTGGCAGTATATTCCGCCATACTCAGAATGGACACCCACATACAAAACAACACCACATTGGCCAGTACTAAAGACACACACCTGACACTCATATACACACCACACCCACACACCCACACCACTATTAAACACCCATCCACATTACCCACAACCCTTTACGAATACAAATCATTGCTACAAGAATGACACCAAGACCACTGATGCAACTACACACAATCACCACTTTCACCCATAAATCCCTCACGCACCCCACCACATTACTCAACACACTCTCACCAACACACACCACTCAACACCCATGTCCCCACAAAGGCATCCCTGTTTCACAGATGAGGAGTTAAGGGTCATGGTGGAGGAAAAAGTCAGGGTAGAGCCACAGCTGTTTGGAGCACAGGTACAGCAGCTATCCATTGCAAGGAAGATGGAGTTATGGCGGAGAATCGTGGAGAGGGTGAACGCCGTGGGACAGCATCCAAAAACAAGGGACAACATCCGAAAGAGGTGGAACGACCTACGGGTGAAGGTACGTTCCACGGCAGCAAGGCACCAGCTCGCCATACAGAGAACTGGCGGTGGACCCCTACCTCCTCCCCCACATCTCACATCATGGGAGGCGCAAGTCTTGGCACTACTGCATCCTGAAGGACTCCCTGCAGTAGCCAGAGGACTGGACACTGGTAAGTCAACAATTACCACTTATCAAATCCCATACCTGCATGCCATCTCACACCCTCACCCTCACTCCAATCACTCCACTCCATCCCACATACTGCACCTACACATATGACTAACCCCAATGCCAAGCCCTGCATGCCATATCAATGCATGGACAGCCCTCCCAGCCCTGCACGGACACCCATCACCAAAGCATGCACAGCATACGGAAACTAACAATCACACAATACATCACCATACACAAGCAAAAGGTGGCAGGGCAACACCAACGATAGAGTGGAAGCCAGGGATGTACAATATGTCACACACATGAAGCATAATACATCACTTACTTTGCCACAGGTACCCCAGCCAATGTCAGCGGAGAGGAGGTGCCACAACTATTCAGTCCCCCAACAGAAGATGCCCCCAGTGATGACAGTAACTCTGGACTTCAGGATCTGGATGACGTACCTGGCCCATCAGGGACCTCTGGAGAGCCGGTCACCAAGCCCACTCACAGTCCACCACAGAGCCTCCCCCATCAGGATCCAACACCACAGCACCCACCCAGCATACACACACCTCTGTCCCCAGGACATGACAATCAGCAGTGTGCCCACCTGTACAGGGACCCCAGTCCACACCTCGCCCCCAAGACAGTCATGGACCTGCGGTCAGTGGCAGTGGGCACACCGTTCTGGGGACAGAGGCACAGGCCAACAGGGAATACTGGGAGGCCTGCTGTGGACCAGGGAACCGACTCTCCACAAAGCATTCTCCGAGATCCTGCGAGTCTACCAACATTCCCAGGACACGATGGTGCAGATCCTTTATAACGTGCAGGAGAACAGGTGGCTGCAGGAGGGACAGTATCAGGGGACCAGGGAGGACTTGCAGGCCATTAATACCATCCTGATCTCCATAGCAGGGGAGCTGGCACACATGGACAACATCATGAAGGAGGCAACAGGACATCAGCGTGCCCCTACCACTAGCCAGTCCATTGACCAGCCCTCCACTTCAGCTGCAGCTAGTGGACAGGAGGCCCAGCCACAGGACCCACAGGCCACCAGCACCCCTCCCCCTGCAGAAGGTGAACCACCCCGCAAACGTTCCCTGCGAACCAGACAGAAGCCAGAGACACTTGCCAAGACCACCGTCAGGAAATGGGACTCTCCTAATTGTCCTCCTTGTGTCCCACTCAGTCACCTTGTCCACTTTGAACTGCCTTTGCTCTCCATCCAATGGTCCCTTGGACACTGCACCTGTGCTACAAACAGACTGGAACAGTACCCTGGACTTTCCTCCATCACCCCATTCCATTGCACTTTCCCCTCAATTTGTTAGCACTACAATAAACTCCCTTGAACACAACTTGACTACTAGTGTTTTATGTATTGAAAATGTGTCTCTATGGAAACAATCACATCTAGTGCAAATGAACTGTACACTGTGAGAGTATAGAAATAATGACCTGTAGCTAGCTGTAGTCAGCACATCAGTGCATAGTTGTTACATCACCAACATCTGTAAAATGACAAACCATAGGTGACAGTAAGTTGAGATGCAAAGTAAGTTAATGCCATCATGCTACAGCCACACAGAATACACCAATAGTTATAGGAATGTGCCATTGCACTGTCTCACATGTGTGTCATTGGAAGTACTGACGGATAACTGATGTTCTGTTGTCCTCATCCTAAGCCTCTTCATCCTCACTGTCCTCAGGGTCTACTGCTGCCACAGGGGCATCTCCAGTCTCCTCCTCCTGCAGAAAAGGTACATGGAGTCTGAGGGCCAGGTTGTGCAACATGCAGCATGCCACTACTATCTTGCAGACCTTCTCTGGTGAGTAGCACAGGGATCCACCTGCCAGATGGAGGAACCTGAACCTGGCCTTCAGGAGGCCAAAGGTCCTCTCGATGATCCATCTTGTTCGCCCATGTGCCTCATTATAACTTTCCCCAGCCCCTGTCCTGGCATTCCTCACAGGGGTCAGGAGCCACAATAGGTTTGAGTAGCCAGAGTCACCTGCAAGTATTGAAGGAGCACATTTAGCCTCACACAATCCTATGGGGTTAACACCAGAAGGCATACACTAACATACAGTGGGTGGGCACCAAGGCTCGCCTATTAGCCACACCCTGTGCCTCTGTAGTTGGGCCATCACATTTGGGATGCTGCTATTACTCAGAACAAAGGTGTCATGCACCGACCCAGGATACGTAGCATTGACGTGGGCGATGTACTGGTCCGCCAGGCACACCATCTGCACATTCAGTGAGTGGAAACTCTTACGATTCCTGAACACATAATCATTTTGGCGGGGGTGCAAACGCAATATGTCAATCGCCCCAATAATATTGGGGATATGTCCCATTGAATAGAATACGGCCTTCACAGTGGCCAAATCTTTCACCTGGGGGAAAGAAATGTAGCTGCACATGTGTCTCACCAGGGCAGACAAGACTTGCTCGCACGATTGAGAAAACTGCCTGTGACATTCCTGCTGCCAAGCCCAATGTCACTGGGAAAGTACCAGTTGCCAAGAAATGGAGCACTAGTAGCACTTGCATAAGAGGGGGGATCCTAGTCAGATGCCGGATAGATGACATCAGGTCTGGCTCCAATTGGGCACACAGCTCTGTGATTGTGGCCTTGTCCAGTCTATAGGTGAGAATAATGTGCCTGTCCTCCAGTGTACATAAGTCCACAAGGGGTCTGTACACGGGGGTATGTCTCCACCTCCTATTCATCCACAGCGGTAGGTATCTAAGGGACACAAGGGTGAGTAGGCTGTCAGAATTGGAACAATGGAACCACAACTTCAGTATACTTGGTGCACTTATGTAATGGGACAGTGTTTATGGCGAGGTATGTGCCAATCTAATCTGTGACGCAGTTAATGTTGATATGACTGTTCCCCTACCTGAATTGGTGACCGCCTGTCCTTCATATAGGGACAGGTGGAAGTGAGGTAATTTTCCAGCGTCGTGGCGGAAGGTGGTCTTGCACTGCTGTGCAATTCCTCATTGGATAATATGGGGATGTGACCGCCATTTTCTATCTGATTCCTCACTTGTTTCCTAACCTTCAACAGGAGAACACCTACACTGCGTGTGCTGCTGTGGCCTGTGCCTGGAACCCGCCATTGCCTGTGTGACCGGTAAAAGGGCCCCTGCCTTCACTTCGGAGGAGTTGGAGCGACTGGTGCATTAGGTCCTACCCCAGTACGGACTGCTGTATGGGCCTCCAGACCAACAGGTGAGTACACATTGGGCCTGATGTGTGTGGAAAGGATGCATGGGGATGTGTGTGCAAGCATCGTGTCATCGGGAGGGTGGTGGGAATGTCTTGTGATGGTGTACAAATGGTGCGCCGGGCGATGTGTGTGCCAGTGGTGATGGAAACAAGTATGGTGGGCCATTTGTGTGACAGGCTGGACTGTTTGTTCAATGGTGATCTCCTGTCTGTATTGCCTCTACAGGTCAACGCCCATCAAAAGAAGGGATTATGGCGTGCCATCGCCAAGGATGTGCGGACCCTGGGGGTCTACGGCAGGCAGAGCACCCACTGTCAGAAACGGTGGGAGGACCTGAGACGCTGAGCACGGAAGACTGTGGAGGCCCAGCTGGGGATGGCCTCCCAATGAGGAAGGGGTGCCTGTCGGAACCTGACTCCCCTGATGGCCCGCATACTGGCAGTGGCCTACCTTGAGCTGGATGGGCTCTTGAGGAAATTACATCAGCCACAAGGGGGTGAGTACAGTGGGTATCATTCCAAAATTTGGCAGGTGGGGGGTAGGATCCGGGTGGTGGATGTGAGTTAGGGGGTGCCCATAATGCCAGGCCAGACATTGCAGCATGGGTCAACTCTAGGGTAATGGGTGTATGTGAAATGCAGGGAACTTAGCTCTTGTCAGCATTCCATTTCAGGCAGGGCTTCGTGGGTACAAAGAGGGGTGCAGTTGACAGTGTGTGGCCCTCATCTTGTCGTGGAATCTAGCCAAATCACTGGCAGTGCAATGCATAGTGCTTAAGCCTGTTCCCTGTGTGTGACGGTGCTGTTTATGCCAACTGTGGTGTTGGTGCAGTCTTTGACCCAGTGTTTCATTTGTCTCCCTTCCCCCATTTTTTGTTCTGTCATCCTGTCTTTGTGTGCATTAGCATCATCTGGTGGAGGAGCAGGGGCACCAGCGACAGTGGGAGCTGCATACCACAGGACCCAGGAGGCAGAGTCCACCTACGTCCAAGGGAACCAGTGGGACGGAGTGTGAGGGGAGCACCACAGCAGAGAAAGGAGGTGAAAATACTGACTCAAATACCTCCTCCGATGGAAGCTCCCTGGTGGTGGCGGACACCCCTGTGATCACCCCAGCTCCAGGTACAGCCGCCACACCGTACCATTACCGCCCTCCTAGTAGCCCCTCACCGAGTTGCCCGTGCCTGCTCACACAGGAGGGTGGGCATCTCCTTCACCCCAGGCACCTCGGGCCCTGCCCGAGTGAGCCCTGCTGCCCTGAGTGAGGAGGCTATTGACCTTCTGAGAAACATCTCTGTAGGGCTATCAACCATTGTGAATGCAATCCAGGGGCTGGCCTCCCAGATGTAGCATTGCAATGCATTCCTGGAGGGCATTCACAGTGGATTGATGGCTCAACAGAGATCGATTCAGGCTCTGGCCTCCTCTCTGATGGCAGCCATTGTCCCTGTTTCTACCATCCCCCCTCCATCTACCACTTCTCAGTTCCAGTCTCCCCAACCCCAACCTATCCCAGGCACACATTCTGATGAGCACGTCCACAAGACAACACCAAAGAGTGGCACAGTCAAATACAAGCACCACACTTCATCCCACAAGCACTCACGCAAACACCAGACAGTTGCAGACACGACAGCATCCACTGCCTCCACTGTCTACTCCCCCTCCTCCACCTCCCTCCCAGTCACGTCCACA
Source organism: Pleurodeles waltl (assembly GCF_031143425.1). Lineage (NCBI taxonomy): Eukaryota > Metazoa > Chordata > Amphibia > Caudata > Salamandridae > Pleurodeles > Pleurodeles waltl. Next base: position 714,951,363 of record NC_090436.1, read on the forward strand.
CTCACACCTGCATGCACTACATCAACATCCACCACCAGCATCACTACACCAAGCAGCACACACACCTCACTAGCCGACAGCTCCACAACATCCATGCACGTGTCCCCGGTGTGCTCTCCCACCCTGTCTGTCCCTCCCCTTCTAAAGGACACAAACACAAGCACTCACACACGCAACAGCCATCCACCTCACATCAGCATACTGCCCATGCACCTGCACCCAAATCCAGTAGACCTACACCTCCTACAACTACTCTCTCAACCTCCACTCCCATCATTCCTCCCTCCTCCTGCCCCATCGTCCCTATAAAGCTTTTCCTTGCCCAACTTGACCTCTTCCTCCTCCTCTCCCTGCCTGCCTGTAAGAGCAAGTTCCCAATGACCCAGCCCAGCACCTCAGCCAAACAGTCCACAGGGACAGTGCTGGCACCACCTAGTCGTGGTGGGAAGGATACCACACCCAGCTAAGAAGAAGAAAGAGCCTGCACCTCCAGCCAAGAAGGGGAAGGAGCCTGCACCTCCTGCTTTGAAGGGGAAGAAGCCCTCGACTCCTTCCCGGAAGGCTAAAGACCACGTACAACCTGCCAAGAAGGGGAAGAAACCATCAACCCCTGCCAGGAAGGGTAAGGATTCCACGCCCCATGTCATGGAGAGGACAAAGTCCTCTACTCCAGCGGAGGCTGTCATGGTGACACCTTCACCACCACCAGCGGTCACAGGGCCCCCACCACCAGCTGATGAAGTGCAGCTGCAGAGGCTGCCCAGGAGGCACTTCCATCTACCACCACACCGCAGCCATCACCACCAGCGGAAGCCATGTAGGCCTCCCTCCAGGGACTGCTGGACGAGGGGCCCCCTCCAGAACCAGTGTGAAAGTCTCCCACTCCAGAGACTGTGGCCTTGCACTCCCCTGGAAAGAGTAATGGGCATGGAGCCCCCTCCAGAACCAGTATGAAAGTCACCCACTCCAAAGACTGTGGCCTTGCACTCCCCAGGAAAGAGTAATGGGCATATAGCCCCCACCAGAACCAGTTGGCTTGTTACCCACTTTGGCTGAGGTGCCCCCCATCCCTCTGAGGTGCCTGCCCACTTGCAAACTGATGCCCCTGCAGAGTTCTATCCGGATGAAGTCAGGATTCGAGTTGGGCCTTAAACTGTGACCTGTGGCCATGTGGGCCCTTTGAACATTGGATTGGGCAGTGTCCCTTTGAGGACAATTTGAATATTTATTAGCTGTTGATATTAATACATTGACCTTGGTGCATTCCTGTTGTCCTTGTATTATTCTGCTGTGTATCAGGTACAAATTGTTTTTCATGTGCAGCTGGACGTGTGTATGGTGTGTGTGTGTGTTGGGTGTGTGTTGTGCTTTTTCTCCCTCCCTCCCTTGTGTGCTAGGCGGCTGTACTCACCGTCATTGTCTTCATTTGCATTGGTGTTCCAGGTAGAGCATAACATAGAAGATCATCGGAAACATTTGCAGTTCGGGTTCGATGGCGGCGTTGTTCTTCCCTGTGTCTCTGATGGTGAGTTTTTTCTCTTCAATGATGTGTTTTTGCCAGGCTTTTGATGGCGTTGGTACCGCTCTGGAAAACTTGGCGGATTGTAGGGTCTTAATATGGTGGGCGGTACTTTGTCTCCCACCTGGCTGTTGATGGCGACCGCCGGCGTGGGTGGTGTTTCCACCCTGGCATATGGTGTGGTACATTAGCAGTCTATGGGAGTTATCACCGCCATGGTCATAATTTGGCAGTAATTACCGCCAGCCTGTTGGTGGTATTACCACCACTTTATCACTACTGCCAGGGTTATAATGAGGACCACTGTGTTTCATGAAGTTTGGGATTTGGGAAAACAGACATTGGGCTCATTAGAGGAGTTGAACCTGTAAAAATAACTGTAAAGCCAAACACTGTGTACCCGAAAATACCTCCTTATAACATGACACTTGATGTAAATGCAGGAATTACCCCATTAATAGAGGCCCTGATTGAGCAAGGGATTCTAAAAGAGATAATAGGAAGTCCATTTAACTCCCATTTTGGGACTTCAGAAGCCCAGTGTAAAGGTCCGTATTGTCCACGATTTGAAACAAATCAGTGAGGTACTAGTTCCATGCTGTCCTGTAGTACCGAGTCCAGCTGTAATATTATTCCAGATTCCCTGTGAAGCAGAATGGTTTACTGTGATTGATCTTTGTCAGGCTTTTTTCTCCATCCCATTGCATGAGGAAAGCCAGTACTTCTTCGTGTTCAAATTTGGCAGTCGTGTTTTGGCATGGTGCCGAGTTCCTCAGGGGTATACAGAGTCAACATACCTTTTTAATCAGATGTTGAAGAACAATCTAGATTCCTTGGAAGTGCCTTTTCACTCAGTCCTAATCCAATATATTGACAACCTGCTAGTGGCATCAAATACACAAGAAGCATGCAAGTATGACTCCATTGCTCTGTTGAACCATTTGGCTGTGAATGGTTATAAGGTGTCCTCCGTAAAATCGCATTACTGTTAGAAAGAAGTCATGCATTTAGGACACTATATTGAGAAAGGAGCGAGAAAAGTTTCACAAGAGGGAATTTCAACAATTTTGAAAATGAATCTGCCAACAACTCAGAAAGAATTCAGGATGTTCCTGGAAATGATTGGCGACTGTGACCAGTGGATACTTTTCCCCTTTTGCAAAGCCTTTGCAGAGGTTAACATACAAAGATGTGTCTCATCTGATACCATGGGAAAACAATTGTTTTCTTGCCTTCATAGAGTTGAGTGAAAGCCTCTGTAGTGCCCAAGCTCAGAGAATGTCTGATTATAACCATTGCTTTACATTGTTTTACTATGAAAGAGAGGGATGTGCTCTCTGTTTTGACTCAGTCACATGGAAATAACGACAGACCAGTAGCTTATTTTTCTTCTACTCTTGATCATGTGGCATAAGCACTGTCCAGCTGTCTTAAAGCTGTAGTGGCTTCCAGCTTCAGCATCAAACAGTGCGAGTGCTTTGTTATAGGTCACTTAATGACAGTTCTAGTGCCTCATTCAGTGGAAATTTTGTTCACACAAACCAAGACGAGGGGCGTGGCCAAGCCAGCCACCAAGGCGGATGTGAAATAATATTGTTCCATCTTAGGCCCGCACAAGGTCCAGTAATGAAGATGGCAGCAACATGGACTCATACCTGCCATTTTGCCAGACTCTGAAGATGGTGGGGGATATTTGGGTTAGATGAGTGCCATTATTGGCCATCCAGCATTACCCAACCACTTTGACTTAGGCCCACCCAGGCCTGTGCGGCGGCCTGTGGTCTACATTGGAGAAATTTGCTGCAGCAGGAAGCCGGGCCCCTCTTGAAATGGTCGAATAGTACATGAGGGGAAGCCAGGGAATAACACCATCTCAGAAGGACTGCAGTGGATGGCAGTACTAAAAATAAGATGCCTCTGTCCAGGTGACCACGTGACACACACAAGACCAGTGGCCCGCAGCCCCAATCTACAGAGCGCTGCTCTAGGTGCGGGCAAATCACCCACTAGCCTCCTGGCAGGCAAGAACCTGAGTACCACCATACTATGGCCCCTCCTCTGATCCTTTGTTTGCCTGCAGAGACTGGAGCCCACCCTCCCTAACTGGGAACCACTGCGACTTAGGCTCACACAGGCCAGTGTGGCTGGCTGCGGCCTGCATCAGAGAAATTCGCTGCAGCGGGAAGCCGTCCCCCTCCTGAAATGGCCAAATAGCACACCAGGGGGAGCCAGGGAATAACACTCCACAGAACACAGCAGCGGATGGCAGTACCACTGGCAAAAAGAGCCGCCTAACGTGGGGGCCTATGCGGCATGGACATGACCAGCGTCCCACAGTCTCAAACTACAGAGTGCTACAGCTGGTGAGGGTGATTTGTCCACCAGCCTCCAGGCAGGTAAGAACAAACAGTGAGTACCTCTGTACCGCGGTCCCTCCTCTGATCCTTTCTTTGCCCACAGAGACTGGAGCCCTCCTTCCTAAGTCGGAGGCCCACATGTGAAGCCTGGTGGCCCTGCACAACAACTACTGCCTATGCCAGAGACCGGGTACCACCACCATGGGATAAGCCCTTCTGTCTTAGCTGGAACACCTTTGATGTTTCATCTTCATGGCACATGCTTGTTGTCAACCGGGGCATCTGTATAAAAGACATTACTACTTAGCACATAAAAGTGAAAGAAGCCCTTGTGTCTGAGCTGGAAAGCTTTGATGTTTCATCTTCATGGCACATGCTTCCAGGACTCACCAGGAGGGTGACAAGGCTGGGCAACTGTTAGCCTGGTTGGTACAGCAGGAATCGACTACCCCCCCGATCATAAGATTCAATATCATCTCAGCGATGATCCGCACCCAGGAAGTGATACACCGGGAATTTTCCAAATATTATGCATGGATGTATAAGGCCCCTACCACTACTCTCTCCCAACAGCACTAACTGAATTCCAACCAAAAATCACCATCCCATGCATCCCCATGACCACCAGGGCAGAATTACATACCCCAATCATGGCACAGGCGGTTCATTAGGCCATTAAAGTTTTGGCACTCAACAAATCCCCAGGGCTTGATGGCCCACCACTTGAGTACTGCTCTATCTTCGAATCCAAGCTAGCCCCACATCTGGCAGCAGTATACAAGGAGGTTCTTCAGTTGGGAACCCTGCCCGGATCCCTCCAGGAATCTCTGCTGATCTCAATCCCATACCCATTCGAGACCCATCTCTGCTGAGCTCTTATCAGCCAATAGCCATATTGGTAGTGGACTATACATTTCTGGGCAAAATCTTAGCGAGTCGCTTCTCCCAGGTTATCACTGCACTAGTCAATGATGACCAAAACAGTTTAGTCCCTGGGTGGAATCCCTTGCAAAACATCCGTTGGTTGTTCCATATCCAGGACTAGGTATGAGACTCCTTTCCCCAGCCTGCAGCACTTGTCCTGGATGTGGAAAAAGTATTTGATATGCTTTCCTGGGACTATGTATTTCAGGTCTGCTGCTGTCCCATCTCCAAACACTGGGCCATTTTCAGCAACACACAGGTGATGACACCTTGCCACCCTGATACGCTGAACCCAAAGCACCAGATCACCCCTAACACCCTTCCACTCCTGTTCACACAGCCACCCTCTGCCATAACTGGAGACTCACTGAGCCCACTCTTAGAGATGACTCATTTATCCCCCTGGACCCGCAGTCTAGACCATGTGGTTTTCACCAACTAAATACACCACTCTCGCACCTAATACCCAATGTACAGTACACCACATCATCCACTTAAGCTCAGTAAGACAAGGATACAGTCCACGGACCGTCCCCTCACCTAGTTCTTCCCTGTTCAAACTCCTTCTAGGTACACTGTGCATCATTTCATTAGTAACATAGTCTCAAAAGTGACTCTCACAGGCTCGCTGAGAATCCACTTTGTAGGAATGCTGACCCAAGACTGTTTCAAGCATTGAATTTCAAGCCTGAATAACGTAGCCAATTTCATTGCTGTATGACAGAAGAGGTAAGTACCATGTCCACACTGTATGCCAGGTACATTGTTCCTTTCTTTCAATAAATCAAAAATATTAATAAAAAATACAAACCAAGACACAGTATCTGACAACTGGTAGGCTAACCAGGTGTGAACAAACATTGTTGGATTTGCCACACTTTACTTTCAAAAGATGCTGTACCCTAAATCCCGCAATTCTCATGCCTAGCAATATTGATGAGAAAGGCATAAAATATTCGTATGAAGTTAAGCATGACTGTTTGGATGTCACTGAACTATGCACCAAGGAAAGACCTGATGTGGAATTGCATTTTCTCATTACGTATGAAATCCCTTTTGTCTTGTTCAGTCCTGTGACACTCAATGACAACAATGAACATTGTTGAATCACATGACCCTGATGACCCATTGTTTTTCTCATCTATATGCTTATAAGCTTGGAACGCAACAACGATGCAAGGCTTGCTCAAGAGACAGCATTCGTGATTTACCATAGCATGCTAGCTCACCAATAACATCATATTTATGGATAGGAAACCTGCTATTTGTTAATGTATTTCTCAATCTTGAAACTACCCACTGTCACCATGTAGGGCACATGGGCTACTATTATATATTTGCGTATTATGCACTATCGATCTCAAATTTGATTGGATCTTATTTATAGATGTTATATGAAATGTAGACTATGATTGTCGAGAAATTATCATATGCTCAAAATGTGATTGAATGTAATTGGACAACTGATGAAATGCCTAGTTACGCCTTTTTGTGGTTTACTGTAATGAAAGATTGTATTGGAGATCTGCAAAGTGGAGTTTTGAGTCTGGAACTTTGGCTTTCAAGTCAGCTGTCCCTCTGTCACATTAATTATTTTTGTTCTTTTCTCTCTGATGGGTTTTTGTCTTTGATTGCGTCAAGTCTTCTATACTGATATTAAAGATACCCCCTTAACTGAAAATTGTTATGGAATGTTTGTTGATGTCTCATGTGTACACCTCACCCCCAAGACAATCAGAGACCAGCTAAAGGTGACGATCTTCACCAATAGTCAGTATGGATTTGGTGTTGTCCATGATTTTGGACAGTTGTGGTCACAGAGTGGGTTTATGACCTTCTCTGAAACACCCATCTGAAATGGTGAAATAAATGCATTGCAAGTGCCTAAAGTCAAGTGTTGAGGCCATAAAAAGACAGATTATTACATTAGGAAATAATTCGCTGATGAGATAGCTCGGCATTGTGCATTGAACTGTGCCGTTGGTTAAACGGTATGGGTCTTTGTACTGTCACTTTACCACTGACCTCTGGGCTGTCGGATTTGTGTATGTGGCAGTATTCTGTTGGTTTGGTGTGTGTGTGTGTCATAATGGCGAAAGGATATTCGCCACCACAGCGGTATGTTTGGCGGTCGTCACCTGGGCGGTAAGCGGCATTTACTGCCAATGTCATAATGAGGGTGTTGGAAATGGCCTTTCTGCAGGATCACCCCCAAACTTTTTGCCTTCCTCCTTCTCTTTTTCTGACCTAATTTTTGCTGGGTTTAGGACTCTGCGCACTTTGTGTGGTGTGTGTTGTGCAGAGGGTGTTAAGTGGTGGGGTGTGGGATGTGGGGTGCGTGACAGATGGATGGGTGTTTGTGGTGTCTGTGTGTAGTTGTCTCAGTGGTCTTCATGTTAGTCTTGTGGCATTTATTGGTATTCGTAAAGGATGGTATGTAATGTGGGTGTGTGTTTTATAGTGCTATGGGTGGGTGGGTGATTGTGGTGTGTGTATCAGTGTCAGGTGTGTGTTTCTGGTATTGGCCAATGTTGTGGTGTTTTTGTATTTGGGTGGCCGTTCTGAGCGTGCTGTTTTGACCATTCCTCCAATTGAATCAACACTGGTTTATGTCCGGGTTCAAATCCCCAATTTTGTCCTCCATTCAATACCAAAAACCAATCCAGGCTACAATATTATCATCGACGTTTCGAACCAATAGTAACTCTCGGGCCAATTCCGGGCTGCAAAACGGGTCTTCCTCAGGATTTATAGGTAGGGAACATCTAAACAAATACAAAAATGTCCAGCCTTAATATTATGTTCTTATACTTCAGGTTCTATGCTGCATAAGATCTACACCATTACTCACCTAAAATCCACTCAAAATTCTGACCAAAATCTTCTCCATTATATCTCCAACTTTCCTCAGCTCTAGAGAGATATAGACTCACCCAATTAGATTCTCAACAATCAATATACTGCTTCACAAACACACCCACTCAAAAGCTGTCTTACCCATTTTAAAAATCCTTAATTGCATCCTCTTCTTAGGCTGGGCAAAGCGACATATCCTTTCCCACATTTATTATTTCCGCCATTCGGATCCCTTGTGTTAAATATACAAATATTACTTTCTTAGATAACATAATTCAAATATCACAAGTAACCTTACAAACTCTTCCCAGACCTCTTTTTATTACAAATTATGCCATATTCAAACACTAAATAGCCTCCTGGCTCGCTCAATCCAAACAGTCATTTTACTAATTAGCAAATGCATCTCCTCACTCTTCTCTACTACAACCATTCCTCACTATGAATTATTCAAAATACAATTGGTGTTCTTAAGAAAGAGCCACTGGTGGAAAGACTTCCCACACCATTCCTCTTACGTATAGTAAACCCTTCTCAAAAGCAACGAGAGATTAAACTAACTCCCGCAGTACCTTTCAGTTTGGAGCGTTCTCTCCCTCATACAGCTGCGGACTCCATCTCTGAACTCGCCGAGTAAAACCCGCGTTTAAATCACCTACGTCGGCGTCTGCGTGTGCGATGCTGAAAACTATGCAAGGAATGCCGACGTATAAACGTCCATTCCCTAATCATACAATTACGGGCATAGGAAATCCTGCTTAGCCGCTTCAAACTCCTTTTCAATGAAATTGAACATGCCAGAATGAAAACAACCATTCCTCAATCGTGTGGTTATGTAAATATTTACATTAATTAACGTACCTGCCTAATCTCTGTAAACCTTATTTAAATGCATTAGATCACACAAATGAAAGAACGCCCGTTCCACAATCCTACACTCAAGGACATATATACATTGGGGCTCCTGCCTAGCCGCTACAACGGTCATTTAAATGCCTTTTATCACGTCATACATCAACGTCTGTCATCCAACAGTTCCAAACGGGATTTTGGAATACTCCAATATGAATCCTCATATTTCATTTCCTGAACATCTAGCATGGAACAATCCCAAAATCTTAACATATCTTGATACCATAGACCGGTTAGACTCCATACAAATATCAGTGATATTTTATTCTTAAAGGGGAAACAACGCAGATATATCTCAATTGCCACACCATAACCATTCCCATAAACATTTAATTAACCTCTTAGTTACTACATAGATTATTCTAACCTCACAAATATCTTAACTCTCATGTTTCTCTCTATGTTAATGTATAGGTTATTCTGACCTCAGATATATCATACCACTAATACATCTCTCCACCTAGGTACTGGTATCACAAAAACCACAATCCACTGACTAAGAAAATGATGTATCTAATGTCCAAACAAAATTTCTCTTGTCCACACAATCAGTCTTAACCATTTGATAAGCCCGCTGTTTGTCTAGCTATTTTCTCATATTCATTCAAACCCTGTGCTACTGAGTCCAAAAGATGAATCCACTTACACTCACGTAAATTTAGAATGTCGACTATATCACCCCTCATCGATTTATGCTGATTTTATCAATCACAAACCATCTCATTGAGTCTAACGGGTGATTCAATGTTATAAAATGGTCAACCAATGGTGCACCCTGTACCTTACATCTAATCTGGCTACAGTGTTGTAAAATGTGCACCTTTACTTTCTGTCTCGTCTATCCAACATACAATAAATCACATGGACATCTAATCACATAAATTACATTCATGCTATTACAGTTGGTATGTTCTTTGAGTGTAACAGACACATGTTTATACGAAAAATGTTTTGCATGTCCCTGTAGGAGGCTGGACTGGCTTGTAGTGAGTACCAAGGGGTACTTACACCTTGCACCAGGCCCAGGTATCCCTTATTAGTGTATAGGGGTGTCTAGCAGCTTAGGCTGATAGAAAATGGTAGCTTAGCAGAGCAGCTTAGGCTGAACTAGGAGACATGCAAAGCTCCCACTATACCACTGGTGTCATATGCACAATATCATAAGAAAACACAATAAACAGATATACTAAAAATAAAGGTACTTTATTTTTATGACAATATGCCAAAGTATCTCAGTGAGTACCCTCAGTATGAGGATAGCAAATATACACAAGATATATGTACACAATACCAAAATATGCAGTAATAGCAATAGAAAACAGTACAAGCAATGTATAGTCACAATAGAATGCAATGGGGGCACATAGGGATAGGGGCAACACAAACCATATACTCTAGAAGTGGAATGCGAACCACGAATGGACCCCAAACCTATGTGACCTTGTAGAGGGTCGCTGGGACTGTAAGAAAACAGTGAGGGTTAGAAAAATAGCCCACCCCAAGACCCTGAAAAGTGGGTGCAAAGTGCACCTAAGTTCCCCAAAGAGCACAGAAGTCGTGATAGGGGAATTCTGCAAGAAACAACAACACCAGCATTGCAACAATGATGGATTTCCTGACGAGAGTACCTGTGGAACAAGGGGACCAAGTCCAAGAGTCACGATCAAGCCGGGAGTGGGCAGATGCCCAGGAAATGCCAGCTGTGGATGCAAAGAAGCTGCCACCAGATGGTAGAAGCTGTGGATTCTGCAAGAACGACGAGGGCTAGAAACTTCCCCTTTGGAGGATGGATGTCCCACGTCGTGAAGAGTCGTGCAAAAGTGTTTTCGTGCAGAAAGACTGCAAACAAGCCTTGCTAGCTGCAAGGGTTGCGGTTAGGGTTTTTGGATGCTGCTGTGGCCCAGGAGGGACCAGGATGTCGCCAATTGCGTGAGGAGACAGAGGGGGCGCCCAGCAAGAGAAGGAGCCCACTCAGAAGCAAGCAGCACCTGCAGAAGTGCCGGAACAGGCACTACAAAGTGGAGTGAAACGGTGCTCACCCGAAGTTGCACAAGAGAGTCCCACGCCGCCGAAGGACAACTCAGGAGGTCGTGCAATGCGGGTTAGAGTGCTGTGGACCCAGGCTTGGCTGTGCACAAAGGAACTCTTTGTGGAGTGCACAGGAGCCAGAGTAGCTGCAAAACACGCGGTTCCCAGCAATGCAGTCTGGCGTGGGGAGGCAATGACTTACCTCCACCAAACTTGGACTGAAGAGTCACTGGACTGTGGGAGTCACTTGGACAGAGTTGCTGAGTTCAAGGGACCTCGCTCGTCGTGCTGAGAGGAGACCCAGAGGACCCGTGATGCAGTTCTTTGGTGCCTGCAGTTGCAGGGGGAAGATTCCGTCGACCCACGGGAGATTTCTTCGGAGCTTCTAGTGCGGAGAGGAGGCAGACTACCCCCACAGCACGCACCACCAGGAAAACAGTCGAAAAGGCGGCTGGATCAGCGTTACCGTGTCACAGTAGCCGTCTTTGATACTTTGTTGCAGTTTTGCAGGCTTCCAGCGCAGTCAGCAGTCGATTCCTTGGCAGAAGGTGAAGAGAGAGATGCAGAGGAACTCTGATGAGCTCTTGCATTCGTTATCTAAGGAATTCCCCAAAGCAGAGACCCTAAATAGCCAGAAAAGAGGGTTTGGCTACTTAGGAGAGAGGATAGGCTAGCAACACCTGAAGGAGCCTATCAGAAGGAGTCTCTGACGTCACCTGCTGGCCCTGGCCACTCAGAGCAGTCCAGTGTGCCAGCAGCACCTCTGTTTCCAAGATGGCAGAGGTCTGGAGCACACTGGAGGACCTCTGGGCACCTCCCAGGGGAGGTGCAGGTCAGGGGAGTGGTCACTCCCCTTTCCTTTGTCCAGTTTCACGCCAGAGCAGGGCTGAGGGGTCCCTGAACCGGTGTAGACTGGCCTATGCAGAAATGGGCACCATCTGTGCCCATGAAAGCATTTCCAGAGGCTGGGGGAGGCTACTCCTCCCCTGCCTTAACACCTTTTTCCAAAGGGAGAGGGTGTAACACCCTCTCTCTGAGGAAGTCCTTTGTTCTGCCTTCCTGGGCCAAGCCTGGCTGGACCCCAGGAGGGCAGAAACCTGTCTGAGGGGTTGGCAGCAGCAGCAGCTGCAGTGAAACCCCTGAAAAGGCAGTTTGGCAGTTCCCGGGTCTGTGCTAGAGACCCGGGGAATCATGGGATTGTCTCCCCAATACCAGGATGGCATTGGGGGGGCAATTCCATGATCTTAGATATGTTACATGGCCATGTTCGGAGTTACCATTGTGAAGCTACACATAGGTAGTGACCTATGTGTAGTGCACGCGTGTAATGGTGTCCCCGCACTCACAAAGTCCGGGTAATTTGCCCTGAACAATGTGGGGGCACCTTGGCTAGTGCCAGGGTGCCCACACACTAAGTAACTTAGCACCCAACCTTTACCAGGTAAAGGTTAGACATATAGGTGACTTATAAGTTACTTAAGTGCAGTGGTAAATGGCTGTGAAATAACGTGGACGTTATTTCACTCAGGCTGCAGTGGCAGGCCAGTGTAAGAATTGTCAGAGCTCCCTATGGGTGGCAAAAGAAATGCTTCAGCCCATAGGGATCTCCTGGAACCCCAATACCCTGGGTACCTCAGTACCATATACTAGGGAATTATAAGGGTGTTCCAGTATGCCAATGTAAATTGGTAAAATTGGTCACTAGCCTGTTAGTGACAATTTGTACAGAGAGAGCATAACCACTGAGGTTCTGGTTAGCAGAGCCTCAGTGAGACAGTTAGGCATCACACAGGGAACACATACATATAGGCCACAAACTTATGAGCACTGGGGTCCTGGCTAGCAGGGTCCCAGTGACACATAACAAACATACTGAAAACATAGGGTTTTCACTATGAGCACTGGGCCCTGGCTAGCAGGATCCCAGTGAGACAGTGAAAACACTCTGACATACACTCACAAACAGGCCAAAAGTGGGGGTAACAAGGCTAGAAAGAGGCTACTTTCTCACACAACCCCTCCCACCCCCCCAAACGAAGGACAATAAGGCTAACCTTGGCCAGTTGAGACTTTATTGTCTAAGTGGTGATGAGTAGAGAGTAGCTCTGCAATAGACTGGTTACTCCCTTTATCATCCACTATATGGTCACCTCCCTGTGGGGATGTAAACCACCCTGTTTGAAGTTTTTTAGCTAAGTAACAATGTGAAGATATATTTTCAGAGTTTCTATCAGTAAGTTTTAGTTTAGAGCAGTGGGAATTGTCCACTGAACCTATTTGCAGTGATGAAAATGCCAGACAGGGATGCTGTCTCAGTAAAGCCATAGCTGGGCAAAAACTTTGTCCACATGGCTGAAAGAGAGAACAGGGATGCTGTTTCTCTTTATTTGGAGCAGGGCATGGATGCTGTCCTATGAGCTCCACACTAGGGCAGGGATGCTGTCCTAAGTGTTGTGAGGCAGTGCAGGGTTTCTGCACTAAAGTTTCTCTGGGAGGCTTGGAGGGATGCTCCATGTTAACTAAAATGGTGCTCTTTTTCTCACCAATGTTAGTTATCCCACAGAGAGGTACTTCCACCTCAGGGAGTACAGCTATGCCAGCTGATGATTCCCTTGGAACAGGTGCCACCCCAGGAGAGGTTTCTCCCACCACAGGAATGGTATCCTGACTGGCAGGGTGGTTAGGGGATACTGTGATACCCTTTTTACCTGTTGTTGGAGAGGGATCCTGAGTTTTCAGGCCTTCTCTCCTTTGCTTTTTCATTTCAGTAGAAATGAGAGGGAACAATTCCTCTGGGATGCCCAGCATGGCTGCATGGGCATAAAACTCTACATCTGCCCAACCTGAGGCCTCTAGGTCATTACCTAAGAGACAGTCTACAGGTAAGCTAGGTGATACCACCACCTGCTTAGGGCCAGTAACTCCACCCCAACTAAACTGAATTATAGCTAAGGGAAGAAACTTAGTGGAGTTATGGACATCAATAATCTTATACTGTTGTCCAATGATGTGTTGTTCAGGAGCCACTAGGTTTTCAGTCACCAAAGTGATACTGGCACCTGTGTCCCTGTAGGCCAAGGCCTCAACGCCATTTATTGAAACTGTCTGCTTGTACTTATCCATTGTAAGGGGACAAGCAGCCAGTGTGGCAAGGCCAATGCCACTAGGTGTGACAGAAACTGTCTTGGGACTGACTACCCCAGTTTCTATGAAGGACCCATAAGTGAACCCAACTACACCCTTTGCTTGACTGTTGCCAGCAGTCCCACCACTAGTACCACTACTGCTAGGGGCACTAGAGCTTGATGTATTAGTGATGGTAGGTTCAGGGGGTTTACCTGGACAGGACTTATCCCCTGGCCTATGGCCTCTGTTTTTACACACAAAGCACCAAGGCTTTTTAATGTGTGTGGGTTGAGAAGAAGAGGAAGAATTTGTTTTATCCCCACCCCCTGAAGAGTGTTTAAGATTTGAAGTGGGATCTTTGGTTTTACCCTTATCCCCATGCTTATCTTGAGATTTCTCTCCATCTTTCTTCTTGCTATCCTTGTCACCACCTGTATGAACTTTTCTGTTCACTCTTGTTCTGACCCATTTGTTTGCCTTCTTTCCCAATTCTTGGGGAGAGGTCAGATCTGAGTCCACTAGGTACTGGTGCAACAAATCAGACACACAATTATTAAGTATATGCTCTCTCAGGATTAAGTTATACAGGCTTTCATAGTCAGAAACTTTACTGCCATGTAACCACCCCTCCAAGGCCTTCACTGAAAGGTCAACAAAGTCTACCCAGTCTTGTGAGGACTCCTTTTTGGTTTCTCTGAACTTCATCCTGTACTGTTCAGTGGTTAAGCCATAACCATCCAGGAGTGCATTCTTAAGAACTGTAAAATTATTGGCATCACTTTCCTTTACAGTAAGGAGCCTATCCCTACCATTTCCACTGAAAGATAGCCGTAGGATTGCAGCCCACTGCCTTTGAGGGACCTCCTGTACAACACAGGCCCTCTCAAGTGCAGCAAACCACTTGTTAATGTCATCCCCCTCCTTGTAAGGGGGAACTATCTTATGCAGATTCCTAGAATCATGCTCTTTTGCTGGATGACTATTTGGAATACTGCTGCTGCCACCATGGGGTCCTAACCCCAACCTCTGTCTTTCTTTTTCTAAGTCTAAAGATTCCCTGTCTAGAGCCAGCTGTTGCTGTTTAAGCCTCAGCCTGGACTCTTCCACTCTCAATCTATTGAGTTCCCTTTCTAACAATCTGTCATCAGGGTGGGTGGGTTGGGCATGCCTAGACACAGAAGAATGGTGTGAATGGACAGAGGGAGACCTGTCCCTAACAGATGGCACTCTAACACTCTGGCCTACAGAAGTAACACTCCTACTGTGATGAGAACTCACATTAGTACCAGCCATGCTAGGTGGCTTGCTAGGGGGCAGGTTGTGAAGGTTTCCTTCTAACCCTTTTCCTAGGGGTGCCCCAGAATCAGAGTGGGAACCATCAGCTAATTTCTCACCAGAAGTGCCAACTAAGGTCTTATCTTGTTCAATGAGCATATTAACTAACAGTTGCCTTGAGGGATTCTTCCCTACCCCTAAACCTCTATCTATGCAGAGACTCCTTGCTTCCTTCCAGCTAAGGTTGTCATAAGCTATGCTGGCCAGATCAAGAGTTTGGCCTGTACCAGACATGATAGAAAAGGTTTAAGGGACAGAAAAAGAAAGAAAAAGTTTTAGAACTTTTTAAGGAACAGAAAAAAAAAACTTTAAAAACTTTTAAAGAACTTTTTAAAAGTTTAGATGTACTTTTCAGCACTTAGCAATAGAGTAAGAGAAGAAAAGCAAAACTTTTTGGTTAGGTGTACATACACTGAACTTGTTTTGTATATTTGTCTCTTATGAAAAGTACAATATGACAAAGTGGTAAGTAGTTGCAAGTACTTATCCCACCAATGCACAACCAATGTAGGAGGCTGGACTGGCTTGTAGTGAGTACCAAGGGGTACTTACACCTTGCACCAGGCCCAGGTATCCCTTATTAGTGTATAGGGGTGTCTAGCAGCTTAGGCTGATAGAAAATGGTAGCTTAGCAGAGCAGCTTAGGCTGAACTAGGATACATGCAAAGCTCCCACTATACCACTGGTGTCATATGCACAATATCATAAGAAAACACAATACACAGATATACTAAAAATAAAGGTACTTTATTTTTATGACAATATGCCAAAGTATCTCAGTGAGTACCCTCAGTATGAGGATAGCAAATATACACAAGATATATGTACACAATACCAAAATATGCAGTAATAGCAATAGAAAACAGTGCAAGCAATGTATAGTCACCGGTATAGGTCACCGCAGATTCAATCACAGATCAAGATTCAGACAAAATCGGGGAAATCGTCCCCCGAACTCAGAACAATCTCACCACACATTACAAACAAGACGCAATCAGTATTGCAGGGACTGAAGGAGATTCCGATCTTTAATCTGAGTCAAATTACCTTGGATGACCATTGCATCAGCTTGTTATCGAAAGGCTTGTCCTTTGTACCGAATTCAGACATAAATAAATTTGAATTGATGAGAAACCTTCAGGCATTCTTCAGACGAGTGAGACTAAAAAGGTTTTTTTCATCGTCTCCCCCTACTACCACTGTTAGCAGATCAGGACTCAAATTGCCATCTACGTTTACTCCCCCGTTAGAAGCTTTGGGTCCCGAAATAGCTATATTTGAGAGGACAGTGACTAGTAAAATTAAGAAAATGCTTCTACATGCCCCAAGATCCAGGTACAATCTTAGCAAAGATGAAAGCATGGCCCTAAAAAGTCTTAAAAATACCAGGACTATCACTGTTAAACCATGTGATAAAGGGGGTGGTATAGCTATTCTAGACACCAATTTGTATATGGACAATATGGAAAACATGTTGCAGTGTCCGGTCTTTTATAAATCTATACCAGGCCACCCTGAAATCAAATTGAAGAGACCAATCAAAACTACGAATCTAGAAGCATTAGAAGCGGGCGTTATTTGTAAGAAAGAATTTGATTTTTTGTCTCCAGTCCATACTAGAATCCTGATTATCTATGGTCTACCTAAGATTCACAAGGACGCCAGTAATCCACCTATGCGTCCGATTGTATCCACCATAGGCTCGGCCATTGAGCCATTGTCAAAGTACGTTGATACCGTTCTGAAACCAATGGTAGCCCTTTTACCATCTTACATCAGAGACACAGGCCACTTCATTTCTAAGATCGAGGGCCTGCAATATAGACCTGATGGGGAATATCTGGTGACCATGGACCTTGAGTCTTTATATACGAATATACCCCAGCAAGAAGCCATTGATGTTGTAGCACTATATCTAAACAGACGGGGAGTTGATCCAGCATTGAGTTTCATTCTGAAATGTTTGGAAACTGTACTATTTAATAACTACGTTGATTTTAATGGCAAAATGTATCATCAAATCAAAGGAGTCAGTATGGGTGCTGCCTGTGCACCTAGTGTGGCGAACCTATATGTGGGAGCATTCGAGGACAAGTTCATCTACAACGAAATGGCCCCGTTCTATGAGAATGTGCAGGCCTGGAGTAGATTTATTGATGATGTTTTCTTCATTTGGAAAGGCAGTGAAGACCAACTACTAGAATTTTACAGTTGGCTCAATCTGTGTGACAGCAACCTCAGATTTACGATTAAATACGACCACCATTTGGTTGAATTCCTGGATGTGTATATCAAACACTATCAAGGGCACTTGCTTATGACCCTATACACTAAACCCACGGGTAGGAACACGCTGCTTCACTTTGATAGTTTCCATCCCCGTAACCAGAAGCAGTCTATTCCTTTTTCACAATTCCTGAGACTCAGGAGAAATTGCACCAGCACGGCAGACTTTTTGAAACATGCCGCAGATCTTACGTGCAAATTTGAGCAGAGAGGTTATCCGATTAGAACCATCAAAGATTCCTTAAAAAGAGCCAAGTTTTACAACCGTGAGGCCCTGTTTTCAAAACAACGATGCAAGACCAGTGACCGGCTAGCCTGTGTGATTCACCATTCTACCCTGAATAATCAAATCAGGGGTATTATTAACAAAGAATGGCACATTTTGAATTCCAATACTGAAGCGGATAAACTTGAAAAACCATTGTTCGCTTTCAGGAGGAACAAAAACCTACGGAACCATTTGGTGAAATCAGCTACCAATTTTGTTTCTACTTTAGGCCAAAAGTCACTAACAGGATCTAATCCAGTTACGGGCAATTACAAATGTGGCCAATGCCACGCCTGTGACTCAGCCATTGTTGCAAAAGAGTTTACATTCAATGACAAGACTATCCCATTTATGGACATGACTAATTGTAGATCTAAAAATGTAATTTACTTGATTATTTGCCCCTGCAACCTGGGATATATAGGTGAGACCTCCAGGGAATTTAGAACTAGGCTATCGGAACATAAATCTGCGATTAGGACACAAAAGATCAACGCCCCCCTAGTTGCTCATTGGTTATCTTTAAACCACAAGGAGGTAGATATCAGGTGGATTATTCTTGAGAAAGTACTGACAAGAAACGATGTGGACCCTGAAAAACAAAGGAAAAAGAAAGAAGTGTTTTGGATTTTTTCTTTAAACACATATGAGAATGGCCTGAACGAAGATCTCCCTTGGAGCAATGCCATCTGAGTACTTATGTACAGGATTGCCTGAGGGGTCAATAATTTTCCAGGTGCCTACCACAGGGTTGCTTTGTGCTCTCCTGTGGTGGCCCTTTATCTTACTTTGAAGTGAATTCTTCACTTTATACGATAAAACCGTTTTCGGTTCCTTCTTATAAAACCTTATGTTATCGATTTGTATTATATACACGATACGTATTGTATTTTACTAACCCATTTTGTGTCTACCCTTGGGACATTGAGTACCCTGTACTTTGACGTTCCAAGATGGTGCCCACTGTTTTGGGCGTGCTGGTAAGAGATATCTACTCTTTGGTTTGATTTAGAATTGGCCATTATTTTTTATATTTTTTATTTTTGGTTATTTCCTTTTGCCACTACTATATGGCTATGACTCTACAGTTTGATTGTACCTCTTATTCTCTGTAGATTTTGGCATATTTCATGCTGTTTTGACGGTTCCAAGATGGCGCATGTTTGACCATTTCCTTAGATGGCCCCTACGGGCCTGTTTCTATGTTCATCGCATCACCTGTGGTGATTTAGTTTAAATAGGAGGCAGCTGGGGAAGTACGGGTTATTGCTCCTCGAGAGATCATCGTGCTGGTCATATGTCCTAGATCCTGCTGATACTGGTAGGCTAGCTTTGCTGAACCTTTGTGGATTGAATTATTTTATACCATCTGGATTGTGTCATTTCTATCTGGCTCATGACTCCCCCCTGTTCCCTTGCAGTTAGCAAGTTGTTCCCTACCAGTTTGGTATCCTTGTGGGTTTCCCCTGTGGATTACGTTTTTTAAACCATGTGAACTTGTAGGTAAGTCTGTAGTTAGCGATTGTACATATGAGCAGATTTTTTCTTTTCTATCCTGTGGACTTTCCTGCCCTGTGCAAGCTAATGATTTCATTATGTTTGCTTTTAGAGTGAGAAAGCATAGCTTCATTTAGCTATATCCATGTGTTAGTCCGTCATGTTGGACTACAAATTTGAAGTTGGAGAGTGTTTAATCCAGCCTGTAAGGGATATCTAAGTTCTTTCGTATCTAAGGTATTTTATCTTATTTTAATATAAACTAACTAGTCTTTTACTATTCTTGACTAGATTCTCTCGGTGGTAATCCAACACTTTTAGGCTATAGGTGATTCTATTTCTGCACTTTATCTAGTATTTTGCTGGACACTAATGGTGCTTTCCTTGGATCTTTAGATTTATTTACCTTTATTAAGCATTGGTTTTATAGATTTTGATCTTGGGCACTTTATCGGTGTTTTTTCTTAATTAAGTCAATTGAGTTGGTCTGGTTGCAAATCTGACATGATTCGAGCCTTCCCCCTATGCAAAGAATTGTAATGAATAATTTTGATGTTTCTTTGATAGGCAGATTACAAGATGTACGTATGCCAATTATACTGAATCATAAAGTCCTGATGAAGGTGTATTTATATTTTTCTTCACTCACCGAAACGCGCGTCGGCTTGTAAATTGGCATGTCTTGAACATTGGCATGAAGTGTTTGAAATTGGCAAATTTGAAGCCCTGACCAGGATTGGCTACCATCAGGCCTATAACACGAGAATTTGAATCAGGAAATTATAACCTAGAATTGGCTGTTATTATGTTGAATTTTATACAATCCAAACTACAACGCATAATTGTAGCATCAAAGCAGTAACTTTTTTGTGCGGTTTAAATATCCTCTCATGTATGAGGCGGTTGTAAATTTGTATGTATACTATTTTGTGATTTTGTTGGTTCTGTGTTATTTGTTTATTTTGCGTATTTACTGGTATGTTATTTATGTTTTCATATATGTATGTTTCATTTAGGGTAGGGGGTTGTATTATATTTTTTTGGTTGATTCTATGTTGATTATATTATGTGCGAACTGAATGTTTAATTAGCTATCATAAATATCTAAATTGAAATATATTGTATGTTGTATATTCTAATTTAAGATTTCCATTCCTATGTTTGCTATGTTAATGGAGAGTAAACTACGTTATACTCATAGTCACAATAGAATGCAATGGGGGCACATAGGGATAGGGGCAACACAAACCATATACTCTAGAAGTGGAATGCGAACCACGAATGGACCCCAAACCTATGTGACCTTGTAGAGGGTCGCTGGGACTGTAAGAAAACAGTGAGGGTTAGAAAAATAGCCCACCCCAAGACCCTGAAAAGTGGGTGCAAAGTGCACCTAAGTTCCCCAAAGAGCACAGAAGTCGTGATAGGGGAATTCTGCAAGGAACAACAACACCAGCATTGCAACAACAATGGATTTCCTGACGAGAGTACCTGTGGAACAAGGGGACCAAGTCCAAGAGTCACGATCAAGCCGGGAGTGGGCAGATGCCCAGGAAATGCCAGCTGTGGATGCAAAGAAGCTGCCACCAGATGGTAGAAGCTGTGGATTCTGCAAGAACGACGAGGGCTAGAAACTTCCCCTTTGGAGGATGGATGTCCCACGCCGTGAAGAGTTGTGCAAAAGTGTTTCCGTGCAGAAAGACCGCAAACAAGCCTTGCTAGCTGCAAGGGTTGCAGTTAGGGTTTTTGGATGCTGCTGTGGCCCAGAAGGGACCAGGATGTCGCCAATTGCGTGAGGAGACAGAGGGGGCGCCCAGCAAGAGAAGGAGCCCACTCAGAAGCAAGCAGCGCCCGCAGAAGTGCCAGAACAGGCACTACAAAGTGGAGTGAAATGGGGCTCACCCGAAGTTGCACAAGAGAGTCCCACGCCGCCGGAGCACAACTCAGGAGGTCGTGCAATGCAGGTCAGAGTGCCGTGGACCCAGGCTTGGCTGTGCACAAAGGAAATCTTCGTGGAGTGCACAGGAGCTGGAGTAGCTGCAAAACACGTGGTTCCCAGCAATGCAGTCTGGCGTGGGGAGGCAAGGACTTACCTCCACCAAACTTGGACTGAAGAGTCACTGGACTGTGGGAGTCACTTGGACAGAGTTGCTGAGTTCAAGGGACCTCGCTCGTTGTGCTGAGAGGAGACCCAGAGGATCAGTGATGCAGTTCTTTGGTGCCTGCGGTTGCAGGGGGAAGATTCCGTCGACCCATGGGAGATTTCTTCGGAGCTTCTAGTGCAGAGAGGAGGCAGACTACCCCCACAGCACGCACCACCAGGAAAACAGTCGAGAAGGCGGCTGGATCAGCGTTACAGTGTCGCAGTAGTCGTCTTTGCTACTTTGTTGCAGTTTTGCAGGCTTCCAGCGCGGTCAGCAGTCGATTCCTTGGCAGAAGGTGAAGAGAGAGATGCAGAGGAACTCTGATGAGCTCTTGCATTCGTTATCTAAGGAATTCCCCAAAGCAGAGACCCTACATAGCCAGAAAAGAGGGTTTGGCTACTTAGGAGAGAGGATAGGCTAGCAACACCTGAAGGAGCCTATCAGAAGGAGTCTCTGACGTCACCTGCTGGCCCTGGCACTCAGAGCAGTCCAGTGTGCCAGCAGCTCCTCTCTTTCCAAGATGGCAGAGGTCTGGAGCACACTGGAGGAGCTCTGGGCACCTCCCAGGGGAGGTGCAGGTCAGGGGAGTGGTCACTCCCCTTTCCTTTGTCCAGTTTCGCGCCAGAGCAGGGCTGAGGGGTCACTGAACCGGTGTAGACTGGCCTATGCAGAAATGGGCACCATCTGTGCCCATGAAAGCATTTCCAGAGGCTGGGGGAGGCTACTCCTCCCCTGCCTTAACACCTTTTTCCAAAGGGAGAGGGTGTAACACCCTCTCTCTGAGGAAGTCCTTTGTTCTGCCTTCCTGGGCCAAGCCTGGCTGGACCCCAGGAGGGCAGAAACCTGTCTGAGGGGTTGGCAGCAGAAGCAGCTGCAGTGAAACCCCTGAAAAGGCAGTTTGGCAGTACCCGGGTCTGTGCTAGAGACCCGGGGAATCATGGGATTGTCTCCCCAATACCAGGATGGCATTGGGGGGGCAATTCCATGATCTTAGACATGTTACATGGCCATGTTCGGAGTTACCATTGTGAAGCTACACATAGGTAGTGACCTATGTGTAGTGCACGCGTGTAATAGTGTCCCCGCACTCACAAAGTCCGGGGAATTTGCCCTGAACAATGTGGGGGCACCTTGGCTAGTGCCAGGGTGCCCACACACTAAGTAACTTAGCACCCAACCTTTACCAGGTAAAGGTTAGACATATAGGTGACTTATAAGTTACTTAAGTGCAGTGGTAAATGGCTGTGAAATAACGTGGACGTTATTTCACTCAGGCTGCAGTGGCAGGCCTGTGTAAGAATTGTCAGAGCTCCCTATGGGTGGCAAAAGAAATGCTGCAGCCCATAGGGATCTCCTGGAACCCCAATACCCTGGGTACCTCAGTACCATATACTAGGGAATTATAAGGGTGTTCCAGTATGCCAATGTAAATTGGTAAAATTGGTCACTAGCCTGTTAGTGACAATTTGTACAGAGAGAGCATAACCACTGAGGTTCTGGTTAGCAGAGCCTCAGTGAGACAGTTAGGCATCACACAAGGAACACATACATATAGGCCACAAATTTATGAGCACTGGGGTCCTGGCTAGCAGGGTCCCAGTGACACATAACAAACATACTGAAAACATAGGGTTTTCACTATGAGCACTGGGCCCTGGCTAGCAGGATCCCAGTGAGACAGTGAAAACACTCTGACATACACTCACAAACAGGCCAAAAGTGGGGGTAACAAGGCTAGAAAGAGGATACTTTCTCACAGTCCCACATTTATAGAGACCAACAGTCTTTTGTAGGTCCTACAATGATAAAAGAGAGGGTTTTGGAGGTTAAGCCAAAAATGAGCTGACCACTCAATGTTTAATGTTCTTCCCTCTCTTAAAAGCATAGATTGGGGGATCCCGTAAGTCAAGCTAATCTGAAATCAAAGCCCAATATTGGTTAGTGATCTTTTTTATTTCAGTTCTCCTAGTACAATACATGGTGACACATATCATCCTACTATTCCCTTCATTTGTCCGACTTCCAGGTTCAAATAACGTCTCCCTATGACAAAACAAAGCCCTCCTACATGCTTTCCTAACCAAACTCCTAGGGTAACTCCTCATTATCAAGTGTCTCATTAGATCTTCTGATTCTTCAAAATAATCCTGCTTCCAAGAGCAGTTCCTCCAAAGACGAAGGAATTGTCCATAGGGAAGGTTATGCTCAAGTTTCGGGGATGATGACTCGTATATTGTAACAGGGAATTTTTTTCACTCTTGTTCCTGTATAGGGTAGCATATAGTTGGTTCTCTTGTACTTTAATGATTATATCCAAAAAATTGATTTCATACAAACTATACTGTATGGTAAATTGTATATCCTCTGACCTTTCATTCAGCCATTTATGAAAATCCAAAAAATCATGTTGTGTACCAGTCCAGATCATTAAAACGTTTCCACAAAGCTATATGTGCAAAATATGGCAAGGTTCTGTCATATATACAATGTTTTTCATAGTTATCCATATATAGAATTGCTACATTCGGTAAAAAGGTAGCGCCCATGGCAACTCCTTTAGTTTGTAAGTAGAAATCTCCCTGGAAAAAGAAAAAATTCGTAGTCATTGCTATCTCCAAAAGATCAACTAAGAAACCCGTGGGTACTTGTGTAGGCTGCGATCTATTATTTAGTACTTCTCTAATGACCTGTAACGCATGTTGTTGAGGGATATTCGTGTACAACAAAACAATATCCATTGTTACCAGAATTTGATTATCTGAATCAAAATTTAAGTTGCCAATCAATTTGATTGTCTTCATAGTATCCCTTAAATATGCCTCAGTCGCCTTAGCCAGAGGTTTCAAGAAAAAATCGACATACTTACAGATTGGCTATAGAATTGAGCCACACCCTGATATAATTGGGCAGCCTGGGGGTTTATTATGCTTTTTATGTATTTTAGGGAGTGTATAGATAGTGGGAATTCGTGGATGCTTTTTATTAAAAAAATCATACTCCATATCTGTAAGAAAACCCAACAATAATCCCTCCTCTGTCACACTTTTGATCAGGACTAATAACTCACTAATAGGATCTAGATCAAGTTTCCTATAACTCCCTTCATCCGATAGTTGCAAATGAATCTCATTCTTATAATCCATTGTGCCTGGACCACTATTGCCCCTCCTTTGTCTGCCGCTTTGATCACTATTTCTTTATTTTACTTCAGACCCATCAATGCATCTTTTTCAGCTTTAGTGATATTATATTTCACATATCTCCCCTTAGAGGCTAAATTCATAGTGTCTCTCGTTACCACTTTCTCAAAAGGCAAACTTTTATGAGACATCAAATGTGCCGGAGGGGTGAATGTAGAAGTCGTTCTGTAATCCAGTAATCGAAGCTGATGGAAAGGACGAGATTCTATTAAAATAATACCTTAGTCTCACCTTTCGAAAAAATTGATGTAATTCCATTTTGAGATTAAAAGTATTAGGTAAAGCAGTAGGAATAAATGATAGTCCTTTTGATAAAGCCTGTTCTTCCGCTGGGGACAGATGGGAGGTCGACAGGTTGTTAACAGGGTTGGGTTGTTTAAAATTCACCATTTGTAATGCTGCCTCCGTGTCTGTATTTCCCCATGATCCTCCTGTTGGAAACAAACCTGTTTCCTGCCTCTGTATCTCCCCCTGCCCCACTCTCTGGGTTGGCCCCTGATCCATGGACGTCCCCCTCCCCTGTGTGGGGTCCACTGACTGGTCCCTAAAACAGGGCCAGATACCAAATCTAGATAGTGAAATTCCTGTTCTCGAGGGGCAGTGCTAGTACTTGGTTGTTCATTATCACTTTCTCCTCCACTTGCACCTGTGGATTCAGAAAAAGTGGTATACCGTTTATAGCCACCACGACCTCTACTTGAATATCTACCTCGGGACTCTTGTCTATAATACACCTCCGTCAAGTACGGATAGATCAATTTCTTATCATAAAAGCTAATATCTCTAGCTAACTTATCATGTTTGTAGGCTTGTGTATTTATATCAAATTCCTTCATCGTTCTTTCCAAACGTTCTAAGGCCTCTTTTGCATTCACCAACGCCTTATTCTCTTTCTTAAGATCCATAATTTCCTTAGTCAGTTTTGAACTTCCTCTAATGCAGTTTCTACTCCTAACACCTTCCAATATCTAGAGCAATTATTTGCTACAAAACTAAAATGTTCTTTAAATTTAGGGTTATCCACAAAAATTGCTGGTTCATTTCTCACTTGTAACTCCAATGGGATGGTATTTGATTGTAAGTGTTTCGTTAACAAATGTCCATGTAAACGAGTACTTATCAATTTTTTCTCAAGTGTACCTAGCCTATTGATCTTTTCACCCAGTGATAAATCAATTGAGGAAGATACAGTACCTAGAAATCCGAGCCAGTTTGGCCCTGTATCAATGTATTAATGTAGTCCTCACTATATGACAGTGTCTCTTTTTCAAAAGTCATATTTGCAAAATATTTAACCCCTGCGCTGGCAGGCCTTTTCCCCTTCTGTGCCGAGCCTTTTTTTGGCTATTTGGGGCAGTTCACACTTAGGCCCTCATAACTTTTTGTCCACATAAGCTATCCACTCCAAATTTGCGTCCTTGTTTTCCAACATCCTAGGGATTCTAGAGTTTGTGGGTTCCCCCGAAGGAGACCAAGAAATTAGCCAAAATAAAGCGAAAAGTTAGTTTTTTTCAAAAAAAGGGCTGCAGAAAATGGCTTGTGGTTTTTTTCCCTGAAAATTGCATCAATAAGGGGCTTGCAGTGCTAAAATCACCATCTTCCCAGCTTTCAGGAACAGGCAGACTTGAATCAGAAAACCAAATTTTTCAACATAATTTTGGCATTTTACTGGGACATACCCCATTTTCACAATTTTTTATGCTTTGAGCCTCCTTCCAGTTAGTGACAGAAATGGGTGTGAAACCAATGCTGGATCCCAGAAAGCTAAACATTTCTGAAAAGTAAACAAAAATTCTGAATTCAGCAAGGGGTAATTTGTGTAGATGCTACAAGGGTTTCCCACAGAAAATAACAGCTGAAATAAAAATATATTGAAATGGAGGTGAAAAAAACAGCAATTTTTCTCCACGTTTTACTCTGTAACTTTTTCCTGCAAAGTCATATTTTCAAAAGCAATATACTGTTACTTCTGCTAAACACTTCTGGTTGCAGGGATATATAGGGCGTGTAGGTTCATCACGAACCCTAGGTACCCAGAGCCAATAAACGAGCTGCACCTTGCAATAGGTTTTAATTGTGTACCGGGCATACAGCAATTAATTTGGTGAAATATAAAAAGTGAGAAATAGGTATCAAGAAAACCTTTGTATTCCCAAAATGGGCACAAGATAAGGTGTTGAGAAGCAGTGAGTATTTGCACATCTCTGAATTCTGGGGTGCCCATACTAGCATGTGAATTACAGGGCATTTCTCAAATAGATATCTTTTTTACACACTGTCTTACATTTGGAAGGAAAAAATGTAGAGAAAGACAATAGGCAATAACACTTGTTTGGCTATTCTGTGTTCCCCCAAGTCTCCCGTTAAAAATGGTAATTCACTTGCGTGGGTAGGCCTAATGCTCTCGACAGGAAATGCAACATGGACACATCACATTTTTACATTGAAATCTGACGTGTTTTTTGCAAAGTGCCTAGCTGTAGATTTTGGCCTCTAGCTCAGCCGGCACCTATGGAAACCTACCAAACCTGTGCATTTTTTAAAACTAGACACCTAGGGGAATCCTAGATGGGGTGACTTGTGGGGCTCTCACCAGGTTCTGTTACCCAGAATCCTTTGCAAACCTCAAACTTTGGCTAAAAAAACACTTTTTCCTCACATTTCGGTGACAGAAAGTTCTGGAATCTGAGAGGAGCCACAAATTTCCTTACACCCAGCGTTTCCCCAAGTCTCCCGATAAAAACGGTACCTCACTTGTGTGGGTAGGCCTAGGGCCTGCAACAAGAAATGCCCCAAAAAACAAGGTGGACACATCACATTTTCCCAAAGAAAACAGAGCTATTTTTTGCAAAGTACCTAGCTGTGGATTTTGGCCTCTAGCTCAGTTGGCACCCAGGGAAACCTAGCAAACCTGCACATTTTTTTAAACTAGACACCTAGGGGAATCCAAGATGGGGTGACTTGTGGGGCTCTCACCAGGTTCTGTTACCCAGAATCCTTTGCAAACCTCAAAATTTGGCTAAAAATATACTTTTTCCTCACATTTCGGTGACAGAAAGTTCTGGAATCTGAGAGGAGCCACAAATTTTCTTCCACCCAGCATTCCCCCAAGTCTCCTGATTAAAATGGTACCACACTTGTGTGGGTAGGCCTAGCGCCCGCAACAGGAAATGCCCCAAAACACAAGGTGGACACATCACATTTTCCCAAACAAAACAGAGCTGTTTTTTGCAAAGTGCCTAGCTGTGGATTTTGGCCTCTAGCTCAGCCGGCACCTAGGGAAACCTAGCAAACCTGTGCATTTTTGAAAACTGGACACCTAGGGGAATCCAAGATGGGGTGACTTGTGGGGCTCTCATCAGGTTCTGTTACCCAGAATCCTTTGCAAGTCTAAACATTTTGCTAAAAAAACCCTTTTTCCTCACATTTCGGTGACAGAAAGTTCTGGAATCTGAGAGGAGCCACAAATTTCCTTCCACCCAGCATTCCCCAAAGTCTCCTGATAAAAATTATACCTCACTTTTGTGGGTAGGCCTGCTGCCTGTGAAAGGAAATGCCTCAAAACACTATCTGGACACATAAAAATTATCAAATACAAAACTACATGTTTTTGCGGGGGGCACCTGCGTTTTTGGTCCTGGGCTCAGCAGCCATCTAGGGAAACCTACCAAACCCAGACATTTCTGAAAACTAGACACCCGAGGGAGTCCAGGGAGGTGTGATTTGCGTGGATCCCTCAATGTTATCTTACCCAGAATCCTCACCAAACCTCAAATTTACCTAACAAATCAATTTTTTCCCACATTTCTGTGTGGGATCACCGCACCAGGACAAATTTCCTACCACGTAACTTTCCCCTCAGTCTCCCGGTAAAAATGATACCTCACTTGTGTAGGTGGGCCAAGTGCTTGTGACAGGGACGAGCCAAAAACATGTCGAAATTGAGGGGGAACCAAAGCGAGTCCAAAAGGGCAGCTTGAAAAAAAACATTTTTAGGCTGACAAGTGCAGCAGAATTTGTATCGAAATGGATGAGGCAATGCTGGATGGTAGGAATTTTGTGGATTCCTGCAGATTCTGGAAGGTTCCATCACAAAAATGTGGAAAAAATGTGTGAATTCCTGCAAAGTTGTAGGTTTGCTGGGCACTGTGGGTAGGAAAATGGTGCGGGGTGGATGTGAAGCACACCACCCTGGAATCACCCAGATGTTTCGTTTTCAGATGTGTCTAGGTCTTGTGAATTTTTCTACATGGCAACGTCCCAAAGTCCATTAAGTGCAGCACTCACCATTTCAAGTGGGACGATTTTGAGAGTTAGCTAAGCTCTCATGGCCCAACTGTAAAACCAAAACCCAAAATAATCAAATGTCCTCTTGCTTGCTGCGGGATAAGATGTTTTAGTGTGCAGGGGGGGAGCTGAAAGACTGTTACCCCCTTCAGTTGGAGTGGGGACATAACCAGGCCCATACTGGTTGGTAGCCACCACCCCACTATTTTTTTTTTTATTCCCTGGTATCTAGTAGACTTTCTACCCCCCCCCCCCCAGGGTGTGGTTCGGGGATATTTGCCCCATCTGCCCACTGTTGAGCAGAGCAACTTTGGCCCCATTGTAGGAGGCTGACGTGATTTGTAGTGGGTACCTTGGGTACTTACACCTTATACCAGGTCCAGTTATCCCTTATTAGTGAATGTAGTAGTGTTCTAGCAACTTAGGCTGATAGAGGTAGCTATAACAGAGCAGCTTAGGCTGAACTAGGAGACATGCAAATCTCATGCAATACAACTTATAGTTACACAGTACTTATGCACAAGTAAAGGCAATAGTCAGTGTTATCAACAATAAAGGTATTTATTTGGGTGCACAGTACCAAAAATATCTTAGAGACAATACTCCCTCTGGAGGTAAGTATTATGCACAATATATAGCCTAGACACCAAAATTAGACAAGTAAATAGTCATAGAACAATGCAAACAGTAGGAAATCCTATAGAATGCAATTGGAGAAAACATGTCTAGGGGCATCACAAACCATATACTAAAAAAGTGGAATGTGAATCACGAATTCCCCCCCTAGACAAGTGTAGTGTGTGCAGAATTGCTGGGAGAGTAAGAATACGGTAAAGGCAAGTAAATTATCCCACCCCAGAGCCCAGAAAAGCAGGAGTAAAGTACTGCAAGGTTCCTTAGGTCACAGTACACCTAATTTTTGAGATTTTGCAGCAGCCAACCAAGTCTGCAAAGAACAACTGCTGGATTATTGGACCTGAAGACCTGCAAAGGAAGGCGGCCAAGTTCAGATGTCGAAAAGAAGTTCCAGGAGGGACAGGAACCCCTGCCAACCCAGAAGAGGGTGCAAAAGAAGACTCCCCGGTTAGTAGAAGAATGCAGAAATGTACCCTAGGAAGATGACAGTGGGTTCCTGCATGATGCAAAAGATATCCCACGGCGTGAAGATTGTTGCAGATGAGATTTCATGTTAGAAGGCACCAACAAGCCTTGGCTACGACAAAAGCGTGGTTTTCATCAAAATGGCACTGGATGGACACAAGAGGGACCTGAGGGCCTCAACTCTATGTGAGGAGGAAGAGGGGGCTCTCAGCACTTTAGAGAGCCCTCAGGATGCCAGCCAACACCCCCTGAAGCCACAGGATCCGGGTTCAAAGGAGGTGCAAAACACAGTTGATGCAAGACAACAAAAGAAGGTTCCACGCCGCCGGAGAACAACTCAGTGAGTTGAGCATCCCAGGGTGGAGTGCTGGGGACCTGGGCCAGGCTGTGCATGAAGGAAGTTTGCAAAGAGGGCACAGAGGCCTCAGGAGGCGAAGAAGACGCAATACACAGGGGTACAGTCGTTCTCGGGGAAGGCAAGGTCTTACCTCCTCCAAATTGCGTCAGCAGGACCTCAGGACAGTCTATGTCGATGATGTCCATCCTCTGTGTCCTTAGGAGCATGCTCATCGCCGTGAGAGGAGTCTCAGGGTACCAGTCATCATCTTGGAAGGTGCCTGCTTGGAGCAGGGGAGTGACTCCATCACTCCACTGGAGATTGCTTCAGTCCTTCTGGTGCAGGAGGAAGACAGGGATTCCCCAGTTCATGCACACCATGGAAACTGTTGCAGTTGCTGACTTGGAGCTGAGGTTGCTGAAGAAAAGTGTCTCTTGTAGACCCTTTGTTTTAGTTACAGTGTTTCTTGGAGCAGGCTGCAGTTAATCTGAGGTCAGAAGAGTCTGAAGTTGTTGCAGAGGATTCCTGAAGGAATCTTGCAAGCAGAATCTGAAGAGAACCCAAGGAGAGACCCTAAATAGCCCTGAGAGGGGGATTGGCTACCTTATCAGGTATGGACCTATCAGGAGGGGTCTCTGACATCACCTGCTGGCACTGGCCACTCAGAGCCCTCCAGAGTGCCCCCACACCTTGCAAAGCAAGATGGCTGATGTCTGGGACACACTGGAGGAGCTCTGGGCACCACCCTTGGGCTTGTGATGGACATGGGAGTGGTCACTCCCCTTTCCTTTGTCCAGTTTCCCGCCAGAGCAGGGGAGTAGGGGTCCCTGAACCGGTGTAGACTGGTTTATGCAAGGAGGGCACCATCTGTGCCCTTCAAAGCATTTCCAGAGGCTGGGGGAGGCTACCCCTCCCCAGCCAGTAACACCTATTTCCAAAGGGAGAGGGCGTAACACCCTGCTCTCAGAGGAAATGCTTTGTTCTGCCTTCCTGGGACTGGGCTGCCCAGACCCCAGGAGGGCAGAACCCTGTCTGTGAGGTGGCATCAGCTGTAGCTGCAGTGCAAGTCTCAGATAGCTGGTTTGGCAGTGCTGTTGGTCCATGGTGGAGCCCCCAGGATGCATGGAATTGGCTCCCCAATACCTGATTTGGAATGAGGGGACAATTCCACGATCTTAGACATGTTACATGGCCATATACGGAGTTACCATTGTGAAGCTACATATAGGTATTGACCTATATGTAATGCACATGTTTAATGGTGTCCCTGCACTCACAAAGTCCGGGGAAATGGCCCTGAACTATGTGGGGGCACTTTTGCTAGTGCAAGGGTGCCCTCACACTTAGTAACTTTGCACCTAATCTTCAGCAAATGAAGGTTAGACATATAGGTGACTTATAAGTTACTTAAGTGCAGTGAAAATGACTGTGAAATAACTTGTGCGTTATTTCACGCAGGCTGCAATGGCAGGCCTGTGCAAGGGTCTGTCTGAGCTCCCTATGGGTGGCAAAAGAAATGCTGCAGCCCATATGTATCTCCTGGAACCCCAATGCCCTGGGTACCTAGGTACCATATCCTAGGAACTTATAAGGGGGGCTCCAGTGTGTCAATAGAATTTGGTAAATGAAGTCACTGGCCTACAGTGACAAATTTAAAAGAAGAAAGAGCATAAGCACTGAGATTCTGATTAGCAGAGCCTCAGTAACACAGTTAGGCACTATACAGGCATACACATTAGGCCACAATCTATGAGTACTGGGGTCCTGGCTAGCAGGATCCCAGTGAGACAGGCAAAACACACTGACATATAGGTTTTTTATCTATGAGAACACAGTAAAAGCACACTGACACACACTCACAAACAGGCCAAAAGTGGGGGTAACCATGCTAGAAAAAGGCAACTTTCTCTCACCCTTTTATTTGAGGTGGGGGTGTGGCCATACCCCCACCCTCTTATTTTGAAAAAAAAAACTTCCCTGGTCTCTGGTGGGCTTACAGATGGGCCTTCCAAAAATAGGCCCTTGGGGGCAGATATGGCCAACAGTAATGTGCCCCCAGGGGGAGCGACCCTTGCCCAAGTACAGTGCACCTTACCACTATGATTGGTGGGTGGCATGGGGTCCTGGTGGGTGCCCCTTAATGCCAGGTCAGAGATCGCAGTGTGATCCAGCTCAAGTGTAATGGTTATATTGCTAAATCTGGTAACCTAGCTAGGTTGCATTCCATATCAGACAGGGCTTGGTGACTCTCAGGAGGGGTGCAGTTAGCGGGGGTTGGCTCACATCTTGCTGTGGTACATAGCCAATGGAATGCCAGTGCGATGCATGTGCTCAATCCTAATCCCTGAGTGTGACGGTAATGTGTATGCCAACTCTGGTGCTGGTGCTGCAATTGATCCTGTGCTCCCTTTCTCCCCCCCACTTTTTTCTTCTGTCATGCTGTCCATGTGTGCATTAGCATCATTTGGCGGAGGAGCAGGGGTATCGACGACAGAGGGAGCTGCATCTCACAGGACCCAGAAGGCAGAGTCCACCGACGCTGAGGGGTCCAGTTGAACGGAGGGCGAGGGGAGCACCATGGCGGAGACAGGAAGTGACAACACTGGCTCAGATTCCTTCTCCGATGGAAGCTCATGGTGGTGGCGGCACCTCTGGGACCACCCCAGCTACAGGTACAGACCCCAACCCCGTACTAGCACCTCCCCAGACAGTAGCCCCTCACCCAGTTGCCCGTGCCCACTCACCCATTAGGGTGGGCATCTCCTTCGCCCCAGGCACCTCAGGCCCTGCCCCAGTGAGCCCTGCTTCCCTCAGTGAGGAGGCTATTGACCTCCTGAGATCCATCTCTGTAGGTCAGTCAACCACTGTGAATACCATCCAGGGGCTGGCATCCCAGATGCAGCAAAGCAATGCATTCCTGGAGGGCATTCACTGTGTATTGGCGGCCCAACAGAGATCGTTCCAGGCTCTGGTATCCTCTCTGATGACAGCTATTGTCCCTGTTCCTACCGTCCCCCCTCCAACTACCACTTCCCAGTCCCAATCTCCTCAACCCCAACCCATACCAAACACACATACAGACAAGCAGGCACACAAAACATCACACAAGAGTGGCACAGACAAACACAGGCAGCACACTTCAGGCCACGAGCACTCACACAAACAACAGACAATTGCACACATAAAAACATCCACTGCCTCCACTGTCTCCCCTCCTACTCCTCCCTCACTGTCACATCCACACTCACACCTGCATGCACTGCATCAACAGCCACCACCACCACCATCACCACACCAAGCAGCACACACACCTCACTTGCAGACTCCTCCACAACATCCATCCACGCGTCCCCTGTTTCCTCTCCCACCCTGTCTGACCACCCTCCTAAGAGACACAAACGCATGCACTCAGACACCCAACAGCCATCCACCTCACATCAGCACACTGCCCATGCACCTGCACCCAAGTCCAGCAGACATACACCTCCAACAACCACTCCCTCAACCTCCACTTTCATCCCTCCTCCCTCATCCCCCCCCACTGTCCCTAAGGAGCTTTTCCTTGCCCAAATTGACCTCTTCCCTCCCACTCCACCCCCCAATCCTGCCCATAAGAGCAGGGTCACAACAACCCAGCCCAGCACCTCAGCCAAACAGTCCACGGGGACAGTGGAGGCACCTCCTAGTCGTGGAGGCAAGAAAGGAAAGGATCCCACTCCACCACCCAAGAGAGGGAAGGATCCCACTCCACCACGCAAGCGAGGGAAGGATTCCACTCCATCACGCAGGAAAGGGAAGGTTCCCACTCCGCCAACTAAGAGAGGGAAAAGGCCCCCTTCAACACCAGTGGGCAAGAAGCCCTCACCTCCAGTAGAGGCTGGCAGGGTTTCCCCTCCAACAGCAGTGGGCAAGGAGCCCTGATCTCCAGTTGGGACAAAGCAGCCCTGACCTCCAGTTGGGACACAGCAACCCTCACCTCCAACTGGGACACAACAGCCTGCACCTCCAGCTGGGACACAGCAGCCCTCACCTCGAGCTGAGACCCAGGAGCCCTCACCTCCAGCTGGGGCACAGCAGCCCTCACCTCCAGCTGGGACACAGCATCCTGCACCTCCAGCTGGGACACAGCAGCCCTCACCTCCAGCTGGGACACAGCAGCCTTCACCTCCAGCAAGAGGGCATATAGGCCACCGTACAGGGACTGTTGTACAAGGAGCCCCCTCCAGAACCAGTGGGCAAGTTCCCCACCTCAGAGACTGTGACCTTGCACTCCCCAGTAAAGTGAAATTGGCAAGGAGCCCCCTCCAGAACCAGTGGACATGTTCCCCACCTCAGAGACTGTGACCTTGCACTCCACAGCAAAGAGAAATGGGCATGGAGCCCCCTCCAGAACCAGTGGACAAGTTCCTCACTTCAGCTGAGGTGACCCCCCACACCTCTTCCCCGAGGTGCCTGATCATTCCCAACATGATGCCCCTGTACAGTGTAGTGCTGACTACGTCAGGGAATAAGTTGGGCCTTGGACTGTGCCCTGTGGCCATGTGGGCCTTTTGTACTTTGGACTAGCAATTGGCCCTTTCTGAATAGTGTCTCATGTATTTCTTGTCACATGGACAATATGGTGGCTGTTAGCATCAAATTACACTATCAGTTCTGGATAAATGTTGTCCTTGCATTATTCTGACGTGTGTCCTGTGAGACTGGTTTTCCT
Organism: Pleurodeles waltl; assembly: GCF_031143425.1. Lineage (NCBI taxonomy): Eukaryota > Metazoa > Chordata > Amphibia > Caudata > Salamandridae > Pleurodeles > Pleurodeles waltl. Next base: position 714,986,251 of record NC_090436.1, read on the forward strand.
CTGCAGCTGGTTGTGTGTATGGTATGTGTGTGAATGGTGTGTGTTGTGCGTGTGTGTGTCACTCTCCTTTTCCTCCCTCTCCTTTTTGTGCTAGGCGGCTGTACTCACCGTCGTCGTCTTCGCCAGCGTTGGTGTTCCAGGTGGAGCACAGCGTAGAAGAGCATCGGAAAGACTTGAAGTTCCGGTTCCATGGCGGCGATGGTCTTCTCTGTGTCTCTGATGGTGAGTCTTTCGTCTTCTGTGTTCTGTTTCTGCCAGGCTTTTGATGGTGTTGTGTCTTAATGTGGTGGGCGATACCTTGTCTTCCACCTGGCTGTTAATGGCTACCACCGTGGTCAGTGGTGTTAACACCCATTTGGCAGTTGGTGTGGTACATTGGCTGTCTATGGGAGTTATCACCGTCATGGTCATACTTTGGCGGTAATTACCGCCAGCCTGTTGGCAGCATTACCGCCACTTTAATAGTCACCGCCAATGTCATAATGACCACCTATATTTATAGGAACTAGTGAGTGACAACAGTAAAGAACTGAGAAAATACATTAAGAAGACTGACTTGAAAGAGGATTTGAAAGTACTTAGTAGCAACTGGTGCATGGACAGCACTCAGAAATGTTTTTCAGCAATTGGAAGAAGGTTTGGAAACATGGGAAGTGGAATTGTAGGTAGTATCCTGAGACAGATACTGATTGCCTTGAGTATCTTGATATTGTTGGCTTGCTTCAAGTTGCCCCAAAAAATTTAAGCTAAGAGAGCAGAGAGAAGAATGAGAAAAGAGGAGATTGAAATGGGGACTAGACAAAGTATCTATTACAGTGATGTTAAGCAATTAGAAGTGGCCAGGAGCGTATTCTTGACTCACCATAGAAGATTTTAATCTGTTTAATCAAAATGAAAATAATGAGTGTGATGGCTTAATCCACCATAAGAGAGGGAACTGATGCATTTGAAATAATGACTGAACATATTGAGTCACAATATAATCTTAGACATGATATATATTAATTTATTTGTATTAATGTCTAACAGTTCAGTAGTAAAGTGATGCACTTGAGAACCTATTAATGGGCATTCACAAATATGATTATTTATTTTAAACATGTGGTGTAATGAAAATAAAGTATGCTAAACAATTCGTTTTGCTATATTATGATTCTCTAGCATGTAAATTAACAGATTTTCTTTGAACAAATTTTATATTCACAAGTTAACCCCTTGTTATTTTAGAGGTACATGTTTTATTTTTAAATGTGCTTTACATGTTTTGTTTTATTCTTAATAAGTGATAAAGTACAATGAATTAGCTAAATGAATTTATTTGAATTTTTAAAATGGCACATTTGATTTAATATTTAATTTAGCCTCAGTAGTTTGTAAGGCTCATGATTGTGCAGTTTCTGTGAGAACATGTCCCTTCAACTTGCTACTGTGACATTTCTTTCAGGATGATTTCATACAAGCTGTTAATTATATTTCATCTATGTCCATTCTCACCAACTTAACTGTGGATTTTAAATGTCCCATTGTATTCTGCCCTGTGAATCTAAGGCCCTCTTTACGAGTCTGCCGGTCTTGAAGCCAAACCTCCACCACTCCGCCTGGCCCGCCGGTGCTGTTGCAGTGCCGCGGCCGGCGGTGACCTCCTCCAATCCAGTGGCAGGCCTCAGGCAGTCACGTACCCGGCAACAGGAATCTTCATTCCTGTCACCGGCACACACACATAACCACACATGCACACATCCCCCACTCACAGGCACCCCCACCCGTTCACGCATGCATGCATTCACATACACACCCATTCAGCATACACATACATGCACTCAGGCACACCCACTCACTCGCATTCATCCATACAGACACCCCATACATGCGCACATATACGCACACACGCATGCACATACACTCGCAGACACGCACGCAGTCAGCACCCCATCCCCCTCTGCAAACACACTCACTCACACACGCACCCAAGCACACCACAAACCCCTTACCCTCCCTTTTGGACTCCCACTTACCTCTTCCATAAAGGAAGACGTCCCGGAGGGAATGGGTCCTGGCAGTCCGCCACCACCATGCCACAGGACACCGCCGAGCCGTATTACAACTCGTAATATGGAGGGCGGAGTCATGCTGGCATGGCGGTGCCAGCGAGGGTACAGCCTCTGCACCGCTGACCACCAGAACGAATAATGGCTGCTCTCCGCCTAAAAAATGGCGGTGAGCAGCCACCACTCGTAATTTGCTGGTCTGCTGACCACCAGCACTGGCGGTCGAATGGCAGGTTTGGCTTTGGCGGTCAATGGAATTGACCACCAAAGTCGTAATGAGGGGCTAAGTGGCTGTCCCTGTACCAGAAACATTGTCCTAAAACTATGTTCTTGAGTGGAAGATGGACCCCTTTTCCATGACAATGATAGTAGACTTTTGCAATGTATCAGAAGCCAATCATGTAATGTATTTTGATTGGATAATGGAATCATTAGATCCAAAACTTGAGAACTTTCAACAAATCATAACATTTTATGGTCTTTAACCTATCGTTCCTAGATGGGCTTTTTTACATTCTTTCCCTTATCTTGCTGTGAGCACTTTGTATCCTGACTTTGCTGCCATGCTTTTCGCTTGGACCTGCTTTTCTCTTTTGCCTAGCTTGAATCTTCAAGCCCATGCCCCAGCCCATGGCCACTTTGTCACTTTTCCCTAATGCTGATTAATATTGACTTTGCTGATTTTTCCCCCTTGCCACTAATGCTGCTGACTTTTTTCTGTATGGACTAAATCTCCCAATGGTTTTTCCTAGGTATAGATTTGTTTTTATATTTTTGACTTTTCCCTAAACCATCCTGATGCTAAAGCTTAGATATAGGATTTCTCTGCCCGTGTGTGAAGACTCTTAACATCGCATCAAATGCTGCCTCTGCATTAGTTTGCAATGAAGCCTGTTCAACTTTTTTCCTGATGTGGTTTACCTTTTTTGGCCACATTGGTCATACTGTGCTGAATTATGTTATTTGCAGTTTTTTAAATAGTTTTGTTGTCCCCTAGCAACCTCTCACTCCCAGATGGGTGAAAAAGAGTGTCGACCTCCTGTAAGAGCGTGATCACTCGCGAGTGTGAGAAATGCTGTAGCACTGACTTGTTGGAAGAGATCTGTCTTCCTGCTGGTGTTCTGCCTATGAAAAGGTGATTTCAAGTGAATAATCCCCATAGTCATGAATATTGTTTTATGCCTGGTGTTAGCAAAGACTTTTTGTTTTTAATAAAATATATTTACCATACATGCTTAGTTACAGGGGCTTTCAGGCAGCCCTCTTCAGCTGTTGGTCTCCAGTAGTGCAACTCTCATTTTGTTTCTGCTCACCAGAGCATACAGCATGGGATGCTTGGTCAACCAACTTCAACCATTACCTCACCTGACTGTGAGTGAAGCCATTCTACTCTTAACAATGTTCACATCCACATGATAAGTAGTCCCCATCAGTGCCAGGGAGTAATGATGTAATTTGTTTTACAAAGTATATGTATACATATATTTAGGCAGTTCTTGTTATAATGCATACGTTGACAGAAAAAAAAATCACAAACAAGATAAGCTTTTCCAGATCTGAAAGGTCATCAGTCAATGCGGATCTATCGGTTTTGCCAATGACAGTTAGCTATTGCTTCCTATTGTCTCTGTACCCAATGCAGTCTTTTGCTTTTGATTTCTTTAAAACCTTGGCTTTGGCTTCCTTGTTAAACTTGTCCAACTCTCTATTCCAGAGATGATTTTCCTTCTTTTTTGTGATGGCTGTGTTAGTTTTCCCATAGCTCCTTGTGTTTTCTACATTTGTGCTGTTCTTCAGAAGAGAATTCAGTTACTTTTATCTTGCCATGATCATCATCGTACGTTGTGATGCGAGCTTTGGTTTGTTTTTCGTTACTATTGGGCCAAAGAGGGTATTTGTGAGGCCTTGAAGTCAAGACAGCATAATCAGTCATCTGCTGGTAAGGCACCTAGGAGCAATAATTTGTCTGTAGAAAATGAAATCACATAATTATCTATTATTTCTTTTCCTTTTAGAACAGCTTTTTTTTTTAAAGAGCTTCTAGTTAGAACACCCTGAAATACATTCAGAGCTGAGAAGTGAAGGTGTACTCTAAACTCCTTCATTCAACACCTCTTGTTATTCTGAAAGTGTCACCTTGCTTATGAAGTTATCAGTGATGTCATGATTGAGAGGTCATGTGATGTCGTAATGTCCTTTGTTAATTCCCATGGAATATCATAAGGGAAGGTATGAGATATGCATATGGAGCTGAACTGAGGTTTTTGGGATCTTCGCGACCACGAACGGGCCCACTGATGCCAAACCTTTGTTACGCGCACTGACCGCCGACACGAAGTTCCGTAAGCCCAACCCTTCATGCTACAGCATCGACTGTTCTCAGGGAGTTCCACCTCAAAGGCCTGGCCTATTGTTTGAGATGACTACAGGATCTTCACGCTACAGCAATGACCATCCTCAATGCCCGGCCTGCTCTTCACACTGCAACTACGACCATCCCTGAATCTTCCCTGCTCTTCGCGGTCCCTTCCACCACAAAAGGCACTCTTTTCACTGGACTGAAAAGGTAACTTTTCATCAGGCCTAACCTGATCACTGTCTCTGACCCATGCTCCATCGAAGTCAGCCTGAACGTGTGGTTTTCTCCCAGGTTCACACAATCAGATAGCCGCAATTGGCGCTCAGGGCTTTTTGTTACTATTTTCACTTACATCTTTAAAATTGCACATCTCCTGTTGTACTGATTGGATTTTTTTAGTTTTTGTCTTCATTTATGCTTCATAATGTTCTCTACTTTTCTAATTTGGTTGGGATTTTTCTTATGTTGTGTTTTTATTTTATTACTGTTTGAAGTGCTCCATAAATACTTCACACATTACCTCTAAGTGAAGCCTGACTGCTCTCTGCAACATACAGAGGGTTGCGCACAGATTAATTTGGGGTTTGCTCGGGCCTCACCATGACAAGAATTGTGGTTGATACTTGAGTGGGGTTTCACCCCCCTCAACCAGTAACCCAATTTCTCGCACCAAGCCTCTACGGCACTGCTCCTGTCCTCAACATCAAATGAAAAATTGTTGATAGACTAAGAATAAGACCAGGGGTCAATCCATTGGCTGTTATTATGGATCCATGGTTGTGTGATGGCACGTTACATACCCCATGGTATTTTGAGAAGACAATGTTTATTATGCATGAGAGACCCTAGCATCTTACAATTCAAATAAAGGAACAACAAAAAGTACATGTGTTTCTGAGGAGAGTAATTATATACAATTAATACAAGCACGTTCTTCAGAACTCGCCAGTTAGATCTGCTGCCAGTAGGGCAAGAGTGCTGAACCTATGCCTGGCTTCGGGTTTTTCATTAGGTACAACTCTCAACAAACTGAACATTTTAGGGGAAGGTAAATTGATAATGGGGTTTACTAACTGTTTCTCTCAGTTCTGTTTTTTTCCCCAAAAAAGTGTCTTCCCACAGATTTCTAGTCCTCAGGCTTATTTTGACTGGTGTTTCACACAAGTCATGGAAACTCAAATTGTCTAGCTCATATATGAGGCACGGCATATTGAATGCGACAGGTAAGGTGCCTACAGAACAAAGTGTTAGAACAATGATTGTGACATGTTTTTATTGGTGGCATATCAGACACTTCTTTGTAGTGCCCAAATTAGAAAGAATTACACAGCTGCCTCACCATTTTTACTGTCTGCTTAGTAATGAGCAGATTGGGGTGTCACATGTAATTTCAGAATGTCACCAACATATTTTCAATCTGACTAACATATATATTTGTGAATGAATGCATTCTATGTAGTAGTGTGTGATGAGACAGCAGAAATCTGTAAATATTATGAGACTTATATATATGAATGCAACACAGCAATAAGATGTTTGGGTCAACCTTATCCCTCTTCTTAGGAATCATTGGGCGCTTCCTCTTGGTGCTGAGAATGGCCAGACTTCCTGGACTCTGAGTGCACTCTGAGATACAAAGTAAGTCATTTTAAAGGGAAGTCCATTGGTAAAAGTGATGTGGAACCCAGAATCAATTGTGGAGACCTATTTCATGGCAGTTGTGAATTGAGAACTGCTTCTTCTCTCGCATATAGTAAGGATGAAGGTCACTACAGAGGTGAAATGGCAGACAGAGATTGTCTTTCTGTGAGACTAATTGAGTGTTGGTGGTGGGGTAATGCGGAGGTCCACCAAAGATGCACAACTGTTCACCAGGACTGTATCAGAAGGGCTATCGGCCTTGGCAAAGAAGGTCAGCCCTCTCTTCCTTTTAAGGAACCAAAGTTAGGTGCTACCTCTTGGAAACTTGGAAGGGTCAGACTTCCTAGACTCTCAGTGCACCCTGAGATTTACAGGAAGCCCTATTATTGGGAAGCCCAATGGCATAAGTTATGTGGAACTGGGAATTGTAAGAAATTGGTTTATTAATTGTGCAGACCAGCACAAGTAATAGGTCCACATTTTTTCTTACTGGGAAACAAGCACCCTGTTGAAGCACTTGACTCTCTTATTTAGCGAAGCAGAACAGTTCAAGACCTACTCAGGGGAGGTGTTATGGGCTAGTAATCACCATTTGCTGACACGTAATAATAACACTCACTAAGTAATTGTCCATTAAGTGATTTTTCTTTAGAAAAGGAAAGTGCATTTATTAAACACACAGGGCCTCATTTACGAGGTTTTTTTGTACAGAGCAACTCCACAAGGATTCCTTTTGGGCTTTCCTGTGTCAACAGAAAAGGGCAGGAATGCACCATATCTCTGAGATATGGTCCACTCCTATCCTTTTCCCTTGCCCTGGAGCACAATGGGTTGTCATGTGCCTAAGCCCACCTGCACCATGGTGCAAGGGTGTCTGCATTGCATGATGATTGTTTTTGAGCAGGAAGGGACACCTTCCTGCACAAAAACAATCACAAGAGGCGTTTTTCTCTTTCTATGTGTGTTGCAGAATGCACCACATGTAGAAAAAGGAAAAACAAGGAAAAATAAAGGTATTTCTCCTTGTTGCACCTCCCTTACACCTCCCCTCAAGAGGTGTAGGCTTAGGACGCATTCTCAAGTTTGCGAAATCTTGTAAATCTGGGAATGCGTCAAGTGTCATGGGCATTACGTGAGACTCCACCAAGCCCCCCCTAGGGCATTATGGAGTGCTTGCCCGAGGAGCAGTATATTTTGTATTAGCGGCTCAGCTGTTTTTTTACTGGTGTGGCAACACACCCTTTTTCTTTTTTTTCTTTTTTGAAAAGACAGTTGCCCGGTCCCATCTGGACGCTCTCATCCTTCTGGGTGTTGGGGACATGAGTGGATCCCACTCCTCTGTTGCTTGACTTTCTCCCTTTGTGTCCGGAACTGTCCTCACCAGTGCGGGATCCAGCAGTCTTGTTCTTGCTCACTCTATGGGGGTGGGGTACTGCACCAGGTGGTGGCTGCCCTGCTTCCCCCAGACAAAGACATGGGGAGCAGGAATGAGGCTACCACCATTGAAGGGAGTAGAAAGGCACTCTCCCCTTTCTCTTCTAGGCCTGTAGTCCTGGGACTGAGGTCCCAGGCCCGAGATTTCCTCCTCAGTCCTTGCCGGGCAACATTCAGGTTGGATCCGCCCCTGGGGAGAAGGGCCCCCTCCTGGCCAATCCAGATATGAAGAGGGGGGGCACATACTCCTGCTTCCCCTGGCAATTTCTTAACAGAGCATATGTTTTCCCCAGGGGCTTACCCCTCTCCAGTGAAAATCAGAAGACTAGCAGCAGAGCCCCAAATACTCCGTTGCTTGGGTTGTGCATGTTTAAATAGCCCATTTTTTATGTGTATAATATTGTGCATAATATATAATCTTGGGTCCTGTTGGTCTGATTTTGACCATGTTGGGCTCAATTTGCCCCTGGTGGGCCCTAGTTACCTGGAGCATCTGCAGCAACCCTCCTGGCTAAAAAGCTGACTATGTTGCGGGGAGCTGGTTCCACTGGCTCAGTGTGCTAGCCTTCCTCTGTTCCTTTGTGCCGGTGGCCCTCTCCTCCTGCTGGGCACAGACGTTTAGATCTTCTCCCCAAAAGGCCCTTGGATAGCTTAAAGGATCAACCCTCACTGATTCATTCTGGAAAGATCAGCTGGTCCTGGGGTCAGCTTTAGTCCATCAGGTGGCATGTCCTTCCAAATTTCCATGCTGTTGCCACTGTTGGAGTCCAGGTCCAGTGTCCAACTCCAGCAACAACTAGCCCTCCCTTATGCAAGAAGTTTTGAATGGGTGTGGACAGTTCTAGAAGCCAGGCACCCCTGGCCAATCCTAGAGTGCCACATCCCCTCATACTTCTGTCCAACCCTCCTGCATAGCATGCTGGAACGAGATGGCACAATCAAGTGGTCCCTGTTCACATCTCTTCTGTGGGCCTCAGCTCTGCCCGAGCTGACATCACCGCCAGATACTTTACCACAAGAACTTTTGAGGGGAACCCCCCCTCCTGAGTTGCCTCCAGGCGGCTGAGCTTCCTCCTTTGCTCAGTGCGCCTAGACTGTCCCAACACTGTCACAGCATGATAGCTAACTAACAGATGCAGATTTTCTTTTTCAACCCACCCTCCTTAGAAAGTGAGTGAAGCACTGTTATTTTCTCCTCTTCTGTATGAAGGTCTTTTTTCCCTCTGCTGAGGAGCAGAGTAATTAACCTGGCCCAGAAGGATGACAAGAGGCCTGGACTCTGATCCTGAGCTGAGATAGGAAAATATTAAAATTCTGGACAGCCCATAAAATGTTCATGATCTTGAGACCTGCATAACCAAACTGATGCATGTTTCACCCCAGTTTCATTACTAATGGGACTTTGTATGCCTAAGTGAAGCAACCTGTACTCTACAGCAGATTTCCCCCTATGTGTAAAGTACAGTGTCTCTGTATCTTAAACCGTAAATTCTACAGACCTTAACTATGAGTGTCCATTAATACTATAATGTCTATCCTGGCTTAACATCTACCTTTGCAGAGTCCACTCTGCGCCAGGCTAGCTGTGACCAGGCTGAACACGACTGTGGTCTATAATGCACATGTTCACATTTAACCATTAGAGTGCCCCTAGCTGTGTCACAGTGGCTTAATCTTAAAAGGAGCACACTGGTGGCAAACATGTGCAGTTCTTTCACCTTGTGATTACCATTAGTGAAACACAAGGAGTGAGACACACTCACAGTAAAAAGTCCAAAACCGGGTGATCAAAAAGCAAAAAAATCTGGGCGTACTAAATGGGTGCTACCCAAGTACAACAGAAATCAACTGTGGAGTCCTATTTCATGGCAGTTATTAATTGAGAACTACTTCCTTCTCTCTTTGTTGCTTACAACACGAATAAAGGTCGCTAAAGAGAGGAAATGGCAGTCAGAGGTTGGCGCCATTAGAGACTAATCGAGTGTCGGTGATGGGGGTAAGTGGAGCACAACCAAAGATGCACAACTGCTTACCAGGAAGGCATCAGAAGTCCTTATGGGCTTTGACAAAGAAGGTAGCAGAAGAGAAAATGCTATCCCACATATCACCAATCATGATGGCATTATATTCATGTAAGTACATAAGTAGTGGCTAAAAAGAAGTAGGACACTGGTGTTGGTGCATCGGACCTTATTAGTTTATTGTAATAAGTTGATAAGGGGATGCGTGTATGAGGTCAATGTACCTTTGGACTTGATTAAGACGTTCACACCCTCGAGTCTACACATATCATAAACATCAATCAACATTCAATGAAAACCTTTAAAGACTGAATTTCACACACCATGACCCAATTGGCCATGAATAACCACACCTTTAGTATCAATTAGGAAGTTTATTTCCTTATATTAACAATGCGAATATCACATAAATTAGTCTCAAAACCACATGATCTAAGTACAAAAACAACAGGTTGAACAAACCTTCTAAAGAATCGCAACTTAATCAAAGCATTTATGATCACACCTTCTGAGATCAGAGTACAGAAAAACAACAAGAGTAATTGTGCAATAGAAATAACATACATTGAGATAGTCAGCAATTGAGCAACATCAAATCAGTACCCTAGTCAGTTGGGAAAAAGTCTCTCTGTCATCCAATCAGCATTAGCATGTTGGGCTTCAGGCAAAAAGTTTAGTCAACATTAATTTGGAAAACATCTATCTATGGCTCTATCAAAAAGCAGCAGTTGGTACCTAGAAACAAAAGACAAATTGTTAAGGACATTTACAGTTTATACTTTTCCTAGTTATTGATCAGCAAGCGGTGAATACTTCATCTGGCGGACATCAGTTCAGGAAGCATCAGTAACAGGACATGCAGGGGTAATGGTCCAGAATTTGGGACTCTAAGTTCTCCAAACCATTAAGAGAAAGGCAGAATAGCAAAAGACGGATCGAGCTCTAAGCATCAAGCGCAAAAGTGAACACCAGCATTTAAGCATGGAGCACGCAAATAGTAGGGGTCTCCTCAGAGAAATTTTCAGAGAAGATGGACTCACAGTTCTTAGTGCAGTGCAGTTAAATTGAAGTTGTCCCACATTGTCATTGGTCAGAAAGTCATACGAGAGATTATCAATCCAATGAGAATAATATTTCAAATCAGTGATATATTAGTACATCGATGATTGGTTCTTCTCCTTTTGCGCATGTTGTCAAATTGTCAAGATGCAACATTAAATGTTTCTTCTGCTCCTTCTAGTACATCCATTGTTGGTTCCTGAGAGCATTAGTTTCTCATACATCTAAACTATCAAATTGTATCTATTGTTATACATTGACACTTCTACACACATTACCTAATACACATTAGCTTATGAAGACAGGAAAAACATTTGCTTATTTGCACGATTTGGTCAACCTTCAAGACTGATAAAATTAGTTAACTTTTATTCAGCAAGCATGAAATCATATTTTATTCTAACATTGCAATTCCAATAATTGGCAGACATTCTTTTTCAAGCCTAGGCCATGCTAACATGGCGCCTACAGTTAATATAAGCTAACACATAACATGTATTCGTAAGTATGACATATTACCGCATTTCATTATGAATATAGACTCTAAATACACATTATTATTTTATTAATACGACTTTTCATATGGAAGCCAATCAAGTGGACACATTTTTCTAGTTACATGTTATTTTCTATTATTAAGTCGTTTTCTATGCATATTCAGAACACATAAAATAATTATTAGTAAAGTTTCAGCGCTCACACTGGTATATAGATTACCTGCTTCTATGAGGTAGTTCACTACACGCAGGGGTGCTCTTTGTACGTTCCTTCCAAATACTGATTCTGTTTTTAGTCTGAAAGTCAAATTACGATTCTGCAACATGTGGGTTTTGTACATTTAAGGCTCAGATTTGCCATTTGCAACTGTAAAATTGCTTTGTAGATCAGGCCAACGGTTGTTTAACTGCTGCTGATAACTTGATAGTTAGAGGTTTTTCTAAGTGCTTGATGCATCAAAGGGTAATAATACCCAACATCAACCACCACCTCCATAAGAAATGTACCACCCATCTGAAACTCTGCTACCCCAAGCAATACAAGTTTCCAAATTCACCAGCAAAACCACCTAAAAAACGACCCACTTTCTGTACCACTCTTTCAAGACCCCTCTGCGACCCAAATTACCACATCAAACTGTCCTTAGGCCACCTACCCTATCACCCACAGTACATAGTGAGAGTTCAGTCTGCTTTAGAACCGCATAATTTGCCAGCCTTGTGCATGTCTATCAAACATAGAAGCAGTGCCGTTTTCGAAAAAACATGTAGCAGAGGACAGTGTAATAAAGAATGCCACCCGACATATCACCAATCACCATAGCATTATAGTAAAGTAAATATATGAATGGTGAATGTGTAACTAGTTACAAAATCATATCAAGATGTTCCAAAACTCAATCGTTCCCACTCCTTTCTTCCGATTGATCGAGTTCATGTGAGATCACAATGGCGGGCGCTTACTTGAAAAACATGTAATAGGCAGAATTCTAAGAAGCAATAGAATCAATCTCTTTCTGGGTTGCCACATGGAGTGACCGTTGTTATTCGTATTTAGTACAAAAAAAACCCAGAAATGGTAGTAAATTAAACGCTTGCCATTGATTCTTTCATTTTAAAGATTAAAGAGCCGCGGATGCGGGGATTTCCTGGTCAGGATGCCAGCAGCCTAATGTGTTTTACAAAGATCCCCAACTGCATGCCGCTTTTCACATCCCGTCAGTGTATTCTGTCCGGGTCCTTAGTACAAAACCTGATGTTTTTATGCCAGAAGCCTTTCCTTGGTTTAAATCTTGATGATTTTTAACTAAATGTCTCAACCATTTGCCACGTTTTTGGCGAAAAGCTTGCGATTTTCTCTCTGTTAATTAAATTGCAGAATTACAAGAAAATAGTAGAACACGTTTCATTTTCCTACTTGTGGATGTTAATGGCCGATCATTCTTTAGGAAAGCGGAAGAACACCCAGTGGCGAAATAATCATTTATAGGAGATGAGCACCCAGTTGTGTACCATTTTTTTTTAAATAGCAGACCAACATCCATTCTTCAAGTTTTTTTAATTTTTTTTATCGTGACCGTATATGTGAAATATGCCTGCTGTCGTTTTGATGTGTACCTTGTGCTTTGAAGTTTTACAGCTGTCACCCTACAAACCTAAATTTAAACCAGAGCTAAAGATTATTGTTTCCAAGTATTACACACGTAAATCTCAAGTGTAATGAAAACCTCCTTTAGTTTACGGTGGCTAAGGCGGAAGATATACAAACTTAAATTCGCACAGTATGGTCCCCATAGAGTGGTATATTAAAAACGTTTTAAAGTGGCCAACGTTTTAACATTGTTGTATAAAACAGGCGAGTGCATTTTCTGTTCTCTTTGTAACACTACCCTTAGCTAATGAGCTCTCTGAGACAACAACACTCATGCGTTGTACCTTAAATAAAAGCGGAATGGTTGTTCCTTTGAAGGTACTGTTCCTATTACAATGTTCTGAGTTTTGTTTGAAAGTCGTTAAGTCTCACCTGTAAATCAATCTCTAAAAAGGTAAGGTCGCGCTTTGGGGCGATTTTCAAAACTCTTCGATGTCTACCAAAACAATCTAGATGTTGTTCACTTCTCACAAAGCAGAGTGGCAGGCAGCATTTTCCAACCGTAAATTCCAAATAATGTACTGAGGAGTTTTTACTGTGACAAATGGTTGCGGTTAAGTGGGTTTCCGTGGGAGGTACTCTAGTTGCTTACTGAATTTGCGGAGTTTTCCAGGCTTTTTGCGTATCCACAAAACTATGTAAATATACACAAATCACCTTCATAAGTCTGCACATATTTTTGTGGGCATGTCTGTGATTTATATATCTTGTCAGTTAACATTAGCCTGTTACAGGGGAAGCCTCTTTAAAGTGTAAAATTCCAGTAGGATTTGACGTTCAAGCAGTATTTGACATTGTAATATCAAAAACGAAGCTCTCACCCCACCCTGTTTACATTCTGTCAGTTTCAAAGGGATCAAACAACACAACACTGTATAGAATGCCGCAGCCCACTTCAATCTAGGTATTCACAGTAAGGAATTTGAAGCCCAACATTTGAAAAACGTGCACTGATTATCTATGAAGAACGGGAGTTTCTTCTAGGCTCTTATTTTTATACACTGGACTTTTTAAAGGGTGGGTCTGAGAGAGCGTAGTTTATATAATCTATATTAACATGAACTTTTTATGTATTAATGTGTGATAATATCATATAGAAATTATATTAGTAGAAGTTTTGCTTAAATGTGCTCCTGAAATTATGACCACGAAGAGTGGCCACCAATGTATACGCAGACTAATAATGATAAATAGAGTGTTTATGTTATGTTCAATTAAGCTTATATTAACATTAACATTAATGAATCTGTATTGAAAATCCTCATAGGCTTTAAGTTAGCGTGAGCTGCAGTTTAGCTGCCTGGCTCTCATATTAAATGCATTTTTCTGTTTTCCAGTGTGCTGACTCACAAGGGGCCATGACCCTGCAAATGTTCTTTTCTCCAAAACATGGAAGATTAATGTAACTATATGAACTCCGTTCCCAAGCACATATTCGGTGCCTTGGTCTAAAAGTTATAGATGAAATTGAAACAAATGTAGATTAGTGAAATGTACAAGGCCCTTAGACCGATGGACAATGAATCTGCTGACCCAAAGGACGTGCCAAGGAATGAAGTAACGCCGGATGTGCCACCTCTGAAAGACGTCAATTATGAAGACCAATCAAAATCTGCGAAATTATATGGGGTGAAAATTGGGATTACCTAATACAGACTCTGATAGGTTGGAGATAGTGGGGTATAGTAAATGTCCAATTAAATTTTAGGGGAATGTATTACGAAAAGGGGATAAAAACCCATGTCACAGAGAGGAGAAATAATTAGGTAGGGAATGCTATTGATTTTATCCAGAAACTCTGTCACTCTGTTTGGTGACTTTTGGTTTACTTAAAACCATCCTCACCCTTAGATTGCCCATTTACACTTTTCCTCCTTATGGGGGAAGTGTCCTTTTGCCCTTTAGTCGAGTTCTAACTGATGGCGATTTGACTGATGTCCTGAAGACGAAGACTGAACCTGTGGACTGACCTAATCCTTGGAATGTAATTATGACAATGCAATTGTGATTTGTCTATTTTGCTTTTCCTTTCTAGGTACCAACTGCTTGCTTTTTGACAGAGACCATAGCTAGATGTTTTCCAAATTGGTGTTCTAAATTGTTTTGCATGAAGTCCAACATGCCAATGCTAATTAGTGGTTAGGACAGGTGATCATCAAATTGACATAATCAGACGAACGACCAAGACAATGCTTTGTTGAACTGACGTGATAACCATACTCTGCTATATTCTGATCTATGTTTGCGCTGCGTTATATTCTAATGTTTGTGATTTTTGCCTTATTGAAATCTTATCAAAGTTGCAATATCGCGACTATGCTGTTGTGTTTCTCGGCTTTGAGGTTAATGCACTTAATCTTAGATTGTAATTAATAGCGAATAAACTCATAAAATTCTACTAAACCGGTGTGATTATTCATGGCTGAAAGGTCATGGTAGCGTCAATGTATTGATTAATGACTTTGACTAAGGTGAAATGTATTGTGTTAATAAATATTGATGATGTTATTAGCTATCTCGTCCTACGGTGTCTCTCAACTGGATCAAAAGATTAATTGGCATAAAACGAGTCCTGATGTGAAATAAATTATCATAAAGGGACGCGTTACCAGTTCCACAGTACCTGATTAATTGGATGCAACATTATGTTCCTTCACGCACTCCTACTTCTACTTATGCTCTAGTCTACACACGGGTTGAGGGGTATTTGGATGCCCCGGGGTCAATGTGGAGAAATCTGGGGCGTGCAGGACGATGTCACGAGAGCTGCGTCGATCCTGTGGGCGATGCAGGGATATTCCTGTTGCACGGCAGGCGCTGCGTCAATTCTTCTCACAGGAAGTCTGGCTGCATCGTTCTGGCTCAGCTATGCGTCGATCCAGTGGGCTGTGCATCGAAGTTCTGGTCACAATGCTGGCGCTGCATCGATCTCCACTCGAGGACCCGGCTGCATCGTTCCAGTTTGGCGTGCAGTGATTTTCTCTACGCAGGGCAGGCTGTGCATTGATTCCGGCAGGCTGTGCGTCGTTTGTTTGCCACACAAGGAGTTCTTTTTAGAGATGAAGTCTTTTTGGCCTTGAGGCTTCAAGAAACAGGAGGCAAGCTCAATCTAAGCCCTTGGAGAGCACTTCTCAGCAGAGCCAGAGGGCAGCAAGACAGCAGTCCTTTTCAGCAAAGCAGTCAGGTGAGTCCTTTGGGCAGCCAGGCAGCTTCTCTTGGCAGGTTGCAGGTTCTGGTTCAGAGTTTCTTTCCCAGGTGGTATCTTGTCAAGAAATGTCTGGTAAGGTCAGAGACCCAGTTTAAATACCCAAATGTGCCTTTGAAGGGGGGGAGACTTCAAAGAGTGGCTTAGAAATGCACAAGGTCCCCTTTCAGTTCCATCCTGTCTGTAGGGGGTTTGGCAGGCCATTGTGTGAGGGCAGACCACTGTCCTTTGACATGTAAGTGTCAGGCCCTCCACCCTCCTAGCCCAGGAAGACCCATTCAGTATGTAGATGTGTGCAGGTGTGACTGAGCATCATGTGTTTGGGGTTGTCTGAGTGAAATGCACAAAGGAGCTGTCAACTAACCTAGCCAGACGTGGATTGGAAGGCACAGAAGAATTTAAGTGTAGAGAAATGCTCACGTTCTAAAAGTGGCATTTCTAGCATAGTAATATTAGATCCAACTTCACCATTAAGCAGGATTTTCTGTTACCATTCTGGCCATACTAAATATGACCAGGTTACTCCTTTCAGATCAGAATCTACCACTCAAACAGTATATTATGGTATCCCTAATGCTATCCTATGAAAGAAGCAGATCTCACAGCAGTATAGAACAAATTTAGAAGTTTTACACTACCAGGACATATAAAACACACATGTTCATGTCCTGCCTTTTACCTACATAGCACCCTGCCCTATGCGCTACCTAGGGCCTACCTTAGAGGGACTTATATGTAGAAAAAGGGGAGTTTAAGGCTTGGCAATTACTTTTAAATGCCAAGTCAATTTGACAGTGAAACTTCAAACACAGGCCTTGTTGGAGGCCTTAGGCATGGTTAAGGGCTACTTATGTGGGTGGCACAACCAGTGCTGCAGGCCCACTAGTAGTATTTAATTTACAGGCCCTGGGTACATGTAGTGCACTTTGTTAGGGACTTACAAGTAAATTAAATATGGCAATTGGGTATGAGCCAATGTCACCATGTTTTTAGGAAGAGATCATATGCACTTTAGCACTGATTAGCAGTAGTAAAGTGGGCAGAGTCCTACAACCAGCAAAAATGAGGTCAGAAAAAGAGAAGGAGGAAGGCAAAAAGTTTGGGGCTGACCCTGCAGAAAGAGCATTTCCAACACCACTACACTCCAGAATCACCTGATCTCAGGTCAATCTCAAACCATATGTAGGAACCCAGCATCTCTCAGGGAACATCTACGGCACTGCATGTGTTCTGTCTGCTGCATAATATTTATTCTAAAGAGATAAGTGATGTGCATTTAATTAAGCTGTGTGTGTTTAAAGTGGGTCTTACACGAAAACCTTGTGAGCCTGCTCCAAAGCCATCTTCCACTCCCTGTCCTGGAACCGCCTACCCAATGCTGTATCCCACCACTCGCATCTATGGGGGAAGTCATCCATAATCATTTTTAACACAAATTTGTAGAGCCACAAGACCGGCTTGTACCGATGACCAAAAGTCAGAAGGACCTGCAGGGATGCATGAGTCTAGGGCTCTGCCTGACCTCCCAGCCCAGAGATTCTGCATGGCCACATCCACCGCCCCATTTGCGTGAAACTGAGCCTAAGGGAGATCAACCTCCTCCATCAAGGAGTCCAGCATGCACATGGTGTCCTCCACACAGCAGCCCTCTACACTTTCTATGACAACATCAAGCCACCGTTCCAGTCTGCACTCCGTGCAGCATCCCACCCTACAGGTAGGAAGACACACCAGCGTGCTCACCGGGACATAAAGTACTGGATGATTGAAGCAATGATAGTCCACTGCCCAGAAACGTGGGCCCCAGACAACCCCTAATGATAGGTTCCAGGAATTGGGAGCCCAGTAGCCACTCTGAGGAATTCCACTCACTTGTCCCTCAGTTCCAGCCCATCCACCAAGGGCACCCCCCACTCAAAGTCCATGGCCCAAGCCCTGAGGTGGGCTCAATGTCACTACTAGATCTCCTCCTGCAGGTACCCAGGCAAGGCCTCCAGGATAAAGTTAACTCTCCTTTCGCCTCACTGGCATGTAGTCCTTCTTCTGTCACTTTCCCTGTCAATGTAATGCATTGCACATGACAGCGCCAGATGCTCTGGGGCCACCCACTGCTGCTGTGAGCCTCTTCTGTCATCACCCCACTTGGTCACTCACTGTGTTCTTCCTCGCAACCACTGTTATTATGTGCCATGGGCCTGCCCCGGGCAGAGTCTCTAAGTCGTCGGTCAGAACCCCCTGCACCCATGAGGGGCGGCTCCACTGCAGACAAGGAGGCCTGGGGCCAACGCTGGGCTCCAAACACTCCCAGTTGCCCTCCAGTATCTCGCTGTGTGGGCACTGCATCTCACAGCAAAATGTGGGTACCAGCCAAACCCATCGCATCAAAGCCTTGCCCACCATTTTGTGCCTTGGAGCCACAACAGCTGAATGTCCCATAGTCATCAGTAGGGGTCCGCATACCTCCAAGGTGGTTCCAGTGCTTACAGGAAGGTCCATGGTCACCACATCTCTTCGTGCACCCCCATATCTTCTGTCCCTCCATTACTCACTGTGTGGAGAATTTTGAGAATCCGATTGGGAGCTCGTCTAGGGCGTGGTCATCTTGCATGGCCATCAGCCACGCCCCGTCAAATGGGGTAATTTTGCCATGTCGAACTATTAGTTTAAAACTTGTAGGCCTGCAGTCATGTTTATACTGTCACTGTAGTGAATGGCACAATGAGTACTGCAGTCCACTAGCGAAATTTAAACTAGGGGCCTAGAATACCATTCCTACCACATACTATGGACTTACAGGTGAGTTAAATATGCCGCTCAGTGATATACCAGTTTCACCATGTAGAAAGAGGAAGAACACAGGCACTTACTACTTCCCAGGAGGGTTAAATTGCAGAGAGTTCTTGAACCAGCAAAAACATATAGTACAACAAAAGACAAACAATCTAGGGCAGGAGTCTCAACTTCTTCTGTAGTGAGAGCTACTTCTGATCAGTGAAAATCATACTGAGCTATTGAAGGCTAAACAACTTGCACATTGTTACCAGACACCTGCACGGTCATCTTTATTGACTTAAAGCCTAATGTCAATAGAGCCAGATACTATGGTTTAAACAAAGTAGTTTCACTAGGGCACTATGACAGATCTGGCATGTGTGTCAGTGAGAGTGTGGTCTTTGGGTGATGTAGGAACATGTGTGGGTATGGATGTGATGTATCTGTATGGGTGACTGAGAGCCTCTGTTGTAAGTACTTGTGGCACAGGACATAGCTTTCACCATTTGTGACACTGTTATATGTATAATACAAACATACAATCATTTTTGTAAATGAGAGGAATTAAATGTGCTTAAAAATATTCTGCAAAAATGTTAAAAATATGGATCCCTTTTCTGCACCTGACATTTCTCCCATTTGAAAAAAATACTGTATTTTTCATTTATACATATAGCATGGTGTCTAATGGCCACTGGGAGCAAGAGGCATGCGGTTTGTAAATGGGACGCTTTCAAATGGCAGAAAATTAAAATGAACAGTTAACTTAATCATTAAGGCAACTTTTCATTTTAATTTTCTCCCATTCAACAGCATTCAGAAACATTAATGTGTTCTCACCCTCCAATACTGAGTGGACAAAGACTTTTCTTTAAGAGTTAAATACCTCAGTTTTTCATCTCTGTGCCCCAACTCCGGCCTGGGTCGTAAATCTGACTGAGTGCTGGTCATTACCAGGCCCTGCTATCTGCAACCTGATTATAATAATGCAAAATAAACACAGCCTTTCTTTAACATTAAAAGGAAAATGTGACCCAGTGCTTATTTAAAAATGAACTCATGGCGACAAGTTACTCTGAGGGTGTCTAGGAGGTACCTGGTAGCTCGCGATTGACTGATTAGAGACCCCTGATCCAGGGTGACTATGCAGATTATTTTTCTTTTTTTTCTGAAAATTATACAGAAAAAGTCATGGCAACTTGAAAGCATGGGATAAAGGGGGAACCATGGCAAAACCTTGAAACACAAGCAGTAATGTGAAATGTTACTGGATTTGTTAGAACCCTCTTCAGGGAGTCATGGGGAACACTGGGGTTACTAGGCCCAACCAAGGTGATTGAGGCCTTTTACCCTTGATGACTGGGGGTACTTCCTACTACAGATCCCACTCAACTGATCAAGCACCCTCTTCTGCACCTGACTCTCATTTAGTAGCATTGCATGAGAACTCATGGTTTTCTCAGAGGGAAGAGTAGATACAGTTTAGTGAACATGACTCATAACTCGACGTGCAACCAGCCCACACAATAAATCAATGTTTAGTCAAATACTTATTTTGTATAAAAGAGGTATTTTCATTCTAATTCTACACATGCAAAGGTAAACAAGATTCAAAAAGCAACAACGCAGTCCCCCCTTTCGGTAGGCACACTAGTAGTTGTCAGGCTGCTGCCATACTACCTAGTTCCCATGTAATTGGTGTGCTGTTATCCCCTATTCACATGTAACAATATACAGGGAATGTAAACTATTAGGCCCTGTTGATGGGGAATTGCCCTCTCAGACTCAGTAAGGTGTAATCACTTTGGGTTGCAAAAACCAAAGGCGATATTTCCCCTGGGTCCAGCGTCCTGACTAACTCCAACTTGTAAGTCCCTTTTCTTCCTTGCTTGGGGATGGGCAATCTCTCTGCTCCAGTGGGGCTCGGACAGCATCTCTTTGTCCTCTGGGCTCCTCGGATTCAAAGCCCTACTCACCTTGGTTGTAGCAGCAGTTCTGGGTCATGGGCAGTGACTCAGACCTTCGGCTTCAGCATTCTCAGTGCCCCTCCTGGCTTATGGGGTTGCTCAGATGAACCTTACTATCGAGTCACGTTGACTTCAGGTTGCCTCTCCTGTGACCCCTCCTGGCACATGAGTTGCTGCAACTTCCCTCACATGGGCAATGGCCCGAATGATGCAACACAGTTTCTTGGCACACGGTGGACCCTCGTGGCATAGGAGTCGCCACCTTCTACAACGCTGCACACACATGATGACCCAATCAATGCAGCACTTGTCCTTGGTGCAGGGTGGCCCCTCCTGGTGTATGATATCACCTAACTCACAACGCTGCACACAGGTCATGGCCCAATTGATGTGGCATTTGTCTTTAGTACTCAGTGGCCCCTTATGGCATACGGGGTCACCAAACTCACAATGCAGCACACGGGCAACGGCCTGATCGATGCAGAACTGCTCCTCACAGCTTGCTCTGGAGTCCCACATGTCTGGGCTCCCCTCTGAATTCTGCTCCCTCCAACACACTCCTGTCCCTCATGAGCACATCAGCCTTGGTGAGCAGGCAGGTGCTGGTGCTCCAGACTCCAAGGCAGGTGGTGTTGTTTTGCCTGACTGATATCCCCTCACCCAGCAGGGAGACTAGCAGGCTGTGGCTCTAGTCCTGTTCACAGGCAGAAGCCTTGCAGAGCTTACCCCCTCATGCTGCAGACTGGCTGCTTGGGACTACCTTGGAGTCTCAAACACCCTACTTATAGTTCTTTTCTAGAGCATATGTGAGTTAGGGTCTGGAACTTTGAAGTTTTATGTCGGGGTGCTGCTTCTTTGAAATTGACATTTTGCCTTTTTATTCTTCCACCTGAAAAGACATCTGTCACAGCAGGCAGGACTACAAAGCTGATTAACCCATAACAAGATACACGTGAGTGACCAGAGATCACACCCAGATGTCAGCCATAGTGATATGTGCAGTAAAAGTTTAGACCTGGGTCTTCAGACCTACCCTTTATGATTTTCTTATCAGCCTCATCTCCCTCTTCCTGAGGTGTGTCCAGGCCCCGTCCTTGTGATCTGTCACTGAATCAAAGAACCCTTTGAAATGCACAGGGAGAGCCTGACTCCCCCTCGCCCAGTGCTTGTCCCACCCAGCTTATAGGAATGTACAATTCTGGGGAAGTCTGTGAGATAGTTTGCTACTCCTCATGTTTTCACCAGGCAGTCCTGGGCTTCCCACAAAGGAACCCAATGACTTCCATGTAATGTACTAATGCGGGCTCTTCTGCACCCAAGTTATGAGTAGTACGCAGGGAGGAATCTCAGCACACTGAACATCTGCACTCAGGGCAGAGACTCCGCACTTGGGGTAGAGACTCTGAACTCGGGCCACAGTGATTGTAATTATAACCACCTGCAGACAATTAATTTCACCTGCAACCCTGCACTACAAACCACATAAAAGCAGCACACATTCAAGGCTCTGGTCTTTCCACACCAATACTGCACTTGCCTGCTCTGTGCCTGGAAACTCATTGAATATGCTACATTTGAAGAAGAAAATAAATTATACAGAGAAGGAGACTACAATGATAGTCATATTTGTAGTCCGAAAATAAAAAAAATTGCAAGGGCTTCCACTCTACTGCACCAGTGCAACACAGAAGGCAGCCCTATGTCAGCAGTTGGCAACTGCAGGTAGTGCACAGGGGGAGGACATCTGCACTGTCACGAACATAAAGTGCCGGATGAGAAGAGGCGGGTGAAGGAATAGCTCACTAGAACAGAGTTGGACATAGCTCACCCTAATGGATGAACTGGAACCAGCCTTGACCTACACCTCTTGAGAGGGACGCCATCTCCACCATGCACCCCAACTGCTACATGGATTGTCTGAGACTGATGAACTGAATGTGGTGCCAGGTACTATGTGAAGTATTAAACAACAATTTAAAATGCTAAATTTGTATGATAAACTGTAAATGTGACTATGGAAGTCAGTCCAAGTTTGTGCAGATATTCATTGTGACTTAGACTCTCATGAGTCTCATTTTGTCTGGTAACATCCAGTTTCTCATTCACAAACAGTGGCCCATCACTGCTGGTGATTTCATTTTGCACTGGCAAATGGAATTAGAACATGTGCTTGAGTTAGTAACCATCACTGTTGTATTGTAACGCAATATACATCACCATCATTTGTTGGTATTATCTGTTGACTTCTTATTTTCATTGCCACATACAACCAGAAGAGATTCAACCTCTGGAACAGAGGTCCCGGCACTTGCAGGCAGGCATCATCATGGGGCACATCAACCCATTTCACCATCTCAAACTGGTACATACATGTGGCCAGAAGAGGGCTCCTTCTACTACATTGTAGTCTGACAACCCATAGATATTTTACATAGATTTCGTCAGTATAGTCTCAAACCTGTGAACTGAACTACGAAATGTAGTACATTACATGTGTCAACTTGAATGTAAACTAAATACACTCATATCATTTTAGGCCCTGTGACATTGTCCAGAAAAACATTGACTACAGCGATCTAAACTCCATGGATGGGTGGGACATCTGGTCAGGGACAACACACTGGATGGATGGCAGACCCTAATAGGTACACTTAATAAGGAATTCACAAAAAGATCATGTTCTTAAATATTGGATGATATGTCAGTTGTATGTGGTGTGTATCTAATATCCCTATTATCGTTCACCTCCATATGCTCAGATATGGCTCATAGGAGTATACTACTTTATGACATGTTGGGTAATAAAAAGATGACTCTACATTTATTCCAAATTCCTATGGTATGTACCAAATTACCTAAATTCTCACATCTAAAGAGGAATAGCCACAACTGGTTTGAAAGTCTATGCCATGGATAATCTGAAACATTTTTCCAGGGGCAAATATGTATGGTCAGTGATGTGGCTGAGGCCCACACTAATGCCAGGAAGATGGTGGTTGGTATTTGGGTTGTGGAGGGGGTTTGCAGTAAGGCAGGTGTAGATGAAGGAAAGCATATACATCTGATGGCTGAATTGCACAATGTGAAACCGAAGATGTGTGATTCATCCCTGTTTCCCCACATAAAAAATCGTGACCCTAGGCAATTGTTTCATTTCACTCTCCCTCCTCTTTCATTAGTATTCCATAGAGACCCTTGAAATACATGGCTTCAGGAGGTGTGCTGCACAACACTTTCTGCCGTGTTGGACATTAAAAAACGATGATGTTGTTTATGTATAATAAGAACACAGTCCACACAATGAGTGCACATTACAAATAATTAACTCTTATTTCACTATTGGCAATGTTGTTTGAAGGGGTGTTGGGGGTAATGAACAATGAATGTTGTTGAATTCTTCTCAGAAAGCATCCCGTTTTAAATACTATTCTGCAACATACCATTTTAATCTGAAGTACTAAGGTGAAACAGCTCTGCATGTTAATGAAATTCCCTATTAGAATATGGATTTAGGACCACATCTTCTGCAACTCACTCGAGGAGCCAGGTTCAGCAGCTGACATCATGGGGGATCTCAAAAACCATACTGAATGCAGCACACATAGAAAGTGGGAAAGGATCCCAGGTTTGTTTTTGTACAGGAAGCTGCCTCTTCCTGCACAAATACATTCCTGAATGCAATACAGACACCCTTGCACCATGGCCTACCATGGTGCAAGGGTGCATGCATTGGCTCTAGGCAACCCATTGTGCACCAGTTCAGGGGAAAAGGACAGGAATGTATGGAGTTCCTTAGATACAGCACACTCCTTTCATTTCACAATGACACAATGAAGAGCAGCAAGGTGACTTTCTGGGCGGCACTGGTCCACTTTTTAGTAAATACGCATCCAAGCTCATAACACTGCCTGACACCTCCATGTCACATATGTGTAAGGGCCATTGTCCAAAGTAGAGTCTGCCACACAGCAAGCCTTCTATAATTAATGGTGAAGGTGTGCTTGTTTGGAGTATGGTTATCTCAAAAATCTAAGGTTGACATTTACTTGTACACATTTCAGTTTCACATATATCTTCTTCTACACAGTGTTATGCAGGACTGACTCTATGCATAGGCATCCATCCTTGTGACACTTGGTGCAGAGAAAGTTTAAGATGTCCATTGTTCAGGAAGATCACACAAATGCATTGACATGTAGTACCCATAGGCAACTGAGTTATTTGCGACTTTGTCAACACTATATATTGACATGCATAAAATCTGTAGAAGGTAGTTTTGACTCTTGAAAACATGTGTTGTTCTCAAACTATATGTATGGCTTACAGAGTAGTCTCAGGATGGAATTTATGGACCGATTGCTAAATGTCCACCATTCATCATTGACAACAGACAGTGCAACCACATATAGTCCGTAATACAACTAGTGGCTCTAGAGAAAAAAGTGTCAACCAGCTAGTCATGCACCTGCATACCCTTCCCTCTGATAGGTATAATGGCATTTGCTCCCTGGATGCAGACCTAGGTGAGGGTTCAGAGGTATGTGTAAACCCTGACATACCGCAGTGTTGTGTAAGACACAACATGCTAGTATTGTCTTGCACACAATTTTAAGGGAGTACAGCAGCATGCCCCCCTGTAAGATCAAGACATCTAAAACGTGAATTTAAAAGTCCAAACGTACGCTCTGTGATGCTTCATGTCTGTTTGTGTGCCCTATTGTGCCTCTGCTGAGGTACAATTATTGCACGTCTGTATGGTGTGAGGAGATGAGGAGAGATGCATATGCAGTATCACCTGAGGAAGAAAAATTACAGATTTTGGTGCATGTCCCTGTTGACTATATTAAGTTACTAAGATATGAATTGGAACATGAACTGCATGTGTTGCAAGGAATGTTACATTGTGATGGATGTATATTAAAGCAACTTTAAACATATGCAAACTTGTCTGCAGTCTAAAAGCCATATGTTGCCAAATTCTCATGCTGCCAGCCGCTGGGCAAGAGGTGATCTGCTGAATATGTAGCTGTCATGTGTCAATATGTAGCTGTCATGTGGGAACACAGCATGCACATCCGTAAAGCAGCCACTGGCATCACACACACCCTGCACATAGATGGAGTGCCAGCAGGTGTCTGTTGCAGAATATGTGGGCATTATGGCAAGGTGACTGAGGTGCTGCATGAGTGCAAACGATTGTAACAACCACAAGTGGGAAGCAAGATAAGATGTAAAAATCCCTGGCTGCCCTTTGCCTTCCTGCCAGTGTGTGGGAAATATGTATATACTGATGCACGCTCCTATTTATGTAGCTCAGAATCTGACACAAGCATCTGGATTGGCTTGCCAGAGATATGTCCACAATGCCTCTGTAACCCTCTGGAATGATCCAATGGCAAAGAAATGGAGATCTGCAAGGATCTTGGCATAGGCTGGCATATCATGCGGTTGGACACTCAGGGCAGGTGTACACGTCTTAGTCATGCAGAGGACTTTTCTGTCCCAACAGTATTTCTATAGTAAATGTTTTTCTCACTGAAATTTAATGAACTCTTCCTTCTTTTGGCACTTGGGAGAGGAGAAATTAATTTCTAGGTTAGTGAGATAGTAGTGATGTATGCTATTGGGATAGGCTCAGTTTGTTTTGTTCAGAATGTTCCTCGAGTTAAATGGACAAGCAAAAAGTAATTAGTAATCCAACACCACACAGACTGCAGCACCGCATCTAAATCTAGTGATTATGAGTTATTTTCATCAGAATGGGAAACATACTGAGAGCCAGGAATATCAGGTCTAATTCTACATGTTTGTCCTATGCTGAGGAATAAAATGTTCAAATCTGCACTGATTTACCACCTTGTTACCCCTTCTTACCCTTCTTGTGGAGCAGATTGGCTGGCAGGGACTGGCAGAACAGTTGCCTGCAGCACCTCACCAGACTATGGTTCTGGTGTTTTGGGCCCAGAATAAACAGGTTCAGTATTTTTGGATCCAGAAATCCTGGGCCTGGACATACTGTGCTATCAGAATGGCCCAGAGTGCTATCCACTACGCTGACAATGTAAGCATGACTGAAGAAACTATAACTTGTACGCCCGCTATGCTCAGAGTTGCCATTAATTATGTCATTTCAGATGTTATCAGTGATGTTATTTCTAGGTCATGAGCTATTTTGTATGAGATGTCATAAGCAATGCAGCTATAGTTTCTTCAGTTAACTAAAACTGATAAATTTTAGTGTTTTATAGGTTAAAAATTTTTTAACTGAAATTTCACTAACATATAACTTTACATTAACCTTTGTATTTTGTGTGTGAATTGCTATGACTTTTGTAATGTAAAGTAATAGATTATTTTCAGGCCCTTAACTTAACGCCCCAAGGGCAGGTAACCCTGTGCCATGCAGAGCTGTCAGCCATGCATGGTATGGGTTTGGGTGCAGGGCCTAACTGCCTGTGCCAAACGTCCCGTGGGCAGGGAATTTACATTGTTAAGTACCAACCCTACCCCTCCTTTTTCTGTGATGCCATAGATCCATGGTTGCCCTACAAATTTACACAGGGGCCACACTGGGAATTGCAATGGATCCATGGTTCCCCAGAATCATGGAAAAAAACATAATTTTAATTTCACCCCACCACAAAACACAGGGGTTCTGGGTACTTGTACCCTTTCCACGTATGATTTTTTTTTATTTCCTAGGACACAGACACCAAGTCCCAGACTGCCAAAATGGCTGGCACAACTTTTTCATCAGGTTATAGCCAGCCAATCAGATTGCGTAGTTTGAGCATGTGGATTCCCAAATTCTCACATATCCACCACAAAGCTACTGCCACATGAAATGTGCATACATTTTTAATCCTAATTTCTCAAAAACTACTGAACGGATTTACACCAATTCACAAAGAGCACTCTTTCTGGTATAAATCTAGCTTTCTGCCCAATTTGATATAATTCCGTTCAGCCACTTTTTTCAAACCACTGCTCAGTTTTCCTATGGATAATTGCACAGGGAAAATGCCCTTGCTTGACAGATGACCCAGAAACATTCCAGGAAGGAGTGGAGACTTTTTTGGGGAAAGTTATGTGGTCATAACGACCAACACTGTAAGATATATATATATTCACTTAAAAAAAACAAAAGTTACATGGGTGTTATATTAGGCTCACATTTTGAATGTACAAAACCAGAGAAATTCAGCTGTTATAGTTCGAGTTATTTCAAGTAACTATAACTCGTGCCCTAAAGTAAATATAAATCGCAGCCTACCATGCACAGTTTTTTCCTCAAAACGTTTACTCCAAATATTACATTGATATTATCAATGATGTTATCAAAGATGTCATGAGTGCTGTAATATAAGGGGTAATTAGCAGTTCATGGCGAGGGCGTGAACTATAGTTTCCTTAGAGCACGAGTTCTAGTTACTTGAAATAACTCTATAACAGCTAAATTTCCATGGTTTTGTACATTTAAAATGTGAGCCAAACTATAACATCCCTATAACCTTTGACTTTTTAAGTGAATTCCTATGGTTTTTAAATCTATTTCCTAACTATAATGTCCCTGTAACCTTTGTTTTTTTCTGTGAATTTCTATGTATTTTTAAATTGTAAAGTAATTTTAATTACCATATGTTAATCCAACCACTGCTACATACGGCTTTTGGCTGTGTGCAGTGGAAGTTCGCAGCTGGGCCTGGATTCCAGCCAGGTCCTGTGACCAACTCACCATGGCCTTTGGCCGTTTGTGGCAGGGGTTGGATGATATATACTTTACAGAAGTGGAGCTTCAGCTTGAGCACCAGCTTTGTTTATATATGTAAATGCATCCCATTGAGATTTTATTTCTGTGAAATTAGCTTCAAGCCAGAATGAGTCCTGCCCTGCATATTGTTCCAAGAAGAGGCCATTGTTTTCTGCAGAATGTCGACCCAACTGGAGTACTTTCCGCTGGCTAATTAGCAAGTGCTACCTCATTGGGTAAATTTATAGTGCATCTCCTACACAACGGCTGCTTAAAGGACACCGAGGTAATATCTCCAGTGATGTTGTGTGTGTGTGTCCAAGTTGGCTCCCCACCTCCTGCTGGATCCGGCATTGCTCCTGCACACAGGCAGCTGCTGTGAATGCAGCTACCTGCATTTAGAAGCAATACTTTCACCTCTTTCCCTGCCCGTTTTTCAGCAGAAGGGCAAAAGATGAAATCTCCGCTTCCAGCAAGTGGGAGCATTTTTAATTCCATCCAGCAGTTCAGGCAGGCGGCGTTTCTAAAGAGTCTTTGGGAATTAACATAGATATTAACACACTTTTTCTGAGCCCTCTTTTTCTTGGCCCTCGGTTGACTGATCACCATGAAACTTTCCATGCAAACCAAGACTCTGGAAGGCACTTTTTTTGGAAACGTTTGTGAAGATTCTTCAAACGGTGCCTAAGATATAGGCGAGTCAAACAACACTTTTTCTATGGAAACTAGGTCCTAACTATATATCAAAAACAATGCGGACGATTCAAGATGACGCGCTCAGTGGCTGGTGCTGGTGCTGGAGGGTAGACCGATCCCTCTGTTTACCATCTATAACAAACAGAATTGCACTGCACTCCCTGAAGGTTTTCATTCCTTTATTCTTAACAGTTCAACAAACCAATGCGTTTTGACCAAGACGGTGTTAGTCTAAACGCGTTGGTTGGTTGCACTGTTACGAATAAAGGAATGCAAACCTTCATGGAGTTCAGGGCAATTCTTTTTGTTACACATATATATATATATGTATGTATAGTTAAGACCATGTTTCCACAGAAATAGCATTTTTGACTTGCCTATATCTTAGGCACTGTTTGACAAATCTTCAATTGTTTTTCTTTTTTTTTAAGTGTGCCAGTGACTCTTGTTGCGCATAGAAAGTTTCGGCCGGATCCATCAAGTGGGGGACGGAGAAAAATGGGGAGTCAAAAAACCTGTGTTTCCCAAGTTAATTATCATAGGAGTTTTGAACATGAGTACAACCTGTACCGCTGGATGGAATTAGACCAAATTTGGCAGAAAGCTCGATTTTGTTCTGCAGATCGTGCTTTTTGTTATTCGGTGCAAATCTAGTTTTTGAGATATTGAAGGGAAAATAAATTTGTTTATCTAGGGCTGTGGATCCGTCGCAACGTTTTCGCAGCAAACATGGTAAATTTGCGAATGTGGGTGTCAACAGGAATGCTGTGATTGGCTGGCCGCAACCTGGCAAGAAAGTTGCAGCTGCCATTTTATGTTATGGGACACGGTCACCAGGGCTGAAAAATAAAATAAAAAGTGGCATAAGGGGTCCAGGTATGATATAGGGATTTTGAAGGTCAAATTAGGACCTCAAAATATTTTTTTTTTACCTCATGTGATATTTGCGAATACGTTGTGATGCTTAGCATGGCCCATGGTGTAATGTTGCGACAAATTCACGAATATTGGTGAAAAGGTACAAAAAAAACATTCACAGACTCATTTATACATTAATTCATTTGCTCATAGTAGCACTCAGACAGCTACTAAAGACTCTCAAATACCCACTAACAGACCACACAGACACTCATACATCCACTCACACACACACACACAACTTTATGCACCCACTCTGACCATCACACATCCACTCACAGACCCATTCAGACCCTTATGCACCCACTAAGACCCTCACAGAACCACTCAGACACTCATGCACCCACTCACAGACCCACTCAGACCCTGGGGCCCGAGTTATAGTTACTTGAAATAACTCTAACCATAACTGCTGAATTTCTCTAGTTTTGTGCGAGTAATTTCAGAACCTAATTATTACGTCCCTGTAACCTTTGTTTTTTCAGTCAATGTATATGTGTGTGTATATATATACATATACACACACATATATATATATATATATATATATATATAAATAAATCCCTTTCAGGGTTAGAGTGGCGCATAAATTATGCAAAAAAGAATAAAGAACTCTGGGTAGTTCCCAAGTTTAGGTGGAGAGCAGCTCTAGTAAGGAGCACCCTGCAACAACAGCAACACTCTAGATTTGCTCACCTCAAATGTCTGTTTATCTAGCAAAGTTTTTAAGCATTGGATCAGCACAGTGCTATCCATGCTGAGGTAGATAGTGACAAAGGGCCATATTTATACTTTTTGACGCAAAACTGCGCTAACGCAGTTTTGCGTCAAAAAAATTAGCGCCGGCTAACGCCATTCTGAAGCACCATGCGGGCGCCATATTTAATCAATGACGTTAGCCGGCGTTAGCCGCCGGCGCTGCCTGGTGTGCGTGGAAAAAAACGACGTACACCAGGCAGCGCCGGCGTAGGGGGATATGGAGCTTGGGCGCCAAAAAATGGGGCAAGTCAGGCTGAGGCAAATTTTTCGCCTCAACCCGATTTGCGCCATTTTTTTCGACTCCCAACCCCCATAGAAATGACTCCTGTCTTAGCAAAGACAGGAGTCATGCCCCCTTGCCCAATGACCATGCCCAGGGGACTTATGTCCCCTGGGCATGGTCATTGGGCATAGTGGCATGTAGGGGGGCACAAATCAGGCCCCCTATGCCACAATTTTTTTTTTTTTAAATACTTACCGGAACTTACCTTAATGTCCTTGCGATGGGTCCCTCCAGCCTTGGGTGTCCTCCTGGGGTGGGCAAGGGTGACAGGGGGTGTCCCTGGGGGCATGGGAGGGCACCTCTGGGCTCCTTCCGAGCCCACAGGTCCCTTAACGCCTGCCTTGTCCAGGCGCTAAAAAACGGCGCAAAAGCGGCTGTACGTCATTTTTTTTGACCCGCCCACTCCCGGGCGTGAATTCACGCCCGGGAGTGTAAATACGGCGCACATGCCTCGGAGTCAATTTTTTAGACGGGAACGCCTACCTTGCATATCATTAACGCAAAGTAGGTGTCCACGCTAAAAAATTACACAAACTCCATGGACTTTGGCGCTCGACGTGTCTAACGCCAAAGTATAAATATGGAGTTAGTTTTGCGTCGGAATTGCGTAAAAAAAAACGACGCAATTCCGGCGCAAACAGAGTATAAATATGCCCCAAAGTCTTTTGCCATTTGTACAACAAAATCTTTAAGCATAGGTTTGACACAGTGTCAACCTTGCCGAGCTGTAAAATGACAATGGCTTGGACGGTATTTTACCAGTCCAAAGCTGTAATACTGTGCCTGGAGTGGTAAATGGCTTTTGACAAACTCTCTCACACCACCTCTCACACTAGAGAAGACACTCTCACACCCACTCTTACACCTAATCAGACACTCACACCTAAACACTCTCACAACCAGACACACCATGTCACATACACTTTCATATCTACACAGAGAGTCTCACACTCTCTTTCACATCAAAAGAGACACCCTGACACCCAGTCGCACACCCAGGCAGACACTGTCACACCAACTCTCAAACAGACACTCTTACACCCACTCTCACTCACAGACAGACTCTCTCACACCCACTCTCACACCTATACAGACACTCTCACACCAAGTCTCACACCCAAAGAGACATTGTCACACCCAGACACACATTATGTCATCTACTTTTGGAGGCATAAAGTCTCACACCCTCTTTCACACCCAGACAGACACTCTCACACTCACTCACACACCCAGAGAGACACTCTTAGAACCAGAAAGATACTCTCCCGCCCACTTGCACATCAACAGAGATACTCTCACATCTACTCTCACATCAAGACAGACACTCTTACACCCACTGTCACACCCAGACAAACTCTCTCACACCACCTCTCACACTAGAGAAGGCACTCTCAGACCCACTCTTACACCTAATTAGACATTCTCACACCTAAACACTCTCACAACCAGACACTCCATCTCACATCCACTTTCATATCTACACAGAGAGTCTCACACCCTCTTTCACATCAAAAGAGACACCCTGACACCCAGTCTCATATCCAGACATACACTCACACCCAGACTCACATTAGGAAAGACACTGTCGCACCCACTTCCTAAGCAAGATAAACCCTCTCATATTTACTCTCACACCTAGACACTTTCACAGTCACTCTTACACACATGCACTCTCACAGTGTTTTCACGCCAAGTCGCATACTCTCCCACCCACTCTCACATCTAGAGGGACACTTCACACTCACTTGCAGATCAACAGAGATTCTCTCACATCCACTCTCACAGCAAGACAGGCACTCTGACACCCACTCTCACACTAAAAGAGACACTCTCACACCCATTCCATTCTCATACCTAATCAGACACTCTCACACCCAGATACTCTTACAGCCACTGTCACACTAAGACAGACACTCTCACACCATTCTCACTTCCAGAGAGTTTCACAACTACTTGCACACCGAGCCAGACACTCTTACACCTACTCTTTCACCCAAGACACACCCTTTCACACCCAATCTCACACACAGGCACTCTCACACCTAGAGACACTCTTTCACAGCCACTCTCACATCCCGAGACACTCTCCCACCATGATAGTTATTGTGAGAAAAGAATATAGATGTGGGATTGGCTTTTGAGAAAGAAAAAGTGTTGCTGTTTGTGGTACGTGTATTATTTGAAAAAGTCAAGCACACCTGCTATTTTTCATTTAAAAGTAAGTATGGTGCTTGCAGAAACTGTTATGAACTTGTGACCTAGTACTACAAAAGAATGTTACAATCTACATTACCATGGTAGCGCAGCTACAGGAGCATGGGGGGAAGGTATAAAAAAAGACGAGACTGTGACTTGGTAGTTACAGTTCCGCTGGTAAAAAAGTGTCTAAACGTAAGTTTAGGTGACAACACATTTGTTTATTGAAACAGGACTATATGTAGCATTATTTTAGATTAAATACTAAAAAAATTCCATTCTCCTGCGTGGATCCACAGATCCAACAACAGAGTTACATGAGGAAGGCTGCACTGAGCGCTGCAGTGGATCCGTGGATCTGGCGAGAACTGGTATGGAATTGAGCTATTTTTTTAGGAGTATGGGAAAGGGTTAGCTATGATAACCAGTGAAAGGATGCATAGCTTAACTTGCATGTGAAAGAAAGATTTGATTGGCTTTGTGGTTGAGTAACCTTGAAAGCAAAGTTGAAAAGGTTGCTATTAATGGTTCACTAACTTGAGAGTGGTATGCCTTTCTTCTGTTTTGTTGTTGCTTATTTTAAGTGACAAGAAGTTCAAACTAATTCTGAGAGACAAATATACAGAGCAGCGGTGATACTTTTAGAGGTATATTTTAAAATAAAATGTGTTAGTACAGAGATAATTGTATACTAGATGTATGAGAATGAGTAGAATGTCCATAAGCACTAAAAATGAATTATATTTCTATATGATAAGAATAAAGAAAGGTATAGTAATCAGGAAAGAAAGATTACTTTTTACCACAGAAGAGCCAACCCTCACATAGGGAATAGGTTGCCTGGATAGCCGGGTATCTGGTATTAAGAAATTAATCATATTTTTGTAAGTTTAACTGAGTTATATTTGGTCTTGCAGGACATTATGCTCACATATGTATTAACTCTGATGTAGAAACTACAACTCATATCACTATTAACAGAAGGATAGATCCAGTGACATAACAATTACATACTGAGAGCCTAGATATTCATGCATACAACCAGACAGTAGTTATGGTTGCAGCAGTATTGGAGTCAGTTGCATAGATAGTGAGATACCCCTATACTTAGCATATTGATTTTAACATCTCATGGGACATTCTGAGATGTAGTGACACAGTCAGACGGATATGTAGCTAAATAGAGACACAGTTTACTCACCTATCCAGAAAAGTACTAGTTTAAACATACTTGAGGCCTACTGCTGGAGACTCTAAGGGCCTCATTACAAAGCTGGCGGTATTAAGACCGCCAGCGTCGCAAAGGGGGTTGGACCGCCGCAGACAGGGTGGTCTGACCGCCACATTATGACCCTGGCGGAGCGGCCACGGTCATACCGCCGACACCGCCAGGCTCCAGCCAGCCTGCAACCTGGTGGTCCCAGTGGTTGTAATCCACCAGGGCAGCGCTGCAGACAGTGCTGCCCTGGGGATTACGAGTCCCCATCCGCCATCCTTTCTATTGCAGTAAACACCACCATGGAAAGGCTGGTGGAATGGGGGCATCAGGCCCCCCGGGGGGCCTTTGCACTGCCCATGCACTTGGCATGGACATTGCAGTGCCCCCCCATGCACAGCCCCATCATGCATTTCGCTGCCCGAATTACAGGCAGTGAAATGCGTGACAGGTGCTACTGTACCCGACGCACCATACCATTGCCGCTGACTCAATTATGAGCCAGCGTCAATGTTGTTGTGAGTGTTCTTCCGGTCCAGCAGGTGAAAACACTGTGTTCGCCCACTGGTCCAGTGGAAGACTCCTAATATGGTGGGCAAAATACCTCCATTACTGCCGGTCTTTTGCCTGCTGCAGCTTTGGCAGTCCTATGAAAGGACCGCCGAAATCCTAATGAGGCCCTAAGTGTGCACTTTTATTGTCAGCTTCAGTAACCATTAGACAGGGTGATGGACAATTTTTGAACTTTGGTTTTACTACAGTAAATTAGGCACTTAGGGGGTCATTCCGACCCTGGCGGTCCATGACCGCCAGGTCCGGGGACCACGGAAGCACCGCCAACAGGCTGGCGGTGCTTCCAGGGCCATTCTGACCGCGGCGGTAAAGCCGCGGTCAGAAAAGGGGAACCGGCGCTTTCCCATCGGTTTTCCCCTGGCCCAGGGAATCCTCCATGGCGGCGCTGCTTGCAGCGCCGCCATGGGGATTCCGACCCCCTTCCCGCCAGCCTGTTTCTGGCGGTTTACACCGCCAGAACCAGGATGGTGGGAACGGGTGTCGTGGGGCCCCCTAACAGGGCCCCATGAAGATTTTCACTGTCTGCTTTGCAGACAGTGAAAATCGCGACGGGTGCTACTGCACCCGTCACACCCCTGCAACACCGCCGGCTCCATTCGGAGCCGGCTTCTATGTTGCAGGGGCTTTCCCGCTGGGCCGGCAGGCGGCCTTTTGGCGGTCGCCCGCCGGCCCAGCGGGAAAGCCAGAATGGCATCCGCGGTCTCCTGACCGCGGAGCGGCCATTTGGCGGTGACCGCATGGCGGGTGGCGACCGCCGCCCGCCGCGGTCAGAATGACCGCCTTAGTCTGTAGGTAGGTGGTAGAGGACGGTTCTTTGTGGTTAACACATTGAACATGTACCTCTCGGTTTTAGTGAGTTAAACATGCACTTCCACACTCCTATTTTCACTTGTATAATCAGTGTCCCACCCATAGTTCAACTCATACATCTATTAAGAAAAGGAAATAGCCACTGCACAGCTATGCAGACTGTGAGAAGGCTATTTTTTGATTTATATACACTTGGGGGTTGCAGTTATGTTTCTAATAGACAGTGAGTCATTTGCACATACAGATACATATGTCTGTATTTGCCGTATTTATTGAGACATTTGGTGGGACACTGATAGCGGCACTGATACTCTCTCTCAGATATGTACCAAATACTGACATCATCTGCTGATGCATCTACAGAAGTCTACAGAAGTACTACTTTAAACATGCCTCAGGCATAGTACTGTGGACCCCGAGTAAGCAGTTTTACTATCAGGTAGACTTCCCATTACATGGCCACAACCCTGCTCTACAGCCATTCTCCACAGCACTGAAGGACCTGAAGTACAGCAGACATGATCCTTGCAACTCTACTCCCCACGGGGGCCATTATGTAAAAGGACATCAGTCAGAGTCCCTGGCACTAGACAGCATACATACCACAGCACACTCACACATCCATCAAGGAGGCATACTATGGTTCATGTACTCACACCCTTGTGTCTGCTGTGCAGCCTTCAAGCGCCCATCCAGTTCTGGATACGCCACCGCCAGAATGCGTCGCACAAGGGGGGTCAGTGCCCGATGGGCACCCCATACTCGTTGGGAGGACTTCCCCAGCTGGGCCTCGCAGATCGTCCTCGCCCAGCACCGCTGGTCCTCCCACCGCTTCCTGCAGTGGGTGCTCCACCTGTTGTAGGCCCCCAGGGTCCGCACCTCCCTGGCGATGGCCTGCCACAGTCCCCTCTTCTGATTGGTGCTGACCTATATGGGACACACAGAAAAAGGAACACAGAGGTCAGATAATGGCCATTACATACAGCTGGCTATACGTCCACTATGGGATGGACATTCACAATAGCATAACAGCACACACACACAGCATGTCAGCATGTCAGGAACCCAGGACTGTACAGTGTCAAACGTGTTTACAGCTATCTACCACCATTGCACACATCCATGCCCCAATCCACCTACTCACCTGTACCTCTGGTCGACCGTAGAGCTTGGCATACAGGGGCAGGACTCCATCCATGAGCTTCTCCAATTCCTCGCTGGTGAAGGCTGGGGCCCTTTCCCCTGCCACACATGCCGTTTCCATGACCAGAGGCAGGACACAGCAGCACACTCAGTGGATTACCTGCATGCATGAAATCTGGGAGTCAAGTGTTGGGGTGATGAGTTAGTGTTCGCACTGCGGCGGTGGTCACCGTCACCGCCGGCAGTGATTATGATATGCTAAGAATCCCCATTGACAACCATGTTAACCAATGAATGGTCGCACAGCGTTGAACACCGCCTTACGCTATTACGTCAACCGCTAGCGGTATGAGGTCACTTCCACTGCAACATTTCTGGATTACAGGGGGCAGACATTTTGGCCTTTACTACGCAGATATTAAATCCTTATATGCCCCATGCAGGCTCTATTGTCCCCAACCCCTATAGGCATTAACAAATATACATTTATTCACCACAACAGTCCTGATGTATCATTGAGGACATGTTACTCTATTTTCACACCTACTATGCATATGTGTCGTACACTTGTATGCCAGCTGTGCTGAATAGGAAACATTGTGAGCAGATGTATGTGTGTTCCTCACATGTGTTCTCAACCCCTCCTAGATACAGACCCTTGTGGAGAGGGAGGGCTCCATCGGTGTACAGACCACTTGTTGATTTGAGGACCATGGTGGAGCATCACATCATTATCAATTACAGACTCAACCATGCTACTATTTATGAACTTTGTGCATTACTGGATCCAGCACTGAGACCGGCTAATCGGAATCAGCATGCCATCCCAACTGAAGTGCAGGTGCACTCTGTACTCCATTTCCTGGCCACAGGCTCATTTCAAGTGACAGTGGGCATTGGTGCAGGTTTTTCACAGCCCATGTTTAGCATTGTACTGTCCAGATTCCTGAATGCATTTGTACAACACCTACAGTCCTATGTGAGGTTTCCTTAAAGTGCTGACCTCCCTGCCATCAAGACGGACTTCTATGCCTGTGCCAACATTCCCCAAGTGATAGGTGCCATCGATGGCACCCACATAGCTCTCATCCCCCCAAGAGTCAGTGAACAGGTGTACAGAAACAGGAAGAACTTTCACTCCATGAACATTCAATTGGTGTGTACTGCAGACCTGTACTTCTCACATGTGAATGCCATGTTCCCTGGATCAGTCCATGATTCCTTCGTGCTGAGGAACAGTAGTGAGCCACACAAGATGGAACAACTACAAGGGGACAGAGGATGGATCATAGGTAAGTGTGTCTGATACTTTTTGGCACATAGCAGACAGCCAGGCTGTCTGCCACTGAGGGTTGTCAGTGACAGTCCTGTTTTGCCCCTTTTTTAGGTGAATCTGGCTACCCCAACATGCGTTGCCTCCTGACACCAGTGAGGAATCCTAGGACAGATGCAGAGAGGAAGTACAATGAGGCCCATGGACGTACTAGGAGGGTGATAGGTCTCCTGAAGGTTAGATTCCATTGCCTCCATATCTCTGGGGGATCCCTGTCCTATGAGCCTGAAAAGGTGTGTAGAATAGTGGTGGCCTGCTGCATGCTGCACAACATGGCTGTGAGGAAATCTATCCCCCTCTTGGAGGAGGTGGGTGCTGTATATCCAGACCAGCTTCCTCAGGGAGGGGATGAGAGTGATGGTGATGATGAGGAGGAGGGGAAAGATGTACATTCCAGTAAATATGTTGGACTATTTGATTATGTTGCTGTCTGTGCAGCATACTGTCAGTGTGCCTTCTCCTCTATGGGGGTGTTGGGTCTATAGACATTGTCACTGTGACCAAGTATGCATGGGACATGTAACATTATGGACAAATTCTTTGATAATTCTGTTGGCACAACCACATGTTATGCGTGGGATGCAATTACTGCAACTAAGATAAGAATAAATGATTTCAAAGACTATTGCATCCACACTTCCATTTGTTTCAACATAATGACAGGGGACATTGACATTGGTGAATCTTTTATTTGGTGCAGGGATGACATCATGCAGTTTACAATGATGGGAGTGGGCTACTGGTGGATGTCCATTTTGGCTACATGGTCGCAGCGTTTGTTGGCAGTGGTGGTATGTCCATCTATCATTTACAGTTTTTGGGGTTGTTCCTACACGGTGTGGATGGTGGTTCAGTGGCACTCTTGGAGGACAGTTCTTGTTAGTCACTTCTTTGAGGGGGCCTTGGTTTTGGCATGTGTTCCTGTGCCATATCTGGGCCTGAGGGACTGTTTGGGCGCATGGTGTTGGCCTGTACGGGTTGAGATGTAGGTCTCCTGGGTGTCCTGAGATGGAGGCACAAGTCCAGTTGCTACTGCTGATGTTGTTGGCAAGTCTGTATCTTGGCCTGTAGGAGGGGCTTCCTGGTCTGTGGGGGCCTCTGGCTGGGTTGGGACAAGGTGCAGCAACGCACCTGCTATGGTGGCCATG
Source organism: Pleurodeles waltl (assembly GCF_031143425.1). Classification (NCBI taxonomy): domain Eukaryota; kingdom Metazoa; phylum Chordata; class Amphibia; order Caudata; family Salamandridae; genus Pleurodeles; species Pleurodeles waltl. Next base: position 715,025,730 of record NC_090436.1, read on the forward strand.
GTGGCATTGTGCAGTTTCCACTGCTCCATGGCATATTGGTGGTGTGCTACCTGCATCCTTTGACTCTGCTGCAGGGTGGAAACTATCTGGGCCAATCTGTCCTGGGTATGGTGTATGCTCCCAGGACCTCACATATCACGTCCTGGGCTGCAGCATCCATCCTGTGACCTCCCCCTTGGCCAGTGATGCCCTCCCACTGGGCCTAGCCCCCCGTGCCTGTGTCCCCTGCACAGGTCTGGCTGTACCACTTGTACTGGGGCCATCGTCTTCCTGCCTGTTGGTAGGGGATGACTGTGGCCTCTGTCCATGTGTTCCACCAGTCTGTGTCCTGGATACACAAGTGTGGGGACGGTTGCCCTGGGCTGATGTTGTTGGCTGGGTGGTAGGGGTGTCAGTGGAGTCCTGGGTGGGGCTGCTGGATGGTGACAGTCCAGGACTGTGTGAGGGGCCAGGGTGTTCCTCACTGTCCAGTGTTCCCTCTCCAGTGTCCTGGGTGGTGCCTCCGTCTCCATGTGGGGCACTGCCACTCTTTGTCCTGTCCGTCAGGGTGGCATGGGTGGTCTCTGTTGGGGGGAATTGGCATGTCTGTTACAGTTGCATGATCGGATGGGGTGCACAGGTCTGGGCTGTTTTGTGCAGGGTTTACACTTTGGGGCCATGCAGGGTACCTTTGTGAGGTTTGCATTGCATTTTGCTTAGGATGTGGAGGTGCATTGTCGTTGGTGTAGTGCCTTTGTGATTCATTGCAGGGGTGAGTAGCTGTGCACAGAGGGAGGGATGTGGGCCTGTTAGTGGGTTTGTGGGCATGCAGGGTGACAGGATGTTGTGATTGTGGCCTGGGTGGGGTAGTGGGCATGGTGGCTGTTGCAGGGGTGGGGTGGTGCATGCATTACATGTGTGATGGATATGGTGTAATTGTAGATGACTTACCCGAGTCCACTCCTCCAGTGAGTCCAGTGAGGCCCTCAGGGTGCAGGATGGCCAGTACCATTTCCTCCCAATCAGTGTAGTTGGGTGGTGTTGGTGGAGGTCCTCCCCCAGTCTTCTGGACTGCAATGTTGTGCCGGGATGCCATGGACCTCACCTTCCCACGCAGGTCGTTTCATCTCTTGCGGGTGTCATCCCTCGTGCATGGATGGTGTCCCACTGCATTGACCTTGTTCACCATTGTCTGCCATAGCTCCATCTTCCTGGAGATGGGTGTGTGCACACCCATACACTCACTCATGCATACACTGACACACCCAGACACACATTCATGTACCCGCTTACACACTTGTGCACACACTCATACACATACTAACACACCCACTTCACACATTGAAGCATACACTGACACACCCAGTCACAGAGTGTTGCATATATTAACACCTAGGATCACCCTGATACATACACTACAACACCCAGGCACACAATGATACATACACTTATACTCTCAGGCACACACTGATGCACACACACATATATATAGGTACATATGGATGCATATACTGACATGCCCAAGCACAAAATCATGCATACACCATCACACTCAGGCAGATAGTGATAAATACACTGACACAACCATTGACACACTGATCCACATGCTGGCACACCTTCAAACACACTGGTCCATTTACTGACCCAAGCAGATACACACAGTGACAGAGGCAGGCAGACACACAAATAATACACTATACATGTACACACAAAGTAATAAAAAAACACTGTGGTTCTATGAAGAGACTTTGGCCCTCATTACAACCCTGGCGGTAAATGCCGCCTACCGCCATGCTGACAGCCACCAACATTCCGTGACCATGGCAGTATTCCGCCACGGGTATTATGACCCACACAGAGAATTCCGCCACTATACAGACACCCACACAAGTCAGCCACACCAAAGGCCAGTGATAAACTGGCGATAGCAAAACCCAAACCGTTACGGCAACAGGAATATGCCCACTTTATCACGACCCACTAATCCCCGAAGCGGTCTTTCGATCGCGGTAAACCATTGGCGGTACACACCGCTGTGCTCAAAATACACACACACTTACAAAACCACACCACATTGGACAATTCAAACTACACACACCTGACACACATACACACACCACACCCACACACTCACACCACAATAAAACACCCACCCACATTACCCACAACCCCTTATAGCAAAAAAATAGACATCAGGCAGAGAGAGACAAGCCAGGAGTACCCACTCAATCAGAACCACAGAACACCATCACCCATGCACCATTCACGCACATCACAGCATACCCCCAACACATCACCACACACATCACCCCACACATCCTCACACATATCACAAACACCACATCCATGGCACCCCAAAGACACCCCAGGAGGAGGAGCTAAGGGTCATGGTGGAGGAAATCATCCGGGTAGAGCCACAGCTATTCACATCACAGGTGCAGCAGACGTCCATTGCAAGGAAGATGGAGCTATGACAGAGAATCGTTGACAGGGTCAACGCTGTGGGACAGCACACAAGAACCAGAGATGGCATCAGGAAGAGGTGGAACGACCTAAAGGGGAAGGTGCGTTCTGTGGTTGCAAGACACCAGGTAGCAGTACAGAGGACTGGCTTTGGCCCCCCACCTCCTCCCCCACAACTAACAGCATGGGAGGAGCAAGTCTTGGTGATCATGCATCCTGAGGGCCTCACAGGAGTAGCAGGAGGACTGGATTCTGGTAAGTCAAATCTTAATTACTTTACCCCCCACCCTACCAGCATGCCATCACAAACTCATACCCCTATCCTCACCCCCATCACTCCACCAACTCATATATACCCCACCATCACAACCCACCCATCCCAAAACCAAGCCCTGCATGCAACAACAAAGCATGGACACCCATCACAGACATGCATTGACACCCATCACCACAGCATGCCCAGTAGAGAGACTCACCCAGCCCACAAAATCACCACTCACACAAGGCCAAGCTGACAGGGAAATCACAATCATACAGGGAAACTCACCCATGCACAAGATGGCACATGCAGACACATTAACAATGCATTTGCATTCCCACAGGACCCATACTCCACGTCACCGGAGAGGATGTGCCAGCCACATCCACATCCACATCCAGGCCCCCACCTGAAGAGGCCCATGGTGACGACAACAGCTCTGCACGCCTGGATCAGGATGACCAACCTAGCCCATCCGGAACATCCGGAACCTCCAGATAGTTGATTTCCCTGCCACAGTCCCAACCCACCACAGAGCCTCCCCCCTCAGGAAACACCACCACAGCACCCACCAAGCGTGCTCATGCCACTGTCCCCAGGAAACGTCAATCAGCAGTTTGTCCACCACTACAGGGACCCTGGGCAACCCCACAAACACAGGACGATCAGGGAGCTGGGGTCAGTGGCAGTGGGTACACGGTTCAGGGGACAGAGGCACAGGACAACAGGGAAGCTGGGAGGACTGCTGTGCGACAGGGGGAGGACAGGCCCAGGGAACCGACTCTCCATTAGGCACTCTCCAACATCCTGGGAGCATACCACCATTCCTATGAGACAATGGGCCAGATACTGGACAAGTTGCAGGAGACCCAGCGGCTGCAGGAGGGACGGTACCTTGGGATCAGGGAGGACCTAACAAAAATATACACCATCCTGGTCACCATTGCAGGGGTGCTGGCTGACATGGGCAAGACCATGAGGGAGGCAGTGGCACAACAACGGGCTCCTGACACTAGCCAAACCGAGGAACAGTCTTTCACCTTCCCCAGCGCTAGTGGACAGGAGTACCTGCCACTAGAACAACAGGCCACCAGCACCCCACCCCCTGCAGAAGGAGAACCACATTGTAAACGGTCCCTGTGATCCAGGCAGAAGCCAGAGAACATTGCCAAGACCCCCACCAGGAAATAGGACTCTCCTGATTGTCACCCTTGTTTCCCACTCTGTTACCCTGTCCACCTTGAACTGCCATTCCTCCCCTTCCTATGCCCCATTGGCCAATGCACCAGTGATACCAAGAGACTGGTCTCTACCCTGGACTTTCCTCCACCATCATCCCAGCCCCTTGCACATCCCCCTATACTTATGAGCACCTAAATAAACACCCTTGGAACAAATACCAATCTGAAGTCTGTCTAATGATTCACAAATGTATTAGTACAGCATTATCAAAGCATTGCAATGCAAATGTACAGTGAAATATACTTTAGGATGACCTTTGGTGGGCAGCAGTACAAATAGCAGGAGCCAGATTGGGGCACAGAGATCTGAAAATAGAGATTCCAAAGGAAACAGTCAGTGGCCATAGACATAGGGAAAGAGGCTGCCTTGTACAATGTCCAACAGATAACTGAAATGTAAAGTGGAGTTACAGTGTCTTACCTGTTTGTCATTGGAAGTACTGGTGTATAATATTTGTTCTGTTGTCCACATCTTCTTCCTCTGCTCCTCTTCCTCACTGTCCACAGGCTCCACCGCTGCCACAAGACCATCTCCAGGCACATCCTCCTGCGGAAAAGGCACCTAGCGTCTCAAGGTCAGGTTGTGCAACATGCAACATGCAACGATGATCTGGCACACCTTCTTGGTAGTACAGGGATCCACCTTTCAGATGGAGGCACCGGAACCTGGCCTACAGGAGGCCGAAGGTCCTTTCAATGATCCTCCTTGTACGCCCATGTGCCTCATCGTAACGTTCCTCTGCCATTGTCCTGGCATTCCTCACTGGGGTCAGTAGCCAGGAGAGGTTGGGGTAACCAGAGTCACCTGCATATATCAAGGGATACCTGTTAACCACACACTCACCCTTAGGGACAACCCCATCCCCATTCCCCAATTCATACTGCGTGGGGACCTTTGGCTCACCTATTCGCCACACCCGGTGCCTCTGGAGTTGGCCCATCATATATGGGATGCTGCTATTCCTTAAGATAAAGGCGTCATGCCCAGACCCAGGATATTTGTCATTCACATGGGAGATGTACTAGTCTGCCAAACACACCACCTGCATATTCATCGAGTGACAGCTTTTTCTATTCCTTTAAACCTGTTCATTTCTCCGGGGGGGGGAGGACAAATGCCACATGTGTACCATCAATGGCACTAATGATGTTGGGGATATGTACCAGCGCATAAAGGTCAGCCTTCACTGTGGCCAAATCTTCCACCTGGGGGAACATTATGTACCTGCGCATTTGTTTCAGCAGGGCAGACAACACTCTGGTCAACACGTTAGAGAACATTGGCTGAGACATCCCTGATGCCGTGGCCACTGTTGTTTGGAAGGAACCACTTGCCAGGAAATGGAGCACTGACAGGACCTGCACTAGAGGGGGGATTCCTGTGGGCTGTTGAATAGCTGACATCAGGTCTGGTTCATATTGGGCACACAGTTCTTGGATTGTGGCACAATCAAGTTTGTAGGTAATGATAATGTGTCTGTCCTCCATAGTCGCAAGGTCCACCAGGGGTCTGTACACCGGAGGATGCCGCCATCTCATATTCTGCCTCAGCGGTTGAAGCCTATGGAATAGAACAGTGTAGGGTGTGGCAGGGGGTCATATTCCCACATCTATTGCACTAATGTTGATTTATTTACTTTACAGAAACAGTATGCGAACTTGAGAGTCAGTTGATGTGCGAATGTCGGCTGTGATGCAGTTAGGTGCCATGCCCTGTTCTCCCTGAAATGGCGGCTGCCGGACCTGTGAGGAGGGACAAGTGGAAATGAAGTAATTGCGCTGGCGTTGTGCGCCGTCGTGGTAGGCGGTCGATGACCACGGTGCAACTTTGCATTGGGTATCATTGGGCCCTATGGGTTCCAAGAGCCAGTGGCGATGTACGCCAGAGGTGACGGTACACACCGCTACAGACGTGACCACCATTTTCTATCTCTTTACTCACTTGCTACCTGACCTTCAACAGGAGAGGACCTACACTGCAAGTGCTGCTGTGACCTGTGTCTGGAAGCGACAATGGCTCATGTGTCTGGGGAAAGGGCCCCTGCCTTCACTGCAGAGGAGCTGGAGAAACTGGTGGATGGGGTCCTACCCCAGTATACATTACTCTACGGTCCTCCAGACAAACAGGTGAGTACACTGTGAGCATGATGCGTGGGCCATGAATGTACAGTGCTGTGTATGTAAGCCACATGTTGGGGGTGCTGAGGCGTCCTGGCCAGAGTGCAGCATGTGAGCTGGTCAATGTATGTGCGTCAGGGGATGGGTAGGAACTGGTGGGCAATGAGTCTGACGGTCCAGACAGGTGAATAATTCCCTTTTCTGCTGTCTTTTCCCTCCAGGTCAGCGCCCAGCAGAAAAAGGGTATTTGGCGTGCCATCGCCAAGGAGGTGGGGACCCTGGTGGTCTTTGACAACCGGCACCCACTGCTGTGAGAGATGGGAGGACCTGCGCCACTGGGCAAAGAAGATGGCAGAGGCCCAGCTGGGTCTGGCCTCCCAACGAGGAAGGGGTGCCCGTCGCACTATGACCCTCCTGATGTTCCGCATCCTGGCGGTGGTCTATTCGGGGTTAGATGGGCGCTTGAAGGCATCACAGCAGCCACAAGGGGGTGAGTACAGATTCTGAAAGCTGACTTTGCGCGCGTTAGGAGATACCTGGGTGGGGGATGTGGGTGCCCCTAGGCCAGGGCGAACATGGCAGGGTAGGTCCCTTGTTGAGCAGACTCTGGAGCACTCCTACCCCAATAGTGTAAGTGGCCATCTACTACTGGGCAGGGTCCTGTGGGTTTCTGGTGTGCAGATGCTGGAGTTAGGCATTGTACCCCACACGCTGGTGACTGTCTTAGTAAATGGTTGGGCATGGCCTAGTGCATAGGGCAGCTCCCTGTGGTGTTGCTGGCATTGACCAAGTGTTTCCCTGTCTCTTCCCCCCCTTTTTGTTTTGTCACCTTGTCCTTATGTGCATTAGCATCATCTGGTGGAGGAGCAGAGGCACCGGCGACGGAGGGAGCTGCATCCCACATGGGCCTGGAGGCTGAATCCACTGAGGGAGAGAGCACCAGTGGGATGGAGGGTGAGGGGAGCACCACGATGGGGACAGGAGGGTAGACCACAGACAGTGATTCCTCCTCCAATGGAAGCTCCCTGGCAGTGGCGACACCTCTGTGCCCACCCCAACAACAGGTACAGCTGCCACCCCTCCTACCAGCACCGCCCTCCCAGCAGTCTCTCAGAGTGTTTCCTGTGCCCGCTCACCCAAGAGGGTGGGCATCTCCTTCGCCCCAGGCATCTCAGGCCCTGCCCAAGTCAGCCCTGCTGCCCTCAGTGAGGAGGCTATTGACCTCCTGAGATCCCTCTCTGTTGGGCAGTCAACCATACTGAATGCCATCCAGGGTGTAGCAGGGCATGTGCAACAAACAAATGCATACCTGGAGGGCATTCACTCTGGAGTGGCGGCCCAACAGAGAGCATTTCAGGCTCTGGCCTCAGCACTGATGGCAGCCCTTGTCCCTGTGTCTAGCCTCCCCCCTCCAAATTCCTCTACCCAGACCCAATCCCCTCAACCCCAGCCTATCCCAAGCACACCTTCAGACCAAAATTCACCCAAATCACCACACAAAAGTGGCCCAGGCAAACATAAGCACTACACTTCATCTCACAGGCACTCACACAAGCACCATACCCATGCAAACACACCAACATCCACTGCCTCCACTGTGTCCCCCTCCTTCTCATTATCCACCTCCCTCCCAGTAGCGTCTACACTCACACCTGCATGCACTACATCTTCATCCACTATCTCCATCACCAGCACACCCATCACAACACGCCCCACATGAGAAGTCACCACCCCCACAACCATGCACACATCCCCTGTGTTCTCTCCCAGTGTGTCTGTGACCCCTCCTCCCAAAATACAGAAACGCAAGCACCCACCCACCCAACAGCCATCTACCTCACAACAGCAACCAGCCCAATGCGCCTTCACCCAAACTCAGCAGACAGACACCTCCTACAACCACTCCCTCTTCCTCCACTCCCAAACCATCTCCATCTTCCCATGCCAGTGTGTCTAAAAAACTTTTCCAGGCAAACATTGACCTCTTCCCTACCCCCCCGTCCTTCCCCTCGGGCCAGGGTGTCCAGATCCCAGGCCAGCAACTTAGCCACCAAGTCGGCGTCCGCTGTGGTACCTGCAACTCTCAGAGGATCAAAGGGGGCACCCGTCAGGCCAGCCAGTGTGCCACCGACCCCTGCAGAGGACCAAACCATTCCGCCACCTGCCAAGGTGAAGAAGGGGACAGCATGCAGCAAGGGCAAGGAGCACGACCCACCCAGCAAGGCCTCCTCCAAAACTCCAACTGCCAGAGTCAAGGTCCCAGCAGCATCTGCCAAGGTGAGCAAGGGGCAGAAAAGCCAAGCCAAGGCACCTCAGGCCTCGGAGGCTCCAGGTGAGGGCCTGGTGGCCACCATCAGAACCGACAGCCCTGGCACCTGTACCGCGGACAGCACAGTCAGTATCCCCACCGCAAGCACTGCCACCTGCACCGCCGCCTGCCCCACCGCTGCCACCACTACTGTCAGCAGCAGCATCCCCAGTGGGCAGGCGTCCGAGGATGCAGGAGACGGGCTGGTGCCTCCGTCCACCACTGGCAGCACCGACACCTGCACCACGGGCAGCACCGCCAGCATCCCCGCCGCAAGCACTGCCACCTTCACCGCTGACATTAGGACCACTACCAGCAGCAGCAGCCCCAGTGTGCATCCGTCCGAGGCTGCAGGAGATGGCCTGGAGCCTCCCACCACCAACGGAAGCACCTCCACTAGCACCGGCACTACCACCAGTTTGCAGCCTTAGTCGCCGCAGGATGGAGTCTGGCCCTGCCTCCATGGAGTATCATGCTACCTCGTCCCTGCAAATCTCATGCCTCAGACACCCAGGTGAGGGAATGTGAACTGCCACACCCCAAGTGCTGCATCACTGGCCACAAAGCCCCCTCCAGAACCAGTAGAGATATGCATCCACTCACCCCCTCCTTGGCAGGATGAAGCACACTGGGCACAGAGCCAGCTCCAGAACCAATGGAGATATGCATCCACTCACCCAATCCTTGGCAGGATGAAGCACACTGGGCACAAAGTCCCCTCCAGAACCAGTGGAGATAGGCATACACTAACCCCCTTCTTGGCAGGATGAAGCACACTGGGCACAAAGCCCCCTCCAGAACCAGTGGAGATATGCATCCACTCACCCAATCCTTGGCAGGATGAAGCACACTGGGCATCAAGCCCCCTCCAGAACCAGTGGAGAAGCCATCCACTTGAGAGACTGTGGCCTTGCACTCCCCAGGACCAAGCAGTGGGCATCCTACCCACTTTAGAGACTTGATAAACTGTGGCTTTGCGCTCCCCAGGACCAAGCAGTGGACAACCCACCCACTTGAGAGACTGTGGCTTTGCACTCCCCAGGACCAAGCAGTGGGCAACCCACCCTCTTGAGAGACTGTGGCTTTGCACTCCCCAGGACCTAGCAGTGGGCAACCCACCCACTTGAGAGACTTGAGAGACTGGCTTTGCACTCCTCAGGACCTGGCAGTGGGCATGGAGCCCCCTCGAGGAGCAGTGGCGTTATTCCATCTTCCGGCAGAGATGCCCCCCTTCCCCATCCCCCTGAGATGCCTGTGTGTTTTCGACCTGATGCCCCTGCAGTGTTTTCCCAGTATTGAGGCAGGAGTCAAGTGTGGGCTTGGCCCATGATTTTTGCCCCAGTGGGCCACAGACATTTGCAAAGGACAATGTACGGCCTTCTGTACATATAATTTTTTAAAATATTTGTGTATACTGTGTTTCTACTCGTTACGTATATCTGCCTATTTCTAAAATATCACTGATTTCACTCAATTCCTTTTCTCCTTGCGTTCTTCCAGGGGGTAATGGGGTGTAAATGTACTGTTGTTGCATGTGTTTGTGTGTATGGTGTTGTGGGTGAGGGTGGGGGTGTAGCGTGTTGCTCGTGTGTGTCTCTCTCTCTTTCCTTCCCTCTTCCCCTGTGTGCTGGGTGCAGTACTCACTGTGGTCGTCGCTGCCGCCTTTGATATTTCCTAGTGTATGAGGAGGTAGACCAGCATGGGCAGGACCTGTAACTCGGGCTCCATGGCGTCCTGGTTCTTCGTTGAGTGTCGAGAGGTGAGTGGTTTCCCTTCAGTGTACTGTTTCCGCCGTGCTTTTGATGGCGTTGGTACCGCCCCGGAAAAGCTGGCAGATTGGCGGGTTGTAATGGGGTGGGTACTACATTGACTTCTGCCTGTCTGTTGGCGGTGACCGCCTGTTGGCGGTATTACCGCCGCTTTAACACCGACCGCCAGGGTTGTAATAAGGGCCTTTGTTTTTTTGCAAAAATTTCTGATTTTTTAAAAACTTTTTTGGTGTTTGTGTTTTTTTAAAAACTGGCTCTAAGACAAAACACCAAACGAAGAAACTAAGAAACAACATGCTTCATCTTGAAAAAACTTCAAAAGTAAGTTTAACTATAAAAAGGAAAACTAGCAACAGTGGTTGCCAATGGGGTGGAAAAATTCAGCCACAGATGAGACCTTTCCAGCGAGTAAAACATGGTATTTGAAAAGTAGGCAACTGTTATTCCCAGGTCTGGAGAAACAGATGGCAGAGTTATTGAAACTGAAGACTGTGCCTCAGCAGGGGTTGAAGCAGATGGACCTTTTATCTCTTGCAGGATTCTGTTATATGCCCTTTCATGGATCGTCTTGAGGTGCTTCCAACATGGAATACTTCTTGGAGGTCCCACGTGAAAGTTGCTTCTTGCAGATGTTACATGTGACATATTTAGCTGTCCCCTTCTTTTTACCAGTCCTGATGGTGAAGTGTCTCCACACTTCACTTTCCTTCATTGTAGGAGGTGCAACTTTCTCTTCCTCCATGCTGGGATTCTCTGGATTTTCTGATGCTGAAGAAATAACGCCATTCTTGTGAGAAAAAAGTTGGAAAGGAAAACACCCAAAGGAAGACCTCTTCAAAACAGCACTGCTCTCTCCAGAGGGTTTAAAGTTGAAATAAACACTGTAGGGTGTGGCTGCAACAGTTATAGGGTGTTATAGGGTGGTCCACAAACAACCAATGAAATGAGGGTATTTCTCTTTCATCAATGGGTGGATCCAGGGCTCCCTTCATGGAGCCGCGGATTCCGATAACACATAAAATCAAATTTTTAAGTACAAAACAACTATAGGAGTAGTGATAAATACTTACATATAGGTTCAGCTTGACTCCAATATAAAAATACGTCTCTATATAGCAAAACTAACTTTAGAAAAAAAAATCTTTAGAGCCATGGTTCTGGAACTGTGGTTTTGGTCCAATCGTGTGATCAGACCAAAAACCATAAAGTATGTCTCTCTACGTTTTCAAGCACTGTGAATTATAATAATAATAATAATAATAATAATAATAATAAATGAAACATATTTATATTTAATGTATTAATACTTATTAGAGTTAGAAACTATGTATTCTGTAGTATCATACATACTTAGCAACTCATACAGTCACTGTCATATGAAGACAAAACCAATTCCCTACTTACTGATTAAAATAATCCGTCATTTAAACATGTTTCCAGCCTAATAGTGCTGAACATTCATGTGGAGATTTCCTGTAATTTATACTTTTAATTATTTAACCCATTTAATAAGAGTTATACTTCTATTTTAATAGATGAAACTTGCACATGAGGAATATTATGCACAGTTATACAGCACAATACCCAGTGAATAGAAGGTAACATTTGAGTTGCTGAGTTTAAGTGTCTGGTGCCAATAACCTATATATATATATATATATATATATATATATATATATATATATATATATATATATATATATGTGTGTGTGTGTGTGTGTGTGTCTGTGTATGCCACAAATATTGCTTCTTCTGCTGGGAATCCCTCCGTAAATCCCCCCATAAAAAAGATCAGTCACGGCCACAGTGTCATGCAACAGTGAAGCATTTATTTAGAAAACGCCAACCAAACTCCTGACGCATTTTGGATACAGCATCTTCTTGACTACAGTATACATATATATATATAAATATATATATATATATATATATATGTATATATATATACAGATATATACAAATGCATATGTATGTTTGTAAGTAACATCAAAGATAATTAAAAAAAATATTAACAACAAAATTATTTTAAAACATTAAAAATAGGCTAATAGCTAAACACTCTAAATGTTTCTACAATAATACTTTCTAATTCTACTCCAATACTTATATATATTCTAAAAATGCACTACATCAACCCTCCTCCCCCTTGCCATCCAACAACAGTAATATCTACAACACATTCAATAACCTAATCATAAGAAACCTATATAACTATTTGTTAAAACATTTTATTTTCTGCATATACTAAAATGTTAGCCTCCTTCCACTAATGCACACATCTATAATCTACAAATGTTCATATTATAAATATGTGCAAAACTAGCCCTGCACTAATTTTAGAGCTATCCTGAACTCTGTACTAATTTGCAAAGCACACACCATATAAAAATGAACACAATTTTAAAATTTGCAAAGCATTTTTATACACTTTTATCTTGATGTTACAATCTAAAGTGCCTCCTGACACCTATATAATAAATGAATGGTTTGATTAACTGTTTGCTAATTTTGTTTAAATACATATTTTTTTTTTCTATAAAAGATTGTTTTGTTGTACAAGTCTAAATAGTTGCAGTCCATTGTTCATCTTCATTTGTGTTTGATGAGATCTTTTATTTCAATTGTTGTTGTTTGTGGCTATTGACCTCCAATTGTTTGACTCACATCTGTGGCTTGTAGTTTGGATGTTGGCAGGATGCCGGATGTCTGTGGAGAGTTATTTCAGTGCTAGTGCACTTCTGCCTCATCGTTTTTCAGTTTTCCCAAGTTCAAAAAGTTTTTAGATTTTTCAGAAGCCACAAGCAATTTTAAGCACATGCTCATATCTTGCCTTTGGTGCTGCATATTATTTCTTTTCACTTTTATTCATATTTCTGATGTGTAGAATGAACATAAATATAAATTAGCAAAATTATTTAAAAAAATTAGATACATTGAAACGCTTGACAATCTTGAAAATATTATTAACCATTTATTATATTTCAAAAAAATATAAACTAGTACTCTATTCATTATTAGGTTCACAAGCTGTTTATTTTCAAAATGTCATATGAAAAATTCTCATATCATTGTTAAACAGAGTAACCTATCTACATTTAAATATTATATAAAATAAAAAAGCAAAATATGTTCATGATGTAAACATATTTTATTGCATTTTTGAGCTAGAACAAGCACAACTCTCAAGGTACAGGAATATTGCACCACCTGGGTAGATTTATAGTTTATAATGCTATGTTACATTGTACAGTCTCTATTAATCATAATGTTAAGCAGGGTGATAGCATATGATCTTGAGAAGTACCTTACAAGTACAAACAACAGTCCACCCCACCTTATACCTCTTTCTCCCGCCGAGCTCCCCATCGGCCCCCTTATGTTACTATGTGATGTTTGGCCCTTCTCCTATCCATGAGCACATCTCCAACCAGGTCAAATCTGGCTCATGCTCCCCGGGTGCCAAGTGTTATGCCAGCAATGTGCAGTCGTTTATGTATCATCTGGTGCAGGAGTGTCAAGTGGGGAATCTTGTTCTGGGTCAGTTAGAAAGTCTATCAGGTGCCTATGCTTGGGCCTCTTCCACTGATCCTCTGCCTCATCTTGCTTCACTGAGTACAACTGCACTCTCATATCCTACCCACTTGGTGAGTTCCTCTTTCCATTTAGACAGTTTAGGTCCCCTGGCAGATTTTCAATTTGTTGTTATCTCTCTTTTTGCTAAAGTCAAAGCTAAATCTATGAACCTGGTGGTCTCTTATGCTTCGAGGGTCTTGGAAATCCTCACAACAAACATACTACTGGGGCGTGCAGGATTTCTCGCTGTGTCATGTCATTAATGCAGGCCACTGCTTCCCTCGAGTATTCCTCTAGGATTGTGCAGGACCATACCATATGGAACACCTCCACCCCTTTTTGGCCGCAGCATGGGCAGGTTGCAACTTTGGTAAAAAGTTATCAATGTGAATCTTGCATTACTAGTCACAGTGTATGTGTCATAAGGATTCTGTCCCAGTCAGTGTCCGCTATCAGCTGTGAGATATCTCTTTCCAATCGTTCCAGCAGTATTCCCAATGACATGGTAAGACCATGTCATCTTTCTTGATAGAGACAGGTTACTGCTTTAAAGCAGCCTGAAATAGTGCATAGCATTTGGCATTCTTTATGGTGTGGAGGTTCTGTTAGCTCCTTTCCCCAGTGGTCCATCAGTGTCGCCCTTACTGCGTGGTGTCATAAGGAGTGATCCCTTGGTACATCAAAGGTAGCAGAAAAGTCTTCAAATGTCAATAATTCCCCATTACTATATAGGTCACGCACTCTGCTCACTCCAAATGTGGAGCACTTATCTATAGCCTGTAGGGCAGGACTCTGTGCTATTTGTTCTAGGCACCTGTTTTGGGAGGTCGGACAAATATGGTACCACTGTCTGGGTGTGTTGGAGGGTCTGTCTCCAGCAGTGATGGATGACTCCCAGTTCAGTGTTGCCATTCCTAAGGGGGTGCCCAGGGTCCAGGAGGATCTGGTAGAGAATCCTGAGGCATGGTTTTGTCCTCTTTTTGGTGTCCCTGTGCTGTCCTTTAGAATAAAGCCATTGGGTGAATCACTGGAATGGTGCCACCAGGAAGTACGTCTCCATGTCTGGTACTGCCAGCCCTCCATTCTCAGTGGGACATTGTAGTTTAGTTAGTGTCATTCTCCTTCAGCCCGCACCCCATATGTGTTCTGTCAGCAGGGAGTCCAATTTCCTAAAGGTCTTACTAGGTATGATGATGGGCAATGTGGAGAAGAAATCTAACAGTCTGGAAAGGGCAATCATCTTAGTTATTGAAATTCTACCCGCTACTGATAGCGTTAAGGTCTTCCAAAAATCCGCATTACTCCTCAGGTTCTGCACTGTGGTCCCCACGTTGTCCTCTAATCGGTCTACAGGATCATGGTATATTCGGACCCCAAAATATTTCAGGCATGTTTCCTCCCAGGTAAAAGCTCTCAGGTTCTGTGGTTGCGGTGCTGTCCTGCATAGGGGAAAAAGGCTAGATTTTTGCCATTTGATTTTGAGGCTGGATACTCCACATAGTGCCCTAGGAGGTTTGGCCAATTCAGCATCAACATCATTCAGAAATAATAACATATCATTCACATATAGGACAGCGTGGTGTGTTACTCCTCAGATTGTCAACCCCTAGTGTGCCAAGCCAGACCTTGCTCTACTAGCCAGTGCTTCTACTGCAATGGTGAACAGTGATGGGGTAAGTGAGTAACCTTGTCTGGTTCCACTCTTCACTTAATGTGCCTCTGATACCTGTCTCCCTTTTCAGACCCTGGCCGTGGGGCTAGAGTACAAGAGTTTCACCCATCAAATAAACCCGGCTCCTAGACCCATCTTTGCCATCATCCAGTATGGGAAATCCCACCAGAGGCTATCAAAGGCCTTCTCAATGTCTGTTGCCACAATCACTGCATCAGTGTTATTGGTGGGGTGTGCATCGAGGATCTCAGACAGCTAACAAATATTCTGAGCTGTATGCACCCAGGAATAAAGCCAGTTTGATCCTCCTGGATCAGAGCAGTCATCTTTGGGAGGAGTCGGTGCCAAGTATCCTACTTAAAATTGTATAATCTATATTAAGCACCTATTGGGTGGAATGCACACAAATCCTAAGGTGGTCATCCTGGTTTTAGCAGGAGGACTACTGTGGCTTCCCGGGTAGTTGCGGGTAGATGTCCTGCCTTCCGAGCCTCTGCATATAGCTCTACCAGTCTGGGGGCTAATCCTTCATTGTATGATGTGTAGAACTCCACTGGAAGGCCGTCTGTGCCAGGGATTTTTATCTCGAGCCATCGATTGAACTGCTGCCCTCACCTCCAGTAGCATTATATAATCTCCCAGACCTTCTGCTCCTTCCTGTGTGATAATAGGGAGTCCCACAGGGTCAAGGAAAACGTGTACATGCTGGAGAGCTGTCTCAGACACATATAATCTTTCTTAATATTCTTTACATTATTCATTTATAGCCCCCTGTGCAGAAAAGCGCTCTACAGACCCTGAGTTCACTTCCAACATAACAGAAACCCTAATGGAAGAGTTGGCCTGCCAGGCCAGTAAGGTCCCAGCTTTATCCTGTTCCGCATGAGCTCTGGTCAAAGCACCTGAGTTGTTCTGGGCACACCGCCACGTCCTCTTTCTTTGTCAAGCAACTGTTGCTTCAGAGCTGGGTTTTCAGGTCTTGCGACCTCCAAACCAAGAAGTGCCCCTTCGTGGTGAGGCAAACTAAGGTTATGATGTTACATAAATGTGCACATTTCACCCTACTTATAACACTTGCTCTCAGATTTAATCACATTTTGTTTTACTTTTTATTGGGTACAGTCCAAAGGTAAAATAAATTTTGGGATTTGCTAAGCCCCAAAAAGGTCATTCATGTAACTTTGTGTCGTTTAGTAAATACAGTCATGCAGAGCAGAACACTACCTTGTCTTACTTTCCTTTATGAAGCCATGGCATGGGTGGAGCATGCATGCTCCTGCTCGCTTGCATCAGCTCAAGTATTTTGTATCAATCACAAGTTGGTAACCTGGGTTTCCCTCAAAATGTTGTTATAATGAGGATACCTTTAGAAATGTGTCCTTTTTACTTTCTTGTGGCATGTGTGCTTCATTGTGCATCACACATACAAAGAGGATTGAAGTTCATAGGAATTGATTTCTTGCAGGAAGGTGTTCCTTCCTGCAAATAAATTATTCTGAACTCAACTCAGGCAACCTTGTTTTGTGGTACAAAGGCGCATGCATTGGTGCTAGTTTGCCACTACTGTATGCTACAAGAAAGCATAACTGCCCGATATCCTAAGAGAGTTTGCACATTTCTGCTCTCTGACTTTCACACAACACAGCACATCACCTTCCTAACATCGATGGATTGTGTTATAATTGGTTTCACTATTCTTAGTGCCACGTAATGTATCATTATTTGAAACATAATTACAAATCAGAAAAATCAGAAAAATTACTTGCTAACATGATGCACATAAAAACTTAAAATGTGCATTCACATCCCGACTAACACTAGTTTTAAAAGTCACACTTTGATGATACTTGCTACACCCTCATAAACATAATCGCCCTTTGTGTAATTGAATGCAGACCAGAGGATTTTCAAGTGAATCAACAACAAGAAATAATCAACATATATTAATGCTCAAAAATGTGTAATCTATCACAAATTTTATGTAGCATAAACTGGAATAAACACCCTCACACAAAACCCACACCAAGTCACGATTACGATCAACATAAACATGATAAAAAGTCATAGAAATCCAGTTTGTCATACCCTCCTGTGTAAAGATACACACGATGCAGTGTGAAATATAAAATGTATTAAGGTCAATCGCCCAGAAACCCGTTTGACATGCCATTATTACAAAGACCCTGATTTTGCACCTCAACTGTATGGCCTTATCTGCATACAATTCATCAGATGCCAGAAACAATCTGAAATTGTTGGCTTGCTTTGCGTCCACCTGTCGCACAGCCACACACACATCATAATCCACATCGCAATTCTCACAATTCCCATAAATAATTTAAGCTATATAATTTGTATACATCTGTTAGAGTGCTTACTTACTTCTCTTTTTTGTCTTGTGTGCCACTTTACTCAATATACAAATGAAGTTAAAAGTAAGAAATTTGTAAAAATACATTTTCATAAGGTAACCGTTAGTCAAGTTTTGATTTCATGCACGTCATAATTCCACTTCCATTATATATAAAGGGTTGCAGGTTTGCAAGTAAACATCCCAAACAGAAAGGCCTCAGATACAAAGAATAAAATGAACATTGTATTATAATTTTCATAATATTCATCTAGGCACCTGTGTTAGCATGTTGTATAACACGTTTCTGGTTGGAAGGTGTAGTATCATGTATTAGAAAATTCATAAAGTAGATTTATTGCACATGAGTTGTTCTGCCCATATTTCCTAAGACTTCGCGCAATGCTTGGCTGCAAATCAATTTGATGTGCTGTGTTGAGGGAACAGGAGACCGATTCCCCATATTTAGTAAGATATGTCGCTGTTCATCTCTCTCCCTGACTTCCTCATTAGGCACACTTGTGCTGCCTAGTGCCAACACAGACCATGATGCAAGAGTGCCTGCGATTTTGTCAGTATATATTTTGGACAGGAAGGGGTACATTACTTCCTCCACCTTCCTCGCCCAAGTGCTTACTGATGGAGTTCTCTCTCATTTCTTAGAACATTCACAAGAAAACTAACATAATGTCTGCCTCCCAATTCCTAACTGCGCAGGATATTAGCGGTTAGGCTCTAACTCACTTCCTATTTTCTGTTGTTGCAGATGCAATCAAGATAGTGTGTTCATTGTTTAAAATGATTATGTTTAGGTAGCCAGTCTCCATATAGTGGCCCATTATAGTTTTAGATATCTCTATCCTCACAAATGATTTGCATCACGCTTGGTCAGGAATGTGACAAGGCAGCCAGGAGGCCTATGCTGCAGTAACACAGCTTCTATAAAGATTTTTTGATTAGCCCAAGTGTGACTTTATCAACCAGTTAAATGTTGGTGTTGGCCAATATTCAACACTGAGAAGGTGTATAAAGGCCCCTTTGGTGCTCTCCACCAGTGTTAGGGGGTCATTACAACCCTGGCGGACGGTGTTAAAGCAGCGGAAATACCGCAAACAGGCCGGCGGACAAAAAAAGGGAATTATGACCCTGGCGGAAACCGCCAACAAAGACAGCCACTTTAACACTTCGCCCGCCACGGTGGCACAGACAAGCAGCGCGGCGGTCACCGGCAACAGACAGGCGGAAGACAATGTACCGCCCACAGTATTACAACCCGCCAATCCGCCACCTTTTCCGGGGTGGATTCACTGTGGATAAAAACACGGCGGAAACAGCTTTTTCTATGGGAAAACGCTCACCTGAACATATCCCACGAGGAACGAGGAATCCATGGAGCCGGAACTCCAAATACTCCCTGCCCTTGTGTTTCTGCTCCTCTACGACCAACAGCTATGTAGGCGCCGCAGACAACGGTGAGTACTGCACCTACGACATGGGGGAGGGGGGAGGCAAAAGTTAGGGGGACACCCACCAAACACCCCCACCCCCACCCTCGCATATTACAACATACACACCAATGCATTCTCAAAAAATCACAGTAACAACCCACAATCCCCCCGGAAGAATGAATACACAAAGCAAAAATCGGTCAAATAATGTAATGTGCCAATACACATGTCATACAAAAATATACAGATATATATTTGAAAATCAGTCATAATTATATACAAGACGAAAAGTAGTGCAGATATGTACATAACAATGTCCGTGCACCAACAGTCCAAAAATGCATGGGCGAGGCCCACTAACGATACCTGACCACAATCGGAGAGAACACTGCCGGGGCATCAGACAGAAATACTACAGGCACCTCAGGGGGAAGGGAAGGGGGGGCACCTCAGCTGGATGACTGCAAAGCCAGATCCACGACGGGGCTCCATGCCCATTTATGCCATCCTGGGAAGTGCAAAGCCACAGTCTCTCAAGTCTATACAGTGGGTGGTTTGCCCACTGTGCCATCCTGGGGAGTGCAAAGCCACAGTCTCTCAAGTCTATACAGTGGGTGGTTTGCCCACTGTTCAATCCTGGGGAGTGCAAAGCCACAGTCTCTCAAGTTGAAGCAGGTCTCTACTGGTACTGGGGGGGACTGGTGCCCAGACTGGATGAGTCTCCCCTTGAAAGGTCGTGTCCTGTCACTGTCCCAGCTGCACATGGGACAAGGATGCCTGATGTGGCGGTCCTTTCATTCCTACCCGGTGCATTGCCCTGTTCAGCGGTGCTTTGCCATGGCGGTCTTTGCCCTGTTCAGCGGTGCTTTGCCATGGCGGTCTTTGCCCTGTTCAGCGGTGCTTTGCCATGGCGGTTCAGGACTGTTCAGCGGTGCTTTGCCATGGCGGTCTTTGCCCTGTTCAGCGGTGCTTTGCCATGGCGGTCTTTGCCCTGTTCAGCGGTGCTTTGCCATGGCGGTTCAGGACTGTTCAGCGGTGCTTTGCCATGGCGGTCTTTGCCCTGTTCACCGGTGCTTTGCATGGCGGTCTTTGCCCTGTTCAGCGGTGCTTTGCCACGGCGGTCTTTGCCCTGTTCAACGGTGCTTTGCCATGGCAGTTCAGGACTGTTCAGCGGTGCTTTGCCATGGCGGTTCTGATAAGGACATTGGTGTGTGGCATGACGTTCTCTACACTGGACATTGGTGTGTGGCATGATGTCTTCTACACTGGACATTGGTGTGTGGCATGACGTTTCATCATTGCCCAGCGGGGCTGTGGCAGCCGGGGCCCTCCAGGGCACTGACTCTGGCGGTGGTCTCCTGACCAGTGACGATACTTGGGCCCTCCTGGGCTGTGACTCCGGCGGTGGTCTCCTGACCAGTGACGATACTTGGGCCCTCCTGGGCTGTGACTCCGGCGGTGGTCTCCTGACCAGTGACGATACTTGGGCCCTCCTGGCCTGTGATTCCGGCGGTGGTCTCCTGACCAGTGACAATACTTGGGCCCTCCTGGGCTGTGACTCCGGCGGTGGTCTCCTGACCAGTGACGATACTTGGGCCCTCCTGGGCTGTGACTCCGGCGGTGGTCTACTGACCAGTGACGATACTTGGGCCCTCCTGGGCTGTGACTCCGGCGGTGGTCTCCTGACCAGTGACGATACTTGGGCCCTCCTGGGCTGTGACCTCTGGCGGTGGTCTCTGGACCAGTAACGACGGTGCTGGCGGTTGTGTCTCGACCGCCGGAAATGATGGTGCACTTCTCCGCCGTGACACTCACAACAGACTGGGGAGACTTCCTCTGGCCCTTCCCCACCTTTGGTGGAGTCACAGCTGACTCTCCAATCCCCTTGGAACCCATGTCAGTTGTTTTCCCACCAGGAGTCTTAACACGGTCCCGTCGTCCACTCTCCAATTTTGGAGCCTTTACAGGGGGTGGGCTGCCAGTGCCTTGGCTCCGGGTCCTACTGCCTGCCCTGGTGGCCGGTGCACTCCAAAAACCTTGAACTGGCACCACTGGTATTGGAGGCTTTTTGGCTGAGGCGCTACGATGGGACTGATGAATTGGAGATGGGGGGGTGGGGGCAAAAAGGTCAACTTTACAGAGGGACGGTTTTTGACGAACACTGGGATGGGTAGCTGGAGGGGGTCTGGGAGTGGAGGAAGAGGAGGTGGTTGTCGGAGGTGTTACTTTGTGTGTTTTGGGTCCAGGTGCAGGTACTGGAGGCTGTGGTGAGGTGGATGGATGTTGGGTGAGTGATTGCCGGCGTTTGTGTACTTTGGGAGGGGGTGTCACAGACACACTGGGAGAGGACACAGGGGACGTGTAAATGGCAGTGGAGGTGGTGAGTGCAGGTGAGCGGCTTGTGGTGCTGGGTGTCCTGGTGCGATTCATGGTGCCTGTAGATGTGGTGCATGCAGGTGTGTGTGTAGACGAGACTGGGAGGGAGGAGGGAGAAGAGGAGGAGGGGGACACAGTCGAGGCAGTGGATGTTGTTGTGTCTGTATGTGGCTGAGGCTTGCGTGAGTGCCTGTGGTGTGTGTGGTGCCTATGTTTGCTTGAGCTACTTAGGTGTGTTGACTTGTGTGCATGCTGGTCTGTAGGTGTGCTTGGGATGGGATGGGGTACAGGAGATTGGGTCTGGGTAGAGGAAGTTGGAGGGGGGAGGCTAGACACAGGGACAATGGCTGCCATCAGTGCTGAGGCCAAAGATTGCAGGGTTCGCTGAAGGACAGCCTGACCAGAATGAATGCCCTCCAGGAATGCATTACCGTGTTGCAACTCTCGTTCTACACCCTGGATGGCATTCACAATGGTAGACTGCCCAACAGTGAGTGACCTGAGGAGGTCAATGGCCTCCTCACTGAGGGCAGCTGGGGTGACTGGGGCAGGGCCTGAGGTGCCTGGGGCGAAGGTGATGCCCACCCTCCTGGGTGAGCGGGCACGGGGCGAACGCTGAGGGGCTGCTGGGAGGGCGGTGCTGGTAGGGGAGGTGGCGGCTGTACCTGTAGAGGTGGGGGGCACAGATGGTGCCGCCACCACAAGGGAGCCCACATCGTCGAACGAGTCCGTGTCGCTGCTTGGTGATCCAGTGGGCGATGTGAAGCGCCCCTCGTCCTCCGTCCCACTGGTGCATTCAGAGTCCGTGGTGTGGCCCTCCATGGCCATGTGGGATGCAGCTCCCTCGTGCTCCGGTGCCACTGTACGTCCGCCTGTTGATGCTGATGTACAAAAGGACAGGGAGAGCAGAAAAAGGGGGGGAGACAGAAGAAAGAGGGTTTTAGTGCATGGCATACCGCTACCGTTGGCGGACAAAACAAACGCAGCTGCCCCCTGCATTACGCCGTGCTCCTGCCCTCTGCACATACAATTTCTGGGATATGGCCTATATGGCAATTGTGGACATCTGCGCACATGGATGCCACAGGGGCAACTATACCTCGACTTGGCACTCTGCTGAGGTGGGGTAGAGTGCCACATGGCCTACATTACGGAGGGGCCTTGCCTACCTAACTCGCCCTGGCCTAGGGACACCCACAGCCCACCTCCCCCACCCAGACACCTCCACTGCACGCAAAGTCCGCAGAATGAGGTTGTACTCACCCCGTTGTGTCTGCTGTGATGCCCTCAAGCGCCCATCCAACTCCGGGTAGGCCACCGCCAGGATCCGGAACATCAGGGGGGTCATGGTGCGACGGGCACCCCTCCCACGTTGGGAGGCCATCCCCAGCTGAGCCTCCGCCGTCTTCTTGCTGCAGCGGCGAATGTCCTCCCATCTCTTACTGCAGTGGGTGCCCCGTCTCTGGTGGGCCCCCAGGGTCCGGACCTCCTTGGCGATGGCATGCCAAATGTCCCTCTTCTGGTGGGCTCTGACCTACATGACATGCACAAGGAAAGAGGACCAGTCATTACCAAATGCATCGTCGTTGTGAGTGGCCCCCTCCCTACTCTGGCCATGTGGCCCATTCATTCCCATGCATTAATGTTCTATGAACTTATAGAAGCCTAATTATTCAACACCCATCCAGATACAAACGACCGTTAGCCAGCTCTTCTAGATAAACATAATGAATTTATTAGCGATAGAATAGAAAGACATGTACATGGAGGATGCTCTGTACTAGTGTACACGAACAGCCCAATACAAGGAAGTAATACACGATCTTTTATAGTATTAAACCACAAACATAATTCAACGTCTTATTGGTTCTTTGGCATTGATGTATGATTGACGTATGACTACTTCTCCATTATGGCTGAAGGTAGTTTTTCCTATCA
This sequence comes from Pleurodeles waltl, assembly GCF_031143425.1. NCBI lineage: Eukaryota > Metazoa > Chordata > Amphibia > Caudata > Salamandridae > Pleurodeles > Pleurodeles waltl. The sequence goes on from NC_090436.1 coordinate 715,049,224, forward strand.
TACCATATATAGTAACAAAAAGCATAGAAAAGGATTTTACACAAGGTGGCCTACGTGCCTAATATCACATGGTCCATCTTGTGACAGAACTTGAAAACATCACGTACTCAGACTGGTACTTTCCAGAAGGGAGATTGCTTCAGCTAGCATGCAATGACGATGATATTTCATGATTGCTGTTCAGAGAGCAAGCCTTGCAACATAATGCGTTCCTAGCAGTAGCGAATTACATTTGTAGGCCTCTTTACTTAATGATAGGCCTGTGCAGAGATTGTCATTGTGTATCACAGGGGCCACCAGGCATAGCATACCTAAGAACTGTAAAATGCGATTCCACAAACTCTGCCCCCTTCCCTCTTCCAACCAGCCCTCTCCACCCAGGCCTAGCCCATACAACGTGCTCCCTGTGTACTAACCTGTTGGTCTGGAGGACCGTAGAGTAGCGTGTATTGGGGGAGGACCCCGTCTACCAGTTTCTCCAACTCCTGTGCAGTGAAGGCAGGGGCCCTTTCCCCAGACGCAGCAGCCATCGTCGCTTCCAGAGCGAGGTCACAGCAGCACTTGCAGTGTAGGTCCTCTCCTGTCGAAGGTCAGGTATCTAGTGATTGAACAGATAGAAAATGGCGGTGACGTCCGCGGCGGTGCGCATCATCACCGCCAGCGCACCTGTTCATTGGCTCCTGGGACCCATAGGGTCCAATGTTAACCAATGCAGCATTGCGCCGCGGTCTACGACCGCCTACCGCGATGGTGTGCAACGCCAGCACAGTTAACCCACAATCCCATTGTCCCACTTTAGAGGTCAGGCAGCCGCCATTTCTGGGGCCCACATGGCTTCATTTCCTACTGCGTCACACATAGCTAGGCCTACACTCAACACACATACAGGAAGGGTTTTGTGAGTGGTGTAGTCTTGTGTGTGACTGTGGGTACATACCTGGAGGAATAATGACTGGTTCTTCGCTGTTGTCCTTCGTAGGCACCTGTCTGCTGGGACATATGAGAAGATGGCGGAATCCTCCGGTGTACCGACCGCTGGTGGACCTGTTGACGATGGAAGAGCGACATGTCATCGTCACCTACCGGTTTGACCGTGCCACAATCCAGGAACTGTGTACCCAGTTGGAGCCAGACCTGATGTCACCAATCCGCCATCCGACTGGAATCCCCCCTGACGTGCAGGTGCTGTCAGTGCTCCATTTCCTTGCAAGTGGGTCTTTTCAGACAACTGTGGCCATGGCATCAGGGATGTCCCAGCCTATGTTTTCCAACGTGTTGTCCAGAGTGTTGTCTGCCCTGCTGAAACACGTAAGGAGATACATCATTTTCCCCGAGGTGGACGATTTGTCTACAGTGAAATGTGACTTCTATGCCCTTGGACATATCCCCAACGTCATAGGTGCTTGCTATTGATGAGACCCATGTAGCTCTGGTCCCCCTCCCCACAGGAGTGAACAGGTGTACAGAAACAGGAAGAGTTATCATTCCATGAATGTTCAGATGGTCTGTTTGGCAGACCAGTACATCTCCCAGGTAAATGCTATGTTCCCTGGCTCAGTGCATGACGCCTACATCCTGCGGAATAGCAGCATCCCTGATATGATGGGTCAACTCCAGAGGCACCGTGTAGGGCTATTGGGGGACTCTGGTTACCCCAACCTGTCCTGGCTATTGACCTCAGTGAGGAATCCCAGGACCAGGGCAGAGGAACGCTACAATGAGGCCCATGGGCGGACTAGGAGGGTGATCGAACGCACCTTCGGCCTCCTGAAGGCCAGGTTCAGGTGCCTCCATATGACAGGTGGATCCCTATTCTACTCACCGAAGAAGGTGTGCGACATCATCATCGCCTGCTCCATGCTCCATAATTTGGCTTTGCGACGCCAGGTGCCTTTTCTGCAGGAGGATGATCCAGATGACGGTATGGTAGCAGCTGTGGAGTCTGTGGAGCCTGTGGACAGTGATAAGGATGAAGCTGAGGAAGAAGACAACGACAACAGGGAGTCAGTCATACAGCAATATTTCCAGTGAGACACAGGTGAGAACATTTTCATTTTTACCATTACATTAACTTTCACACGTCTACCTCTTTCCTGTTTTTCGATTTAAATCACTATTTGGTAACTGAGTTGTACCATCCCATTACGGTTTCACAGGTGTGGTTACCTACGTGTTAACTGCTTGTATCCTTCAAGGGCTTGTGATGTGTGACATAGGTATGTTAGCTTTACAATGGTACACCCATTATGACACTGTCATTGATAATAAATTTTTACTAAATCACAGACTGACTCCAGATTGTTTTGTGTTTCAAGGGTGTTTATTGAAGTGCTCAGAAATGGGAGGGGGTTGTAAAATGATGATGGGTGATGGCGGATGAATGTCCATGGCAGAGTCCAGTCTATTAGTCTCACAGGTGAACTGCCCATCTGGGCATAGGAAGTGGAGCAGGGGCAGTTAAAGTATGGACAGGGTAACAAAGTGGGACAGTGGGGTGACAATCAGGGTGGTCTCATTTCCTGGCGGGGTCTTGCCATCTTGCTCTGTCCTGTTCCTGGATCTCAGGGACCGCTTGCGTGGTGGTTGTCCGTCTGCAGGGGGTGGGGTGCTGGTGGGTTGGTCCTGTGGCGGGGCGTCCTGTCCACTAGCACCGGTGGAGGTGGTGGGCAGTTCATCGTCCATGCTAGTGTCAGGGGCCCCTTCGAGTGCCACGGTGTCCCTCAAGGTCTGCTGTATGTCCTTCAGCACCCCTACGATGGTGCCCAGGGCGGAGCTGATGGTCCTGAGCTCCTCCCTGAACCCCAAATACAGTTGGTCCTGCAGGCGCAGGGTCTCCTGCAACTTGTCCAGGACCGTCGCCATCGTCTCCTGGGAGTGGTGGTATGCTCCCATGATGGAGGAGAGGGCCTCGTGGAGAGTGGGTTCCCTTGGCCTGTCCGCCCCCTGTCGCACAGCAGCCCACCCAGTTCCCCTGTGTTCCTGTGCCTCCGTCCCCTGGACCGTGTGCCCACTACCACTTCCCCCAGGTCCCTGTTGTTGTTGGGGTGGTGGGTTACCCTGGGTGCCCTGTAGTGGTGGACACACCGCTGATTGACCTGTCCTGGGTAGGGAGGTTTGGGCCCGCTGGGTGGGTGCTGTGCTGGTGTTACCAGAGGGTGGAAGGTCGGTGTTGGGCTGTGCCTGTGCAAGGGGAACCGACTGTCCCGAGGCCCACGATGGTCCAGGCTGGTCATCAGGATCCAGAAGGGCAGAGCTGCTATCGTCACTGTGGGCCTCTTCTGGGGGTGAAGTGGTGTTGTCTGGACCCTCTGGTGTGGTGACGGTCCTTCGGGTTTCTGCAGGGGCATAAGAGCATGATTATTGCATGTTTGTGTGTAATGGTGTGCAATGGGTGGGTGTTTGTGTACCCCAGTGCAAGCATTCCTGTGTGTGGGTTTGTGTGGTGATGGTTGGGGGGGGTGTACTGGGTATGTGCAGTGGGCATGCTTTAGTGATGGGTGTCCATGCTTAGTTGTGTCATGCAGGGCATGTTGTTAGTTGTGGGGGAGGAGGTGGGGGTCCGCCGCCAGTCCGCTGTACCGCGATGTTGTGCCTGGAGACCGTTGAACGCACCTTCCCCCGTAGGTCGTTCCACCTCTTCCTGATGTCCTCCCTATTTCTTCGGTGCTGTCCCACGGCGTTCACCCTGTCCACTATTCTGCGCCATAACTCCATCTTCCTGGCTATTGATGTGTGCTGTACCTGTGAGCCAAATAGCTGTGGCTCTACCCGGACGATTTCCTCCACCATGACCCTGAGCTCCTGCTCAGAGAAGCGGGGGTGTCTTTGGCGTGCCATGGGGTGGTGTGGGTGATGTGTGGGGTGGTGTATGTGGTGATGGTTGTGGTGAGTGTAGTGGTGTGTGGTGTTTTGTGCGTGGATGTTGTGTGGGTGATGGTGTTGTGTGCCTCTGTGTAGTGGGGTTGTCTATTCTGTGCTCTCTCTCTGTCGCCTTCGTCTCTAATTTTTGGTAGTAGGGGTTTGAGGGTGATGTGGGTGTGTGGGAGTGGTGTTTGTATGTGTGTCAGGCGTGTGTATTTGAAATTGTCCAATGTGGCGGTGTTTTGGAGATGTGTGTGTATTTTGAGCGTGGCGGTGTGTACCGCCAATGGAATACCGCGGTTGAAAGACCGCCGCGTGGATTCGTGGGTCGTAATAGCATGGGCGTGTTTCTGTTGGCGTGGAGGATTTGTTTCCGCCAGTTTATCACTGACCTTTGGTGTGGCGGTATTGTGTGGGTGTCTGAATTTCGGCGGATTCCAAGATGTGTGTCATAATAGCTGTGGCGGAATTCCGCGGCCGCAGCGGTGTATTGGCGGTCTTCTGCACGGCGGTAAGCGCCTTTTACCGCCAATGTTGTAATGACCCCCTTAGTCCTTTATTTCATTTTATCCATAGGCTGCTCAGGAAGAGCTTCCCAAGCAGCCTTTTTTTTTTTGTGTACTTGGGAGATTTTATGAAAAAAAAGTACAGGGTTGGTGTCTACCACTCTGGGAGGTAGGTGGGGTACTTAACCTTGAAATGCCCCACTCGTAGGGGGGCAGACAGCTCACTAGATGCCAGGGAATTTTTTTTAAAAACTAAGAAAATGTAGGGGTGGGGGATTGCCCACTATGGCCATGACTATGCCCCCATCATTAAAGGGCAATTTCTGTCCCTCCTCAGCTGTGGGTGTGGGCAATTACCCCCCATTCACCCCTCCCCTTCCCCCAGGGAGCAGAACATCCGCTAGACGCCAGGGACTACGTTTATGCACTGTTTGTTTGAGGGAGCGGCCCCTCTGGGCATGAGCCCAGGCTCTTCCCAACTCCTCAACCCAATAGACTTTCTGCCCCATGGGATGTTAATAGGGATATTCACCCTGAATGAGCTCCCTGAGGCTGAGGGGGCAGAAAGCCCACCAAAGACCAGGGATGTCAAAGCAGAGCCAAAACAAACAAAAGAAGGGGGAGGCCTATCATGGTAACGAGCCATACCCCACCTCAGAAGGGGTAATAGTGTCTTTCTGCCTCTCTTTGGGCAGGTAGGTGGCTTCTCTCAGTTGGGGAGGTTGCCCCAAGTATGTCCCCCTGGGAGGGTAAAAAGTCTACCCGACACCAGGCATTTTGCAATTGGGCCAAAAGAAAGTGGTGTGGGTGTCTGGTTTATCCCCTTTGGCATTGGATTGTGACCAATGCCAGAGTGCAACACCTACACCACTTAATTTTACCCCACAGCCAAAACCCCTGGTGTCAGGAGGACTTTCTTATTTGGTGCAACCACTCCCAACTGGGACCAACCTCCTATCTGCCTCATTTGCCAATGCCAATTTTTCTGCCTGGCCCATGGCCAGACAGATGGGTTGCCTTCTATTTGTCCATGAGGGGGGAAGAACATCTACTACAAACCAGGGAACTCAAAATGGGGCCAAAACTAAAAAAGGAGGGTGCAGCCTACCCTGGCATCGAGGCATGCTCCTGCCCCAGAAGAGGCAATAGTGTCTTTCTACCCTCCTGAGAGCAGGTAGGAGGTTTGTCACAACTGGGGAAAATGTCCTAAATCTGCATCGTGGGGGTGAGGTAAAAAGTCCACCTGACATCAGAGATTTTGCCTTTGGCACAAATAAAAGTGGGGCAAGTGTTGCACTCTGGCATTGGCCATGCCTCCATCCCAAAAGGAGACTAGTTTTTTTGCCCTCTCAGGTCAGACAGGAGTTTTACCCCCAATATGCTGATGGAAAGGCAGAAAGTCGTCCACTGTATGGTAGGATTTTTGTTTAAAAAATAATTAGGTGGGTCTGACCCATTCTAACTTCCGGCCCCACCCTCACCCCTAAATCTGCAACAGTCTTTCTGCACTCCTGCGGAATAAAAAGTCCCACCCCAATGGCAAGTAAGAGGATGGGTTTTTTTTGGGGGTGTTGTTTTTATGAATGGGCCAGGAGAGTGTGGCTAACTCCCACTTTTGTGCTTGGGTAGGCTACCACCTGGGAAACCTACCAGATCCAGACAGTTCTGTAAACTAGTCACCCGGGGGAGTGCAGGGTGGTGTGCTTTGAGTTGATCCCACAAAATTGTCTTGCCCACAATACCCTGTAAACCTCAAACATTGATTAAAAGCACACAATTTCCTCACATTTCTGTGAAAAAAACATCTGGAAACTTCTGGAATCTGCAAGGAGCCACAAATTCCCTACTAACCTGAGTTCCCCCATGTCCCCCGATAAGAATGATATCTCACTTGTGTTGGTGGGATAGACCAAGACACTAAAGGCCCTAAAGTGCTACATTGATAGACAAGCAATAGGGGTAGCTGCAGTATTTGGGTCCGTGCTGTGGCGCCACCTATGCAAGCATACAAACCATAGACATTTTTGAAAGCTATACAACAAGATTATTCCATGGTGGTGTGCCTTGAATGGATCTCATGAGGTTTCCTTATCCACAGTACCCTGCAAACCTCAAACTTTGCCTGACATCACGCATTTTCCTTAAACTTTTGTGATGCAAACTTCCGTAATTCGCAGGAACCCACAAGTTGAGGAAAACCTTGAGGGAGCTCCACATATTACCCCTTGCTGAAGTAAAAAATGAGTTTACTTTCAGAAATCTATAGCTTTCCTGGATCCCCATGGGTTTCATGCTGGTTTCTACTACAAGGTAAAAGTAGTTTGAAAGCGCAAAAAATAGGAAAAAAGCTAAAAATTAGGTTTTATGATTCAGATCGGCATGTTCCTGAAACTTGGGAAGATGGTTACTTTAGCACAGCAAACAATTCATTGATTCTATTTTTAGGGAAAAAACTGTCTATTTTATCCAGACAATTAATTCCTATTTTTCCCAATAAACTCAAAATCTAGCTTTATTTTGCTTATTTTCTCGGTCGCCTCCATGGGAATCCACAAACCCTGGGTACTTTTAGACTCCCTAGGATGCTGGAAAAAAGGATTCATTTTTGGTGAGGATACCTTATGTGGAAAAAGGTTTTGGAGCCATAAGCGCAAATTACACCAAATAGTAAAAAAAGGGCTCAGTATTGGTGGGCTGGAAGCCCCAGGAGTTAAGGGGTTAATGTCACATGAGGTGAGGCAGGGCCTTAAATGCTTTCCTTTTATGCTGTTCCTGTTATTCTTTGTGGGTTTTGATAGTCAGGCAACTATTCCTGAAGAAAGTGATTCATCCTCACTTCCATGTGTGTCACAATAAAGGCTAAGGCAACCTCGAAAAGGAAGTATACAGAGCCTACTGTTCAAGAGGAAGAAGCAGAGCAGACATTTTTAGAGCACAAAGCAATCTTTATGGATGCCATTCAATAGATGATTTAGAGTGTAGTTGAAACTAAGAAAACTTTTATAATGAGAAGGGGCTCCGTTGTGAAAAATCAAAAGACTATTTACAATGATGATGAAACTCAGGCTTATGTTGATGATGTGGACATTAAGGGCTGTTTTGTTCAGGGTCAGGAGCAGGCTGAAATATTACAGCATTTAAGGCAGAATCTGGCCCTACCAGAATTGATTTCTCCAGTGTGGTAGACTTTTTGCCGTTATCATTGTTCAGAACTTGAATCACTCCCAGTCCATACAACAATTAGAAAGGTGCTAATGCCAGAGTAGGACATGCAACATCTTTTTTTATTGTTCCAAAGGTACACATTGTGTACACATTGTGGAATAATTCATGCCTACAATGAGAATAGACTTAGGGGTTTATTATTTCGGAGGAAGCAGTGCTGAGGCAGTGTATGAAAAACTAAATAAGTTATTAAAAGGTCTTATGCAGGTTCAAATTTAGCAGGTATAAGCAGCACCTAAGCAATTTATACTATTCGGCTTTCCAATGTTTGAGAAAAACATTCATAATGACATAGATTAATCTCCAATACTGCATCATTGAGCAAGATGTGTGCCATACTTCCGATGTTTCCTTTGATTAATTGGGGCCAGTAGCATCAACATCAGAAGCTGGAGTAGTGGACAGAAGCCACTTATGTTTGGGTTAAGGCACTGCTGATGCATCTTTTCTTCACCTCAGTTAGGCCCTTTGGTGCTGAGCTTGAGGAGCTTCTATACAAATCTGGGGTAGATTGTAAACTGCTGTAAACAGTGCGTTCAGCCTTCATAGGGAGAGGACCTCCATACAAAATAGATTTTTGACATGTTTGATCCATGAGAAGGACAGCTCACCCCTTTCAAGGGAGATGTGGCTAGGGGAACCCCATTTCTGATAAATCCCAGACCCATTCAAACATGACTACTATTCCTACAACTCCTCAAAAAAACGGACTATCCTGACATAAATCAGAAACCAGCTGAGGGCCTGTTATCTTTTTTTTAAAGTGACATTTTGGAAAGTACATGCCAGAAATATAGGCCTTGGATATTTTCTCTTGAGGCTATCAAGTGCACTTCACTCAAGACCGATAGGAAGTCTTTCTTCGTATCCTTTTGCCTCAAGACTGTATTTAAAGGTACCAGTGATGGAGGATTGTAAAGGAAATTGTTGTTATTTGGCAATATTTCTGATACAAAATTTGTCCAGGGGGTTCAGACCACTTCAAAACGTAAGACATACCCATTCTTTTATTTCTTGTCAGACATTCAAATGATACAAGGAGAGGGGCCTCATGGTGTCAATCACCTTGATATATGCCTACCTTAATGTGCCAGTGAATGTATTATTATACTAATTCCTATAGTTTTGTATTCAGGAGAATTAATATCATTCCTTTCACACAAAAGTTCCTTTCTGAGATTCAGGAAAATCATGACTGGGTATTATTCTTAGGCCACTACTGGGCTTGCATGGATTTGTTTCCATATGGCCACAGGTTTATTATGTATTTGCAATTCGACCATAACCCTTGAAGTTTTCAATCCTAGATCAAGCAAAATTGTGGAGGATACATCTGGGGGTTTTGAACATGTGCTGTTAAACCTCGTATCTCCAGGGTGTTCTATGGAGTTTGCAGAAGATATACAACATTCCAGAGGACTAGCACCCTTAAAGCATTTTAACAAACATTGGGATGCTTTCAGTTAATGGTGCAATGTCAGGATTCTTTGCCCTGTCTCTTGTAATCCGACAAGGGTGTTGGGTTATTTTTGTTTTTGTTTTGGCTTGTGACTGGTTGTATTTACACTTAGAAGCCAGTGGGCAACAAGCTATATTTTTATGTTTTGCCTGGTTGCTTTTGGGGATTAATAAAGAGAGTTTTTATTCCAAACACCACTTATCCAGTTTCCTAGTCCATCTTGGAATCCCCCCGTGAGAGGGCGCCACCCCCTACTGTGACCCCAGTGGACATCCAAGACCCCGGGCCACCAGGTGAGTGCCCCGGGGGGACGGACAGAAGGAAAAACGCCAACGAATCCCAAAGAGCGTGATGGCCGTAAGAGGGAGGAGACACGCAGAGGAGGGTGTGCCGGCCAGAGTAGTGGAGAGGCTGTCCAGAGAGAGGCAAAAGGAGAGGAACGACAGAACGAGAAGACGCATGAAGAAAGAGAGAGGCAAGAAGAAGACCACCGCGAAGACGGGAAAATGCCAGTGCATCGGAAGGTGAACCCACCACCTTCCGGCCAAAGGAGCTGGGGACCATCGAGAGGAGGCCACGGAGAGGAACACAACACGTAAAGAAGCCCAGAGACCCGGCACACTCCAGGAGGGACGTGGCTTTGTCAGGTATGGTCCCGGTTGCGGGATAAGTTTTTCCCCTTTTTGAGGAAGGCTGGATCTGGGGAAGAGGTGGAGAAGCCGGGTGGGTATTGCTGGTCACAAGGGGTCTCGAACAGGGAGTCGTAAGACCCTATTCAGAGTCATAAAAGAGGTTATTGGGAACATGCTGTTTGCTCTGGCACAAGATACCTATATATATATATATATATATATATACATATGCATATATATATATATATATATATATATATATATATACATATACATATATATATATATATATATATATATAGATATATATATATATCTATATCTATATATATATATATATATATATATATATATAGATATATAACGTCACCAGGTGTGCACAATATCCACCCTCCACCATCACGACCCCCTTGCATGGATAAACCTGCAAGAAAAAAAAAGAAAACACTTACCTGAGTTGGTTCCTCTGTTCTCTTGTTCCCATGACCATGGGGACGGAGGCACGGTGAAGACTAGAGAAGGACGTGGAAAAGAACAAGAGAAACATAACCGTGAACCACAACTTACAGGGAACCCTGGGACAAAGATAAAAGAAAATAAGAAACAGACGCTGAGCTAAGACCCAAGATGTCCCATACTAGCTCCTAATTGTTTTTTTCTCCATTTTTTTTGTTTATGTATTGTGAGACCCAGAACAACACTCAAAGTGTGACCAATCCAGAGGTCGTAATAAACGTAGTTTGACTTAACAGAACGACTACCTGGCCTGTTTATACACCATCAAAGACATGTAGAGTAGGGATACCACACGGACCCTACTACATCCCCTTTATTTTTAAGGGTCCCTCAATCTCCTCTCTCTCATTCCTTAGAAACAGTGTGATCCTAAGATGCTACCTACCATACACAACACGTTTTCTGATTACTATTTGTTTTGGCCCAATGATTGGGGAATTATTTGCTTTATTGTGCTCTAACCTTTATTTTAACTTTGTTGCAAACAAGTTGTTTTTAAGACCTGATCCATCTTTTGTAACTAATGTCTCATCTGCATTTTATGTATCACATTATTGTTATTACGTATTTATTTATAATCAGTCTAGCTGGTTGTGGTTTTAATCTGTCTGCTTCAACCCTGATCCAATGGTGAAAAACCACCATTCTCACAGCTTATGCCTCAAATGGTAAAACTCTGTAGGAGGCAGTTCTTGGAAGATACTCTTGGGCAATGGATACTTCATGTGATTTTTAAAATGAGTTGCTATGAAGGACATTTGTGCCAAAGACACATGGCATTTCCCTACACATTTAAGACTGACAACAGAGTAAAAGTAGGTGAGTATTCACATTCTTGATTCATTGATTGAATTGTGTTTCTACTAAGTATAAAATTAATACATTCAAGAGTATTGTTGAAACCTTTCAGTGTGTGTTTTATTGGCTAATTCAAATCTTCTTGTGCATGAACTCCATCAGTAAATACTGAGACAAGGAAACCTTAAGTTGTAGCAATGAATATTACTGGTAAGTTACCAGGTGAATGTTGCACAATAAATATAATTTATGGAATATTCATCATTGTATGTGTGCTGCTGAATACAGCAAACATAACATAGTAGATGCATATGAACACCCATGCACCACTCATGGAACCACTCATGCACTGCTGGCAAAAGGTAACATAAAACAGAGCTACGAGCAACGTTGTGTTACTTTGTATTTACTAATCAGTGCCAGGCTACACAAATAAACTTTATGAGGCTTACAAAATTGTAAACTTCATTTTTTGTTGGGACTGTGCAAAAACAGTAAGGCATTTACAACACAGTTTAATATGAAATATGCCCCTCTTTTCCAATGAATACAAATTTGTAATAAGCATAATTATCTTTGGGTAATTGACAAGTAATGTTGTTTTGGTAATTTACTATCATAATACCAGAGGCTTGTAATAAAAAAAAAATCCAATAAAATCACATTTTAAAAAATACATAGTCGTGTGTTGAATATATACATATAACATTTTTCAGACACACCAGCAGGACTGCTAAAGGAGAAAGTTTACTGATCAACAAAAGGATGGTGTCCACCTAAAATTATTAAGCATCCACATCTCAAATGATTTTAAAATAAAACACTTTTTTGGTTCATCTCAAATATACTGACGATTTAAGGATGACAATATCAATGATTTCAATCAACATCTTATCCTAAAAAACACACACACATCCCAAAAATTGTTTATGAAAACTCATTCAAATTGGGCCCACATTGCAAAATAATTATTACCTGAAATGCTGCATAATGTATTACAAATATATATTTTGTATGCTCTTATAAGCAAAGCAACACAATACATTTAAAATATCATTAGTTTTAAAATATATTATTAGTCAGATGTGTGGTGAGACTGGGCCAGCAATCTCAAGGCCAAGATGGTTGAGCAAGTCAGCTTTCCTAGAAACAACATCTGTGTTGAAGCTGCTGGACTGTCTGTTGCAAAAGACTCAATGGCTTAAAACTTTTGAGTAGTAGCTCCCACTGCATTTGCCTTTCCCTGAATGGGTAACCATGGCTTAGTCCACCGCCAACAGCTTCACTTGAGTGAGTACATTATAAGCCAAATTAAGGCACATATCTCCCGCTTACCAGAATTAGAAACCTGCTCCCCTCAGACATATTCCTAATATCCTAAAATTTGACACCACAACAAAGCCCTAAATTGCCCCAAATGCACACAGTTGAACAAACAAAATTACAAATTCACTATACAAAACTAAACTGTAAAAATTACTATATAATGACTAAAAGAAACACAACCACTACTACAATAGTCACATAATCACAGCACAACCAGCTCAATATTGACTAAACACTCTCTACACTCAAAAAGAACATTAAATCAGTAACACATCAAAGAAAAAGTGAAAATAGTATGCCAGGACATACACACCCTTTCCGTCATTTCTGGGGTGCGTTATGATGATTTGGATAGTAGTGTGTGACCTTTCCCATGTAATGCCAGAGAATCAGTAGATTTGTGATGTTGATTTGTGAAAAGTGACACATTGTATGAAAATCATTTACAAACAAATGGAAATGTTGGAAAATACATTTAAAAAAATAGTATTACACAGGGTGTGTTTAATTCTTACACTAACATTTTATATTTGTATAAACAACTTTCAAAAGTTTATAAATAGTATAAAATAATGTATATTTAATATAAATATGCAAGCATGTAAAATACAAATTAAATAAAAAACATTTGTGAGATGTTTTAAAAACATTTTTAAACAAAACAGTATAACATAATAAACATTATAACAAATAAAATGGTATGTCAAGAACATTCATACAAAATGTGTTTTTAAAATTCTAAATTAGAAAATCAAAACACTTACAATGTATTTCATTTCATTTAAGTTTTGGAGTTCAAATTTTGCAAGTAATGGAGACATAAAGGGACTCATTATGAGTTGGCTGGTGAAGAGAACCCCCAAATTATGGCTTTGGCAGTGGTGCACACAGAATCCTGCCAAAGCACTGCCGGCACCACCAGTGTGGTCAGACCACCACGGTCTATTGGAGCCACCAACAGTCCGGTGAAGACCATGTTTCCACCAGACTCATTATGAGGTTGAACACCACCAACCTTTCCGCCGCAGTCAGACTGCCATGGAACACCAGGCAGAAACGAACAGTATGAAAGGAGATGCTCACCTCCAGGAAGCCATACCCGTCCGGAACCGCCAAGCAGCCACAACTAGATTTCATCCTGCTGCTCCTGCTCGCCGAAAGGCAACAGAATCATCGTCGACGAGGAAGACAACAACCGTAAGTACACACACTTGTCTGTTACAATTGAATATTGTTAAATTTTGTACAAGTACATAACATACTATAGGGAAGGGGTTGCAAGGGCTACACTCACACTTAATAGTACAGTGACACACACTCTCACATACAGCAACAAAGACACCCACACACAGCATGCACACTTCAGCCAGCACACATACCACACGTCAAGAACACAGTTACGCATGGCAATAGAGCACAGGCCCAGCCCCATACAACATACAACATACAAACTTGTAACAGCACCACAACCGCACAAATATAAACACATGTCAAACACTTACAACTGGTACTGGCCAAGGACTCGACAAAGATACAACATCAACCATCTGTGATGGAACACACACTATTACACCATCATACAACCTAGCAATCCACACACAGTACATCTGTTCTATCATGCTATGTACAATACACACAGACTCAAACAGTCAAAACACACAGTCACACAGCATAACAACAAACAGATATCAACATAAACACAACACAATACCATGACAAAAACATTTCTGCTACAAACACATGCCCATCACACAACACACACCCAATTCCTGGGGGACAAAAGCATTGCACACAACCTCACAGACTGCTCAAACAATACAGGAAGCACAGACAGCACACACACACAAACACAGACTCACTACCAATGACAGCCAAGAAAAGTCAAGCCTAGGAAAAGAAATGCAGGACAAAGATATAACCAGAAACACCAACAACTGGTTGGATTTAAAGGGAGAAATGTAAAAAATAAATAAGATTATCCAAGGCCATAGGCCAGTCCATAGTCCTTAAGAATGGCACCAAAGGCACATAATGTTGCCCCAACTTGACTCCTGACGGCTTGCAACCTCCACAGGCAGGGGCATCAAGGGGGCAGGCAGGGACCTCATGGATTCTTGAGGGGTGTTGGGGAGGGGAGGTTTGGGCTTAGGCTTGTGAGAAGGGGTTCGGCTTTGACGTGGGAGGGGGCTGAATTTTTTTTGTGGGGGGGAGGACTTATTTTTGGCAGGGAAGGGGCATGGGTGCTCGCAGGGGGAATAGTGGAGGCCTTAAAGGTGGAAGGGATGGCCTTGGGGAGGGTCCAAGAATGTTTAGGTGTGTCATGGGGGAAAGAGTGGGGAAAAGATCAAGTTCACAAAATAAAACTTTCTACAATACATGGGGAGGGTCATCGGAAGGGGGTTTGGGTGTGGAGGGTGAGAGAGTGGTTGTCTGACGTTTAGGTGTGGATGTCTTGGGTGCGTGTTTGTGAGAGGTATGCTTGTGGGTGGTGAGTGTCTGTTGGGTGGGTGAGTGAGGGTGCTTATGTGTCTTGTGCTGAGGAGGGGTGGAGGTGCTAGGGGATGCCGTGGTGGGTGGGTGGCTGTCTGTTGTGGTGGTGACTGCAGGTATGGTGGATGTTCTGCATGTTGGCATGTCAGTGGTTGTGGTGTCTGCAGGTGTGGTGACTGGGGTAGATGTCTGAGGGTCTGCTGGGGTGCAGTCTGTGGGTAAGATAGGTGTGGTGGCTGGATCAGTGAATGTTGGTGTGGTGTCTGCAGGTGTGTCAGGTGTTGTGTCTATGATGCTGAGGGTGAAGGGGGTGTCCAGGAAGGTTGTGACTGTTGCTGTGTCTGCAGGTGGATGTCGTCTGTGTGCATGCCAGTGATGTGTCTTGTGGAGCTTATGTTTGTGTGCGCTACCCTTGTCTGTTGAGATGGATGCATGCAAGTCTTATTGTGTGCTTTGACTGGATCAGGGAAGGGGGGATTCGGACTGGGAAGAGGAAGGTGGAGGGTCGGTAGATAAAGGGTGACTATTTGCTGTCAGTGTGGAGGTCAGAGCCTGCAAAGATCTCTGTAGGCCTGCCAGTGCACCATGAATGCCCTCCAGGCATGCATTGTGCTGCTGGATTTAAGTTGCCAGTCCCTGTATGACATTCGCAATGGTCGAAGGACCCACAGAGATTGACTTCAGGAGGTCAGTAGCCTCATCACTGAGGGCAGCAGGACTAACAGGGGCTGTGGCAGAGGTGCCTGTGGCACAGGAGATGCCCAACCTCTTGGATGGGTGGCCACGGCCAACTGGGTGAAGAGCTACAGGTGTTAGGACTCGCACCCACACAGGCATGCTTCTTGCTGCACCCTTACAAAATAAATCAGCATGTATGAATAACAGTGAAACATGTCATGAATGTGTTTACAGCACAGCACTTCTCTGTAACCTGTGAGGAAAACTACATTACATGTTTGTTTATATTGATAAAAGCAACTGTTGTCCCATTTGTGAACTGTGTGCCAAGTGGTTTATGGAGACATTGAATTCCTTCATATGAATCATCAGACATGTATGATGGCTCATCACCAGCATGTGTCTGGTGACTCAGCACCAGAATTCCTTCATATGAATCATCAGAAGTTATTGATGACTCATCACCAGTCTACAAATAGAACTGCCAAGGTGTTTTCTGTACTTGGCTTTGAGTCTTCCTTGGCTTGCAGGTGTTCCCAGTTCAGCTGGAGTTCTGTGATTCTTTCAGGAGGCGTCTTTTCAGTGCGAGGCTTCAACAGAGCTTCCCTCTCTGGAGCGGATTACTTTCACAGTGGCTGGAGAATTTATGAGCAGTATTCCGTCTTCCTCAAATAATCAAAACATTCCAGGAGAAGTCGGTTCATGAGTAATTTCCTTCTCGTCTCCCTGTTTTCAGCCTTTTTGAGGTTAGTGACCTTTTGGTGCATTATGAAAGACATTCGTCAATGCTGAGAAACCCGTGATACAAGGCTATTTTCCAAAGACAGCTTGAGAAGTATTTTTAAAAGCAGTATTGAAGTTAAGTGTTGTGAACTCCTGAAAGCATCGCGTGAACTTAAACATTTATTCTGATTGTTTTGGAGGGAGTCTATTGTGTGAAAACGAATAATTCATAAGTTTGATTTCATAACGATTTTGTTGTGAGTTACAAAAGCGCGCTTAATAGTTGAACAATCAAGTGCTAATAATTATTGTGACTTTGCTGAAAGACTCACTGATTGTCCAATCAAATGATAATAATTATTGTTATTTTGCTGAAAGACTCTGTGATATTTGTAGTTCTTTTGTATTTGATTTGTTTTTGGTCTTAGAATTCCTGTACAAAGCCCTGAGGCAACTTTCTTAGAACAACAGTGATGTTCCTTTGTGAACTAGTGTTTTGTTTCTCTTCCCTTCCAAAATCCCTGTTCCCTATCCCTTTCCCCCGGAGGCTATTCGCTCATTCCCTGTTTATTTCAGATACAAGAGAATAGTGTTTAGGGGTGCTACGCAGACAGTGAAATACTAGCGGGGCCCTCTTACGGGGGCCCCTGCAGTGCCCATGCCATTGGCATGGGCACTGCAGGGGCCCCCAGGGGCCCCACGACAATCCTTACCGCCATCCTGTTCCTGGCGGGCGAGCCGCCAGGAACAGGATGGCGGTAAGGATTGTCAGAATCCCCTCGGCGGCGCAGCGAGCTGCGCCGCCTTGGAGGATTCTTAGGGGCAGTGGAAAACCGGCGGGAGACCGCCGGTTTTCCCTTTCTGACCGCGGCCAAAGCGCCGCGGTCAGAATGCCCAAGGGAGCACCGCCGGCCTGTCGGCGGTGCTCCCGCCCCCGTTGGCCCTGGCGGTTCTCTACCGCCAGGGTCATAATGAGGCCCTTAGAGTCAAAACACATGTGATGCTAAAATGACAAGTACACCAACCAGGATGCAAGCAAAAGCCCTGGATACACTTACAATATTACTCATGTGTGTATATGAATTGCCACTCCTGCACCACAAAAGTGTCATTGCCAACATTAGGTTCCCAAACAGCCAGCTCTCTGTTGAGATATCCTTCACAGAAACAGCAGGTAAATTTAAGTATTTCCAATGTTGGTTCATGACTGAACCTTTCAATTGACACATGATGTTGACAAATATCTGTCAAGAATATAATTGTGAATAGGCTACCATTGCCTATGTATCATGCCTACAACAGTATGCCCAAGGACAATGCTGTGTAGCCACTTTCTACTAATAGAACATTAACATGGTAGTAACATTCCTAGCCTCTGACACAAATATATATGTGTACACATAGAATTGTGGCAAAGACTTAATGGTATCCAACATGCATATTGTTAACTCTAATAAAACATCACAAATGTCTATGTACATCCCTCACTTACCAAGGGGGATTAATTTGCAAGAGGTATGGAGATTTTAACCTTGTATGCCATGTGACTTGTCAGATGGACATCACAGTCTCACATCATGCTGTCACTTCTCAGATACTGTAAGAAAACTATTGATGACTTGATTATGTCTCACTCTATGTTGCACAAAGATGGGAATTTTGAGACATTGCAGAGGACAAGGACCTACACACTTTACCATCATTACACTGGGAGGAGTGACCTCTTGGTGGGAATTAACAATCACCAGGGTAGAAGAAGTTGTATAGTGGTACACATACGACACAGACATATGTCCACCACTGTATGCTATTTTACTGAGGGGGACAACATAGTTGAGTAATATGTTTAAAAATACATTTTTATGTGCACACCTGTTTACTATAGATGGCCACTGTACATCACTGTGTTCATAGGAGATGTGACACTTTGCACTTACCACATTGTCAGAGTTAAAAATCTGTAACATCACTCACTCACCTGGTAAAGGGACAAACACATGTTAGGTCTATACTTACCCCTTTGTGGCTGCTGTGCTGCCTTCAAACGCCCATCCAACTCAGGGTAGGCCACTGCCAAAATGCGGGACATTAGGGGGATCAGAGTCCTACGGGCACTCTGTCCTCATTGAGAGGACATCCCCAGCTGGGTGTCTGTGGTCTTCTAGGCCCAGCATCTCAGGTCCTCCCACCTCTTCTGACAGTGGGCACTCCGCTGGCTGTGGACCCCAAAGGTCTGCACTTTCTTGGTGATGGCATGCCAAATCCCCTTCTTCTGATAAACGTTGACCTGCATGGATGACAGACAAAAAAGTCTACATGTACCATAATAAAATAGGCAGAGTTACCAATGAGTTAGTACAGCAAGCCAAACACAGACTGTCTTGAACCTCCCTTCCACTAATAGATGAACATTTACAATGAGGGCATATGTGAGATGGAAACAGGCACATGTCATGCATCTCCAGCACCAGCAGTCATGTCATCACATGTGAAAATATGATTTTTCAGGAGGAATCTGGTATACCAATTCCACTAAACAGTGCGACAGTCACAAGGTGGTTCAGGGAACATACATCAAACACTTTCCACAATGTATCAGGACTCAAAATCTGGCACCAAACAAAATACATGCACAGAAAGTCACCCATTCTACCACAACCTTTACACCCTACAGATTTCAAAGACACTATTAGAAACATTGTCCATCAGCCTTTGCTTAGTATAACAAAGTATAGTTGAAATGATGAGACGTATGTTTACAAATAGTGCACTTACCTGTTCCTCTGGTGCACCATAGAGCTGTTCATACAGAGGTAGGACCTTCCCCACCAGCTTCTCCAGCTCCTCGGGTGAGAAGGCAGGGACACAGTAACCTGAAGGACGTGGCATGATTGCTCCCAAAGGTAGTACACAGCAGCTCAAGTCGTGGAGGTCTTGCTGGCAGCAGTGTCAGGAGTCAACTGAGAGATGCAGCATGAAATGGTGGTCACGTCTGCCATATAAGACACCTTCACAGCCGGCGGAGATCTCCATTGGCCCTAGACCGTCAAAGGCAGCAGTGTGTTCCAACGGCAACATCAAGAGCCGTAGTATCTGCCTACCGCCATGATAACTTCCGCTGGTGGACGTAAGTCATTTTGTAATGTCCAGTGCAGTAGGTCAGGCAGCTGCCATTTTAAGGACCTTGGATGGGCAGAGGGGTTAATTTAATGTTGTGTCACAAACTGTGAAACATATCTACGCCACAGTTTTCAGTGGTGGCTTTGATCAACTATGAATGAATATGGAGATTTAATAGACATGTTGTAATATTGATGTGATAAAAGTAATGTTTCATTAGTGGCATAGTCAGCACTCTCATGGCAATTAGATAGATGATATTTGTGCCAAGTAAATGTGGAATATGGTAAGAATGTCAATATCACAGAGACTTTTAGTGACATGCGTATCCTTTTTCAAGTCATTATTGCGGAAAGGGGATGAGATTACAGTAATGAGCCATTATTTCCCTAGGTATGTGCTGTGTACCATGTTTTTACTATATCACTTGGCATGTCTGAGGATTATGTGTGACATTTGTATCTTGACACTTGCAATGGACACAATGAGTGATAGACATACTTTATTGTTTTCTCTCACACAGTTGCCCTGGCATGAGAACAGGCAGACAATCTCCAGTGTACCGTCCACTAGCAGACCTGCAGACCATGAAGGATCGACATGTGATTCACACCTACCACCTGGATAGGCGGACAATTATGGATCTCTGTTGTCAGTTGGAGCCAGATCTGATGCCTGCCATTCGTCATCCCAATATCATACTACTCATTGTACAAGTCATGTCAGTGCTGCACTTCCTGGCCACAGGGTCCTTTCAAAATACCATGATCCTAACTGCAGGGATGTCCCAGCCTATGTTCAGTCTCTTCTTGAAGGCTGTACTCTCTGTACTGTTGAAACACGTGGACAGCTACATCCGATTTCCACAATGCGAAGATTTGGCCCATGTGAAGGCTGGTGTTTATGCTTTGGCACACATCCCACATGCAGTGGGAGCCATTGATGGTTCCCATGTATCCTTGTTTCCCCCATATGGCAATTAACAGGTGTATTGGAACAGGAAGTACTTACACTCTATAATGCCCAAGTCGTGTGTTTAGCGGACCTGTACATATCACACGTATGTGCAAGGTATCGGGGTTCAGTCCAAGATGCCTTCATCGTTCAGAATAGCAATATCCCACTGCTAATGACACAACTCTACACAGAGTGCCTGACTGGTTGGTAAGTCATATATGTCATGTGTGTCAGTATCTTATGTCTGCTGCCAAATGTTAGGATGTCGGAGACTTATGTTTGCACACACTAAACGATTCCTTACAGGGGATGCTGGCTACCCAAACTGTCGCTGGTTGTTGACATCGGTGAGGTACCCAAACACGCCAAGGGAGGTCTGCTTCAATGAGGCCCACGGAAGGACAAGGTGTGTTGTGGAGACGCCTTTTGGGCTCCTGAAGGCAAGATTCTGTTCCATTGATAAGTCTGTTGGAGCCCTCCTGTACTCACCCACCCAAGTGTGCTAAATCATTGTGGCCTGCTGCATGCTTCAAACCTCACCCTGAGATGATATATACCAGATGAGGGGGAGGCAGCAGTTCCACCAGGTGAGAATGCAGAACTGCCAAGTGAGGACAAGAATGACAGTGATGAGGATGAAGGTGGAGACATCCAGGCAGACCTCATCAATTAATACTTCAACTGACTGTAGGTATGTGTTGTTCTGTAAAATGATTGACTCATTGGAGTATTGGCGGGCTTAGAGATGTTTGAGAAAGGTCTTTGTATGACCATCGGACAAGTCATTAGTTGCTTAGCATTATATACCCCAGGTGTGTATGCAATGCAAAATAGTACATAGAGTTGTGAGTATTGTGATGATCTCCTTTTTTAATGTTTGTCACAGTGTACAATCAGCGTTTCCATTGTATTTGGGACATGTCTTTATAGGTCTTTATTACCATTACCTACCTATACCTTTCCTTTTACAATTTTACTTTGGATATATCTTCACAATGTCATCCTCATGTGGTCATTTCTGACTTGTGTCACTGGCAAGTGGGATTTGCAGGTTTGACACATGACGTGAACATGGATAGATCCAGGTACTGTATGGTATTATATTGGTGGTGTCTGAGTTCCATGCCCAGACTGTAAGGATGGTGGGATGGCAGTGTTCTATTCCACACAATAGACCTGTTTGCCATGTAATCTGGGTCCAGTGGTGTCATGTGTGTGGTCTGGTGTATATGACACATGTCATCTTGTGCATTCCATGACCTCAACCTTCTCATTGGTTTGATAATGGTACTATCTTACTTGAATATAGCTGTCACTGTGTTTCCGCATTGCAGGTCACTGTGCATGTGTGTCAAGACTGACATAGGTGAGTAGCATGCACGCAGATACCTGATCATGGTAAGTAGAAGGTTCCATGACTGGGGACATTTGTACTGACCTCTGTCTGCATCATGGAGTGTGGCCATTTGGGAGGTACCGTATGGTATGTGATAAGGCTTTAGCTGATGCCACATTGAACCAATCTGTTTGCCTATTTGGATAGACAAAGACTGACATGTCCTTAACTTCTGTAGTCTGTGGGGTGTTATATATTCACACATATGCTGAAGGACAAATTTGTGAAGATGTACTTCACTGTGAGATCATTGGCATGTTGTCAACTTATGTGTGGGAAAGTGCTATAAATGGGGATTAAAGATTTACCATTTGTATCATTGTGTATTAATTGAACCCAGATCCAACAGTATATGTGAGATGGGACTTAACTGATTTGGTACATTCGTGAACATCATGTGAAGGCAGCACATTTCACATATTATTGTTCAATATAGATGAAAAAGGACTCTCTAACATACATTATGGTTTAGTTATGTTTATTTACTACTGCACAGGTAAATGAAAGGAATGAGATCAAATCAAAATGTGTAAACAGTGAAGGGTTCAGTCATGGTGGATGTAATCATCAGGGTAGCTGCTACAACATTTGGAGTCTCAAGTCCAGTGACTTGTACCATTGGAAAAAGAGTTAACAGTGTGTATCAGTGACACACACGGGGAACCAATGAGTTGAAGAACACTTCCTGGCAGTAGTTAAAGTATTGGCATCTGCTCCTCCAGGACGTTTTGGTGGACATCCACGTTTGCGGGGAGTTATTCAGCTGCAGAGGCCAGGGTGTCTGTTCCATTGGCTGCCACAGATAATGAAACGGTTGATGCTACATGGCCAATAGAAGGGGTCTGCTAGTGTGGACATATTCTACTCCGGGTGGTGTTAATGTCTCTCAGCACCTCTGTTATTGCAGCCAGGTAGGCATTTTGGGCCTCCCACTGCCCCTCTGCAGCTGATTTATTTCCTCCTCATGGCAAGTACCTGGCCCATCACATCGTGGGACTGTTAGCAAGCTCCCAAGACTTGGGAAATGGTGTCCTGGCCGGTTGTATCCTTAGCAGCCTCAATCTGCTGGCCCACCCCATCCTTCCCACACACCCTACCCCCATGTGCCTGTGTCCTTGGAATAGTTTGCCCACTGCCACTGGTGCCAGGTCCTTCATTGTCTGGGTTTTCTAGTGGTGACTCTGGTACCTGTACTGGGGGGCAGATGATGGTAGTAACTGTCCTTCAGACACACGTTTGGGGGTGAATGGTTGCCTGGCATTTAGGAGCAACAGAGCTGGGATGGGTTGATGTAGGCAGGGTGAGGCTAACAGTTGTAGACAGGCCAGGTGTCCCAGATGGGCCAGAGTCGTCCTCATTGTCCTCACATCCAGGGGTGTTCTCCTCACTGAGGGCTCCATCCAGGGGGGAGGGGAGTGGCTTTTTTCAGTTGTGCTCCCCATGGTCTTAATAGCTAGGTTACCTGTTGAAGTAGTGGAACAGACTGTTACAGATTGTAATGCAACATGTGGTTTCAACTTTGGACAGATATATATGCTTTGTGCCATAAACAGTAAGGCTTTGCTTGATCCCCTGATATGACAGGTAAATCTGCTTTCAATTCTGGGGAGGAGCTTTATGGGATACAGAGGATTCCTATCTCACACACCATGCTACAGGATGTCAGAGTATCTTGCCAGTTGGATGTCTGTTGATAGACTCTTATTTTGTTGCACAATGTAAAGTGGAAACTGACCTGTCCATGAAATTAGGAATATTGCACCTGGCCATATGCATCAGTTTACTCCAAGTACAGCACACTTCATATATGTGTGTTCCTCCTAAGTGAGTATATTTCAATGGGTGATGAGAGGTAAATGGTCAGGTTAGCAGAGGACTCATTTGTAGCTGTGTGTTGGTGGCATTGTACTGGCAGACGCCCACAGCATTGCTGTCATTGCCCTAGACTACACAATTGTGGAGCATTCAGGTGGCTTTAGTCGATTGTTTAGTTGACATGCAAGGCTATTTTCATTATGGTACACTGTTTCGGTTTTTTCAAAGGAGGAACAGTGCCTGCTGGGAGTTGTAGTGCTGTCAGTCCCTGTACTACACACACCATACACAGACACTGTGGCCTCAGGTGAGTTTAGTTGACATGTGGGATGCCGGAGAGGGGTATTTGGACAGTTGGACACAAGGGTGGTGAGTTGGTTGGCTGTTACATTGTCAAAGGGTGATCAATGAGCATGCAAGACAGAACTTTTGGATTACATTATTGGTGTAGTGACTCACCAGACTCTACACTTCCAGGTATTCTTGTCAAGCCCTCAGGATGCAGGATGGCCAAGACCTTCTCCTCCCATGATGTGAACATTGGGGGAGGAGGTGGAGGCCCACTGCCAGTCTTGAGGACCGCCAGCTGGTGCCTCGCAGACATGGAACATACCTTCCCGCTGAGGTTGTTCCACCTCTTCCTAATGTCCTATCTTGTGCATGGATAGTTGCCTACAGAATACACCCTGTCGACTATTCTTTGCCACATCTCCATTTTCTTGGCAATAGAGGTTTTTGGATTTTGGCTGCAAATAGATGTGGCTCTGCTCTGATGATTTCATCCGCCATGACCCTCAACTTATTGTCTGTGAAGTGGGGATGTTTTTGTGAGTGCATGGTGGTGTGGACGACATGTAAAAGGCAAAAAGAAAAGGTAAGGAGGTGTGGGTGCTGTGTTGTGAGTAGGTGAAGAGTGGTGTCTGATGTGTGGAGAAAAAATGTGTGTGATGAGTATGATGTGCAAGTGTGGGGTGAGCGGTATTTTAAATGTGGAAGGGTGTTTATTCTATGGTTTTGTATTTTTAAATATCTCTCTGTCTTCTGTGTGTGTCATTCTGGTTGCAAAGGATTGTGGTGTGTGAAGAGGTGTGATTTATAGTGCAGTTTGTAGGTGTGTTGGGTGTGTAGATGTGTGTTAGGTGTGTGGAATTCAAACTACTCAATGTGGTGTAGTATATTACTGTGCTGACCGCCACGGTTTGCACCGCCATTGGTTTTCCACCATAAAAGAACTGCTATTGTGATTTGTGGGTCGTAGTAGGCTCGAAGAATCTTTCGCGGGCTGGTGGAGCTGGTGGTGAAACCACCTCTTTCCCGCCCACCTAAATCTTGGCAGTGTCTGGGTTTTGGCAGCCCCGGCTGTGTGACTCATAATACAGTGGTCTGGAAGACAGCTAATCTCGTAATGAGGCCTTAAATATTATGGGGGTCATTACAACATTGGCAGTAAAAGCCACTTACCACCGTGCAGAAGACCGCCAACACACCGCTGCGGCCGCGGAATTCCGCCACAGTCATTATGACCCACAGCTCGGAATCCGCCAAAATTTAGACACCTCCACAAGTCCGCCACACCAAAGGTCAGTGATAAACAGGCGAAAACAAAACCTCCACCGTCACGCCAACAGAAATACACCCACACTATCACAGCCCACAAATCCACGCGGCGGTCTTTCAACTGCGGTATTCCATTGGCGGTACACACCGCCGCGCTCAAAATACACACACATTTACAAAACACTATCACATTGGACAATTCGAAATACACACACCTGATACACATACACACACCACTCCCACACACCCAATACAATATAAAACACACACCCACATCACCCACAAATCCCTACTACCAAACATTTGAAAGAAGGCCAGAGACAGACACAACAATCTACAAACAAGCATCCACAGGCACTCAACACCATAACTCACACAACATCCACGCACCTCACACAACACACCACTAAATATCATCCCACACATCACAACACACACCAACCCACACATCACCCACACCACCCCATGGCACAGCAAAGACACCCCAGGTTCTCTAAAGAGGAGCTCAGGGTCATGTTGGAGGAAATCATCCGGGTAGAGCCACAGCTTTTCGGATCACAGGTGCAGCACACCTCCATAGCTAGGAAGATGGAGCTATGGCGAAGAATAGTGGACAGGGTCAACCCATTGGGACAATACCCAAGAAATAGGGATGACATCATGAAGAGGTGGAACGACCTACGGGGGAAGGTGCGTTCCGTGGTCTCAAGACACCACCTTGAAGGTCAGAGGACTGGCGGCGGACCCCCACCTCCTCCCCCACAACTAACAACATGGTAGGAGCAAGTCTTGGCTATTCTGCATCCTGAGGGCCTCGCAGGAGTTGCTGGAGGAATAGACTCTGGTAAGTCAAATCTTAACTATTACATCCCCCACCGTACCTGCATGCTATCACATACCCCCACCCTCGCCCTCACCCCCATCACTCAAACTCCTCACAAATGTCCCAACATCACAAACCACCCTTCCTAACACCAAGCCCTGAATGCAACACCAAAGCATGGATACCCATCACCAAAGCATGGTGTTGGAAGGTGGGTCATTAGTTGTGTGGCCTGCACAAGTAACGAGTCCGCACACGACCGCCACTGGAAACCAAACACCCCATTGTAGCGCTTGATTCTCATAGGGTAGCGTTGCAGAGCAGTCCAAGGCTTACTCAAGGGAGGTGGTGTGGGCTAGTAATCCCAATTCACAAGCATGACTCTCAATAAATGAATGTCCAGTCTGTGCTTTTTCTTTTCATAAAGTAAAAGTACATTTATTATTCACACACACTACTCAATACTATGCAACAATCTACAAATATATACAAAGTGATAGAATCACTCTGGGCAAACATTATGTAATCTCTCAGGTCTCCTCAAGAGAGAATATAATCCAACAATCCACATGGCAAAACAATCCCAGTGCCCCCCTTGCAACATTTGAACATTTTGACAGTATTCAACAGTACAGTGCAATGATGACACCTACATTTGTGATTAAATACTTCCATCTTGCCAAGAGGTGGCTGTCAGTATCATTATTCAAATTAGCATAATCAGGGAACATATGAGACCAAATTCTAGCATTATAACCATCAGGTTTACTTTAAGATTACTTTTGGATTACTCCTAATTAACCATAAAATAACAGTAGAATACATGGGGCCATACCAACCTACACCTTTGATAGGCACCGTTGTACAAACAGGAACAAAAGTTCACTGAAGCTTGTGCTTCAAATATCCATCCAACCCTTGAGGGGTTATTTCTCATGTGTCCCACCCTACCTAGGGTGGGACACCAACCGATGTTGGGGGGAGGCTGTGCTGCTCCTGCAGCTCCCCCTGTCTCCTGGTACTCTTTTGGTGGTGTCCCCATCTCCCTGGGACCACCACAGGCGTTTTGGGGGCTCAAATAGCAGCCCCCTGCCCAGCAAAGCATGCTGGGGCGGCTGCATAATTGATGAGCGGCTCTCCCGCTGCGCTGGGGAGAGCCGCTGTGCCCTTTTCCTCCTGCTTTCATCCTGGGGGTGCCGGTCCCACCCGGACACCACCCCACCACAGCGAGGACCCCTGGCCGCCCCCGCCGGCTCCCTGCACGGCCAGCACCTCCGGGTGCTGCCGCGGGAGCCGGCCTGCTGCATTGGAGTCAGACACAGGGAAGCTCGCGGCGGGGGAGTGCAGCGGCACTCCCCCTACCTCCTTGCGTCTTCGGGGCCCCGGGATGGGGTCCGGGGCCACACCTCCTCACAACAGGGAGCGCGACGGCACTCGCCGAAGTCGTCCTCTTCTCGGGGCCCCGGGATGGGGTCCGGGGCCCCTCTTCTCTTCGGTGGGGAGTGCGACGGCGCTCCCCCAGGCCCTCTTCTGCTTGGGCCCCGGGATGGGGTCCGGGGCCCCTGCTGCCAGACTTCCGCTTCAGCTGGATGTGCGCGATAGCGCACCCCCACTCCTGCCTCTTCACGGGGCCTCAGGATGGGGTCCGGGGCCCCATTTGGCCATCTTCACGGGGAGCGCGACGGCGCTCCCCGACTTTCCTTCTGCTGGGGGGTGCGCGACAGCCCCCCCATTCCTCATTCCTTCACGGGGAGCGCGACGGCGCTCCCCGGCTTGTCTTCGCCGCCGGGGGCCCGGGATGGGGTCCGGGGTCCCTTCCCACAGCGGCAGGGAGGAGCGCTACGGCGCTCCCCGTTTGAAAACAACAAAAATGAACCAGGCTTCACAGGGCCCCGGGATGTGGTCCGGGGCCCCTTCCTCTTCTGCGAGGCGGAGTGCGACGGCACCACCCTTGCTCCTCTTTCTCCTGGGCAGCCCCCAGGCCCTGGCCCACCCTGGGGGCACAGTCTCAAGCAGCTGCGGAGCTCCACGTGCTTCGCAGCTGCTTTCCCAAAGGTCAAATGTCGCCATCCTTTGTCCAGTGATATCTCGGGCCCCCAAGGGCCGATTTTCATCTTTCTTGTGTCGTTCCACTCCTGGTGACAAGCCCTTGCCACCAGGAGCACTCTCCTTAGGCCTCCTGGCCTGGAAGGGTCCCAGATCATCAGGGAGCCAGTCCCACTGACTCCCTGCGCCAATCTTTCCTCTGGGTTCCCTCTTTTCCTTCTGGGCAGCACGCTCTCCTTGCGCTAGCCCAGTCCTTCCCCAAACTAGTCCTCTGGGGGGGGAAAGGGGTCCAGCTTGCCTGGCCCTGGCATTCGCCTCGCTGGCCTGGAATCCTCCAGAGGCAGAGTCCCTGCCCCAAGGGCAGTCAGGAGGTTCTTCCTTCCAGTTGTCCATGACGCCCATCTGCAGTCCCAGTGTCCAGCAGTGAAGCACAGCCAAGAGAGAGAGCTCTCCCCTGTGCAGGACCTTTTAAGTGGGGGCGGAAGTGTCCAGCAGGTCTGCACCTCTGGCCTATCCAGATGTGCCACATCACTTCCTTGCCCCCGTCCCCTCCTTCTTGCACAGTCTTCTGGGATAGCTCAAGATGGCATCCTCCAGGAGTTAGTTGCCACATGTGCTCTGAAAGTCTCAGCCCCTCCTCCCTGACATTCCTCGCAGGGCTTCTCCAACCTGCTCCAGGCACAGAATGACAGCTGGCTGATTGATGCAAGGCCCTGCTCCAGCAACTGGACAGAGCAGTAATTGGCCCTAATCCTGAGCTGAGGCAGAGAAAGATGACATCCCTGGATGATCCATAAGTTGTACAACTATGCTCCTGTAACCTACTGCATCATTCTTTTCTTACAGGTTACAGGGTACTTCGGTGTGACTCTGGTCTCGGTGGACCCCAGAGAACTGGAATGGCACCCTAGGCCCTCCTTTCCCATTGACATTCAATGGAGTATCCCCCCAAATGCAAATATCTTAAGCACCCTGACATTGGCATTGAACTGGGTGTCCCCACAGTGAAAAGACAGTAAGCACACTGACTCTCCCTCACATGTATACACCCCTCTCAGGAGACCTACTCCAGGTCACCACCCACTCTGCATAGTTCCTCCTGCACCAGGACTACCTAAGCGCAGTTCTTGGGCTGCGCACACTAGGAATCCTCCTCCCACAGCCCTCACATGGGTGCACATTCATGCGCACACATGATCACATGTAACCTGCCCGGGGCCTCCTGCCCTTGCTGCGCCACAGCAGCCTTTCCTTAGCATGGCGACACCAGCGGTAAACATGTGCAGTCCATTTTACCATGTGTTTATTGTGCGGGAGTCACCTCATAGGAGGCTTCCTCACAGTAAACAGTCAAAAACCAGGTGGTCAAAAATCGAAAAATCAGGGCAGACCTGATGGTCAGAACCGTCCTCTAACACATGGCCACTGCACATACCCATACACCCCCCTCCGCCATCATCACACAAGGTCCCACACAGGAATGCAAGTACTGGGGTACACGGTCACCCACCCATTGCACACCATGGCACACACAGATGCAATAATCATGCTTTTACACCCCTGCAGGATCCCTACCCAACGTCACCGGACAGGAGGGTCCAGACATGTCCACACCACCAACAGAAGAGGCCCACAGTGATGACAGCAGCTCTGTCCAACTGGATCTAGACGACCAGCCCGGCCCATCTGGGACCTCGGGACAGTCGGTTCCCTTCACACTGGCACAGGCCACCACAGAGCTTGCCCCATCTGGAAACACCAGCACAGCACCCACCCAGCGGGCCCATACCTCTGTCCCCAGGACACGTCAATCAGCAGTGTGTCCACCACTACAGGGAACCCAGGCGAACCCACCACCCCAACAACAACAGGGTCCTGGGGCAGTGGCAGTGGCAGTGGCAGTGGGCACACGGTTCAGGGGACAGAGGCCCAGGGAAACAGGGGAACTGGGAGGGCTGCTGTGCGACAGGGGGAGGACAGGCCCAGGGAACCCACTCTCCACAAGGCCCTCTCCAACATCATGGGAGCCTACCATCATTCTCAGGAGACGATGGCAGAGGTACTGGCCAAGTTTCAGGAGACCCAGCGGCTGCAGGAGGAACAGTATTTGGGGTTCAGGGAGGAACTCAAATCCATCAATTCCACCCTGGGCACCATCGTAGGGGTGCTGAAGGAAGTCCTCAACACCAGGAGGGACACTGTGGTACAACAAGGTGCCCCTGACACTAGCCTGGATGATGAACTGCCCACCACCTCCGCCGGCGCTAGTGGACAGGAAGCACCGCCACAGGACCACCACACCTGCACCCCACACCCTGCAGATGGAGAACTACCCTGCAAACAGTCCCTGAGATCCAGGACAAAGACAGAGAACGATGCCAAGACCCCCACCAAGAAATGAGACCACCCTGATTGTCATCCTTTTGTCCCACCTTGTCACCCTGTCCATCCTCAAACTGCCCCAGCTCCACTTCCTATGCCCCTTTGTATAATGCACCTGTGAGACTAATAGACTGAACTCTGCCATAGACATTCCTCCACCATCACCCCTCACCCTTTTACAACCCCCTCCAATACTGAGCACTAAAATAAACACCCTTAAAGCACAAAACTATCTGGAGTCTGTCTGTGATTTCGAATTAGTGTATTAGCAATTACAGTGACAAAATGCTCTTTAAAATGTAATGTCAATATCCTATGTCACACAGCTCTAGTCCATGAGGAAACAAAGCAGATGTCACACAGTGGGACCCACATCTGTGAAATGGTAAGGGAAAGTGACAACTCAGTGACCATACACTGGGTGAAAAGGACAGACACTATAGAGGTAGTAGTGTTAAGGTACATGTAGCAGGCAGGTTTGTCTTGTTACCTGTGTCTCACTGGAAGTATTGCTGGATCACCGAGTTCCTGTTGTCGATGCCCTCTTCTTCTGCTTCCTTGTCTTCACTGTCCACAGGCTCCACAGCTGCCACAACACCTCCATCTGGACCATCCTCCTGCAGAAAAGGCACCTGTCGTCGCAAAGCCAAGTTGTGAAGCATACAGCAGGCCACAATGATCTGGCACACCTTCTTTGGTGAGCAGAATAGGGAACCACCTGTCATATGTAGGCACCGGAACCTGGCCTTCAGGAGGCCGAAGGTCCACTCTATAATCCTCCCAGTTTGCCCATGGGCCTCATTGTGGCGTTCCTCTGCCCTTGTCCTGGGATTCCTCACTGGGGTCAGTAGCTATGACAGGTTGGGGTAACCAGAGTCACCTGCAAATGGTGAGGGACAACTGTTAGACACACACTAACCCTTAGGGATATCCCCAGACCCAGACAACTATTCCCACTGATTTGGTTCCAGGTGCTCACCTAATAGCCACACATGGTGCCTCTGGAGTTGCCCCATCACATAAGGGATGCTGCTATTCCGCAGGATGTAAGCGTCATGCACTGAGCAAGGGAATTTGGCATTAACATGGGAGATGTACTGGTCTGCCAAACACACCATCTGCACATTCATCGAATGGTAACTCTTCCGATTTCTGTACACATGTTCACTCCTGCGGGGGGGGGGGCAAGGCCACATGGGTCCCATCAATGGCTCCTATGATGTTGGGGATATGTCCCAGGGCATAGAAGTCACCTTTCACTGTAGGCAAATCCTCCACCTGAGGGAAAACGATGTAGCTCTGCATGTGTTTCAGCAGGGCAGACAACACTCTGGACAACACGTTGGAAAAGATAGGCTGGGACATCCCTGATGCTATGGCCACTGCTGTTTGAAATGACCCACTTGCAAGGAAATGGAGTACTGACAGCACCTGCACTTGAGGGGGGATTCCTGTGGGATGGCGGATGGCTGACATCAGGTCTGGCTCCAACTGGGCACACAGTTCCAGGATTGTGGCACGATCAAGCCTGTAGGTGATGATCACATGTCTTTCACCATTGTCGACAGGTCCACCAGCGGTCTGTACACCGGAGGATGCCGCTATCTCCTCACATGCCCCAGCAGACGGTGCCTATGGAGAACAGCCAGCACAGAGTCAACCAACTCTGAGGTACGTACACACAGCTCACTCAGAAAACTATACATAACCCGAAATTTGCCTGTATGAGTGTTGAGCCAAGGCCTAGGTATGTGTGACGCAGTAAAAAATAAAGCTATGTGGGCCCCTGAAATGGCAGCTGCCTGACTTGTAAAGTGGGACAATGGGATATGAGTTAACTGCGCTGGCGTTGTACACCGTCACGGTAGGTGGTCGAAGACCGCGGAGCAATTCTGCATTGGTTAACATTGGACCCTATGGGTCCCAGGAGCCAATGACAATGTACGCCAGCGGTGACGGTACGCACCGCCGCAGACGTGACCGCCATTTTCTATCTGTTCAATCACTCGATACCTGATCTTCGACAGGAGAGGACCTACACTGCAAGTGCTGCTGTGACCTCAGTCTGGAAGAGACAATGGCTCGTGCGTCTGGGGAAAGGGCCCCTGCCTTTACTTCGGAGGCGTTGGAGAAGTTAGTGGATGGGGTCCTCCCCCAGTACATGCTACTCTACGGTCCTCCAGACAAGCAGGTAAGTACACTGGGAGCATGCTGTATGGGCAATGCTTGTGTGGAGTGGGGTGGATGAAAGATGGGGGGGGAATGAGGCGTGCATGAAACAACGGTGGGTGCATGTCCCACATGGCAAGGGTAGGGAATGCGGGCCAATGACTGTGATGGTGCAGTTCGTAATACCTTCTCTTTTTCCTCTGTACAATTCCTGTAGGTCAGCGCCTACCAGAAGAAGGATATTTGGCGTGCCATCGCCAAGGACTTCCGGACCCTGGGGGTCTACCACAGACGAAGCACCCACTGCCGGAAAAGATGGGAGGACATTCGCCGCTGGAGCAAGAAGACGGCGGAGGCCCAGCTGGGGATGGCCTCCCAACGTGGGAGGGGTGCCCGTCGCACCATGACCCCCTGATGTTCAGGATCCTGGCGGTGGCATACCCAGAGTTGGATGGGCGCTTGAGGGCAGCACAGCAGCAACCAGGGGGTGAGTACACTCTCATTCAGCTGATTCAGCACGCATTATAGGTGTCTGGGTGGGGGAGATTGGCTGTGGGTTCCCCTAGGCCAGGGCGAGTTTGCTAGTGAAGTCCCCTTTTTCAGGCAGACCCTGTGTCACCCCACCTGGGTACAGTGCCAACTACACCTAGTTAGGCTCCTGTGACATCCATGTGTGCAGAAATCGGCCATAGCCTTGTAAGCCATGTCCCAGGGATCGAATAGTGGACCCCAAGTGCGCGGCCTAGTGCAGGGGGCTTCTGTGTTTGTCGTGTCCGCCAACGGTAGCAGTATTGCATGCACTCAACATGTATTTCTTCTGTCTTCCCCCCCCCTTTTTTGTGGTCTCCCTGTACTTGTGTGCATTAGCATCATCAGGCGGAGGAGCAGTGACACCGGAGCAGGAGGGAGCTGCATCTCACATGGCCCTGGAGGGCGAGACTACGGACTCCAAATTCACCAGTGGGACGGAGGGCGAGGGGAGGACCACGGAGGGGACAGGAGCTGACACCAGCGATACGGACTCCTCCTCTGATGGGAGCTCCCTTGCGGTGGCGGGCCCATCTGTGCCCCCCGCATCTACAGGTACAGCCGCCACCCCCCCTGCACCTCCCTCCCAGAAGCCCCTCAGCCTTTGCTCC
Organism: Pleurodeles waltl; assembly: GCF_031143425.1. NCBI lineage: Eukaryota > Metazoa > Chordata > Amphibia > Caudata > Salamandridae > Pleurodeles > Pleurodeles waltl. The sequence continues at coordinate 715,082,842 of NC_090436.1, forward strand.
GTGCCCGCTCACCCAGGAGGGTGGGCATCACCTTCGCCCCCGGCACCTCAGGCCCTGCCCCGGTCACCCCTGCTGCCCTCAGTGAGGAGGTCATTGACATCCTGTAGGAGGCTGGACTGGCTTGTAGTGAGTACCAAGGGGTACTTACACCTTGCACCAGGCCCAGTTATCCCTTATTAGTGTATAGGGTGTCTAGCAGCTTAGGCTGATAGATAATGGTAGCTTAGCAGAGCAGCTTAGGCTGAACTAGGAGACGAGTGAAGCTCCTACAGTACCACTAGTGTCATATGCACAATATCATAAGATAACACAATACACAGATATACTAAAAATAAAGGTACTTTATTTTTATGACAATATGCCAAAAGTATCTCAGTGAGTACCCTCAGTATGAGGATAGCAAATATACACAAGATATATGTACACAATACCAAAAATATGCAGTATAGTATTAGAAAACAGTGCAAACAATGTATAGTTACAATAGGATGCAATGGGGACACATAGGGATAGGGGCAACACAAACCATATACTCCAAAAGTGGAATGCGAACCACGAATGGACCCCAAACCTATGTGACCTTGTAGAGGGTCGCTGGGACTGTAAGAAAACAGTTAGGGTTAGAAAAATAGCCCACCCGAAGACCCTGAAAAGTGAGTGCAAAGTGCACTAAAGTTCCCCAAAGGACTTAGAAGTCGTGATAGGGGAATTCTGCAGGAAAGACACAAATCAGCAATGCAACAACGATGGATTTCCAAATGAGGGTACCTGTGGAACAAGGGGACCAAGTCCAAAAGTCACAAGCAAGTCGGAGATGGGCAGATGCCCAGGAAATGCCAGCTGTGGGTGCAAAGAAGCTGCTACTGGACAGCAGAAGCTGAAGATTCTGCAGGAACGACAAGGGCTAGGAACTTCCCCTTTGGAGGACGGATCCCCCAAGCCGTGGAGAGTCGTGCAGAAGTGTTTTCCTGAAGAAAGACTGCCAACAAGCCTTGCTAGCTGCAAATTGTGCCGTTAGGGTTTTTGGATGCTGCTGTGGCCCAGGAGGGACCAGGATGTCGCCAATTGCGTCTGGGGACAGAGGGGGCATTGAGCAAGACAAGGAGCCCTCTCGGAAGCAGGCAGCACCTGCAGAAGTGCTGGAACAGGCACTACAAAGTGGAGTGAAACAGTGCTCACCCGAAGTCGCACAAAGGAGTCCCACGTCGCCGGAGGACAACTCAGGAGGTCGTGCAATGCAGGTTAGAGTGCCGTGGACCCAGGCTGGACTGTGCACAAAGGATTTCCGCCGGAAGTGCACGGAGGCCGGAGTAGCTGCAAAAGTCACGGTTCCCAGCAATGCAGTCTGGCGTGGGGAGGCAAGGACTTACCTCCACCAAACTTGGACTGAAGAGTCACTGGACTGTGGGAGTCACTTGGACAGAGTTGCTGGATTGAAGGGACCTCGCTCGTCGTGCTGAGAGGAGACCCAGGGTACCGGTAATGCAGTTCTTTGGTGCCTGCGGTTGCAGGGGGACGATTCCGTTGACCCACGGGAGATTTCTTCGGAGCTTCTAGTGCAGAGAGGAGGCAGACTACCCCCACAGCATGCACCACCAGGAAAGCAGTCGAGAAGGCGGCAGGATCAGCGTTACAGAGTTGCATTAGTCGTCTTTGCTACTTTGTTGCAGTTTTGCAGGCTTCCAGCGCGGTCAGCAGTCGATTCCTTGGCAGAAGGTGAAGAGAGAGATGCAGAGGAACTCGGATGAGCTCTTGCATTCGTTATCTAAGGAATTCCCCAAAGCAGAGACCCTAAATAGCCAGAAAAGAGGGTTTGGCTACCTAGGAGAGAGGATAGGCTAGCAACACCTGAAGGAGCCTATCAGAAGGAGTCTCTGACGTCACCTGCTGGCACTGGCCACTCAGAGCAGTCCAGTGTGCCAGCAGCACCTCTGTTTCCAAGATGGCAGAGGTCTGGAGCACACTGGAGGAGCTCTGGGCACCTCCCAGGGGAGGTGCAGGTCAGGGGAGTGGTCACTCCCCTTTCCTTTGTCAAGTTTTGCGCCAGAGCAGGGCTGAGGGGTCCCTGAACCGGTGTAGACTGGCTTATGCAGAAATGGGCACCATGTGTGCCCATGAAAGCATTTCCAGAGGCTGGGGGAGGCTACTCCTCCCCTGCCTTCACACCATTTTCCAAAGGGAGAGGGTGTAACACCCTCTCTCTGAGGAAGTCCTTTGTTCTGCCTTCCTGGGCCAAGCCTGGCTGGACCCCAGGAGGGCAGAAACCTGTCCGAGGGGTTGGCAGCAGCAGCAGCTGCAGTGAAACCCCTGAAAAGGCAGTTTGGCAGTACCCGGGTCTGTGCTACAGACCCATGGGATCATGGGATTGTACCAACAATGCCAGGATGGCATAGAGGAGGCAATTCCATGATCTTAGACATGTTACATAGCCATATTCAGAGTTACCATTGTGAATCTACATATAGGTAGTGACCTATATGTAGTGCACGCGTGTAATGGTGTCCCCGCACTCACAAAGTCCGGGGAATTGGCCCTGAACAATGTGGGGGCACCTTGGCTAGTGCCAGGGTGCCCACACACTAAGTAACTTAGCACCCAACCTTTACCAGGTAAAGGTTAGACATATAGGTGACTTATAAGTTACTTAAGTGCAGTAAAAAATGGCTGTGAAATAACGTGGACGTTATTTCACTCAGGCTGCAGTGGCAGGCCTGTGTAAGAATTGTCAGAGCTCCCTATGGGTGGCAAAAGAAATGCTGCAGCCCATAGGGATCTCCTGGAACCCCAATACCCTGGGTATCTCAGTACCATATACTAGGGAATTATAAGGGTGTTCCAGTAAGCCAATGTAAATTGGTAAAATTGGTCACTAGCCTGTTAGTGACAATTTGAAAGAAATGAGAGAGCATAACCACTGAGCTTCTGATTAGCAGAGCCTCAGTGAGACAGTTAGTCATAACACAGGCAACACATTCAGGCACACTTATGAGCACTGGGGCCCTGGCTGGCAGGGTCCCAGTGACACATACAACTAAAACAACATATATACAGTGAAAAATGGGGGTAACATGCCAGGCAAGATGGTACTTTCCTACACAACCCCCCCCCCAAACGAAGGACAATAAGACTAGCCATGACCTGATGAGTCTTCATTGTCTAAGTGGAAATATCTGGAGAGTCCATCTGCATTGGAGTGGCTACTCCCAGGTCTATGTTCCACTGTATAGTCCATTCCCTGTAGGGATATGGACCACCTCAATAATTTAGGATTTTCACCTTTCATTTGTTTTAGCCAAAGTAGAGGTTTGTGGTCTGTCTGAACAATGAAGTGAGTGCCAAACAGGTATGGCCTCAACTTCTTCAGTGCCCAGACCACAGCAAAGGCCTCCCTCTCTATGGCAGACCAACGCTTTTCTCTAGGGGTCAACCTCCTACTAATAAAAGCAACAGGTTGATCCTGGCCCTCAGAATTAAGTTGTGATAGGACTGCCCCTACTCCTAATTCAGATGCATCAATTTGGACATAGAATTTTTTAGAGTAACAAGGGCTTTTCAGGACAGGTGCAGAGCACATGGCCTGCTTCAGCTCCTCAAAAGCTTTCTGACAGTTTGCTGTCCATAATACCTTTTTAGGTATTTTCTTGGATGTGAGGTCATTAAGAGGGGCTGCAATGGAGCCATAGTTCTTAATGAACCTCCTGTAATACCCAGTGAGGCCTAGGAAGGCTCTCACCTGAGTCTGAGTAGTATGGGGAACCCAATCTATAATAGTTTGGATTTTCCCCTGAAGTGGTGCAATCTGTTCCCCACCAACAAGGTGTCCCAGATAAACCACCTTCCCCTGCCCTATCTGGCACTTTGAAGCCTTGATAGTGAGGCCTGCCTTTTGCAGGGCCTCCAAAACTTTCCATAGGTGGACCAGGTGATCATCCCAGCTGGAGCTAAAGACAGCTATATTGTCTAGATATGCTGCACTAAAAGCTTCCAGCCCTTGCAGAACTGTGTTCACCAACCTCTGAAAAGTGGCAGGTGCATTTTTCAATCCAAAAGGCATTACTGTGAATTGGTAATGGCCTCCAATGGTTGAAAATGCAGTTTTTGCTTTTGCATCTTCTGATAATTTGATCTGCCAATACCCTGCAGTCAAGTCAAAAGTGCTTAGATACTTGGCAGATGCCAGTGTATCTATGAGCTCATCTGCCCTGGGTATAGGGTGAGCATCAGTTTTGGTTACCTGGTTGAGACCTCTGTAGTCAACACAAAACCGCATTTCCTTCTTTCCATCTTTGGAATGAGGTTTTGGTACAAGTACCACAGGAGAAGCCCATGGACTTTCAGAGTGCTCAACCACTCCTAGTTCTAACATTTTCTGCACCTCTTGCTTTATGCAGTCTCTGACATGGTCAGGCTGCCTATAGATTTTACTTTTGACAGGCAAGCTGTCTCCAGTATCTATAGTGTGCTCACACCAAGAAGTGGTACCTGGCACAGTAGAGAAGAGTTCAGAAAACTGACCCAGGAGATTTATGCAATGGTCTTTCTGCTCAGCAGTAAGACAATCAGCCAAAACTACACCTTCCACTAGAGCATCTTGTTCTGTGGAAGAGAAGAGATCAGGGAGAGGGTCACTCTCTTCTTCCTGTCCCTCATCAGTTGCCATGAGCAGGGTGAGATCAGCCCTGTCATAGTAGGGTTTCAGGCGATTGACATGGAGCACCCTAAGGGGACTCCTGGCAGTGCCTAAGTCAACTAAGTAGGTGACTTCGCCCTTTTTTTCAACAATTGTGTGGGGTCCACTCCATTTATCTTGGAGTGCTCTTGGGGCCACAGGCTCCAAGACCCACACTTTTTGCCCTGGTTGGTACTGAGCCAAAATAGCCTTCTGGTCATGCCATTGCTTTTGGAGCTCTTGGCTGGCCTGAAGGTTTTTACTGCCCTTTTTCATGTACTCAGCCATCCTTGATCTGAGGCCAAGTACATAGTCCACTATGTCTTGCTTTGGAGCTTTTAAAGGTTGTTCCCAACCCTCCTTAACAAGTGTTAGAGGACCTCTTACTGGGTGTCCAAAGAGGAGTTCAAAGGGGCTGAAGCCCACTCCTTTCTGGGGTACCTCCCTGTAAGCAAAAAGGAGGCATGGTAAAAGGATATCCCATCTCCTGCGGAGTTTTTCAGGGAGTCCCATAATAATGCCTTTGAGAGTTTTATTAAATCTCTCCACCAGTCCATTTGTTTGTGGGTGATAGGGTGTAGTGAACTTGTATGTCACACCACACTCCTTCCACATGGCCTTTAAGTAAGCAGACATGAAATTGCTTCCCCTGTCTGATACCACCTCTTTTGGGAAGCCCACACTGGAAAATATTCCCAGGAGGGCCTTTGCCACTGCAGGTGCTGTAGTGGTCCTTAGAGGAATTGCTTCAGGATATCTTGTGGCATGGTCCACTACCACCAAGATAAACCTATTGCCTGAAGCAGTAGGAGGGTCAAGGGGGCAACTATGTCAACCCCTACCCTTTCAAAGGGAACCCCAACCACAGGTAGTGGAATAAGGGGTGCCTTTGGAGTGCCACCTGTCTTGCCACTGGCTTGACAGGTTTCACAGGACTTGCAAAATTCTTTTGTGTCCTCTGACATTCTAGGCCAATGAAACAAGGGAACAAGTCTGTCCCAAGTTTTCATTTGTCCTAAATGTCCAGCTGGGGGAATGTCGTGGGCTAGAGTTAGGAGGAACTTTCTGTACTCCTGAGAAATCACTAACCTCCTGGCAGTTCCAGGTTTAGGATCCCTTGCTTCAGTGTACAAGAGGTTGTCCTCCCAGTAAACTCTGTGAGAGTCACTGACATCCCCATTAGCTTGTTTGACAGCTTGCTGTCTTAGACCCTCTAGTGTGGGACAGGTTTGCTGTGCCACACTCAGCTCCTCCCTGGCAGGCCCCCCTTCACCCAAAAGCTCAGCAGTGTCTGCTTCCAGCTCCTCTGGTGTAGGTTCTGCACAGGGTGGAAATTCTTCTTCCTCAGAAGAAGAATCCACTGTAGAGGGAGGGATAGTAGGTAGTGCTTTACTTCTACTAGCCCTAGCTTTAGAGAGCACTTGGTCCATTGTTCCAGGATCCAAGTTACCCTGTCCTTTTTGCTTTTTGGCCTGAGCCCTGGTTAAAGCAAAAATATGCCCTGGGATGCCCAGCATTGCTGCATGGGCCTCCAACTCCACATCTGACCAAGCTGATGTCTCCAAATAATTTCCTAGTAGACAATCTACAGGTAAATCTGAGGCTACCACAACTTTCTTTGGACCAGTAACCCCCCCCCCCCCAGTTGAGATTTACAACAGCCATGGGGTGGCTAAGTGTGTTGTTGTGAGCATCGGTTACTTGGTACTGGTGACCAAGTAGGTGTTGTTCAGGGTGGACCAGTTTCTCTATTACCATAGTAACACTGGCACCAGTGTCCCTGTAGGCCTGAACCTCAACACCATTTATTAGGGGTAGCTGCTTGTATTTATCCATGTTAAGGGGACAAGCAACTAAGGTGGCTAAATCAATAGCCCCCTCAGAGACTAACACAGCCTCTGTGGTCTCCCTAACAAGACCAACCCCAACTAAGTTACCAAAAGTGAGCCCAGCTACTCCCTTGGATTGGCTATTAGTAGGTTTGCTCCCACCACCACTGCTATTAGTAGGGACACTAGGTGTAGCAGTAGGGGTTGTAGTGGTAGGAGGCTTGGTGCTTTTCTTTGGACAACTGGGATCTGTTGTCCAATGGCCTTTTATTTTACATAAATAGCACCATGGTTTCTTTTCTTTGTTTTGATTAGAAGAGGATTTGGGCCCATCACCCCCACCAGGGTGTTTTTGTGGGCCTGATGAAGACTCATTTTTAGATTTGTCCCCACCCTTGTCAGAACACTTACCATCCTTCTTCTTGTTGCCATCTTTGTCACCCCCTGTATGAACTTTTCTGTTCACCCTTGTTCTGACCCATTTGTCTGCCTTCTTTCCCAATTCTTGGGGAGAGGTCAGATCAGAGTCCACCAGGTACTGGTGCAACAAATCAGACACACAGTTATTAAGTATATGCTCTCTCAGGATCAAGTTATACAGGCTTTCATAATCAGTAACTTTACTGCCATGTAACCACCCCTCCAAGGCCTTCACTGAATGGTCAACAAAATCAACCCAGTCTTGTGAAGACTCCTTTTTGGTCTCTCTGAACTTCATCCTGCACTGTTCAGTGGTTAAGCCATAACCATCCAGGAGTTCATTCTTAAGAACTGCAAAATTATTGGCATCACTTTCTTTTACAGTAAGGAGCCTATCCCTACCCTTTTCACTAAATGATAGCCATAGGAGAGCAGCCCACTGCCTTTGAGGGACATCCTGTACAACACAGGCCCTCTCAAGTGCAGCAAACCACTTGTTAATGTCATCCCCCTCCTTATAAGGGGGAACTATCTTGTGCAGATTCCTGGAATCATGCTCTTTTGCAGGATGACTATGGGGAATACTGCTGCTGCCACCATGGGTTTCTAAACCCAACTTCTGTCTTTCTTTTTCTAGTTCTAAGGACTGTCTATCCAAATCCAGCTGTTGCTTCTTGAGCTTCAGTCTGGTTTGTTCCACTCTCAATTTATTGAGCTCCCTTTCTAACAATCTGTCATCAGGGTGGGTGGGAGGGACATGTCTAGAAACAGAAGTATGATGAGAAAGGACAGAAGGAGACCTGTCCCTAACAGAAGGCACCCTAACAGCTTGGCTCACAGAAACAGCACTTCTACTATGATGAGAAGGAATACTCTTACTGAGATGTGAGACCACACTATCTGTATGATGTGACTCAACATTAGTTCCAACTATGGTAGGTTGTCTGCTAGGGGGCAGGCTTGGAAGTTTCCCTCCCACTTCTTTAGCTAGGGGAGCCCCAGAGTCACAGTGGGAACCATCAGCTAACTTTTCAACAGGAGTGCCAGCTGTGGCCTTATCCTGTTCAACAAGCATATTCACTAACAGTTCTCTAGAAGGATTCTTCCTTACACTTAAACCTCTATCCATGCAGAGACTCCTTGCTTCTTTCCAGCTAAGGTTATCATAAGCAAGTTTGGACAGATCAACAGTTTGGCCTGTGCCAGACATTTTAGACAGTGTTTAAGTGACAGAAAAAGTGAAGAAAAAGGTTTTCAGAACTTTTAGAAAGACAGAAAAAAAACTTTTTAAACTTTTTAAGAACTTTTTAGAAAGTTAGAGGTACTTTTCAGCACTTTAGAAAAGAAGTGAGAAAAGAAATGCAAAACTTTTTGGTTAGGTGTACATACACTGAACTTGTTTTGTATATTTTTCTCTTATGAAAAGTACAATGACAAAAGTGGTAAGTAGTTACAGAGCACTTATCCCACCACTGCACAACCAATGTAGGAGGCTGGACTGGCTTGTAGTGAGTACCAAGGGGTACTTACACCTTGCACCAGGCCCAGTTATCCCTTATTAGTGTATAGGGTGTCTAGCAGCTTAGGCTGATAGATAATGGTAGCTTAGCAGAGCAGCTTAGGCTGAACTAGGAGACGAGTGAAGCTCCTACAGTACCACTAGTGTCATATGCACAATATCATAAGAAAACACAATACACAGATATACTCAAAATAAAGGTACTTTATTTTTATGACAATATGCCAAAAGTATCTCAGTGAGTACCCTCAGTATGAGGATAGCAAATATACACAAGATATATGTACACAATACCAAAAATATGCAGCATAGTATTAGAAAACAGTGCAAACAATGTATAGTTACAATAGGATGCAATGGGGACACATAGGGATAGGGGCAACACAAACCATATACTCCAAAAGTGGAATGCGATCCACGAATGGACCCCAAACCTATGTGACCTTGTAGAGGGTCGCTGGGACTGTAAGAAAACAGTTAGGGTTAGAAAAATAGCCCACCTCAAGACCCTGAAAAGTGAGTGCAAAGTGCACTAAAGTTCCCCAAAGGACTTAGAAGTCGTGATAGGGGAATTCTACAGGAAAGACACAAATCAGCAATGCAACAATGATGGATTTCCAAACGAGGGTACCTGTGGAACAAGGGGACCAAGTCCAAAAGTCACAAGCAAGTCGGAGATGGGCAGATGCCCAGGAAATGCCAGCTGTGGGTGCAAAGAAGCTGCTACTGGACAGTAGAAGCTGAAGATTCTGCAGGAACGACAAGGGCTAGGAACTTTCCCTTTGGAGGACGGATCCCCCACGCCGTGGAAAGTCGTGCAGAAGTGTTTTCCTGAAGAAAGACTGCCAACAAGCCTTGCCAGCTGCAAATTGTGCGGTTAGGGTTTTTGGATGCTGCTGTGGCCCAGGAGGGACCAGGATGTCGCCAATTGCGTCTGGGGACAGAGGGGGCGTCGAGCAAGACAAGGAGCCCTCTGAGAAGCAGGCAGCACCCGCAGAAGTGCCAGAACAGGCACTACAAAGTGGAGTGAAACGGTGCTCACCCGAAGTCGCACAAAGGAGTCCCACGTCGCCAGAGGACAACTTAGGAGGTCGTGCAATGCAGGTTAGAGTGCCGTGGACCCAGGCTGGACTGTGTACAAAGGATTTCCGCCGGAAGTGCACGGAGGCCGGAGTAGCTGCAAAAGTCGCGGTTCCCAGCAATGCAGTCTGGCATGGGGAGGCAAGGACTTACCTCCACCAAACTTGGACTGAAGAGTCACTGGACTGTGGGAGTCACTTTGACAGAGTTGCTGGATTCAAGGGACCTCGCTCGTCGTGCTGAGAGGAGACCCAGGGTACCGGTGATGCAGTTCTTTGGTGCCTGCGGTTGCAGAGGGACGATTCCGTCGACCCACGGGAGATTTCTTCGGAGCTTCTAGTGCAGAGAGGAGGCAGACTACCCCCACGGCATGCACCACCAGGAAAGCAGTCGAGAAGGTGGCAGGATCAGCGTTACAGAGTTGCAGTAGTCGTCTTTGCTACTTTGTTGCAGTTTTGCAGGCTTCCAGCACAGTCAGCAGTCGATTCCTTGGCAGAAGGTGAAGAGAGAGATGCAGAGGAACTCGGATGAGCTCTTGCATTCGTTATCTAAGGAATTCCCCAAAGCAGAGACCCTAAATAGCCAGAAAAGAGGGTTTGGCTACCTAGGAGAGAGGATAGGCTAGCAACACCTGAAGGAGCCTATCAGAAGGAGTCTCTGACGTCACCTGCTGGCACTGGCCACTCAGAGCAGTCCAGTGTGCCAGCAGCACCTCTGTTTCCAAGATGGCAGAGGTCTGGAGCACACTGGAGGAGCTCTGGGCACCTCCCAGGGGAGGTGCAGGTCAGGGGAGTGGTCACTCCCCTTTCCTTTGTCCAGTTTCGCACCAGAGCAGGGCTGAGGGGTCCCTGAACCGGTGTAGACTGGCTTATGCAGAAATGGGCACCATGTGTGCCCATGAAAGCATTTCCAGAGGCTGGGGGAGGCTACTCCTCCCCTGCCTTCACACCATTTTCCAAAGGGAGAGGGTGTAACACCCTCTCTCTGAGGAAGTCCTTTGTTCTGCCTTCCTGGGCCAAGCCTGGCTGGACCCCAGGAGGGCAGAAACCTGTCTGAGGGGTTGGCAGCAGCAGCAGCTGCAGTGAAACCCCTGAAAAGGCAGTTTGGCAGTACCCGGGTCTGTGCTACAGACCCGTGGGATCATGGGATTGTACCAACAATGCCAGGATGGCATAGAGGGGGCAATTCCATGATCTTAGACATGTTACATGGCCATATTCGGAGTTACCATTGTGAAGCTACATATAGGTAGTGACCTATATGTAGTGCACGCGTGTAATGGTGTCCCCGCACTCACAAAGTCCGGGGAATTGGCCCTGAACAGTGTGGGGGCCCCTTGGCTATTGCCAGGGTGCCCACACACTAAGTAACTTAGCACCCAACCTTTACCAGGTAAAGGTTAGACATATAGGTGACTTATAAGTTACTTAAGTGCAGTGAAAAATGGCTGTAAAATAACGTGGACGTTATTTCACTCAGGCTGCAGTGGCAGGCCTGTGTAAGAATTGTCAGAGCTCCCTATGGGTGGCAAAAGAAATGCTGCAGCCCATAGGGATCTCCTGGAACCCCAATACCCTGGGTACCTCAGTACCATATACTAGGGAATTATAAGGGTGTTCCAGTAAGCCAATGTAAATTGGTAAAATTGGTCACTAGCCTGTTAGTGATTATTTGAAAGAAATGAGAGAGCATAACCACTGAGGTTCTGATTAGCAGAGCCTCAGTGAGACAGTTAGTCATAACACAGGTAACACATTCAGGCACACTTATGAGCACTGGGGCCCTGACTGGCAGGGTCCCAGTGACACATACAACTAAAACAACATATATACAGTGAAAAATGGGGGTAACATGCCAGGCAAGATGGTACTTTCCTACACCTCCTCAGGTCCCTCACTGTTGGGCAGTCTACCATTTTGAATGCCATCCAGGGTGAAGAGAGGTAGTTGCAGCAAACAAATGCATTCCTGGAGGGCATTCATTCTGGTCAGGCAGCCCTTCAGCGAGCTTTTCAGACTCTGGCGTCAGCACTGATGGCAGCCATTGTCCCTGTCTCTAGCCTCCCCCCTCCAACTTCCTCCACCCAGACCCACACCCCTGTACCTCAGCCTATCCCAAGCACACCATCAGACCAGCATGCACACACCTCAACACACAAAGGAAGCTCAGGCAAACATAAGCACCACACATCCCACAGGCACTCACGCAAGCATCAGACACATGCAGACATACCAACCTCCACTGCCTCCACTGTGTCCCCCTCCTCCTCGTCTCCCTCCTCCCTCCCAGTCTTGTCTCCACTCACACCTGCATGCACTACATCTTCAGCCACTTCATCCCTCACCAGCACACCCACCACATCACCCCGCTCACGTGCAGTCACCACCCCCACTACCATTGAGACACATCCCATGTGTCCTCTGCCAGTGTGTCTGTGAGCCCACCGCCCAAGGTACACAAACGCAGCCACACACCCACCCAACAGCCATCCACCTTACGACAGCCTCCAGCCCATGCACCTTCACCCAAAGTCACCAGACGTACACCTCCTACGACCACTACCTCTTCCTCCACTCCCAAACCCCTCCATCTACCCGTCCCATCATTCCTAAGAAACTTTTCCTGTCCACCCTTGACCTCTTTCCCTCACCTCCCCACCCCGTCAGTCTCCTAGGGCCCGACTCTCCAGGTCCCAACCTAGCACCTCAGCCACAACATCGGCGGGACCAGTGGTGCCAGTAGTCACCGGATTCTGGAGTGCACCAGGCAGTAGGGCAGCCCGTGTGGCAACGAGCCACAGCACGGACAGTCCCCCACCTCTCAAGCATCAAAAGTTGGCCAGTGCCCGGCGGGAGAGGGGGAATACACCAGCCACCAAAGCCGCTCCTAGGAGTACAGTTGGGATTGTGGAGTCAGCTGCGACACCTTCCAAGGTGGGGAAGGGGCACAAGAAATCCGGCAAGTCTGGGAAGATCGACACAGTGGAGAAGACCGCCATCAGCCCCGCTGCCCAGGATGCGACCGCCAGCAGCCCCACTGCCCCAGACAGGACCGCCAGCAGCAGCCCCGCTGCCCCAGACATGACTGCCAGCAGCAACCCTGCTGCCCAGGAGGCGACCGCCAGCAGCCCCGCTGCCCCAGACAGGACCGCCAGCAGCAGCAGCAGCCCCGCTGCCCCAGACAGGACCGCCAGCAGCAGCCCTGCTGCCCAGGAGGTGACCGCCAGCAGCCCCGCTGCCCAGGAGGCGACCGCCAGCAGCCCGCTGCCCCAGACAGGACCTCCAGCAGCAGCCCCGCTGCCCAGGAGGCGACCGCCAGCAGCCCCACTGCCACAGAGAGGACAGCCAGAAGCTGAACCGCTGCCAAAAACACCGCTGCCACAAGCACCGCTGCCAAAGACTCCGCCGCCACAAGCACCGCTGCCAAGGACACCGCCGCCACAAGCACTGCTGCCAAGGACACCGTCGCCACAAGCACCGCTGCCAAGGACACTGCCGCCACAAGCACCGCAGGACCATGAGTGCCAAAAGCTCTGACGCTAATGAGGCCGGCACGAGCAGGATGAAGCACTCTGGGCACAAAGCCCCCTCCAGAACCAGTGGAGAAAAGCATCCACTACCTCAGTCCTTGGCAGGATGAAGCACTCTGGGCACAAAGCCCCCTCCAGAACCAGTGGAGACAGTTATCCACTACCTCAGTCCTTGGCAGGATGGAGCACTCTGGGCAGAAAGCCCCCTCCAGAACCAGTGGAGTATCACATCCACTACCTCAGTACTTGGCAGGATGAAGCACTCTGGGCACAAAGCCCCCTCCAGAACCAGTGGAGACTGTTATCCACTACCTAAGTCCTTGGAAGGATGAAGCACTCTGGGCACAAAGCCCCCTCCAGAACCAGTAGAGACAGTTATCCACTACCTCAGTCCTTGGCAGGATGAAGCACTGTGGGCACAAAGCCCCCTCCAAAACCAGTGGAGATTCACATCCACTACATCAGTCCTTGGCAGGATGAAGCACTCTGGGCACAAAGCCCCCTCCAGAACCAGTGGAGACTGTTATCCACTTGAGAGACTGTGGCTTTGCACTCCCCAGGATTGAACAGTGGGCAAACCACCCACTGTAGAGACTTGAGAGACTCTGGCTTTGCACTCCCCAGGATATAGCAGTGGGCAAACCACCCACTGTAGAGACTTAAGAGACTGTGGCTTTGCACTCCTCATGATTGTGGGCATGGGGCCCCCTCGTGGATTTTGCATTGTGCACTCAACTGGCTGAGGTGCCCCCCTTCCCTTCCCCCTGAGGTGCCTGTTTTGTTTCTATCTGATGCCCCTGCAGTGTTCTCTCCGTCTTGTTCGGGTATCTTGTGTGGGCCTCGCCCATGCCTTTTGGGCCCAGTGATCCACGGACTATGATGGTGGAATACCTTGGACTTGTGTTCTTGGTGTATTTAATTGTATATAGTATAAATGTATATATTTGTAAATATTTTCAAATCATGTTTTTGAATATATCACAATAATTTGACTAATTTCCTTTTGTCCTTGCATTTTTCCAGGGGGGGTTAGGGGGTGTAACTGTGATGTATCATGATGTATTGGTGTGTGTGTTGTCGTGGGTGAGGGTGGGGGTGGGGGTGTTGCGTATTGCGTGTGTGTGTCACTGTTTTTTCCCTCCCCCTCCCCTGTGTCGTAGGTGCAGTACTCACAGTGGTCTTCGCCGCCGACGTTCGTACTCCTGGTAGAGGAGCAGGAAGATAAAGGCTGGAAAAATCTGGAGCTCTGGTTCCATGGCGTCCTGGTTCCTCGTGGGGTGTGTAGAGGTGAGCGTTTTCCCTATGAAGTCCTGTTTCCGCTGTGTTTTTGTTCGCGGTGAATCCGCCCCAGAAAAGGTGGCGGATTGGTGGGTTGTAATTCTGTGGGCGGTACAGACTGTTTGTCTGTTGGCGGTGACCGCCAAGCTGTTTGTTTGTACCGCCGTGGCGGTTGGCGTGTTAAAGTGGCTGTCTATGTTGGTGGTTTCTGCCACGGTCGTAATTCAATTTTTTTTACCACCGGCCTGTTGGAAGTCTTACCGCCGCTTTAACACCGACCGCCAGGGTTGTAATGACTACCTAAATCTAATTTAGTATTGATGTAAGTGTGTCATTATTATACTTGTAAAATATTTACCATTTTACATTTAAATTTGAATAAATATATCTAGATGTTGAGACATAGTATGAAATACACCAATGCAATTTTATAAAAATTAAAAAACTAAACATTGCAACAAATAAATAACACGTAATATATGGTTGCATTTGTATCACTTAATACACTTGAATAAAATTGTGACTTTATGAGTAATTAAAGAATATTTGTTTAAATTTAGACTACAAGCATAGCTATCAATGACAAATGTACAGAAGCTGAATATTGTATACATTTTTTTTTTTAAAGCATAATGTAGACAAACAGAAAACCACAAGTGCAGATGTTGTTGTGTCGGAACAATGGGGCAAAATGCAGTGCTAAAACTAAAACTCAGAGCAAGAGCTGTAGCAATTATTGTTTGAACACATGCAGCATTGTTGGGGTTCATATGCAGGCTGCTGACAATTGTGCAAAGCACAGTAGGCAGAAGTAAATGAATGCAAAAGTGGCTTGCATTTACTTCAGTAATCCAGGAGACAGGATAGCAAGGTTGTTGATGTCTCTTCACGGGTGCCATGCAACTTTGTTTTTCAGCTTTGTTTGCATTTCTTCACATCTCACTGGTCCTTAATTCACCCCCATAAATCTTGCTGAGCCAATTTCTGTTATTTCTGCTTCACTCCATTCTGCAATTTCTCTGTAATTTTTTTGTCTAGCATATATCAACCTCATATTCTTTAGCTAAGTCCTCAAGTTTATTACGTTACATAATATTGGTCTTTTTAAGTCAATTGTTCCTTGTAAAATGTCTCCAAATCCAATCTTTAAGTTTGCAAAATGAATATCCCTCTTTCTTGGGAGTACAGTATGCAACATTGGAGCAGACACAGCCATAGGTATGTCAGTAGAGACTGCAGTGAGGACAGCAGTAGTATCTCTACTAGTACTAGGCAAAGCCATCAATGTGTTCTCATGTGAAGCATTTGAACCCACTGTTGTACTCGCTACAACAAGCGCCATCACTCCTTATGCATTTCTACCTGTGTCACGTGCTGTACCTATGTCAGGTATAAAAGATCTCTGAGCTTGTGTCTGTGTATCATCAGTATGTGGAGGAGGTCTGGAAAACAAAAGAGCATTTCAAAAGGTTTCTTTCATATCAGAATTGTTTCCCTTGTCTTGTTACTCTTTCTTATCTATAGAGAAATCGGTTTTCTGCCTATTGTTTTGTTTCCTATTGCAGGGAACCCTCCCACTCCTACCATATCCTCCCACCAGAATCTCTCCTGATTATCCGACTTGTTTTCTAACCACTGTTATGGTAACCTTTTCTACTGTTTATTCTTTTTCTTTTTCTCTTTCTCTGTGGCCATTCAATCCCATTTAGTCACTGCTTGAATGTAGGTCTAGGGGGTGGCCTTCTCTCCTCCATTGTATGTCTCAAGAAATCTAGCTGTCTAATATTAATGTACACCCCAAAATAATTGCAAGTCCTTGTCACTAGAAGTATACTCATGCCAATCTCAAATTCACATACACAAATAAGGCTCAAAGTCAGTCAAGATTGTGTACATAGGCCAGTCCTCTACAGGAATCTTCCATCGCTTTGTAGTAGGTACACTAGGGGTTTTAGGATTTTTCCAAACTGTGCCCATTATTCTTGCTCCAAATAATTCAAAACAATGCACAAAAGAAGCAAACAAACAAGAACCAATCTCAGCACGGCTATACCAAAGGTCAACTAATCACAGCGTGACGACAGCAGTAACAAACCAATGACAGTACAACTCTGTGAGTCATCTCACCAGTTTCAGTGTAACCATCACTGAACACACAAAAATAAATATTGTCTGCTCAACCTAAATAGGTGAAAATCTGTAATTTAGAGTAAACAAGTCTTGTAATCAATAGGAACAAGACCAGTACATCTGCTGCACTTGAAAACACAACACACTAAAGCAGGCTCCAGTCGAACAGCACTCCACCTCTGATTATTGTACTTATTCCCATGCACTGAGGAGCAGATAACACCAACCCAAATTACACATGAAAACCTAGACAGAAACTGGTGAATTCAGAAAATCCCTACATGTGTGTATGCGGCACCTTGCAAATCATACTACTCTTTAGAGCAGTTCAACAACAATATCTTGAGATATTGGATTACTACAAATCTGATTATCTAATGACCAAATAATACAACCAATTCTTTACAACACATACCATAAATATGACATGTATATCAAAGTCACAGTAATCAAACCACCAAGTGAACCAATAATCAATAGCTCATAACCAAAAACCTCATATGCAGCATAACAACCCATTACTCCTTACAAGCTACACTCTCAACAACAGCTCCCACAATGCATCACTAACTTAACAATCACTTTCAATCTCAAGAATCACTCCACCCTAATAATACTTCCAACCTTTTTACTCAGCAGCAGCTCTGCAGCATCAGGAACTCAGTAAATAATCCAAAGTTGACTTTGAATGTAGACAGAACGCCATTCTAGGTTTGGGGCAAATAAGAGTTGCTAAACCATTCCTTCTCTCTCTAACCATTCTGTACTACCAGAAATTTGTGGGTATGATGTACCCTATAAATGGTACACCTCAATACCACACTCATGTGTGGGGGGATTGGAGAACGGTGTTAAATCTCAACTTCATGAGACAATGTGTCCCAGAGACAAGGTGCACAAAAGTACATCTAATTTATAACTAAGTAAGAAAGGAGAGACTCTATAAGGGAGTCCTAGGGAGTCCCAGGGTGGATGTAGAGCATTTATAAACATTTATTACAAAAATCCATTAGGTACAATACAGACATTGTAAAGTGTAGAAGCATAAAGGCATTGCCATGAAGGTTGTCAGTAATAGGACAATACAGAATCAAAAATAGTCTATGGGCCTGATTGACATAGGTAAGCATACACTTTTGTGTAAGTTGAGTATTTTTTTGCCGTTCATAAACTTTGAAATAACAGTAGGGTTTATGACTGTGGAGACTCCGCAGTTGAGGGAGAGAACTACGCACACAAAATTATAGGTTTGTCCTATTTTTCTATGTGCAGAGTTCTCCATCCTGACTGTGGAGTCTACACAGTTGTAAACTTACTATTAATTTGGAGTGGGGGAGAATTCTGCACATAAAATATAGGTTTGTGCTATCTTTTTATGGGCAGAGTTATCCGCACCAATTGTTTAGTCTCCAGTGTCATAAACGTACTATTAGTTTGAGGATTGTCAATAGCATAAAAGAGTAAACTTTCTCAAAAGGAAGTTTACCTTTGCAAATCATCTCCGAAAATCCAACTGAGCGGCAAAATTGGTAAAACATTGGACATCTTCCCTAGTACCATCGGGAAGTCATCATAAGAGTTGTGGCTAACGTCCAAAATTGAGGGTTTATATAGGACATTTTCACCTCATAGAACAAAACCGAAAGCACACATTCATCATGGTGTGAGCAAAAGAAAGACATTTTCAACAAACCAGATTATTGACTTAAAGAGTGTCATACAGCTTTACCACTATATAAATATTGATTCAGCCTCCTCTGTGCTTATTTTATTCAAAGATGTCAGAACAAACTCTGCAAAACAACAGTGAACAATTGTGAATGAATGCAATACTGCAGGCAGGCAGAAGAATCTTGAAGAAAAGATGCAATACTGAGCCAATGCTAGAGAGTCTTCTTCGCAAACTGCATCATTCAGAAATAAATAAAAAAACATGATTTGCTTGATTATGTGCAGTCAAAATAATAAACAGGCTAGCCACTTCTGGGTAAAAATTGAATAACATGAATGGAAGTTTTAGATATAGATGTACAGATAAGTATTGTTAGTATTAGTATTGATTTTTCACACATAGGGTTTCTTTAATTTTGAATAAATTTTTGGTTATGGGGTTATGAGCACGTGTATATATTTAATGCAGCATAGAAGACACTGTTGGAATAGGAGTATGACATTTATCAAGTATAAGAGATCATAACAACACTATGTAAAATATCTAGGACATCAGGAAACAAGTAATTGAATCAAGACACTTGCTATATAGGCTGAATAACACCAAGATAAAGAATAATACCAAAGTGTGAAAGATATATTATGTACAAGGGACCAGCCTAATATGGCCACTACGTTGTCAAAGCAAATCAATGCATATGTTGTATTTGTCTGTCTCTAGTTTTATTGATCTCAGGTATTTGTATGCTAATGTGCCAAGCTCCCCCATCTGTGAACAAGGCTACGGCTGAAACGCGTTGGGAGGAATAATCTGTGGAGAGTAAAAGCTTCAATTTCACTGGAAGTGTCCTGACCTTTCTTGTTATTACAAGAATTTGTCTTGCTATATTTATTGTGTTTCTCGAGGCCATGGTCGGACCGCCACTTTTTTGAGCCTCAGTATTTCGGGTCTTCTTGGTGAATATATATATATATATATATATAGAGTGTCACAGTCCTGCTCGGCCTAGACCACTGCTCCCAAAGAGGGATGGGGTGCCTGACCAGGCGAGCACACTGGTCTAAAACTCATTTGTCCATAAATAAGTATATAGCACCCACTCAGACAAGGATACGATAATCAGGGAAAGATTTGTTTTTCTTTGTGATGCGTTTCGGCCGTGCTGACGGCCTTGCTCACACAATCACTATGCTGTGCACATCTCGTGAAATACACCAATCTAATACATAAACAGTGATGACGGACTAAAAAATCAATCTGCACTTTACTCTTACATGGGCACCATCTTAACATGTACCTCGCTCTATCATGCCATACAGCTAGGAATACTGGGGCTCTCGGTCTTACTCCACCCTGTTCATTCATATCATACGTCTGCAAAGACATTTTTTAACAAACATTTTTCAATTTGCAAAAGTAATTTCAAGCATAGAAGTATAAACATACGTAATTAAATCATCTGCATTTCATAATTCTTGATTCGTTCCTCAGTAAAAATACTGGATAACCGATATTGGGATCATTAGCATATATACATACTCTGTAGATCTTAATATATATTCTCACTCTCTGATGGTCAATTGTCCATGTCCTCCCAGTTCCTAAAGAGACTCCAGACAATACAGAACACTACTGCCAGATACATCCTGGACCTTCAAAGGCATATCCACATCACCCCACCTCAGAATTCTCCCCTGACTCCCCATACAGAAGAGATGTAATTTCAAGCTCCTCACACATGCCTACAATGCAAGGACTGGACTATATCAACCACCATCTACACTTCCACCAACTCACCAGAAATGTGCCCTTCCTCTCAGACACACACCCAGAATCTGCAGCAGTGGTGGCTGCTCTTTTTCCTACATCTCCGTGAAGTCCTGGAACAACGTACCCCTCCCCCTGTCCCTCCAAATTGCCCCCTCACTGTCAGATGTCAGGAAGAGACTCAGGACCAGGCTCTTCTACATAGACATCACACACCAGCACCCGCATGCCCCCAGGGGTGACAGCGGTCTGCTCTACAAATGACTGATTGATTGATTCATTGTAGAGCAATTTTCTTTTTTAAAGGTACAATATTGCTGTTCTAATACTGAATTAAATATGTAACTGTTTTGAATACATTAAATCAAATTGCAATTACATTTCTTAACATTTAAATGAAAAAATCTCACTTAAAGAATAACAATGGCATTTATTTATTACATGGTAAAAATGATTAAACGCTATGTTTAGAATTATTTTAAATTATTCCAATCATTTAAAGAGAATTAAGTCCCATTATATTTAATTTAAATATGTTATTAACATATGTTTTATGCATTCCTGTGAGCTGGGTGGGACACTCTGGTCAAAGTGAGAAGGAGACTCCCACTGCAAAATACGGCTCTTTGTTTCAGTTTTAGCTCACAAGGAAAATGCCTGGACACATCTCAGGATGAAGATGAGTTTGATGAGGGCATCATAACGAGTAGAGCTACGGCTGGGAACCCGGGATTAATCTTTTCATGCACATATCACTGTGGGTGGCATCTAGGTGTGAAATCTAGCCACTCCTATGGCCTGTGTTGTGAGACTTCAGAGCCTTTCCTGCTCTGACTGAAAGCCTTTTAAGAGGAAGAAGAGAAAAGAGAGAAAAACAGAAGCCCAACACAAACCTTCAAAGACGCAGACCCTAAATCACATTTGGTGTCTGGAAATGGACTTAAAGAAGGGTAAATTGAAATCCCAAACTTTCTAATCTGCCAAACAGCCAGATGTACTGTGTGAGGAAGGGAAGATTTGCAAGACCTCTGCCTGTGATGAAGACTGGGGACAAGGTGTGTTAGTCTCCCTGCTGGGTGAGGGGACATCACCCAGGGATAACAAGACTACCTGCTCTGGAGCCTGGAGAACCAGTGCCTGCCTTCTTGCCGAGACCAGTGTGCCCTGTGAGAAAGAGGAGACTGTTGGAGGGATTCAGCTTGAATGCGGAGCCCTACCAGGAGGACTCCCTGTGCGAGGTGTGAGGAGACGGCTGTGCAGTGAACAGGTTGTTGCCCATGTGCAGGATCTGATAGTTAAAGGCAGCATGCCCTTTATGCCAGGAGAGGGCCACCCTGAACTTAGCCATGAATTGAGTGCCATGTGGGGAGCATGAAGCCTGTATTGCCTTGTTATGGTGACCCTGTATGCCAGGCGGGGCCACCATCAAAGTAATTGTTGCCGAAAAAATTGCAAGAAATGGGCAGCGCTAGTGGCAACCCTGTATGACAGGAGGGGCCACCATGATATTGGTGGCTGCGCAGTAAAGACCAATGTCTTGCCAGAGGGTAACAAAGCAACCCCGCATGCCAGAGAGGTTGTCTTTACAGAGTATTGTAAAGTTCAGGCCTTTGGCTGGGAATATTGATGCTGCGACGTGTGGGTCAGAAATAAACACTGGGACCTAACCCCCTGACCTGCCCAGCGAACTCCTTAGGATGTTAAGCGGACTTCGTTCTGTCACTGGAACTCAGTTGGGAGCACAAGGATCAACCTCCTCTCCCTGTGTCAGGAAAGGCTGAGCTTATTGCGCCAAAGGAAGCCTGATTCACCTTCGATCCCTGTTGAAGCTGGCCTCATCAGTCAGAAGAGATCCTGTACTTGTGGACCGCTGCCACATGTACTGTGTGCAGATCAACTTGACCAACCTGAAATGGAGTATTGCACATGCCCATGTTCGAGGCAACCCTTGAATTGCTAAACGCTTCCTTGCTGTTGGAGCTGGGAAAGACTTGATACAGGCCGCCTCGGCAACTGGAGACTCACTGGTAAAGATGCTGAGGCACCATAGACATTCTTGACTGTTTCGTAAGAGTCAGAGTGGACTCTATAGTAAACCCTACTAGTGAGCATTTCCGGGATGGGGCCACCAGTGAATAGGAAGGAATGGCCCTAACCACATAACATGGAAGAGAGTAGGAAAGGGATTTGCCAGTTAAAATCTGTGCTATGTGAATGTCCAGAGTTAGGAATAAAATACTTTGTGTTAATATAAAAGCAAATATTTGACGGAACATTGATGTATTGACATTGCTAAATCCACTTTGAGTTATGAGTCATCTTTACTAACCTGCACCTATCATCCATTCCCCCCTGAGGGAGCATTTGACTGCTCGTACACAGCTACCATGAAGAGTCAAGTACAGAAGTGGGCGCTTGGTCCAGCTGCTCAGGATCCAAAGTAGGTTGGGCCTGAAACATCAGGAGTGAAAGGCCTCAAGCACCATTGTCGGGTCCAGTAGCCCTAGCATGCCTTGTAACCCTCTGAAAGGGGTTCTGACAGAAAGATCATTAATTCTTATACTACTAACATAAATAATATCTCACATGACCTTGAATCTTTCGAAAAGCCTGGTTCAAAGGAAGCAGCAGGTTCCTGGTTTAGTGAGTTAGAGAAGTGTTTTAGCAAAGTTGGTGAATGTATAAATAATTTTGGCGGGAGTATGCTAAAACTGATGATAACACCTGTATTAATTACAATTGTTTGGGCATTTTTTTATTTCTTGTGCTAAAATTCCCTGAATGCATAATGAAGAAATGTAGTGGTGCAGCGGAGAATTCGGTGTCACTTTGACATAACAACATTGATCTATATGTGACCATATCACAGACATAAGGTATGAAATAATTTTAGTCTTATGTGCAGTGGAGCACTTGAAGTCAATAATGAAGTGCATTCACTATAGAGTTAGGGGAAAATATATGTGTGGTATAACCATACTAATTGAAATGTAACCATTGCTTATGATTTTATAACTATATTTACATTACTGGAGACTGCTTACTCTTAAAATGATAGTGATTTTCATAACGTGTGTGCTAAATGTTTTTGATTAATGTTGACAAATATAGTTCTCCATCATATTTACTAACATGTATTTACAGGTTTGATTCATTTATATCAAGAGTAACATGAACTTACATTTTTAAGAGTGTTCAACATTTATATAAATTGTGGAATTGATGCTGTGCAACTTGTTATGAATTTAAATGTGCCTTTTGTCAAATGTTAGCATTACTAGGCCTCAGGTTTCCTAATGTGAGAAACTATTTTTCATTTCTGCTAATCTGTTGTCTTTGGCCTCCAGTACAACATTTGCAACATGTATGAATGGCGACAATTTTCACATTCTCGGTCTTCTCCAAGGTTCTTCCTCAGAATCTCAATGAAAAAGACAATAGCACATCTACTCTCATACTAACATTTTTTGTAAAAACACCTGCAATGAAATGGCATGTTAGCAAAATGAAAACAGATTCTCACATTTGGAAACTGAGGCCTACTACTGCTACCTTGTATTAAAAGACACTTTTAATTTCAGCTGCAAAGTATAAATTCCACATTTAATATAAATGTTGAACACTCTCTATAATTTCAGTTCATGTTACTCTTGATGTAGTTGAAAGTTCAATGTTATCCCTTTTGTCACAGAAGGCAACTACACGTGACAATATATGCATTATCCAAAGTACTAATAGATTGAATGTAGAAAGATGTAGTGAGAAGCCATTTTAAATGTGCATTAATTTCCACTAATGTTAGAAACCCTGGTGGTAATGATAATAAATTAAATGTTTGAAAGATTTAATTGATATGTTATCATATAGATCTTAGACAAATAGTGTGTATTGAAACAATATTGACTTTCCAATGAATGATTTAAATACATGTGCAAAAATAGAGAAATGCAGTTCTGTGTTATACTGACTGAAATGTAATAACATACTCATTTCGCTTACAGTGACTGTAACATGAATATTAATGAAGCATTATTAAAGACAGATTTATAAGTTTGCATATTGAAATTTGTTTATTAGAATGTATTAATTAAATGTATTGTTTTAACTCACTTGCATTAGTCTAAGTGAGGCCTGGTAGATCTATGTTCCATCACTGTGCAGGAAATGCTGATTCATTTTCATGATGTGAACTTTCAGACTTCATTCCCATGAGATGACTTGCTTGGCAATAGACCCCTCTTGTTTTAGACATGGAGAGAAGTGAAACAGTGTCCTTGAATATAGAACATCTTGAACCGTAGACTGGTATTTTATATAATTGTTTTAATCCTGTGTGGTGCTACATGGATGGATGAAGTTCCCATGACAGACCTGAGAAGATGTGCTGATGTTGCAACCTGGACTCATGTAATTGATATCTATTTGATGATACCCCTTCAATGTAATGTAGACTGTCTCACAGAGTGAATCAGATTATTGTATGAACTTTCATATGTCTATAACAGTTGTACTTTGGTCAGAGTTCTAGAGGTCCCTCTGCCAGATGCCCTGCTAATAAAGAACTCTGAATGCTGAGCTCCCTGGATAGGTATCTTCCTCTCTGTTTTGCCCCTTTGAGATTGCCCGCTGAGACTTAGAGATTTTCTCCCTAATCCCTCCAGAAGACTCTTGCTCGAGCTTTTGACATGCTGACACTTTGCCCTTTTACCTAACTTTTTTCCCAATTTAGTTAGCACCCTGTTGCCCGAGATTACCTTTTTTCAAACTCTTTTTGCCCTTTTTTCCTTTTTGTCTCTGCATGTGTTCAACCCTGCACATGTTATTCCTTCATCTGGCTAATAGTAGGGTTTCCCCTGTGCTCAGCTAAAACTCGAACTCTGCTGATTTGAAATTGACTGATGCTGGTCAAACCTGAGAAACGCTTGATTTCTGTATCTCAGATAATCTTAATAATGTTCTGTACTCTTCTCATCGAATGCTTAGTTTCATTAATGTTAGTTCACGTGAACTTATTTCGTATCCTTAGACAACCCTTGGTTAACCTGTATCTTTATAATCTTGTCTTGAGAGTTGTCTATATGACTTTGAGCTTGAGTTTGTAATAAATCCCTTAACTTTATTCCTGACTGGAGTTTCCCTTGTATAGCCAAATTGTTCATAGTGTTTAACTTAATTGGTTTGTATTGGAATTGAGTTGTATGATTCTACCACATTCTGTTGCAGGGTCTAAAGGTCCGTCGACCTGAAGTTGAGCATTGATTCCTGAGATGGATGAAAATGCTCCAGCAGATCTGTAGCAGAGGAATGGTTTGTCCCACAAGGTGGGGAATCATTCTAGAGTAGTGTTAGGGAGATAGGAATGGCCCCATGCAATTGCCCAGTCCAATATTGTTCAGCCCAAATTTTGTCCCATGGTCTGTTCCGAAGATTGATGAAGTTCCAGCGCCATGCAACAAGTGATTGATGTGTGAGCATTAATAGGGTTTTGCACTTGCATTGCTTTTGGCCTGATGATTGCACTAAAATGAGATGTTCTAAAGTGTTTTGCGGAGTCATCATACTCATTTGATAATGGTGTTTATTGCTAAAAAATGTCTGCAGTTGTTGTTGATGGGTCTGTTGTGGTGTAAGATCCTGGGATAACACACAACCATAGAAGACACTTGATTACTTTATTGTCTGCAGAGAGATACTTGTCATGAGATGACATTGATTAGTGGCAATAGCTTTCCTTGAGTGAGTGTGAGTTGTGTTTGGTATTAAGGGAATCCTGAGTGCACATGGGGCATCTGTATCAACTGGAGGGAGAATTACTTGTCAAGTTTCACTCTTTGTACAATTGTGAAAGCTACAGCCGGAAAGTGTATCTCTGTACAGCTTTGAAGTGTTTGAGTTCTTACTCTGTAGAGCACAGATAGGTTGTTGGTTTGTTCGCAATATTTTGCATTAGAGGTGTGTGTGAGTGATTGTGTGAGAGACAATCGCAAGGTGACTGCAGCTGCTGGAAGTAGTGCGTTTGATGTAATTTTGTGCTGCTCTGGTATAGGTCAGTTGGTGTGAAACTGCACTGGTATTGGTGGATAGTGCTGCATTACTACTGGTTGAAAACATTATGAGTAAAAGATTGTGGGATTGAAATCATTTCCTGATTAGATTGAAAGTTATTGTGATTAATTGAATTCGATTAAAAATGAAGTTCTTGAAAGTTTTAAAGAGTGTGTTAAGAGGAGATGGGTTTATTCCAGTTAGAGAGGGTATAGAAGGCTCACCCAAAGGACCTCCAGATCGTTATGTTTCATCTGTTAAAGGATGTCATGCATGTTTGTGCCTTGAACAGTGGAGCAAAGTTATTGAAAAGCAAGGTGCTTTAGCATTCCCCCATTACTGAACTGTTAATCTGAGAATTTTAGACAATTTGAGGTGAATACTGTATAAAATGAAACCACCTCCAAGGCCTGCACAGTTTGAAGCCCTTTGTATTTGGAAACTCAAAGCACGAGAGAAAATGGCAACTAAATATGAGAACCAAATGCAGAAAGCAATTAAAACACTTGCGGAGGCTAGATGGGATGCAGATCAGAAAATGTGGCGATCAGATATAATTGAAGGAGTCAGAATGTATCCAGCTATTTCAAATGAGGAAGGTGAAAGTACTAAACCTAAGAGTAGAAATGAGACAGGAAAGGCAGAAAAGATAACAGAAGCTGAGGACAAAAAGTCAGTGACAAATGAGAGAGATTCAGACGATGAGTTCATAAATCAGATCCTGATGAATCGTCACCCTCCGTATCATTCAGGTGAGACAGGAACAACAAGTGAAGCAGCACAAAATGTAACCTTGAATGTGCCAGGTGCCCCAGTTGCACAGACTCCAAATCTGATAGTGGCAAGTATGACTACAAATTCAATGACACAGATTTCTGATGTGAACCAACTAGTTCAGAGTGTTAATACAGTTCAGCTTGCCCTTAGTCCAGCTGTGAACCAGGTTGTGCCAACTTGTAATGTGAACCAGATGGTGCAGTCACTTCATGTGAATCTATCTGCACAAAATTGTATTCCAAATTAACCTGTGACAATGTTTAGTCCAGTACCGTCAATGCCAAATGTTACTCCAAGTCAAAAAGGGCAATGTTTCAGTACTGTCCTAACAGGAGAGAGTGCAGGAATGACAAACTCTCAGAATTAGACAATTCATATGGATCCAGATGCATTAACAGATCCTGTGACTATAAGTCTCATTGTCCCTTTGTATGCTTCAGTATAGAAGCAGTGCGCACTCAATAAACGTTCTGACAGGTCCTGATACAACAGTTACCGCCAGCTCGAATTTCACCAATTGGCATGCAGAGATCAGTATATTCTAATAACTCAGGAATAGAGAGGTCCGCTTCTCATGTCAGATCATTAACCCCTAGACAAACTGCAGATCCAAACCCAATGACAAGTCAAACAGGATTTACTGCTGATGTGAAGACTCCTCAGGGAACCCCACCCTATTTTATGCCCTGACCTGATCAGATTTTTAATGCACATTGCAGCACTCTGCAAGGAGGAGTACCCTATAACATGCCAGAGAACATGTCACACTTTAATGCCCAGAGTCAGCAGAATGTAGCATAATAAAGAGCAGAAGTACCGCAGAATAATATCAGTTTGCAAGGTTTCACTGCACAACAGCTGACAGATTGACTAAATAATCTGAGCCCTAAAGGTGCAACAGGTGTTAACGAATTGCAGTGCAAGAACAAAAGAGACACCAGAGAGAGATAGATTAGAGAATGTGCCCAGATTGAAATTAGAATTGAATGAAATGATTTTAGGAACGTTGGAAACAGCACAAATGAAAACTTACACAGAAGACAAACTGTGGTTCATGTGCAAAGTCATTACTCAGCGTGCAGGACAGGCTTATGAAAGATTAGCTGAAGTAGCAGAGAAATATGATTTGGAATTAGAGAAATGAAAACCCCTAAAGAGAAGTTACAGATTGGAGTTTAGCACAAATGACATAGTTAACATGAGATCTCCTGAAATGAAGACACACATTAAAGAATGAATAACATAAATTCAGAAATGGAGAGTTATAGATAAGTGGGAAGGCAGATGGGAGAATAAATGAGATCCAAAGAAAGCAAAGCCAAATGTGCATCCGGCAGGAGTAAATCAAGCCAAAGACAATGTAAAAATGTTACCCGTGAGAGAAATGCCAGGTGGAGGTTATGTTCATGTACCCTGGAGTAGGAGTGATATTTTGTTATTCAGAAATGATTAGCCGAGTGTTAGAAATGGGGTCTTTGGTTGACAGTCAGGTTACCCCCTGTTCAAGCAAGGAACCTCACTCTATTCAGGGTAAAAGAGAATCACCCTGAGCTAACCCCTGCTTACCCCCTTGGTAGCTTGGCAGAGCAATAGGCTTAACTTCAGAGTGCTAGGTGTAAAGTATTTGTACCAACACACACAGTAACTTAATTAAAACACTACAAAATGACACAACACAGGTTTAGAAAAATAGGAAATATTTATCTAAACAAAACAAGACCATAACGACAAACATCCGACATACACAAGTCAAGTTATGAATTTTTAAAGATTAAACTAAAAAATAGCGCTTAGAAACACAAAATGCTTCGATGAGGTATTAACACGGCATTGTGACAGAGTTGTTCGCAACAATCGGACACCAGAGACGCCAGACACGGAGTCACGTAGACCCCCAGGTACAGTACCTTGGTGAAGAAATGAAAACAAGCCAATGCGTGAAGTCGGGGATCGCGGCGTCTGTGCGAAACGTTGAATCCACACACTTCGAGCGGCGTCGGTCACGACGTGGTGCGGCGACTTCCACGGAGTCGCAGACTTCGGTGGGGCTGCAGCGATGTCTGGCCTGCAAAGGTCGTCACGTTCCAGCGAAGATCACGGAGTTGGGTGCAGGCGGTGTCACCGGATTCAGCAGCGGCGTCAGTCCAAAGTCATCCAAAGTCGATTTCCTTGGATTTCCACCAGCTTCCCTTTCAAGGGCCCAGGGACTGGATAGGGCACCACTTGTCAGAGCAGGAGTCTCTCCAGAGACTCCAGGTGCTGGCAGAGAGAAGTATTTGCTGTCCCTGAGACTTCAAACAACAGGAGGCAAGCTCTAAATCAAGCCCTTGGAGATTTCTTCACAAGATGGAAAGCACACAAAGTCCAGTCTTTGCCCTCTTACTCTGGCATAAGCAGCAACTGCAGGATAGCTCCACAAAGCACAGTCACAGGCAGGGCAGCAATTCTCCTCAGCTCTTCAGCTCTTCTCCAGGCAGAGGTTCCTCTTAATGTCCAGAAGTGATCTAAAGTCTGTGGTTTCTTATACCCAATTTCTCCTTTGAAGTAGGCCTACTTCAAAGTAAAGTCTCTTTTGAATGTGAAATCCTGCCTTGCCCAGGCCAGGCCCCAGACACTCACCAGGGGGTCGGAGACTGCATTGTGTGAGGACAGGCACAGCCCTTTCAGGTGTAAGTGACCACTCCTCCCCACCCTCCTAGCACAGATGGCTCATCAGGAAATGCAGACTACACCCCATCTCCTTTTGTGTCGCTGTCTAGTGTGAGGTGCAACCAGCCCAACTGTCAAACTGACCCAGACAGGGAATCCACAAACAGGCAGAGTCACAGAAATGGTATAAGCAAGAAAATGCTCACTTTCTAAAAGTGGCATTTTCAAACACACAATCTTAAAATCAATTTTACTAAAAGATGTATTTTTAAATTGTGAGCTCAGAGACCCCAATCTCCACATGTCCATACGCTCCCAAAGGGAATCTACACTTTAATCAGATATAAAGGTAGCCCCCATGTTAACCTATGAGAGGTACAGGCCTTGCAACAGTGAAAAACAAATTTAGCAATATTTCACTATCAGGACATATAAAACACATTACTATATGTCGTACCTTAACCATACACTGCACACTGCCCTTTGGGCTACCTAGGGCCTACCTTAGGGGTGCCTTCCATGTAGGAAAAGGGAAGGTTTGGGCCTGGCAAGTGCGTACACTTGCCAAGTCGAATTTACAGTTAAAACTGTACACACAGACACTGCAGTGGCAGGTCTGAGACATGATTACAGAGCTACTTATGTGGGTGGCACAATCAGTGCTGCGGGCTCACTAGTAGCATTTGATTTACAGGCCTTGGCACCTCTAGTGCACTTTACTAGGGACTTACTAGTAAATCAAATATGCCAATCATGGATAAACCAATTACATACAATTTACACAGAGAGCATATGCACTTTAGCACTGTTTAGCAGTGGTAAAGTGCTCAGAGTTCAAAAGCCAACAGCAACAGGTCAGAACAAATAGGGGCAGGAGGCAAAAGGATTGGGGATGACCCTGCATAAGCAAAAAAGTCCAACACAACCCCCTACCAGCCTAAAGCCAGGGGAGAACAATCAATACATTGATGTACTTCCCTGATTGGGGCGACAGAACAAGGACCCAGGCCCATAACAGCAGGGGCATGTTCCAGTTCTACGCCTTCCTGACTACAATGGGATCCCTCTGTCCATACTCTGAGGGCCCACTAAGGTAACTGTAATGAATCAAGATGTTCTTCCAGATGAAATAAAGATGTACACATCAGTTTGATAGGTTTTCCACCATACGCACGAGGAGTGATATCAGGTTTGTATAACTTAACTTTGTTTAAGAGTTTTTCTACATAGAACTCTTTTGATATGATGGTAATCTTCGCTCCAGAGTCAAAAATAACCTTTGTTCTTTCACCATCTACCAGAATTTCATCAATGGGTCCTCGCCTCCCATTGCCGACTTGGAGAATAATTTGGCCACACTCAAAATCATCTCCATCCATGTTGTTTGAATCATCATTAACTTCATAGATACCTCCTTTCCTACTTTTGGTTCTGCAAACACTGGCAAAATCACCTCAACACATTTGAGGGAATGTTCAATTTTCTTTGCCAGTATTACAACCTCATCTAGTGTCGGATCATCCTTATGCCAAATTTCCTCCCTGACCTTCTCAATGTTGCAGCCCAGCATAAACTGATCCCTGATTCTCTCATCCAAAAGTGGCCCAAATTTGCACGATGATGCCAGTTTCCTAAGGGCTGTAATATAGCTCTCTACGGTTTCACACTCTTCCTGGTTTCTCCTGCCAAAGTGGTATCTCTCGAGTATGGTGCTAACCTTTGGAAGATAATGTCTATCCAACTTTTCTATGCACGTCTCATATTCATTTAGGTTCTCGTCAAATATGTCTGGAAGATTATCAAAAACTTCCTGACCTTCTGATCCTAAACAATGTAACAATAATGCAGTTTTCCTTTCAACGCTAAGTGATGCACCACACACTTTTGCGTACCTCTCAAAAACTTTCTTCCACTTTTGCCATTTTATAGGAGGTTCTCCTGGCAAAGCCAAGAAAAACGAGGGCGCAGTAACATTCTGCATAATTGCGTGTTCCAACTCACAAACTCCTGTCTCTGAATCCTTAATTTTAAGGTTTTAAATAGTTCGGAGGAAGATATGAGAAACCGAGGAGTATTTGTTTCATTTATATTAAAAGTATCTTTGTGCTTGGTAGAAAAAAAAAATGGTCTCCTTTTTTTTTTTTATCTTTTAATAGCTGCATTATACATTGGCCAAACTATTGGTGAGCTTGAAACAGCTGACGCGGAAGTGTGTGGGTTTAAGCTGCCGTGTAGCTGACTTGTTGCTTTATAGTTAATATGAGCTGATCCGATCCAGGTAACTCCGTAGGATTACAGCTATGATACAAATGTTTCTATAGATTTATAGCATGGAGAAGCTGGCGCGCAGTGCTTGTGCGTTAGAGTCGTTGTTAAGCTCATGTGCAGGTCCAAAGCTACGCCGCTGTACGGTTTCTATAGAAACGCGTACACAGGCCAGCTGATTAGATCAAACGAAGCACTCGCGTGGAGCCGGCGTGCGCTCAGCTGTTTAGTTAAGAAAGAAAAAAATAAAAAATGCACGCAGAGAGTCAACGCGCACGGTCCTTCCTCTCAACAAACAAGCGTTCAAAGGACAAAATGAAAAACAGGAAAACAATCAAAACGAAAGTCACCTTCTCCCGTTAGTACTCCTTGAATTCTGAATCAAAATCCCTTGTTGAGACCTCCATGTAACCAGCCGTTTAGATGATGTAGAAGGCTAAAAGAAACGCATCCCATCCTCGTCGCCAGTGTAATGAATCAAGATGTTCTTCCAGATGAAATAAAGATGTACAACAGCATGTAGTCACGAGGAAGCTTTATTCCAATAAACAGGAGGTCCCATCCAGCCAAGATCCAACTGTCAGCCTCTCCTCACCAAGCTCTCTCTGTCTCACCTCAGCGATGACATCACCAGATTCTAATCCACTCTCAAGAGTTCTACATTCCTATGCATACTACAGTAACCCATGGGGAACCCTTCTCCACATCTGCAGATACCATCTGTGCAGCACCTAACTTTACTTTGCTCACAGATGTATACCGGGGGTAGATAGCACCACCAAGGCCAACACAGTGGTGTTGCCCTCTCCACCCCTGGGGTGTGACTTTCGTCCCCCCCCAGGGGCAACTCTGTCCACCAAGTCAGAAAGCCACTGTGACCCTGACAACTGTCAGGGATGAGAGCCCGACCTCAGGCCTCTCCGACCACTGTGACTGTGGAGAGTGGGGGGGGCGGTAACCCCAGGTGCTTGGCACCCTTTGACCGCTCTCCCTTCCACCAGGCCAGGGATAACAACCTGACCCTGGTCCTCCCCTCTGGGGCTCTGTACCCTCCCTGCCGGAGCAGCACCCCCAGAGTCCAAAATTGTCAGGGTGCTTGTAGAAGCAGTCCTGCACAATTCTTCCACCAGTGCAGGGATGTTATCCTGCAACTGGTCCTCCAACCTGGGGTCTGTACCTTCAGGTTGGACTAGGGCCAGGAGTGAGGCTTCCCTCCCCCTGCCCTCCCTTCTGGGGTCCTGCACCCCCCAACTAGGAGTGGCCCCTCAGAAGACAACATGGGAGGGGCACTGTTAGCAGTAGCCCCTTCCTCCATGTCAGGGGGGACACCCTGCACCTGATCCTCCAGTCCAGGGTCTGTAACCACAGTCTGGACCACTGCCTGGCAACCCAGGACTTCCTGGGGGCATACCTACCCCCACCAAGTCAGAGTTTACCCTCTGAACCTGGTCATCCAACCCAGAGTCACCACCCTGCGGTTGAACCATTGCCTGGTGCACCAGGACTTCCTTGGGAGCACACCTATCCCCCATCAGGTCAGAGTTTACCCCCTGAACCTGATCATTCAACCCAGAGTCACCACCCTGCGGTTGAACCATTGCCTGGCACACCAGGACTTCCAGGGGGGCACACTTACCCCCCTCAAGGGACACACTGTCCCCAAGGGCCAAACAAGAGTATGTCTGGTGCAGGTCTTCTGACCTCTGCCCTGGCACCTCTAGTGCACTTTACTAGGGACTTACTAGTCAACTAAATATGCCAATCATGGATAAACCAATTACACACAATTTACACAGAGAGCACATGCACTTTAGCATTGGTTAGCAGTAGTAAAGTGCTCAGAGTTCAAAAGCCAACAGCAACAGGTCAGAACAAATAAGGGGCAGGAGGCAAAAAGATTGGGGATGACCCTGCATAAGCAAAAAAGTCCAACACCGATATTGAGAGAGAAATCAGTGGAGTGGTATAAGAAGACAGAGAGATTCATGAAACTTTCAAAGTGCCTAAGGGAGGATTTGAACACATTGTTTGACACTGTGGTTTTGTCTGATTTGTGCACTGAATGTAAAGTGAATGTTGATTGGCCTGATTGTGAACCTCAGAGAGATCCAGCTACAGGTGTCCCATCTGAAGAGGTGATGAAAAAGTATTAGAAGATTTTTGAATTTCTGAAAAACAAAGTGTCCCCGAAATATTTTGACTGGCAGAAAATTGACAGGACAGCTCAAGAGTCAAAGGAGTAGATTTGTGCTTACTGTGAAAGACTGCTGCAAGCCTTCAAACAGCATAGACATTAAAGATATATATCATGTTGTGTTCAGGTTTGTGCAAGGATTGAAGCCAGACATGAGTGAGATGATTCAGCAGCACCTGATTTGTTGGCAGAATAAACCGATTGATGAGATCCTGTGATATGCGTGATATAAGTATTGTGGTGACAAATAGGAAATGAAGCAGAAAAAGTTAAAAGAGAAGGTGATGGTGATGCAATTGAAGGCTGCACAGAAAGTTAGTCAGAGCCCGCAAATGATGGTGAACGCTGGTGGAATGCAAGGAGTGCCACAGCAGGTGACAAATGTTGTTCAAGTTAGAGGAAGTGGTGTTCATGTAGATCAGAGTAGAGGTGCGATTGATGTTCAGGCTTTGAAGAGAACTAATCTGTGTCATGCTTGCGGAAATGTAGGCCATTTGCGAAGGGAGTGTCCCTTTAATAATGTGAATAACCAAGTCAGAACACTGGAGTTGCTCAGGTACCAGACACGTATCAGGTTCAAATCCAAAGATTTCAAAGACACTGAGTGCAAAATGTGAATGTGTCCTTGGGACAGCAGATGCAGGTATCACAAGCCCCGATGACTCAACAGCAAATAGTTGTTCCCCAACAGAAACTGAACCAAAACACAAATGCATATGCGAATCAGATAGTATTACAATTTCCCCTGATGGACCTGAGTGATGAAGAATTTTCTGAAATTCTTCAAGCAGACAGCGCAGATGATGAGGATTGCATGCTAGCTACACTGTTAGAAGTAGATCAATGTGGTCCCTATGTAAATGTCAATGTTATGGGACATGATATATCATTCTTGGTTGACACTGAAGCTACACGTTCCAAAATCAGAAGTGCAGAAGTGCTCAAAGGAATTCAGGTTGTAGGAGTCACAAATAAGCAGTTAACCAGCCCTGTAACAGAACGTGTCCTTTGTAGATAGGTTCATTTGAATATGAGCACCAATTTTTGGTTTGGGATTCAAGTTCTGTAAGTTTACTTCAACGTGACCTACTGTGTAAGCTAAACTGTTCTATTAGTTGCACACCCAAGGATTTGAAATACAGACAAATGAAGACGATGTGCCCTATAAAATGGTAAAGCAATACCAGAGTGTCACATCGTATCCAATGCTGACATGTCATGATTTGCCCCAAGGCTTAAAAAACACAGTGACACAAGAGGTTTGGGATTTTCAGGAAAGGAAACAGGACTCATTATATAAGTTGAGCCTATTAAAGCCAAATGAAGTGTATCCAAAAACACCCCCGTATAACATGACACATGAAACAATTGCTGGACTAACTCCCCTGATTAATAGTTTAATTGAACAAGGTATCTTGAAAGAGATTTTGGGAAGTCCATGTGTCTCTCCCATTCTAGGACTGCGAAAGCCCAATGTAAAGAACTGCATAGTTCAAGACCTGAGAAAAGTGAACAAGTTTGTCCTCCCATGTTGTCCCATGGTACCAAATCCTGCAGTGAGTTTATTCCAAATTCCCTGTGAAGCTGAATGATTTACTGTAATTGATTTATGGCAGGTGTTCTTTTCCATGCCTCTGCATGAGAAAAGTCAATTCCTCTTTGCATTCAAATTTGGCAGTCAAGTTTTGGCATGGTGCTGAACTCTTCAAGGGAGTCGCCTTCCATTTTCAACCCTATCACTCAGTCTTTTCCGGTACATAGATGACCTGCTTGTTGCGAGAAGCATGCTGGAGTGACACAATAGCTCTCTTAAATAATTTAGGAGAAAATGGACAAAAGGTTTCGTACGCAAAATTACAATATTGCAGGAAAGAAGTCCTGTATTTGGGTCAGCACATTGAGAAAAGTGTGTGGAAGGTGTCACAAGAAAGAATTTCAGTAGTCGTGCAAATGAATCCCCCTATCACATAGAAGAAGTCCAAATGTCTCTGGGAATGCTTGGCTACTGATGTCAGAGGATTTCAAACCTTTCCCTTTTGGCAAAGCCTTTACAGAGGCTGACACAAGGATGTGTCTGATCTGGTACCATTGGATGACAGCTGCATATGTGCCTTTACAGAGCTGTGAGGAAGCTTATGCCGAGCCCCAGCTCTGGGAATGCCTGATTATAACAAATGTTTTTCTTTGTTTTGCTGTGAGATAGATGTATGTGTTCTCTTAGTTTTGACACAGCTGCATGGAAATGTGAAAAAGCCTGTGGCTTATTTTTCTGCCACCTTTGAACTTGTGGTTTCAGCACTGCCTGGCCGTTTAAAGGCAGTTGCTGCACTGAGTATCAGCATGCTTCAGCACTGCCTGGCTGTTTAAAGGCAGTTGCTGCACTGAGTGTCAGCCCAGAAAAGTGTGATGGCATTGTTTTGGGTCATCCCCTGAACGTTTTTATTCCCCACTCAGTGGAAATTTTAGTAACCCGTACAAAGACCAAAAACTTAACAAGTGCACATTTGATCCATTATGAGCAAGTCATACTTGCATCTCCTGATGTTAATCTCTGAAGTTGTACCATTTTAAATCCTATCACGTTATTGCCAAATCCTGTTGAAAGTTTTGATGACTGCGAGGATGAGGTTGAGCATGACTGTCTCGATGTGACTGAATTGTGTACCAAACCAAGACCTGACATTCAAGATGTCCCCTTCAATGAAAATGACTGTCATGTTTGTTGATGGCTCCTGTTTGAGAGATAAAGATGGTACTATGAATGCTGGTTATGTAGTTTGCCCACGCAGCTGAATTGGTCACTCTTACCAGAGCATGCTGTGTATCTGAACAGCTTAAAGTGACCACCTTCATTGATAGTCAGTGTAGTTTTGGCGTTGTTCGTGATTTTGGACAGTTGTGGTCTGAGAGAGGGTGTATGACCTCCTCTGGATCCTCTATTCGGAACGGTAACAAGATTTACAATTTGTTTGATGCATTACTGCTGCCTGCAAAAATTTCCATTGTCAAGTGTACAGTGCATTAAAAAAATCTACTGACTGTGCAAACTTAGGTAATACATATGCTTACGAAGTGGTGGGATATTGGGCCCTTAGTTCCTCCTTTAAAAGAGAATGGAGCAACGAAACAAGTGATAAGACAAGTCAAAATTTCCTGTTAACCACTTTCATATAAGGGAAGAAGTTAAGAGATTGCAGGAAGAGGCGACAGAGGAAGGGCAGCAGAGTTGGGTTAGAGTAGGATGTGCCAAAAGAAATGAGGATGATGTTTGGGATTCAAGTGATGGAAGAGCAGTGTTGCCAAATAGCTTTTTGTCCCCTATTGCTAGACAGTATCATGGACAGGCACATATAGGTAGGGATGCAATAATCAGGACCATCACACAGACATAGTTTAACCCCAAATTCGGAGTGATTGCAGAAGCTGTGTGCCACAGGTGTGTCACATTCCAGCATATGAATGGAGGGAAACGCACATTTGTCACACTGAGTCACATAGGTACGTCAGGAGGACCATTCAACAGAATGAAACTGGACTTCATTAAGCTGCCTGGGTGCAATAGACTGGGATATGTCAATGTTTGCATTTTTTTATGCTGGGTGGAAGCTTACACAACCAGAAAAAATGATAGTCTCACAATAGAAAGCTATTACTTAGGGAATTGATACCACAATTCGGTTTCTTGACTTCTCTAGAGTCAGACCGAGGAACTCATTTCAACAGTGAGATCCTTAAATTTTTTGTGTGAGGCAGTACAAGTTGAGTAAAGATTGCATTGCAGCTGTAGTCCTGAGACTTCTGGACTTGTAGAACAGATTAATGGAACCCTGAAGTCCAGACTGGCGAAAGTATGTGCATCCACCACTTTAAAATGGCCAGCCGCATTGCCTCTTGCCTTAATGAGCATGCGTAGTACACCCAGCAGAAAGACTGGGTTGTCCTCTCATGAGATTATCAAGGGGAGAACCATGAGATTGCCAGCAGTGCCTGCAAATGAGTTTGTGAACATTACAGATGACTTGGTGCTGGTTTATTGCAAAGGACTGGCTGACGTGGTTCGTTCATTGCCTCATCAGGTTGGAGAAGCTACTGCAGAGCTGCAGCAGGAGCTTTGTCGTGGCTGATGTCCCAGTGAAAAAGCACATGAGGAAAACATGCTTTGTACTGCGTTGGAAAGGCCCTCACCAGGTGGTTTTAATAACCACTACAGCTGTGAAGTGTGTTGGTCTCATGAACTGGGTACACACGAGTCAGACTCGCAAAGTTCCAGGTCTTCTAGATGATACAGCACCTGTTCCGAAAGGGTCGGTTAGAGTAAGCAAGGGGTAACCGGGTTAGCCAAGCTGTTGGGACTAG
The DNA here is from genome assembly GCF_031143425.1 of Pleurodeles waltl. Classification (NCBI taxonomy): domain Eukaryota; kingdom Metazoa; phylum Chordata; class Amphibia; order Caudata; family Salamandridae; genus Pleurodeles; species Pleurodeles waltl. The sequence goes on from NC_090436.1 coordinate 715,121,021, forward strand.
ACAAGTGGCTGCCACAGCACAAGCTCAATCTGATGGGGTTCTGAGCGAGTCAACAACAATGGATGCTACAGAAGGGTTGAGACAGAATCAGTTGATTCATGCTAGCTCAGATGCTGATGAAGGGCCAATTGTAGATAAAAGAGCTGTAACAGGAGACAATTGGCATAAAAAGCACTCAGTGCCAGCTGTACAAGTGCCTCCAACTATTGCTGAGGTGACTGAAGAGTCGAGTTAAAGTGACAGTGATGCTGAGGGTCAAGTAAACAGAAGATCAAAGAGAAAGAGAAAGAGAATACCAAGACATAGATACTCAGCACCTGAATTGACATATTTAGCTGCCAATGACTGGGAAAAGGAATTTGGAACCTTTTGCTTTAACAATTCGAATCCATTTAAACATTCTTGAGTTTAGAATTTTGGTGGAGCTGGACTTCAAAATCTCATTGCCGCCTGATGAGCAAATGCATTACATTTGGAAGTGATTATTAGTGATTACAAGCTGTGCCTTTATCAGAGACATTTGAATTTTTAGTAGACGCTTTGAGCATTTGCAAGTAGTGAAAACTCTTGATGAACTTTCTAGAAGAACAAGCAAATTTGTGAACAATTTACATTTTTAAGGGACTTCTTTGATTATTGATTAGCTCACAAATAAAAAGGACTGCAAGGGGCAATGATACATTAAAGCTGCTTTACATTTTTTATTTTTGTTTTTTTTATTTTTTTATTCAGATTTTTTAGTCTGAAATTAGAGAACTCATGAAATCGGATCACAATAGAGGTAGTAAATGCAAATACAAATGTATAGGTTTAGTTTAGTGGTAGTGGCAGTAATCATGATTATATTAATGCACGTTGGATTGAACTTGCGCATAGCAAGTGATTCAGTGAAAGCTACATCCATAATTGCCCTGAACTTAGCAAATCCCATTGCAAATCAGGATCCCCTTTATAAAGATGAGAAATATTTACACATGGATAGTTCTAGAGGTGTTTATCCACAAATGTGTAGTACAAACTGCTCTATGAGTGCATTGGCATCATGGAAGCTAGAGATTGTTACATATGCACACATTTGCCTTCATCAGTGAGTAAAGGAATCACATCATAGTTTACCCCCAAACTATGGAATTTCCTGCAGTCTGTTATTAACATTGTTGTTTCAGCAGGAGTATTATCAATACTTCTATTCAAATTATGATGTACTGTTCTCAATTGTCCCCATCATGAAACATTTGAGCAGCGCTGCAAAGATGAAAAACATTGACATTGTGGGAAGGTTTTTTTGAGTACACATTGACATTTGATACAGCTGATGCCCACAAGACAAATATTACCTGTACTCTTAGTCCAGTAGAGAAGGAGTTCATTGGATGAGATGAGGAGATGAGAAAAGCGATGAAGGCTAAAGTAGAAAATGGATTAGTTTTACAACATTGGGGAAAAGATGAAGTTCACACCGCAGCTATAAATCAAAGATTCCTGGCCATAGATTGTCAACGTGTAGAGAAATGTTCTGCATTTAGGCCAAAAACAAAGACTGACACACGTTTTGTAGGGGCTAGTGAATGTAGACATGTTTTTTTGTTTAAAAGTGTTTGGACTTTTATACTGAATGTGCAAAAGTTCCCGCCAAAAGAGGTGTTAATTTTCTATGTGCATATTACAAACTTTCGGATGCTGGTATGGCACGTGTTCCCTGGGAGTAGTTTTTCCAAAGATTTATAATGTGGATCATATTAATGATCCATTATGGGACAAGAAATCAATCTCCAGAGTCAAGAGAGGAGACAGTGCTTCAGAGATTGTGGGAGATATGTTGGTGCCATAATTCCATCAGTGGGTGTGATCCTGAATGATAGCAAGATTAGAAAGCTGTCAACAATAGTTGATAAGTTATCTACAGAAAGTAATGGACACAGAAATGGTTGCTGTGAGATCAATGGTTTTGCAAAATTGCCTTGCGTTGTACACACTCCTTGCAAAAGAAGGCAGAGTAAGCAAAATGGTAAGTGCTCAATAATATGGAACTTACATACCTAACAACAGTAAAGAGATAAGAAAAGACATTGCAAATATGACTGACTTGAAACAGGACATGTAAGAGTTAATAGTGACAGGTGCATGGGAAGCCATGTGTTGTGGTTTTTCAGCTATTTGAAGGTGGTTTGGGAACCTACAGAGAAAAATTGTGGGAACCATCTTGAGGCCCCTATTGATAATTGCTTTGTGTGCCATAGTTGCAGTTGGTCTTTACAAATTGATCAAGAAACTGAAAGGGAGGAGATCAAAGAATAGGCAGAGAAAGGAGAAGACTGAAATGGAGACTAGGGGAAGTATATGCTATAATACCTTTAAGCAGTTACAGGACTACAGAAGACATTGCCTGAATAAGCCTCTGAAACTTTGAGCTGTCTCCTTAAAATGAGAGTTGGGAGTATTTGGTGATGGCTTGAGGTGGAGGACGGATGTAGTTGAAATGTTAGTGCTGTCCCTCATGTCAAAGAAGTTATATATATATATATATATATATATATATATATATATATATATATATATATATATATATATATATATATATATATATGTGACAAAACATGCATTATGATAACCAAAGTTCTAATAGATTGATTGCTGAAAGATGCACTGAGAAGCCATTTTAAATATGCAGTTGTTTAGACTGATGTTAGAAACCCTATTGGTACTGATAATAAACTAAATGTTTGAAAGATTTAATTGAGATCATGTTATAATGTAACCTTAGCAAATAGTGTGTAGTCAAACAATATTCAATATTGAATTTCTAATGATTAATGATTGAAATATGTTTACAAAAATAGAGAAATGCAGTGCTGTGTTATACTGATTGAAATGAATTAACATAGTCTTTGTGTTTAAAGTTGCTGTAGCATGAATATTAATGAAGCATTACTAAAGTTGATTTATAAGTTTGCATATTAAAATGGGTTTATTAGAATGTATTAATTAAATGCATTATTTTAACTCACTTGCATTAGTCTAAATGAGGCCTGGTAAATCTGTATTTTGTGACTGTAGCAAATGCTGATTTATTTTCATGATGTGAACTTTATTTCAGATTACGTTACCATGAGATGACTTGCTTTGGTGACAGACCCCTAGTGTTTTAGATATAGAAAGAAGTGAAACTGTGTCCTTGAATGTAGAACATCCTGAACCGTGGACTAGTATTATATACAATTGTTTCAATCCCATGTGGTGCTACATGGATAGATGAAGTTCCCATAACAAATCTGGCAGATGCGCCGATGTTGCAACCCGGAGTTGTGTGATAGATTGCTATCTGTGATGCCCCTTCAATATAATGTTAACTGACTGTCAGAGTGAATCAGGTTGCTGTATGAACTTTAATATGTCTTTGACCAGTTGGAATTTGGTCTGAATTCTAGATGTCCTTTGACCAGATGTAGTGCGGATGAAGAACCCTGAATGCTGAGCCTCTTGAAGAGGTATCTTCCTCCTTGCTTTGCCCATTTGAGATGCCTGTTGAGACTTAGAGGTTTTCTCTCTAACCCCAGATGAAGACTCTTGATCAAGTTTCTGACAAACTAACGCTTTCCCTTTTTACCTACCTTTTGATCACCTTTGTTAGCACCCCGTTGCCCGAGATAACCTTTTTCCAAATTAGTTTTGCCATTTTTATTCTTTTTAGGTTTCGCCTGCACAGCACTTGTGCTGTGCTTGTGAAATGTATTGTATTTAATATAAATCTCAAAAGGGGCTTACATCCCACCCTCACTTTTCATTTGTTGGTGTGCTTGCCACTTACTTTTCCTCCATTTCTAATGACTGTAGCATACTATTTCCTGTTGTTCCTCTCCTGTGCTTGTCTTATCAGTGTCCAAAGGCACAAGTACTGACTTCATCCGCTTTGTGGGACTTTTTTTAAGTTTTGCCTGCACAGAGCTTGAGCCTTAAACAGACCTAAACATTTTCATTCGCCCGTTGTCTTTATTTTGGTTATCTTTTTTTTCACTCCCAGGTGCAACTTGCATTTCTTACACAAGGCTTCAAACAATTGTTCTCCAAGCCTCATTTTCGGCCCTGAGTCCCACCCCTGGGTTTTTCATGCAGCAGCACGGTGCTGTCCCCCACCACCTCTGCCCCTCGCTGCATTTCCTGTTTGTGTTGGCGCCCGTAACTTCTGATTTTTTTTTTTTCACTCTCATGGAAATGTCATATTTTTTACATTTTTTGTGCTCACCATGGAAATTACTGAGCCTGGGGTGGGTAATGGAGCTTTATCTATGTATTTAAAACATTCTTATCAACATACTTAGGGACACGTGCGGGCCACCTTGGAGGACTGCAGCGGCACTCCTCCCAGTCCCCAGAAGCTGCATCGGGCCCAGGGATGGGTGTCTGGGCCCCTCCTGCCTCCTGCAGGGGGTGGGGGGATGTGACAATGCACCCCCCATCCTAGAGAACCCGGGGAAGTGCGACAGCACTCCCCCAGTGGCTAGGCACACTTGGGGGTCAGGGATGGGATCTCACCCCCCTCCAACATAAGTCTGCCTAAGGGATGGGATGACCTGGTGGGATACAAGCATGGGGAGGGGGCCCCACTCACATCCTCTCCCCCTGACGATAAGCCCCACCATTTTCTTGCACCATCCTCAGAGCCCTGGTCCACCTTGGGGAAAACTGATGAGCTGGGCTGCCATGGATTCAGGCTGTGATTGACAGTCCGACAAGTACCCCTGGGCACAACACCAAGAGAAACAACAGAGGCATCCCCCGGGGGCACGGAGAGGAAACTCCTCTTCCCGGGGATGCTGGGAACTTCTGGGGTGCGACAGGAAGAGAAGAGGAAGAAGACGCTGTGAGGGAACTCTCCGAGGAGGTTCACACGCCAGGAGAGACAGAAGAGGAGAGGCCATACACCTCGTCAGGAAAAGAAGATGCAGGACCTGATCTACAAATGGCAATTATGAGTCCAGGTGAAGCAGAAACTGGAAAAGAAGTAACACATTCTCAAAATCAGCCAGAGAGGTGCGGGGACCCTAACAACACAGATCAGCCCAGCAAAGTTCCTGGAGGGGCATGGTTTCACAAGGTACGGGGCTATTTTAACAATGGAAAGGATTGTGCTGAAATGCATGTGGGGAGGAGAGGGCAGAGAGAGAAGTAACAGGAGACATAAAGAAGTTACTAAATAGAGATAAATATAAAATCCTGGTGAAAGTAACCTAGGAGGAAAAGTACAAATATGCATGACTCACACTATTGATGGTTTGAAACACTGGGAAGCGGAGACAACCCCACCTTAACTCACTGTCCTTCACCCACACCTCCCGGGTGCTCTTACCCCACAAACCCCATAAGAGTACACTTACCTGAGCCAGCCTTCTGTTTTCTTTTCTGAGGAACAAGGGGCCCAGGGGCACAACGCCATGAGAAACAACAGAGGCGTTCCCTGGGGGCATGGAGATGAAACTCCTCCTCCCAGAGGACGCTGGGAACTTCCGGAGCATGACGGGAAGAGAAGAGGAAGAAGACGCCATGAGGGAACTCTCCGAGGATGCGCACACGCCAGGAGAGACGGAAGAGGAGAGGCCATACACCTCGTCGGGAAAAGAAGACGCAGGACCCGATCTACAAATGGCAATTTCGAGTCCAGGTGAAGCGGAAACCGGAAAAAAAGTACCACAGTCCCCAAATCAGCCAGAGAGGTGCGGTGACCATGACAACGTGGAGCAGCCCAGCCACTTTCCTGGAGGGGCATGGCTCCACAAGGTACGGATATAAAACCCTGGTGAAAGTAACCTAGGAGGAAAAGTACACACATGCATGACTCACACAATTGATGGTTTGAAACACTGGGAAGGGAAGCCAGGAAGGGAGAAAACCCCACCTTACCTCACTGTCTTTCACCCACACCTCCCCGGTGCCCTTACCCCACAAACCCCATAAGAGTACACTTACCTGAACCGGCCCTCTGTTTTCTTTTCCAATGAACATGCGTGATACCTTCGCAACCTTCAGAAGACCGAAGAGGAGACCTTCCTTGGACTTACCTAGAAAAGAGGAGAAGGATTTAGATTAAGAGTGACTTACGTCCCGATAATAATTACCAAAAGAAAAGAAAATAATACTTTATTTTGAAGATCACCCTCGTAGGACCTTGTTCTTTTTAACATAAACCACTACAATACAGCAGAACCACACGCTCTCAGAGGGAGGAATTGGGTCAAAGGTTGCCAAACCTAAAAATGCCATAACTCGCGCCCACGGCTCCTTTTACTCCTGTTGGCCAGCCCCATCCACAAGGGCCAGTTGCAGCAACCCTCCTCACCTCCAAAGTGGTGTAGTCCTCCAAACACTCCAAACACTAGTTTCCCTGAGCAGTTTTTCTTTGGGCTTTGCTAGTGGGCTCAGGAAAGTCCGGGGCTGCTCCCCTACTGGTCCTCAGGGGAAGTAAGTTGGCCAGCTTCACTGGCCCTTGGGAAGACCCACTGGTACTGGGGTCAACTTGTCAGAGTCCTGGGTCCTGAGTAGGGGGTAAGGGGATTCTTTCTTCCAGTTCTCCATGGCAGTTCCATGATCCAGCAGTGAAGCAGGTAGAAGGTTTGCAGGTCAGAGAGAGTCTTCTCCTTGTGCAAGAGTTGATAAAGGGGTAAGGAAGGGTTGAGAAGACAGGGACCCCTAACCAGTCCTGGGGTGCCACATCACCTCCCTACCCGGTCCCAGCCCTCCTGCATAGCATGTTGGAACATTCCAAAAAGGCATCATCAAGGAGTCACTGGTCACATCAGCTCCTGGGGTCTCAGCTCCACCCCTCACTGACATCACTGCCAGGGACCTGCACACTAGAATTTGAAAGGTGCCCCCTGAGGTTTGATTCCAGTTCAGGGGCTTGGGCAGGCCAATCCCTGGTGCAGTGTGTCAGCTGGGTGATTGATACAGAGCATTCTGCCCCACTCCTTTTCCTTCACAGGATCAAGGAAAATTAGTGCTAATTGCTCCCTTTGTGTGGGGGTCGCCGTTGTTCCTGCTGCTGGAGAGAATGAAATTACTGGACACAGCAGGGTGACAACAGGCCTGGGCTCTGATCTTGAGCTGAGCCAGGAAAACATGAAAACTCTGAATGACCCACAAGATACACAGTTATCATTTTGGAAGTGCCACATTTGATTTTCCTGCACAGGTTATACTTCAATTAAAGACGTCAATGGTCTCTCTACGGCAAGGAAAAGGGAAACTGCACTCAAAGGCAGTTCCCTCTCTAGATGTGTAAGGGAATCAAACTCCATAACTATAGTTAAATCAGTTAAGCATACTGCCCTCCCCTAGTAGTGTACACTATCTCTATGAGGCCTATGCCAGGAGAACACCTATATCTGCTGAGTACCCATTGCACCAAGCTACCTGTGGGCTTGTACCGGCCTGCACAAAACAGTAGTCTCCCACGCGCAGCTCGCACACGCATGTCACATGTGTTCATGTGTACCCAGCCAGTGCCCCTTATCCTTGCTGCGTCGCAGCGGCCTTATCGGAAAAGGTAGCTGTAAGAAATGGGGTCTTTGGTTGGCAGTCATGTTAACCCCTGTCCAAGCAAGGACCCTCACTCTAGTCAGGGTAAAGGAGAATCACCCTCAGCTAACCCCCGCTCACCCTTTTGGTAGCCTTGGTAGCTTGGCACGAGCAGGCAGGCTTAACATCAGAGTGCTAGGTGTAAAGTATTTGTACCAACACACACAGTAACTTAATGAAAACACTACAAAATGACACAACACAAGTTTACAAAAATAGAAAATATTTATCTAAACCAAACAAGACCAAAACGATAAAAATCCAACATACACAACTCAAGTTCTTAATTTTAAAAGCAAATGAGTCTTAAATCTTTGAGAAAACAGTGAAAACACTCTTAGCGTTGAAAAGTACCTGGGTAGCATCAAAATAACACGCACAGACGAGTGTGCGTCGAAAAAGCTAAGCGGTGCGTCGATTTTCTCATCCTCAAGCGAGACCGTGCGTCATTTCTCCTTCTCCGGTCGGGCCGGAGTGCATTGTTTTTCCTCCCTGCAGGGGAGCGATACATCGATCTGGGCAGCGCTCGGGTCCAGGCAGGCTTTGTGTCGTTTTTCCGCACCCAGCAAGGTTTGCATTAAAAGTCCTGCTGCAAGGTATCACCAAAACCGTGCAATATGGGTTGTGACGTTAACAGCCTCTGTCAGCACGGAGCCTGCGTCGTTCTTCCGGCTCCGTGCATCAATTTTCCAGCCGTGATACTGGTGGAGTGTCGGTTTCTGCCGCGAAGCCGGCAGCGTGTCGTTTCTCAGCCACGTCTTGGAAGGTGCGTCAAATTTTTCCCCGCATGGCGGTCTGTGTGTGGATTTTCAGTCTTGGTCTGCCAGCTTCACCTTCCAGGCCTCAGGAACTGGATAGGGCACCACTTGGCAGGGCAGGAGTCTCAGCAGAGAGTCCAGGTGTTGGCAGGAGAAGTCTTTGATGGCCCTGAGACTTCAACAACAGGAGGCAAGCTCAGGACAAGCCCTTGGAGATTTCTTCACAAGCAGGAATGCCAACAAAGTCCAGTCTTTGTCCCCTTGCACAGGCAGAAGCAGCAACTGCTCGATAGCTCCCAAAGCACAGTTTCAGGCAGGGCAGCACTTCTCCTCAGCTCTTCTCCAGGCAGAGGTTCCTCTTGATGTCCAGAAGTGATCTAAAGTCTGTGGTTTTTGGTGCCCTTCTTATAGCTATTTTGCCCTTTGAAGTAGGCTTACTTAAGTCTCTCTTGTTTGTGTAATCCTGCCTTGCCCAGGCCAGGCCCCAGACACACCCCAGGGGGTTGGAGACTGCATTGTGTGAGGACAGGCACAGCCCTTTCAGGTGTAAGTGACCACTCCTCGCCTTCCCTCCTAGCACAGATGTCTCATCTGGATATGCCAGCTACACCCTATCTCCCTTCTAGTCACTGTCTAGAGAGAGGTGCAAACAGCCAACTGTCAAACTGACCCAGACAGGGAATCCACAAACAGGCAGAGTCACAGAATGGTTTAGGAAAGAAAATGTCCACTTTCTAAAAGTGGCATTTTCAAACACACAATCTTAAAACCAAGTTTGCTAAAAGATGTATTTTTAAATTGTGAGCTCAGAGACCCCAATCTCCCCATGTCCATCTGCTCCCAAAGGGAATCTACGCTTTAATCATTTTTAAAGGTAGCCCCCATGTTAACCTATGAGAGAGATAGACCTTGCAACAGTGAAAACCGAATTTGGAAGTATTTCACTGTCAGGATATATAAAACACGTTAGTATATGTCCTACCTTAAACATACACTGCACCCTGCCCATGGGGCTCGCTAGGGCCTACCTTAGGGGTGTCTTACATGTAAGAAAACAGAAGGTTTAGGAGTTTAAAACTGCATACGCAGACACTGCAGTGGCAGGTCTGAGCCATGTTTACAGAGCTACTATTGTGGGTGTCACAACCAGTGTTGCAGGCCCACTAGCAGCATTTGATTTACAGGCCCTGGGCACCTCTAGTGCACTGTACGAGGGACTTACCAGTAAATCAAATATGCCAATCATGGAAAGCTAATTACACACACAGTTTATACATGAGCTCTTGCACTTTAGCACTGGATAGCAATGGTAAAGTGCCCAGAGTAACACAAACATCAAAAACAGAGTCAGCACACATCAACAACCTGGGAAACAGAGGCAAAAGGTAAGGGGAGACGAGGCCAAGGATGAAAAGTCTAACACGTGTCCCCCCCAGCTGAAAGTGGGGAACAACTACCCAACCTCATGGGAGTTCTCATCACTATGGCAGAAGAATCTGGACGGACCATCAGCAATGGCGTGTTCTGTACCAGGGCGGTGTTCCACCATAAAGTCCATCCCCTGTAGGGAAATGGACCACCTCAACAGTTTTGGATTCTCACCCCTCATCTGCATTAACAATCTGAGGGGCCTGTGTGCGGTCTGAACCCGGAAGTGAGTCCCAAACAAGTAGGGTCTTAGCTTCTTCAGCACCCAGACCATAGCAAAAGCTTCACGTTCTATTGCACTCCACCTACGTTCCCTGGGAAGTAACCTCCTGCTAATGAAGGCTACAGGTTGATCTAGGCCCTCTTCATTAAGTTGTGAGAGTATTGCTCCAATACCATGCTCTGAGGTGTCTGTTTGCACAACAAACTCCTTGGAGAAGTCAGGTGCCTTCAGCACAGGTGCTGTGCACATGGCAGCCTTCAGGGCATCAAAAGCAGTCTGGCAAGACTCAGTCCTGATCACTTTCTGGGCTGCTTCTTGGAGGTCAACTCAGTCAAGGGAGCATTAATTGTACCATACCCCTTGACAAACCTCCTATAGTATCCTGTAAGACCTAAAAAGGCTTTCACTTCAGTCTGGGTCTATGGAGGCTCCCAAACCAGAATGGTATCAATCTTTGGCTGTAGGGGTGCCACCTGGCCACTCCCCACCTGGTGCCCCAAGTACACCATAGAACCCTGCCCTATTTGGCACTTGCTTGCCTTAATAGTGAGTCCTGCCTTTTGCAGGGCCTCTAATACAGAGGTGTTACAAGTGTTCTTCCAATGTCGAAGTGAAGACAGCAATGTCATCCAGGTAGGCAGCACTGAACTCACCCAGCCCAGCCAACACCTGGTTGACCAACGTCTGAAAGGTGACAGGGGCATTTTTCATCCCAAATGGCATCACCTTAAACTGAAAGTGCCCAGCCGGGATAGAAAATGCAGACCTCTCCTTGGCCCCCTCAGTCAAGGCAATCTGCCAATACCCAGAGGTAAGGTCAAACGTACTTAGGTACCTGGCAGCTCCCAACCTGTCAATAAGCTCATCAGCTCAGGGGATGGGGTGCGAGTCAGTTTTAGTGACCACATGGAGACCCTGGTAGTCCACGCAGAATCAGAGTTCTGGGGTGGCACCAGGAGCAGCAGCCTTTGGGACCAAGACCACAGGGATGTCCCAATGACTGCTGGAATGTTCAATAACCCCTATAGTTAACATCTTGGATACCTCATTCTTGATGCTAGCCCTGACCTTGTCAGTCAACCTATAAACCTTTTGTTTAATAGGTGTACTGTCCCCAGTGTCCACATCATGTGTGCACAAGTGTGTGACCCCTGGGATTGAGGAAAACAGTGAGGCAAACTGTCCCAGCACCTGGCAACAGTCCCTCTGCTGCTCTGCAGTCAGGGAGGGGGAGTGGTTCACTCCCTGCAGAGACCCATCTGTCTCTCCTGCAAACAGGAGGTCAGGAAGAGGCTCACTCTCCTCCACCCCTTCATCTGTCACTAGGAGCATGGACAACTCTGTCCGTTCAAAGTGAGGCTTGAGCTGGTTAACCTGCAGGACCCTTAAAGAGTTCCTGGGAGTCTGCAAGTTCACCAGGTAGGTGACTTTACTCTTGCACTCCACCACCTCAAATGGCCCAGTCTCCTTGTCCTGGAGCACCCTAGGTTCCACTGGTGCCATCTCCCACACTTTTTGTCCAGGCTGAAACTCGACCAGAGTGGCATTGTGGTCCGGTTCATGTCCTCCTGGCTTGCTTCCAGGTTCTCCTGTGCGAGACTCCTGAAGTGGGCAGTCTGGTTCCTCAGGGCCAGCATGTAATTAAATACATCCTGGATGGTTTACTATCAGCTTTTTCCAAAGCCTCCTTGACCAGACTTAAAGGTCCCCTCACAGGGTGGCCATAAATAAGCTCAAAAGGTCTAAAGCCAAGTCCCTTTTGATGCACCTCCCTGTAAGCGAACAGAAGGCATGGCAAGAGGACGTCCCACTTCCGCCTCAAGGGCTCTGATAGGCCCATAATCATGTCTTTCAAGGTGCGGTTGAATTTCTCAACCAGACCATTTCTTTGGGGGGTGGTAAGGTGTGGTGAACTTATACGTTACCCCACACACCTTCCACAGAGACTTCATATAAGTAGATATGAAGTTGGTAACCCTATCAGATACCACTTCCTTGGGGAACGCCATGCGGGTAAAAACTCCCATCAAGGCATGGCCCACCACAGGGGCAGTGATTGATCTTCAAGGAATGACCTTTGGGTTCCAGGTGGCATAGTCCACCAAGACCAGGATAAACCTGTTGCCCATGGCTGTCTTGGGATCCAGAGGCCCTACAATGTCAATCCCAACCCTTTCAAAGGGGGTACTGACAACAGGAAAGGTTTGGAGAGGAGCTTTATAAATCCCCCACTCTTGCCACTTGCCTGACAAGTTGGGCAAGGCATGCGATGAGCATCAGAGTGCCTGCGCATCTAGGGCCAACAGAAGTGGGTGACAAGCCTCTCAAAGGTCTTGTCCTGCCCCAGATGACCCGCTAAAGGCACATCATGAGCCAGACCCAGTAGGAAGGCTCTGAAGCATTGGGGTACCACCAGCACACAGGCTGACCCAGGCTCAGGAACCTTAGGCTCGCTATATAGGAGGCCATCCTCCCAGTAAATCAGATGTGATCCAGGCTCCTTGCCAGATGCCTGGTCTGCAGCCTGCTGCTTCAAATCCTCCAGAGTACAGCATGACTTCTGTGCCTCACAGAATGCTTCCCTGGTGGGCCCCCCTTCCTGCTGCCGCTTTGACAACTCAGGGACCTCACCCAGTTCAGTCACCTGTTCCCCTGTAGGTTCCAGGACCTCCTCCTCAGGTTCAGGATCCTCCTGAACCGTGGGAATTTCTGGGGATGGTTTTCCGCGCCCCTTGCCCTTCCTTCTTCTGGTAGACACCTTGGTGACTCATTCAGGCTCCAGGGTTTTCCTGATCACCCTGACGGGCTGCCATAGACCTGGTGGATACGCATACCCACCCAGGCAGAACCAACATCTCCAAGTGTGATTTGTGTTCCACCTCCTTCCAAGGGGAATCCTCCAGGTCATTGCCAAATAAACAATCTACAGGCATGGTTGGACTCACAGCTACCTTCAAGGAACCTGAGACCCCCCATTCAAAGGGAACTTGCACCACTTTGCACAGGCACTCTGAGTTGTCTACCGCAACTACTTGGTGAAGTACCCGGGGATCTATCGGCTCTTCAGACACCAGGTGGCTCCTCACTGCAGTCACACTGGCTCCTGTGTCTCTCAGCGCCCCCACCCTCTGTTCACTGATGGTCACCCACTGCCTGTACTTTTTAGTGTTCTCAGGCACTAGGGTTCTGTGGACCATCTCACTGTCCCCTAGTGAGACAAGGGTCATTTCAGCTGGCTGCCACCCACCTGGATCCAACTCCTCCCCAAGCGCTACGCTAGCTAAACCCTGGGACTGGGCACCAGTGGGTGTCGGCGTACTCTTGGGGCATTTGGGGTCCCCCCTCACATGGCCCACCTGGTCACATGCATAGCACTTATGTGGGGGACCCCTTGCCACGGGTTTCCCTTTGGAGAACCATGGCTTCTTCTCACTGGGGGGCTGGGAATCCTTACCCTGGGAATCAGATTGGGGCCCTTTAGAGAAGTCCCTCTGTTTACCCTTATCCCCCTTTCTACTGAGAGGGACCCCACCCACCCTTGTCGTGGCCTCTTCCATACTGCTTTTGGACCCTGGTGCTCTCCCAGCGGTCCGCTTCCTGCACAAGCTTCCTGGGGTCAGTCAGCTTGCTGTCAATCAGGTGCTGGCACAGCTCTGGAAAACATAAACTGTACAAGTGCTCACAAGCAATCAGATTGTAAAGCTCCTCATACATTGTCACCTTACTGCCCTTCATCCAACCATCCAGTGACCTGCAGAATGAATCTACACGTTCCAACCATGTTTGGGATTCCTTCTTCTTATAGGACCCAGACTTGTCCTTATACGGATCAGGGGTGAGACCATACCTAGTGATCAGGGCATCCTTCATGATAGTGTAAGTGAGCCCCGGGGATTCCCTAAGGATGTCAGAGTATCTCTCCCCTCTACCTTAAAGTGCTTCCACAGTCCCGCCCCCAATGAGCTTCAGGGACCAGATTCATATGGAGAGCAGACTAATAGCCCTCAAACCACAGCAGTATGTCATCCTCCCTTTTGTAATCTTTTACAAGGTCCTTAGGAATGTGCACCCTCCTCTCAGGCTGCACTATGATGTTGCTGCTACCATCCCTACTAGACTGACTCCTCTGATCCAGCTCCCTCAAGCTGAGCTCATGAGCCAACAACAACTTTTTCTCCTCTATGGCCATCCTCATTTTCTCCAACCCCAACTGGTGAGCCCTCTCTGCCTGTCTGTCTTGCAACTCTTCAGGAGTCAGACCCTTAGATGAGTCACTGCTACCTGCCCTGGAGATCCTCCCCCCAGACAGAACAGGCCCACCCACAGTACCATTGTGAATACTCTGCACCTCCTCCTCACCCTAGTCCTCCTCTTCTGTGTGCCCCTCAGCTTCCTTGGCTTCCACCCAGGCCCTCTGTGCTACTTGCAGCTCCTCCTTCCTGGTGGAGCTCTTAATGGGGCAGGCAAGATCCTTACAGAACTGTTTCACTTGGGCCACTGTGTAGCTCTCCAGTTTCCCTGAATCAAAAGCAGCTCCAGCTGATAAATCTCCAGAATGAGACATGATGAAAAGTTAACAGAAGTGCAAAGGTCCAAAGGCAGAAAACAAGTTCCCAATGAAGTTCAAAAGTCAATCAAGGATTACCACAAAATGGAAGTAGGGAAAAATCCAAAACATAGAAAAAGCAAAATCACAAGACAAGTAGTATGTGGTCACGTAGTGGTCTGCACTGGAAACAGTAGTGTACACGTAATCACTGTATGTCAGGTACAAATACAAGTCCAATCCCAACTGCAGATCACCAATGTTAGAAATTGGGTCTTTGGTTGGCATTCAGATTACCCCCTGTCCAAGCAAGGACCATCACTCTAGTTAGGGTAAAGGAGAATCACCCTCAGCTAACCCCTGCTCGCCCCCTTGGTAGTTTGGCCTGAGCAGGCAGGCTTAACTTCAGAGTGCTGGGTGTAAAGTATCTATACCAACACACACAGTAACTTAATGAAAATACTACAAAATGACACCACACAAGTTTAGAAAAATAGAAAATATTTATCTAAACAAAACAAGACCAAAACGACATAAATCCAACATACACAAGTCAAGTTATTAATTTTAAAAGCAAAAGAGTCTTAAATCTTTGAGAAAACAGTAAAAACACTGTTAGAATTTAAAAGTACCTGGGTAGCGTCACAATAACATGCACGGGCGAGTGTGCGTTAAAAAAGGTCAGCGGTGTGTCGATTTCTCACCTGCAAGCGAGACCGTGTGCCATTTCTCGTTCTCTGGTCGGGTCGGTGTGCGCTGATTTCCTCCCCAGAGGGGAGCGATGCTTCGATCCAGGCAGCACTCGGGCCGTTTTTCAGCGCCCAGCAAGGTTTGCGTCGAAAATCCTGCTGCACGGTATCACCAAAACCGTGCAATGTGGGTTGCGACTTTAACAGCCTCCGTCAGTGGGTGTTGTGCGACGTTCTTCCAACTCCGTGCGTCGATTTTCCAGCTGCGATGCCGGTGGAGCGTCGATTTCTGCCGCGAAGCTGGCAGCATGTCGTTTTTCAGCTACGTCTTGGAAGGTACGTAGAATTTTTACCCGCACTGCGGTCTGTGCATGGATTTTCAGTCTTGGTTTGCCAACTTCACCTTCCAAGGCCCCAGGAACTGGATAGGGCAGCACTTGGCAGGGCATGAGTCTCAGCAGAGAGTCCAGGTCCTGTCAGGAGAAGTCTTTGATGGCCCTGAGACTTCAACAACAGGAGGAAAGCTCAGGACAAGCCCTTGGAGATTTCTTCACAAGCAGGAATGCCAACAAAGTCCAGTATTTGTCCCCTTGCACGGGCAGCAACTGCATGATAGCTCCACAAAACACAGTCTCAAGCAGGGCAGCACTTTTCCTCAGTTCTTCATCTCTTCTCTAGGCAGAGGTTCCTCTTGATGCCCAGAAGTGATCTAAAGTCTGCGGTTTTGGGTGCCCTTCTTATACCCATTTTGCCCTTTGAAGTAGGCTTACTTCAAAGGAGAGTCGCTCTTTGTGAAATCCTGCCTTGCCCAGGCCAGGCCCCAGACACATACCAGGGGGTTGGAGACTGCATTGTGTGAGGGCAGGCATAGGCCCTTTCAGGTGTAAGTGACCACTTCTCCCCTCCCTCCTAGCACTGATGGCTCATCAGGATATGCCGGCTACACCCCAGCTCCCTTTGTGTCATGGTCTAGCAAGAGGTGCAAACAGCCAACTGTCAAACTGACCAGACAGGGAATCCACAAACAGGCAGAGTCACAGAATGGTTTAAGCAAGAAAATGTCCAACTTTACTAAAAGATGTATTTTTAAATTGTGATCTCAGAGACCCCAAACTCCACATGTCTATCTGCTCCCAAAGGGAGTCTACGCCTTAATCATTTTTAAAGATAGCCCTCATGTTATGCCCGTCATGGAAAGCCAATTACATACACATTTTATACAGGAGCACTTGCAACAGTGACTCTTTTGCTTAAAGAAAGATGTGTAAGCCACCGGCTGATGTGAGAAACAGGCGTTTGCTTGAAGAGCTGTCCCTTGGCTGCCGACATGCCTGGTAGACTTCCAGCACCTAAGGATATCTATGCATCCATTTCTCTAGGAGTACTAAATAGAAAGGCAGAAGTGAAGCTTGAGAAACCAAGCACTAAAAACTATGATCTTTTGTTTTTTACTCTAACATTTGTTTGAGCATTGTATAAAACAAAATCACCTATTTATTCTATATTGGTTCATGAATAGGCATGCCAATTGCATGGAGACTAAATAGGTTGTACTGTCCGGTATACAAAACATGCTCATAAAATTGGCAGAAGAAACCTAATAACTGAAAGTGCAATGCTTCACTAACATGCAAAACCCTCAAGTGGAGTGAGATTGATACCTTGTTCTGCACAAGCCTTTGAAATGACCCAGTCTAAAACTGGTTGATTCAGTTAGAAAGTTCCTCAAAATCCTGTCCTCCTCTGCAATATTACAGTCTGTCACTGCCCAGGTGTACCAGTCTGTACAGCAGACATAGCAGAATACAGAACTACATTCACATGTCATAATTTTCGTTTCACCACAGTGAAGCAGAACACGCATTCCTGCTTCATTGTTGTAGTCTTTTTAACCTACCACCAGTATTCCAAAGAGTATTCCTAGTGAGGATGCATCATTAAACAACCCCAACTGATGAACTAGGTTAAACGCTCAAGCTCAGAGCCAGATAACCACCACAGAAAACTGGCTTCATCATAACTCGTGGGCATGTGAGCAACAACTAAAGAGCTGTCATTGCTTCAGCAAACAGAAAAAGCAGACCCCTCAGTTTCCACCCCTTCCTACTATCTCCCCACTTGCACTGACACCCCTTCTTTCCATGCTCCTCCCCCCTGATCCCTTGCCCACCTGATTGGTAAAGAGTCCCTAGGGTGGCAGCTGCTCGCATTCCAGGGCGTGCAGGCAGTTCTCTTTAAATCTTCAGGTTTCTGAAAAAATGTACATCCAAAGGACTTTGCTTAAATGTGGTTTGCTTAAAGAATTCCTTCCCTTGTCCCCCCTCGCCTCCCTACACCTTAACATATTATTAATCCCATAGGCGAAACCTAATGCATTTACCGGTGCTTGATGTCTTTAGCCTGCATGTGTTCTGCCCCGCACATGTTATTCCTTAATCTAGCCAATAGTAGAGTTTCCCCTGTGTGTTGCTAAAATTATAACTCTGCTGATTTGAAATTGACTAATGCTGGTTAAACCTGAGCAAAGCTTGATTTATGTATCTCAGATATTCTTATTAACGTTCTATACTCTTCTCATTGAATGCTTAGTTTTATTCATGTTTATTTTGTCACCTTGGGCAACCCTGGTTGATCCTGTATCTTCATAACTTTGTCTTGAGAGTTGTCTATATGACTTTGAGCTTGAGTTTGTACTAAGGGCCAGATGTAGCAAAATTTTGCGAGTCGCAAATGGCCCAAATTGCAATTTGCGATCCCCCCAAAATTGGAAATGGGATGCAAAAACCCCATTTCCGATTCGCAAATTGCGACGCGAGCCATTACCGACTCGCAAAAATTGCGACCCCACAGTGCGACCCGCAATAGGAAGTCGCAATTTGCGAGTCGCAAACCATATGAAAAAGCCACTCGCAAAAATCCCATTTTGCACACCCAATTTACCACTAACTCAGAGCAGGTGGTAACCAGAACCAAAGTATAAAAGGAGACCCAGAAGGCACCTGGGTTACTCAAGATGGCGGAGATATATGTGATAGCAAGGAGGAGGAGAGCCCACGCCACACAGCAGATGAGGAGGAGGAGCCAGAGACAGGAGAAGATATCCAGAACCAGACAGACACTTTTCCAACAAACTGAGGAGGAGATATATGATAAATACAGACTCAGCAGTGCAGCAATATTAGAATTAATAGATCTACTCAATCCGCAGCTTCAACGCCAGACTGTGCGCGGCAGCACCATCCCCACACATGCTCACTGCACCTCTTGGCCTCGGGTAGCTATCAGGGGTCATTGCTGTGGCAGGTGGGGTATCCCAAAGTGCACTCTCACGGTTCTTCAGAACATTCCTAGATGCCATACTCACACACATGTCCAGATACATATACCTACCCAGGAATGAGGCAGAAATCAACAGCACCAAGTTGGAATTCTACAGGATTGCCAACTTCCCGCATGTAATAGGGTGTGTAGACGGGACACATATGCAAATATGCCCTCCTGCAAATCTGGCATATCTGTTCCGCAACCGGAAGTGTACCCACTCACTGAACATCCAGGTGGTATGTGACACCCATAATGTTATAACTGACATGGTAGACAAATTTCCAGGGAGTACACATGACTCTTAAATTTTCAGGCACAGTGGGATACACCAACGCCTAGAAAGAGGGGAGTTTGGAGACGGATATCTCCTAGGTATAGCTGAATACACCTTGAAGACATACACACAGGTCAATGTGGAACCCATCCATGCCCTGCTAACATTGTTCATTTTTGCCAAACAGGTGACAGTGCATTTGCGCTACGACCATGGATATTTACCCCGTACTTAACATCCAGCAATGAGACTGAGAGGCGATACAACAGTGCACATAGGAGGACTCGAAATGTTATAGAGAGGACCTTTGGACTGTTGAAGGCAAGATTCCGATGCCTCCACAGAAGTGGAGGTGCCCTCCAGTATGCCCCAATAACAGCATTCAAGATTGTTGGCGCATGCGCTATACTGCACAACATTGCCACCAGACGTGGGCTACATCTCACCCCTGAAGACCCAGATTCAGAGGATGACGAGCAAGAGCTACCACATTGCCATCATGGGGATAGAAGCATTGCAAATCAAGGCAGACAGAGACGGGACCACATTGCAAACCAATACTTTGGAAGGTATGTGCTGCCTGTCACCACACACACGAATGTCACACACAAAGAGCCCAGGTGTGAAGTGGAACAAACAAGAACTTTAATTAAGTGAACCAAAAAACTATAGAACTGAACTATTGGTCAGGGGCTGTAAATGTCCACCTGCTATGAGGACACATTAACCTCATGTGCCTCAATTGTTCGTAAGTGCGTAGCTCAAATCCTACGCCTGGGACGCCCAGCATGGCTAGTGCCTGGAGCGTCTGCAGATCCCTGCTGTGCACTGCCACTCCTCAAGACCCTGGTGTCTGTGGCAGATGCACTACTGATAGTGGAGCCCTCCTCACTATCTTGAGGCGTGTCTGCCACGCCCCTAGCCACCTGTCTTGCCTCCATCATGTCCACAGCGTGGCTTATCCGTCCCAGGCCGCGAGCCACATCGCCGGCAAAGTGGCCCATGTCGGCTTGTAAACTGACTGTCCGGCGTGACAGCCCTGTAGTATTCACAGCCAGGCGGACGATGGAGGCAGCCATGCGGTCCAAACGGTGGATCAGTTGGCGTTCACAGCGCCTTGCACTCTCTCTCTCCATAACAAGTTCAGTCACTAGTTGCCTGATGGAGAGTGCAAGGTCACCTACATGACTATTCAGGTTTTGAAGGTCTGTGTGGACCTGTGCCAGCCCTGTTGTGTGATTTCTCTCCATTCGCCGCATGGCCCCTGATATCAGTCTCATTTGCCCTGTTTGCAGGCGCTGACCTCTGATGAGTGCTGCCTCGGCAGCGGACATGGAGGAGTCCCCTACATCTCCCTGGGACACTGCAGGGACATGGACACGTCGTCTGCGACGCGGTGGAGCATCAGGGTCCTGTTGGCTGGCACTGTGGCTGGGACCGGGTGCAGGGTCAATCTCCACTATGTCTACTGGTGCATCTGGAGGGGCCTGTGGTCGGGTGTTGCAGGACCCTGTGGTGGCTGCTCCTGGGTCCTGTGCTGCCTGTTGGCTGACCTCTGCACCCTGGACGGTGTGGCTGGTGGTGGTGTCTTGTGGGAGACCTGTGGGACATAGGGAACACACAGTCAGTATCTACCATCTGTTGTATGCTTCCTAATAAACTGTTGCCTATCAGCTGCCTACTGGACTACATTGCCCATAATGCACCATTCTGGTGGTTACTACTCTGAAATGGAGCTAATTTGGTTGTGCATGCTGCTGTGTACTGGGTGGGTGGAGGTATGGCAGATATGGGTGTACATGCATGTTTCATGGTACTCACTGGTTGATGGTCCTGGCGCTGACGTGTCCAGATCTCCTAGTCCAGTCACTGCCTCTGGCTCCAGGGTCTCTTGCACTCGTTCCTCCATGGGTGTGGGTGGTGGGACGGTAGATGGGCCTCCTCCTGTGCCCCTCATCTCCCGGAGGCGCTCTGCCACCCTCTCCTTGGTCCTGGAGCACAGGTCGTACCATCTTTTTTTCAGTTTGTCTATGCTCCTGTGGCTCACCCCGATTGCATTCACCTTCTCCTAGATGTCCATCCAAATCCTCCTTTTGTCAGACTCAGGCACACTGAGGGCAACTCTTCCAAATAGTTGATCATGGTGCTGGCAGCATTCATCTGTCAGCACCTCCAGTTCCTTTTCTGAAAATTTGAGTTTCCTCTTCCTGCCTGAGTCCTCCATTGTTGCTGCTGTTCCTCCAGGTGGTTGTTCAGCAGTTGGAAATGGGTGTGGTCCTCCCTCCTCCCAGGTGTATTTGTAAACTTCCTGGCTGTGATGTCATCAGCAGGAGCCAGGAAGTGTTTTCCAGAGTGTTCTGCTGCACCTGCATGCAATTTGCGGCACAGTCGCAATTTGCGACACACAGTCGCAATTTGCGTGTTCGTTTTTAGCGAGGTCGCAAAAAGCGACCTCGCAAACAGCGGACTCGCAATCTGCGATTAGCTTCAATTGCGAGTCGCAAAATGAAGTTGCTTCTTCTTGTTGGATACCTGCTTGCGAGTCGGAAATTGCGAGTCGCAAAGACTCGCAATTTCCGACTCGCACTTTTTTAGCTACCTACATCTGGCCCTAAATCCCTTAACTTTTTTCCTGTCTGGAGTTTTTCTTGTAAGGCCAAATTGGCCATTCTGTTTAATTTAATTGGTCTGTATTGAAATTGAGTTGTATGGTTCTACCACATCCAGTTGCAGGGTCCAAAGATCAGTCGACCTGAAGTTGAGCATTGATTCCAGCGAAGGGTGAAAATGCTCCAGCACTCTTGATATAAGTGTAATTGAATCTGATGGAGAACTACATTTGTCAACATAAAGCAGCAACATTAGTACATGTTGTAGTTTTATGGGTATACATTCTCCAATAATGTAAAAAATGTTACTAAGTCATAATTGATGGTTACATTTCAATTAATATGGTTATATCACACACATTGTTTTCTAACACTATAGTGAAAGCAAATGCTTATCGGCTTCGAGTGCACTACTTTACATAAGGCTAAAATTAGTTCACACATTATTTTTGTGATATGGCCACATATATATCATATTGCGAGGTCAAAAGTGGCAGCCAATTCTCTGATGCAGCAGAAGAAAGCTGCTGACAGGAAACAGGTGACTATTGGGAAGCAAGCCTGTAACTGCGTGAAAGCGTGGTTTAAGTAAATGAAAACCACTAAGACGGAGAAAAAGAGCGGCTCTTTCGACAATTGCAACCAGCACTCATCCGAAATGACCAGTGCGACTCTGATTTTGCCAGTGTTTCAGGTCGCAACACGCTTCGGTTTGTTCGCTGTCCACGCCCCCTTTCAGTCTTCGCTCGCCTCCTCTCTGGGCTCTCTCCCTGCCTGCATCAGGGGGCGGAGCTCTGGGGCAATGTTAGTGAGTGAAAAAACCGAGGACTTGGAGCGTGAACATGGCGGAGCAACCGGTTCCTGCCGCGGCTGCTCAGGTGAACGGGAGCGTGCCCGTGCTCTTCTGCTTCTCGGTCTTCGCCCGGCCCTCTGCCGTGCCGCACGGCTCCGGATATGAAGTGCTGATCCAGAAGTTCCTCAGCTTGTACGGAGACCAAATCGACATGCATCGTAAATTCGTCGTGCAGCTCTTCGCCGATGAGTGGGGCCAGTACATCGACCTGCCAAAGGGCTTCCTAGTGACTGAGAGGTGCAAAGTGCGGCTTGTGCCCCTGCAGATCCAGGTGAGCGTCCTCCTTGTCCGAACGGTGTCTTTCTGGGGCCTGACAGTTCACGTCTTAATACCCCTCCATGTCTGCCCCAACCTTCATGACCAGATGGTCCTGTACTGTGCCCACTATCCTCGAGACCCACGTCAGCTGCCCCTTCATGTTTGACATCCATGTGGTATCATGCGCGACATTACATTCCCGGCTCCCTCATACCAATGTTGGTGCCTCTACAAGTGACTGTCTCTAAACTGCTACAAATACCCCCTCCCCCGCCCTATATGTATGCCCATGAGATCCTCGTTAGTGCCTTTCAGGTCCAAATCTGTGGTTATCATACAGGTATGTATGCCCCGCATGTCCATCCAAGGTGGCATCGTTTTGCCAAGTCAGCGCGCTATTCAGTCTAAATCTGCGCTTTCCACCTGTAGTACCCGTTAGCCTCGGTCAGTATGATGTTAGTATGTCTCCTGCAGGCTCATTGTTACTCCCTCGACTCCAGGTGTGCTCATTTTGGACTTTTGTGTTCGTGTATCTGCAGAATGCGGATCCCTGGCAGCGCTGATGCCCGCACAGTGGCAAGGTGATGGAGTCTGACAGTACGATATAGTGTGTTTGCTGTTAACAGTTGCGGACAGCAGGGTACATTTACAAAAGCGCGTGTTACAGTGAATCTTCAGTCTCTCTCTGCCACTTCCGATTGGGCTGCTGTTGGTTCCTGTTGCTTTCATGTCATAAGCTTAGCAGTGATTGTGTCAGTGGGAAGAGAGTGATGGAAACATACATACATAGTGACATGGTAATACAGTGTTTTTGGAAGCAATGCTATTTTAAAGCAAACACACAGTATCATGCCTATCCGACCTCCCACCTACCCTTCTTTACGGATCCCAGGGAATCCATTTAAAGTAGTTTTATGTGTGCTCGATTCTCGAAGCTTATTTTAATTAAATGCATGTTTAATGCAATATGGCGGGGCGCGGCACTTGTTAAGTCAGGTCGTGCGTGCTGAAAGGTAATTTTATTTCCTACACAAGCCTCTTGGGTCAGGTTATCTTATGTAATGGCTCGTGCTTGTTGGGTACTATGCACCCTCAGCTCAAGTGAGACTTGACGGTTCTGGAGCTGTGGTGACGTAGTAATCAGCTAATGGCGGGTTCCTTAGTGACAGCAAGACCACGGACCCCTTGTTTGATGGCACACTCCGTGGCGACCTTATAAGGCCTTTTAGTCGGTATTGTTGTGTTTTTTTTTTTTTTTTTTTTTTTTTTCATTCATGCATGTTGAAAGACCTGATGTGCTTGACCAGTCTGTGCAGTGTGGACGCCGCTGGTTTCGCACCCTGCTCACATGGCAACTTACAACTCCCCAGTATTCACCGTTGCGTCTGGCTCTCAGTTCTAGGCTGTAGGATGCAGAATATATGTACATTCCAGGAATGTACATGGCAGGAGACAATGTGAGAGTACTGTATGGGGTGCTTTTTCAATAACTTGTCCAAGCACGTACTTCTGGTTTGAAGAAGAAACAAACTTAAACAAAACAAGCATTGGCTAAGTCAACAGGTCTTTCTATTTTTGAAGAAGGAATGCTATTCATATTTGATGCCCTTCAAAAGCTGCGCTTGGCGCTTCTCCCGTACAGTATCTTACGCTCTAGAGTACCCATGTCCCTAAAGTGCACCTTTACCACAAAACAACCACCCAGGGCAGGAGCCAAATATACTCTGCCAAGGTGCATGTAGCTTAAGTATCGTAGGTAGGTAACGTACTTGGGTATTGTTAGCGCTTTACTCTGCTCGTTTTGGGGACCATAAAGTGATATCGGATAGATCGAGTTTCACAATTGATCCTGGTCTACAAGTCAACTACATTCAGTAAAATGTGAAGCGCATTAGGCTCCGCAAAAAAAGACAAAGATTTGATCAATTACAAACTGTAAAGTCACGAACTTCAATTTACCAAATTGGCAGGGTTAACGGAAGTGAGATCTCACGCCCTTCGATTTCACTCGGACATATGCTTAGACATACATGCACATTCACACTTACTCATACACACTCTCTCTCTCTCACACACACATAAACACACACTCGCAGGTAGCACACGGCGTACATTCAGAAGTTTTTTTTTGTTTTTACTTTCCTCAGCAGTCAGAGAATCTTACTTTCCAAGTAATTATGTTCCTTTTTAGTACACGAACAGTGAGTAATAAAACTATATTTACTATTAGCGTAATAAAAACATAACGAGAAAACGAAGAAAGTGGAGCTCCAACCCACCTCTTTAAGTATGAGCTGCCACAGTGTTCCTGGCACTGTTTTGCCATTTCTGCAACCTCCTAGGCGAGGGGTCGCAAAGGCAGTACTAGGGGTCACAGTGGGCAAGCCAGGGGTCGAAGCTGCGACCCTTAAATTACTTCCATGCCTAAAGATTTATTAGAGTTAATAGTTTACAGAAGACGATCAGAATAACATCAATTAATAATCAAAATGCATATATTTCGATTGATTTGCAGTACAAAGTAAATCAAAATCTGAAATTCAAAGGATGAACCAGCATAGTCACCTCAAAAGGGAAAGACAAAGGAAAGCCAGTCCTCTCTCTTGGGAGAGCACTCTAAAAATGTCCTGCTCTTCTGTACTCTTCACTTATTTAAAGTACAAGTCTGACCATTCAGTTCAATTCTGCACTATAATAACACAATTCTAAAATATTTCACACTTGTATGCAATTCTCAAAAGGCTATCCATTCAGGTTAAAGGAAGATGATACAATTACATACTCAACAGGTTCTCAAGGTTTTCTCACTTAAAACCTTCTCTCTGTGTCCTTCAATTGCACTCTATTCATTAAAACATTTCATGACTATTACAAAAAAGCAAAACATTTCTTGACATGAGAAAGAAGAAAAAACAGAACATCGCGTTTGGCAATTTGAACTCCAGCTTCACCTAGAAATAAAATGTTCATGCGTCACAAAGCAAAGATAGCAACCAACGTTAGTCATTTTAAAATTCAGGCCTACACTAACAATAGTCAGTCTAAACACGAATAAGCAACATTTCTCTCTACAAATATATTATTGTTTCTATGCGTTAATATTGTTTTAACGCAAACATGCAATATATGACAAAACATAACTAGGTTTGGTGGTACATGAGTTAGGGTGAGTATGATAGGTTTGGAAGATAGGTTAGTTTGGTTATGGTAGTTCACTAGGTATGGTACGTAGGTATGTTAGTTTGGTATGGTAAGTTAGTTAACTATGGTAGGCTTAGTAACTTATGAAAGGAAGATTGTTATGTAGGTATTAAAGGTTGATTGGTCTTTACCTACATAACATTCTTCCTTTGGTACGGTAGGGCATATAATTTGTATCTAATATTTAAATGTAAATAGTATTATGAAAGCAAACTAAAATAATTGAATGCTCAATGGTGTTAAGTGACTGGGAGTGTGACTTTATTTTATGACCGGCACAAATATTCAAATAGCGAAAAGTAAAGCCATAAATCCGCAATTAAAATGTAATTATTTCAAGATGTGGTGTAGCTGTCAGAGCTGCCGACTTTGGCGCTGGGGATCCAGGTTCAAGTCTATGCATGGGCTCAACATCCTGTGGTTCTGGGCTAATCACTTAATCTCACCATGCCTACCAAAAATTAAGTGTACTTGTGTAATGTAACTGGTGCTCATGTAAAGCACTCCAGTACCTTCAGGTCGAGATTGCGCTATATTAAACTGCAAAAAAATACATCAAAGAACATACACTGACTAAAGCTACACCTAATGTTGCCTCTGGAGTTTAAGAAAAGGACCACTTGATTTTGTCACCAAAATATAATGGAAACTCAAGTGGACAATGTAACCATCCTCAAAATGCCACGTCCTTCTTGGACAGCCACAAAAATCAGTGGCAAATCACAAAAACATTAAATCCATTAGCTGACAAGAGCTGACTCGAAGCCCACTCAGCTGTACATTTTTTTTTTTTTATAATTCCTTTTGAAATATTGATGACAAGAACTTCTGCAACCGACTGCTAAAGCTGTCATTAGTGAGACTTAAAAACAGTAGTTCAAGTAGCTCTGGTGGTCACATTCGACCCCAGGATGTACTAAGACCTTCTGTATTTATAGTGCCCACACTGCAAGCCAAAAAATATTAAATATTGCTATTATAAGTTGGATATACTCTGTTGTGCAATCTTTGGAAGTCTCAGTTCTTTTCCATGAGCCATGGTTCTCATTGACAAACAGTGACAGAGAGACTATAATAGTTTACCATGCCTGCTATGGTGCGTCTTGTGTTTGTCCTAGTATCTCAGTGACGGTAGAAGCAGTGCATAGGATCTCCGTGGGTTTGAGTGCATGTGACTGGATATCTATGAAGAAATTGTAGAACCAAAAAGTCACCCCATTTATCTGAAGCTGACTGAAATTTCCAATCCACAAAGCCGAAAACTTCTGATTGACTGTGGGAATTTGTTTTTCTAAACCAAAGTTCCAGTGTACATTTAGCAGATCATATTGAAAATCCGGTTGTTAGTCAAGAGAGGATGCTGGACCCAGTTTAAGATGGACTAATAACAGGGATAATTGTTTGCTGAGTAAAAGTTCCAACTTTATGAGAGAATGCAGAGAAGAAAATCCTCCTTGGGGACCTGAACTTCCACCTGGAGAAAAACGACGACAACAACACCACTACCCTGCTCGACAACCTCGGACTCCAGCAACTGGTGAGCACCCCCACCCACATCACTGGCCACACACTCGACCCATCTTCTCCGCCAGCAACCACGTCTCCTTCAGCCACTCTTCCAGACTACACTGGACCGACCACAAATGTGTCCACTTCACCTTCAAACGGGAGACTCACCACCATCGCACACAACAAATCCCCAGCAGGTGCTGGAGCAAAATCACCACAGACCAGCTCCTCTCAACACTGAGCCAGAACCCACCAGCCAACATCACTGACGTCAACAACGCAGCCCACAACCTCACACAGTGGTTCACCAACTGTGCCGACAACCTCACACCACTTAAGAACCCCCCAGGCGGGACCAGCAACAGGAAAACCCCATGGTTCACGGACACCCTCAAAGAATCTAAGAAATCTTGCCGAACCCTCGAAAAAAAAACCTGGCGCAACGAATGAACCACAGAAAATATGACAGCCCTCAAGATCGCCTCCCGTGAACACCACCAGCTGATCCGCTCCACCAAAAGGACATCATTCAAAGAGTGACTAGACAACAACACCCACAACAGCAAGGAACTCTTCAACATCGTCAAAGAGCTCTCCAACCCCAGCTCCAAAGACATCACACCGTCACAAGAACTCTGCAACTCCCTCGCCACGTTCTTCCACCGAAAGATCGCAGATCTACACGACCGCTTCGGACCCCAGACCCCACCTCCTACCACCGAACCAGCAGCCCCCACCACTACCCTCAGCTCCTGGACCCCTATCAGCTCAGAAGAGACCATAAGCATCATGAACACCATCCACTCCGGCTCCCCCTCGGACCCTTGCCCCCATCACATCTTCAACAAAGCCAACACCATCATCAACAGCTCATTCGCATCAGCCACCTTCCCGGAGAGCTGGAAGCACACAGAAATCAACGCCCTCCTGAAAAAACCCACGGCAGACCCCAATGACCTGAAGAACTTCCGCCCCATCTCTCTTCTTCCCTTCCCGGCCAGGGTCATCGAGAAGACTGTCAATAAGCAGCTGACCGCTTTCCTCGAGGCTAACAACTCGCTCGACCCATCCCAGTCTGGATTTCGAGCCAACCACAGCACAGAAACCGCCCTCATCGCAGTCACCGACATCAGGACCCTGATGGACAACGGAGAAACAACCGCCCTCATCCTCCTGGACCTCTCGGCAGCCTTCGATACCGTGTGCCATCGCACCCTAATAACCCGCCTCTGCACCACTGGAATCCTAGGAAAGGCCCTGGACTGGGTCATCTCGTTCCTCTCCGAGAGAACCCAGAGAGTCCGCCTCCCTCCCTTCTGCTCAGAACCCACCGAGATCATCTGCGGCGTACCCCAAGGATCCTCGCTCAGCCCAACCCTCTTCAATATCTACATGAGCCCCCTCGCCGCCATAGCATGCAAACACAACATAAACATCATCTCCTACGCCGACGACACCCAGCTGATACTCTCCCTCACCAAAGACCCAGCCACCACCAAAACCAACCTACCGGAAGGAAAGAAAGACGTCGCGGAATGGATGAAGCTCAGCTGCCTAAAACTGAACTCAGACAAGACAGAGGTCCTCATCCTCGGACAATCCCCATCCACCTGGGATGACTCCTGGTGGCCCACGGCTCTGGGCACCGCACCAACCCCCTCGGATAACGCACGCAACCTCGGGTTCATCCTGGACTCCCTCGTCACGATGACCAAGCAAGTCAACGGCCTCTCGTCATCATGCTTCAACACCCTACGCATGCTCTGGAAGATCTTCCGGTGGATCCCCGCCGAAACCAGAAAGACGGTTACCCATGCCCTCCTCACAAGCCGACTGGACTACGGAAACACCCTATACGCAGGAACCACCGCCAAGCTTCAGAAACGACTACAACGCATACAGAACGCCTCATCCTCGACATTCCTCGCCACAGCCACATATCCGCCCACCTGAAACACCTGCACTAGCTCCCCATCAACAAGAGGATCACCTTCAGGCTCCTCACCCATGCACACAAAGCACTCCATGACATGGGCCCCGAATACCTCAACAGCCGCCTCTCGTTCTACACGCCCACCCGTCAGCTCCGCTCAGCCAGTCTCGCCCTCGCCACCGTCCCACGGATCCGCAGAACCACCGCCGGAGGAAGATCATTCTCCTACCTAGCGGCCAAAGCATGGAACTCCCTCCCCACACCTAAGAACTACCCAGGACCATCTCGCCTTCAGGAAACACCTCAAGACATGGCTCTTCAAGCAGCAGTAACACCCCCCTCCCCCTTCCAGCGCCTTGAGACCCTCACGGGTGAGTAGCGCGCTCTATAAATGGACTGATTGATTGATTGAAGAAAATAAGAGAAGGGAGCTACTAATGCTGAAAGATTCTTGGCACCCACAGTAGATGGTCACAGTCAGATTTGTTTTCGTATGTTGACGTGCTCCTTTGACTGGGGCACGCACTTCTGTCCATTAACCACTCGGGTGCCTTGGACGAGGTGACCTCGTCCTGGAACCGGGGGGAGCGCTAGCGCTCCCCCCATGTGCACCCCCCCCCCCCCAAGGCAGGGATGGAAGGGGAAGCCCTCCCCCCGTGACGTCAGCGTGCGCTGATTTGTCACAGGGCCTCCCCCATCGCGCTGGAAGCTCAGCTTCCAGCGCAATCGAAGGAGAAATGCTCAGCATTTCTCTTTCGATCACGTGGGGGAGGCCCGGAGAGGCTTCAAAGGGAAGGAAATGTATTTCCTTCCCTTTGAAGTCTCTCCGAGCATTTTAAAAGCCCACTAGACACCAGGGATATATATATATATATATATATATATATATATATATATATATATATATATATATTTTTTTTTTTGTTGAAACTGGCATAAGGGAGTGACCCCTTGGGCAAGGGTCGCTCCCAATGGGGGCATTTGTCTTCTTCTTTTTTTTTTTTTTTTTTTTTTTTTAGGTGGGGAGCGACCCCTTAGGCAAGGGTTGCTCCCCTAGGAGGCAAATTATATTTAGGCCATTTCTGCCCCCCTTGGGGGCAGATTGGCCTATTTTGATGAGGCGAAACCACTAGACACCAGGGAGTTTTTTTTTGTTTTCATGAATTTCCTGCAAGGGGAGCGACCCCTTAGGCAAGGGTCGCTCCCCTAGGGGGGAAAATTATTTTAGGCCATTTCTGCCCCCCCTGGGGGGTAGATCAGCCTATTTTGATTAGGCCGATCTGCCCCCAAGGGGGGCAGAAACCACTAGGCACCGGGGATTTTTTTTTGTTTTACAGATGGGGAGCGACCCCTTGGATAAGGGTCGCTCCCCTGGAGGGGGAAATTGTATTTAGGCCATTTGGGGGGCAGATCGGCCGATTTTTGCTACGCCAATCTGCCACCAAGGGGGGCAGAAACCACTAGGCACCGGGGATTTTTTTTTTTTGGCACCAATGTCACGCAGGGGGAGCGACCCCGTAGGCAAGGGTCGCTCCCAGGGGGGTTGGGGGGCAAATTTATTTTAGCCCATTTCTGCCCCCCCGGGGGGAGATCGGCCTATTGTTATTAGGCTGATAAAACCTCTAGGCACCAGGGCATTTAAATTTTTTTTTTTTGTTTAGAGATGGGGAGCGACCCATTACGCAAGGGTCGCTCTCCTGGAGGGGCAAATTGTATTTAGACCATTTCTGATTGGCCGATTTTAGGTCAATCTGCCCCCAAGGGGGCAGAAACCACTAGGCACCGGGGTTTTTTTTTTTTTGGCGCCAATGTCACGCAGGGGGAGCGACCCCATAGGCAAGGGTCGCTCCCGTGGTGGGGTTTGGGGGGGCAAATTTATTTTAGGCCATTTCTGCCGCCCCTGGGGGCAGATCGGCCTATTGTTATTAGGCCGATCTGCCCCCAGGGGGGGCAGAAACCTCTAGGCGCCAGGGCATTTTTTTGTTGTTTTTTTTTTTTTTTTTTTAGAGATGGGGAGCGACCCATTAGGCAAGGGTCGCTCCCCTGGGGGGCAAATTGTATTTAGACCATTTCTGCCCCCCTTGGGGACAGATTGGCCGATTTTAGGTCAATCTGCCTCGAAGGGGGCAGAAACCACTACGCACCGGGGATTATTATTTTTTTTTACGCCAATGTCACGCAGGGGGAGCGACCCCGTAGGCAAGGGTCGCTCCCGGGGGGCGGGGGGGGGGGGATGAGGGGGCAAATTTATTTTAGGTGATTTCTGACCCCCCCCCCCCCCCCCGGGCCGGCTGAGCTAGAGGCCAAAACCTACAGGTAGGCACTTTGCAAAAAACACCTCTGTTTTCTTTAAAAAAAAATGTGATGTGTCCACGTTGCATTTTGGGGCATTTCCTGTCGCGGGCGCTAGGCCTGCCCACACAAGTGAGGTATCATTTTTATTGGGAGACTTGGGGGAACGCTGGGTGGAAGGAAATTTGTGGCTCCTCTCTGATTCCAGAACTTTCTGTCACCAAAATGTGAGGAAAATGTGTTCTTTTTAGCCAAATTTTGAGGTTTGCAAAGGATTCTGGGTAACCGAACCTGATCGGAGCCCCACAAGTCACCCCATCTTGGATTCCCCTAGGTCTCTAGTTTTAAAAAATGCACAGGTTTGGTAGGTTTCCCTAGGTGCCGGCTGAGCTAGAGGCCAAAATCTACAGGTATGCACTTTGCAAAAAACACCTCTGTTTTCTTTAAAAAAAAAAAAAAAGTGATGTGTCCACGTTGTGTTTTGGGGCGTTTCCTGTCGCGGGCGCTAGGCCTACCCACACAAGTGAGGTATCATTTTTATCGGGAGACTTGGGGGAACATAGATTAGCAAAACAAGTGTTATTGCCCCTTGTCTTTCTCTACATTTTTTTCCTTCCAAATATAAGAAAGTGTGTAAAAAAGACATCTATTTGAGAAATGCCCTGTAATTCACATGCTAGTATGATCACCCCGGAATTCAGAGATGTGCAAATAACCACTGCTCCTCAACACCTTATCTTGTGCCCATTTTGGAAATGCAAAGGTTTTCTTGATAGCTATTTTTCCTTCTTTATATTTCAGCAAATGAATTGCTGTATACCCGGTATAGAATGAAAACGCACTGCAGGGTGCAGCTCATTTATTGGCTCTGGGTACCTAGGGTTCTCGATGAACCTACAAGTCCTATGATACCCCGCAACCAGAGGAGTCCAGCAGACGTAACGGTATATTGCTTTCGAAAATCTGACACTGCAGGAAAAAGTTACAGAGTAAAACGTAGAGGAAAATTGTTGTTTTTTTCACCTCAATTTCAATATTTTTCTTTTTCAGTTGTTATTTTCTGTAGGAAACCCTTGTAGGATCTACACAAATGACCCCTTGCTGAATTCAGAATTTTGTCTACTTTTCAGAAATGGTTAGGTTTCTGGGATCCAGCATTGGTTTCACGCCCATTTCTGTCACTGACTGGAAGAAGGCTGAAAGCACAAAAAATTGTAAAAATGGGGTATGTCCCAGTAAAATGCCAGATTTGTGTTGAAAAATTGGGTTTTCTGATTCAAGTCTGCCTGTTCCTGAAAGCTGGTGCTTTTAGCACCGCAAAGCCTTTGTTGATGCCATTTTCAGGGAAAAAAACACAAGCCTTCTTCTGCAGCCACTTTTTCCCATTTTTTTTAAAAAAAAATTTTTAAACAAAATTTTCACTATATTTTGGCTAATTTATTTGCCTCCTTCAGGGGAACCCACAAAGTCTGGGTACCTCTAGAATCCCTAGGATGTTGGAAAAAAAGGACGCAAATTTGGCTTGGCTAGCTTATGTGGACAAAAAGTTATGAGGGCCTAAGCGCGAACTGCCCCAAATAGCCAAAAAAAAAACTGGCACAGGAAGGGGAAAAGGCCTGGCAGCGAACGGGTTAACTAACAAAATGTGATCAGGATGTTCTCTACATTTAAATAGCGGTGCTCCCAGAACTGTACATCTTGGATGGATGTTTAAGCGGTTCCAGAATCATAGTGACTAACCTCACATAATAGGACACAGTCCAAGGACCTACGGTGAAAGGGAATATTCCTCCTGTTCCTGTTGTGCTTGAAGCAGGAGATGCATGTCCTACAATGTCAGAGGGACTTGGCACAAGCAGCAGTGTAGTTGCTTCATCAGTTGCGGTCCTTAAATGGTCCAAACATTTCTTCAGCCTTCAGGACAAGCAGATATCTTGCTTTTGATCACAACACTCTGATGGTTCTCTTTCATGGCTCCAGGGCTGACCCTAGCCTTGAGTTGTCTTCCAAACAGATCCACACTGTGTGCCATTTTCAGGAATGTCTTCGCTTCTCCTGGGCTGCACTGTTCCAGTCATCAAAGCAGGGTACATCAGCAGGGCTTCTCAAGTTGCCTTGATCTAGTCCCATTCTTTTATAACCGCAACATCCAAAGATGTTGTTCTTGGTTATGCATTTTCCAAACCGTCTCCAAAGGACAAAGCCAATTAAAGGGCTGATAATGAAGATCAGTTCTAATATGTAGTGACAGGAAGCCATGACCAAGCAAAATTTGTACCACATTCAAATTCTACAAACAGAAAAAGGAAACAAGTGGGCAAGTGTGGAACCACTGTGATACAGAAATGTCTCCTGCTGCTGACATATGAGCAAAAAAATTTAGATTGGCCTATAAACTGAGAGCCGACTTGCATTAACTACAAGGTTTGCCAGGCTCCCTTCCTGTGACCCACTACAGTGAGACTGCTGCTTGAATGGAAAAGGGGCCTTTAGAATGGAAGTGAGACACCTATTACCCACACTGAGCCCAGACGTTCTCCTCACAACAAACTAACTCTAGCTGGCAGGCCCTACCCAGCTGCCTCACAGGCCGCCCATATCTTAGAGGCTATGATAACAGCAGGAGTATTTGTTCCCTCCACCCTCCTGTTTGGTAGTATTTCCCACCCTCAAGTCCTCTTCTGCACCTCCAAATGACAAGAATAGTGGGTTTCTTCTACCAATCAGGGCCCTCTGCCTTAATTACACTCACAACTGACACGGTAACCTTAGACACAACTGAGCACTTAATAAAGAGACCAGAAAAAATAAGACTTGCAAGTGACTACAAAATATTCCTGACTTTCTGTGTGGTGTGATGCTGGCTGATGAGACCCTTGAGGAGAATCTGCTACTACAGAAGTGCAGAACCCTTTGCTATCTTAAGGCATACATGCACTGCTTGGGGCACCCTGAGAATCTGTAGTGCATATTGGCCCACAATTGTCCTGTACCACTTCTGTATTCGTGATACACATTAGCCGAAGTCAGCAACTCCCTACACAGGATGCCATTGTGATTTTAATAGCTAACCATCACTTATTTACTCCTCTTTTGAACTTACTTGAATTAAAGTCATATTCGTTACTAAAAGAACAATTTACTGGGTAATACTTTTGTTGTGTACTATTTAAGTGTCTACTGTCTGCGTTTCCACCTTCTCAACTGATGTGCAGCAGTAAACCTTGACTGTTCAGTCTCCCTACCCCTGAAAGTCAAAGCCCAAAAAGGAGATACTGGGCATTTTCGTGGGTCCAGGAACGACAGCATTGATTATTACAAGTGTTTTCTTCATTCTCTCGAGTCCCTCTGACACCGAATTACTGGCTTGAGCATGTAAACATGGTTTCTGTAATGTTTACATTTCACGTCTTTCTAAATGGCCCAAAAGGTGGGTCCAAAACGTTCAGTGTTGTGGCGAATTCTAGTCTGAATACCTTACTCACTGGAGTTCTCCATTAAAAATACGTTTGTTTATGGAACTTTTACTTTCGGGATTGTGATCATTATTTTTTTTACCAAACTGTATAGTAACATTCCTAATGAGCAACAACACTGAGGATTACAATTTTTGTTGCTTTGCCAAGCACATTTGTAGCAAGAAACTACTTCTAAAACATAACACTGCGTTGGACGCCTTATTCCTAATCCCAGTTTCATAGTTTACTCTCTGTGTCTAAGGACAAAATCAATATTTAGAAACAAGAAGCGATTCCTCTTTTGTTAACTAATCAGGTTAACGCTCTCTTAGTAAAACAAAACCTTCCCACCACCCCCTGCATGGAATAAGATCTAATAATGTGTTCCTCTTGCCCCTCCTTTTTGTGTGGCAGCGTCATTTTATTGTTAGTAGTGTTAGATATAGTTTATTTAGGATTTGATCCACAAATACAAAGCTGGGTTCTGTAACCCCACAATATTTACGAGAACACTTTTTAACTTTTGTGTCTAATGTAGATTTTCCTAGTAATTTATGACGGAAAGTCTTAATTTTATTAAAGACACGGAGGCGAGTATTATGCTTCTCTAACTTGCTTTATTTTAAATAGCAGCAGTCGAGAAAACTACAACTCCCATGGGGCTTAACAGTTTAAAAGCCAATGGGAGAAGAACAGAAAGGAACAGATGCACCAATCACCATACACGGTGCTACGTAACCACTAAGCTTGACTGCGACCAGCCCTCTTTCTTGATGCGAGGGTTTAGTCTATATGTGAAAACAACGGAAAAATAGTCAAAATGATTGCAACTGCCAGGATTAAAGAACAAAGTTCCTGAAGAAAGTGCAGGCAAAAGAAGAGACGAGGAGAAAGTCGGGAGACGTTCGGGGTATTCCGCTGTATTGAAGCCTGGAGTTCAGAAGGAGCGTACGAGCTCAGTATAACCAGGGTCCGATCAGGTAGCTGGTTGCGATGTTGCGGATATTGCTGTGAGGGAGGGAAAAGGACAAAAAATTAGGAAAAAATTTGTCCCACTCGAGGCGGGATAATACTCGCCTCCGTGTCTTTAATAAAATTAACTAGAAACAAAGAGGAGGGACCTGGGAGATTAGTGGTCCAGTGTACAGTCTCCCGTATTCAATAATAAGAAAAGAAGGGTACACTGTTCCAAACAATAAAAAGTTGAGACTAGTTTCTACAGGAGCGAGAACCCTCAAGCATCACATTGGATGTCTAGTTTCATCATTGGGAAAGCTCCTCGTTAGGCCGGTGCTGCAATGCCTAACGGGCTCCACTGAGGGGGCTCTTAACCGTATTTGCTCTACTGATAGTTAGAGATAAATAATCAGTCTGATAGGGTATCTGGTTACAAGGTACCCGAGCAGTATAGGAGAGAAAACATAGCTAAAATTAAAATTGGTTATCGATCAACAATCAATCATGATTTTAATCAGTAATAATGTGACGGAGACCAAAGTTAAAAACAAAATGGGAGTAAAAATTGAGTGATAATGCTCATCTACTCGCACAAACAGTGTATGTAAGAGGGTAAACCCAAAAGTGGCTCCTCTAAAAAAGGGGTCTACATGTTTCGCGTCTGGTGGTCCATCCGGATCCCTCGACGCTTCATCAGGACCAAAGAAAAAAATTTCTCCAAAAATTCAAAAAAATCCAAATCGGAGCAGAAATAAAGAAAAGAAAACAGTCACTTACTGTGAAATTGTTCTATATGTCAATCAAGGTCGCCCTAAAATATAAAGCAACAGCATGTAGAAAATAGAGTCCCAATCAATTGCACACGAAAACATAATAGTTTAATACATCATGCGCAGGAAAAAAGAAATTAGGTAATATAAAATTTATTAAGGCTTACCATCCCAGGTCGGTGGATAGAGCCCCTGGGAATCAAATATCAGGAACCGGAACTAACAATCTAGGTGTCGTAATAGTGTAAAAGAAAAAAATATATATGAGGGGTAAAGACAAGAGCAGTCAAATATCATGTGCCACAATCATATATACTATAATTATTGTGGGTGCAAAGTCAAAAAAAGGAAAAAAAATTCGGACAATGTTGGTTTATTTATGATTATGTCCGATTACAAACATCCATAATTGAAAAAGTCGGTGTAGAGAAACGAGTAAGTAATGTCTCCCATGGTGTCAGTGTAACACTAATGCACACACGGTGACAGAAAGAATCCTCAACTTTATACAGAGCCTTAATCAAATCGACTAGCCCCGGTGATTCCTATGGACTAGCGGTAAAGAACAGCACGAAAAACACAAATATCACTTACTCGTGTTGACGGTCCGTAGGGCATTGCACCTACCCTCCTGATAGCGTCCCCGCAAGACAAAAGGCGGGCGCTTTCGGGGGTCCTCAAATACGCATTATCGAACCCGGAAGTCAAACCGGGTTTGTGCGCGTCTCAAGCTGTCGGGTGGCAGACATAGAAATAGAAGACGGACTACTACTCTGTCGCCATATTGGAAGGGAAAGGAACCGAATTCATGGTTATTGAATCGGAAAAAGGGAAGGGGAAAACGAAGGCTCGTAATTACAAAATCTTTTTTGTGGAGGGAAGTGAAAGACTCCAAAAAATTGTATAATGGTAATCTATTGATACCATAATCATATGTTAATAATAGGACAAAATAGTCTGATAATCAAAAATGGATAGTTAGGGTAATATTGGGAAGTCATTAATATAGAAATTATGAAAACACTGATAAAATTCCTCAAAGAAGGGGTCTGTACATTCGGCAAACAAAATATGTCAGTTGCTGGTAAAATGACTAGGTTTATCTAAGGGTGAGTGAGGACCATGGAATTTCATCATTTAGTCCCCGGGTTGAGGTACCCAGTCTAAAAATCCAACGTTGCTCAAGTCTAAAAAGAGACTGAGTGACATTCTGTCTGGTTCTTGGGGCTTCCAAAATCACCCACCGTAACTCATCTGGGGTATGAGGAAAATCTATAAAATGGGCGCAGAGTTTGGTAGTTACTCTGCGGCATCTAATGTTGCTCCTGTGTTCGTTGATGCGTATCTTCACAGGGCGTGTTGTCATCCCTATGTAACGTAGTCCACAGGGGCACGTAATCATATAAATACAATTCTTGGAATTGCAATTAGTGTGTTTTTTTTAGGAACCATCTCCCAATAGGATCAAGGTCCAATGACATAGTTTGATTAGTCAATGCACACACATTGCAATTGCCACACGGGTAATGACCTTCAACTGGAGGTAGGTCCCATAGTGTTCTTTGTGTGGAGGTGTCATGAGATACACGTGGACGTGTGTGGACAACTATGTCCTTAATGTTGGGAGTCCGTCTAAAGGCAAATAGGGGTTTTGGCATTGAAATACCTCCACTTTCCAATATCGACCAACGTTTATTGATCAGTTTCTTAATGTCATTGGAAAGAGGAGTGAACGTCGAGACGCAGGTGATGAATGTCTGAGGAACCTTCTCTTTCTGTTCTAGTAAACTTTCCCTATGATTGTTTCTGGCTCTTTTACGAGCCAGGTTGACAACTTTAGTTGGATAGTGGCGCTCATATAGTTTGGCCTGTAGTGAACTGGCTTGTTGGTCAAAATCTGTAAGTGAACTGCAGTTCCGTCTAAGTCGTAGGAATTGACCAATAGGTAGATTGTCTCTTAAAGCTTTTGGATGGTAGCTTTCATATAAAAGAAGACTATTCCGATCCGTAGGTTTTTGATATGTGCTAGTTGACAAACGGCCGTTGTCTACAGGGAGTGCAGAATTATTAGGCAAATGAGTATTTTGACCACATCATCCTCTTTATGCATGTTGTCTTACTCCAAGCTGTATAGGCTCGAAAGCCTACTACCAATTAAGCATATTAGGTGATGTGCATCTCTGTAATGAGAAGGGGTGTGGTCTAATGACATCAACACCCTATATCAGGTGTGCATAATTATTAGGCAACTTCCTTTCCTTTGGCAAAATGGGTCAAAAGAAGGACTTGACAGGCTCAGAAAAGTCAAAAATAGTGAGATATCTTGCAGAGGGATGCAGCACTCTTAAAATTGCAAAGCTTCTGAAGCGTGATCATCGAACAATCAAGCGTTTCATTCAAAATAGTCAACAGGGTCGCAAGAAGCGTGTGGAAAAACCAAGGCGCAAAATAACTGCCCATGAACTGAGAAAAGTCAAGCGTGCAGCTGCCACGATGCCACTTGCCACCAGTTTGGCCATATTTCAGAGCTGCAACATCACTGGAGTGCCCAAAAGCACAAGGTGTGCAATACTCAGAGACATGGCCAAGGTAAGAAAGGCTGAAAGACGACCACCACTGAACAAGACACACAAGCTGAAACGTCAAGACTGGGCCAAGAAATATCTCAAGACTGATTTTTCTAAGGTTTTATGGACTGATGAAATGAGAGTGAGTCTTGATGGGCCAGATGGATGGGCCCGTGGCTGGATTGGTAAAGGGCAGAGAGCTCCAGTCCGACTCAGACGCCAGCAAGGTGGAGGTGGAGTACTGGTTTGGGCTGGTATCATCAAAGATGAGCTTGTGGGGCCTTTTCGGGTTGAGGATGGAGTCAAGCTCAACTCCCAGTCCTACTGCCAGTTCCTGGAAGACACCTTCTTCAAGCAGTGGTACAGGAAGAAGTCTGCATCCTTCAAGAAAAACATGATTTTCATGCAGGACAAATCAAATCAAATCATTAACATTTATAAAGCGCGCTACTCACCCGTGCGGGTCTCAAGGCGCTAGGGGGGAAAGGGGGGGTTATCGCTGCTCGAACAGCCAAGTCTTTAGGAGTCTCCGGAAAGCGGAGTGGTCCTGGGTGGTCCTGAGGCTGGTGGGGAGGGAGTTCCAGGTCTTGGCTGCCAGGAAGGAGAAAGATCTCCCACCCGCCGTGGAGCGGCGGGTGCGAGGGACGGCAGCAAGTGCGAGGCCAGCGGAGCGGAGGGGGCGGGTGGGGACGTAGAAGCTGAGGCGTCTGTTGAGGTATTCCGGTCCCTTGTTGTGGAGGGCTTTGTGTGCGTGGGTGAGAAGACGGAAGGTGATCCTTTTGCTGACTGGGAGCCAATGCAGGTGTCTCAGGTGTGCGGAGATGTGGCTGTTGCGGGGTACGTCGAAGATGAGGCGGGCCGAGGCGTTTTGGATGCGTTGCAGGCGGTTTTGGAGTTTGGACAATGCTCCATCACACGCGTCCAAGTACTCCACAGCGTGGCTGGCAAGAAAGGGTATAAAAGAAGGAAATCTAATGACATGGCCTCCTTGTTCACCTGATCTGAACCCCATTGAGAACCTGTGGTCCATCATCAAATGTGAGATTTACAAGGAGGGAAAACAGTACACCTCTCTGAACAGTGTCTGGGAGGCTGTGGTTGCTGCTGCACGCAATGTTGATGGTGAACAGATCAAAACACTGACAGAATCCATGGATGGCAGGCTTTTGAGTGTCCTTGCAAAGAAAGGTGGCTATATTGGTCACTGATTTGTTTTTGTTTTGTTTTTGAATGTCAGAAATGTATATTTGTGAATGTTGAGATGTTATATTGGTTTCACTGGTAATAATAAATAATTGAAATGGGTATATATTTTTTTTTTGTTAAGTTGCCTAATAATTATGCACAGTGATAGTCACCTGCACACACAGATATCCCCCTAACATAGCTAAAACTAAAAACAAACTAAAAACTACTTCCAAAAATATTCAGCTTTGATATTAATGAGTTTTTTGGGTTCATTGAGAACATGGTTGTTGTTCAATAATAAAGTTAATCCTCAAAAATACAACTTGCCTAATAATTCTGCACTCCCTGTATAGTGATCATCAAGTCGAGGAAAGGTAAATGAGTCGATGATATGGAAGCGGTGAATTTCAGGTAGGGGTCAAGGGAATTAATCCAGGTTGTAAACTCGTCTGCTAAGGTTAATGGTCCTTGCCATATTACCAATATGTCGTCTATATAGCGTTTACATAATTTGATGTCACTCTGAAAGGGATTGTCTGTTGTCAAAATAAATGTCTTCTCAAAATCGTACATATATAGACAGGCAAGACTAGGCGCAAATGTGCTACCCATCGATGTACCTCTGATCTGGTGGAAGAATTGATCTTCAAATTTAAAGTAATTCTCAGTAAGAGCCAGAGTAGCACATTGCATAATGAAAGATGTAGGAGTAGAAAGGGAGGCAGGATGGTTCAAAAGTGCCGTTTCTACTACATGTAAAGTGGCCTCCTGAGGGATATTCGTATAGAGAGCTTCAACATCCAAGGTGATAAGACCCTGGATTTCCCCAGTCTGACTGACAGTTTCAATTAGTCTAAGGACATCCTTGGTGTCCTGTAAATAGGTGGAAGAATTTCTCACTAGAGGTTGTAAAAAGTGATCATAAAAAATTGACAATGGGCCTAGGACAGAGCCTATACCTGACACAATCGGTCGACCCGGGGGAGGTTGTATATGTTTGTGAATTTTTGGTAAACAATAAAAATAAGCTACTTTAGGGTCGGTTGTGTCAAGAAATTCAGCCTCTTTGGCAGAGATCCATGTGTTACTTTTAGCTTCCTCTAGGAGACTTCGGATCTGAGTCTGTAGTCTCTTGGTGGGGTCAGTGGTGATCTTTGAGTAATAAGTAGTATCATCCAACAGACGTAAACATTCATGTCTGTAATCTTCTGTGTCCATAATTACAATTGCCCCACCTTTGTCGGCCTGTTTAATAGTGATGTAGGGATCAGTTTACAACCTAAACACCCTTACATTAATATCCCTACAAAGGAGAAACAGGCTTTACAATCTTTAGCAACTGATCCCTACATCACTATTAAACAGGCCGACAAAGGTGGGGCAATTGTAATTATGGACACAGAAGATTACAGACATGAATCTTTACGTCTGTTGGATGATACGACTTATTACTCAAAGATCACCACTGACCCCACCAAGAGACTACAGACTCAGATCCGAAGTCTTCATTAACTTGGTGAAGCACCACGGTGCGGAAGAAAGGCCGAATGGAAGGGAGGAAAATTGATACGTCTGGCCTAGCCATTGAAACGGAACATATTTCCTGTGAGTCGGATGAATGGGAACTGAAAGGTAGGCATCCTGAAGGTCTAGACGAACCATGAAATCGCAGGGAAGGAGAATGTCCCTGATATGCATAATGGTCTCCATTTTGAAGTGCCGATAAACGACAAACTGATTGAAATACCTGAGATTTATCACGGGCCTGAACTTTTTGTTTTTCTTTTGCACCAGAAAGAGAGAACTGAGGAAACCAGAGGGATCTAGAGGGGCTTTTTGGATGGCTCTCTTTGTTAGCAACGAAGCTATTTCTTCTGAAATAAGGGAAGACATCTCTGTGGAAAAACGAGGGGGAGGGGGAAAGTACCTTTGGAAGGGAGTAGCGTAGAACTCTATTTGGTAACCTAGAATGGTATTGAGAACCCAAGGATCTGAAGTCAGTGTGCGCCATTTTTGGGTGAAATAACGAAGTCGTCCCCCTATTGGAGGAAGGCCAGAAGCAGGGCTTACCTTGGTTGTTGTGGGATCGGAATCCACGCTGCCCACGACCTCTGTAGCCTCTTCC
The DNA here is from genome assembly GCF_031143425.1 of Pleurodeles waltl. Taxonomy (NCBI): domain Eukaryota; kingdom Metazoa; phylum Chordata; class Amphibia; order Caudata; family Salamandridae; genus Pleurodeles; species Pleurodeles waltl. The sequence goes on from NC_090436.1 coordinate 715,163,555, forward strand.
CCGTTGAGGGTAGAACTGGGGCTTGTAGGCTTGAGATGCATAGGTGGAATGAGAGGAGTAATACAAGCCTCTGTTACCCTGGAAGGACCGGCCGGTAGAGCGGCTCCTGCCTGTACCGGCCCTGGCAAAAACACGTTGATGGAACACCTTCTTGATGTTTTGTTGAGCCTTGTCAATTGAGGAAAAAGTATAAACTAATTTTCCTAAGTCTTTATCAAAGGTATCCCCAAAAAGATGACCATCAGCTTTAACGCCGGGATCCATGTTGGCCAGGTTTGACAACTTGGGGTCCAATTTGAGGAGTAAACCTTTCTTTCTCCCATGAATCATAGAGGCGTTCGTGTTGCCAAGGAGACAAAAGGTTCTCTGGGTCCATAAGGATAGCTCAGCCAGATCAATGTCCGCTTCGTCCATTTTTGCTGATTCAGCGAGATCTAGAATACGAGCCAGGGGACCGACTACATCCAGCAGTTTGTCCTGGCAATTTGACCAGGCTTTGTCTACCCCCTTACGGGGGTCCTTACCGAATTTGGAGAAAAAGGTAAGGATAGATTCGCCAATTGTAGGTGTCGCTGTAATATGGGAAAAAAGTGATGGTTTGGGGCATTCATATCTCAATTTAGACCTTGTCTGCTTATCAAGAGGAACTCTCAACCTGGAAGCAATGTATTTACCCACGTGAGAAGACGGAGACCACTCCGTGGAGTTAGGGTGGTGCAGGAGTGATGGATCGAACATGGGGTTACCATTCGCGTCTAAAATGGTTTTGGCAAAGAACGGGTCCGAAATATTTAGTTTAGGCTTTTTAGCAAGGGAAGCCTGAGACTGTGAACCCCATATATCAGAGGCGTCATCTGCCTCATCCGCATCACCGACGTCGTCATCGGTATCTGAAATGTGGGAGATAACAATTTGTTTTGGCGCTGTAACAGAATGCTTAGCCTTAGATTTGCATTTACTGAAAACATTACTATTCCCCTCCTGAGAAGGAGGCCTGGGAGGAAACTCCTCCTCATCCATGGGTGAAGAAGCTTCACCAGTCAAAACAGCACTAGCGGATGGTTTTTGGATGTGAAAATCAAAGGATTTGTTTTTTCTGCTATCCCCCGCAGAATGGGTCAGGAAGGATTTGTGGACCATGTTTTGAACAGTGGTCTCAATTTTTTTTGACATTTTTAACATGGAAGCTGAAACAGCTTTGACCACAGCCTCATTAATGAGGGTTCCAAAATCATCCATATTGGTTGATGAAGAATCCTGAGGATCCATAATAAAAAGGGTATGGTACAGGAATAAACCAATACAATTGTATCAGGGAGAAAAAAGCCCTTGCAGAAAGGGTTTAAACAACCAGGAAGTATTGGGAGGAAAAAAGGTAAATAAATACACGCCCCTAAGGCGTGTCCAGACCAAGAAAGGTTAACGCGTTAACAAGCAACAGCAAGGAAGAGCAGGTGAGGCTCCAGAACTCCGAAACAGCGTGTGGAAAGAAAAAACCGGCACACGGCGGTAAGCAGCGTTCGTTTTAGAACGTTCGGAAAGCGGAGGCAGAATGTCTCTAGACGCGTGTGAGCGCAGCTCCTGAAGCCTAAGGGCTGGGAGGAACGCTGCGAGGAGCTGAAAGCGCATGCAGATAACACTATTTAAACGTAAAGCCGATTAAGCGCTCGTGTATATATAAATAAATAAACATATAATAATAAACAATGAAACTACGTAAGAGAGAATAAAAACACCACTTATCTTGGCTGCGAGCAGCAAGAAAGAGGGCTGGTCGCAGTCAAGCTTAGTGGTTACGTAGCACCGTGTATGGTGATTGGTGCATCTGTTCCTTTCTGTTCTTCTCCCATTGGCTTTTAAACTGTTAAGCCCCATGGGAGTTGTAGTTTTCTTGACTGCTGCTATTTAAAATAAAGCAAGTTAGAGAAGCATAATAGGAGCCTCCGTTCTTGACATAAAATTGGCTGCTGCTTCTCCCTTTCATCATGTCAATGTAGGATTTGACAGGTTATATTCGCTTCTATTTTCGTTGTTTTCTATTAACTTTGTGCTTTCCTATTTGCCAAACGTTGTTTTAATTTACCTCGGGATTTAAAACTTCAGTCACACAGAGAAGCAACAAACCCATTGCCCTATTCAACAGGCTCCGAACCAAAACACAGCAAAAATCCAGATTTATTCCCTTGCTTTTTCCTTTCATTTATTTACATATTTCATGCTGCCTGCCAAATCAAATATAGGTCACTGTCATGGTAACAAATAATTGCTATGTCTATATCCACAAAGTATTACTTTACCTTCATTCATTTTAGCTCAGTATTTGTACATATTTTAAGATTACACAATATTTTGCTTCACGTCTAGTCGAAGACAGTGCGTAGCTAAAATAGTCCGGTAAACGTCCAACAAACCCTGTAAAACAAATAAACGCACGGTTTGCATAAACAATCGGTCTCCTCTCTTGCTCTCTTCAATAGCTCCAAGCACCGCTTGAAAAAATGAAATCACTATACAATGTACTAGCAGACCTTAAGTCTTAACGCATTGCGAGTGACGACATTCGGACATTTGGAGGTCGGGTTCAGCGTATACCGCACACTGATTGTCATACCTTGTGAGTATAGGCGCTCTCGCGCAATATAGTATCCTTTTTGGGCCACTGCTGTTCATTACTCTTTTGATGAGACTTAAGGCCTATTTTACATTTATTTCGAACTGTTCTCAAAGTTACGGCGTTGTCGGATTACTTAAAATCAAGCAAAAGTTGTATGACATCTTTTCCTGCGATATCATGCTAAACACTACTCCTATAAATGAAGAAGGAAAAAAAAACCAAAAAAACACGCACATACCCAATCATGCAAAAAAACGAACCTAAGTAAAACGTGTTTTCCAAGGAGGTCAATTGGCACAGGAGAAATAGACTAGGTGATGTCATCTATGTAGGGTATTGATAGATCCCTTGTGAATGGATCTGTTCTTAAAAAAACAAACTGTAATAAGGTATTGTTACAGACTTTTTTTTTTTTTTCCAGAGGATACTTCACGCTTTGAGGATTAACTAGAATAATTCCCTTGACACCTCCAGGGTGCTTTATTGTCACATATGGAGTGCATTAGCTTAGGCACCTGATTAAATGGAGTTATTCACCCTGAGGTCACACACACAATGACTGCTTTTAAATCCGATTTTTGAAGTAATACTGAGATACAAGTAAGCAGGGCATACAGCTCTGGAGTTGTTCCTTAGTAACACTCGCCTATATACTTTGGAAAAAAATGTCTAATGCTTAAATGGAAAAGAGTCAAAAGCAGGACATTTGTATGTCTGGGCTACAGATAGCTGTAGCTGTTCGCCAGGATCACGCAAAAAATTAAGGAAACGCAAATAAAACAAGCATTTGCAATTCCAGTGGTTCTCGCCTATACAAGACCTATTGGCTTTGTTTCGCCTTGTTGTACACAAGTGTGGCTCCTGTTCAGCATGTCTAAAGGTTAGTGGCGTGGAGTGTCAGAGTGAAGTGGGGGAGTAGAGTGTCATAGAGTGGATTTATCTGAATGTTGCAGAGTGAAGTAGGAGGGTCAGAGTGCTGTAGAGGCGAGTAGGATTCTGTGGCAGAGAGTGTTTTGGAATAGGGTGAAGTTGGTTAGAGTGGATTGAGGTAGTGGGGGCGGTTTGAAGTAGAATGCGGTGAATTGGAGTCGGGTGGATGGGAGTGGTGTGGATTACAGTGGCATGAATTAGATTAGATTGGATTGGGTGGGAGGTTTGGATTCAAGTGATAGGGCTGTGGTGGGGTTGAGTGGTGTGGTTTAGATTGGGGTAGATTGGATTTTGGCGGGGTGTGTTGGATTGCAGTGGACTGGACTGGCGTGATTGGAGTGGGGTGGATTGCATGGATGTGGATTGGAGTGCAGTTGGGTAGTTGGATTGGAGTGGGGTGGACTGAAATGGGATAAGGTGGGGTGGATTGGATTGGGCTGGGTGGGTAATAGTGGGGTGGATTGTAGTGCAGTGGACTGAACTGGGATGGGGTGGGCTGAATTGTGGTAGAGTTTGGTGGATTGGATTGTAGTGCAGTGGACTGAACTGGGATGGGGTGGGCTGAATTGTGGTAGAGTTTGGTGGATTGGATTGGAGTGCAGTGGACTGAACTAGGATGGGGTGGGCTGAATTGTGGTGGAGTGAGGTTGATTAGAGGGGGTGGCGTGGATTGAAATGGGGTGAGGTGAATTGGGGTGGACAGGAGGAGGTGGATTGGATTGGGGTGGAATGGACTGGATGGATTGGACTGGGGTTGATTTCATTGGGGGTAAAGTAGATTGGATTGGCTTGGGGTGGGGTAGACTAGTGGGGTAGAGTGAGGTGGATTGGGCTGAGTGGGGTGGATTAGGGTGTGATGGCGTGGATTGGATTGTGTGGTGGGCTGGATTGGGGAAGATTGGATAGTGGTGAGTGCGACTGGATTGTGGTGGATTGTGGTGGATTGGACTGGAGTGGGTGCATTTGATTGAAGAGTGGTGTACTGGATTGAAGTGGGAAAGATTAAGGTGGTTTGGCGTGGGGGTGGATTGAACTGGAGTAGGGTGGATTAATGTGGACTAGATTGGACTGAGTGAGGTGGATTAAAGCAGATGTTATTGGAGAGGGGTGGACTGTATTGGAGTGTGGTAGATTGGGTAGCGGTGTACTTCAGTGGGCTGGGATGGATTGGGGTGGGGAGGGTTGGAGTGGGCTGGGGTGGGTTGTATTGGAGTAGGTTGGATAAGACAGCAGTGGGAGTGGAATTGACTGGACTGTAGTGTGGTGGATTTGGGTGAAATGTATTGGATTGGAGCAGGGTAGATTGGGGTGGATTGGATTTGATTGGTGTGGGGTGAACTAGGTAGTAGTGGGGTGGATTGGACTGGGGTGAATTGGAGTTGAGTGGGTAGGATTGGGGTGAGGTGGATTGGATTAGAGTAGAGCAGATTGTTTTGGATAGGAATGGGTTGTTTGGCATTGTAGTGGGGCAGATTGGACTGGGGAGGTTGGAGTGGGCTAGGTTGTTTTGGATTAAAGTGGGACAGATTGGAGTGGGGCAAGGTGAACTGGATTTGAGTTGGGAGGTTGTTTTGAAGTCGGGCAGCTTGTTTTGTACTGGAGTAGGGCAGCTTGTTTAAGGGTGGATTGGGTTGGTGTGGAGTTGATTGGATGGGAGTGGGGTGGATTGAAGTGTGGTGAATTGGGGTGGATTGGATTGAGGGGGTGGATTATATTGGAGTGGGGCATATTGTTTTGGATTAGAGTTGGGGCAGACTGGAGTGTGGATCATTGGAGTGGGGGAGATTGTTTTTAATTGGAGTGAGGCAGATTGGAATGGGACAGATTTTTAGGGATTGGGGGGCAGACTGTTTTGAATTGCAGTGGAGCAGAGTGTTTTGTATTACAGTGGGAAAGATTGCAGTGAGGCAGATAGTTTTGGAATGGAGTGCAACGGATTGCAGTTGGGCAGATGGTGTTGGAGTGGGGCAGATTGTTTTGGATTGGAGTGGGGCATATTCAAGTCGGACAGATTTGTTTTAAATTGAAGTGGGGCAGATGGGAGTGGGACGGACTGCAGTAGGGCAGTTTGTTTTGGATTGAAGTGGGGCAGATGGGAGTGGGGCCGATGGTTTTGGACTGGATGGGAGTGGGGCCGATGGTTTTGGACTGGATTGGAGTGGGGCCGATGGTTTTGGATTGGAGTGGGGCCGATGGTTTTGGATTGGAGTGGGGCCGATGGTTTTGGATTGGAGGGGGCAAATTGGTTTGCAGTGGGTTTGAAGGATTGAAATAGGGTGTTTTGGAGTGGACTGGATTGGGATGGGGTGGAATTGGTGTGAGGGTAAAGTGGGTTGGTTTGGGGTGTACTGCATGAATATGTGTTAAAGCATCATTTCAGAGATTAAACATAATAAATAAACACTGTCGCTTTGCAATATTTCTAACAAGTTAATTATCATCTTTTGTTCAGTGCCCATGAGCAAAAACAAAAGAAAACATGAGTGGCTAGTAAGAAAAGACAACTTGGCAAAATGAAAGAAAGCTAACTTTAAAAAAAAACAAAAAACTTTGCAATGTTGTTTGTCCTGCTGGGCACGTTTTTGCCAGTTGCAACCCTTCTGTTTGCAGGAGACTAGAAGTTAAAAAGAACAAAATAGTACCTCGATAATGAGGGGTAGCAGCGGATGGGAACTAATTAAGTTGAATCAATTAGTGCTTGATCCCTGCTCCACACAGAGGAATAGAAATGATACCAGGCATGCCTTGACAAATTATGAGGCTGTTAGGAAGAGTGCCACACAAACCAACAAATGGTTTGCGATTAAGCGGGCTCCAAGCCCTTTACTGAACACAACAGAGTCTCACACGCGAGACCCACGCGCTAGCGCATGCACTTGCAGGCATGACCTTAAAAATCTTTTACATTCTTACATGGGTCTTGCATGAACCCTCTTTATCCGCTCATCTTTTCAATTGTCATTCACAATTTGCTTCTGCCTACCGCAGCATGGGACAATGAGTCTCACTTCAACCAAACGGCTGCCTTGCACTGTGAGTGAAGTGTTTTTTTTTGTGCTCACCACAAAAAAGGCTGGTGGGCTAATTCTTTACTTTGCCAGGGTTACTTTTTCCCATCCAGGCTTTAACACTTTTTTATTTTTTAGCCATCTTTGTGTGTTTGAACAATATATTCAGATTACAATAATTCACAGTCAGAAATATTTTTATTTACGCCAATAGGAATCACATTATCCTGTGATGTACATTAAAAGTAGAAAGGGGCACATGCTAACTAGGAAACCCTTCTACTGTGCTATCAAAATGATATGTAATGGTTATCATTTGTTTATGGCATTTGTCTTACAAGTCTATGGCTCGTGTACTTGGGCAATAACATATTTCTTTTTTACTTCATATTATTTTTGTGGTATGTGCCTGCAATAAAATATAAAAAAGTAACTGTTAGAAATTCGGTCTCTTGTTGATAGAGGTATGCACCCTGTTCAACTAGGGACCACAATCCTAGTCCGGGTAAGTCAGATACACAACCTAAATTAACCTGTGCTCATCCTCTGGTAGCTTAGCACAGAGTAGTCTGGCTTAAATGTAAGAGGCAATGTGTAAAATATTTGTGCAACACTTACATTACAGTAACACAGTGAAAACACCTAAAAAATACTCCACACTAGTTTAGAAAAGTAGATACAATTAGAGTAAAACAAGACTGAAACAACAAAAATCTATCAAGTAGAAGTTGAGATATGAATTTTTAAAATTAAATGGGAAAACCATACTCAGAAGTCACTAGCAGTCAAAAGGTTACTTGAGGTCACGAGGGACCTGTACAAATCCAAAGTTCAGGCCGACCATGATGAAGGGCAGGCTGGCTACAGAAACCATGCAGGGGCTGCTGAAAAAGAACTTGGTATGGAGCTTTTGTTAACGAGAGTCTATTGCATTGTCAAGCTGAGAAAAAGGGAGGTGCGCAGGCCGAGGATCCTATGTTGTCGAGAAGCCTCTGCATTGGCATCAAAGGGCATTGCGGCAGAATGTCTCACGCACTAGAGGCGGTGGTTCGGTATTTGCAGAAATTGGCAGCAGAACCCACTTTTGAGGCCCAGGACTGGAGGGGGTACCTCAGGCAAGGGTAGGACTCACTGAAGGCAGAGTCCAGCAGCACCAGGAGAGTTGCAGGCAGTCTTTGATGTCCCTGAGACTGCAGAAGAACAGCGGGGAAACCGCAGAGCCCTTGGAGAATCTTGGGCTCAAAGATGTAGAGAACAGGTCCAGTCCTTCTCACTCCAGGCAAGCATCAGCAGGCCAATACAGCTGAGCAAGTAGCGAAGTGCCAGTCCCTCCTACAGCACACCAAAAAGCAAGCAGTAGGCCAACACAGAAATGCAGTTACAGTGGTCCCACCTGTCAGCACAGCAGTCCTTCCTGGCAGAATGTCCTTGGTTCCAGTGGAGTTCTGATTTGGTGGGGTTTGGGGTGCAGATTTATACCTAGTTGAACCTTTGAGGTGGGGAGACTTTAAAGAAAGACCTTTGAAGTGCACAAGGTCCCTGCCCTTCCTTCCCTTGCTCCACACACTCTACAGGGGGTTATGCAGCCCTTTGTGTAGGGAGAGCCACAGCCTTAGTCAGGTGTTGCAGCTCTTTGATCCCATCTAGCCCAGGAAGAAACATCAGCCTGGGAATGGGACACCAGGATGCAAATGTCACACCAAAGCTCCCTTTGTGTGTAACTGACTAGAGGGAATGCACAAAGGTTGCTTCAAGGTAACCCCAATGTTAACCTATAGGAGAGATAGACCTTGCAGTAACCAAAAACATGTTAAACTTAAAAGTACAAGTACATGTCCAACTTTTCACATACAGTGCACCCCGCCCTTGGGGCTAACTAGGGCCTGCCTTAGGGGTGACTTGCATGTAATAAAAATTAAGATTTGGGCCTGGCAAGTATGTGCATTCGCTACGGTAAAATGGCAGTTTAAAACTGCACACTTAGACTCTGTAGTGATAGGCCTGAACCATGTTTGAAGGGCTACTGTAGTGGGTGGAACAACTAGTGCTGCAGGCCCACTAGTAGCATTTAATTTACAGGCCCTGGGCTCATTCTGTACACTTTACTAAGGACTTACAAGTATATTAACTATGCCAACTGTGCATAAACCAATTGCTGGATAATGTCCCTTTCTGAAGTGTCACCCTAAACCTTTTGCCTTCCTCCTCCTCTTTTGTTTTTGTTGGCCTTAGGACTTTAGCACTGGTTAGCAGTGGTTAAGTATCCAAAGTGCATGTGCTGCCTCTCTAAAACATGGTAACATTGGCTCATACCTAATTGGCATATCTGATTTACTTATAAGTCATTAGTAAAGTGCACTACATGTGTCCAGGACCTGTAAATTGAATACTATTAGTGGGCCTGCAGCACTGATGGTGCCTCCCTCATAAGTAGCCCCCTAACTAGGTCTCATATCTGCCATTGCAAGGCCTGCCACTTTGACTTGACATTTAAAAGTACTTGCCAAGCCTTAAACCCCCCTTTTTTCTACATATGTCACCCCCAAAGGTAGACGCTAGGAAATTCATAGGGCAGGGTTCTATGTAAGTAAAAGGCAGGACATGTTATGAGTTCTACATGTCTGGTAGTAAAAAAAAAAAAACTCCGAATTTTTTTTCTCACTACTGTGAAGCCTGCTCCTGTCATAGGCCAGCACTAGAACTGCCCTCCTATACCTTTAAGTGGTAGATTCTGATCTGAAAAGGAGTAGCCCTCTCATGTTTAGTATGGCCAGAATGGTAATGGAGAGTCCTGCTTACTGGTGAAGTTGGATTTAATATCACTATTTTAGAAATGACACTTTTAGGAAGAGGGCATTTTTCTGCACTTAGTGCTATCTGTCCCTTACAGCCTGCCTCCACTCCACGCCTGGTCTGTGCTTATTGACAGCTCCCCTTGTGCATTCCACCCAGACAGCAATAAACACAGGACACTCAGTCACATCTACATTCATCTGCATACTGAATAGGTCTCCTTGGGCAGGAATGGTGGAGGGGCTCTCTTAAACTTCAAAGGCCAGTGGCCTGCCCTCAGACAAAGGAATGATAACTCACAACAGGGATCCTGGCAGACAGGGCTGGGTTGAAAGGGGAACCCGTGCACTTCAAAATCACTCTTTGAAGTTTCCCCCACTTCAGATGCATCTTTGGGTTTCTATACTGGGTCTGTGACCCTCCAAAATTAGACACTTCTGGATCTACTCCTGGACTCTGTGAGAGTGACTGTCTGGCTGCCAAGGGACTCTTCTGGACTGCTTTGCTGAAAAGGACTGCTGCCCTGCTTGTTGCCCTGCTGCCTGCTGATCCCTGACTGCTGGAAGGATTCTGCCTTCCCCACAAATGCTCTCCAAGGGCTTGGATTGAGACTGCCTCTTGTTCTGAAGTCTCAGGGCCGCAAAGACTTGACCAAAGAGGAGAAAATCCCTGTGTGTGGGAAAATCAGTGCAACGCCTGCATTGCGGCTGAAAAATCGCTGCATCACCTACTGGATTGACGCAGCACCTGCTCCTTCTCACCAGCGCATCAAGGTTTTTTAAAGCATCATCCCTGGGCATCAAAATATCCCCACATTGCAGTGAGGAACCAAGGCTATGCTCCAGGAAATCGACACATCACCTTGCAGCATGGAAAGAAATGATGCATCATCTGTGCCCTTATGGAAAATCCAATGCAGCACCTTATTTTCTAATGTATCTCCTCCCCTGCGGCCCCCGTGCATCATTATTTTTTACGCATTCAAGGCACTGTGTGTTAAAAAGATAAAACCACTGATTCTTAAGGATTGAGACTCAGTTAAACCTTTTAAAAAGTGATATCTTGACTTATGCATATTGGATTTTTGTCGTTTCTGGTCTTATTTTATTTAGATAAATATTAACTATTTTTCTAAACTGGTGTGGAGTACTTCTTGTGGTATTTTCATTGTGTTACTGTATGAGTTATTATACAAATACTTTACACATTGCCTTCTAAGTTACGTCTGCCTGCTCTGTGCCAAGCAGTGGGTGAGCACAGGATAATTTGGATTGTGTTGTGATTTACCCAGAGTAGGATTGTGGTCCCTACTTGGACAAGGGTGTATACCTGTGCCAACTACAGACTCAACACCAATGTTACCAAGTTCAGAATATAAACACGTGCACTTCAGCACTGGTCAGTAGTGATAAAGTGTCCAGAATCATAAGGCCAGCAAAAATGAAGCCAGAAAAACAGGAGGTTAGAGGACAATATGTTCGTGGAAACCACACCAAGAATCCATTGAACCAGCTTGCTAAGGCCAATTCTGTTGGACCCTGCCAGTGATGTGTTAAAGAAGAATTTGTGAATTCTGAAATGGTAGATCAAAAGGAGGTGAGAAGGGGGTGATACATAAATATTGTTCTTTTTAGAAGAGGGGAGAAATCCAGCTGTACCACTCTGTATTAATCTAACTTATAACAGGCATCAGAGAGGAGAGGCAGGTATCGCCCTCTTTGCAAATGGCCTTTAGGGGAGTAGGCAGGACAATGAACGTGCATTATGCCACTGGCTTGTTCCTTATTTTATAGTGTGAATGTGCATTTTAAAAATGGAACAGTTGGAGCACATCAAATGTAACTCTTTACCCAGTATTGCAGTGCAGTGATGTGGAGTGGCGTGAATGGACTTTAAAAGCAGAGAACGTGTACGAAAGAGAGAGCCTAAAAGTGGTATTGGTTTCAAAGGGAAGCCTTGACTCTCATTGAATAGCAGTGATACCATGTTTGCTGAGCTCTTGTCCTTGTGGTGGCAGGAAGGATGGACGAGAAGGTATATAACCAAGAGTGTAACTCCTAGAAAAGAACCTCCCGAGGGAGAAGGAGATGGCTGAAGGAAATAACACAGGTTGGTGAATGTGGATTAACATGGCCATGGCAAGATTGGTGCAGGAGTGGCCATTGAAGGGGCAAGTGAAAAATATAAATCGCAGATGCATTCCTGCAAGCCCCCAGGAGGTTGCAGGTGAAACCTGTAATCATACCCTGCTACAACACATTTGGTGCACATGATTTAGAACAGTTAGCACAATTCAAAACATTGGAAAAGGTAAGGCTTAGCTTTTGAATCGTTGAGGTCCGGGTCTGATGTAGGGTAGCACATGGCACAGGAGAGGGAAGGGAAGGAATGTGCACTACTATCCAAAAGACAATATGCGAGGAGGAGTCCTTCAATACACTCTCAGGGCAACAATCCCCATCAAGCTGTTCTTTTAAGGTCAGAAAGGTAGTAATGGGCAGCTGGCTTTTGGAGTGAGTGCCTGATCACATCAATAGAGTTGGGATGTGCAGCCCTACTAAAATTAAGATGTCCAAGCTAGAGGAGTAGAATGAGGCAGTGTTTAGCAGTGAGAACCTATGGGAGAATGAACAGATGGTGACTGGGTTTGAAGAGCCCAGGGAAGTGTTCAGTAGTAGTAAGAAGGCTGGCAGAGTCTCTAGAAAGCTCAATCATTTCTTCAAGTGATGAAAAATGTGGTGCTTAGGATAGCAGAATAGTTTATTGGGTAACAGAAAGGGAACTACACGTTTTGACAGCATAGCATGGGAGGGAAACATGAGAGTGGTGCGTATAAGGGGGATAAAAAAGATGGACATTGAAGAATGCTCAGAAAAGAGAGCAAGAGAAAGACTTATGGATACGAAACGGAGCATGGTGAGAGGATCGCCGCTGTCTGATGGGAAGATATGGCAAAAGGCCACGAGCAAAGATGACGCATTTAGCCCGGAGCACAATTCAAGATCAAAGACTGCGGATGTACAGGAAGAAAGGGGGGGGAGGCCAATCTGAGGCAAGAAGAAGACAATATCAATAGCAAAAAGGTCACACCTTCCATGGGGACAAGTAAGCAGTAGATGTGAGGATAAATGTAATGGTCAGAATGTATTAGGGACATGGAGAGAATGTGAGGTTTCAGATGGAAGTATGCCAGCTTAACTTCATGGTGAAAGTCAGGCATACACACACTGTTTATTGTGGTATGGTGTGGGTAAAGTATGATGAAGAATTCCAACTATGCATATGAGTGAATGGATAAAGGCAGTAGGGGAGTTGTGCATGGATTTATGTGGATGAAACTCTGTTACTTATATGGAGGTGCAGGAGATTTACAGGTGGAAGGTTTGAAGGTCTTGGCAGGGAGTTTCTAGGCAAAGCTTCAAATACTGATTACACATCACAAACTGAAAATATCACTCCAGAACAACCTGTCATGTTTGCTGAACCAATCTTTTGATAATTCTGGCATGCATTAAAAATATGTCTGGACCTTTTACTCATCTGTTCCTTCATAATATTCTATTTTCCTTGGTTTAGTGGAATGGCTTATGTTTTTTTTTCCTAGTCGCACAATGTTAGGGCCATTGCTTCATGCCCATGGTTTATGGCTTATTGTGAGTTGTTGTACTCCTCTTTGTAATGGATAGAGATTCCCACAGATTCCTTAGCTTATGGATATATTTCCAGGCATCAGATTGGTCTGGAAAACCTGTTTTGCCAGCAATAACTCTCCGTCAACACCAACATGCACCTTAGGAGCTCAGCATGACTCTGTCAGCCCTCTGTTGGACATAACATTGGAGTGTTTTAGGCACCAGTCAGTGCACCAATGTCAGTTCCTGTTTTTCAGCATTTCAACTCCGGAACTTGGCCAGTGTTTTAGCAATGCAGTTAGTCAGCATTTTGACAGTGACTGTCTTCTCCAGAAATCACAAGGTTCAATCCCTGTCACTCATGCTTCAAGTAAGTATACTTGTCAGATATCTGCTTGTTGTTTTTAGGCTTTGAAAAGCAGGCCACGGCCTGCAACCCATTTGCTTTGATGCACCCAAAAGCTATTGAGGAGCAGCAGGAGGCCAAGCTAATATTGGCTATTGGCTATGGATATGACCTGCTTCACTTTTGTGTATGTCTGAAAGAGAACTATTTCCGAAATGACATTCATACAAAAACAAGAAGTGCCATAAGAATGAGAAATCCTCTTGTTTGAGTAAATGCTCCCAGGAACAAGTCCTAATGCTGTTCCACGATGCCAGACTCTTCCTTGTCATGAAATCAAGTCCCATTGTTGAAAAAGATTAGACAGGATTTCCCGGCTGCTTGATCAACTTTGTTCAGGTAAAGCCTTTCTGGCTTGTGCATCCTTTGTCCCACTTGCCAAGATGCAATCCTGTGGGTGTGGTGATTGTGGCAGCTCAGATTCCAAAACCCACGATGCTTTGTCTGCTTGGGCCTAGTGCCTAACAAGTCATAGACTGCCAGGTTACTGTCTCCCTTTCAGTGAGTTTCTGCTTCAGCACTAATGCAGATGCTGCCTACTGAGTCAATTAGGATGCCTCCCTTGAACCCTTAGAAGTTGGTAATGACATGCATTGTTAGCAAACCTTTAGCAGAACTTCTTAGTAACCAGAGATTTGCCCAATTAGAATAATATTATGGCTCTGACTCTGCTGCCATTGCAATGCCTGCTAAGAAATATGTTTTCTCAGAAAATGAGGATGATAACCTCCTTCCCCACTATAATACCAATGATGGCTTGTATCATGACTTAAAAATGATTGTGGCCTGGATACTTCACCAGAAGGTCACATTCATTACATTCCTGAACCTACTTTAGAGGAAGACTCTTAATTTACCGCCCTGTTATTAAAGACAGTAGAAGCTTTAAAACTGACCATGTTCTTGATGGAGGCAAATTCTTATATTTTGATGAAGAACTTGCAATCCTCCATTGGGGGTAAAGCCTTTACTCACACGTTTGAGTCCCATTTGAAATCTTTTATGACTACATGGGTAAAACACTTTTGTGGCCCAGATGTCCACAGGCAAATTACAAGACATTGTAGACCTGCCCCTACTAACCAATAATTTCTGCGCCCTCACATTTCACCTGAAAGTTTCTTAGACCTAGCTTCTTCCTCAAATCTGAACACAAAACATTTCCCACAGCACTATCAGACTAAGGACCTGATTTTGATTTCAGAGGATGGGTTACTCCATTACAATGGTGACGGATATCCCATCCGCCGAAATCAAAATCACATTGTTTCCTATGGGATTTAAATTTAGCAGAACAGGATATCCATCACTGTTGTGACGGAGTAACCCCAACGCCAAAAGCTAAATGAGGCACCTAGTGTTTTATCAACTGGAATCTGGGTAGGAGTGTGCGAGGAGCTCCGCTCTGCTGGCAGAGCTACTGGAGATTTTGGAACTCCGCGCTACACTTGGAGCGTGGAGTTAGCCAAAAAACTCTGCTAGGCCCTCCAGCATAGCGGAGATCACCTGGTGCTTGCCGTGACCTAAGCGCAGACAGTCTGAGCTTGCGCTGTGCTGCCCATAACTGGGCTGCAGTGCGCACCAGAGCAGAGGAGGGAGGCAGCCGCTGAAGAGGACTCATCATTACAGTCAGACGGCGAGGGTAGCAGGACCTTTTGGAAGACGCAGGTAAGTGACCGTCTGTCGTTTGCGCACACTGGTGCACAAACAAGGACTGAAACAGCACCTTTTGCTGACCAGGGATATAGGCAGTGAAAGCTGCCCTTTCAGGACTCTTGTGCACCGGCCTGTCCTGTGTGCTCTGCACAGGGGGCAGACCGGTGCACAACAGACCTGGCAGCTTTCGCTGCCTAAGGCCCTGCCCCGAATTCAGGCCAAGACCGTAGGCAGCGGAAAAAAAGCTGCTCTTTTATTCCTCTTGTGCACCGGCCTGCCCCGTGGTCACTGCACACAGGACAGGCTGGTGCACAAGAGGCCTGAAATGGCAGCTTTCACTGCCTATGGCCCTCCTGAATGCGTCCGATCTTGGAAGTGCTAAGCAGGGTCAGGCCTGGCTGACCTGGCCCGACCCGGGTTAGAGCTTCCGAGATGGGTGCATTCAGCAGGACTCCGCTGGGCACGGAACTCCGGCTTTGTGGAATGACATGGAGTTTTGTTTTTTCAACTCGATGGAATTCAGCGAAGCAGTCTTGCTTTATGAACAAAGAGTGTCACCTGTCTACTGGGTTGATATACGCATAAATGCGGAAGTTGGCAAACCTGTTGTTAGCAACTGTAAACAACCTCCCAAACCACATGAATAGATCTTTTTTGTTCCAAATTAGTCAACCATGTTTTGGGGGCTTTCAGGCAGAGTTTCAAGTGCATTCTGGACTATACAGACACCAAAGCTCGATCCATGGGCATGGCGTCAAGCTGCACTGATGTGTTTACATGCTTTCCTCTAGCTTCTCAGGAGTTGTCCAGGCAAAGTTCATTGACCTGCTTAGATGGAAAGCATCAGTTCAGATAAAAGGCTGACTGTTTCCTGGAATCATTCAATAACAGTAAAACTATGGTGTCCAGGGTTGTGGAATTTAATTAAATAACTACTCGTCCATGGGACAGACTGCTTCATAAATCTAGTTGTTGTGTGAAAAAATCTACTTGTCCCTTTCGGTGCCATGTAGTGCGGCAACACATTATGGCAGCAGTCTCAATATATAAGAGGTCTGTTATTAGCCTCCCTGATTATGCCAGGGCTGATGCTGTAATAGGGCTTGAATACTAGCAATATCCTTAGTTTGCCACCTTTCTACAGATCTGCATACCGGTGCTAGAGGTAGCGGTAAGCAAAAGTTCCAGGGTTGGAATACCCTTTTGAGTTGGTGCAAACCTACTAACTTTCATGTTTTAAGGGTTTTTACCAGGTCTTCTCTAATCTTTTACCATACTGCGAAAGGTTGGAAATGTACTCCTGACAAGGGCAGAAGTAAAACTTCTTCCATGGTTGGCTAAAAAGTGGTCAGAGGGAAAGTGAACTTGTAAATGCTCAACAGATTTTCGCATGAGCAAATTTACACACGAATATTTACTTGTGCTAAAATGCATTTCACAAATATTTTCTAGGGGGACGATTTCCTGGTCTACTTCTCAGAATTCTTGTGAATTAATTCAATACGGAAATCTGCCTTAATCCAATAACAAATACCATGAGTGCACTTTTGTGACTTTCTTTAATAATTGGGTCACTAATTAGGTCTGGCATTAACCAAGAACTTTTGCCTTTATTACAATTCTATCTATCGCTCACTGAGTGATATCAACCTGCTCTTTCCACCAGGAGCATATTGCCACGCAAAGTAGTTTTGTTCAGTGCCAGGAACTACTGTGGCAATGCATGCTTTTGCTTTGTGCCAATGTTTGTCACAATGGTGATGGCCCATCATCTACCACACCAATAAAGTTATTAACAAAAGCCTTGTCAAAACAAGACATGCCAAAAGCAGGGCCACTGGAATTATGAGGCAGGACAGAGTTAAATTATGTGGTAGGTTGAGTAAATTATGCAGGCAGAAAAGGCGAATTATGCTGAATAATGCAGTACATTTTGTAATAGATTTACTTCATTATTTTATCGTTTTAAAACTTGGTAACACTCTCTGGGCATTGGTTGCACCTCATTAGTACTTGTTAAATACCCAAATATAGTAATAAGCAACAGAACGGTGACCAATCCAGCTTTGCAAAAGGCCTTCCACTAAGAGGCAATTTCATTTTTTTGCATTTTTAGTAACTTGTGAACCATTTGAGCTAGAAACTTTTTTTTTTTTTGGTAATATCCGCAGATTATGCAGCAGATAAAGGATTATATGGCAAAGGTTTAACATCTCTATTGATTTTAAAATCTGCACGATGCACAATTGCATTATTCCAGTGGCCCTGGTAACAAGACTGACAACAAATGCCGGACCTATTGTCTTTGCCAATGCTTCTGTATTTTAATGTTTCCCATAATCTTGTTGAAACTGGTTACATCAGTTTTTCCATTATGAATATTTTTTTGAATTACTGCCACGCATCAACACGTTTTACTAAATGATGCTGCAAAGAAATAGTACCTAGAACGTCACATTAATTTTGCGAAACTTTTTTTTTTTTTCCTAGTTGATTTTTTTTTTTTGTGAACATTTTATTTTGAGAGCAAAGAATCATCAATCTTGCTTTCAAGCTTCTGCAAATATTTGCATCTAATAAGAGCGCATTCTGGGAGCATTATACGTAGCCTCATATTGTTAAAGTTTTCAAACGTGTGTGTACACATTTTTTTTTTTTTTTTTTTACTGGAACCTCTGTCAGTCGTGCAGGCCGAGCTTACAACTTTTATTCACAGAGCTCACCCTAATAGTAAAGGCTTTGCATTAATGAACCATAAATACAAGCTTGAACAGCAACATATGGACACAAATATTATGTCAACTGCAGACAATTCCCTTTTCCTGCTCCATAATGTAAACTGGCAGCCAAAGGGTTTGTGCTGCAAGGGTTTGAGACTACTTGTCCCAAGGACCAAATGGAGTGGCACCAAACAATATGTCCTGGGCTTCGGTCTATAGGAATTCCACACCCCTGGGTCTCTCACTGAGCCTCACCTCTCCAGCTTGAGACAGTGCCACCAGCAAAGCAGGAAAATACAATGCTATTCTGGGGCAATGCATTCCCTGGAAAAGACAAGCTTCTCAGCTGATCCAGACACCGCAGCAAATATATTTCTATTTTTGTTCCAGGGGTGAATCTAGAGGTTTGCAGTAATCATCATCAGCAGCAGCAGATCCTGTCTCCACCATCCTCTCCTGGCTCAGCTGCTTCATAACCTCTCTGACTCTTCACGACCTCCCATGCACTTACACCATCATCTTCCAAATGGGGATGGCATCCTACTTTTACACTGGTTGTTAGGCAATCAATTGGTCATCCAGCTAGTCTACAAGGGCTGTGGCTTACCCTTACTGTACTTCTCTGTGAATACCTGGACGTGCTCTTTGGGCCATACCTTAGTTTTAGAGGCAGAAGTCCTCCCCATTATGAACAAACACGCCATAGAAATAGTGCCTTTGCAGGAAAAGGCACTATGTCTTTATTCCTTTCACTTCTTGGTCACCAAGAAGCATAGAGTTCTGAGGGCCATCCTGGACCTTCGCCTCTTGAATCTTTGCATCATCCCAAGTTTAAAATGCTGTCCCTGAGCCAAGTCCTCTTGATCCTGAATGTGGGGGAATCATAGGCATCCCAGTATCTCCAGGATGCTTATTTTAAATTTCTTTCCAGTTTTTGCTGTCCACATTTGTTACCAAAGTCCAGGCTAGCTACCATGTCATGCATCTTTACAAAAGTTCTGGCGGTTTCACTGTGATTGGCAGTAGTCCATGTATTCCCATACTTGGACAACTAGCTGGTGAAAGCAGAGTGCCCGGTGCTGGTCAAGGAGCTGCTTACGCATTTAATGTCTTTCCTCCATTACTTAGACTTTACTATCAGTTCTCAAAAGTTTCAATTCACTGAGCCACAGAAGTTAACCTTCATAGCAGTGGTCATGATCCATATTAAGGCGTTTCCTACCTCTCTGGACCACGGATACTCTGGAGATGATTCAGAGTTTTTTTTTTAGTCTGACTTGTCTACCGATTCTGCATGATTTACAATTGTTTGGCCTGATGGTCTCGCAAATCCTGATGGTGCCATAAAAAATGGTGGCTGAGGCTTCCTTGGTGATGCCTGGGAACACAGCGGTTCTATTATCAACAGTCAAGTTAGCTCAAGGGTGGATCAATGGTTGCCTTGGCACCAAGGATCATCTTATCTCAGGTGCAGCTCTTTCAGTCATTCCTTAAATCTTGTGGTGTGTCCATTTGCCCCTTCACAGGGACAAATTGCCGCAGTCATAGATGCATACTTGCTGGACTGTGGTGGCCGTCTATGCAGCATGACTGCATGTCCATACCTGGATCTATTTGCTAAGGCCCAGAACAGTTCCCTGAGCGCACCTTCAGGTTCAGCTGTTCGCAGTGCACTATGTGTTTCCACTGCTATCAAAAATCCAGCGCAAAGCATGGGAGGACTGGGCACAGCTGATCCTGAATGGTCCAATTTAGACGAGTGATCTTGTGTGCCTATCCGTTGCCACTCGGCATTCAGCCAATTCTTCTCTTCTGCACAGGGTAGATCTGTTCTTGCAAAATTGCCAGGTCTTCTACCGAAGTCCTAAACTATATATGCAATAGTGTACATTGAGCGGTGCCAGATAATCATTGTCCTTCCTAATAAAGTTGCTCATGCTGGGGCAACCAGGAAACCAGTTCGCTGGAACAAATCTGTTCAGTGGTGCAGTCAAAATGCCTGAACCTTGTAAATCACGAATTTCTAATGTCTTGCAATTCTTACTATCCCTTGCACATAAAGGCCTGCCACTGGCTAGAGCTAAGACTGTTTAACAGTCTTGACCACATTCACATTGTCTTCCAGACTAGCCATCCGTTTTAGATGGCCATTTGTGGCACAATAACGGAAAGGTTTACTTCACTTGTTTCCTCCCACTCTTTTCGTTATTTCTCAGTGGGATTTGAATCTTCTGTTGGGAAGTTGATACTGCTGCTCAGTTTGGCGTCTCACTTTGAAGACCGTAATGTAGTTGGCAATAATTTTAACTTGCAGGGTCGGAAAACTTCAGGCTGTCTCAATTCATCCATCTTATGCAATTTTTTTAACCTAGAGAAGCTGGTCTTTCACACCTGCTACCCACGATGGTGTCTGCCTTTCATGTGATCAAGTCTGCTACAATTCAGTCCTTTTTCCGTTCTCCTCATCCCACCAGTGAGGAGGAGAGGTTACATAGACTGGACCCCAGACATGCAACATTTTCAGTTTGATTCCACTTGGCAGAACAGAGTAGTTGATCAGCTCTTTGTGGGTTTCAGTGAAGTCAAAAAGAGCAATGCAGTGGCAAAGGATACAATTTTTCATTGGGTCATCATTTGCATCAAAATCTGCTATAACTTTGCTGCTTCCATGGCTCTTACCAGCAGTGTTTCAATGGCTGACACCTGCAGGCAACATTGTCATCATTCCTGCATACGTTTGCCAAACATTAATGCCTCACAGCCCGGAAAGCAGCAATTGGTACAGTTCAATATTTCCTTACTTCTATGGATGATTGGTACTACTAAATTCCACCGCCCAGGGAAGAATTGTTTTGGGGCTCATTCATTGGTTAAGTAATCTACAGGAAGATGTATCCAGCAGAAGAAAAATGAACTCAACTTTGGTAACAATATTTCTGGTGGGTACATCGTTCTGCAGATTACTCCTGCCCTAATCAGTTAGTGCCGTAGATAATAAGATTCCATAGAAGGCAAATATGTTATGTGCTGTTATTGTTGCTGTCACTGGTCTCTCATTTCTTCTTAATATTTGACCTAGAAAAAGAGCCAGTTACTGATTACAAAGTCTGGGTTAGCACCTAATATACTCTGGTGTGTCCTGTAGGCAGTGTTGTTCTGAAGCTGCTTGGTGCATGAACAAAGTTTTTGACTCCTCGAAGCATATTCATAAGGTGAAGCATCTCTAGGAAGCTTATGTATGGACCATAAATAATGTTACCAAAGGAAAGTCATTTTCTTTAGGTCACAATTGACAACATTTTTCTTTGAGTAGTTTTATCTTTCTCCTGCCTTAGTTATTGACAAAGTAGTCATTATTATTACTTCTAATTTGATATACAATAAGGATTATTCATGATTTAGAATCTTCCTTGTTTTCTGCACATCTTGTGGAACATCTATGTCCTACTCCAAAATGTACTATTTTTCGTATATTAATGTTTATCCTTCAAAATGTTTTAGTGGTTACTTCTTTTTGGGCCATATGTACGAACACATTTTCCGATGGACACAAAATGGGTAAAACCCTTTGCTACATCTGGCCCTTTTTCTTGTATTGCAATGCATGTGCTGTAGTCTGCTGCTCAGGCAGATGGAATTTGCCATTATGGTAAACATATAAGTTAAGCATTACCTGTGAGTAGCTTCATAGGTGTGACTTCTCATGAGTTCTCAAGGATAAGGCTTGCTGACTAGCCTACCAGATTCACAATACGTTTTTTCCAGAAGTATGCATTTTACACTTTTTGAGGAGATCGTACCAAAATCTGAAGTAATATGCAGAAAATGCTTTGTGACTCATCCTGCCAGTACATTCAGGAGTAGTTTGCATTTAAGATGGGAGTTTGACAATACTCACAGCCAAAGCTTTGTGAATTGAGCTCATCCTTTTTCTTTCCACTCTTAAGGTGCAACACAATCTTCCTAATTATTATTTCCTTTTTCATTCTGGCTCTCAACACTTTTTTGGGAGGATTTGAAATGGAAACTTCTGTTTTCCCTTTGTAGAGTTAGATTTAGTGTGCTTTTTTTTCTTGTAAAAAAAAATGTGGCTACTGGTTTAGGGGAGAGGAAGCCTTGCTCAGGCAACAGCTACAGTCCTTGTCAGAGTGAACTACAAAAGTTGCTAAATTAAGCTGTGATTAACCCTCTGTTCTGTGGGGCTGCTGTCAAATAAAAGTGGTGGGGCAGCATGGGGGAGAATAACAAAAAAACTAGAATACTTACCTGCCAGCTGCTGCCTCTGTGCTCTTCTGCTCCTGACCTGGCAGTCCATGGCCTGGTGCACATGCTCCCTGAACCCATATTCCCCTCTCCCCCACACCAATCCAGATGCTCGTCTCATGCTGGTAATACTATAACCCAGCATGAGAGAAGCTCCAGGACTGGTCTGAGGGTGCTGGTTTGGCACTCACTTCGGGACTGGGAGCCTTTGCCTGTTCTCTATGGGTTGTGCAACACAGCTTGGGTTGGAGAGATCTAAGTGCACATGTCGGTTTGGCTGTCCTAAGGCAGCAGGCCAAACCGACATGAGCATTTGTAGCGCTCACCACTCCTCTTTGTTGCAGCTGCTTCTCTGTCAGGATGGTAGTGCCATAAGACTCAGCTCAGTTGGCCTGGCTGGCAGCCTTCAGGATGAAAAATAGAATGATAAAAACCTTTTGTTTTACCATTTTATTTTTCAAGTTTGAATCTGCTGGCTCTCAGCAGTGGGGTGACACCTCTCTGCTCTAATTGAGGAGCCACCGCTGCCTCTTGTAGCTTTGCTCAAAGCAGTAAGGCTTAACTTTGAAGCAAAGTGTCAAATATTTGTGCAGCACACCAACAGTAATAAAGTGAAAATGCAGCACAAGAAGTATCCCTAACAAATTTAGAAAAATACTGTAAATTTAAATGAATAGAATGCTACAAGAGCACCAAAAATTCAATCAGTAGAAATGGAGATATGCAATCTTATAGTTTTAATTATAAATAGCACAAAAAGATGAAGAAAGTGCCAGCTGAGGGTATCTGATCGCTGTGGACTGGGACAAACCCACCAGTGCAGGTCGAATGTGATAGAGCCGGCCAGGCACAGGATCAATTTGGCTCACTAGAAGTTGTATCTTATGTCCTTGGTGCAAGGTCTGTGCTGCATTGCTTTGCTTTGCTTGGCGTCTGCCACACAGCTGAAAGCTTTATTGATACTAAGCTTTGCGGTACTTGGTATTTGTTCTGACGAAACTTTCAGCTGTTTCTGGAGGCTTTGAATCTGTCAGTGTCAGTTCCATTGAAGCTTTCAGCTGTGTCATGAGGCTTTGCATTGCTTCACACCGGATTTGATGGGTCCTTAATTTAGTCAAGGAGGAGTTCTCTCTGATGCCAGACAAGAGTCCAGAACCTTGGGAAGCACAGCTTAGGGATAAGGTACTCAGTACAGTAGAGGTCAGCAGGGCTCAGGCAGGTCCAGTGCAGCAGGTCAACTGGGCAGTTGCAGGAGGCCTCTGGAGCTTGTTGTGTTCCTGTAGCTCAGAAAGGAGGTCTGCTGCTGACCCTTGAGGTCACTCGGGTAGCCTGTGAGGAAGGGAGCAGGTCCAGTCTTCCTTCTTGGAAAGCAGGGCAGTCCTCTCGGGTCAAGGCAGTCCTCAAGCAGCTAGGCTGTCCTATGGTAGCAGCAGGACAGTCCTCCAGGGAGCAAGGCAGGCTTCAGGCAGCAGGAAAGTCATCAGAACAACGCAGCCTTTCTTCAGTAAAGTCCAGAGGTTCAGTGTTTTATATCTGGTGCTAGCCTTTGAAGTGAGGGGATTCCCTATACTGCTCCACATCTTCCCTTCCCCTGTCGAGGCTCCAAGAAGTCTGGGATGACACAAGATTAGTGTCCGGTCCCTTTGTATGTATGTGTGTGTGTGTGCTGGAGACAAAGCCCTTTGAAACATAAATGGTGGTGAGTACAGCCTTGACCCCAGCCATCGTGGCAGGATAGCCCACTGTGTTCACACCTAATCCCTTTTTGAGTCACTGTATAGGAAGAAAACACAAACTCCAAAAGCGGAGCCGTTCACAGTCATGTGACTCGGAACACTGGCAGAATGCACAAATGTTTAGAACAAGAAAATGCCAACTTACTATAAGTGGCATTTTCAGAATTGTTACTTGAAATGACTTTAATGTTAAACAGGATTTTAAATAACTCATTTGAGTCTAAACAGCATATCTCTATCTGCTGTCAATCAAAAGCTATCACTCCTTAAATGTAATAAAGTAACCCAGTGTTAGTCAATGGGAGAGATAAGCCTTACAAAAGTAAAAAGAAAAAAAACAAACTTCTGCAGTTTTTCACTACCAGGACATGTGAAACTTAGGTGTACATGTCATACTTTTTAAATACAATGCATCATCGCCTATGAGCATTTAGAGCCTACCTTAGGAGTGACTGTTATGTATTAACCTCCTTGGTGCTAAGGATGTGCTGGAGCCATCCTCGGCAACAGTGCTCCGGTGCTGAGAAATGCCCCAACGTGTCATGGCACCAGAGGTAGGAAATCCCTTTGGTGCGAGCACCGAAGAGACTTCCTTTTTACATTTGTATCCTCAGCTGCTGGGGAACAACTGAGTTTGTGTTTTTTTTTTTTTTTTGTGCAATGACGATTAGTGCGCATGGCCACTAAACAACCCAATAGAGACCAGTGTGTTGTGTGTTTGTTTTTTTATTGGCACATGGGTGGCGGTGGCCCGCCCAGGCATCAGGCCTAGCACACTCTCCCCCATATTACCCCTGCCAGCAGTCTTTTCTGCCCCCCATTTGGGGGCAATAGGCAATGTTTTCCTCCAGTCTGCCCCCGCAGCAGGGGCAGAAAGCCACTGGTCCCCAGAGATGGTATTTGGAGGGGGAGTGCCCCCCTACCACCACCATGGCAGTGGGCTAGTGCTCCCTCTATCTGCAGCTCTAAAATTCTTTCTGCCCCCTGGGGACGGATTAGAGGCAACTACCTCTAACCCCACACTTTTTTTGTGTGTTTTTTTTGTACCAGAAAATAGGGATTTGATGGGGGCGCTCACCCAGTCATCACACCTTGTTCCCACCTCAGGTGCATAAGTCTTTCTGCCACCTGGGGGTCAATTGAGGATACCCAAAATTATTTGCCCCTGGGTGACAGAAAGGCCACTAGACACCAGTGATCTTAATATGGCAACAAAACAAACAAAAGGCTACGGTAATCTAGTCTGGCATTGAGCCAACACTCCTCTTCCAGAATGGGCAATAGAGTTTTACTGCCGCTATAAGGACTACAGCATTCCCGACCATTTGGCAAGTAGGGAAATTTGTATTCCTTTGTTTTTTTCCTACATATGGATAGTAGATTGGGGGCTAAGTCTCAATATTGTGCTACTTCTATTGATGTTTTGGGCTGCCACCTGGGGAAACCTACCAAAAGGCACACAACTAAGCAGGTTCAATGAGAGTCTCCCCGCAGAACTCCCATTGATCTTCGTTTGATGTGTGCCTGTCATGGGCACTAGCCCCAACCACACAAGTGAGGTAGCATTTTTACCAGAACAAGTGGAGGAACACTGGGTGTTAAGAATTGTGTGGATTCCTGGTGAATCAGGAAGTTTAAGTCACAAAAATGTGAGGAATGTGCACAGTATTGGGCAAAGTGTGAGGTGGGCAGGGCATTGTGGGTGAGAAACCTTTTTAGGATCCACACGAGGCATACCACCTAGAGCTCCCCTGGTTGTCTAGTTTTAAAAAATGTCTGGATTTGGTAGGTTTCCCTGGTTGGCTGCTGAGCCCATAAAACATAGCTACCCAATTGCCAAATCAGGTCGTTTTTGTGACCGTAAATGTTGATGTCTCCACATTGTGTTTTAGGCCCTTTCTTGTTGAGCGCACCAGGCCTACCCACCAAAGTAAAGCACCATTTTTATAAGGAGACCTAGAAGAATGCTAGGTGGTAGGATATCTGTGGCTTTCCAAAGAGTACAGACCTTTTCCTCACAGAAATGTGAGGAAAATGTGTTGTTTTAGTAAATGTTTGAGGTTTGCAAGGGCTTCTGGATAAGAAAACCTGGTGTGAGCCACACAAGTCACCCCCCCTGGACTCCCCCAGGTATTTAATTTTCAAAAATGTGAAGGTTTGCTAGGTTTCCCTAGTTCCCTGCTAAGCTAGGGTCCATACCCCACAGCTACCCACATTGCAAAATAAGAGCCACTGTTCAGTGTAAACATTTGATGTGTCCATGTTGCATTTTGGGCCCTTTCCTGTTGTGGGCACTAGGCCAACCCACACAAGTAATGCACCATTGTTATCGAGAAACTTTGGGGAAATGCTAAGTGGTGGTAAAGTTGTGGTTCTCCACAGATTCCACAACTTTCTATCACAGAAATGTGTGGAAAACATTGTGTTTTAGTCAAAGTGTGAGGTTTGCATGGGCTTCTGGGTAAGAAACCTGGTGACAACCCTGGATTCCCATAGGTGCCTTGATGTCGGAAATGTACAGTTTTTCTATGTTTCTCTAGGTGTCAGCTGAGTTAGAACCCAAAATCCACATCTACCTACATTGCAAAAACAAAAATGGAGGCAATTTTGAGTTTGTCACAGACGCTAGACCTCCTCGCGCAAGTGTGTTAGCATTTTATTTTTGGAGGCGTTAGGGGAACACAAAATAGTACAAAATGTCTTATTACCAATTGTATTTCTCTGCATGTGTGCCTTCCAAATGCAAGCCAGTGTGTTTAAGAAAGTAGACATTTTGAGAAGTGCTCTCTGAATCGCATGCTGGTATGGGTACCTACACGTTCAGAGATGTTCAGATAACCACAGCCCCTAAACTCCATGTTGTGTGCTTATTTCAGAAAAACATGGGTTTCCTTTATATCCATTTTTCGCACTTTATATGTTACCATTATAATTGCCACAAACGAAGTACACAATTAAAACCCATTGTAATGTGCAGGCCAGTTATTGGCTCTGAGCAACACGGATTGGTGGAAAACCTGCAAACGCTATATATCCCTGGAAACGGAAGGGCCTGGCCGAAGTAATGGTGTATCACTTTTGTAAATCAGCCTTGTGACAAAAGGTTACTAACGAAAACGTTGTCACAAATAGACATTTTTTCCTACTCATTTTCAATATTATTTTATGTCAACTAATAGTTTCTTTGGAAAAACCTTAAGGGACCTACATAAATGACACAGCGGTTTCCACCACAATCTGGAAGTAGGTTGAAGGCACAAAAATTAGGAAAATTGGCAGCTACTTTGAAAAATGGCAAACCTATAGTAAAAAAAAAGAAATGGGGCTTTGATTCGGCTCTGCATGTTATTGAAAGCTGGGAAGATGGTGACTTTGGCACAGCAAATCCTTTGTAGATGCCATTTGTAGGAAAAAATGTTTTTTTTTTTTTTGCAAAGCCCTTTTTTCCTATTCCCCCCCCCCCCTCAAAAAAAAACCCAAATGTATCTACGTTTTGGCTATTTCCTTAGTTCCTTCCAAGGGAATACACAAACCATGAGTATCTTTAAGATCCCCAGGATGTTGGAAAACAAGAATTCAAATTTGGCCTAGATACCTTATCTGCTAAAAAAGTTATGGAGATTTAAATGCGAACTACCCCAAATAGCCAAAAAAGGGCTCGGCATTCTAGGGGGAAAAGGCCTAGCTAAAAAGGAAGGTTTAGGCGTGACAAAAGGTTAGTTTTGCCAGGTCAAAATGGCAGTTTAAAACTGTATTACAGGCACACAAGACATGTTTTATAATGCTACTGTAGGCCCACCAGTAGCATTTACTGTACGGGCCCTGGGTACATGTAGTACCATTTACTAGGGATTCACAAGTAAATTAAGTGTGTCAAGTAGGTGTAAGCATATTTTACCATGTTTTAGGTAGAGAGCACAGTACATTAGGACTGGTTAGCAGTTGCAAAGTGAAGAAGTGAAGGCAAAATGTTTGGGGGAATAGCATGCCACAAATATTAGGTCTAACATTTTAAAGTTAGGAAGACCACCTTTAGACCATAGGCACCAGTACGGCATTACTTTTCTTGCTGGCGTTTAACAATTACTGCAACCTCCTCTAGTATTTTGGTGGCAGGGATGTTGTAGTAGAAGGAGAAATCAATGCTCTTTACTTTGTTGGGCCAGCCAGCACTTCTCATTCCTTAAGTGCATACTAGTTAGCTTACATGTGGGTGTGGAGTGCTCTTAAATCAGCGTGGCCTATCAAATGGACACTTCTACTGCACAGTCATGGTCACGATTACTCTGCACATACACAATGTTTTTAAAAATTGATATTCGATATGCATGGTACAGTATTATTGTGCTATGGAATTCCTGTGATTCATTCAGTCTTTACCTTCATCCATCACTGATACGTTGAAACAGTTGACCTTGTTTAAGCCTGGCACTGTTGCAATCTGAGGCCCACAAAGAGGTGCTTGTAGCCTTTACATTTGCTCGGACTCATTTGCTTCCAAACAAGCTTCATTCTGTCTATCAGATGTAGTGCACATTTGATGCCACATTCTCGTTCATTCACCCAGGCATCACATACCTCTTCCATAGTTAAGTGGTGCATCCATTGAACAATTATTTTTATTTTGTTGTTTTACCAATTCTCTTTTCTTTAACTCACTCTAGACAAATGCCCTGGGTTTCTTTTGACTGGCTATGGTAAATAACACCTTCAGTTTACTTTAAACAATAACTTTCTTGGAAATGTAAATCCCAAAGATTAGAATTCTCAATGGCAGATTGCATTAGGATATGTTTCAATTAGTTCACTAGACCGTAAATATTAGAAAGGAATATAAATACCATTTAAAGTAATGTATCATTAGAAGAGTGTTAATTGAGCTGTTTTAGCAAGTATCTTGATTGAGCAGCTGGACTGCATTTTGGTAACCTCAAAGTTGGGACACGCTATGACATTTAGGGCTTTAGTCACAATTATTTGTTATGCCTAAATTTACCTGGGATGTACAAAATGTCTGGAATCACAAGTGGAAGATCTTGATTTACGGAAATAGGTATGCTTAAATTTTCACTTTCAGAAGGACTTTACTGGCAGAAAATCTGCCAATATTGCAAATTGTGGTTTTTGGGTAGGGGACTTGGGTGTTGCAGAAGATGGCCATAGGGAATGTACTGTACTCTGCTACAGTGATGTAGCTCTTTGGAAATGTACATAGCTTCCTAAAGTCAACATGAATATCCTCCAAATAAGGGTTGAAATAATTGTGTGCCTTCTATCCTGTTTAAACATAAGGCCTGATTTGGGTTTTGGTGGATGGGAGTCCATCTATTAGGGTGGTGATGGACATTACCTCCACCACCCTCCTGGATTTCCATCCATCAAAAAAAAGGATGACTGCAAGCCCAGCAGTTATTTCCGTAACTTGAAAGGAACTGCAGTCATGACTGTTCTCTTGAAGGTACGAAAAGGTTGGTGGCAGATTGTCATCTCCAAAAACAGGGGCATGTTTCTGAAAACAAAAAAATACCATCCCCTACATCCTAGGGCCCCATTTGGTGGTCAATGTTTATTTTTATTTCTGTCCATCACTGCCACATTTTACCTGGTGGTAAGGGAATGGAAAAATGACCTAAAACCATCCACCCGGCATAGTGCAGATGGCCTCCTCGGACAGCCTCTTCAGCATTCAGCCATCAGAGGAAGTTTTCCTTCAACAGAAACAATATGGGCTTTGTTGATGGCAAGCTGATGGTCCTGTCTCTGAAACTTAAAATCAGGCCTATAGTTGATAGATTGTTTCCCTCAATGCAGGTTGGCGGCCTGAGAGCTGTGCTAAATGGTATAACAACACATTACTTGTAGTGTTGCATTTGTCTTTACCCAAAAGTTTCTATATCAGGCACTAGGCATGATGTCTTTCATTGGACATGGGTAGTTGGCTTCAAAGACCAGAATCACATTGCCAATAATGTGTACTGCATGGTATTTAAGACTTACTAAGCCAACCTTCATGGAGAAATATTTTTCAGGAGATTCACATATAACGCCAAGCTGTTTCATTCCACTTTCAGATACCTATCCTGCCAAGCATAATCCATCTTGCTTGCTTAATTACCTGTTTGATCATACATTGCCTTCTGGACTTGTCTTTCATTCCCTTATGCATCCTTTGGACCATTGGGATTGTTCAACATGCTGCTCAAGAGCTAGAACTGCCTTGCTGCGAGATCAAGAGCCAGTTAGCTGCGTAGTCTGGACTATCTCAGTCATAAGATGACAGAGGAGATGCCACCCACCCCTCTGTCCTTATAGGAAAGCAGCGGTGAAGCTGCTTAATGTGATTCCGCCATGGTGTTAACACTGCTGGAGCATTTGAGCAATGTATCCAGAAGGTTATCTGGAAGTTGACTGTGAGCTGCAAATTGGTTGTGAGAGTGTCTCTTTTTCAAATTGCTCTGCGAACACTGACATTCCTCACAGATCCTTAGACTATCCATAGCTTTGAGATGCATGACTGTTTCATTTTTAAAGTTGTGATTCAAGTAGTCTTTTAGTTTCATTTGGTTTGTGAAGAGTTGAACTATTTTATCATGAAAGCTGTGCTGAAGTATGCCAAGAACCAGTCTATTTCCTATTAGTATACTACACATGCTTTTTTTTAGTTTTATAGTTATAGTTTTGGCATATAGAACATTATTGGAATGGCACATTTGTGTTCACCTACTTCTTATAACATAGGCTATTGTTGTTTTTTAAGTGTTAAAGCAAATGTGTTTTTATTAGTCTTTGTCTCTCTAGTCGTGTCTATACAAAGAGCAATGAGCCAGATCTCCGTCACTCTGGAAGGTTGCAGATAATGGCCCTTATTAAAAGTCTGTGGGTCCTACGACCGCAAGCCTCGCGGTGGCGGCTGACCACATCCAAAGTGGTAGTCTGAGAGATTTGCCCACAAGAGGGGCTGGTGGTGCTGGCGGTCCTAATCCGCCAGGGCAGCGCAACATGCAGCGCCGCCCTGGGGATTACGAGCCCACTCTCCAACAGCTTTTGCATGGCAGTAGCACCGCCATGTAGAACCTGGCGCAGACTGGGTGCATAGGGCCCCATGGGGGCCTCACACTTTTCACCGTCTGCTTAGCAGACAGTGAAAAGCTCAGTGGGTGCTGTTGCACTCTGCGCCCGCAACATTGCCGCCGTCTTGATTATGAGCCGGTGTCAATGTTTTGGGCTGTGTCCAGCTGGGTCAGTGGGCTGAAACTCTCTTTCCGCCTGCTGACCCAGCGGGGAACTCGTAATAGGGGCCGTGGGAAGGCTACTGCACTGGCTTTTCCAACCGTCATTCGTAATGAGGGCCAGTATGTCCTCCACCCTGATGGCATACGATTCACCCAGGAGTGATCTCCATACTTTGAAAGGAACTGCTGTCATGGTGGTTCCTGTCAAGGTACAAAACGTTTGCTGGATGTCAAACGTGAACAAACCTTTTACTCTTCAACACGGGTTTATTGAAAAATTAAAAGCAAAGGACCCCCACACAGATTTTGTTTACTTAGGTGTGCTGATTATTATTTGTTTTACTTTTCTGTGTCTTTGGGTTTTACTGGGCAGTTACGTACAGAAAAAACAGAACATCATACTGGCTACCTTAATTAGGGTGGACTGTGTAGTGCCCTTCCTGTACTGGCCCCTACTCCATATGGCCATTGGAGTAAGCTTTCCATTAACTGAGCCAAAGCTTGATCGATCAGCTGAAAGTGGATGCTCCTCCAGAACATAAATAGGGTGGGCAAGCCATCATTTTAGCAAATGGGGTACGCCATGACATTTGCAATGATGTACCCTGTTGCCAAACTCTAAATCACTGCCAGTGTTTCTCTAGAGTTCTAATTGCTGTTTATCATTGCTTTTAATTGGAAGGATGGGCACCTTCATTTTTCCTACACAGAGCCTTTATGGCTTTTCCCCCCAAAGTCTCATTCTTCTCTTGGTCTGAGATGTAATCTGAAAACACATTTACACTTTTAGAAATGTGAGCAGCCAGCGAGTGATGGAGATGATTCTAGCCAAGTAGCACAAGGCCAGAAATTAAGCATAGAATTTGAAGTAAAGTTACCAGTTACACCTTTTGCAGGGAGAAACCTCAGCAAAGAAATCTTCGCTATAAAAAGCTAAACACAGTTTGTATTTTGAACTGGATCTTTTCCTCTGTAAATGTGGCTGTTCTGGCCATTGGATATATTGTTGTGGACATTAAAATTACATTGCAGAGAGATCGCATACAACTCTATGCAACTAATTGCACACTAATATTCAACCGTGTTACCTTGTGACTTTGTTATGGACGGTTAAGTGGTACATTTGAAAACTGGAAGTGCTACATTGTGACACAGAATTTGCAAGTCCATCTCATTGCGTCTGAATAATATAGCATCTTTTAGAGCGTGTGGAACAGCCAGTAAAAAATGACTATCCGACACGACATTGTATTTAACAGGAAAGTTTCTGGAAAATGACATTTGAAAGCTGTGGTTCTGGAGAAGTGCAGAATCCTATGTCTCTCGAAATGCAAACGTCCCTAGTTTTTGATGGTGTAAATAAGGAGACTCCGCTAAAGTCAAAGACTAGATTCTTGATTGAAGATATATGACCCTTCCTGCAAGTTTCTGAAAATATAAGACCCACTTCTGTAGTCATTAGTAATGAATCTTTGGGAACATCTCAAAACCTATCACTGGGGAAATAGTGCCAAAACTCCTTGTTTCTGACAATTTCAAAAAGAGCAACGAGTGTAAAATTATTGAAATGTGACAGATCGTGATCGGGAAGTTTCACCAGTGTAGGGCCCAAGAACCTCCGTTTCTTGCATTCTACTACATCTAGACTTTTAAGTGACCTACGTGCAACCGGATGTGCTGTTGCCCACAATCGCAGCGATATGATGCAAGTCGTGTCTCGTCAGGTGCTCCCACTACTTCATTTTGCAGGATCCCTTCTTAGAGTCAGACTTCTGGAGCAAGTACATTCTAACCTGCTGGCCAAGGGTTTATTTTTGTGCCTCTTCTCTTTTTTTTTTTTTTTTTTTTTTTAGTAGTTCATCCCTCTAGGAAATGTAATCCCTACCATTTGGACAACATTTGAAGATTGTATTTTCTCTGAATTTCCTTTTAACAGTAAATAGTTATTGTGTTTTTAAGGTGTCTAAGGTTGCCATTACCGTTGCCATTTTATCATATTTATTTTTTTGTTTTTATTGAATGGCATTGACCAGTCTTTTTTTTTTTTTGTTAATATATATTTTTTTATTTTATTTTTTTATTTTTATTTTATTTTATTAATATGTCAGGAAAAGTTAATGCCTGGAAAAACTTAGGGTACAGTAGCAATATATTTCCACGGGTACCATTCCAACTATTTTACATATTAAGCTGTGTTTTATTATCGGGGTCTTTCTTCACTACTTATTGTGTATCATGTTTGGGTCTCTAGCTAGTTGTTTTGTAGAATGTCACTAAAACTTGAATAGAGCATTCATTGCATTTTACCTGCAGTTGGCAGAGTCTCTGGAGAAAAACATTACTGCATCGTTTTCTCCGCCAGCCTCTGCGATTTGCAATACACCCCCTCTTCTAATTGCCTCCTCGGTGTGTTTCAACATTGGTAAAAAACGCCGACCCATGGAGTCTAGCAATCCCATTGTGCTGTCATTCTGAGATGCCTTGTTTGAGTGCATTGAAGTGATTTCCTAGAAAAGACTAACGCTTGGGATGTTTGCCTCTTTCAGAGTGCTAGGCGGATTGCTTGCAGTTTCAAGGTACAGTTTGTGAAGAGAAATGGTTTGAGCAGATGCAGTTTTGCAGTGCATAACGGTGATGCACGCACTTTTCGCTATTTCCAAGGTACAATCTGCAGAGTGAATGGGTTTAAACAATTGACACTTGGCTGTCGGTCACTTGTGGAATACTGTTTTTTTTTTTCCTTTAAAAGATTCACTTTTTCAAGTTCCTGTAGATTTTAGTGATATGCACAACTGTGCATTTTAACAACAGGTTCTCTTGTTGTTTATACAGATTTCTTTGCAGGTACATTATAGACTTTTTACTAATTTAGGTGACAGATTCGCAGGTAGGCAATCACTGGGCAGGGATCCAGCCTCTAGAAATCAGAAAAATGTAGGGAACAATCCTTAGGCATGGAAATTGTTCCTCCAGTCAACAATGTCCCCAAAAGCCTAACTGCCCTCCTGGGACACTGGCCGTCAGGATTGTTTATATTGTAGAAAAGAATTAGGTGAGATCGGTCCGCCCTGGCATCCAGGCTTTCTGTCCCACCCTAAACAAAAGCTTTTTGCGTTCGGGGAGAGAATGGGTGATTTTTTCCCCCGTTGTGTCCTCCCTTAGGGAAGTGGAAAGCACACTAGGCATTAAGATTTTTTTTTTTTTAAATGAAGAATGGGGTGGTGGCGGCCCATCCAGGCACTGGGTCACCTCTAGGGAGCACATTATTTTTATGTACTCGTGGGGGGTGGCACCTTGCAGGATGTATCCCTAGTCAGCCCTGCAAGAGAAAATTAAAAAGAAAATTAAAATTGGGCTGGGAGGGGGGCATACTGCAATCAGGTGAGCCGCCGTCTCCATCCCTAACGTTCCGTAGTGGTGGTTCTCAGCAGATAAAGAAGCAGCCTGAGTGGGTAAAAGATTCTCTGTGAAATGTATTGAAGATTTCTCTCGGTGGATAAAGAAGCAATCTGCGATTAATTTATTTGGTTTAACTTGTTACATTCTACCCAGTTGGCCTATTTATTTAGTGTGAAAATACTCTTCTTTCTTTTGTCTTTACTTTTGTGTGTTAGACGTATTTCACATTTTGCTCATGTTTCATTTGTAGCTCTGTCTTGGAAGTTGGCAGAGTCTTTAGAGAGAAGCAGTTGTGCCTTCATTTCTCTGTCAGCCTTCACAGTACACACTAAAGGCTCTGAGGGCTATTCACAAAGATAAGTTTCCACATGAGGTAAATCTACACATGTAAAGTTATTCTTACAATTTAGAGTAACTATACAATTCAGAGTAACTATACTGTTCTTGTCTATTCACCATTTATGAGTGTAAATTTTCTCAAAGAGTAGACTTTCATGTCCCCATGGCCTGAAATGGGGGGGGGGGGACAGTGCTTAACTTAAGCCGGTGGTTTCCAGCGCTCAGCACCAGCGTTTAATTGTGAACACCAGCACTTATAATAGTCTGCCACATGGTGGCACTGTTTGTTTAATTCACAGATGAACACTGCAACAAGTATTTATTAACTTAATATATATTAACCCCTTCGCTGCCAGGCCTTTTCCCCCTCCTGTGGCGAGCCTTTTTTGGGCTATTTGGAGCAGTTCGCGCTTAGGCCCTCATAACTTTTTGTTCACGTAAGCTACCCACGCCAAATTTGCGTCATTTTTTCCCAACATCCTAGGGATTCTAGAGGTACCCAGACTTTGTGGGTTCCCCAGAAGGAGGCCAAGAAATTAGCCAAAAAACAGTGAAAATTTCGTTTTTTTTTAATAAATTGGAAAAATGGGCTGCAGAAGAAGGCTTGTGGTTTTTTCCCTGAAAAGGGCATCAACAAAGGGTTTGCGGTGATGAAATCACCAGCTTCCCAGCTTTCAGGAACAGGCAGACTTGAATCAGAAAACCCAATTTTTCAACACAATTTTGGCATTTTACTGGGACATACCCCATTTTTACGATTTTTTGTGCTTTCAGCCTCCTTCCAGTCAGTGACAGAAATGGGCATGAAACCAACGCTGGATCCCAGAAACCGCAACATTTCTGAAAAGTAGACAAAATTCTGAATTCAGCAAGGAGTCATTTGTGTAGATCCTACAAGGGTTTCCTACAGAAAATAACAACTGAAAAAGAAAAATATTGAAATTGAGGTGAAAAAAACATAAATGTTTCTCTACGTTTTACTCTGTAACTTTTCCCTGCAATGTCAGATTATCGAAAGCAATATACCGTTACGTCTGCTGGACTCCTCTGGTTGCGGGGATATATAGGGCTTGTAGGTTCATCAAGAACCCGAGGAACCCAGAGCCAATAAATGAGCTGCACCCTGACGTGCGTTTTCATTCTATAACGGGTATACAGCCATTCATTTGCTGAAATATAAAGAGTAAAAAATAGCTATCAAGAACACCTTTGTATTTCCAAAATGGGCACAAGATAAGGTGTTGAGAAGCAGTGGTTATTTGCACATCTCTGAATTCCGGGGTGCCCATACTAGCATGTGAATTACAGGGCATTTCTCAAATAGACGTCTTTTTTACACACTGTCTTACATTTGGAAGGGAAAAATGTAGAGAAAGACAAGGGGCAATAAGACTTGTTTTGCTATTCTATGTTCCCCCAAGTCTCCCGATAAAAATGATACCTCACTTGTGTGGGTAAGCCTAGCGCCCGCGACAGGATATGCCCCAAAACACAACGTGGACACATCACAGAAAACAGACCTGTTTTTAGCAAAGTGACTACCTGTAGATTTTGGCCTCTAGCTCAGCCGCCACCTAGGGAAACCTACCAAACCTGTGCATTCCTGAAAACTAGAGACCTAGGGGAATCCAAATGGGGTGACTTGTGTGGCTCGGACCAGGTTCTGTTACCCAGAATCCTTTGCAAACCTCAAAATCTGGCTAAAAAAACACGTTCCTCACATTTCTGTGGCAGAAAGTTCTGGAATCTGAGAGGAGCCACAAATTTCCTTCCACCCAGCGTTTCCCCACGTCTCCCGATAAAAATGATACCTCACTTGTGTGGGTAGGCCTAGCGCCCGCGACAGGAAACGCCCCAAAGCGCAACGTGGACACAGCCAAATTTTTGAAGGAAAACAGAGGTGTTTTTTGCAAAGTGCCTACCTGTAGATTTTGGCCTGTAGCTCAGCCGCCACCTAGGGAAACCTACCAAACCTGTGCATTTCTGAAAACTAGAGACCTAGGGGAATCCAAGATGGGGTGACTTGTGTGTCTCGGACCAGGTTCTGTTACCCAGAATCCTTTGCAAACCTCAAAATTTGGCTAAAAAAACACATGTTCCTCACATTTCTGTGGCAGAAAGTTCTGGAATCTGAGAGGAGCCACAAATTTCCTTCCACCCAGCGTTCCCCCACGTCTCCCGATAAAACTGATACCTCACTTGTGTGGGTAGGCCTAGCGCCCGCGAAAGGAAATGGCCCAAAACACAACGTGGACACAACATATTTTTTCACAGAAAACAGAGGTGTTTTTTGCAAAGTGCCTACCTGTGGATTTTGGCTTCTAGCTCAGCCGGCCCCGGGGGGGGGGGGGAGGGGGGGGAATGCCATAAAATAAATTTGCAAAAGCATTTGTCTTTCAATCGCGCTGGAAGCTCTGCTTCCAGCGCGATGGGGGAGACCCTGTGACTAATCAGCGCGCGCTCGCGCGCTGACGTCACATGGGGGGTTGGGGGGGGTCGGGGTGGGAGGGGAAGGGCTTCCCCTTCCATCCCTGACTTTGGGGGGGTGGGGGGGAAGCACACAGAGGGAGCGAGGGCGCTCCCTCTGGGCTGTGTGCCTAGGACGTAGTGGTTACGTCCTCGGCACAGCAGCACTGTGCCGCAGGACGTAACCACTACGTCCGCGGCACAGAAGGTGTTAAAAATGACTAATACCTGCCACCCAAACCATTATACCAGCTTTGGCGGTCTGGAACAGTCATAAGTTTTACATCTATAGGAGCATGATGTTTAGTAGCTCTGTTGGAACTGTTATTGGCAGTACAGACTGGGACACTGAGTGGTGTAAGCTGCAGTGGTCTCCTAAGAAGGGCTCTATCACTCATTTTCTTTTTTTTACATATCAAGCAGTGTGAAGGAGTCTGTAAATACTTCAAATAAAACTGTAAAGTTCCAACTATTAGCAACTATAAGTCTGTATTTTACATTCCACACATTTGGCAGACACCTCTGCAATCATAGCCGTTGTCTCCATGTTTTGAAGTATAGGGAAATAAGTACAAGTTTATTAAATTAAAAAAAAAAAAAAAAAAAAAAAAGATTTTATATGTTAAATAATTATAAAGATTTTTTGAATTGCTGATTATTTTGGTTAAAATAATAAATACATTTCAAATTAAAGTTTCAATACATTTAAGTATCTTATAGCATTTCTTAGATTGTTTAAAACAATAAACACACCTGATGAAAATAGGAAACTGTAGGGAGCACATTGCCTCATACTACAGCATGCAGTTTGCCCCATTGCATCATGGTAAATGTAGTACAAATTCTTGCTTATTTAATTTCTAGTTTGGAGTTTTTCACCTTAGTGGGTGCAGCTACTGTTCTATATCTCAGGACACGTGTTTTGGGGTTTAGCCCTTCATTAGCAGAGGGCACCAGGCTATTTTCTAGGGTTGCTGGAAATGATGGCAAAGTCCTCTCAGTTCAGTACCACTCACTAGCACACAGGTGCATCAATCAAAGCTCGTCAGCATTCTGGCTCAAAGTAGCCTTTTTGAACACCCAATGTATATATCTATACTGATTATGTATTCAAATTTACTAAATGCTGGTATAACATTAATTATTATTTTTTTTAAAGTGACATTTACATTTTCAGCTGAAATAAGGTCATTAAGTTATTGTAAAATAACATGATATATATTAAAGTTTAGTTTTTAACATTAAAATAATATTCTATATATTTTTTAAAAATTGCAATAAGTTAACATATGTTAACATTATTTTCCTATAGGATTTTAAGTCCATAATACCATTGTTTTCTGTGGAGGGTGTTGCAGTACCAGTAGGTGGCCATGAATGAGGCTAGACCTATACCAGCTCTGAGCTTGCGTATATTTACAACTGCGTAGGGTTGTTTTGGCTGTAATAACTTTAGAAGTGCAGTGGTTAAATAGCAATGACCTTAACTCTTATGTGGATGTGTGTCTGTGCCTCCGTAAATCCTGCCTAATCCTCAATTAACCCTTCATTACTCTTTCCAAAGCCTCTCCCATTTAGTTGAATATCTTCTAATTTTTCCAGCTGCTCCAAATGTTTCCCCCACATTTACTATTAAAACATATACATATGTGTGTGGAGATCTCTGCAGTCGGGCTGCCATCTCTGCACATAGGGCATGTAGAAATGTTGACCTCCACATGTACATTGTGAATAGCATTTAGTTGCACATTAGTAGTACTAATAAACATACTACCAAATGTTTTTTGTTACTATACCTCACTTTCTCTCCTAACTGCCTCAGTGATGTCTTTCAACACTGTAGAAAATAGTGTTGACTTATGAATTCTATCACATAGTACTTACTTTTGAAAGGTGAAAACGAAAGTACACAAATATGCTTCTGGATCCAAAGCCATGTACCTATGCTAAAGGAAAAAGTAAAGTATGAAGCAAGACTTAAAAGCATTAGAAAAGCCACTATATCTCGCCTTTTGGCTTTGTACTTTAGACCTGTGGGCTTTGCCATTGTGATTTGCCTGTGCTGTTGAATACCAGCAAAAAATAAAAAAGGTACTACTGATGCTGAACAATATCAGCAAAAGAAAAGGAAAATGATGTATATGCATACATGTAAGGTGTTGTATGGGTCATCAAGTTGTGGCGGCACTAGTGCCATATAAGCTAAAACAAGCACAAATATTGATATTGCAGCCAAGAGAGACAGAGCTTCATCTCCCCAAGCAGTTGACCATATAATGCCCCTCCCCAAATTTCTCCAACATATATGATGTTTTTTCAAATAGGCATTCAAAATAGGATACAATTGACTGAAAACAAAAGATAGTGGTGTTAGCAGCTGTATGACTTTTTCATGAGAAGAAAGCAAAAGGACCTTAAACAAAATACAACTATAGTGGTTTCCGAGGTTCTGAGCTTGCTCGATTGCGAATTCTTGCTTTGTTGTGCCAGGCTTGGAAATGTGGTCTGTGCACGCCAGAAGCATGAAAGTCTAACCTGCAACCATTTTGTATGTCCAGGTTCAAGCAATTGTTTAAAGAATATGACATTAATTCTTTGTAGTATATTTCAACATAAATTGCACAACTTCACAAAATCTTGCAATATTTTTAGGGGTAAACTTGTGATCGGTAATTGTTAGAAATGGGGACTTTGGTTGGCAGTCAGGTTGTCCCCTGTCCGAGCAAGGACCCTCACTCTAGTCAGGGTGAAGGAGAATCACCCTCAGTTAACCCCTACTCGCCCCCTTGGTAGCTTGGCAAGAGCAGGCAGGCTTAACTTCAGAAGCAAGGTGTAAAGTATTTGTACCAACACACTTAGTAATTCAGTGAAAACACTACAAAATGACACAACACATGTTTAGAAAAATAGGGAATATTTATTTAAACAAAAGTACAAAAATCCAACATACACAAGTCAAGTTATGGATTTTCAAAGAATTAAGAGTCTTAAATCCTTTAGAAAAAAGTGAGAACGTTGTTCGCATATAAAAGTACCTGGGTAGCGTCAAAATAACACTGCACGGGTGAGTGTGCGTCAGAAAAGGCCAGCGATGTGTCGATTTCCCCATGTGAACAGTCCAGCCCGAACTACCAGGCCAGGTCCTCCATGGACCAGAAACAAGCATCCTGGGACCGGTTTCAGGGTATCACCCTTCATCAGCCATGCTAGCTTGAATCTGGTGGCATGGCAAGCACGGACCCATGTCTGGGCATACCGTTCCCACTTGGGCGACAGATACAAAAACAACAGAAGATGGACGGAAAGCAAAACAAATCAAACATTCACACCCAGTCACAGATCTGGGTTTAATCCATCAGATTTTTTGCTTGCCATGCCATTCCATTCCAGCTCAGATCCAGCCATATGCAAATCAGTCTTGACCCTGTTCCCCATGGGAACAGTCCAGCAAAACTTTGATTTGCTCTGCATTTCGTCCATCTTCTGTTGTGTTTGCATTTGTCACCCCAAGTGGGAAGGGTATGCCCAGACGTTAGTCCCGTGCTCACTGCGCCGCTGGATTCAAGCTAGCCTAGCTGATGGATTGTGATGCCCTGAAACCGGTCCTAAGATGCTTGTTTCAGGTCCAGGGAGGACCTGGCTTGGCAGTTCGGGCTGGACTGTTCCCATGAGGAACAGGGTCAAGACTGATTTGCATATGGCTGGG
The DNA here is from genome assembly GCF_031143425.1 of Pleurodeles waltl. Lineage (NCBI taxonomy): Eukaryota > Metazoa > Chordata > Amphibia > Caudata > Salamandridae > Pleurodeles > Pleurodeles waltl. Next base: position 715,204,455 of record NC_090436.1, read on the forward strand.
TCCAAACTGGGGTGGTGTGGTGAGCAAAAAAACGAAGGATTAAACCCAGATCTTTGTGACTGGGGGTGAATGTTTGATTTGCTCTGCATTCCGTCCATCATCTGTTCTTTTTACTTTCTAAAAGTGGCATTTTCAAACACACAATCTGAAAAACAACTTCACTAAAAGATGTATTTTAAATTGTGAGCTCAGAGACCCTAATCTCGTTATTTACATCTGCTCCCTAAGGGAGTCTGCACTTAAACAATATTTAAAGGCAGCCCCTATGTTAACCTATGAGAGAAATAGGCCTTGCAACAGTGAAAAACGATTTTGGCAGTATTTCACTGTTAAGACATGTAGAACACATAAGTACACGCCCCACCTTTTTACATACACTGCACCCTACCCATGGGTCTACCTAGGGCCAACCTTAGGGGTGCCTTACGTGTATAAAAAGGGAAGGTTTAGGCCTGGCAAGTGAGTACACTTGCCAAGTCGAATTGGCAGTTTAAAACTGCACACAGAGACACTGCAGTGACAGGACTGAGCAATGTTTACAGGGCTACTTATGTGGGTGGCACAACCAGTGCTGCAGGCCAACTAGTAGCAATTGATTAACAGGCCCTGGGTACCACTAGTGCACTGTACTAGGGACTTACTAGTAAATCAAATATGGCAATCATGGAAAGACAATTACACATATATTTTATATAGGAGCACTTGCACTTTAGCACTGGATAGCAGAGTCCAGTGCCCAGAGTAATAAAAACAGCAAAGACAGAGCCAGCGCCCCTCAACAACCTGGGAAACAGAGGCAAAAAGTTAGGGGAGACCACGCCAAGGGTGCCAAGTCTAACAGTAACGGGTTACCAAAACAGGGGAAGGAGGGTATCGGGGGGGGGGGTCAGAGTCCTTGGGGCAGGTGGGAGCTTTTTACATTCAGCCATAATAGGGCCCAGATCATTCATTCCATCATAGTGCCAACACATTTATTACTCTGTAAAACTGGTAAACCTTCTTTAAAATGTTTGAGGTGCCTAAAGCGTCTCTGAATTGAGAGAAATCATCTCTGTCTAAAAATAATACTTTAAAAACTGCCGCCTGGAAACTATTTCCATTTATTTCAATCACTGTGCACTCCATTTTAGTCTAGCATAACAGCTTTTGTCATGGTTACCCAGTTCTTTGGAGAATAGCATTTTGATGGGCCTTCTACTAACAGTACTGCCACAAAATAGATTGTTGGCTTCAAAAGACCCACCTGTAGTATTCTGTGTGTAGCGATGACGGAAACCTTTTGGTTCCCGATGGACTCCATAGAACTGTGGTGTAAGTGTTTGGGTGTGGTGACTGGGTTTCCAGTTTAGAATGTTGGGTTCACGTTTGCATTCAGAAGATTAAAGACGTGTAAGACCAACCTCCATGTTGTTGTGTTCATTTAAGAATACCCAGGCTGGGGAGGATGCTACAACTGGAGACGAGTTAGGGGGTATATAACCCAAAGAATCAATGATGCTCTTCCAGATAGTTTGCTGTGGTGCAGCAAACTGCCCGTGCATGCCACATGTGCCTCAGTCAAAGCGAAGAACAACGTTTGGCGCATGTGGAGTCAAAGCACTGAGCTTTTTAAAAAGACGAAGGCCTTGCAGAGAAATGTGTGTATAATTGGCTAGGAACCAGTTAGTGATACCAAGAAAGAGGTACCACGCTACAGTGCAACACAGAGCTATAAGGTATACAGAACAATAACGCTAAAGACAGTGAAAGTTGAATACGAAGAAGCCTTAAAAACAGTGAAAGCCAAATACAATGAAATGCTAAAGGCAGTGAAAACCGAGTACATTATATATAATGCAAAAAGAGGAGAAGGGTGAAGAACCTGCACCAGAAACAAAGCCGCTACTCACTGTTAAAGAAGAGGGGCAGCACCTCACAGATCGAACAGGCATGATGATCTTGATGCCATCACTTTGCAGGGCCTTGCCAATGGTATGAATGAAACAGACCCTAGTGGACAGCAGGCGATGCTGGAAAGAACTCTGTTATCAACATCAGTGAGTTTAACGAATGGTTATAATGCTACTTATTTCTTAAAACCGCTTCCAATTGACACTGCCAAAAAGCAAAATGTCGGTGATAGATGGACTGCCTGGATAGAGACTTTTGATGAGTTTAATGATGCACTGGAAGAAACAGATGAAAAAAACATTATCAAATATCTTAAGAACCTTGTAGGTGAAGGACTAAAAGAAGTAATAAAGAAAATACTACATGATGATGAAGTCTCATACCGTCAAATCAAAGAAGTAATGAATATCATATTTGATCCAGTGCTGAATGTGATTATGAAAGATGTATTTTCAATCAGTAAAGATAGAGAGCTAATGAAACAACTGACAAATTTGTTGAGAGATTTGAAACCCCATCAAACGCTGTAAGTACAATTAATTAAATGATGAATAAGCCATATGCATCAAAGTGGTAGACTGTTGTTTGTCAGATTCATTCAGGAATGCTGAGAGAAACAATACCAGATCTGAGAAATGGGTAGAAGGACACGCTGCTGACATGGAAGCTGGAGGTGCCCAGGGTGAGTCAGCCATGGACATGAAAAGTAAACAAAATCACAAGACTGTAGGACACAAGGTGATGTCTCCAAAGATTTAAAAAACTGTGATTCAGATGTGGGTTTTCTATACACATGAAGGTAAATGTCCCACCATTAGACAAGTATGTAAGGGCTGTGAGAAAGATAAACATTTTATAACGGTTTGGCAGGCGAAGGACAAACTAAGTGTCTCATGCAGAGGAAAAAAATAGACACTCGAACGTTTCAGAACCGATGTTCTACATTTGCCCATTAGGCCAAGCAGCAACTTCAACTGAGGCAAATTGACACTAAACAAAGTTGCGTTCTTCACTTTCAGTGTTAAGTGACCGTGAAGAAGACTGATGCACAATGTTACTTCAGACAAAAACATGCTGATTTCAGACTGGCTGCATGTGAAGAAAACTCAACTAGAAAAATCACAAAGGTCATTGAAACATTGTTTGAAATCACAGTAAACATAAATGGATGTTCCATACCGTTTACTATTGACAGTGGTGCATTGGTGAAGAATTATGCCTGAGGAGAAATACATTGAACTGTCCATTGCCCTGTCTCACACCATCGAAAACTAAGGTGTATACATGGGCTGCATTAAAGCCATTAAAGAGTCAAGGCTCATTCATAGCAACACTGAAACACAAAAAGACAAAGGCACAAGCTCCCATTCGTGTATTTCAAGGTGCTGCGTCAAGTGCCTGTTAACCCATTTTAAATACTGCTGCTGACATGGGACTGATATCGCTGAATTACACCATAAATGCTCATCATGAAATAGTAAGTCAGTTCCCTTTGTTGTTTCATGAATTAGAAAAACTGAAGACCATACAAGCAAAACGTCATATCAATGAGGACGTTTGTCCTGTTGCTCAAAGATATAAAGAAATTGTATTTCAACTACAAGAAACTGTTGAGAAGGGACTTGAAACATCAGTAAAGCACAATATCTACTGGCCCAACTCCATGGGTTTCACCAATAGAGGTAGTGTCCAAGAAAAGGAAGGAGCTGTACGCATCTGTGTTGATATGCGTCAAGCTAACAAGGCAATTGAAAGAGAACGACATCCTGGTCCACCTATTGCTGACATGATCACACAGTTAAATGGTGCCAAAGTCTTCTTTCGGCTTGATCTGAACAAAGGATATCATCAGTTGGAACTTGAAGAAAATTGCAGGTACAGTACCTCCTTTCTACTCACATTGGTTTGTTTAGATATAAAAGATAAAGTTTTGGTGTGTCAGCTGCAGAACTGCTTCAAGATGTCAGTCAATGTAAAATACAGTCTTTCACAAATACTTTCAGTTACAGTGATGACATATTGGTTTTGTGGCCCACATGAAAGGAACATGATAAAGCACTTACACATGTTTGACTACTTGCTGATGCATGTAGTATGCAGAGAAGTGTGAGTTACAGAAAACAAAAATCAAATTATTTGGTCATTTCTTTTCTGATGAAGGCATGATGCTGGATCCAACTAAAGTACAAGCTTTTTTATCCACCAATCCCCACAAGGTGTTACTGTCTTACGTTCATTCCATGGCACAGCCAGTTACTGTTCTCAATACGTATGTGATTTTTCCACAGTAAGTGCTCCCTTAAGAGTCTTAACAGAAAAAATGTTCCATTTTACTGGTCACATGAATGTGAGCATAGCTGAAAGAAAATCAAGCATGCATTTGAGAGCGCCACCGAAATGGCCTACTTTGATCCAAAGCTGCATATGGAAGTTGTTGACGCAAGCCCAGTCGGGTTGGATGCAATCTTTGCCCAGCACAATGGACAACCAAATGCTTTACGGCATATAGTGGCATATGCAAGCAGACGAATGTCACAAACTGAACATGCCTATTCACAGCCTGAGGAAGAAAGTTGAGCAGTGGTATGGGCTTTTGAACATTTCTATGTATTTCAATATGGAAAACCTTTTACTCTTGTAACTGATCATCAAGCATTGCTTGCCATCTTTGGCATTCCCAAAGTCAAGATGCCTTCCAGAATTGAACGTTTGGGTTTGCGACTACAGGAATATGACTACATTGTCATGCATCAACCAGGGAAAGATCAACACCACGCTGATTACTTTTCAGCAGTGCCAGTACAGTGTCATGGTACCCATTCCAAAGCAGAAGACTCCTACATTAGCTTCATTGTAAAGTCAAATACCCCTGCTGCTATTTCTCTGGAACAAAATATTACTGTGGTGAGCAAAGATTGTGGCATGTTGATACTAAGATATCATTACACATCAATCCTGGAAACAGCACACTCAACCTCACGCTACAACGAATATTAGAAGTTCAAGAATGTAAAAGATGAACACTCAGTTACTTAAGTGGGTATTGTTTTGCGAGGTTCAAAAATTGTCATACCAGAGAGTCTTCAGCAACAAGTATTTGAAGTGGCTCATGAAGAACACAGTGAAATTGTTGCTACTAAACAAGCCCTTCAAGACCAAGTTTGATTTCCCCACCTCGATGAGAGAATCAAGAAGAAGTTAAAAGCTTGTCATTTGTGCAATTGAATCTGTTTTGTAACTTACATCAGTTAGTTCAATGCTTTGCAGTGTGCATTAAAAAATGAAGGTTCATTCAATCAAAAGTGTTCAGAATCATGGCTAGAAACAAAAACTGTGTAGTCTTTGCTTTTTTAGTAAACCTAGAAAACCTTTGGAACGCTGGGACGAGTATTATAAACATGAAAACATGGGTCCGAGGTATCGAAGGGTTTTACCCATTCTGTTTCTGTAGAAAAGTGTGTTGGTATCTAAGGGCTCATAATGTCTTTTGATAATCTTCGCTCATGTGCAAAACCTACCGGCAGGTAAAATAGCACTAATAAATGTGTTCAAGGTTTTTTAAAATTTTTATTTATTAGTTTCCGTTCAAAGCAGTGATCATACAACAGATTAAAAAAAAAAAAACTTTTGACAGCAGAACATTTAAAGATTCAAAGTAAAGCAGATGACTGAGTTTCACACAGTCTAGTAAAACAGGTGGGCTTTGATGCCATGATGGACATTTGAGTGTAGGGTTCACAAAATGGACTGTCCACAGTGAAGTGTTTATTATATAGCAGTTTTTTTATTCATGGCTCGCGTCTGTCGCTGTAAAGAAAGAGATATGACACAGTCTCTATACTGAATATTTCACAGTACTTAAAAATTGAATATTTTAATTGGCCGTTACTCTCTTAGTTTGATTACATCTACAGGATGATATTAAAGGCAATGAGAGCACGCAGTTGGATAGGGAAGTGCATGCTTGAGGCTGTACTTTGGTTTAAAGTATGACAACATTTCTGATTTATGGGCTGATGAGCTTAATGTTGTACTGGGTTGAGCAAAAAAGTAAACTATGAAAACAAACCTGTGTGTTTGGTGCAAATGGGATTTTATTATTTAAGGGTATTGAGCAATGAGGGACACGTATTTTTATTGTGGTTGCCTATGTGTTGTAGGTAGTGACATATAGAAGTCTGCAATTTTACTTCTATATACTTAAATGTTCATCTGGAGCACCAAGCATTATGATATAAATAGTTATAAGAGCAGTTAATGCTATGTTTTATCAGGTGTAAATACAGCATTAATGTTTCAGATACACAACATATAGTGGCACTAGCAAAAACAAAGTAATAACAACACATTTAGAAATTACCATCAATGACAACAGTCACATTGCTGAAGTAATGCAATATTCAGACATTCAGTGGCTTACATTTTGGTGTTTACTGTGGTGAAGAGTGCAAAAAATACTGGACTTGAGACTTACATTCTGAACTGGGTTAAATAGTTTGTTTCAGTAATAGGCGATCCTTGAAAAAACATTTGAATTGTTTGGCAGATTTAGTTTGTCTGATGGATTGGTATAACATGCATATTTTTTTTAACACGCCTTGTGAAAGTATGGGATGTTGTGGATTTTTTTTTTTTTAAAGATTAGCTTCTAATCAGAACTTTCCTATGCTTCTGTCCCATTGTTGTTTTTCATTTGTCAGCCCCCAAAATCCACCAGTATTGCCCAAACCTACCTCCCCTCTTCCTTCACTCAACCCCACACCCTTGGGATGTGACAAGTATTTTCGAGCGTTTAATTGCCTTTTTAATAGCCATAAGTTTAGGGTAATGTGATCATGTTTGCCTGTGCTAGAAGCACACAGAAGTGTAGCACATACCACTGCCTATAGGGATGCCAAGCATATTACATCACATCATCAAATGTCGGGACCTAATAGAAAGTCGGTGCATAGGCCACTTTCAACCCCATTAAGTAAAGGGCCTAGTCTTACATATACAGATGTAGATTCATTCACTCCTAAACTTACTACTGCACCTACCTAAATTTACTTCTACGTACAGACATAAATGTCTCTACACCCTTATAAAAGGGGGTGGAGCCTACTAAACAGAACTTACGAGTTTAAAGTTACTATTCGCTTTCATGTGTAGGCAGAGGTTTCTACCACTGTGACAGAGAACTCCCTATGATGAAGAGAAATGAAAAAAATAACGTTTAATAATTATTAAAAGAAATAAAATATTTTAATGTAAAATAAAAATGTAGATAGATGTGAATACTAATACACTTAATTTTTTTTGTTTTAGGTTAACAGCATATTACCATATTAAACTACAGGCCATATGTATCAAGGTCCTGGTTTGCATTTCTTAAATAGCAAATTTTAAGAAATTGCTATTTAAGAAATGCAAAATGGGATGTATGAAAATTGCGAGTCAGTAATAGCAATTTCTTAAAATCCGCAATCGCTGTTACCAAATGGCAATTAGGGAATGGGACTCCATTCATCCCTATGGGCCTGTAAGCCCATAGGTGCGAATGGTTTTGCATTACCTAATTAGCGAATTCCAGTTAGGAATTTGCAAATTAGGTAATGCAAACCCCAGGGTGCTGGGGGCCTAAGTCCTCCTTTAATGCATCCCCAAAAAATATTTTCTTGGGCATGTGTGCGCTACATGTCATTTAAAAAATGCATTTATAATGCATTTTAAAAATTGCACATGCTTACCACCAAATTGAATTTGGTGGTAATTGCATTTCCTAAATGCCCAGTTTGCATTTAGGAAATGTTTGACAATGTGCTTTGGAAATCGCAAATAGGAATTCCCCATTTGCGATTTCCTATTTAGAAAATCCCAATTAGCGATTCTCTAAATGGAGTTGCAATTTCAGGGAATCGCTATTTTAGCGATTCCTTGAAATTGCATTGCGAATGCCTTTCATAAATCCTGAAAGGCATTTTTGCATTCGCAAATGGTCGGATTTTGCATTTTGCACGGTTTGCGAATGCAAAATTGTTTGATACATCTGGCCCTAAATGTTTTATATATAAAACACATTCATTTAATGTATAACAATTATTTGAAATATTTTAAACAAATCACACCCTCACACTTGTTTTAATATTTTATATTTATGCACAATTAATTAAAATTTAAGTAAAGTTATTTAACATTCAGTATAGTTTTTAACATTCAAAATAATATTAATGTGTCAATTTAAAACTCAAAATAAATTATTTTGTGTAACCTTATATCTCACGGATTTTTCTTTTAGTGCCAGATGTATGCTGTTTGTTTTTGTTTTTTTTTGCACGTAAATTACCTGATTGGTTAAATTAAGGCATTTTACAATTGCAGAAATTACTTATGGTATGTACAAATGACAAGTTGTGATTCAGTAATATGTTACTGAATTGCTTTTTGGGCAAGCAACCCAATACCAATTCAGTATTTTGAAGGGGCATGTTTATGGCATCCTTTCCAAACAACGAATTTAAATGGCATGTACTAATGTATTGTGATTGAAATCCAGTCGCAATAAATTAATATTTCACTGACTACAAACATGTAGTGTGAAGCCAGTCGCAAGTAGTGAGGGGTCCTGAAGGGATCTTTTTCCCCTTTGAGAATGAAAAAAAAATATTTTTAAGAGAAGCCAGTAGTACCATGGACCACTGCCCACTCTTAAAAAAGTTAGTTATATTTTTATTTAACGCATCTTGTTTCCCTTAAGGAAAACAGGCTGCACGTGGGGAAAAAAGATTGCTTTATTTAAAAACAATCACCCACATGGTGGTCTGCTGACCCTAGCAGGCCACAATTTCTATGAAGGCTGCAATTCCTAGTGGGTCTCAAACATAGACCTTCATGAGGAAGGTTGATTTGCGACTCACAACATATAAGTATTTTGCAACTGACCTAGTATTACATAAATTGGTATACAAACAATAACTCACTGCTCACACAAACGTGAACTGGTTGTGCTAAAAGCCTGGAGATATGTGCTCATAACAAAAGCCTGACTTGTTATTAGACTCACAACCAAATATCTGCATATTATAATAACACACAAAGCAGCAGGACAGAATATGAATGTTTTGTTCATAATATGATCACAGCAAGGTTTGTATTTCAGTGTGTTAATCTCCACTAAATCTCACTAGAATGTACTCTGTGCAATAGAAATAATTTTTAATGAGAAATTGATCCAGTGGTCATCTCCTCCAGAGCTTACTTGTGTACACATAATAGCTAAATCACTTCTGCATGAGTAATAACTTTGCTGCTTTACAACTCATAGTGGGTTGGTCATCACTCAAAGAAGACCTAGGAGCTCATTACGAGTGTGTCGGTCTGTAGACTGACACACTTACAGTGGCAGCCGGGTCCACGCCCCCAGGGAACTGCCAGCTCTGCCAGGATCTTGGATCCCGGCGGACTGGCAGCGGTGGAGGTCCTAATCCCTGGGGATTACGATGTTGTTCTCCGCCAGCGGTATCATGGCAGTAGCAACGTCATGAAAAGGCTGGCGGAGAACATGTGCAGGGGGCCACAGGGGGGGCTGCACTTCCCCTGCGCTTTTAATGGGCAGTGCAGGGCCACCCCTGGCCAGCACCATCGCAATGTTCACTGTACTTTGCAGACAGTGAACATTGCAAGGGTGCTAGTGCACCCTGCAGGCAACAGCATTGCCGCTGGCTTGATTGCGAGAGACAAAGCTGTTGCCTGTTTCCCACTTGGTCAGCAGGCAGAAACGTAAGTTTCCGACCTAGCAGGAAACCCATAATAGCTCCGGTGGAGAGTTCGCTGTGTAGGCGGCAGCCACCCTGTCAGGTGTTTGGCTGACGGAGTTTTCCATCTTCCAAACTCGTAATCAACCCCCTAATGTGATATTAGATGGAAAATGCTCAGAATGTCGTCAGTTTAACCATAACACTTTAATAGAACAACACCATTCTGTGCATGCAGTAGGGTATCTAGTGTTTATCTTTTTAATTGCATTTCAAAAGGCTTGGTATAGATGAGCAAGTGGTAGTTATACTGCAGAACTCATAGTAATAGGTACTGCGACAAGTAAGGAGGAATCTGAGTAATGAAGATTACCAGTAAGTAATCAAGGTATTAAAAGTCAGACCTGTTCCTTCGCTATTATTTGTTGTGGATTGCATTGCAATGTTTTAAGGCTCTATAAGTGAGTCCGGCTGTTAAATACACATTTCACAGGAGATGGAGCAGGTGTGATGTGGTTGAATTTGCTTATAATTAAAACTAACCCTGCTGTGGAGTAGAGAACAGTATTCAAAAGGCTGAGGAGTATTAATGTAGTGTGGTAAGAAGAGAGCTGCTATAGTTAACCTGTGATATTACCAGTGTCTTAGCTGCCAGCTTGTCCTTAAGGGTTGCATGTTAGGTGCATACATGCCAACATTTTGAACCTAGTAAGTGGGAGATTTTTTAAAACAAAAACAGGAGCACTGAACTTTTATTGAAGCAGATAAGGGTTTAGGCAGAAGACACCAAAAATAAAGCCATGTGGTGCTTAAAAAATACTCTAGTCTCGTACCTGTAATGGATCCGTTGCATGTATATAGTCTTCAAGGGTTTCATTTTATACTGTATAGGAGTGAGGCCTTGTGAATTGTTGTGCTTCTCTAATTTAGAGGTGATGCCAGTATCCTAAAGGAAGATGGTTAGTTAAGTTTCTATTGTAAATTTCATTTTGGCAGATTGTTATGATTAATTTAGATAAATGGGTGTTTAGTTTGCTTTATCTTGGCCATCTGTGAAAACATTTTAATGAGGCTTGACTTGTGGGTGTTGATGCTTTCATCTGAGTCAGTTCTTCTGTACTGTTGATGGGTAAATACACATGTATCTTTAAGAAGATTGCTCAAAGGTTAAAAATGCCTAATGACACAGGGGACAAGATGGGACACTGAGGAACGTCCTAGAGCATGTGTGTGAAGACAGAGGTGTACTTTCATACTTTTACATTCTGGTGGCTTTTGGAAAGATATGTTTAGAGGCAGTTCAGTACACTCCTTTCAATGCTGAATATTATTTGCAGTATACTGGTGATTATGCAGTGCATTGTTAGTGTAAAAAATGGTTTGCCCTGTTTGAACCCAGAGAAGTGGACACCTGGGAGATGATTATTTGTAAAGCATCCTTTACCTGGAATGCAACATAACTTTTCAGATTTTAGCAAAGAAACCAAGGCTTTTGATAGTGTTATTATTTTCAGTATGTTTATGATCAGCAGAAGTAGATTTTTTAATACAGTGTTTACATAATTTTGAAGAAGTCTAGTTATAAAGCTGTGGTTGAGAGAGACATTGAGATTTTGAAGTCTAAAACTGCCAACGTAAGGACTTACACGGATATTAGTTTAAATTATTTTCCCTTGAGCCTTGAGGCTTTATTATGCCTCTGGTCTCATGATTGAAGCCTAATGGAGGTAACAGGAGGCATCGCTGTTCTACTTCCTGGTGTCAGTAAGTCTTTTTGGGTATGGAAGTTGAGCATTTTCACATCTGGTAATTTCTGGTTGTTGACAGCTTGACTTTGTAGCTTCTCTTGGCATTTTTTTTACTTGTTTAGCCAATTAGAGTAGCATTATGTTTTGGCCAGGTGGAGAATCCTTTTATGTTTTTCTCTTTGATTTTAGTTTTGCTAGTGAAGACGGATACACTTTTCCCTTCATCATTGTTTGGCTGCGCAGAATGTACTTTCTCATTTAGAAGGGGAAAAAAGTGACCATTTCTTAGTTGAGGTCAGTTTCTTGATTGAAGACTTCAGTTAATAGAGAGTGCCTATAATTGTATTAATGGAGGCTGCAACCAGAACATTGAGTTCACATTGAAAGGGTGGGATGGCGATGTGTGGTAATCAGTCTGTCCATTAATATGTGGTCTAAGTGTCTGTTTGGTGTTTCGTGTTGCAGACATCACATTCATTGGTTGTATTTTAGTTGGGTTACAGGTATGCTAATGTTGCACGGGGTCAAATTAATCGACCACTATGGGTTTCAGCATTTTCATATTATCTTCTTTAAAGATAATTAGCTTGAGAAGACATATTTTTTACTGAGTGGGACTTGCAAGACCACGGTTATATAGAAATGACTTGGAATCAGAAATGTACAGGTTTTTAAACATCACCTCATTGCAGAAGGAAAGCATCTATAAGTGTGTTCTTCAATTCAGGTATTATTCTGACCAGGTTGGCAGCAGATAACACTTGCCTGGATCACTTAGTTAGGAGCAGGTATTTTGTCCGCACTTATGCACTGGAAGGAGAAAAAAAGCCTCTGACGTTTATGGATTTTATCCAAACATAAATTAAGCTGTGACTAATTGGTATCAAAACATTCACAATATGGGAATGATAGAAAGCCCACAATTCTGTAGAGAAAACAAAGTCTAAGTCATGTAATTAAGTAGAGATGGGTGAGGGAGTGTACTGCTGATCTGATATTTTGTAATACACAGCAGTTTGGGTATTGGATGAGTTGTGGGGCGAGTCAGGCCTGTAGAGATCAGCTTTTCCTAAGAGTTTTCTTGCACACATTTCTGGATGTATGTATATAGTATTTCTATGGTGCAAACCTAGCCAAAAAGCAGCTGGGCGAAGTACAAGTTCAAAGACTAGCATGTAGTCAACAAATGATAGAGCTAGCTCATTTGTGGATGGTCAATGCATTGTGATGTAGAGTTATTCAAAGAAGCTGTTGTGATGGATACGGGATGTTGTTCCTGAACCTCAGTCCACAGATGGTCAAGGCTTGCTGCCTAGTTTTCTTTTTTATGCTTCTTAGTTTGCAGTCCAAAGGTGTCCTACCCTGGCTGCTGGTGTGCACAGAATCACCAGAGGAGATAAGCTTGCTGCAAAAATGAGCAGAGATGCTGATTGTGATGGCTTTGTAAATGATGCAGCAGCTTTTTAAAGTTAGGACTGAACGGCTTCCCTTGCAGGCTCGTCTACCCGGATGGGAGAGATGTGATCATATTTCCTCATGTGATGAATGAGAGGTGCAGTGAGGTGTAGGATGTCTTTAAGGGTTGCAGATGTGGAATCTGGAAGACCACAGAGCAGGATATTTCCACCATCTAATGCAAGAGTCTTTTCGGCTTGAATAGCGGTGCAAAAAGTAGCTTTCCGGGCAAAAAATTATTTCAAATGTTTTTAGAAGAGACAACTGGTACCATATTTGTTTTTTTGACTGTGTTCTTTGAGGGTGAGTTTGGTATGCGTGGTGAATACAAGTGACTTGGCAGTGGTGGAAGTTGGGATTCGAAGCTGTCAAGCTTCATGTCATTGAGCTCAGTTTTTAATGTTTTTTGGGTATTGTTCTTGGAAAATAAAAGGAATTCTGAATGGTTGGATTGAGCTTCAGGTAGGTGCTGGACATCTAGATCTGGCTGATATGCAGACCGTGATAGAAGGATTGGATGTCTGAAACCGAGGAGACCTTCATGTAGAGTTGTATTTTAGCAGCATATTGGTGAATCATGATGCTGTTTTCTGAGTTGATCACCAAGCTGCTTCATGTGAGGTTGAAGATAACCTGGTACAGTATGGAACACGGGGAGCCCTGCAGATGATAGAAATCTTTTGGGTCCTGGAAGTGCCCATTTCAGCAAACTGGTGTAGGAGGATTACCAGGGAAGGATGTTGCAGATGAGTCTCTTTAGGGACTCCAGAGGGTGGGATGGTTGACTGTAGTCGAGAGGTGCAGCAATATCAGAAGGTGGGGTAATTTTCATTTGTGGCCTTGGTCATTTTCTACGATGTGTAAGAGAGTGGTATCCACACTGAAGCATGATCTGAATCCTGATTAGGAGTTGTGGAGGAGATCGATATTGATGTTGTCTTGGAGTTGAACATAGACTGCTTATTCAGTGATCTTGCTAGTAAATAAATGCCTTGAGTGAGGGAGGCATTGACAGTTGTCGGTAGGGGCGAGAGAACCTCCCAAGAGAAGAACAAGGGTAAGACATCAACTTCATAAGAAGTAGATTTGAAGGAGTTGAGTATGTTGGTGAGATTTGAAGAGGGGGTTTTCAAAGCTGACCATTATAGAATTCTGCAGGAAAAGGTAGGCTTAAGAGATTGAAGCATGTTTGGTGTTGTTGGTGTGCTCTCAAATCGTCTATATTTTTTCATTGAAGAAGAGGTTGAAGGCTTTACACTTTATCATGTGCGAAATAGCTGGGACAAGGGGGTTTGGTGCAGTGCTTGATTGTTCTGCTTCTGTTGGTGGCAATTCAATATGATGCCATCGGAAGGCTTTCTGTTTTTTTCCAGTTTCTTTCCTTTCTGCTAATAAGTTGCTTGTTGGCACTGTCTTTAGAGTACCACAGTGCCTCCAGCTTTCACTTTCACTTATGTGCTTTAATTGGGGTGTGGATGTGCACACTGTTTAAACAATGTTTGCTTTGTTTAGAAAGTTATTGGTGTTGAATGTGGAGTTCATAGGAAGAGAGATTAATTCATTGGAAGGATCTGAGTTTTTGGTCTTAATTTGTTGGTAAGATGCTGAAGAATAAGGAGATAGTGATGGCAAAGTGGTTAGTCCAGTCCAGGAGGATGGGTGGTTGGCCTTTGTGCCATGCTGTCCTACATTGAGTGAGGTTCAGGATGTCTCTTGTATTTTTGTAGTTTGTATTTTCTGAGAGTTTTAAGTCATACATGTGTGGTGTCGGGATGTTGGATGAATGAGGTAGCAATGAGAATTCATCAATAAAGTCCCTGTTCTGCCCAGGAGGCCTGTACATGAGATGGGAGGTGGTGGTATTAGCTGGAAAATGGTATGTCAGAAACTGCATGGAGGTGAATATCACTTGCTTGCAGGTCCACAATGTCTTATTGATGTTGCAATGCCTCCAACCTTCTTAACTGTGTAGTCCACAAGATTCATAAAGCTGATGGGATTTAAATAGTTTTTTTATGTAGATTGGTAGCTCTGGAATTGTAGGATTTAAGTGATTGGGTCTGTTTCTTTTATATACTCATCAGTTGTCAGTCATAGTTGGTTGGTGGGAAGATTGTTATTGGATTTTTAAGAGACATGACATTACCTTAGAATCCTACAGCACTATCTATTTTGCTAAGACACCTGAATGTGAGAAAGTAGAAGTTAGGCTTTTGGAATGTGAAGTCTTGCTTATTATTTTCATGAGCAAGAATAGACACAGGTTCAGCATATAGAGTTTGGTATGATTTTTTTGGCACAGAAAGGAACACTAACAAGGTGACATGGTCATCTCTGCTCCCTGCCCCTTCTTCTTGTATTCCTGACAAGTTTATTTGGATGACTCTAGTTATGTATACAACTCCAGCTGCTCCCATGTGTACTGTGGGCCACTGTCCCTCACCTGCCCAGCTACACTGGGGCAATTGCAAGGATTTCTGCTTTCACCACTTTTGTTTTCATTGCCCCTTCAATGTTTTCTTGTGCACCAATCAAGCCGAGATTGTATTTCTCCAGTTGCAGAGATGGATGATGGAGTCTTGGGTATGTCTGATCTGTCTATCGCTGTCCCGCAAATACAGGCAGGTGATTTAGGTGAATATCGGGAGTCCTAGGATCAGGAATGCTGGGATCATCTAGACACCTGTTTAGTAGCTATTTCATGAGATCAGGTGACAAAGATGTTCTCTGATAAGTACAACCCGCAGCTCTGGCAGTGTAACTCTTTAATGAAGTGATGAGATCTATATTTTGACCATTTGGCATTGTGGTCTTATTAAAATGATCATACTTCCAAAGTGCCTATGCTTGTTCTGTGCATTACCACTCTAACTTCCAATACATTGTTTAAAAAGTTGGAGTCCGCTGGTGATAAACTCATAATTCACCATTGCAAAATCCAAAGACCCTGTTGATCTCTTTCCCTGCTTGTGGCCGGTGGTAAGTGGGTTGTACCTAATTTGAATGTGTGTTCTTTTTGGGCTTCTTAAGGCCTTTGCATGTTTAAAAGAAAGATTGACTAGGCCATTTTATTGCCTTTTTTCTAGATATGTTTTCTGTATTATCATTTAGAGCCATTAGGAGGGTTACATTTAAAATTCTTAGTGCGAGTTTTTGTTATATATATATATATATATTTGTTTTTTCTGTACATCACAGCTTATAACATATTAATGTACATTCTATTACATTCATTGGTATAAACGTTGACAGTAAGCATCTATTTGACTCTATACATTTTGTGACCCCCGCCCCTCCCATCTTTTCTTATTGAGGTTACAATTCTGATAGATGTTCATGTGGGGTCAGTTTTACAAGCTGAGATCCTGATTATATAACTTGTTTGATTCATGGTGTGCCTCTGTCTGTCTATGTAGGCCTTTGTGTGTGGGACAATAGGCTTCTCCAAACCATGTTAACCTTCATAAATACTGTTATTATGTAGCTGTTCTGAAGGAAAAGTATATAATGAGAACAAAAGAAAATGAAAATAATAATAAAAGCATAATAGTAACTAGTCTCTGAGGGAGTGGATTAGGGGATATCACAAGGTATAACATTATTGAGAGGAGGTGCTGGAGTGCGCTCATGTCCAAGTGTACTGACCTTGTCTTCTATATATGCGAGTATCATGGTCTATGTACCGGGGGTGGGCGCGGTGATAGCAGTGATTTCTGGCTCCTCTCTAATAGAGATCTGTAATGCCTAATGTAAGCAGTAGGTGAAGTACTGCATGCTGGGGGAGGGGCGCTTCTTCTCTCCCTCTTTCCCACAGATCAGCGTACGTCCTTATCAGTGCCTCATATGTAAAGAATTGGCCATGGGGCAGAGCATATTGCTCTGTCATTTCGCTCAGTGGCAGGAGGACACCTGATGAATTGCAGTCTCCCACAATTATTATCCCAGCCTCCGTCCAGGTCCTTAATTGAGTTGGGGTAAAGCAGTCTATGAGGTAATTCCACCAGTGGTAGGTTTGACATATATAATGCACCCTCTGTGCGGTGCCAGCAGTATAGTGCTCCTCGGAGTAAGACACGAAGGCGGTCATTCTGACCGCGGCGGGCGGCAGTAGCCGCCCGCCATGCGGTCACCGCCATTTGGCCGCTCCGCGGTCAAAAGATCGCGGAGGCCATTCTGGCTTTCCCGCTGGGCCGGCGGGCGCCCGCCAAAGGAGCGCCCGCCGGCCCAGCGGGAAAGGCCCTGCAACATAGAAGCCGGCTCCGAATGGAGCCGGCGGTGTTGCAGGGGTGCGACGGGTGCAGTTGCACCCGTCGCGATTGAAAATCATGCTGGGGCCCTGTTTGGGGGCCCCTGCACTGCCCATGCCATTGGCATGGGCAGTGCAGGGGCCCCACAACACCCGTTCCCGCCATTCTGTTCCTGGCGGTAAAAACCGCCAGAAACAGGGTGGCGGGAAGGGGGTCGGAATCTCCATGGCGGCGCTGCTTGCAGCGCCGTCATGGAGATTCAGCCCAGACAGGGGAAATCCGGCGGGAAACCGCCGGATCCCCTTTTCTGACCGCGGCTTTACCGCCGTGGTCAGAATGGGCAGGGAAGCATCGCCAGCCTCTTGGCGGTGCTTCCGTGATTGGAATGACCCCCTAAGTCTGGGTGTCGTGTTCTAGCCAATATAGTCCCTGATGTGGCATCAGGCCAAGAAGGTCCAGGGCATCCCTTTGTGTGTCATCTAGCCGCCTGGCCATCCATTGGAGCTGCACTGCTAGATGGTACAATTCAAGATCAGGTGCACTAAGTCCACCCTCTGCTGGGGTATGTCGCAACATTGACTATGATCCTCTAAGGCGGAGGCCATCTCAAATTAGTTCGCACAAGAGGGTGTCTAGCTGTCGGAATCATGCCACCTGAATTTTTATAAGGTGAAGTACAGCAAACGCAGCAGCATTATCATCTTGGAAAGTGATATTCAGGCCATGAGTGGCAGCTTTAGGGACCTCCATAAGGCAATGCAGGATCACAGGGAGCACAAGGCGTGTCCCAGGTTCCCCTCTTGCATGTAATTTATTTCATGGTAGATTTGTATACCCAGATATTTAAAGGTTGTGGGTGTCCATGTGAGCACCACAGGAAGATCAGGTGGTTGAAGGGCTGCTGGGGTACATGGGAACAGACATGTCTTGGTGTAGTTAACCCTTAGGCCAGATAGAGCCCAAAGGTTTCTAGGCAGTGCATCGCCCTTCTAGACCCAGTCATGTCTTCAGCTAGATACAGGAGAAGGTCATCTGCATACCACTAGAAGGATAACGTGTATGTCCTTCTAGTGCTAGCCCGTCTTTGATTCCCTCTTTTCTGAATAATTCCACTGCTGGCTTGATGATAGGGGGCAAATAGTAAGGATGACGGCTGGCATCCTTGTCTAGTGCCTCAAAACACTACCTTGGGTTGTGGAAACTACAGCCATGGTCCTCACTCGTGCAATTGCTCTAGCAGAGAGTTACCCACTTTATCCAATCATCCCCCATGCCCATCCGGCGCGTTACTTTCAGTAGAAAGTCCCATTTATGCAAGTAAAAGGCTTTTTCAAGGTCTACCAACATTAACATTGCATCTGGTATGTCCTGGACCTCTGGGTGGTAAAGAATGTTACATTCTGCTAAGCTTGAGAGATGGGCTACATTGTGGTATAAAGCCATTTAGGTCTTTATGTAAGACAGTCTGCATTTGTGGGAGGAGTCTTATTGCTAATGTCTTGCTTAATATCTTAAAATCTGTGTTGAGCATAGACAGGGGGTGGAATGCTGTGACGGATGCACTTAGTAGTAGTTTTGGGTAGAAGAATAACTGTTGCGCTCCATGTGGTATCTGGGAGAGAGCCCTTCTGCAATGATTCTGCATGCAGTGTCATCAGTCGGGGGAAGGGCCGAAGGTCCGCAAAGTTCTTATAGAACACCGCAGAGCATCCTTCGGGCCCTGGGGTTTTACCTGGCATGGAGTATTATGGTGTGGTACTTCAACCTCCCCTTGTGTTCCTGGGGGTCAACCTCTTTGGATTAATCCTTTTTCTTTCTAAGCTATATTGTATGATGTTACTCATGGAGCAATGAAAAGGGCAAGTCTATTTTTTTCTCACAGCATTTAGACAGTAGAGTGAGCAGATCCTTTGCAAACGTGTCAACAAAATATTCCCTTCCAAGCCTGTGTTTTTTTTAAATATTTGAAACAATTGCATTCTGGAGGATTTTGGCAGTCTTATTAAGCAAATATATTGGTTTATGTTGCTAATTCCTTTCTTAGTATTGAGTCCATACATGAGGCATATGGTTTGCTTCATCCTTATGGCGTAATTCATTTTATGCAAGGATTTAGCAATGAGGAGCTCACTCTCGAAGACCTATCTCAATTCATCTCTTGTATATATTGTGTAATAAAGATGTCATGGTTGAAATGCTAATCTGTCATTTTTACAGATTTCTGAAATTGACAGCTTGATTGAAACAGGGTGATGGAACTTTATTTTAGACAAAAGTTCAAATGTCAAAATACCTTCTCCGTGAAAATGTTTTTGTGGAAAAGGAAATGTTCATTTTAACGGACAGAATGACAAATAGGTAAGAAGGGTAGAGGGATGTGTCTACAGGATAGGGAAGAGTGGATGGAAAAGGGGATATGGTAAGTGGCAAAACGGGAGGGAGAATAAAGTGTTTAAAAAAAAAAAAAAAGCAAAAAAACTAAAGTAAAGCAGGAGGGTGGAGTTATGTGTTTCTGAAGAAAATAATTTCAGGGCAGTGAGGAGTATGTAAACAAGTGAGTAACTTGGGATGGTGAATAAAAGATATGACAAAAGCAGGAAGGATGTGCTTTGGGTTGTTGAAAAAAAAGAGTAAAGAAGTAGCAAAACAGTGTCCTCTTTTTTTTATTTTTTTTACTGGGAATCCAGAAGTCACCTTCCATGTTTGGCAGATACATCCTCTTATGTCATGTGGGTGGGGAGCAGTGATCCTAATTTCCTGCCCACTGGAAGATGGTACTGAAAGGGCAGTGCCCATGATGTGATTAGCCTTGATGTCATCATAAATTACTGAAAAAGAAGATAATCATTGAATCCTGAGGGGGATATGGCAGTTGTACAGCATTGCAATTCTAGGAATGATGATCACTGCTTTATGGTCTGGCTTCTAAATTTGCTCTTATTTTTGGGTCCTCATAACGGAGGTGTATATGTTCTCAAATAGTTCTGTGAATTTTGATGTTAACTGTATTTTATAGCTCAGGAGAGGTAGGAGTAGGCATCAATTAAGATTCTGTCCATACAAGGTGAGGGAGGTAGTTGAAGAGTTTAAGGATGTATTATTGTCATGATTTTGGGTTATACTCTTGATGAATTTGAGCCTCTAAAAATGTCATGCATCAAAGAAAATCAGCCACAAGTTTAAATGTGATTAACGATCTTTCAAGGAAAAAATATGTGGTCTGTCTATAAAGCTCCTGGTTTTAAAGAGTGATAGTATTTGCAATTATTGTTTCAGGATTGTCATTTAGTTAGTATTGAGTGATTATACATTGTTTGTGTTATATTTAGGGACAGGGTAGACAGACTAGCAATCTTATACATTGTATGACCATGGTAAACCACCTTAAATTACACTCCAAAAATGAAGTTTAGAAGATTTGTGTTTGTGAGAATGCTATCTGGTTTATATATTCATACAGGTTCAATAGTGAATATATGTTTATTAGATATTGATAGGTGTGTATTAGGAATGGAGTTGGCCATTTTAAGACTAGAATAAGGGACTATAAATTGTGTGTCAACTTTCAAACAGCAGTACCAGTATCTCAGATTAAATTGCAATTTACATGATATAAATTTGAAAAACCAATAGAGAAATAATTCAGGAGTTTGTCAGCTTCTTAGTAGGAAAGTAAAGTCCACACCAATAAATCATTTTTGAATTAGTTGTGTAAAATATAATATCATGATTCTGTTTTAAAATGATGGTGTATTAATACATTGAACATGCTTGTGTATAAATTCACCTTCTTGAAATCTTGATGGAACTTCATATTTTTATAATAAAATCCTATAAAAATATTTTAGGAAAACTTTCAGAAGATGTACTTCAGTCCTCAGCACAAATATAAGATTACAAATTTGAAGGTGGCACCAAAAAAAAAAAGATTCAAAATGCATTTGGCATTCACATTGGTGATTTACTAGCCCGCTCTTGCCAAATAGAGGGAATGTGAGAAAAGTATTTATTTTTTTATACTAGGAGGCAATGAGGTTTTTGAAGAATTTTCAAAAAGAAGTAAAATTCCCTTTTCTCTTAAAACCGTCTCTAAAGTATTTAACAGAAAGATTTATATAACAGCTTCTCATGGATTATTTTATCTCAATACAGACGCTTACAAAGCGAAAGGAGTGAATGGCCTCCAGTCATCCAAAATAGAAATCTTTCTTGTATTTTCGATCTCCCCTCAAAATATCAGAAGGGAGCAATGATGAATAGTAAGGTATATTTGAGTTAATGCAAGTAGGTAAACCGTTGACTTTCTAAAAATATTGCAAGCATTTTGGAAATAGGATACAAAACTTAGATTAGAGGTATTCAAGAGAAATTGAAACTTGTGGCCTGTATGCAGTATGATAGTTGGACATCTTTACGACCAACTGAATTGGAATATTGTGAAAAATATTAATGGACTTAAAAGGGGATCAAGATTATAACTATTAGTTAATTAAAACCATTTTACATGGATTGGGCAGTCTAATTGATGGCTCATTAATCCATATGTCTAGATTGGCTGACCGGAATATAGGACTTTGGTTGTAAGAAAAGAAACAAACAAAATTGTAAACTTCTTCTTTTTTTTTTTTTCTTTTTTTTTTTCCAGGATTTAGGGATAGTTTGTCTATCTGAAAAATATGCAGGGATTTCTGAGCAGGGATTTGGAGAATCCCTTGATTAAGCAAATAAAATTATTGAAACCAACAAAAAATAGATTTTAGTGGCTTGCTCAAAGAATAGAGAATGCTTTTTGTATAACTGGATTGCCTGAATTATATATATTTGCAATATGATACATAGAGGGTTCATTGAAATAATGCTAGGTCTTTTTGCATTAATTTTACAGAAAGCTTTTTTCTGAATATGATGTCTAAGTTTTACATACAGCAAACACAATTCTACTCTGATGGCCTTTGCATGGGCTATGTATCCAAGAAAAGTAAAAATGATGAATAAATTATGTGAATGTAGTATATGCTGATATTTGGTCATTTAAGGTTCATAGCTTGCAAAACATCAGATTACAGCCCTAGAATTATGCAGATTAATTACATGAAAAGTAAGGACCTGTATCCATTACAAAACAAGTTTGATGCCAAAACTAACCTACATTTTGAGTTTTTAGACAATCAATGGAATGAATGTGTCTTCTATTGAAGAAGAGTTTTAAATGAGTCTTATTAAATATACACATTTTTGTCACTTTATAATATTATTATATCATGATATAAAAATAAGCAGCGGGCGATATCTTTCAGTGCAGAAGGTATAAGATTTTTAAATACCGTGCTTTATTGCATGATCATAGCAGAATTTAATTTCCTAATAATTTTTTTTAAAGTTTACGTTTGTAATAATGTAATTAATCAGTTTATTGTAATTAATGCCAATTTCAGCTTAACCACCATCCGAAATAAAATGATTGGTAACACAATGAGAGACTGCTACAGCTCCTTTGTGAGATGCTGTGGTCACAGAGGCTCAGGTTATCATGTGAAAGGCAATGGGTATACTTGACCTGCTCCATTTTTCATTTCAAAACCATTGAGCGGAGCAAACTAATTGTAGCGATATGTTGGAAACTCCACCACAAATTACTGCTGCACTTCATTGCTATATTGGATAAAACAGATCTTAAGTAAGAATTGAATGTGGAACTCTGGAGCCTGATGTCTATTTCCTCTGACACACAACTTACCAGTAAATGATCAGATGAACTTTTTGATTTTGTATTTACTAGTCAATTATTTGACTTTCTCAATACATTCCTGCTGATGTGTCTAGACATATTAAGACAAAAAACGTTTGTAAAATCCTGAATAACTTTCAGTCCCGTAGGCACTGTTGTCAGCAACTATTCCAGAGCCTTATGTTCAGCATTCCTTTCATTACATAAGATATTACTAAACATTACTCTGTGGCCTGGAGATACAAGTAGACTTTGCAAAACATGGTTGCAAAATTCCTACCAACGACTTTTATCCAAGCTGTGATGCAATCTATTTACCAACGGGTTTCATCACTAAACCTGCATGTGAACATTGCTCTGGCAGTTTTGTTTCTGAATATATTATTGTGCAGTTTACACACAATCCCTTGTTTGTCTTACCTCTGTGTCACACTAACTTAGAACAATTTCTGCTTGTAAGTAAGGAATTATTTTTGGATGACTCTTAACAGGCTTATGTTGTATCTTTTATAGCCACACGCTCCCTTCGTAGGCCCTAACCCAGGTTCATAGAATTACAGCATTTGGGCATTTTGGGCAAAATAAATGCTAATTCCTTCCACAGATAGATATCTGTGGGTGTTGTTCATCCAGAACCTGTCTGTGAAAACTCTAATGTCTACATTGACTAACTAAAATCTGCAACTGAGGATTTTGTTTTAACTAGGTATCCTTCCTCTACGGGTCAGTGTGGTTGTATTTGTTCAGTATCTCTGGATTAAGTGGCAGGCATGAAGATGTGCCTCACTAAATAGCTACTGTCTCATATGTAAAGGCTGCAGAAGACCTTACTTTTGGTATGATATGTCTGCCATATTGGGGCTGTGAATTTCTAGAACTTTATTTTGCCACTTGGCCCCCAGTGGCATATGTAGTGGACTTCGCATCTTTACCCTGATCCACCAAGCCTTCAGTAATCCAAGAACCTCTTTTCTTTTGCCAAAAACCTGGTCTACGACTGTCTTCTGAGAGCCCTGCAATGATCATCAGCATTGTTGTTAAAATTATCTGAACACCCATGGTTCATTTTAGAAGTTCTTTTTAGACCTTAGCTGTCAGACTGTGGCGTTCTCTGCCAGTCTTCAAACTTGCTGTGATATTGCTCTGTCTATGAGAGAATTTAAGATTATTATTTTTTTTTTTTTAATATGTAAGTCCCAAAGAGACAATTTTATGGCAGTGAATTCATCATCATACAAAATTATTCATAGTATCAAGAGGCTTTTGACAATTGAAGAGCGCATTTGTTATAAAATAATAGAACTGGATGCCACACGGGAAATGCTCAATCTGTCTTTGAAATGCTTTGTGACACAGTAGAGACTTTTGCCATCTCTGCATGAAAATGCATTCAATACAATAGAGCTCTTTTGTCAGGTCCTCATTGATATGCATTGGTGATAATACAATTTTTGTTTTTTTACTTAGCTGCAGATGAACTCTTGATAATGCCGCTGTATATGATCAACTAGTAGTAAAACGTTCTAGCTTTCATGAATAAAATGCAAAATGTGCTTCTGTTTTTCAGCTCACTACCTTGGGAAACCTTACACCTTCAAGCACTGTGTTCTTCTGTTGCGACATGCAAGAGAGATTTAGGCCTGCCATTAAGTATTTTGGAGATATCATCAGTGTTGGACAGAGACTGGTGAGTTTTTTTTTTTTTTCTTTTGTTTTTTTCATTTTTTTTTTTTTCACTTTCTTTTGGGGAGGGGGGTTTCTTCCCTACCTCAGTTGTTATTCAGAGGATCTATGAACTAATTGGAGGACATTTTTTAATGTGCTTTATTTTGTTTCCTTCTAGCTCCAAGGAGCTCGCATTTTAGGAATTCCAGTTATCGTCACAGAACAATATCCCAAAGGTCTAGGAAGCACAGTTCAAGAACTTGATTTAACAGGAGCTAAACTTGTGCTTCCCAAAACAAAGTTTTCTATGGTATTACCTGAAGTTGAAGCTGCTTTAGCAGAGATTCCTGGTGTCCGCAGTGTGGTATTGTTTGGAGTTGAAGTACGTAAATAAATCTTGCCATCTAAAACAATGTTTTAAAGTATGTAGAGCATTTACTTAAAATTACTGGTTTTGAAGCATACAAATTCAGATTCTACAAGATTCATGCATTTAAAGTGGCAATTTGCTGACATCCTGTGCCCTAAAATATGATGGGGTATGGTGTTCCCTCCAGGATCAATTTTATTTGGAAGTCCCTGTATCAAACCACTGTACCAGGCAGAGGATTCGAAATAGTGACATGATAACCACTTCAAGTGTCAGAATATTAATTAACATACCAGGACCTTGTGTTTTCTCCTGAAAAAGTGTATTTTGAGAAATGGTGTGCAATACAAAAATTCCTATCCTAAATTCTTACAGTATGTTTAAGTGAATACAACTTAAATGTTTTTCAGAAGTAACTACCATATGTGAAGCAAATTTGTGATGTAAATTTTTTTCATAAAGTAATAAGAGACTGAGTGTAACTGCTGTTTAAGGCAATGGTTAAGTATCAACAGGCAATATGACAATATAAAAAATACTCCTGTTGTATCATTTATTTGTTATGTTGTGTGAAAATTCCACTCTTCCTCGTCTCTATGAAATCTCTCAAAACTGTCTGCTTCACTATAACGTATGCATACGCCTCCATATATCAGACACTGTGTTGTGCTTAGGGGTGAGCAGTAAGTTCTGCTCAGCTGACAGAGTTAACAGAGTTTTTCAAACTCCGTGCTCGCTGGTGTGTGGAGTTTGGCAAAAGAAACTCTGCTATCCCCGCCAGCAGAGCGGAACTCGCCACTGGGAAGAGAGAGCCTACCTGAGGCTTTGTTCTCTGCCAGTCGGCGTCAAGCTGCTGCTGCTGATGGCTCCACCGGCACCAGCTCTGGTTCCAGGCCCCCCCTCCTTTTAATGTCCTCACTGCAGCCAGGGAGTGGGGGGAGGCTCAAGGGGCATTGGGCCAGCCCAGGACATTTACATATGGGTGAGTGGGGTGTGCTTGGGGAAAAAAATAAACTTGAAGTCAGGGCTCCACGGAAAAGCAGAACCTGTCTCCTGACACTCCCTGAACTTTCTCAGAGAGTCTGAGGGGACAGGTTCTTTCCCGTGGAGCTCTGACTGCAAGTTTATTTTTTCCACCGTGCACCGCTGGGCCTGTACATTATTTGCGTATGTGACGGGATGGGGGTCTGTGGTGTGTGGCAGAAAAAAGAAAACTTGCAGTCAGAGCTCCACAGAAGCAAAGCTGCTTCCCCAGAGTTCTGCGCCTGGTAGTACAGTGCGGAGGCCAGTAGGGAGAGCGGAGACCAGGTGAGTAGTCCCCGCCAGAGATGTATGTGTGCCCTGAGAAAGTGCCTAGCCCAGTGGGAAGCAAGTCTAGGTACTTTGTGAAAATACCAGGCTGCTGCTGGTGAGCTGGTTTGCTGCTGCTAGTGCTGGGCCCCAACGAAAGGGTGGTGTGAGGCTGTGTGCACTGTAAGACCGGGGATCCTCCGTAGCAAGTTTATGAAGGAAGGCAGTTGGTGAGGGGAAGTGTACAGTGCCCGATCTCTAGACGTCCGACCCTGCTTAGCATTTCAATGGCCCTCATTACGACCCTGGCGGTTTGTAACCGCCAGGGCCGCTGAACGCGGAGGCACCGCCGGCGGTGCCCCGCGGGGCATTCTGACCGCGGCGGCTCAGCCGCGGTCAGAGAAGGGAAACCCGCGGTCTCCCGCCGGTTTCCCGCTGCCCCCAAGGAATCCAGCTGCGCCGGCTTGGGGATTCCGACTCCCCCTCCCGCCATCCAGTTCCTGGCGGTTCTCCCACCGGGAACCGGATGGCGGGAGGGGGAGTCGCGGGGCCCCTGGGGGCCCCTGCAGTGCCCATGCCAACGGCACTGCAGGGGCCCCCGTAAGAGGGCCCCAAAATGTATTTCACTGTCTGCCTTGCAGACAGTGAAATACGCGACGGGTGCAACAGCACCCGTCGCACCTTCCCACTCCGCCGGCTTTATTACGAGCCGGCATCCTCGTGGGAAGGGAGTTTTTCCCTGGGCTGGCGGGCGGTCTTTTGGAGACCGCCCGCCAGCCCAGGGAAAAACTCATAATACCCTCCGCGGTCTTCTGACCGCGGAGCGGTATTATGGAGGGCGGGATTCTGGCGGGCGGCCTCCGCCGCCCGCCGGAGTCGTAATGAGGGCCAATATCTGGCACATTTTTGGGCAAGCAGGCGGTACTATGATGCACACAAAACTCTGTGGAATTCCACAAAGTTATTTACCAACTCTGCGGAATTCTGCGGAGTACAACTTTGTGTGCTCTGCCCAGCCCTAGTTGTGCTACAGTTCGTTGGCTACAGTTATGCTCACTAAATGAGCAGGTAGGATGGCCTTTCAATAGTGCATGGCTGTTCTTGCTCTGCATCTGTACAGTGTTCTAAATTATTAGTTAGCAAAGACTAAAATATAAATATATATATTATAAATGTTTTATTGATTTTTCAAACCTGTACAGAAACAATAGACACATGTTTAGGATAGTGCTCTCCAGTAAATAAGCATACTAAAGACACCAGTCCAAATAGCACGCTGAACTCTGGCTACAAATAATGAGGCTGCAGGAATGACCACTGAACCATAGAAGTAAGTGCAATGCAGGTACAGGCAGCTATCTTGAGACAGCAGTAGATCCCGACCCACAAGTGGGCTGTGTCTAATTAGTGACACTAAAGCAACTGGGACAGGTATAGGGACAGAGGAATAGGCTGGTGGGCAGTGATTGTGGGAAGGATAGGTCCAGACTCATAAATGAGTGGCAGAAAGTATACAGGAATGGTTCCCGGAAGCATCCTAATACAATTGTTTGTCAAATAGAGGGCTAGACAGTGTCCAGATAATTCATGCACCACAGGGGTCAGCAGGTGCTACAGAGGTGAGAAATTTATGGTGAGGGATTGGAGGGAATTTCATGGTTGGTACCCAGAAACTGTGCCAGTAACTCATCCCATAATGGGTCTACGGGGTGGCGGTTGGTTGGAAGGGGTTGGGGGATGGCGCAGGACTCTAGCTTCCTCTCTGTGTAGTGCCTTGGCCTCTGCCCAGCATGCCACAGCTGCCCCCCAAGCTGTGCTATTTGCTTGGGGTAAGTACTTTTCAGTGCAATGTATTGACATGTTTCGTCAGGGCAGGGGCTAAGTCAGTAAAGCAAGCCACCATTTTATTTGTTCTGGTGCCTCTGAATTCCTAGAGCACCTACCTCCCAAGTGGGTGACTCATGGTTGAGGCAATAGTCGAAATTCCACCCTGCGAGAAGGGGTGAGCTGTGGACAGCCCCACAACATGTGCAAGAGGTCAGCTACAGGAGCTTGGCATCGGGGGCACTCATCCGGGGCCGTCAGGAAGAAGCTGTGTATGTGCTACTGTGAGAGGTAGGCTCTGTGTAGTATATAAAATTGAATCAATAACATCCTGGTATTGCAAGAGTACCTCTGTGGGTATGCTAATGCCCTCTTCCACTGATGAGTATGTAGGACCTGACCAAACTCTGTTTCCCATGTACCCCCAAATTGTTTGAAGGGGGATCTGAATAAGCGTGATCATAGACCGCCAACTGCTGCCCACATCCCAGTGTATAAAGACTGTCCACTAAAGTGTTGGTCAGCGGCTCAGTATCATCCACCCTCCTCTTTTCCCTCAGAAGTGTACGGAGAAAGCCACATATCTGGAATTGTCCCTGGTGTAGTCCATGTTGCTCCACCAGCTCCTCAAATGTGAGGAGGTGATCATTGACAATTGTGCAGTGACCAACAAGGGCGTGAAGTTCCTTCAATGCACTCTGTAATGACTTGAGCTCCTCCCTGGTCCAAATTCTCACCCAGTATAGTAGGGGCCTAAGTCTAGCAAGTCCCCCCCACTCATTTTAGAGTGATGTAAAGAAACATAGGTGTCAAAGGAGTTTTCTTTGGTAGATGGAGTAGCAAATGAACCAACTTGTTTTTGTGTAGAGTAAGTAGGTCTATATTTACATGGCCCCAAATTTTGGCTACCTAAAGGGTGGCTGATTAGGCCTTTAGTCTATACAGTTCTAGAGCTGGGAGCAAGGATCTTGAAGATGTTCCCTGAAATTTCTTATAGATCACCGAGGCTTGATGCTGGGCCAGAGATCTTTTCTGTATGTGGGGAGACCATGATAGTCTACTACACAGGTACTCTAACCCTAATATATGCTCCAGACCTTCTCTGCCCAACAACAGGGCTTGTTTAAATGCCTTTTGGAGTCTAACTTTCATAAATTTCATTTTTGAGATATTAATCTCCAGACCCCAGGTCAAACAGACGGTACTTAAATTCACCAGAAGCTGCTGCAGTTAAGTAGGGGTCTGTGAAATTAGAAGGGTATCATCAGCAAAGATTAATGCTGGCACCCTATGCCCATCTAATTTTAGCACATTAATGTTGTCCTGCAAAAGCCACTGCATCGTTGACATATAAGGAAAAGAGTGTTGAGTCTAATACACACCCCGGCCTCACCCCTTCGCGTATTGGAATTTTGTCAGTTAATTTCCCCTGTGGACCGAATCAAACTTGGGAAAAATTATTAAGGTGGAGGCTTGTAGGTTGGACAAGGGTGGCTTCTGGAACCCCTTTCTCTATTAAACATTCTCAAAGCAGCCCTCTAGGAACTAAGTCGAAGGTTGCCTTGAGAGCAACAAAGGCAACATAAATGTGTCCCTTTCTAAGTCCGGTGTACTTCCAAATAATAATCAGCAACCTAAAAACTTGGTTGATGGTACTAGTCTTAGGCCTGAACCCTGCTTGAAACGGGGTCAAGATTCCCATTTCCTCAATCCAATCATTTAGTTTATTAAGCAGCTGTCTTGCATAAACTTTCTGGAGTGAGTCCAGGAGGCTAATTGGCCTATAATTAGCAGGGTTCCCTCAGTCCTCTTTTTTAAAAATAGGAACAATTTCCGCCCCTTTCCATGTATCTGGGACTAGGGCTCCTGAGGCTATCGTATTGGTGAAGGCGTTATCGTAGTGGACCCGTACAGAATTATCATGACATAAGTCTCCATGAATTTTGTCTAGCCTAGGGGCCTTACCTGGTTTAATAGAGGCAATTGTTTCCCTGGTATCTTCAAGCAAAAACCAAAGGACAAAGTGGGTGTTGCACTGTTGGACTACATAACACTCCTGATTCTATGTGGGCCTGTTTATATAGTGGAGTAAAATGATCTACTCAGAGCCCTGGATTCAGATGATAATCAAGCTGTGGCCCTTGAAGACCTACAGTATTCCCATGAGCAAACATTTTCCAGAACAACCTGTTGTCCCCCCTCTTTGCTGGTACTACTAAGTCACCCAAAAAGGCATTCCCCCCCCATGCATGTTGTGTGGATCTAAACATCTTTCTGTAAAACTCTCAATTTACTAACCTTTTGTATATCCCTGCTTTTAAGTGCATAAACTAGGGCATTTTTAGCTTTGTGACAGTCCTTTGTGTACCGTAGATTGCTTTCCTCACTGTTAGAAATTGGGTTTTTGGTTGGCAGTCAGGTTACCCTCTGTCCAAGCAAGAACCCTCACTCTAGTCAGGGTAAGTCACACACAATCCAAAATCAGCCTATGCCCACCTTCTGGTAGCTTGGCACGAGCAGTCAGGCTTAACTTAGAAGGCAATGTGTAAAGCATTTGTGCAATAAATCATACAATACCATAATATAGCACCACAAAAATACACCACACAGTGTTTAGAAAAATATATAATATTTATCAGGATAATTGTAGGTCAAAACGATCAAAGATGCAATATGAATTTGTAAAGATATCACTAAAAAGTGATATAAAGTGTCTTAAGTCTTTAAAAAGCAAACAAAGTCTCTTTCAAGCACAAAGTACCTGGTTTGGAGTGGGAAATCTCTGCAAAGGGCCGCAGAAGAAGAGATAGTGTGCACGCCGATTTCTCCCCAGCACACACAGACTTGCGTCGTTATTTTTCACGCGGGGAAGTCGTGCGTCGTTTCCTGGCGCGCGGACAGTCTCTTTCTGTGGGTCACGGGATTACCAGATGTCCCGGGGTTTGTGCGTGGATTCTCCTGCTTGTTTTCCGGCTGCGTGTCGTTCCGCAGGGCTGTGCGTCGAAGTTTCGCTCTCGCGGCAGGCATCGCGTCGATTTCCCCTCTGGAAGTTGGGCTGCGTTGTCCTTGCGAGGCCGTGCGTCGAAGTTCCGGTTGCCCCAAAGGCGTTGCGTCGTTCAGCGTCGGTGTGCAGCGATTTTCTCGCCACGGAGCAAGCTGTGCGTCGAAATTTTCGCCGCACGATGAGTCCAAATGAAAAATCGAAGTCTTTTTGGCCCTGAGACTTCAGGGAACAGGAGGCAAGCTCTGTCCAAGCTCTTGGAGAGCACTTTTACAGCCAGACAAGAGTTCAGCAAGGCAGCAGGGCAACAGCAAGGCAGCAGTCCTTTGTAGAAAGCAGTCAGGTGAGTCCTTTAGGCAGCCAGGCAGTTCTTCTTGGCAGGATGCAGGTTCTGGTTCAGGTTTCTTCTCCAGCAAGTGTCTGATGAGGTAGGGCAGAGGCCCTGTTTTATACTAAATTGTGCCTTTGAAGTGGGGGTCACTTCAAAGAGTGTCTAAGAAATGCACCTGGTCCCCTTTCAGTTCAATCCTGTCTGCCAGGGTCCCAGTAGGGGGTGTGGCAATCCTTTGTGTGAGGGCAGGCCCTCCACCCTCCCAGCCCAGGAAGACCCATTCAAAATGCAGATGTGTGCAAGTGAGGCTGAGTACCCTGTGTTTGGGGTGTGTCTGAGTGAATGCACAAGGAGCTGTCCACTAAACCTGGCCAGATGTGGATTGAAAGGCACAGAAAGATTTAAGTGCAAAGAAATGCTCACTTTCTAAAAGTGGCATTTCTAGAATAGTAATATTAAATCCGACTTCACCAGTCAGCAGGATTTTGTAATACCATTCTGGCTATACTAAATATGACCTTCCTGCTCCTTTCAGATCAGCAGCTGCCACTTCAACAATGTTTGAGGGCAGCCCCAATGTTAGCCTATATAGGGAGCAGGCCTCACAGTAGTGTAAAAACGAATTTAGGAGTTTTACGCTACCAGGACATATAACTACACAGGTACATGTCCTGCCTTTTACCCACACAGCACCCTGCTCTAGGGGTTACCTAGGGCACACATTAGGAGTGACTTATATGTAGAAAAAGGGGAGTTCTAGGCTTGGCAAGTACTTTTAAATGCCAAGTCGAAGTGGCAGTGAAACTGCACACACAGGCCTTGCAATGGCAGGCCTGAGACAAGGTTAAGGGGCTACTGAAGTGAGTGGCACAACCAGCGCTGCAGGCCCACTAGTAGCATTTAATCTACAGGCCCCAGGCACATATAGTGCATTCTACTAGGGACTTATAAGTAAATTAAATAGCCAATCATGGATAAACCAATCAATAGTACAGTTTACACAGAGAGCATATGCACTTTAGCACTGGTTAGCAGTGGTAAAGTGCCCAGAGGTCAAAAGCCAACAACAACAGGTCAGAAGAAATAGGAGGAAGGAGGCAAAAACTTTGGGGATGACCCTGTCAAAAAGCCAGGTCCAACACTCACTATGAGTCTTGAACAAATTTTCACTGGTAAGGATTTGGTCAAGATCATTTTCAGGGATTCGACTAGCTCCATATGTATATCTGCTATGAAACTGGTACAGTTCCTGGATCATCTTCTGATAGGCCTTCACCAAAGTGATATATAGTTCAGTTAAAATCTCTGTGTCCCAGGACTGAAGGCCATTTAATTGATCTACGAGTATTCCCTATTACTGGGGTAAAAATTGACTGTCTAAAGGGGGAGGGGACATTAGTCCAACCATTTAAGATTTTAGCATGCAGGGGACAGTGGTCACTATCCTCCCTATGTCCCTCCTTGAAATCCACCAACATATCCCAAATTGATGTGGTAATCAAAATATAATCCAATTTGAATGATGACTGGACTTTTCTAAATGTAGGGGCTCCCTGCCTATCGGAGTCAGATCTACCATTACATGCTCTCAACCCATTAGATGACATGAAGCGAAATGCCTGCATAGCAGCCACTGAGCTTGGGACAGAATGTTTAGAGGTGAGAGAGGGTATGCTCCAACACTCATCCTCCTCCTCAAGAATCAAATCATACCCATATATGGGTTCAAAGTTTATATTAAGACCCCCCCCCCCCCCCTATAATGATCAGGTCCTTGGAATTAATTAGGTGGAGGGCAGCCAAATTAGGGGATTCTGCGCTCCTACTTCTATGCCTGTAATAAACATTATACAAATACATGCTTAACCCTTCGGGTAAGTGAATCTTTAGGCCCAGGATGTCTAATGAGTCGAGGTCAAGAGTAACAATATGCAAATTTAAATGTGCTCTTACCCAGATCAAAAGACTTCTCCCCCCCACCACCACCAAAAGGCCTACCATGGACAGATGGTACAGCGTGTATGTAATATGTAGTATAACCCAATTTGTGTAAAGGTTCCATAGTCCATGTCTCTTGGAACAAACACACATCAAATTGGTCAATATATTCCATACAGTCCATTGCTAGAAGGGTGAGCTTAAGTCCTGTAATAGTCCAATAGAGAATATTATTTACTCCATCATGTATAGCTTTTTGTCTGTTGTGGAGAGAATCTGCTCCCAGGCCCACCTGGTGCTGAGATGTGATTGAAAATTAGGTCAAATCAGATAGGTGGAACTCTGGTTTTTCTATTCCAAACAAAGGCAAAAGGGATAATATAAAAGAATCCAAGCCATCCATTCGTTCATCCGGTCTTAAAGCTAGACCAGCACCTCCGGCTGAAGTATTGGTCAGAGAGGGGACTGCTGGAAATTAGCAAAAATCCTCATTTATAGAGTCTGAATATTGTTCCACTGTAGCAATCTGGTTTGCCTCGTCTTCTATGAGCCCTGATTTCGATATATGCCCTTCATCATTAATCCTGGGCATCCAAAGATGTTAATGGCTCAAAGTGATTATTGGTTGATATGTTAAAGATTGTGTGGCCAGTAGAGCCAGTGGATCTCTCACAGCAGTTTACTGGTCTATTTGGGATTAAGGGTGGTAGCTAAGGCCTACAAAAATAACCTAAGGGAGTGCTTTTATATTCCCTGATGTAAAAGGCAGGTCACCTAAACTCCTTAAAAGCAAGCCTACCTACCTGGGAGTTTTAAAATTCACCAAAACACAATCCACTTCACTGTCCTTTGGGTGGATACCAAGCCATGGTTTTTTTTTGTACTGAGATAATATCTTGGGTTATATATAAGGGGCATCCTGAATTCATTTTATCCAGTGCAGGGACTTTCTCAGAGATGGCTTTCAATTGTTCCAGATGGGATTTCAGGGAAGTTCATAAGGATGAGTAATGGAGAACGCTCTTGGGGGAGCTGAGGGTACTTCACCACAACATTCCCACTTTTAGTATTTAAACGGGACTGGGTTAGTCTACTATCTATCTGGCATTACCCAGCTAATTTTGGAGATGCCGCTCCCAGTTGCTCAATGGATCTGTGCCTTTTTGTGTTTTCATGCTAGCAAGTGCTCAGTGAAACTGTAGGGGGCTTAGAGCACACCTGAATCTGATGCACAGGGGAGGTAGATGGCTCAGAGACAGGTGAAGGACTATTGCCACTTGTTACAGGTGGTGGTGGGTTTAAGACCAATATTTTTTTTTAATCCATATTATCAAGTCGGGTCGTTAATGGGGCTATTTCCGTTTTTAAAACCTCTTTGAATTGGCTTACACAAGCCTCTATTAACTTGCCAATGAGATTAGGAGTATGACCCATAAGAGCCTCCATCTAACATACAAGGAAACTCATTACACTGACCTGCTATATCCCTTAGGAGAGCTGGTGAGGTAGTGGGAGATGGAGTAGGGGCCTTTGTTCGCTTCCTTAGTTGTTTCTTGCAAGGTACCTTCCTAGTTTTTGTAATGGGAGTAGGAGTTGATGGATTACTATCTTTTATCAGAGAATCTTTTAAATGGGGCACAGAAGATGATTTTAAAGGAAGGCTAGATTTAAACAAAAGATCTTGAGTCGAGGGAGGGACAATTTCTCATTTTGGGGAGGCATCAGTTAACAAGGGGGGGACCCAAGGAGAGCCTGGGTTTAAAGATAGCCTCCTTTCTGACAGGGTGATCTCAGTGGATACTACACCAATTGCCCTCTCTAGCATGCGGTTAATAAAAGTAAACTTCTTTGCCAGGGTGATGGATGAGGTCCCCCTGTTAGAAGTTTTTTCCCCATCCTCCACCCACAAACCTCACAATTAGCCCAGTTAGTGACTCCTGTTATCAAGGGTGCACTGAAAATCTAAAAGAAAACATAAATGTAAGGAAGAAAAGAAAAAGGGAAAATAATAAAAGGAAATAAAACAAAATCAAGAAGAATGGCTCAGCCCGGCTTCTTACAGGCTAAGACGGGCACCCCGGTGTTACCTGTCGCATTATGTATCGCTTGTGGGCAGAACCAGGTGGAGATGATACTGCAGACTACCTCCTGGGGTCCTGGAGCAGTAGGGGCACTGTAGTCTTGCTGGGCAGCCTTCCCTCAGTCTTGCATCCCTTAACTGACCGGTAAGACACGCTTCACTTAAGCTTATGGGCACAATCCCTCCTATGCCCACTAGAGCAGCCAAGCAACTCTTTACCCACATTCTTAGCCAATCAGAGGGAGCCCACAGTATAAGGAATGTTCTCCCTTCAATACTTCAATCATGTCGGGAGGAGCCAACGGGCACTAATTAAGTTAAAGCAATCAGTGCTTTGTCCCTGCTCCACAGACAGTACTGAAAATGATGCCAGGCCTGAAGTGGATGAATTACGAGGCTGTAAAGAAGAGTGCCACCCGAGCCAACAAATGGTGAGCAGTGCATAGTAATCACACAATTCATTGACATACCACTAACTGACATGCTTGCCTTGTTAACATTGTTTTTAAGTATGTTGAAACGAAGAAAGGCACCTGTAGTTGTTCAGAATAACAAGCAACTTCATCAAACCCAGCAACAACCTAACAGTAGATTTTAAATCCAGGCTCTCTAAAAGAACATAGAAGGCTTGATCCTCCACACCTCCCATCCAATGCCCATCAAATATAATTGCAAAGAAAGTCAGGACTGCATTGCTAAACTATTTTTTAAACAGCTGTATTGCAAGTATATTTTAACCCCTTGGGATCCCGGTACGAGCTGGTCTTGTCCTCGGCCAAAGTTCCTGTGTGCCGAGGACGAGACCAGCTCATCCTGCACCTGGCCCACGGGGAGAGCGCTGTCACTCCCCCTGTAGTCTTCCCACCCACACCCTCCATCAGGGATGGAAGGGGAATTGCTTCCTCTTCCACCCCCGACACCCCCACCCCCCATGACATCTATTGACGTCAGCGCTGATCTCATCAGAGGTCACCTCCCATCACGCTGGAAGCTCAGCTTCCAGCACGATTGGAAGAGAAATTCAAAGCATTTTTCTTCCGACCGGGAGGTGGGGGCAGGCAGAGGCATTAAAGGAGAGGAAAGGCCTTTCCTTTCATGCCTCTGTAAGCATTTCTGCAGCCAGATCGTGAAATCACACATTTTCCCCACATTCTTATGATGGAACCTTGAGGAATCCACAAAATTCCTACCACCCAGCATTGTTGCATTAATACGGATAAAAATTCTGCCCCACTTGTCAGACAATTTTTTTTTTTTCCAAACTGCCCTTTTGGACCCACTTTGGTTCCCCCTCAATTTTGACATGTTTTTAGCTCTTCTCTGTCACAGGCTCTTGGCCCACCTACATAAGTGAGGTATCATTTTTATCGGGAGACTGAGGGGAACGTTGGGTAGTAGGAAATTTGTGCCGGTGCAGTGATCCCACAGAGAAATGTGGGGGGAAAATGTTTTATTTTTTTATTTTTTATTTTTCTTTGCTTTTGCTAAATTTGAGGTTTGCTGAGCATTCTGTGTTTTAAAAAAAAAAAAAAAAAAAAACACTGGGGGATCCACGCAAGTCACAACACCTCCCTGGACTCCTTCGGTGTCTAGTTTTCAGAAATGTTTGGGTTTGATAGGTTTCCCTGATGGCTGCTGAGCCCAGGACCAAAAACGCAAGTGCCATACCCAACACCCTGCCCCACCCGCAAAAACAGGTAGTTTTGTAATTGATCATTTTGATGTTTCCACGTAGTGTTTTAGGGCATTTCCTGTCGCAGGCACTAGGCCTACCCACAGAAGTGAGGTACCATTTGTATCGGGAGACCTGTGGAAATGCTGGGTAGAAGGAAGCTAGTGGCTGCCCTCAAATTCCAGAACATTGCAGCACCAAAATGTGAAGAAAGTGATTTTTTGTTTTTTTGTGCAAAATTTTGAGGTTTGCTAAGGATTCTGGGTAACAAAACTTAGTGAGATTACCACAAGTTACCCCATCCTGGGTTCCTCTAGGTGTCTAGTTTCAGAAATGCCCAGGTTTGCTAGGCATTCCTAGGTGCTGGATGAGCTAGAGACCAAAATCCACAGCTTGGCAGTTTGCAAAAAACAGGTCAGTTTTCTTTGGGGAAAATGTAATGTGTCCACGTTGTGTTTTGGAGCATTCCCTGTCGCGGGCACTAGGCCTACCCTCACAAGTGAGGTACCATTTTTATCGGGAGACTTGGGGAAATGCTGAGTGGAAGGAAATTTGTGGATCCCCTCAGTTTCCAGAACTTTCTATCACCGAAATGTGAGGAAAAAGTGTTTTTTTTTTTTTTTTTGCCAAATTTTGAGGTTTGCAAAGGATTCTGGGTGACAGAACCTAGTGAGAGCCCCATAAGTCCCCCCCATCCTGGATTCCCCTAGGTGTCTAGTATTTAAAAATGCAGAGGTTTTGTAAGTGTCTGCTGAAGTAAAGGCCAAAATCCATATCTAGTTACTTTCCAAAAAACACTAAAGATTTCAATGCAAAAATGTGATGATTCTATGGTGCGTTTCCTGTCGCGGGGCACTTGGCCTACCCACACAAATGAGGTACCATTTTTATTGGGAGACTTAGAGGAACACAGAATAGAAGACAAGTGTTATTGCCCCTTTTCTTTCTCTACATGTTTTCCTTCCAAATGTAAGACGGAGTGTTTAAAAAAAAATAATAATAATAATAATAAAAAGTCTATTTGAGAAATGCCCTTTAATTCACATGTTAGTATGGGGACCCCGGAATTCAGAGATGTGCAAATAACCACTGCTTCTCAACACCTTATCTTGTGCCCATTTTGGAAATACAAAGGTTTCTTTGATACCTATTTTTTCCTCTTTATATTTCTCCAAATTAATTGCCGTATACCCGGTATACGATGAAAACCCATTGCAAGGTGCAGCTCCTTTATTGGCTCTTGTACCTAGAGTTTTTGATGAACCTACAAGCCCTACACATCCCTGCAACCAAAAAAGTCCAGCAGACGTAACAGTATATTGCTTTTAAAAATCTGACATCACAGGAAAACATTACAGAGTAAAACGTGGAGAAAAATGGCGGGTTTTTTTTTTTTTTTTTTGTTTTTTTTTACCTCAGTTTCAGTATTATTTTAACCAAACAAAAGCTTCTAATTTAGTAAGCAGGGCACCACAGAGGAGAGATTCTAGGTAGCTGGAGAGCTACTAATAGCTCCCGAACTACTCATTGGAAAAGCTTTGTGTAGACTTACATTTCTCTATTCCTTTCTTTTAAATCAGGGAGTAGAGCCACCT
Organism: Pleurodeles waltl; assembly: GCF_031143425.1. Lineage (NCBI taxonomy): Eukaryota > Metazoa > Chordata > Amphibia > Caudata > Salamandridae > Pleurodeles > Pleurodeles waltl. The sequence goes on from NC_090436.1 coordinate 715,243,022, forward strand.
ACAGCATGATTTAGAAGTGTAAAGATACTACTTGTAACTCTGCACACTTTGACTAATACCTCCTTTTGGGGAAAAAATAGGGCAAATAATTAAGATTATTGGACTTAACATTAAACTATTTTTATATATATTTGTTTTAAGTCAGCAAATTAAATTTGTGTTAAAATGTAATTGAAATATATTTATTTTTGACTTATTTTTAAAATGTAATTGTAAAATAACACCCTCCCTGACTTGTTTTTTTTGTATTTAATATGTTGTAAATTTTGTTAAGTTTTGTATTATTATAAATTATTTTTTGATAAAACCTTTACGTGTTCTAATCACACAAAAATATAATGTGTTAACAAACACAAACACATATATACGTATATATAGTATCCTTAACATATTAAAATGATTAACTCAGCATTATGTCCTGTGGGATGTTATTTTTTCCCCCATCTCTATCATTTTCTATGCGAGTGTGTTACTATACTTGTGAGTGGCCAAGGGTGGTGATTTGCTAATCCCAAGGCTAGGCTGAAGTAAACGTGAGCCATTTAGGGCTGTAGTAAATTTAGAAATGTAGGTTCTGAATAGCAATGACCTTACTTCTTTGTAGGTGTGTTTGTATTAACATGTCCCTCCCTTACCAATTCCTTACATTTCCCTGAACCTCTCATTTAATAGTACATATTCACAATTTTCCATCCTCTGCCCCTTTTCCATCCCTCATTTACTACAAAAATGTACATGTGTGCGGAGATCTCCACACAGAAAAGATGGGAGTGGCAGAGGCAGAGCTTTCTAGCCGCAGGTTTGTGAATTTCATTTTGTAGTAGGCGATTGGTACTAATATATTTCTACTTTACGTATTACAAAATTTAGTTTGTGAATTGCACCCTCGGTGTTTATATTTCTTTTTTTATTTATAAATGTTTTTGGACTACATGAGGCTGGTGAGATACAAAAGGCTGTTTCTAAGCAAGACCTAAAAAACTGATTTACTGTATTTGCATCTATCTTTTACACAGGTTCCTGGTTTAAACTGTAAACTCTGTATTTTGCTGTTGATAATGAAATATGGTTGTAACAATAACAGGCAGAGTCCTTTGCATGCCTATTTGGCGGTGCAAGGCATTGCTATGATATTTTTCATGTTATTTCAAGACCTTGACTCAAAGGTTTCTTTCGTTCCAGACACACGTATGTATTCAACAGACCGCACTGGATTTGCTTGGAAGAGGAGTGGAGGTTCACATTGTGGCTGATGCCTCATCTTCGAGAAGTATGATGGACAGAATGTTTGCACTAGAGGTAACGTATCACATGGTGCTAATGAGATTAGCACAGTTTATTAGGATCATTAATTTTCACAATGGACAACTGAGCAATTAAATAATCCTTTTTATATTATTTTTATTATTGATGTTGAAGGTGATCGATAATGATATTGTACAGTGCAAAGAATGTTGCCTATTAATAAAGAATAGAATCATATTACTTATTACCTATGTTTCTGTAAAATAAAATAGCTGTTTTAAAATTGTGAAAGTTGAAAGGTAAAGTATCAGATTTGCTAATGTAGTTGTCAGTTAAACATGAATAATTTAGTACAATGTGGACTATTTACTAAACTTCTCTAACCAAAATGGTGTAACATAAGACGCTTGTAAGGAACAGTCTTAAGTCCTTGGCTTGGGATTTTCTTAAAACTATGCGTGTTATCAAAGCCCTATGTGTGTCTGTTTCACACATTGAGTAAAATGCGTCAACATTGGGGTAGAAATAGGGCACATTTTAATTAAATTTACAAATCCTTTCTTTTCTCAGTTCACTCTACTTTATCCCAACACATCCATTGGTTCCGTCACTGCCCCCTGGTCATGTACCCCACAATTAGAAATATAAGTGCCCATTCTTTGCTTTCTGTAGTAATTGAGTGTGGACCTTGCAAATGCCATTTAAGTGTGCGGATAAGTGTGCAATATGTTAAATGTATAGAGAGGTAACTGATTAGGGAATCAGAATGTTTGTCTGGGGATAGTGGTAGAAGGCCCTTTTTCTTGATGTGAACTGACTCGGTTTCCACAAGGCCTAAATACTCAAAACCCTCAAAATGAAAAGATTTATGTACAAGAATCCCTGGCTTTCGTTTGGTAGCATGTGATGCATGTGCAGCAATTAGCTAAACAACAATACAACTAAAAATAATGATGTTTAATTGTCTACACTAGTTCAGTTAACATTACACTTTAATAATAACAATTTTAAAAAAATAAGGTAATTAATTATTGGTGATAATTTGCAACTGTATTCATTATCGCTAAAGGTCTGATACTTTTGTGTCTCTATAATTTATAGCAACAAATAGGGGTTCTGTGTGTGGGGAGGGATGTGTAAGTGCATGCTTGTCTAAGGCCTTTTACCGTAATTTTCTCCCTCACTAGGCCTGCCCTCAATACTGATCTGTCAGATTAATTAGTAGTGAAAATAATATTAACTTAGTTAGGTCAATTACAGTAAGCAGGCTTTTCATCCCATGCGTATTGTGTGCAGCCTCCATTGTTCAGTTATTTTACTCCAGTATATCAAGCGTTAATCTGCATAAGTTTGGAACTGATATTCAGATGTCTGATCACAATATCGTGCCAGTGTTGAGCTACTGAAAGGTTGCAAAAGCCAGTCAGCATTTGTTACTTTTCTTTTCCTCTCTAATTTGGTGATAGAATGAGGTTTTTAGCCTGCATATTAGCTCATATTTGCTAGCTCACTGTTCTTCTTTGTCCATTTTTTGCAGCGCCTTGCCCGAAATGGGATTATAGTTACCACCAGTGAAGCAGTACTTCTGCAGTTGGTAGCTGATAAAGACCATCCAAAATTCAAAGAAATCCAAAATCTCATTAAAGCGAGCGCTCCAGAATCGGGACTCCTTTCCAAAGTTTAGAAAAGATGACAGGATCTCACTAGAGTGGAACTCCTAGTGAACATCAAGCGAGAACTAAAACGTACACGACATTGGAAGACTTGGTGGTCTATACTACTGTTATTGAGGTTTTCTGATGTACTTTATTCAAAGACAAGACTGTTCTCTGTAGTCATTCTCTAATTGTCAAAGATTTTGTAAGTGGAACCTTGTAGTTTTCCAGTGTTTACTGTAATTCATTTGAAGCTAGTCAACGGATGTGCCTGTCCAATGTCTGTGCTGTACCATGTCATTGTAACACAACTTGGCACACACATATCAGTTTTTGTAGCCCTTTTTAACACTCTGTGGTTTGTAAAGTATTTTTGAGTACACATAACTATCCTTGTTTTTTCTTTCTTTAGCTCTTGGGTGCCTGGAAGGTTATGTAGGTTTGTAGAGTAATATAAAAATAAATTTAATGGTAGACTGTGTACCCTGAAGTCACTTTTTGGGATGTGCGAAGGACACTGTGTCCCGCTGACCGCATATGCAAACTACATGACTTAGTGTGTATGAAATAAAAAATATTTATTCAATAATTGGTCTCTTTTAATTTTCAGTATGTATCTTTTTCGCACAGTTCTGTCTAGACAGGCAGACCCCTAATGCTCGGTTTCTTTCGTAACTTTCCCTGGTCTGGGTGGCAGACAGTCATTCGGAAAATACCTAAAACTGTGACCATTAAAAGGGTGTGCCTGCGACATTTTGGAGTCCTCAGCACCATACATGTAAACTGCATTTATGCAGATAAATGAAAAAGTATTTTGAAAACCTATTTATTAGTGAGGTGACAGTGTTTATGATTTAAAATGACATAAAGCCGTAGGGTATGTCAGGGTGCTGGTTAGCCCTGTAGTGAACTGCTGAACCTTGCATTATAATTTTAAAGAAATCATTTAGAAATTAAACTGCAAGCATATTTTAATTGGCAGATGTTTTTACAGCATTAATGTTTGTTCTGATAGACCACAAGTTTTACTAGTGTACTTAAAAAAGCGCTGTAGATCAGATTACATTTTCTTTTGATGATTGCTTCCAGCAGATCAGGCAGACCGAAACGATTGCAGGTCTGCTCAGACCAATGACTTTCTAATCCTGTTTTAATGTTCTTTAGCTCAGTCGCCTCGTCCAACTAGAAAGAATCATTAATGGGGATGGAACTGCAATGCCCCAATCGGAATAACTCACTAATCCACAAAATTGTTAATCCGATCGTACTCTGGGATTGGTGCTCAGCGAAGCGATAATGGTGCAAGACAATGCTGCATTCCAAATGATGGCCACATTGCTAGAATTCAGCAGAGAATGAAATTCAGTGTTTCATTAAGTGGCACAGAAGACTAGACCGGGCCTAAACTTGTGTACTGGACAGTTCACAAAAACGCCATCTTTTCGAGCTTCAGCAGTACTTTAAATCCAGGTCCGGGGGTGGGGGGGGGGGGGGGGCAACAGAGGCCCCCTGCAGACCATAAAGCGCGGGGTGGGATACCAGTTCAGCCCAAGACCACTGAATGTCTTTGAGTTAGTTATGGGAGACTTTGGAGCTCTTTCCACGTTCTGCGGGGGGCACTTCCCATTCTTACTAACACTGCCAAGTCATAGCTATTTTTCTCACTTGAGTTCACCATGTTTCTTGTTCAAACAGTCACCTGTCGTCACTTTCAACAACAAAATCGTATATGGAGTCAAAATTGTTACTTTTACATGAAAAGTATATCCTTCGTACGAAAACATTGACGTTTTTGGATAAGAGCGTTGTTTCTGATTTGTACAACTGCTGTCCCCTCATATTTCAATCTGTACAATGGCTCTCAAAGACTCATTCTTGGTGGTCCTTATATTTTCTTCTATGTACTTTTATGTTCACTGCAAATAAAATGTATTTTTAAAATCTTGGTGTTGAATATTTTTGTGTAGTAGAAAACAAAACATTTAAATGTGTGAAAGGTTGTCTGAGCCCTAGTGTGAAGTAGTAGCTTTGCAATGTTTAGGTACTCTGCTACCCGAGGATTGCTTACCTGAATTTACTGCCCTGTAACATTAACTATTCATACCTCCCAATATCAGCAGGTGCCGTATTCTTTTGTGTTCACTCGGTATTCTTTTGTGTTCTTAGACCAAGCCCATCACCGGTCTTGATGCGACCCATATGTATATTTTTGCAGGCTTATCCAAGTAAGTCTCTGTTGGCGATTGTTCTAATAAACGGCACCAACCGCTCCTGGATACTAGTCTCATATCACTGTTTCTGAGATGTCTGACCTTCCTACCTCTCTCTTTCCCCCCCCCCCCCCAATAATAAAATAATCCACAAGCCAGTTCATTGGGAACCCTGGCGCTAACTACTGAAGCGGGTGTCGGTAGAAGTTTACAAAGCCTGTACTCTTCTGAGCCACTTAGCCAGTTATATAATAATTGTCATGTATCCGATGTTTAGCTGACGCTACATACACTCTAGCAGTGTAAATGCGAAACAACATACCCTGCCTTACAAGTAGTGGCATATTATTCCTTATTACGCACTCGTGTACAATTTTTGTCGGTTATTACACCCACATCATCCTATCCTACTTTTTACCTGCAACTAATAGCCTATTTACTCCAGGTTTTAAGCACTATTGTGTGGTTTACGTGCTTCAATGTGTGATCTGTATTACTATCACTCGGGCCTACCCATTTTATAGAGGTATTCAGAATACCTAATATGAATTTATTTGCTATTAATCAGCCCTATGATAATGTTGGGAGCAGAGCTTACACTTTAGTTACAAACGTAACACGGGATAGAAAAGCGTTCACTGACCCACTTTGTTGACCTGGTTTTCACCAATTATCTTACTTGTCGTTTCGCTCTGTCCACCTGTTCAGCCAGAAATTCATCTTAGAAAAACTGTGTTGGCTCTGAGGCAACGCATGGAAAACCGTGTAATTTTTGTGGGCCTACAGGGAAACGTGTTTCGATCTGTTTCATCAGCTTTAATGTGTTCACTTTTTTGCTTCATTACAGTTTTCATTACAGATTTGCAGTCTGAATGTGGTTAACTAATGACAGTGTTATATTTAATATGCATTAGTTGCCCTAGTTCAAGCAATCTTTCTATCGACACATCTTCAGTGATGTGGATAGGCTGTTAAAGTTGCAAGGTTCAAAATCTTTTTAGTCACTCGTCTGACGGAAATTGTTTGGGCTGCTACTAAGCACAAGCTTTAAACTCCGAACTCCTACATAATCACCAGGTTTACAAGGGTTAATCGCGCAACTAATTTGGTTTGATTGCAGAATAGTCAGGCAAAGCTGGGCCACAGGTGTAGGGAATTTAAAAAATATTTTGGGTAAACCGTTAGGCTGCTGTTTTTGTTCAATTTTGAACTAATTGGCTGTGTGTCATTTGTGTTATGGAAGGCTTACTGTTTTTTTTATTTTTAATTAAATCTGCATTTCTTACTACTTTTCATTGTCTTTTCTGTTAATCGTTTTTATTTTATTGTTGTCATCTGTAAGGAATTTCTTATATTTGCTGTTTTAGAGTTAATTGCACATGTACTTCTAGTTTTGTGTTTTCTGTGTTGTAGTTGTTCTGCACTGTTAGCACATGCGGAGATGGATGCAGTTTACGGTACCAATGAGTTCTGCAGACCTGCTGTGATGCACTGTTGACGTAGTGCGTTTAATTGCACCTGAAATCTGCAGATAACGCATAACTAATGAACCTGCTGAACGAGACCTAGAATCCGACTGTGATCATGAATAACAGTTTTGCCACTGGGCCTGCAGTCGGGACTGCTGCGGTGGTGGTGGTGCTAGATTGATTATAATTTTGAAGACCTGGTGGTAAAGTCTTAAGAAGGTGACTGAAAATTAGCTGGTGAACCTAGAGCTGGTGTAGGTGGGCCTAAGACTCCCTTACATGATTCATGTGGGACCAGAGCAAGGCCCCTTATTTTTTTGTGGTCTTGAGAGTGGGATTTTTTAAGGTGCCTGAGAAGCTTATAACCACAGAGGCAGGAGTGGTGGTGGTTAGGGTGTTAGATTGTAGATGGGAGGTTCGAAAAGGACCAAGCCTTCTGGCACGGATTTACTGGGTACCACACTAAATATGAACCACTAGCAGTGCTGCTGCCACTAAAAGACTTTTGGCCCTTCACCCATTCCATCACAAGCCCATACCTTTTGATTAACGTTCTTCTGTAAATGAGACGCTTGTAGATCGACCCCCAAGATCTTGGACAGCTACTTTGTCATCAAAACATCAGAATGTACATCACCACCCTGTTGTCCATGTGGTATGTGAATAAAGGGCTGGTGCCACACTCACACTCAAGACTAAGGCAATGCTAGGTTACATCCACTGATTAGTTGGTTCTATGGAAAGGGCTCCAGACAGCAGGGACAGCAATGACCTTCCCTAGCAGCTAAAGACGCTGTAGGAAGGGTGTCACTTTGTGATCAGCCATGGTGATGAGAGAAGTTTAAAAAATGGTGATTGCCAGGAAGTTTATTTTTCGACAACTTAAAATGTGGAAATATAACATATAGGCATTAGCTTTTGGATCAGAACATTGTGTAGTGATGTGTTCAGTTTACCCTTTTTGTTGATCTAAAACCATGAAAATGGATACAGCCAGAAGACACTCAAAATACTAAATCATCCACATCCCTCCAAAAAGAAAAAACATAAAATTGGCTCCACAAATACATGTTCTTCTTAGTACAATCCATTGCTTTTTATGTTTGGAGTTTACATTTCAAGAGTTGTCCCTCCTCAACTTGGCCCTTCTCCATGTGGATGCTTCAACTGCGCATTTGGTGCCAATGCTAATATAGATGACTCTCTTCCCAGAAAGGCCTGTTTCTTTACAAGCATCACTCTGCTTATTGGTTAATGCTGCATGTATATGAACAGATTCAGGGCCAGATGTAGGTAGGTAAAATTTTGCGAATCGGAAATAGCGACTCCATGCGAATTGCTATTTCCGACTCGTAAAACCAAATGCAAGAAAGACTTGCGATACCAATTTGCGAGTCGCAGAGGTGTGGCACCGCATTTTGCGACCTTCGCTTTTAGCAAGATCGCAATTTGCGAGAAGGGTGTCGCAAATTGCGAATGACTCGCAAATTGCCTGCAGGTGCACCACAACAGTTGGAAAACCCACTTCCTGGCTCTTGGTGATGACTTCAGAACCAGGAAGTCATCAAATAGACCTGGGAGGAGGGAGAATCACACCCATTTCAAACTGCTGAGCCACACCAGGGGAGAGGAGCTGCAGCAACCATGGAAGAGACAGGCAGTGCTGGCAGAAGGAGGAAAATTACATTTTCTGACAAGGAGTTGGAGGTGCTGACAGAAGAATGCTGCCTGCACCATGATGAACTTTTCGGAAAGGCAGCAATGAGTGTCCCAGACACTCAGAAGAAAAGATTATGGCAGCAGATAAAGGAGAAAATCAATGCCAGAGGGGTAAGCCACCGCACCCTTGAGGATATCCGCAAAAGGTGGTACGACCTGCGCTCCAGGACCAAGGAGAGGGTTGCAGAGCACATGAGGGAGATGAGGGGCACCGGAGGAGGCCCATTCACCGTACCACCACCCACAGCCCTGGAAAGCATGGTGGATCAGACACTGGAGCCAAAGGCCGTACTGGGCATGGGAGAACTGGACAGTTCAGCGCCTGGGACATCAAAAAGTGAGTACCATGAGATATGCTTTGACACCCACAAATGCAGTATACACACTATCCAAGTACGCAGCAGCAGGCACCACCAGACTAGCTCCATTCCAGTCTAGCAACCTCTAGAATAGTGCATTATGGGCAATGTAGTACAGTAGTCCAAATATAGGCAAATGTTTATTATGAGGCATAAAACAGATGTGCAAGACTGACAGTGTATCCCCTATGTCCCACAGGTCTCCCACAAGACACCCCCAGCAGCGACATAAGGCAGGGAGAGGAACATGGGCCAGACCCACTACAGGAGGCTGCTGGTGACATAGCAAGGCCCAGCAGAACACCACTAGGGTCCATGGAAGATCCAACGCAGTACATGGGGGCAGCAGAAATAGCACCAGGGATCAGCCCCACAAAGAGGCGCACAGAGCCACAAGCCGGAGCAGTGCACAGACGCCAGCGCATAGTTCCGTTGGTGCCCCAGGATGATGTAGGAGAAGCAGAGTTTGCGGGCTTGGAGGCATCGCTCATTCAGGGTCCTCGCCTGCAAAACAGACAATTAAGGTCCATCAACAGAAACCTGAAAAGACTGCAGACCACAATGACACTTTGGATGGCAAATGTGGACAGTCAGTTCAACCACATGAACAAACATCTGGGGAACTTAACACAGGCCATTGAACATTTGGTGACTGAACTTGTGGCAGACAGAGCACAAGCAAGGCGCAGGGAGCACCACATTGCCGCACGCTTTGACAGACTGGCAGCATCTATTGGGCGTCTTGCCACTAATACAACATGCCTGTCAAGGTGTACAGTGAGCCTCCAGGTGGAACTTGGGCATTTCGCAGGGGATGTGGCGCAAGGACTTGGCCACATCAGCCATGCAGTGGACCTTATGGAGAGCAGGCAGGCTGCAAGGGGCACAGGGGAGACCCCGCAGGACAGCGAGGAGGGTCGACCATAAGTAGTGTTTCTGCCAGCGAGTCCTGTGTGCTGCGGAGTAGCCGTGCACGGCAGGGGTCAGGGGACCCACTAGGAAGGAGCCATGGTGGCTGCAATTGGCGGAGGGTGTGAGTCACCAAACTGTCCTGTGAATAAGGCACATGAATTTAATGTGTCTTAAATGACATTTAACAAATCATGACTGTGACATACAGCAATATTCTATCTTTTACATAGTTTAGAAATAAAAAGGTTTTGTTTGTTTCACTACATAACTGGGCTATGTGTGTCTGACATTAGTGAGTGTGGTGACGGTTGCCATGTACCTGCCAAAGTATTGGGTTGCAATGTGGTTCCGTCTCTGTCTGTCCTCATTTGCGATGCTTCTATCCCCAGGCTTTCGGTGTGGTAGCTCTTGCTCCTCATCCTCCGTGTCTGTGTCTTCAGGGGTGAGATGTAGCCCACATCTGGTGGCAATGTTGTGTAGGATGGCACAGGCGGCAACTATCTTGCATGCTGTTTCTGGGGCATACTGGAGTGCACCTCCACTTTTGTGGAGGCATCTGAATCTTGCTTTTAACAAGCCAAAGGTCCTCTCCACAACAGTTCTGGTCCGCCGATGTGCACTGTTATATCGCCTCTCGTTCTGATTGCCAGGTACGGGGTGAGTATCCATGGTCTCAGGGCATATGCACTGTCACCTGTTTGACAAAAAAGGCAAAATTAGCAGGGCATCACAGGGTTACACAGTGGCCTGTATGTATGGCTTCAGGGTGTAGTCAGCAATACCTAACAGATATCCGTCTCCAGACTCCCCACGTTCTAGGCGTTGGTGTATCCCACTATGCCTGAAAATGTATGAGTCCTGTGTACTCCCTGGATATTTAGCTTCAATGTCCGTAATGACATTATGGGCGTCACATACCACCTGGATGTTTAGTGAGTGGGAGAGAGAGGAAACCAATAGTGGGGGTCCTAAATTCTAGGAGCAAGAAACCTCACACATCCATAGGATGTCATGCTTCATCATCGGCACTGCTCCTCGTCAGACCGGCACTGCAATGTCTGACGGGCACCACCCCTGGTGGGGGGGCTCTTTGCCGGGGAAATGACCAGCCACGGGTGGCATGCCCCATAGAGATTGTAGTCTGGGTGGTGGACGGGCAAGGCGGGGTCTGGTATGGACTAATAGATCCTTAACATTTGTGGTAGGTTTAAAGGCAAATGGAGGTTGAGGAATCTGTTCGCCACCACTGCATAAAATTGACCATCTCTTATTCACAATTTTTTTGATGGAGTTAGAGAGAGGGGTAAAAGTCGATACACAGGTGAGTTTGGTGTCTGTGCTATGGGAGGTGGTAGATAGTAAATTGCCCGTTTATAGGCTGCCCTCACCACTGTATCTGGATAGTGGCGATCGGCAAGTTTATTAGACAGGTCATTAGCTTGAGCATTGAACATGCGTGTGGTGCTACAGTTCCGTCGTAGTCGGAGGAACTGGCCGTAGGGTAGATTGTCTCTCAATGCCTTCGGGTGGTGACTATCATACAAGAGGAGGCTGTTGCGATCCGTGGTCTTTTGGTAGGTATGAGTGTGTAGTTTCCCACCCTCTATGCAAATCATGAGGTCCAGAAAAGGTATCTGCGTGTCAGAAACGGAGGATGTGAATTTCAAAAAGGGATTCAATGTGTTAACCCAGGTAGTAAATGAATGTACCTCCAAAAGGGAGCCCTGCCACACGATCAAGATGTCATCAATATATCTACGCCAAAGTTTAATGTTGGCCTGAAAAAGATTTGTGTCCGGAAGTATGAACCGTGATTCAAAATCAAACATATAAAGGCACGCGAGCCTAGGGGCAAAGGTGCTACTCATTGATGTGCTGCGAGTCTGATGAAAAAGAAGACATTTTCTTTCAAGGCAAGGGACGCACAGTGCATGATGAAATGTGCTGGAGTAGTAAGTGTTTGACTGACAGAAAAAAGAGCAGTTTCCACAACTTCTAGGGTAGCCTCTTGCGGGATGTTTGTGTATAGGGCTTCGACATCCAAAGTGATCAGTGCGTGAACTAGAGTAGTTGAATTGATAGTCTCTATCAACTTGAGGACGTCTTTAGTATCCTTTAAATAAGTAGAAGATGTCTGGACAATAGGTTGTAAAAACCACCAGGATGCGAAACATGTTGACCCATGATAGGGTTGGTTTTGGAAAATCCCCAATCCCTCCCCTTGCCACTTCCATAGACTGATTGACCATTATCTCTGTTTCACTCTCACAACTATATTTTTTAATCTTGGCCCTTACCGTCCATCTGGTCTAATAAAACTATCGACCCGGTGGCGGTTTTGAGAGCCAATTTTAACCACTTTTCTTTCAATCTCCTCTGCCACTCATTCACCTTTGGGGTCACGGCACCATTATTTTGTTTATAAAAGATCTCCGGCAAAGAGCCTCCCCACCAGGGGTGGTGCCCGTCAGACATTGCAGTGCCGGTCTGACGAGGAGCAGTGCCGATGATGAAGCATGACATGGGGGAAGTTGGCAATTCTGTAGAAGTCCAACTTGTTGCTGTTGATTTCTGCCTCATTCCTGGGTAGGTATATATATATATGGACATGTGTGTGAGTATGGCATCTAGGAAAGATCTGAAGAATCGTGAGTGCACTTTGGCATACCCCACCTGCCACAGCAATCACCCCCTGATAGCTACCCGAGGCCAAGAGGTGCAGTGAGCATAGCACTTGCACATGTGTAGGGATGGTGCTGCCGCGCATTTTCTGTTGTTCAAGCTGAGGATTCAGTAGTTCAATTAATTGTAAGATTGCAGCACTGCTCAGTCTGTATTTGTCATATATCTCCTCAGTTTGTTGGAATAGTGTCTGCCTGGCTCGGTATATCCTCACCTGTCTGTGCCTCCTCCTCCTCTGCTGGGCGGCCTGGACTCTCCTCCTCCATGCCATCACGTACAGTTCTGCCATTTTGAGTCACCCAGATGCCTTCTGGGTCTCCTTTTATACTTTGGTTCTGGTTACCACCTGCTCTGAATCAGTGGTTATCTGGATGTGCAAAATGGGCTTTTTGTGACTAGTCGCAATTTGCGACTGGCTGTTGCATATGGTTTTCGACTTGCAAATTGCGACTTCCTATTTGCGGATCGCAAAATCAGGTCGCAATTTTTGCGAGTCGGTAATGGGTCGCATCGCTATTTGCATGTCGGAAATGGGATTTTTGCATCCCATTTCGGATTTTGCGAGGTCGCAAATAGCGAATCGGCCCATTTGCGACTCGCAAAACTTTGCTACATCTGGCTCCCAGTGTTTATATACTATGATAATTATGCAGGAGTTTACCACATTTCAGCACAAGGCAGTTTTACTTTGTCAACAAGCATCCCACAACAGCTTGGCTCTGGTCGATGAGCCAACTCTGATAATGTCTCAAACGACAATAAATGATCAAGAATAGTTAAGAGTTGGATATTACATTTACGTCCCAATTATATACATTAAAATCCACAGTATACATCCCATTTTAAAACAAAGAAGCAGTTCCTGATTATCTTGACTTCAAGTAGCTAATATAGCAACTTTACATTTCAGTTTAGAGTGCACAGAGGAAATACCCCAGAAACACACCTCTCAAATTGCCAATGGCAGGAATGGAGAAGTCTTGCATATATACTGGATTGCGTGCCCAGGTTTTCTAAAATAAGCGCATATTAAGGCTTAAGATACATTTGCCCCAATCTTCTTTACTTGTCGTCTGACTGAGTCTCACTATATTGCAAATTGTTATTCTTAGTAAGTTGTCCATATATATCTATAATTCTGCCCCTAATAAATGCCTCTTCTCTCTATTTGGGAAGCTTGTTTGTTCTGTCATAACCAAATACTTAATATTTCAAAAGAATACAGTGTCTTTGTGGGAAAAGTGTTTTCCTCTATATTTGGGGGTTGTTTCTTGCTTCCCCGTGCCTGGGAATCCTCATTCTCAGCCTAGAGCTTTTGATACTAAGATGTGGGATCTCCTTCGGAAATGGCGTTTCTGGGCCTTTGGAAATAATGAGGTCTTTAGTCTTAAATGTCTTCCACTTTGCCAGCTTGTTAGTATTGCCCGTTAGTCTAAGGCAAACAGGCTACTCCCCCTGACTCTTCTTTCAAAGGAATCATAATTTTATAGTAGGTACATGATATTGCCGGTATAAGATATCATAAGGGACTGAAAAACATGTTGGATTGTTCATAACAGTTAATATTAAACACTTGCTTCAATGTGTCTTTCCTCTGTTGATGCTCTGGAGAAAATGGGTGCCAAAGTATTTTGTTATTCACACTGATTTACTTTGTCCTATGTGTGTCTGTTAAGGAGTCCGTGAGTTGGACAACTTTTGCTTTTGTCATTGGTGCCCTGTAGTTGCAATAAGTTATTGCTTGTAGTTGGCATGGCTGGACTAGACCAAGTGGCCTTATGAAGCCTGCAGCTCTGCTAAGTCTTGACCCCACCCCCTTTGAATGGGTTGTCATTGGCACTGCATTGGTTGTTAAGGGTCATATTCTCTAGCCCTGTTTTTCTCCTACTGCATGATATAGTTATCAAACTCTCAAGGTACTTGTACAAAATTGGGTTCATAATTGTGCATGGTGCAAGGCATGCCCAAGTAGTAGGTCCACAGTTCCACCTTACAGGGACCCAAGCCTCCCACTGTAGTGCTTGACTTTTCTCACAGTAGTGAGGCAGAGGAGTCCAAGGTCTACTCAAGGGAGGTGGTGTGGGCTAGCGATCACTATTCACTGCCACACAATAATAACGCTCAATTAATGATCGTCCAGTCAGAGCTTTTTCTATAAAGAAGGAAGTAAATTTTTTAAAATTTACACGCAAACTAAATACTATACATTAATTTACAAATATATATAAGGCAGATAGAAATGCCATGGTAACATTGAAATCGTATTTAACTCCCAAAATCACAGGTACACACCCACCTATATCAGACAGCACTTCACACTATAAGGGGGTAACACTTTAAATAAAAAAAAGGTCTGTTGGCTTTGTCAAGGGACGTAAGAAAAAGATATATGGCAAGCCCATTGGCTTGGTCATAGGTGCACTTGCTTTAAGAGGTAAGCAATTCACATGCTAATACCACCATAATTTTGCTATAGTCATGTATAAAGGCAATCCTTAACACCAGTAAGCAATTCAACATTGTTCAATAATCACTGTCAAAATAGAAGACTAATAAAGCATTGCAAATAAACATAGTGTGTGTGTCTTTTTATACACAACCAGGCCACATAAAAAGCTGCCATAGAACCAGCCCGTACAGGGGGCTGCACTCCCAGCTGAAGAGCAAACCCACTAGCTTTCGGAGTGCTTAAAGAAATAATGAAAATGCTAAGCGAGAGGGTCGTAAATTTTAGGGCCCCTGAGACACAGGGTCTGTTTTTTTTAAGATCAGAGAGGGGCCTGCTGTGCCCCCCTGCAGCCCCCACAACATTGTTAATGGTACCCCTGTCCATTTTGGAGCCATTACAAAGCTCCAAAAAACATGAAAGAAAGCCCCGCAGAGTAATATGGTGCGCTCCCTCGAGCAGAGCTGTGAATATTTTTTACATAGCTCCATCTGTATTCCTGTGTTACCAAGCGACCTTATGCAGCACAGATTCTTTCTTTTGTTGTGGATGCCCACTCCCTCCCAGGCATCCTGACTTTCCTTTAGGTTGTGGAAGCTCTGAGAGCACATCCCAATCGCCCTGGTAGGCATCCTCCTTTGACTGCCCATGCATTCAGAGTGTGTTAATGTGGTTGGTCCTCTCCTCCCCACAGACATGGGGAACGGGGGAAAGCTAGCCACTGTTGGGAGCTCAACTACGCTCCCCCTTGCTGAATCTCATGGGGGCCCAGAGATGGTGTCCCAGGCCCTTATAGTTCGTGGAGGGAAGGGACAATGTGGCAGTGCTCTTCCCTGTTCTTCTTTGCGTTGGGGGGCCCGAAATTGGGGTCCTGGTCCCACTTCCTCTTGTTTGGTGAGGGCACAATGGCACTCCCCCTTTTCTTGAGGTAGCTTACAGGAAGATGGAGGTTTCCGGGGGCGAATGGAACACAGGGTAGGGGCCCCACACACAACCACTCTTCATACCAAATAAATGCTGCACCCACCCCTGGGCTCGGTCTCCTCCTCCAGAATGGGGGTATTTGCAGAAAATGCAGTGGAGCCCCCACAAGCTGTGTTTCTTGTCTGGGAAGGTCAAATCTTTGAAAGTTCATAGCTCTGGCCCAGTTAGGCTGATTTAGCTGATCCGGGGCTCATGTTACTCTTGGTGGTGAGTTCATGACACCAGGAGCAGTTTCAGCAGACCTTCTCATCTCCCAGGTTGGGCTTTTTGCAGGGAACTGGATTCACGAGCTATCCTCCTTTCCTTTGTCTCTGGCGTTCTTCTGGTGTTCTTCTGCTCCTTCTGTGGTGCAGTAGATCATCCCCCAAGTTGTCCTCCAGGGGTATAATGGGGCCACTCTCACTAGCCCTTAGAGAAACCTTGTTGGCTCAACTGTTGAGAGTCCTTAGTTCTTTAGGGCATTAGTGGGCTTGTCCTTCCAGTTGCCCGTGGCTGTTGCTGCCAGCTGGTTTCATTAAAAAGCACACTCTCTCCCTTGTGCAAGGTAATTTAAATGGAACGTTTTAGAAGCCAGGCACCCTGGCCACTTCTAGGGTGCCACATCACCCCTTCATTCCTGTTCCAATCCTCCTCCACAGCATGCTTGGACAGTTCAAGATGTCATCCAGAAGTCACTGGTCTCATCTCCTCTGGGGGGGTCTCAGCTCCAACCCTCGCTGTCATCACTGCCAGGATTTTCCTCACCAAAACATCAAAGAGGAGCACCCTTCTGTGTTGGTGCCAGTTGTCCGGGCTTCCTCATTTGTTCAGTGGGCCTGGGCTGTCTCCAGCACTGGTACCAGAGTGACAGCTAATTAACAGATGCAGATTTTCTCTACCAACCCTTCCTCCTCAGCAGGAGGGCGGGCGGAAGTTGCAGAATTTCACTGTGCAGAATTCAGCAGAGTTACAGGAAAAACTCTGCAAGATTCCTCAGACTTTCATGAGCGAGGAGAATCGAGCATGATGGGCTGCTCGTGCTGATTTCTAGCACAGGCAGCTTCTTCTGTGTAAAATCTTCATGAATGGCATGATTGGGCATGCCAGAGAGGGCTGATTCTTTCTGGCACTTAAGTAGATTTTCTACTCGAGAGACAGCAATCACAACAAGAATGGTTGCGACCAGCTACAACCTCCTGCATTGAGAAATCTCTCCAGGAGGCATCCTAGCACCTGAAAATTGCAGCAGAGAACACAGATTCTTGCTCACTCTCGCCAACTTAATGTTGGTGAGCTGTGCATGAGAAAAAACTGCCATTCCGTGGTTGGCAGAGTTTTGGCAGAACTCCATGCTCCAACCAGAGCATGGAGTGGGCAAAACTCTGCCAGTGGAGCAGATGTTTTCACCCACCCCTACTCAGGAGCTGAAGGAAGCAATGTTAATTGCTCCTTTTGCATGGGTAGGCCTTAGTTACTCTGCTGGGGAGCACAGTAACTAACTTGGCCCATTAGGGTGACAAAATGCCTATACTCTGATCCTGAGATGAGCCAGAAAAATATGAAAATTCTGGATGACCTATATATCTGCTTGGGACTTGCATATTTAAACTGGGTGCACACATCTCACCCCCGTTTGACATCTTTCTAGACTTCAAAGGAAAGTGAAACTGCACTCTAAGGCAAATTCCCATCTATGGATATAATATAGTGTCACTGCAGACAAAACAGTAAAACATGCTGACTTTACCTATGAGTGCCCACACTAATATTATAAGACCTACCTGAGGTTGATATTTGTCCCTTCAGAATCCACTCTGCGCCATGTTTCTTGTGTCCTTGTGCACAGTTAGCGGTCTGTACACAATGGTAGTCTCATACATGCAGCACTCACAAGTAAACAAACGTGTGCAAATCTGTTCATGTGTAATGAGCAGAGTTTTCCTTACACTTGCAGCATCACAGCAGCCTAATCTTAAAAGGCAGGCACTGCTGGTGATAAACACATGCAGTCCATTTACCATGTAATTCCCGTGGGTAAGACAAAAGTAGTAAGACTGACTCACAGTGAAAGTCCAAAACCAGGTTATTTAAAAAAGCATATAATCTGGACATAGTAAATCGGTGGAGCCTTGTCCCAAAACGCACCACCACCGGCTGAATCTAGGGAGGAAATAGCCATATCTCATGGGTACTCTTACCTAGTCAACTATAGCAAGTGGAGACCTTCCTGGTCTTTCTATGCTAAAACCACCAACCTAGCTCAACCAAATGGCCACCTCTCCCTACACTGAACCCAGACTGCACTAAAAACCCTTCTTTTTCTAGATCAGATGCTTCCAGGACACTAATCACATACAGGGACTGAACAGGCCTAGGCCTACCCTTGTCCTGGGTCACTCAACACTGCATCCACCACACAGGATTCACTGACTCAACACTGATGCCAACACAATAATAAATAATCCAGTACCCTCACTCAACCTGGCCACTACATCTTAAAGATGAAGACACAGGCCCATTGCAAAGACCTCTCACCCTCTTCCACAGTTGTTTCTCTGTGTGCCACCACACACACTAACAATGACTGTGTCCCCTTAGGGGACACCTGCCCAATCACAGAGTGCTCCATTGCAAGAGTCACTCCCAGGCAGCTCTCACCAAAGGTACCCCTCACACATGAACTCTCTAAAGCTCCACTGGGTGAACAGAAAGCACTGCTGGACACTGTAGGACATGCCTCACCCAGGCCCCCCTTCAGACCACTTTCAAGCCTCCATGTTTTCAACACGAAGACTGATGAAAGACCATAAAGATCCCCCAGTGCAAGGTTCAGCAGATCACCTTGAGACCCACACTGCCTTATTTCACCTCACTCAGCTGAGGGGCTCCTTCCATCACTGAATCCTTGCCTGGCGAACCAGAACTTACAAGGGGTCTTAGGGAAGTATCCTAGGACTGATACACCTGAAGTGCATCATGCTGGATTCTGCCAGGCACAATCCTCATCAATTGCCCATTTGTCTTCCAGACAGAAGTGGCTGCCACTATCCTAGACTGAAGCACAGGGTCCATTCCCTTACGATAGAGCTTGCCTGACCAGCTGGGATTGCCACTGTGGGCGGACCCACCTTCCTCACACCGACGACACCGGCATCCACTCAACTGGTATACCTGAAGTGCACCCACCAGATGTCTGCTGGGTACAGTCCTCATCAAGTGCCTGTTTGGCATCTTAAAGCAACACACCCAGAAATAAGTGGCTTACGCTATCCAAGACTAAAGCACTAGGGTCCCTTTCCTAAAGATAGGGCCCAGCTGACAATGCCACTGCATGCCCACCAGACTTCTGCACCATCACACCATGCTGGGGGCTGCACCCACCAGCCAAGCCAATGCTTAGCAATCCAGGACTTCAAGGGGCGTCAGGACCACAAACTAAGGCTGGCGCACTATCGGTGCACCAGGAGGAATCTGTTTAAGGTACCGCCTCCTGCACATCTTCTTTCTACAGGGCCTCCGCCCTCAGACCTGGAGTCTCACTCCACAGGACCTACCCATTACCAGAGTTGCCAGCTCAGGTACTATCCTAGGATGACATCCTTTACTGAATTTGGGCAGTCACCTAACATAACTTGACATCTCAGTTTCCCAACACTAACCCATCCTGTGTATCAAGTGAGTCCTACCCCCTTCTCTGTTTTTCTCAGGATCAGTCACTACACACCCTACCTCCAAAACCATCCCCTCACAAGGGCCACCTACCACTATGGGCCACCCTTGGACAGCTCCTGCTCCCTACTAGATAACGTATGGGGACCTTGAAAACCACAGATTTATTGCACTGCCCACCGCACGAAACTTTCTTCAGGAACCCCAACCTCCTGGAGGTAAGGTCTATGGGGAGTCAACTACTTCTCAGTACCCACCTGCCCCACCCTTTCAGTGGTTTCTGGACTGCACCAATGGCAGGAAAAGAATTGGTGAAACGCATGACTCAAGATCGGATCCCTCTCTGGAAATCTGATCTGCTCATGGCATGCATAAGAATTTCCAGGGGGCCCAATCACCTCCCACAACCCAAGAAATAGGGCCCACCTATTTACACAGACCTATGGTGTGGGTACTTGCTGTACCATACCATAGGTGCACCAAGAGGAGTCTGCTTAAAGTACAGCCTCCTGCATTCCGTTTATTCTATAGGGCCTCCACCCTCAAACCTGGAGTCTCACTCCACAAGACCTACCCAGTCGGACATCCAGCTGGGCATTATCACATTCACCACTTCAGGTATAGACAAAAACTGTCCTAGGATGACATCCTTCACTGTACTCAGGCAGTCACCTACCATACCTTGACATCTCAATTTCCAATGTTAACCCATCCCAGGAATCAATGGAGTTCTACCCCCCTCTCTAATTTCATCAGGGTCAGTCACTACACACTCTACCTCCAAAACCATCCCCTCACAAGGGCCACCCACCACTATGGGCCAACCTTGAACAGCTCCCCGTACCCACCAGATAACCTTTGAGGCCCATGGGAACCACAACTGTAATTGCACTGCCCACCACATGAAAATTGCTGAAGAAACCCCCATTCTCATGGAGGAAATACTTGGGGGGAGTCAACTACTTCTGTGTACCCTCCTGCTCCACCCTTTTAGTGGTTTCTGGACTGCAACAATGGCATTAAAAAACTGTGAAAAGAATGACTCACAGTTGGATTCCATTCTGGAAATGTGACCTGCCCATGGCATGCACAAGAATTACCAGGGGCCCCCAATCAGCTCCCACAACCCAGGAAA
Organism: Pleurodeles waltl; assembly: GCF_031143425.1. Classification (NCBI taxonomy): domain Eukaryota; kingdom Metazoa; phylum Chordata; class Amphibia; order Caudata; family Salamandridae; genus Pleurodeles; species Pleurodeles waltl. The sequence continues at coordinate 715,263,486 of NC_090436.1, forward strand.
TAGTGTTCACCCCTTCACACAGACCTATAGTGAGGGTAATTGTTGAGGTTTCTAAACCTATATAGAATAAAACTCCTCATACAGGCCTAGTGTGAAGTACTGGGTTCGAAGGACATTATGGGGGTCATTCTGACCCTGGCGGTCACCGACCACGGGAGCACCGCCAACAGGCTGGCGGTGCTCCCGAGGGCATTCTGACCGCGGCGGTTCAGCCGTGGCCAGAAAGGGTAAACCGGCGGTCTCCCGCCGGTTTACCACTGCCCTTGTGAATCCTCCATGGCTGCGGAGCGCGCTCCGCAGCCATGGGGATTCTGACACCCCCTACCGCCATCCTGTTCCTGGCGGGTCTCCCGCAGGAACAGGATGGCGGTAGGGGGTGCCGCGGGGCCCCTGGGGGCCCCGCAAAGTATTTAAGTGTCTGCTAAGCAGACACTGAAATACGCGACGGGTGCAACTGCACCCGTCGCACCCCTGCAACTACGCCGGCTCAATTCTGAGCCTGCGTCCTCGTTGCAGGGGCATTTCCTCTGGGCCGGAGGGCGCTCTTTTGGAGAGCGCCCGCCGGCCCAGAGGAAATGTCTGAATGGCCGCTGCGGTCTTTTGACCGCCGTCCGCCAAGGTCAAAATGACCCCCTATGGCTTGAAACACTTTAATGGGAAAACTGTGTGAAAGCCCACTCCATCATCACATCACTTTAAAAAATGCAAATTGGTCATAAACGCAGTCAATACATTAACAAACCATCAATGTTTTTACATGACAAATGTGTGCAGGGGCTTTCCTTTACCACATCTGGGGTACACGTAACCAGACCTTTGAACTTGTCTCAGATCCTCGCACTATGAAATTTGCGCATTAATGAATAGGTAATGTGTGGCAGAACTGAACTTACCAAATGTTATCAATGCCTACTTGAACTGGATACTATTTTTCCAGCGTTGAACACAAATGTATGAAATTTAGTTTTTAGTTGTGCAGCATGTGAGGCCAGCACAAGGTATAGGTCCACAATTCCCCATTATTGTGAACCAAACACCCCATTTTAGTGCTGGACTCTCAGGGTTGTGAAGAACAGTAGTCCAAGGCCTACTCAGGGGAGGTGGTGTGGGCTGGTAATCCCCATTCATTGGCACACATTATTAACATTCAATGAATGATTGTCCAGTCAGTGATTGTTCTTTAGAAAAGGAAAAGTGCATTTGTTATATACACACTTCCTTTCAATCTATGCTCGACTTCTGATCTTCTGACTTTTCGTAGGATGCTCAAACGTGGCTTTTCCTTAACTGGTTGATTTTGGGACATATGGAGTTAGGTTAGATTGTTATTTAGCACCAGGATATCCATTTGAGGATGAACATTCACTTTAAAAAATGAAAAACATAAAAAAAAAATATATGCCAAGCCTATTGGCTTGATCGTTAAAATACAAGTAATCCACATGCTACAACCACCATCATTTCACTATAATCATATATAAAGGCAATCTTTAACATGCATAAGCATTGTTCAAAAATCACTGTAAACATAACGGGTTGCTAAAGCATTGCAAATAAACATAATGTGTGTCTCTTTTTAAAAAAAAATTTTTTATACATCTTCATACCGCATACAATGCAGCATTAGAACCAGCCGCTATAGAACGCTGCTCTCCCAGCTGAAGGGCAAAAGCTGTGGCCTTGGGACTCCTTAAATAAATGCTAAAAAACCTAGGGGGGTCATAAGTTTTAGGACCCTGAAACACAGGGTGAGTTTTTAAAACTTACAGGGGGTCTGGTGTGCCTTTTGCAGCCCCACACCATTGTTGGTGGATCCCCTGCCCGTTTTGGGGCTTCCACAAAGCACCAAAAACATATACAACTAAGCCCCAGAGGGCAGTATGGGGCACTCCCTCAAGGAGAGCAGAGAATATTCGTTAGGTGGCTCTGATCGCATTCCTGTGTTGCCGCATGGCCTTGCACCTTTTTTCTTTTGTTAAGGGTGCTTACTTCCACCAGGGCACTCGGACTTTTCTTTAGGTTGTGGGCAGGTCTGTGAGCCCACCCCTGCCTCCCTCTAACTTGACACTCTCTTCTGCTAGCAAGAGAGCTAGACCCTTTCTTCTTCCACTGCCTGCTCCATGCCTTTGTGTGGTTGTTGCCCTCAGACATGGGCGTGGGTGGTGTGGGCAAGTCACTGGTGTAGGTGTTCTGCTTTGCTGGATCTTATTGGGGTCCTGGTCCCCGTTCCTTGCTGTGGGGAAATGCAACCATGCTGCTCCCAGTTCTTCTATGTATTGGGGTCCTGTAGATAGAGTCCTGGGCCCCTATGCTCTGAGTTGGCAGGAAGTGCGAAACGATGCTCCCCCTTCTTTCTGTGGCAGCCCCTTGGGAGATGGAGGATCGTGGGGGCAATCGTTACATGCACACTACTCCTAACAAAGAAATGCTGCAGCAACCCCCGAGTCCTGCACCCGATCAACCCCTCTCCCCTGGTGGTATTTGCGGAAAATGCAAAGGAAGCCCCACATGCTCTGTGTTCTGGCTAGGGAGGTCAAAGGTCAAATATTTGGAGCCTCAAAACTCCGGCCCCCTTGGGTTGATTTGGCTACTCCTGTGCTCATTTTACTGCTGGTGGTAAATGTGTACCATTTTCAGCAGACCTTCCTCACATCCCAGTCAGCGCATTCTGCAAGGAGCTCGATTTACTGGCTCCCTACACTACCTTTCCTCCTTTCCTTGTCATTTATACTCCTCTATTCCTTCTTGGGGACAGATGTCCAGATCTTCCCCCGTTTGGCCCTCTGGTCCGATGGGCTAAGTTTTTAGCCAAATTTCCTACAGCACTGCTTCCTGATTTACTGGCTTTTGTTTGACATGATGCATGCCTGCCCTAGTTTGTTTAGTCCTTTTGGAATCTTCATTTTGCTTTCATATAGTATACACCTATCACCTTACTTATCTCTTACTGCGCTGTCATTGTCTGGGACTTTATTTTTTATTAATCCAAATGCACCCTTACTGTTTTTACTTTTAGCTGTGTTTTTGGTCATGGTGGCTGGCTGTGGACTACTCACCAACTCCTTCCCCACATAGGAGATACCTCTTTATCTGCAGCATATTGATAATATTGTTGTCTGATGACACGTTAGAGCACCTGCTCTTTTCCAACTACGTTGGATTACTAGTGGCTTCGCAAATGTGTCCTTGACTCCTGTTGTGTATCTCAAAGATGCTACTGTGTTAATTTTCCCTTTATTAGGCTTATGCGTTGTAAGTTAACTGAATTTGTTTATACTTATTTATGTATGTTTTTGTCTGTACAATTTAACTGGTTTGTTTTCCTGTAGTCGTAATTATTCACCCATTATCTCAATCATTTTGATGTAACCTTCATTGCCAAAAGCTATGGGAAGGTATATGAGACCAGATGTATCAAACATTTTTGCGATCGCAAAAATGTGTTTTGGTATGTAACAAGTCCAATTTGCAATTCGGTAATTGTTACTGAATCGCAAATTGGATTTGTGACTACATACCGATTCGGTATTAGGAAGGGGCGTGTCAAGGGCATCCCTTCCTAATACCGAATCGCAGAGGTATGTATGATTGTTTTGTGACCGTGAATGCAGTCGCAAAACTATCGCAGTTAACACCTACTTTGAGTAGGTGGTAACCCATTCGCAAAGGGGAAGGGGTCGCAAAGGGACCCCTTCCCCTTTGTGAATGCATGTAAAAACGTTTTTTAAGAGCAGGCAGTGGTCTCACGGACCACTGCCTACTCTAAAAAAAAACAAAAAAAAAACAATATGAAAAGAACATTTTTCATTTTTAAACGCATCCCATTTTCCTTTAAGGAAAACGGGCTGCATTTAAAAAAAAATAAAGATTGCTTTATTGAAAAACAGTCACAGACATGGTGGCTTGCCGAGACCAGCACCAGCACCCCACATCACCCCCCTGAGACTGGTGAGACAGTACCTGACTGTCCCTGACACCCAACCCACACTCTTCTGGGATGTCTTCACACTCCATAACCAGGACTTCTACCTGGGGGGAACCCCTCTCCCTGTCACACTCACCTAGAGTCAGTAGAGTGTCCCTCCCACCAGTAGGAATATGACTCCCCATGCCAGTTCCCCCATCCACCTCAGGGACCCTGTGTATCACTGGAGCTACCTCATACCCCTGAACCTCCTGGCGTGTGTTAACTCCCTCCTTCAAGTAGGGCACCACATCTCTGGGCATGTGCACCTCTTCAGCAGCACTGGATATAAAGTTTTTGCTGCCACCGTTCCAGCTGGACTCAGCCTTCCTGACTGCCAGCTCTTCCAGTTTTAGCTCATAAGCCAAAATCATAGTTTCTATCTCGAAGTCCCTTTTCCGCTCGTCGAACTCCCTTTACATCCTCAACTTTTCTGCATCCAACCGGTGAACCCTTTCTGCTTGTCTGTCCTACACATCTTTAGGAGTCAGACCCTTAGAGGACCTACTGCTACCACTCCTGGAGACCCTCCCCCAGGTGTAACAGGTACCTCTACTACACCAATGTGTAGACTCTGCTCTTTCCCATCCATATGTTCTGTGTGACCCCCAGCTTCCTTGGCTGTCACCCAGGCCCTCAATGCCTCTTGCAGCTCCCCCTTCCTGGTGGAGGTCTTAACGGGACAGGCAAGATCTTCACAGAACTGTTTCAATTGAGCTACTGAGTACCTCTTCATTTTCCCTAATTCAAACAGCTCCAGCTATTGCATCTCCAGATTGAGACATGATGGCAACAACGGCAGAAAACAAGTTCCCAATGAAGTAAAAAGAATCAGTCAAGGGATCAGCAAAATCATGGAAGTAGAACTAAAAGGAGTCCCAAAGAGAAAAATGAAAGATCACCAATCAAGTAGTATGTGGTCACGTAGTGGTCTGAGATCAAAACAGTAGTGTACACTTAATCACTGTATGTCAAGTACAAATACAAGTCCAAATCCCAACTGCTGATCACCAGTGTTAGAAATGGGGTCTTTGGTTGGTAGTCAGGTTACCCCCTGTTCAAACACGGACCCTCACTCTAGTCAGGGTAAAAGAGAATCACCCTCAGCTAACCCCTGCTTGCCTCCTTGGTAGCTTGACAGAGTAGTAGGCTTAACTTCAGAGTGCTAGGTTTAAATATTTGTACCAACACACACAGTAACTTAATGAAAACACTACAAAATGACACAACACCAGTTTAGAAAAATAGGAAATATTTATCTAAACAAAACAACACCAGAGACTCCAGGTGCTGTCAGAGAGAAGTCTTTGCTGTCCCTGAGACTTCAAACAACAGGAGGCAAGCTCTAAATCAAGCCCTTGGAGATTTCTTCACAAGATGGAAGGCACACAAAGTCTAATCTTTGCTCCCTTACTCTGGCAGAAGCAGCAACTTCAGGATAGCTCCACAAAGCACAGTCACAGGCAGGGCAGCACTTCTCTTTAGCTCTTCTCCAGGCAGAGGTTCCTCTTGATGTCTATAAGTGATCTAAAGTCTGTGGTTTTGGGTGCCCTTCTTATACCCAATTTCTCCTTTGAAGTAGGCCTACTTCAAAGTAAAGTCTCTTTTGAATGCAAAATCCTGCCTTTGCCAGGCCCCAGACACTCACCAGGGGGTTGGAGACTGCATTGTGTGAGGACAGGCACAGCCCTTTCAGGTGTAAGTGACCACTCCTCTCCTCCCTCCTAGCACAGATGGCTCATCAGGAAATGCAGACTACACCTCAGCTCCTTTTGTGTCACTGTCTAGTGTGAGGTGCAACCAGCCCAACTGTCAAACTGACCCAGACAGGGAATCCACAAACAGGCAGAGTCACAGAAATGGTATAAGCAAGAAAATGCTCACTTTCTAAAAGTGGCATTTTCAAACGCACAATCTTAAAATCAACTTTACTAAAATATGTATTTTTAAATTGTGAGCTCAGAGACCCCAAACTCCACATGCCCATCCGCTTCCAAAGGGAATCTACCTTTAATCAGATTTAAAGGTAGCCCCCATGTTAACCTATGAGAGGGACAGGCCTTGCAACAGTGAAAAACGAATTTAGCAATATTTCACTGTCAGGACATATAAAACACATTACTATATGTCCTACGTTAACCATACATTGCACCCTGCCCTTGTGGCTACCTAGGGCCTACCTTAGGGGTGCCTTACATGTAAGAAAAGGGAAGGTTTAGGCCTGGCAAGTGTGTACACTTGCCAACTCAAATTTACAGTTAAAACAGCACACACAGACACTACAGTGGCAGGTCTGAGACATGATTACAGAGCTACTTATGTGGGTGGCACAACCAGTGCTGCAGGCCAACTAGTAGCATTTGATTTACAGGCCCTGGCACCTCTAGTGCACCTTACTAGGGACTTACTAGTAAATATGCCAATCATGAATAAACCAATCAACATTACAATTTACACAGAGGACATATGCACTTTAGCACTGGTTAGCAGTGGTAAAGTGCTCAGAGTTCAAAAGCCAACAGCAACAGGTCAGAAAAAATAGGAGGCATGGGGACAAAAAGATTGGGGATGACCCGGCATGAGCAAAAAAGTCCAACAGTCTCTAATGCAGTTTGAGATAAGGATGTCTGATTGGAGCACCCAGTGTAAAAATGCCCCCAAAATCTCCACCCCTACAGATAGCCTAAGCTCCATTTGTGAGTTTTCTGCTACTCTTGAATTTCAGGATTGCTTGCATACGCTATTGTTGATTTCACAATTTGCTCCCTGTACACTTGTGCCCACCACCAGGAAGCCCACCTGTGAACTTTTCAGTGTTCAAATAAGCTTCCGGGCCTTCCGCTATAATCATAAACTGACTTTAGTCTCTTGGACACAATTCTGAAATTCAATTCATTCTAGATCAATTCAGTTTTGGAATCCAGTCCTATTTCTGCTAAAAACACCAATACCTAGAATTTCCTGCTCCCTGCTTCATCTCCACCTTGACAGGGTAAGGATGGGTGGAGGGATTCAAAACTCCAGTGGTTGGCTAGTTCCAGTCTGCTCACACTTGAGGTATGTTATCATAGTGAGCTCTTTTAAGCCCATTTTCCTTCAGTTCAGAGATGGCATTGTAACTGTGTTCCCGTTTGACCGACTCCTTGTTTTGTGAGTTCCTGAGCTAAACCATCCTTGTTTCCATAGGATTCCTGTCCATAGCTTTTCCTTGTACCTGAGCTGCTTGCAGTACTACCTTGCTTCTTTATTGCTGAGCCAGCAAAATCTTAGTGCATCCTTGAACATTTTTCTTCTCTTTAATTACCTTTTTCCCAGTCTTTGCCTTTCTTTTTACCTTTGTTGCAATTTTTAGTTTTTAACCTTCTTTGCCCTACTGCTTTAGCTTAGAGTTTCCCAGTGTGATTGTTTAACTGTCTAGTGTTTCTTTAGTTTTCCTTTCTTTTCTGTTACTCACTCCTCCTCTTCAGCTCTGTGTCTATTGTAGCTATGTATTTTAGTTCTCTACCCTTGCTGTTACTGCTTTGCATGTTCCTGTGTGATTGCCTGCACAGCTGACAATCTAAGTGGTGTTCCTTGTTCCCCACAAGTATTGTCCTTATCTTACTTTTCTAACATGTCAATATTTATCAGCGCCACACGCTCTGCCTTTCCATCTATTCCCCTTTTGTAGTTATTTGCCACCAGTATCTTTAACAGCAGTTTTGGGTGATGAACATAATGAGCTGCAGTCTCACTGTTTGGAGCACCTGAGTGCTTTACCCCATATTCCCTTTATTGTTAATGTTGTTATATGCATGTTGTGTACATTCTGGGTGTTCGCTTTTCTGACTGCTGAATAGCCTCTTGATTTCTGGTTCTTTCTGAGCATTGACTTCTTACTACCTTGTCCCATTGGATCCCTTTCCTCCACTGAGTACCGGTGTGATCCTGGGCAGCTCTGTACCCCATTTGCTGTTTACTTTGTCTGCCCTGTGCTTGCCAGAGTCCCTGACAGTTGATGATGAAAAGGCACAATCCATCTTTGGCTGCAGAGTAGAAATGAAAAAGATATCAGTCTTCTCCTGTTTGACTCTTTCGCTGCCAGGCCTTTTCGTCTCCTGTGCGGAGTCTTTTTTGGCTTCTTGGGGCAGTTCACGCTTAGGCCCTGATAACTTATTGTCCATAGAAGCTATCCATGCCAAATTTGCGTCCTTTTTTCCAACATCCTAATGTTTTTAAAGATACCCAGAGTTTGTGGGTTCCCCCGGCGGAGACCAAGAAATTAGCCAAAATACAGCAAAAATGTCATTAAAAAAAAATGGGTAAAAAGGGCTGCAGACGAGACCATGTGTTTCATCAAAGGATTTGCAGTGCTAAATTCACCAGCTATCAGGAACAGGAAGACTTGAATCAGAAAACCACATTTTGCAACACAATTTTGGCATTTTACTGGGACATACCCCATTTTTACTATGTTCTGTGCTTTCAGTCTCCTTCCAGTTAGTGACAGAAATTGGGGTGAAACCAATGCTTGATCCCGGGCAGCTAAACATTTCTGAAAAGTAGGTAAAATTGTGAATTCAGCAAGGGATAATTTGTTTAGATCCTTCAAGGTTTTCCTACAGAAAGTAACAGCTAAAATAAAAAAGAATATTGAAATTGAGGTGAAAAAAGAGCCATTTCTGTCCAATGTTTCTTCTATATCTTTTCCCAGCTATGGCAGATTTTTTAAAGCAATATACCATTACGTCTGCTGGACTCTTCTGGTTGTGGGGATATATAGGACTTGTAGGTCCGTCAAGAAACCTAGGTACCCAGAGCCAATAAATTAGCTGCACCTTGCAATGGGTTTTCATTGTATACTGGGTATACAGCAATTCTTTTGGTGAAATATAAAATAGGTATCAAGGAAACCTTTGTATTTCCAAAATGGGCACAAGATAAGGTGTTGCAAAGCAGTGGTTATTTGCACATCTCTGAATTGGGGAGTCCCCATACTAGCATGTGAATTACAGGGCATTTCTCAAATAGACTTCTTTTTACACACTGTCTTACATTTGGAAGGACAAAAATGTAGAGAAAGACAAGGGTAATAACACTTGTCCTTCTATTCTGTGTTCCACCAAGTCTCCCAATAAAAATGGTACCACACTTGTGTGGGTAGGCCTAGTGACCACGACAGGAAAAGCAACATGGTCACATCATATTTTTACATTGAAATCGGATGTGTTTTTTGGGAAAGTTCCTAGCCGTGGATTTTGGCTTCTAGCTCACCCGGCACCTAGGGAAACCTAGCAAACCTGTGCATTTTTGAAAACTAGAAACTTAGGGCAATCCAGTATGGGGTTACTTGTGGGGCTTTCACCAGGTTCTGTTACCCAGAATCCTTTGCAAACCTCAACATTTGGCAAAAGAAAACACTTTTTCCTCACATTTCGGTGCTCAAAGTTCTGGAATCTGAGAGGAGCCACAAATTTCCTTCCACCCAGCATTCCCCCAAGTCTCCCAATAAAAATGGTACCTCACTTGTGTAGGTAGGCCTAGTGCCCGTCACAGAAAATGCCCCAAAACTCAACATGGACCCATAAAATTTTTACATTGAAAACTGACACATTTTTTGCAAAGTGTCTAGCTGTGGATTTTGGTCTCTTGCTCAGCCGCACCTAGGAAAACTTACCAAACCTGTGCATTTTTTAAAAACTAAATACCTAGGGGAACCCCGGATGGGGTAACTTGTGGCGATCTCACCAGGTTCTGTTTACCAGAATCCTTTGCAAACCTCAAAATTTGGATCAAAATACACTTTTTCCTCACATTTTGGTGATAGAGAGTTCTGGAATCTGAGAGGAACCACAAATTTCCTTCCACGCAGCATTCCTGCAAGTCTCCCGATAAGAATGGTACCTCACTTGTGTGAGTAGGCCTATTGCCCGCGGAACTGCCCCAAATACAACATTGACACACCACATTTTCCCAAGTAAAACTGACCTGTTTTTTGCAAAGTGCCTAGCTGTGGATTTTGCCTCTAGCTTATCTGGCACCTAGGAAAACATAGCAAACCTGGACATTTCTGAAAACTAGACGCCAAGGAGAAGGTAACTTGTGGCGCTCTCATCAGGTTCTGTTACCCAGAATCATTAGCAAACCTGAAAAATTGGGCAATAAACCCTTTTTCCTCACATTTCAGTGCTGCAAAGTTCTGAAATCTGAGGGTAGCAATAATCTTTCTTCTTCCCAACATATCCCGATAAAAATGGTACCTCATTTGTGTGGGTAGGCCTAGTGCCCGCGACAGGAAATGCCCCAAAACACTACATGGACACATCAAAATTATCAATTACAAAACTAACTGTTTTTGCACCTGCATTTGTGGTCCTGGGCTCAGCAGCCATCTAGGGAAACCTACCAAACCCAGACATTTCTGAAAACTAGACACCTGGGGGAGTCCAGGGAGGTGCAATTTGTGTGGAGTCCCCAGTGCTTTCTTACCCAGAATCCTCAGCAAACCTCAAATTTAGCTAAAAAAAAATCACATTTTCCCCACATTTCTGTGTGGGATCACTGCACCGGCACAAATTCCCTAACACCCAACATTCCCCTTGGTCTCCCGATAAAAATGAAATGATACCTCCCTTGTGTAGTTGGGCCGAATGCCTGTCACAGGGAAGAGCTAAAAACATGTCGAAATTGAGGGGGAACCAAAGTGGGTCCAAAAGGCCAGTTTAAAAAAAAAACATTTTTAGGCCAAGAAGTGGGGCAGAATTTTCATCGGTATAGATGTGACACTGCTGGGTGGTAGGAATTTTGTGGACTCCTACAGATTCTGGAAGGTTCCATCACAAAAATGTGGAACAATGTGTGATTTCAAGCAAAGTTGTAAGTTTGCAGGGCATTGTGGGTAAGAAAATGGTGCGGGATGCATGTGAAGCACACCACCCTGGACTCACACAGATGTTTAGTTTTCAGATGTGTCTAGGTCTCATAGATTTTACCACATGGCAGCGTCACGAAGTCCAAAATGTGCAGCCTTCACCATTCCAAGTGGGACAATTCTGAGAGTTAGCCAACCTCTCATGGCCCAAATGTAAAACCAAAACCCAAAATAATCAAATGCCCTCTTGCTTGCCTTTGGGATAAGATCTTTTGTTGTGCAGGGGAGAGCTGAAAGACTGTTACCCCCTTTAGTTGGGCTGGGGGCCTAACCATGCCAATACTTGTTGGTAGCCACCACCCCACTATTTTTTAGTTTTGTAAAATTCCCTGGGATCTAGTAGGCTTTCTGTCACTACCCCCCGTGGGGAGTGGTTGAGGGGTAACTGCTCCATCTGCCCACCGGTGGGCAGAACTTTGTCCCCATTTATATGGGGTGGCATTATGGCCATATCCCCACCCGCTTTAAAACAAACAAAAAAAGTCTTCCCTGGTGCCTAGTGGGCTTTAGGCCCCACTTGGGGTGAGATGGGCCTTACAAAAATAGGCCGATCTAATGGCCAACAGTAAAGTGCCCCCATGGGGAGCGACCCTTGCCTAAGGGGCTGCCCCCCCAAACAATACACACACACACACCAATCCCTGGTGTCTAGTGGTTTTTGTCCCCCTTGGGGGCTGACTGGCCTAATAAAAATTGGTCGATCTACCCCCAAGAAATGCCCCCCCCCTCCCCCCATGGGAGCGACTCTTGCCTAAGGGGTCGCTCCCCATCTATAAAACATAAATAAAAAGTCCCTGGTGCCTAGTGGTTTCTATTTGGGGGTAGATTGGCCTAATTAAAATAGGCCAATCTGACCCCAAGGGGGGCAGAAATGACCTAAAATAAATTTGCCCCACAGGGGAGTGACCCTACTGTAAAAAAAAAAAATATATATATATATCCCTGGTGTCTAGTGGGCAGACCTGCTATCACGATCGCTGCAGGAATGCTCAGAGGGACATGTGAAGGAAAGGAGAAACCTTTCCTTTTCATGCCGCCCTGACGTCTCCTGCCCTCGTACCGATGAGAAACTAATCTGTTTCTCCTTGGTCGCGCTGTAAGCATGGCCAAGGACCTAACCAGCTCGCCCCTGGGGTTAAGCTTCATTTTGTATTTTTGGATCAGAGGTACTCTACAGTGCTCACCAGTGTGAGTGCATTAGCATAGTTTTTCAGAGTGGGTTTCACTTATTCTTATGTATTGGCAAGTGAAATATAAATGTGAAATGCATACAAAATGTTAGTACAAAATTAACTTCAAATGCTGTAGAGTTGTGGAATTAGCAAAGAGGAACTGGTTTTAGTGCCCTTTGTTTGGGTCAATGAATGCTTTTGGTACAAATGAAAAAGGAACTTCCCTTCAGTAAATATAATAATGTAGGTAAGTAACATTCACTGGCAGCTTATTTCATTTTGCTTTTTCCTTTCTGTGGTGTCAAGGTAAGCTGGTACCACTTAATAACATGTAGTTGGACTTCCTTACTATAATCAGTCTCCTTGAAGAGGAAAGTCTTGGTAGGTTGAGGACTCTTAGTGATGCTTTTAGAGATGGATAGAAGGGGGAATTAACAGCCATGCATCCAAAGGGAATGCACATGATTTACTTCTAGAAGGGTGTATTAAATGCTCCCACTCCAAAATCCTCCTTGAGACTGTCTGACTCACTTGCAATACTGACTCAAGACAGACAATATGGGACTGTTATGAAAACATTTTCTAGGGCTTCTTTTACCTCACAGTCCATCACGGGTCCACCTACTCTTTATGTTTTACATTTCTTTACCTTGTAGCTAACCCTGTCTTCTAATCAGTATTTCAGGTCAATCAGGCTCCTGTCAAATCCATTGCTAATCATCTTTCTACACAATACTAAGGTTGAGTTTGCTACGGTCAGGGGTGCCTCTGGCCTGGGGGGCTCGTTTGTTTTCAATGTAAAATCTTGGTTGTCGTGTACCTCTCCTACTGCCAACCAGAGCAAAAGCGCAGTGAGGAAAATAGTGCTGTCAGTGATGCATTGTAGAAAATGCACATGCAGAGACACAGCTATTTTAGTGGCCTAACTAGACAATAAAATGTGAGGGTACAAAATTAGAATCCATCTGGGTGCTAAAAGGGACCTCAGTTGATATACATTAGTTGCTTCCCTCTTTGCTGCAGGGCCTGTGCTAATATCCTGCCTCATAACATTACGTTTCCAGGAGTCTTTTGAAATGAAGATGTTTTGGTACTGCTCTCAGGCAGTAGTTCCAGACTTTTCTCAGTATAGGCCAAGAACTCCCAGGTATTTACTTCTGTTTTTTCTCTTAACTTGAAGATAGGACATAGGCTGCCTCCTTTTACCTCCTCCTGTAATCCACTCAACTGTGGGGTTCCCCAAGGCTCTGCTCTGAGTCCCACCCTCTTCTATGTCCATTTGAAGCCTCTAATGAGCCTTGTTGACTCTTGGGGCTTGTGTGTGATTTCTTACGCTGATCGTACTCAGCTACTTCTGTAGTTTCAGGAAAATGATGTGGAAGCTTTTAACTCTTTTAAGTTATGTTTGAAATCAGTTGGCAATAGCAACTGTCTTGAACTGATCTCGGATAAAATGGAGGTTCTTTTCTTTGGCATTAGTCATTATCCAGATTCATACAATTGGTGGCCTTCTGAGCCAGGTGACCCTCTTTCACCGTCTTTGACTATGAGAAATCTAGGCATCAAATTTGACTCAGATCTCTCCTTTGAACCACAAGTTAAAGCATTGAAAGCTAACTGTCTTTTAATACATAAATCTCTAAGGAGGAGGTTTCATTTGGTGCCAGAGGTCACCAGTGTAGGAGGCTGGCCTGGCTTATAGTGGGTACCTGATGGTACTTACACCTTGTGCCAGGTCCAGTTATCCCTTATTAGTAGATGAGTAGTGTTCTAGCAGCTTAGGCTGATAGAGGTAGCTATAGCAGAGCAGCTTAGGCTGAACTAGGAGACAATGAAAGCCCCTACTATACCACTTATATCATATAACACTATATCATAAGAATCCCAATACTCAGAGTTACTAAAAATAAAGGTACTTTATTTTAGTGACAATGTGCCAAAAATATCTCAGAGGATATACTCTCTTAGGAGGTAAGTAAAATACACAAAATATACACACAAACCAAGATCAGGTAAGTAAACAGTTAGAAAAGTAGTGCAAACACTGTAGAATACAATAGGATGCAATAGGCCATAGGGCAACACAAACCATATACTAAGAAAGTGGATTGTGAACCACTTAGGGACCCCAGGCCTAGTTTAGTGTGTAGAGGGTCACTGGGAGTGTAAGAAAACACTAAGGGTGTCCAAGATACCCCACCCCAAGACCCTGAAAAGTAGGAGTAAAGTGATACTACTTTCCCAGAAACACACTAAAGTCGTGATAGGAGATTCTGCAAAGACCACAACATACTGCAAAGCACTGAGGACAGATTCCTGGGCCTGAGGAACTGTAGAGGAAGGGGACCAAGTCCAAGAGTCACAAAAGTATCCAGGGGGGGCCGGAGCCCACTAAACCCTCGATGAAGGTCCCACGGAGTGCTGGAGGATGCAGAGTTATTTCTTTGGAGAAAGACTGCAAACAAGCCTTGCTAGCTGCAAAGGTCGCGGTTGAAGAAAATGGGTGCTGCCCGGTCCCAGGAAGGACCAGGAGATCCCCACTTGGAAGAGGAGACAGAGTGGGCCCTCAGCAACACAGAGAGCCCACGCAGAAGGAGGCAGCACCAGCAGAAGTACTTGAACATGGGTTCAAGAAAACTGAGCACTATAAAGGAGGGTCCCACGAAGCCGGTGGTCAACTCAGCGAGTTGAGCAATGCACAGCCGGAGTGCTGGGGACCTGGGCTAGGCTGTGCACGAAGGATTCCTTGCAAAAGTGCACAGAAGCCCTAGCAGCTGCAGTTCACGCAGTACACAGGATTACTGTCTGGCGGGGGAGGCAAGGACTTACCTCCTCCAAATTTGGACAGATGGACCACAGGACTGTCGGGGTCACTTGGATCCACCACCTGTGTTCCAGGGACCACGCTTGTCACGATGAGAGGGACCCAGGGGACCGGTGAAGCTGAAGTTTGGTGCCTGTGTTAGCAGGGGGAAGTCTCTGTTAACCCACGGGAGATTTCTTCTTGGCTTGCAGTGAAGGCAGGCAGCCCCCAGAGCATGCACCACCAGGAAACAGTTGAGAAAGCCGGCAGGATTAGGCGCTACAATATCGCTGGTAGTCTTCTTGCTACTTTGATGCAGTTTTGCAGGCGTCCTGGAACAGTCAGCGGTCGATCCTTGGCAGAAGTCAAAGAGGTAGATGCAGAGGAACTCTGGTGAATTCTTGTATGTTGTTATCTGAGGAAAAGCCCTAAATAGCCCTCAGAGGAGGATTGGCCACCTAGTCAGGTAAGCACCTATCAGGAGGGGTCTCTGACATCACCTGCTGGCACTGGCCACTCAGAGGCCTCCACTGTGCCTTCACACCTCTGGATTCAAGATGGCAGAGGTGTGGGACACACTGGAGGAGCTCTGGGCACCACCCCTGAGGTGCTGATGGACAGGGGAGTGGTCACTCCCCTTTCCTTTGTCCAGTTTTGCACCAGAGCAGGGGCTGGTGGGGTTCCCTGAACCGGTGTAGACTGGCTTATGCAAGGAGGGCACCATCTGTGCCCTTCAAAGGATTTCCAGAGGCTTGGGGAGGCTACACCTCCCCAGCCCTTAACACCTATTTCCAAAGGGAGAGGGTGTAACACCCTCTCTCAGAGGAAATTCTTTGTTCTGCCTTCCTGGAACTGGGCTGCCCAGACCCCAGGAGGGTAGAAGCCTGTCTGTGGTTTGGCAGCAGCGGTAGCTGCAGAGAAAACCATAGAGAGCTGGTTTGGCAGTACCCAGGGTCCATAGTGGAACCCCGGGGGTGCATGGGATTGGCACCCCAATACCAGATTTGGCATGGGGGGACAATTCCATGATCTTAGACATGCTACATGGCCATATTCGGAGTTACCATTGTGAAGCTACACGTTTGTAGTGGTGTCCCTGCACTCAAAAGGTCCGGGGAAATTGCCCTGAACTTTGTGGAGGCACCTTGGCTAGTGCCAGGGTGCCCTCACACTTAGTAACTTTGCACCTAACCTTCTCTAAGTGAGGGTTAGACATATAGGTGACTTATAAGTTACTTAAGTGCAGTGTAAAATGGCTGTGAAATAACGTGTGCGTTATTTCACTCAGGCTGCAGTGGCAGTCTTGTGTAAGATTTGTCTGAGCTCCCTATGGGTGGCAAAAGAAATGCTGCAGCCCATAGGGATCTCCTGGAACCCCAATATCCTGGTTACCTAGGTACCATATACTAGGGAGTTGTAAGGGTGTTCCAGTGTGTCAATTAGAATTGGTAAAATGGTCACTAGCCTATAGTGACAATTTTAAAGGCAGAGAGAGCATACTCACTGAGGTTTTGGTTAGCATTTAGGAACGTTTGTCAAGCAAAATTGCTATATTGTGGTGAACGATTTATATAATTGCCTCAGAGTATCTAACATTATTTGGGTTTGCTCTGAGTAGTTTGTATGTGCTAAGGCCAACGATACTACTGACCTAGGATCTCATTTGTTTTCAATGTAAAATCTCTGTTGTTATATACCTCTTCTACTGTCAATAAAAACAAAAGCGTAGTGAGGAGAGGAGTGTTGCCTGTGATGTATTGTAGAACACCACATACTGACTTACAGCTATTTTAGTGGCCTAACTACAATGTAAAATGTGAAGGTACAAAATGAGTATACATCTGGGTGCAAAAATAAACATCGCGGCATACCTTAATTGTATCCCTCTTTGTTGTAGGGCTTGTGCTAAAATCCAGCAAAATAACGCTATGTTTCCAAGTCATTTGAAATACAGATGTTTTGTTGAGTTGTCTGATTGAGCTGACATGTATCATCGCATAGCCCTATCAAAGTTGTTTTGTACTCAAGTGGTCCCAAATTTTGTTATATTGTTGGATATATACCGTAGATGTTTGTGTGCAAATATTACATCTAGCATATGGCTGACTACGCCCAAGTCCAGTCACTGCTAGACTAAAGATTGGGGTACATTTTTGCAAACTAGATAACTCGAATATCCAGGGTGTGGTGACATGATTGGCTCCCACCAGGCTTTCTTACCCAGAAGCCGTTGCAAACCTTAAACTTTGCATAATATTGCACATTTTCCTTGTATGTCTGTGATGTAAACTTCTGGGTTCAAAAGGAATTCACAAAATCCCTTCCATCCAGCATTTTCTCCACTTATCCCAGTAAAAATGCTGCCCCTCTTTTGTGGCTGGTCCTAGTGCCCGCAGCAGTAAATGCTCAAATTAAGGACAATGAGGGGGTCATTCTGACCCCGGCGGTCTAAGACCGCCGGGGCCAGGGTCGGTGGGAGCACCGCCGACAGGCCGGCGGTGCCCCGCAGGGCATTCTGACCGCGGCGGTTCGGCCGCGGTCAGAAGAGGCAAACCGGCGGTCTCCCGCCGGTTTACCGCTGCCCTTAGAATCCCCCATGGCGGCGCAGCTTGCTGCGCCGCCATGGGGGATTCTGACACCCCCTACCGCCATCCTGTTCCTGGCGGTTCGCCCGCCAGGAACAGGATGGCGGTAGGGGGTGCCGCGGGGCCCCTGGGGGCCCCGAAAAGTATTTCAGTGTCTGCTAAGCAGACACTGAAATACGCGACAGGTGCAACTGCACCCGTCGCACCCCTGCAACTACGCCGGCTCAATTCTGAGCCGGCGTCCTCGTTGCAGGGGCATTTCCTCTGGGCCGGCGGGCGCTCTTTTGGAGAGCGCCCGCCGGCCCAGAGGAAATGTCTGAATGGCCGCCGCGGTCTTTTGACCGCGGTGCGGTCATTCAGCGGCGGTACCCTGGCGGACGGCCTCCGCCGTCCGCCAGGGTCAGAATGAGGCCCTGAGTGTCTGTTTGTGAGGACTCGATTCCTGTCACCGGCAGTAGGCCCAGACACACAAGTGGGGCAGCAATTTTATTGGGACACACGGAGAAACGCTGGGAGGTAAATGCCTTTACAAAGGCAAACAACTTTTGCAAATAGTTATGAGATCTAGCATTGTGATTTTATCTCAGTGTCTGGATTTAACCCCTTGAATCCAGTTTTTGGCAAAATACCTTTGTTTGTATTACAGTTGACAAAAAGAATGGCTTAACCCATACGTGCATCTCTGCTTAGGGTAATATGCTATTTATTTATTACCAATGTTGCGTGGGGGGAAGGGACATGATTGAAGAGAAAGTAATAATTGTGATAGATATCATGGTACACTCTGTACATCTGCTGATGTTGTTTAAGCCGTGAACATTTTCATTTTATTTGTTTTTAAAAAATTAACAAAAAAAAGATGCGAGTACATGTTTATGCAAATAAGCTTTCTGAGTTTTAGAAGGGTTGTTGCCTTTTGTAAAGTAATTGTTACATGGAATCTGTGAGGGAGTGAATGGCGTTTGCTCATGTAAACTTTGTTGTACAATGGTAACAAACTGGAATGTGTGAGAATGCTTTCATTCATAGATTTGCTCTAATAGTGCTATATCGGTCCACATTTATTTTCTCTCCCATGGCATGAACCTATACATATGCAATCCTTTATACCGACAGGTATCATGCAGTGACACCAAGTTATAATTTCTGTACAACAGACACATCACCATGAAATTCAAATGTACCAAAGGGTTTTATTTGTTATGCTAAATCGCTTTCTTTCGTGGACAGAGCAACATACATTTTAATTTGTTTGATTGTTTTTTTCTTTTATTTGAGTGGATTTTTCATTACACTAAAACCTTGGGCGGCTCAGTACCAGCCACAGGAGGGCTGGAGGCCCTCATTTAGTAAGTCAATTAAGCTGATCCAAATGTATTAATACATAATAGGTTTCAGCATTCGTGAAGCGACATATATCCTCTTATCTCCTATGAAAAGCTGGGTTAGACAATTCAAACCCGCAATCAAAAAGTAGAGCAACCATCCAGTTGCTTTATAAATAGCAACTCCTGGCAATACAGAGGGCATGTGTTTTCTTCTTTTTTTACCTGAGCAGCCTCTTAAATTTCCTTACAATTGTTCTTGAAATTCAGAGGAGAAGGTCATTCTCGAACTGCACGTTCCCTATGGGGGATGCCATTGAAAAGAAAGACAATTTTCCGTTCTCTTTCCTGATAGCAACAGAAAAATATTTCTGCAGACATCAGTTTATTTAAGTATTTCACTATAAAGGCTATAATCAAAATGTGTAGCCCTGAATGCACATGATGGTAAGGTTGAGGAGCACGGTAACGATGTGGAATCTGTCTGCTTTCGCTGCGTTATTCAACCCAGTTACTCCTGTGAAAGATGCACCGAGGGATTTGGGATTTTTAAGCATACATTTATCTTGAGAGTGGGTAAAAGACTGGCTTCCCTATATTATGTTATGTTACCTTATATCCATTATTATTATTAGGGCTCCCGTTATCCGTATTTATTTTTTGGCCATCTTATTAGTATTTATCCATATTTATTTAGTGTCAAGTGGAGTCAAAAATGGCACCTTTCCACATTTATTTAACTGATAAACATGCACTCATACTTTGATGCCTGCCACATTTTAGCAAGTTCAGCAGCCAAATATAACAAAACAGCACACCCGCAGCTAAATATTAGCTGTTTACTAAAAATATATTTTAACATATGCCTGTGTTTAAAGATATCTTAATCTGTTTTTAACTCCTCATGCAGTCTATCTCCTCATATGTCATCTTGGAATGCACAACAGACAGCGTGGAAAATCACTCATTAGAAGCAACATTTTCAGTATTTATTTGCTTTTAAAAATAATACAGGCATGAAATGCATTGTTTTCTGTCTGACTTTATTGGTAAAAATCAGTAAAAATGGAAAACTGGGAGCCTTAATAATTATTTTGCACATTATGCCACTTCAGTTTGGACTCGGCCATATGCAAATCAGTCTTGACCCTTCTTCAATAGGAACAGTCCTGACTGAACAGCGAGGCCACGGTCTCCCTGTATTAGGACAAAAGAAAACAGGCAACCTAAAATAGGTTTCACCCTTATTACAGCTCATCAGTCAGGTATAGCTTGGTTCCAGTGGCACAGTGTGCATGGGTCCCACGTCTGGGCATACCCAACCCACCTATGGTGTACCACTGAAACATTCAAAAACATCGGTGGGTGGAATGCTTCAATTAATCTCAGAACTGGTAATTACTCTGGCAGCATCCCAGTCAGTTATTATTTTGCACACCATGCCACCTCAGTTTGGACCCAGCCATATCCTCAGTCTTGACTCTGCTCCATAGGAACAGTCTAGACCGAACTGCCAGGCTAGGTCCTCCCTGACCTGGAACACAAGCAACCTAAGTCTGATTTTGCCCCTGTTAGTACCAATGGAGTCAAGCTATAGCAGGCTGCTGAGTCGTAATAAGGGTAAAACTGGTCTTGGATTGCTTCTTCAGGTAGGACCTGGCCTGGCATTTGGGGCTGGACTGTTACTGTTGAAGTAGGGTTGAGACAGATTTCCGGATGAGTCAGACTAGTTACTTAGTAGACTAATTCATGTCAGTGGACCACAGTTTTGAGTGCCAAAAAGGGACAATTCAACACTTTATGATGTGGACGTCAATAAAATAAGTACTACTAAAGGCAGTTTTGCGATTCTATGAATCTATGACAGAGTAAAATGCATGTTCAGCTGGTATGTGGAATAGTACATCTAACTGCATGAAAGTGGCAGGTGTTCATGGTGAGACTGTCCCTCTAAATGGGAACCAGCTAGTCAGGGGTAAACATGGAATTTTGTAAATAGATGAGTTTGATATCAAAGGAACTGCATTAGTAGGATCCCAAATGGTAAAGGGTGTGAGATCCAAGGTAAATTGAAATATGGTGACATAAAACCTACAGGCTCATGCTGCAAACAGCACAGTTGTCCCCCAGGTTGCAATCGTCTGAGAGTTAATCAATTCTTAACAACAGAGCTATAGCCCCTGCTTCTCAAAGCATACAGGCTCGTGTTTCACACAGCAAAGCTTTCTCTCAAATAATACAGACCAAAAATTAAATTGTCTTTAGACAGCATAGCCTTTCCTCATATTACACAGAATGTACCGGTTGTGACCTCAGATATTAGAGCTAACTCTTAGCCTCCACACATGTTAAAGGTTCTGGCCTCAGATACCAGAAGTAGCTCCCACTTACGTAGCACTTACTGGACCAGGCCTCTGACCACAGATTTACCCATCTTGGAAAGAAGAGCCAGAACCTCAGGTGTCATTTAAGTTTTTTCAGAAGAACAGATCTCACCAACAGAGCTATCTTGTGTTACACAGATTTGACAATCTGAGCCCTAGACAGCAGTACCTTCTCTCGGGTTACACTGCTCCTAGTACATTTAATTAAACATAATATAAATGACTCAGGCAAGCTATTCCGAAGAACACAGATTATCAGCTAAGAGCTGAAACCTCTTCACATGAAGCTCAGCATATATGTTGCCTGTCCCTTTTCCAACCGGTGGTGTTCATTCTCTAATGGATGTAGCTTCAAGTAGTTTCAGTACTAGAATTTCACGTTTTTTATTACTTGTATAAGTTTCAGATTTGCAGGAAATCGTGTTTTTGCACAGTCCATAAATATGCTTTCCCGACCCTATTTCTCCGTGCTTTGCTTCCAGATTCTCTTATTCTCTTTATCGTTTACTGTATTACTAATCCCAGCTCTTTTCTACAAAGCAAGGCTTCAGTGTGACCAGAATCCCCTGTCTCCATGAATACCCCTGTCAATGGCCCCTTGCTATGTCTGCCGCATTCAGCCAGGCTTGTTGTTTAATCACCTAGCATTGCTAGGATTGACAAACCCACAATAAATACAAAACTACAGGATTCATGGTGCAAAAGTGCCTTTGATAGAAAATGTGAAAAATAATGATACACGTTTAGACAGCTTTTTATCCACCCCTATTCTCTTAAGCATTTCTGTTTATTTTCCCCTGTCCCGTCTTTGGTAAAGTTAGTGGTTGAGATAGGAAACCCCCTTTCATGGTGTATAAGGTAAAGGAGTAGGACAGAACATTGAGGGTTAGCTTTTTTCTTCCTTGCTACCCACCACTAGGCATTTCAAGGGCGAACACCAATAAGGAGAATCTTTGGATGGTTTCCACAGTTGTACCTGAACCCCGTCCTTTGGTAGTCTCGCTGAGGTGTTTAATTTTGAACCCAAATATAGTGGATTGCTGTTTTTTTCCTGTGCACAATTCATAATTATAAATTTGACGTTTTTAACGGACTTCCAGAGGTACCAACTGGGAATGTTTCCTTTGATTTGCTGTAACCCAATGATTAGAGAGTATATCCACTTCAGGTTGTATCCAAGGTGCTGCCTTAGTTCACTTTTCTTTTTTTATATACTGAAATGAAGGGTGGCAGGAAAGTGAATGACATCGCCTCGTTTCTTTTTTTTAGGGTGGGGTGTATTCATAGTACATTTCACAGTGATGTGGGCTAATTGAAGTGACTGTTCTGGGCATAGAGATCTGGGGGTATGTTACGCCTATTTAAGAAATATTTCGTGTTCTTTATGATGGAAAATGTATGATAAATGTGAGTTTTCTAGGTTTACATTAGGGAACATTTCTTTGTGCTTGGTGATTATTTTTATATAGATTTTGCAGATTACTTATTTTTATGCATGTTGTATGGTACTGCATGCTGTAATTGGTAAATATTTTAAAGTAATCTTTGGACAGTTTATGGTGATTTAGAAGTCATGGACGCACATGGTTTGGCATCACTTATGATACTTAAAGAGACATTGCTGATTGGAAAATAATTTTACTGTCATTCCGGAGGGTTGTGGACTCTAGAGTCCATGTGCAAACATTTAGCAGCTGAAAATCTTCACCTTTGAAGTTCACAAATTCTGAATAAAGAAAATGCATTTGTCTTTGTTAGTCTCTGAATGGAACCAGTCAGAATGGGTTAGTAAGCTCAGATTTAAAGATACATGTGGACTGCAAAAAAGCAGACTTTCAACATTTTAGCTGTGGGCAATTCGCAAAACCGCCTTTGTGTGTGAATTCGCTCATGCACAACGTACGATGGAGAACTTCTATGCAAAGGTAAATCCCACTGATGGGTTGCAGAATACGGTTTTCAGGGCACTTTCTCTATAATTGAAAAAGTACAAAAACACTTGAGAAAGTTTTTCTGTTGAAAAGTCCTCTCCCTCTACAGCCACTAATTTTGGTGGATGTTTTGGAAAGCGACATTCTTCTGCTCTTGTCAGGTGTACATTTCGGATTTATTCCAAGTTTGGAAGTGGTTGGAAAAGGGTGTGGAATTGCCACAACCATGCAAGTGTTACCCACAATCTAAGGTATTGTTGTCCTGAAATGTTCAATCTCCAGCCGCATAAGGACATTTTCTCACATAGGAAGCTCAATGTGACTTGGGGCCAGATGTACGAAGCATTTTTCAAGTCGCAAAGGGGTCGATTCGCAGAATCTGCCCGTTTGCGACTTGAAAAATGCTTTTTGGGATGTAATTGTTACCGAATCGCAGTTTGGGTTTTGCAATTCGGTATTAGGAAAGGGCATGTCAAAGGCGTCCCTTCCTAATACCGAATCCAAATGGTATGTATGATTGTTTTGTGACTGCGAATACGGTCGCAAAACAATCGCAGTTAGCACTAGTTTCAAACTGGTGCTAACCCATTCGCAATCGAGAAGGGATCCCCATGGGACCCCTTCCCCTTTGGGAATGGCAGCGAAAATATTTTTTCAGAGCAGGGAGTGGTCCCACAGTCCACTCACTGCCTGCTCTGAAAAAATTAAAAGAAAACTTTTCGTTTTTGTTTTTGAAATTCATCTCGTTTTCCTTTAAGGAAAACGGGCTGCATTAAAAAAAAAAATATATATATATATATATATATTGCTTTATTTAAAAGCAGTCACAGAAATGGTGGTCTGCTGTCTCCAGCAGGCCACCATCCCTGTGAGGGCAGCCATTCCCAATGGGGTCGCAAATTGCGACCTACCTCATGAATATTCATGAGATAGGTCATTTGCGACCCCATTGTGAATCGCAAACAGTCTAACGTACACTGTTGTACATCCGGTTTTGCAACTCGCAAATTCCGAGTCTCTAAGACTCGCAGTTTGCGAGTCGCAAAACCGGATCTTTGTACATGTGGCCCTAAATGTTTTACAAGTGCAAAATTGTTTTTGTGTATTCCGAAAGTCCTAAATAAAGGTAGTTGAGTTTGTAGTCAAACACAAATGCGCAAGTAGGTATGTGAATCTGCCTTCTGCGTTTCATATAGTGCTTCTTAGTCACTTCAAGCTGGTATTAAACGCTAACAAATTTCGCTGCCCATAGAGTGATTCTTCCCAAATGGCTAATAACGGCAGACTGTTGCTAAACTCCTAAAGTAATCTCGTGCAATTGCGAGCGCTAAGTAATAGCAGTAATTGGAGTCAGCATATAAAGGGTTACGGGTAGAAGACACTCTAGTGAGTACTATTTCCAGATAACAGACATCTCTCATGACTAAATACCCTAATTCTCCATGAGAAATTGCAAATCTGTGAATAAAAACAGTTAATACAAAAACAGACTTTGAAAAAAAATCATTAAAAGGCAGTCAGAGAAACTAATGTCTCACTAACTCGTAGCTGATTCGAAAAATAGTAAGGAAAATAGACAAATACCTTCAACTTTCGTACCCTTTGCTGGTCACAAAAAAATTAGCATAGCCACTAAAGTAATATGTTCTTTGTATTGAACTTAAAATAAGTGCCACGATTGCGGCACCCTTACCATTCCGAGTGCCTTAAGTGACAACATCCATTCATAATGAGTAACCATCATATACAGGGGTTAGGTAGCGAACCTATCATTCTAGATACTTCATAGGTCTCTTTCCTCTAACATTAATAATATTTGTAGGAGGAGATCAAGGAAGGATAAATAGAACATGCAAGGCTTCTGAATCAGTTAATTAGATTTCCTCTGGTAAATGAAGATTTAGATGCACATTTCTTTCATGTTAAGACCGTGTAGGAATCCAGCATTTCGCTTCAAAATCTGTTTGTATTTATATTTCCTTAAACATAAGTCAATATTACAACCTTTTTTTGCTGGACTGATACGTGGCATGCAGCAGAATTTCAACCCTAAAACATTTTTTCCCCCAAAATATCAACTCTACAACATCCCTATCAAGAGTCAAAGCGCCAAATTAGAGTAGGTCAGTAAAGAGTAATGTCTTTATTGCACCTGGTAAAGACAGATAGCCTGGAGTCACGTATTTACTTACAGAGTTAAATACCCCATTTTCAAATGTTAAGTTGTAAATTAGATTTACACGTGGGATCAGTGTTTAACTGCAGCAACATTTGAATGTATAGAAGTCTTTCCACATTTTTTTCCCTCAATACATTTTAGAAAGTTTGAGCTGCGAAATTTGTCAGAAGAATATTGTGTAAGTGTGCGGTGCTTACTGTAAAACTCAGAATTCCCATCCAGGCATATGCTCCCGTTTGCTCAGTGAATTGAGAATCAGGGCCAAATACTTACCCCGTCATCCTCCAAAAAAGGTAGAAAGCCCACAACATCAGGGATTTTTTTTTTTTTAAGGGTGGTAGGCAGTCACTCTCGAATCAAGCAGTGCCCCTGCCACAAAATGGACCCCAGTCTTTCCCCCAAGCCCACTAGGCACCAGGGAAAGTATAATAAAAAAAGAGAAATGGCTGTGTGCTACCTGCTCAGGCACTGGATCGTGCCCCCACCATATAAGGGGCCCTCAGCCCTAATGCCCTCCCTCAGGACAGATTGGGGTTTCTACCCCCAAACTGCCCTTCAGGGGGGACCATAAGGTCACTAGAAGCCAGGGATAATTTATGTTTGGAAAGCAAATATGGGATGCGTGTGACGTGCCCCGGCATTGGGCCTCACCCCAACTCCTAATGGGCCTTACATTCTTTCTGCTCTAGGAGGTGGCTAGGCTGTTTACCCCACAATCTACCTGCAAGGACGGCAGGCAGAAAGCCCACTCGATACTAGGGTTATTTGTTTTTGTAGAGAAAATATGGGGTTCGGAAAACCTGCCAAGGCATTATGCCTTACTCCCACCCCTAAAGCCCTAAAAGTCTTTTTTGCCCCCACATGGGGGCAGAATGTGTGCTATATCCATTGATGTTTTTTTTTTTTTACAAACATTGTGGACACTGGCCTTCATTGGGCATTCCCTCCACCCCTAAAGCCCATCAGTCTTTCCGTCCCCCAGAAGTGGGAGAGTGATTGGAGGATTTATATACAATATGGCAAAAAGCCCACTGGAACCTAGGGATATTTTTAAAACATACTGTTAAACAGTTTCTTACTGACAAAGGGTCCCAACAGTCTTAATGTTTTCAGGAGCCTACGGCAGCTCCTTCTCCATAGCAAGCAAGAGGAAGTTTGGATTCTTTTGGGTGTAGTTTTTACATACGGGCTAGTAGAGAGAGGGTAAATCCTAATTTCCTCTTACTTGCCATGGTGAATGGCTGCATTATTCAGCCTCAGGATCACCCGACAAACAGGGAACATATGAACTCTGGACATTTCTAAAACCTAGAGATGCAGTAGAATCCAAAGTGACTTGCATGATCCCACTACGATTTCTGATCCAGAATTCCATGCAAATGTCAAACTATGAATAAAATAATTTCCTTCACAATTCTGTAAGAGATATTTCTGTAATGTATGAGAATCTACATCATTTCTACACCTCTCATGATAAAATCGGTACCCAAACTTTTGTGTTTGGGCCTATCGCCTGTGACAGGAAAAGACCAAGCCAGAAATTAGACAAGGACCACTTTGACTTCCTATGGTCAGTTTTCATCCATTCCTGGCGTGGGCAATAGAAATGGCTACATTTAGTAGGTTTCCCTGGGTGGTGTTTGAGCCTGTGTCCAAATAATTCAGCTACCAAATTGCTAAAATGGGTCAATTTTCACTGTGAAAATTTCATGTCTTCATGTTGAGTTTCGGGGAAATAATGTCACAGGTAACAGGCCCTAAGGGCTAATGCAACAGAAAATATGGTGCAGAAAAATGTTGTACTCTGGTACATTTACGTAGTTGGGGCCTAGTGACTGGTGACATGCAAATACTCAGGGTTGGACATGTGCTAGACGGACTTCAAATCGTTTGAAGATTTTCACAGCATCAACTAGATTATCAATTTCAGAATACAGAATATCCCTTGCATTACTAGGGTAATCTTCTTATACTAAAATGGACCCAGACAGAATTCATCTGTTGATATTTGTAAACTGACAGCATTTGGAAAAATCGTGATTCTGGTAAGAAACTATGAGGGTCATTCTGACCCTGGCGGCCGGTGGCCGCCAGGGCCACCGACCACGGGAGCACCGCCAACAGGCTGGCGGTGCTCCAATGAGCATTCTGACCGCGGCGGTTCAGCCGCGGTCAGAAGCGGAAAGTCAGCGGTCTCCCGCTGACTTTCCGCTGCTCTTTGGAATCCTCCATGGCTGCGGAGCGCGCTCCGCAGCCATGAGGATTCTGACCCCCCCTACCGCCATCCAGTTCATGGCGGGAAAGCCGCCATGAACAGGATGGCGGTAGGGGGGGGTCGCGGGGCCCCTGCCGTGCCCAGTCCAATGGCATGGGCACGGCAGGGGCCCCCGTAAGAGGGCCCCGAAAAGTATTTCAGTGTCTGCCTTGCAGACACTGAAATACGCGACGGGTGCCACTGCACCCGTCGCACCTACCCACTCCGCCGGCTCGATTACGAGCCGGCATCCTCGTGGGAAGGTCGTTTTCCCCTGGGCTGGCGGGCGGTTTTACTGGAACCGTCCACCAGCCCAGGGGAAAACTCGTAATACCCGCCGCGGTCTTTTGACCACGGCGCGGTAATATGGAGGGCGGGATCCTGGCGGGCGGCCTCCGCCGCCCGCCAGGGTCATAATGAGGCCCTATATCTGGACATATGACTTCTTTTGAGGTGAGTTTCTATGTGAATCTCTTCACCTTACCAGTGGGCTGAGTAAATTAAGGAACATATTTTGGGGTCTATTTATAAAGGTAAATCCACATGTATAGTTGTACCACAAGTAAACATACTCTTACACTTTGGAGTAACTTTACTACTTTTGGTATTCACACTTAATCAGTGGTAAGTTACTGAAAAGTTCAGACCCACACCCTGAAATAGGGGATGGAGTCAGTGCAAACATCAAATGCAACTATCAAGTAACTACTATTAGAGACTATTTGAAGATTTGTTTTCAAAATAAGAGGGTGAGGGGATGGCTATACCCCACCCCAATAAATGGGGCCAAAGTTGTTCTGCCCACCAGTGGGCAGTTGGGGCAATTACCCCCAATCTACACCCGGGGGGGGGGCGAGGGGGGGAGAAAGTCTACTAGATGCCAGGGAATAAAAAAAAAAAAGAAATAGTGGGTTGGTGGCTACCAACCAGTATGGGCCTGGTTATATTCCCACCCCGACTGAGGAGTTAACAATCTTTCAGCTCTCCCCCTGCACACTAAAACGTCTTATCCCACAGCAAGCAAGAGGACTTTTGATTATTTTGGGTTTTGTTTTTACATTTGGGCCATGAGAGCTTGGCTAACTATCAAAATAGTCCACAATTGGAATGGTGAGGGCTGCACTTTTTGGGCTTTGGGACCCTGGCATGTAGAAAATTCACAAGACCCACATCTGAAAAGTAAACATCTGGGTGATTCCAGGATGGTGTGCTTCACATGCACCCAGTACCATTTTCTTACCCACAATGGACTGCAAACCTCCAACTTTGCTGGAAATCACAAATTTTTCCCATGTTTTTGTGAAGGAACCTTCCGGAATCTGCAGGAATCCACAAAATTCCTACCACCCATAATTTTCTCATCTATAGCAATAAAAATTCTGCTGCACTTGTCAGCCTAAAAATGCAATTTTGGACCCGCTCCGGTTCCCCTCAATTTTGACATGTTTTTGGCTCTTCTCTGTCACAGACACTTGGCCCACCCACACAAGTGAGTATCATTTTTACCAGGAGACTGAGGGGAACGTTGGGTGGTAGGAAATTTGTCCGCTGCAGTGATCCCACACAGAAATGTGGGAAAAATGTGATTTGTTAGCTAAATTTGAGGTTTGCTGAGGATTCTGTGTAAGAAAACATTGGGGGATCCACACAAGTCACACCTCCCTGGATTCCCTCAGGTATCTAGTTTTCAGAAATGTTTGGGTTTGGTAGGTTTCCCTACGTGGCTGTTGAGCCCAGGACCAAAAATGCCGGTCCCCACCCCCGCAAAAACAGGTAGTTTAGTATTTGATCATTTTGATGTGTCCACATAGTGTTTTGGGGCATTTCCTTTTGCGGGCACTAGGCCTACCCACACAAGTGAGGTACCATTTTCATTGGGAGACTTGGGGGAACGCTGGGTAGAAGGACATTTGTGGCTCATCTCAGGATCCAGAACTTCTGTCACTGAAATGTGGGGAAAGTGTTTTTGTGGCCAACTTTTGAGGTTTGCAAAGGATTCTGGGTAACAGAACCTGGTGAGAGCCCCACAAGTCACCCCATCTCGAATTCCTAAAGGTGTCTAGTTTTAAAAAATGCACAGGTTTGGTAGGTTTTCCTAGGTGCCGGCTGAGCTAGAGGCCAAAATCCACAGCTAGGCACTTTCCAAAAAAACACATCAGTTTTCTTTGGGAAAATGTGATGTGTTCATGTTGCGTTTTCTGTCGCAGGCATTAGGCCTACCCACGCAAGTGAGGTACCATTTTTATCGGAAGACTTGGGGGAACACAGAATAGTAGAACAAATGTTATTGCCCCTTGTCTTTCTCTACATTTTTTCCTGCCAAATGTAAGACAGTGTGTAAAAAAGATGACTTTGAGATATGCCCTGTAATTCACATGGTAGTATGGGCACCCTGGATTTCAAAGATGTGCAGATAGCCACTGCTTCGCAACACCTTATCTTGTGCCCATTTTGGAAATACAAAGGTTTTCTTGATACCTATTTTTCACTCTTTATATTTCAGCAAATTAATTGCTGTATACCCGGTACAGAATAAAAACCCATTGCAAGGTGCAGCTCCATTATTGGCTCTGGGTACCTAGGGTTCTTGATGAACCTACAAGCTGTATATATATCACCTCAACCAGAAGAGTCCAGTAGATGTAACGGTATATTGCCTTAAAAAATCGGACATCGCAGGAAAAAGTTACAAAGTAAAACTTGGAGAAAAATTGCTGTTTTGTTCACCTCAATTTCAATATTTGTTTTATTTCAGGTGTTATTTTCTGTAGGAAAACCTTGAAGGATCTACACAAATGACCTCTTGCTGCATTCAGAATTTTGTTTATTTTTCAAAAATGTTTAGCTGTCCAGGATCTAGCATTGGTTTAACACCCATTTCTGTCACTAACTGGAAGGAAGCTGAAAGCACAAAAAATAGTAAAAATGGGGTATGTCCCAGTAAAATGCTGAAAGTGTGTTGAAAATGTGGTTTTCTGATTCAAATGTGCCTGTTCCTGAAAGCTGGGAAGATGGTGATTTTAGCACCACATACCCTTTGTTGATGCCATTTTCAGGGGAAAAACCACAAGCCTCCTTCTGTAGCCCTTTTCCCCATTTCTTTGAAAACAATGTCATTTTTGCTGTATTTTGGCTAATTTGGTCTCCTCAACGGGAACACACAAACTCTGGATACCCCTAGAATCATTAGGATGTTGGAAAAAAAGGACGCAAATTTGGTGTGGATAGCCTATGTGGACAAAAAGTTATGAGGGCCTAAGCACGAACTGCCCCAAACAGCCATAAAAAGGCTCAGCACAGGAGGGGAAAAGGCCTGGCAGCGAAGGGGTTAACAGATGCACTAGTGCAGAACTCACTTGTTTAAATTTTAAACACTTTAAAATTGATAATAAAAATGTTTTTTTGGGGAACAGGATAAAACAGACAAAAAGGGCAATAATCTGTGCAGGAATATTGTCATACTCACAGTGCCCAAGGGAAACAATAGCGGACCAACTCTTAGGTAAACTAATAAGTTACAGCAAGACATTTAGGGCCTGATCTAGATCTCAGCGGAGGGGTCGCTCTGTTGCAACGGTGAGAGATATCCTGTCTGCTGAAATCTAAATACCATTGTTTTTTATCGTATTTAGATTTCAGTAGACAGCACAGCCATCAACATTGTGACAGAGTGACTCGTCTGCCGAGATCTAAATGAGGTCCTTAATCTAAACCAAATTAAAACTGGCAGTGATACACATGAGTCACCCACGTCAGTTAAGGCTCAATTAAAGTTACAGTTTTTATTAAGCAGAGGGTGAAAACAACGGGTTTATGCAATTCATTACCATACCTGGCACCAGTGGAGTGCCTTAAAAAAAATCTGTTTGACCCAGATATAATCGGCTTTAGCTACCTTGTCCGGACATAAAACATATTCGGACAGCCCAATGAAGCAAATTGGGATCTAATGTAATTCAACCAAGGGATCATTCTAATGTTATCCAGGGTGAGACGATAGAGAGAGCACACCGAGTCCCAAACAGGAGACCTCCACTGGGGACACAACCCCGATCTATAGTGGCTCGTGTACTGAACTACAGAGACTATGACGCCCTTCTGCGCGCGGCACGAGAGGCAGACGCTATTATTATAGACAATGCTTGAGTATCCCTATATCCAGATTACCCAACGGTGGTCCAGAAGCAGAGATCCTCCTTTCAGGCTGTAAAGCAAAGACTCCGGGCTGAGTGACTCTTCTATGCTTTGCTGTTCTCGGCACGGTTACGTATCACGTGCGACTAAAACACCCACTTCTTCGACACACCTGAACTGGCATGTGACTGATTGGACCGGACCTTCCCTCACTCGGAGCACCAGGAACACTCTGACACCATGCCACCGAAGCAACACTGACTTCCACGCAAGGAGTGACAAGCTCAGTGATGCCCATCAAGGGGTAATGCTGGACCCACACTTCCGCAAGTCTTGGAGAGCCAGAAAGCAGCAATATAAACAGCATACTCTATTCAGAGAGTTGGATCTCCCCCTCCTAGCATTGCTTCCTCCGCTTATAGCACCGTGGTTTCTGACTCAGAGGGAAGTATAGACTTGTTCCCATCGATTACACCCCGGACAGCCCACGATTTATGATTTGACCGGTGCTATGACATGAGAGCCCCTACGGGTTGATAAAAAAGAGGCAAATAGAGAGCTGCACCAACTACCTGCCCAGACCAGGGTGTGCTGCAAAGCGAGATACACATTGCATGAAACACCGATCACTCACAAAAAGGCAGCAAATGAATATTGGTGGAACCTGCTGAGACAACAACACGCCATTGTGAACTGTGTTTGTGGACCACCCGCTGGATAATATGGCTCTACCCTCCACAGAGGATGTATTCTCCTTATTGAATAGCGGGCTTGGGGGGGCCCTGCAATAAGTGCACCATGCTGGACAAATTGTTTGTCACCACTGTGAAGCACATCGCTTCCATCTCCAATACCACCACTAGCTGATGATTGTCTCATATAATTACTTTAGAGTTCTTTGTTTATTAATAGTTTGGCTGACTGAGTTCCTACTCAGCCTAGAATTGAAAATGGTTTGGGGAAATGTTTACTGTATTACTCTTAAGACATCTACACATTTATTGCAAGTACTGCACATTGCGCATGGCAGAAATACATGGGACAAGGGTAGTTACTATACACTAGGAACATACAATGTAATTCACACATAATTACAGTATTATCACCTGGAATGTGCGTGGAATGGGCTCTGTCCATAAGAGGCACAGAATAATAGCCCTTTTATCTTATCCAGAAAGGTAATTACACTGTGATGGAGGGGTGTCCACTTGGGTTTTATATAATTAACATCAGGAGATTATTTTTTTTGAGGAAAGTAAACAGTACTGCTCTAAACATAAAGAATTTCTCTTCACCATAGAACAGTTCAGGGCCAGAGATATTAAAGTGCACCGTCCCGCTTTAGCTCTCCCAGAAGAGGATGGTATAGCTAGATGGAAAATGGGGGTCAAGCCATCAAGAAAAAGTGTAATCTTGACTGACCAGGTTTCCTGAAAGGCCAGAATGTGATATGACCTGACAAAGTCTAACCACTAAGGGTCTTTGACCTTTTCCTCAAGGCCTGAAGCGTTCCAAGAAAGGAAACTAATCTGGACAGCAAGGTCAACCCCAGGTAATATACAAACACCATTCCAACTTTTGAGGGCCAGATCTTCATTACACTCAATGGGAGGTAGTCAGGCTGCCTATAAAGTGTGCTCATGGCCTCAAATCTGTTAAAAAGAGTGAGAGGAGAAACAGAGTCAATGGAACACCCAAGATGGGCCTCATGAGGAACTTGGTTCACCTGGTGGGGGAGTGGACCTTGGCAGTCTCGCATAAAGCACAGAGTCTTGTCTGTGAAAGAACCCAAGTGGCTGCAGCCCAATGCCTGTGGTGGAGCCCTACAGCCATTTGAAGGAGGCCAAATCCTCCCAGCTTTCCAGCTGTTTTTAAAGGACACCACTATATAATCACCAGGAAAAGGTTTAGTGTCCTGCCCTACCCAACCCACCCTTCATATCATATTGATTTGAATATAGATATTACTCTCTACTCCTTCCCTACTGGGAAGCCAGAGTGTGACTTTTTTTTTTAACTTGGAGATCCCTTCAGTAGTGTCCTATTTAAGTGAGAGCACATTACTATAACCACCACAGAAGGTGTACAGTCATGTGGAAGAACCAACTGGTAGGTTTTAGGCTGAGAGTGCGCCCTGGTGCATACCTGAAATAGTCTTCAATTGGACCCTATTTGAAGTACACAATATGGGGCAATAGCCTGGCTCCAGAAGCATGAGACAGGGGTCTTTCTCATTGCAATCAGTATCAAGGTTATCAGTTAGGGTACACTAGATACCGGAGGAATCCCCATGCCCTGTGGTATTGGGGGTAGTGACACTCAAGAGAGGAACTGCGGAAGCCACAGGATTTAAAAATAGAGGGTTATTGCAATTAACAAAGGACCCCGCAAAGTGGTTAAAGTGATTACATGATTGTTTTGCCAAAAAAGTTCTCCAGCAGTCTATTAGTGGCTGCAAAAAAGTCAGTAGCCTTGTATTTTGGGCAAGAACAGCATATTTGACAATATTAAAGTCACTCCTGAAGGACTCTAAAATAGATCTCAACTCATCCAGGCATTGGGAACATGGTTATTAGGACCCAGGCCAGTATCAGTGCAGTCCTCTCCTCCATCCTCGGCAATTGAAAGTTTATGATGACTAACTAGCAGTATAGATGGAAAGGAATGCTCTTTGTTAGCTAATACACATTCCAAAGGCGGCCCCCAAGAAAGGGAGCAGTCCTGGCTGCATGCGGGATGACTGGGTGCATTGGTCTTGCTTCCACCAGAGATAGTGCGTTCACAATAGAAGAGGTTTATGCACTACTAGCTAAAGTAAAAAAAAAATATATAGACTTTTGTTATGTATATAATTAAAATTGTTGTATACAATTAAAAATATTATCTGTTTAATAGTCTTAAAATTATTTTTTTTAATTTGAAAAAAGGTTAATCCAATAGCTTAAACTAAATATTTTGTGTTTTATTCATAGACGTTTTAAACATAAAATAAAATGTATTGCCATTTTTCAGTAGTTTAATTTAATTTATTTTAACAATGTTTCCTATGGTGTTTTATTTTAAGTCCCCACTATCATTATTTTCAATGGGAGGGTGTTGCAGTACTAGGGGTTTGCCAGGTGTGGTGCTGGACTTACTTAAAGTCTGAGGAACTGAAGTTCATGTACTTCTGTTCTGTGTCCGTTTTGGCTGCTGTTAACAATTGAAGGGCAGTTTGTGAGTGGCAATGAACTTACTCTTTCTGAGTGGGTCCATGTCTCTTATTAAGCCCCTCTCTAACCATCCCTGAAACCTGCCTTACTCCTCCTTAAACCTTTTCCATTTTGAAGTAAGTATCCACCATTTTTTGAGCCACTCTGCCCATCCTTTCTGCAGTCTTAGTGGAAATGTCTTCACAAAAAAGATGAGAGGCAGATGCGAAGATCTCTGCACCTAAGTTGGTGCACAGCGTTTGTAGTAATTTTAGTCTAACGATTGTAGTGCTACTACAATTACTACAAAATGCAGTTGGTGAATGTTAGAAGTGGGGTTTCTAGCTGGCAGTCAATTTACACCATGTTCAGGTAGGGATCCTCACTCTAGTAATGGGAAGGGAGCCACACAGCTCAGATAACCCCTGCTCACCCCTTTGGTAGTTTGGCACAAGCAGTCAGGCTTATCTCAGGGGCAATGTGTAAAGTACTTGTACAAATACACAGTAACAACACCACAAAAGGACTCCACAACAGTTTAGAAAAAAAGCCAATATTTATCTAAATCAAAAAAGACCAAAAATAACAAAAACCCAACATACACAAGCAAAGATATACATTTGTTAAAGTAATAAGAGTCTTAAACCATAAAAATCAATGGATGCATTGTTTTAGCACATAGTACGTGGTATGTGTAAAAAATAAAGCCAACGGGTGAGCCTGTGTCGGAAAATTAAGTGATGGGTTGATTCCTTACTCACAACCGAGGCCGTGCATCCGTTATTTCTCCTCCAGTTAAGCGATGTGTTGGTTTCCAGACAAGCAGCCCCAGATCCGTGCAGTGATGTTGCAGATTTCGATGCCCAGGAATGATGCGTGGAAAATCCAGACGCACAGCAGTGATGAATCTGAGCTGAGCTGGCGATGAGTTTCAGCTGCGTTGCAGGGGCTGCATTGATTTTCCCACTGCTCGGCTGCAGTCTGTGGATTTTCACCTTAGATTCACCAGCTTCTCCTTTCAAGGCACCAGGACTGGATGTGGCACCACTTGGCAAGGTAGGGGTCTCAACAAGACAGCCATGGTGTTGGCAGATAAAGTCTTTGATGGGCCTGAGACTTCAGAAAAGTTGGCAAGCTCAGTCCAAGCACTTGGAGAAACTCCACAAGCAGGATTTCAGAAAGCAAAGTCCGGTCATTTTCTTCTTAAGGCAAAAGCAGCAGGCCAGCACAGCAAAGCAACAGGCAGAGTGGCAGGTCCTCATTAAGCATCCAGCTCTTCTCCTTGGCAGAGGGTCCTCTTGATCCAGAAGTAATCTAAAGTTGTGTGGTCAGCAGCCCAATACGTATGCTAATTTCTTCCTTTGAAGTAGGAAAAGTTCAAAGGAAAGCCTTTGTAGTGCACAAGACCCTGCCTCTTCCTTGCCCTACCCCAGACACACTCTGGGGAGCTGGAGACTGTATTTTGAGTGGACAGACACAACCATTTCAAGTGCAGGTGACAGCTCCTCCTTCCCACTCTAGCCCAAGAAGAATCACAAGCAGGACACACCTCACCTCCCTTTGTTTTACTGTCTAGAGTGAATTCACAAACAGCCCAGCTGTTAGTCTGACCAGACGGGGACTCAGCAGCCAAGCAGAGGTACAGAATTGTTAAGCAAAAAAATGCCCGTTTTCTAAAAGTGGCAATTTTCAAACCTACAATCTAAAAAACAACTTTACCAAAGGCTGTATTTTTAAATTGTGAGGGTAAAGCACACCAATACATGCCCTAACTTTTAAATATACTGCACCCTGCCCATGGGGCTACCCAGGGCCTACCTTAGGGATGACATACATGTACTAAAAAGGAAGGTTTGGCCCTGGAAAGTGGGTACACTTGCCAGGTCGAACTGGCAGTGCACAACTGCAAACCCAGACACTGCAGTGATAAGTCCAAGACATGTTTATAGGGCTACTCATGTGGGTGGCACACACAGTGCTGCAGGCCCACTAGTAGCATTTGATTTACAGACCCTGTGCACCTATAGTGTACTTTACTAGAGACTTACCAGTAAAACCAATATGCCAATCATGAATAAACCAAGCACCAATCCAATTTAGGCAGAGCATATGCACTTTAGCACTGGTCAGCAGTGGTAAAGTGCCCAGAGTTATAAAGCCAACAAAACCAGGTCATAAAAAATAGGAGGGAGGAGGCAAAACGTTTAAGGATGACCCTGCAAAAAGGGCCAGGTCCAACAGTGAATATGTGTATGGTCTACTTTTATGTTTGCATTTTTATTACATTATTTTTACTTTACTTTCTCACCGCTCACCCCCATAGTTTAGTTTCCATTAGAAGAAACACCAGTCACCGTTGAAGATAACCCATAATACTCCCACCATTTACCCCAAATTTTTGAGAATTTCTTAGATATCATTGGACTATGTAGATCAGTTTCTCTTACTTTGTAAACCAATCGGCACAAGCGCATCATTGCTTTAACTTTGGAGGGTCAGGTTGTTTTCAAGAATGCCCTGTCTCTCTTGGCCACTAGAGTTGCCAGTCCCATCAGAGCTCTATCTCCCTGGGAACCCCCAAGATCATCCATTATACCCAGCAGTGCAACATTTGGAGTTAGTTGAAGAGGAGCATCTAGGATGGCCGACAGGGTGTCCTTCATCTGGGACGAATATTGGGTGATCCTCGGGCACTGCCACACCAAACGAAAGAAATCAGCTATTGGGGAGTGATAACAAGTACAACTAGTGTCTGAAAGGATAACTGCAGAGCTCAGATTCTGGGAGTCGTGTAAGACTGGTGTAAGTAGTGTAACTGGATCGGACGCACGAGGACCAAGATTGCAAGCTCTTGGGGAGCCATGCTTGCTTTCCGCCACTCGGCATCCTCCTTCTTCCAAGTCTATCCCTCTCATTTCAGATGAAGACTATCTAGTGTCTCTGGGGCATTATTCACAAGGGCACGGTATAGTTGGGAAATACTTCACACACTCCAATCTCCCCATCAGTAGCTTAGCCTCAAGGGGGCTGAATTCTGAGAGGTTCTAAAGGCATTTACCATAGCAGTCAAGAGTGTGGCGCATTTGCAAATTTTTGTGAAATTGATTGTGATAGAGTGAGAACTGGACCTGAAGGTCAGTAAAGGAGCTTATGGTAGACCAATGGTACATATTAGCCAAGATGGTTATCCTTTTTAGGTCCCATTTGTGAAAAACCTCC
Organism: Pleurodeles waltl; assembly: GCF_031143425.1. Classification (NCBI taxonomy): domain Eukaryota; kingdom Metazoa; phylum Chordata; class Amphibia; order Caudata; family Salamandridae; genus Pleurodeles; species Pleurodeles waltl. Next base: position 715,301,537 of record NC_090436.1, read on the forward strand.
AAACATGACAGATGTTCCAGCCAGTGACCCCTCCTAAGGGGTTCAGTCCAGTTATGCATCCGTCCTAGCCCATGAATCGAAGGGCCCCTCTCCAAATCAAGAATATCACCCTAGTGACATCCAGGATATTGAGAGGAAGTGGTGGGCCATAAAAGTAATGAATCAGCCTGCAAGACCCAGGCCATTGAGCTCCAGCCAGTGTGCCGGATCCCCCCAGACTTCCATCAGCCAATCATTTATAATCAGTAGGTCAGATGCCCAATAGTAGAGATGAGTGGCCCCAGCTGCAATTACTCCCTCATAAACTAAGTGGTGGCATTAAATATGCATGAAATGTGGCGAATGGCCACACCAAAAAAAAGAATCATAACAGTGCTATCATGAAACCTGATGTTAGGGATATGAAGTGGGACGTTTTGCAGGGTCTATAAGTACTGAGGATATATCATCATTTTTATTGGGTGATCCTACTGGAGATTAAGAGGGACATTTTGTCATGCTGCCTGTCTTGTTTTGGAGTTCTTCAAGAGGGGCACCAGGTTAAGAGCATGGGCGAGTTCAGGTAGAGTTGCGATATGTATCCCTAGCTAATGAAAATGAGGTGACAGATAGAGATGCCCACCTATCTGGCACTTGACACGCTATGCCTCGGCAGCGGAATGACTAGAATGACTAAGTATTTCTCTCTATTTTTGCAAAGCCCAGAGGCCTCCTCATAAGGACAGAGAAGCTTGAGAGCGTATGCACCAGAGCCCCCCCGGTTTGCAACATATAAGATGACATTGTCTGCATATATTGCAATTCTGTCCTCAGGGGCCCCATCTCATTACCAGCCCCTTATCTGTGCATCACAGCTGATCAGTGACACCAATAGCTAGGGCAAAAAGGAGTGAGGAGAGGGGGCAACATTGTTGGGTGCTATGCCCAATCAAAAGCACATTGGATAGTACACTCTTGATCATGACCTGGGCAGTCGGGTGGAAATAGAGAACAGATATCATCACCCGGATATGGGCTTTGAATCCAATTTGGCTTAGTACTGCTCCTAGATAGTCCCAATCAACTTTGTTGAATGCTTTTTCAAAATTGACTACCAGTAGGGCCACATCTTTATGAAGTTCACCCACGCTGTGCGCAGTGGCTAGTGCTACATCTTGTTATGAAGTCACATTGACCTGGGTACATCCGAGAACTGTCTGAACTCTGATCACCAGGATTTTGGCATACATTTTAATATCAATGTTCTTTGGAGAGATAGGACAGTAAGATCCACAGCCTGCCGAGGGTTTGTCAGTTATAGAGATGTTGACAATAGTCTCCGGATCAAGCTCTCATGAATAGGACGCTCTTTGTACTGCTTCTGAATAGAGCTGGAGCTAGTTGGGGGGGCTAGGATATCACAGAAGTTGAAGTAATACTTAAAGGGGAACCATCTGGGCTGTAGTCTTCCTGGGTTTCAAGTCACATATGGCCGATTGGATTTCATCAAGTGGTTCATCTAGGGCCTTTTATTGGACTCTTCTTAGGGAGGGGAAGGGTATGTGGGCCAGCAATTGTTGAGCACGTTCCACAAGAGGGCGTGGCTCACAAGCATAGAGCTGTTCATAATAAGCAGCAAAGGTGGCTGCAATGTCATCGGCTGTGGTAGCCAGAGCTCCCGATGTGACTTTCACAGAGGGGATAAAGCGTTAATTGAAGTTTCCAGTTGCAAGTTGGTATAAGAGTTTATTGTGTCATTATATGCGCTGAGAGGTCCCACACCAATATTAGCGGACCTCGTGGGAGACCAGGTGGTGCAGTGCTGCTCTTTCGAGATCAAGTTGTCGAGTCAGTGCTTCTGTCACATGGATGGTGAGTGCAGCTTTGGTGTTAAGTATGCAGGCTTCAAGATCAATGATGTCCAGTTGCCTATCCATCTCCTTATGTTTAAAGTCTGTCCTCGCCACACCTCAGATTGTTGGCTTACTAGCAGCCCAAAGAGTGCAGGAACCCTGAAATGTACCTGTGTTAGTATTGAAATATGATTGCAGCTCTTCAGTCAAATGCTCAACCAACCCATGTCTATAAGGAACCATGCATTGAGGCGCCACATAGGATAGCTGTGGGGCATTGTGGAGTCCAGTCAGAGAAGTTGTAGGTAGTAGTTTGATATACCCTGGGAAAGCATGGAAGCTCCCGTTGTGGCAAAGAGGTCAACAGCTGGAACAAAGATATAGTCTATGCGGGTCATAGTGTCATTAGATGCCAAGGTATGGGTATAAGCTGTATCCCTTGGGTTCCAGGCTCTACAGGCATCACAGGCATCACAGAGCCTAGGGGAAGACATCCAGAGGCCAAGGAAGTGGGAGTTGGCACGACAGTTTCGGATAATAATGACATGAGTATCATGGCTAGATCAGAAACTGCATTAAAGTCTCCCCCCAGTAGTAATGCACCATGTAGTAATGCAGTAAACAGTTGGGTTAAGTCTTGAAAGATTTGTTTGTGTAGTTGTGAGGGGTTGTAGATACTAAGGAAGGTATAAGGCTTCCCCTTCAGTGTGCCCACCACTCCCACATATCTACCCAGTGGGTCTTGAAGCACTTGGGTGACCACTTGGGCAAAGGTCTTGTGAAGAAGGATTGCCTTGCCTCTAGAACTTCTGGGGAAACCGGAGTAGAAAACACATTTCTAGCCAAATTTACAGAGAAAGGGGCATGAGTCTCCTGCAGTAAAGCTACACTGGGGCAAGGGTGTTGAAGAAATTTAAGGACAGTGATGCAGTCCAGCAGACCATTCACATTCAAGGAGATGAGACTGAACTCCATAACGGAACTGGTTAGGGGCGAATGAAGGCGTGTAGAGGGAATAACACAAGCAGGGTCTCGAAGTGGACGGGACAACTGAAGAAGCATGTAACCCTTGGTAACATATGACAGAAACAGAGAAAAATCTAACACAATACACATTGTAATAGTCCACTCTTCTACTTTACTCTTCTACTCCAGATGCATCTTTTGTCCAAAAACAACCATCAACAACAAAAATATAACTAGGGCATTCAAAGGGGATCTTTTTTTGCAGGAATCAGATTGAGAGGATAAATAGATTGTTAGACACTGTAGGTTATGGATGAGTTCTTGGTGGTATGTGGAAAAAGTCAGGGTTTTGGTGACCCCTTCAGTAAGTCCATGTCATCGTCGGCAGGATCTCCCCTTGCCTCCGATGAGGCATGGGGCTGCTGGGGCTCAGCGCTATCACCATACTCTGTCTAGGATCAGCTGTGGTCAGTCACTAGGGCTGTCAGTGACCGCCCATACCCTCCCTTTCTACTTTTTGACATAGGACAATGACAGGACTGAGATCAAGCGGCGGCTGTAAACCACAACTCGGGGGTCGTATTTTTGAAGGGATCTCTGTTAAGTGGCCCATTCCCAGACAGCCTACGAAGTGTTGAAAGACTGGAAACGTGAGTTATGATCTACACAAAGCCTCACAGAGAAAAGCAGCACATAAGGGACAGACATTGCTCTGAGTTTCTGTTTGACTGTGTCAAAAGATTTCTGTTGTGTGTTCGTTGTTTTTATATTTTCTGGAAAAATAATGTGGCATTTTTGATAGAGGAATTTACTGTGAGTACGGCCCTCACTGAGAATTGCATCTGGTCCCAAAAGTTCAAAATTTTAATCATTAGCGGCTGAGGAGGGGCTCCAGGAGGGGCCCACTGCGCCAATGAGCGGTGTGTCCACTCAACCACGAAACATGGTGAAAAAGATCCTTCTGACATCCACGAACAAAACCAAGTCTCTACAAAGGTTGTTGAATGAGGGTGGGGGAGTTTAACTTCTTCCAGGAAGCCCACAATACAGAGATTGCGCCTTTGGGAGCGATTTTCTGTATCTTCCGCCCTGGCCTCTAGAGTTTGAACAGTCTCAAGTAGTGAATTCACTTTGAATTTGAGATCAGAGGAGTCATCCTCAAGTGTAGAAACACAGTCCTCCACCCCCGGTACATGTCCTGCCACACTGTGGAGTGCCTGCCACAGTAGGGCCACCTTAACACCTAATTTCCCAATCCTGACCTCTAGGGATTCTTGAATAGCTAATTGTACATTTTAAATGTGATCAGCATTATCATATTTTATTGCTGTCCATGAAGACTTAGTTTGTAAAATCTGAATAAGCCTGAAGAGCATCCATCCTTAGATTGTTGTGCACTTTAGAGATTAATCCTAATAGAACCTTGACTTTGCACCATGAACAATATGTTTATTCTTCAGGTCCAAACTAAGACCATAAAAAAGAGCATTCAATTCACATAACACAACATGATGTCTTCTGTATTTCTCACCACACCCAAAAAGATGAGTGTCTCATCTTTTCTGTTGATTGAAGTCTAGAATTTCTGCCTCATTCATCGTTCTGACTGAAGTGCCTCTGAATTGCTTGCCCACCATGACAATCAATATCAACTTTTGCAGTAAACCGTCCTCTTTTCAATAAGTGATAAAGTATAATTTATTGATGTCCGATGGGTACCATTACATATTATGTGCAAGCAAGCCAGAGTAATTTTGCTATGCTGAATTTTGAGCCTACCAGATGTAGCTCAGTAAAGAGTGTTACCAACATGTGAATGTGTCCTATTTCTTAGTTGTGGACCCATTGAAAGCCCCTGCCTTCCCTGAAGACTTATGCAGATGAGCAAAGAGGAACTCACCATCAGATGTAGGAATTAAGGGAGAAATAGGAAAGGGATTGAAAAATAAATTCTTGACTGGTGTAGTGGTGTAAACAATATTTCAAGGTTCATGTGTTTCAATTGATGGATTACTCTCTTTACATGCTATGGAATGGGTAGCTGTACACCCCCAGTTTTAGCAGTGGGTAGTGTTATAATAATCCCAAGGCAGACCAGGATAAAAGTAGAAGCCCAGGGATGCTTCAGCAAAATTCCAGTAAAGCTCTCCAGATAAATGGGCGAATACAGCACAATACAAGGCTAGGAAGACTAGGAGCAAGTATGGGAAACAGGAGGAACTGAAAATAAAATGAAAATGAATGACAAACATGGAGAGAGCAAAATAACAGATGCAAATTAATACGTAAGCAAAAAGCTAGTGCAACTACACAACACATTGCCAAGAAAAGCTTAAAGTCTGCATGTGCCTAAATTGTGCTCCAGCTCTCTTCATCTGGAAGTGACCAAAATCCAGGAATTGGGTAAATACTGCTATACTACAATTAGTGGTCTGGTGTTCCAGCTCATAACTTCAACTGACCTATTCTCATGTGACTCATGCCTTTTTGCACCTTTTGTTTCCCCTGAATACTCATAGCACCACCCCATAATAATGCTCCTGAGCAACAGCACTGGGTCCAGGTTTTAATGGATGTTGTTTGTAAAGCCTCTTTCCTAATCTTTGAGGTCTTTGTATGTAGATCCTAGCACTATTCCTGTAAAACACTTATCTGAAAAATCCCTTTACAGGTTGAGTCCACTAAAGTGGTATTTACCTACTCTTGTGTGGTTTGGTCACCTATGATGAAGCATGCCACAATAAGTTGTGGGTGAGGTGAACTTGTCAAAATCTTTTAGATCCTGTTGGATGGTCTCTTTTCTTTGTCACCCTTTTATCATCTTAAACAAGGTAAGCTGCTTGAAGGTATTCCTTGGTAGTTTCCTCTTTCTCTCTTCCTCTCCATGTGTATGTTGAGGTGTACACAGTCTTCTCATTCCTGAGAGCTTTATCACATGTTGCAACCTTTCTAGGCCACTAAATATTGCAATTGACCACAGAAGATAAGGGAATCCAGGATCTCTTCAACCTCATATTTAAGGGACTCATCCACTAGTATTGCGGGTGGTCTTACTTAACTTTATTGTTGGGGGTATCAGAGATGGCTGATTTTACTTGGACACTTGAAAAATAGGATAAATCTGCCACTTAAAAGAAGTGCTAACTGGAGAGTGGATTTTCCTGTCATTCATGTGATCAAAATGGGCCTACAAACCTTAGTGTGAGCTTAAGGTGAGGACCAGGAATAGTTATTTGTTTGGTGGGTAGCTCTTTTGATAGTCAGGGGCTTTTCTGTGATGTTTATCTGCAAATTATTTGTACCTAGCCTTTTCCTGTAATAAGTGGTGAGAACGTTCTGGACTTCATTAAGCTTCTTTAAAAGATTGATCACAGAGGGTATAGGAAACTCTGAGGCTTTCTGGGTTAACATCTGTGGGTGGCAGCCATAGGGGCAGAGAAAGGAAGATCTGCCAAAGGAGAACATAATATATTGTTGTAAGCTAACTCCACCAGTGCTGTCCAGAGGTACCAGACACTGAGAAGGTCTATCAAAAATATATCTTACATAGTGTTTTAATTATTGTTTTAGTTGTTCCATCTGTCCTTCAGTTTGTAGGTGGGAACTAGTTAACATACAATACCTGGTATCAGTCAAAAAAGGAAGTGATCTGAGTTCCTCTGTTTCTGATTATGACCTTGGTAGCCCATGTAGACCAAAAATATTCCTGCTAATTCAAATGCCATGGGGAGTTTCATTTAGGAAATAAAGTGTCCATCTTCATAAAATAGTCTATTGCAAGCACAATAGTTGTGTGGCCCTGACATGGAGGCGAATCAACAATGAAATCCATGGAGATCATGTTCCATAGTTTATATGGCGTAAGAAGTGGTTGCAACACACCAGCTTCTGGCATATGGGATGATTTTTCTTTAGCATAGGCACTTCAGATCATTATAAACCCTTTAATGTGGAAGATCATTTTTGTACACTGACTGTTTACTTACTAATTCCAGCATCTTTCTGTGTCCTGGTTGACTGGCAACTGGAGAGTTGTGGAACCATTTTATAAACCCCTTAAAGCCTGTAAGGATTTGTTAGCCTTGTAAGGCATGTACAATGCTTCCTCGTGATACAACATGCCATCTTGCATGGTTGTTAGAGGAGATTCTTGTTCCACCCATCTTTTTTGAGTAACAGTCTACTGTGATTGTTTAACTAACTCCATTAAATGTGTTGAGCTAAATGCAGAGAGAGACAGAATTTAGATTGTCTCTCATTTGATTCCAACCACCAGATCCTTTTGTCAGGATAGGAGTATCAGCCTTCCTGTGTTGATTGTCAGGTCTAAGGAAAGATGTAGACATGAAAAGAAATGGATGATGTCCACATGGCATGTTGAAAATTAGCACATTTCATACTGGTCAGGTGTAGAACATTTTTATGGTTGGTCTACATAGTGATTTTTTCTCCAATTGGGAAAAAGCTTTGTTTATCACTAGAGGTTCTCCATTATATGTAGTAAGTATCTATCATGGGTCTGCCATAATAGGGTACATGGTGTAACTCATCTGTTTCTCTATCTCTCTTGCACAGAACTGCCTTAATAGCAAATGAAGATAAAGCAGTCTCTATCACAAAGGAAAGTAAGTCCGGGTGTAGTAACACCGAAGTTGATGTGAAAAACCGTTTGATAAATTGAAAGGTTGTTATTGGTCAGTGCCCCATTCAAATGTTACTACTTTCCTGGTCAGTTGTACCAGGGGTCCTATGATGGTCAGAAAGTATTTAATGAATCACTGATGAAAATTGGTAAAGCTGATGAATCTCTGAATCTCCTTCATATTTTCCAGAGCAGGCTACTCCAGCAATGTTTGCATCTTTGTAGGATACATAGCAATGCCACTGACAAAAAATTACTTAATCTCAAATCCCAACAATGATATATTTGATTCTTCAGACATACATCTTTCTGCTTTGTCACAGAGAAGGTGCGATGTGTTGATGGTCTTCAATTCTTTGTAATGTATACTTGATGTAATTTCCCTAATGGCTGTTTTCATGAAGAAAGAAAGAGTCCCACCAGTGATTTGGAGTTTCATGTGGAGAATAAAGTCCTTTTCTAGGTTTTTTGGTTTGGAGAAATTCTTGAAGTACTCCGTCTTCTGGTGTAATTAGTGGGTAGATTTTACCATGAGAAAGAGATTCCTTTGACATTAAATTAATCCACATCTTCTGTTGTGTTTGCATTTGTCGCCCCAAGTGGGAAGGGTATGCCCAGACGTGGGTCCCGTGCTTGCTATGCCACCAGATTCAAGCTAGCCTGGCTGATGAAGGGTGATACCCAGAAACCGGTCCCAGGATGCTTGTTTCTGCTCCAGGGAGGACCTGGTCTGGCAGTTCGTGCTGGACTGTTCCCATGAGGAACATGGTCAAGACTGATTTGCATATGGCTGGGTCTAAACTAGGGTGGCATGGTGAGCAAAAGAACGATGGATTAAACCCAGATCTGTGACTGGGGGTGAATGTTTGATTGGTTCCGCATTCTGTCCATTATTTGTGTTTTGCTTTGGGTAGTCATTAACAGCATAAGATTCTCTTGAGAAACAACCCCTAAAGGCAGTTTATTCCATTGAGTCCTTAAATACTTGAATGTCCTCTTATTCTGCTTTCTCAATGATGAAATCAAGTGTAGAACTTGCAAATGATTGTCCATGAAGCATCCTGAGGCCCCAGAATCAAGTAGATCTTGGACTCTAAATATTCCAAGTAAAGACATGATCAAGACTGGTAACAAATAATTAGTTCTTTCAGTAATGGGCATTTCTGCAACTGGCAAGCACATAGTGGGTCCATTGTCCTCCATTTTCCAATATCTGGGGGCATTACCTTTCCAAAATATTAACAGAGACTGGACTATCTTTGTCACATTTTTCTTCTGTAGAGAGAGACTTCTTGGTTTCCCCGATCTACATAAGCTTTTCTGTGACAGTCAAATCATCTATTGGTCTGGTAATTCAAAAGAACTGATTAAAACATTGAGATCAACTGATCAGTAAAGGGCTTTGATTTAATATGAGCTGTGTAGCCCATTTAAGGGCATCCTTGTTAAGGTGTGATAATACAAATGCTTTCTTGGCAGTTTCTTCGGAAAATAACTGAGGTCTTGCCTTGGAGGTAAGCCGACATTGGGTCAAAAACATTTGAATCTATGAGAATCTAATCCCGACACATTTTATAGGAGATTCTATTACACACAGGCAAGGAATGGTAGCAAGTGGTTCCTGTCCACTATTGGCGTAAGGTGGATTAAGAATACCTGAAGAAGACCTTTTGTTAGTAAGCTCACAAGGCTGAGAGATATGATTTAATTTTTTCAACAAAAGGGCTATAGTTGGCATCCAGCCTCTAACTCTTTGTGTATTTTGGAATTGACTTGCACCATAATATGGATGGTGTTTTCAGACGGGTCCATTTTTTTGGGCTGGCAAATTGTGAGGTTTCAGAGTTGTAGAGCAATATGTCATTTTTCTTAGTTGAAGACCATTGAAAGCCTTTCTCCTCACTAAATGCCTACATCAGTGAGCAAAGAGGAACTCACCTCCAGAGATAGTAATTAGGGAAGAGACAGGGAAGAGGTGAGAGAGAAATCCTGGACTGGCTTCCCCATTCCTTCAAGGTTCTTCTGTTTCAAATGACAATTTCACATTATCTAGATTTTATGGATTGTGTGGATCTACCCCTGCTGTTCTAGTAGCGGCTAAAACTGAAGCTGACTAGGATACAAGTGAAGGCCTGAGGATGCTGCAGTAGGACACTGATAAAGCTCTGTGGAAAAATGGGGTAAGACAGCACAACATAAGACAAGGCAAAAGGTAAACTGGGAGAACTGAAAATGGAAAAAAAAAAAAACTTGGAGGAATGCAATATTGTGTGAAAACCAGAACGCTAGCTAAAAGCTAAAGCAACCATGCAACAGATTGTCAGGCAAATTGCCTACGCATGTTTATATAGTGCTTTAGAGAAATTGGATTGTCAGTTATCAAGAATGTGAGTTCTTCATAAGTAATAAGTCTGCAATTGTCTATTTTTCCTGGGAACCGAATACTTTATTGTAGAACTTGTCTCTCTCAGTGTGACAAAGCAGAGCAGTTCAAGGCATACTCAATGGAGGATGTATGGGCTAGTAACCCCAGCTTGCTGGTAAGCCTCAACAACACTTAAAAAATCAATGTCCAGTCAGTGCTTTTTCTGTTAAAATGAAAACCATCTTTTATTTTACACACAGACACAAACACACACGCACGCACACACACACACACACACACACACTCTCTCTCTTTCTCTCTTTGTCTCTCTCAATGAAATGTTACTGGTCACATGTTATAACTTACCATCATTTACCAATGGTTGTGTGTCAGCATGCCAACCAACCAACTCACTCCAAGGGCCATATCCTCAATTGTGTCTTCTCAACATCACTGACAATCCAATGCAAACCCCTCATACCCTTGGACTTCATGGCCAACTCAACCATGTCTCTGCTCAGTGTACTACCACAAACCAAGATGAACACAAAAGGGAAGATCAAACCTTAAGATCCTTCAAAAACTTCTTAATAGACAACCTAATGCTTGAACTTATCCCTCACACCATCAACTCTATGTCCAGTGAAAACACCCTTCTAAACAACTACAACAATTTCTTGGAAATTATCTGAACATCCATGCCCCAAATACAACATGCAAGTTCAAGCCAAAGCCTTCAGCATCCTAGTATTCTAAAGAACTTGCTGACAATTAGGTTGTCCTGTTTTCAGTGTTTATGTTTTGTGAATTTCAGTGATGTTTTGTCAGTGTTTTCCAAACATTTCAAACCAGTGCTTATCAGTGTTTATTCAGCAGCCTAACCCCAACAATAGACAAAAACAATGTTTTTTGGTGTGAAAAAACATGTTTTTTGTGCAGTGATTATTATAAACGACTTAATGCAGGGTATGCAGTGTCTTCCCATTAGCAGTGTTTCCAATGGACTTATGATAGACTGTTTTAAGCATAGAAAGTCTGCGTACTGCACTTTCACTCAGACTCATATCTCATGAACCTCTCTCCTAGATCATTACTTCTCACACTCACTTTGTCAGGACTCTGTTTACAAGCCTATTAGTGGATTAAAAAAGTGAGAGATATATTTTCAGTTATCTGCTCCTTACAGAATATTATGACATTGTAGGGTAGTCAACCCTGCCAACAGCATAATATCTTGTGAAATATGTAACTGAATTACACTGGATAATTTGTAACCCTGCATTCTAAGGCACCTAAATTTTGATGTATTAAACATGCCTGCCACTGCTTTTTTGTAATTTCTGGCTGACTGCATTATGGTGGCACTACTGGTATATAGACATTCAAAGGGGGCAAGTGTCCCCATGGCAAATGTCTCATTTTCAGTCAGACCTGACATTTTAACTGACAGCACATTGTGTTCTGGGACTTGACTTTTAACTGTTATCATCATACTATGGATGCAAAAACCCCAACAGTAAAGTACAGGAGGTATAAGGCTAGAATTAGCTGCTAAAAGTATGACACAGAACCAAAGCCACTATCTCAGGTGCACTGTAATAGCACTCTTTTTACAGGTACCTGTTACTAAAATGTGCATTAAATGTTTATAGTCTGGAGTATTTGGCAGTTCACATGCTATCAATACTGACCCGGTAGCAAATGTGGCTGATGTATCAACTGGCACTGTGCTCCTGTGGGTAAATGTGATAGTATATACTGGCCAAGAATCATATGAACCAACCATTTCAATAATCAATTAAGTAAACAAAGCTAAAAATTCAAATATGATTTTAATATATCCAGATCAGTTTCTCTACAGTATATAAATCATTAGACCTAAATCATGCTTCTAAACCTTGCACCTTTAATCTAAGCTTAAATCTGGAAGGAACAAAAGAAGAAAATATATATTTAGTGACATCTCTTAACAACAAAACTCAATCAGAATATTCTTTGTTTAGTCTTTTTTGCTATCTTATATAACTAATTTACAATGTGTTAGCTCCTTCAGGAAAAAAGGAAAATGGCTCATCGTCTGTCAAGACCCTTCAAACCTGTCATGCCATAACTATGAAAGGTGCCTGAAAAGTAATCAGAATGCAGATGAAGAAGTATCCTCAGTGGAAACAGCATCATCCAGGATGGAGGAAGGTCTGCTAAGTTGTGTTGCACCTTTTACAGAAAGGAGGTCGAGAACAGGAATCCAAGACAGGAGTCAGGTGTTTGGTGAGAGAGTGGGTCTGTTAAGAAACATCCTGTGAGGAAAATTTGTCTTTGCAAGTATCTTGATAAAGAAAGAAAACACAAGCGTCACAGCAAACGAAAACTCAGGAAGCAGAAAGCAAATTCTGAAAACAAACTTTATTGAAGGTTTATGAACATAAAAAAGAAAATATACGACAATTCTAAGAGCATTTAGAGAATATAAATATATTAACAAGTCAAATAATATAGTTTGCTTGACATAACCAACTAAACACAAGAAAAGCTATACAGACAATATTTACACTTATTTACCTTACAAGGAAGTTATAAGAGACAGTTAACAAAAAGGTCATTCCTCTTCGCCTGAATTCAAGATAATAAATAACTATATATATATACGTATATATATATGTGTATATAAATATATATATATATATCAACATTCTTGAGCAAAGGAAAAGAAAAGTACGCAGAGGAAAAAAGACTCAAAAAATTTCTAAGAAGCAGACAATTCTTCTATTGAACTGAGAGAGTTTATTTTCTAAGAAACTTATTTCTATCTCAATAACAATAGTAAGACAAACAGAGAGAAAGGCACTTTTCCCAGAGAGCTCAGGGTGAGTGATTATAGTATTGCTGGGTTGAAATGATTAGTTGTTAAGTTAATTGGTATATAATAGTGTGTCCGTATTAATTGTGACAATAATCTTTCAGGTGCCTTCACCAGCTAAACCAACAGTGAGGTGGCAGTCCGTGGCTTGATGAAGCATCATCTCTGAGACAGTCTCTCTAAATCCCATTCCCCTTTCTCCTTGCTCAATACGGAGATAAGTTTTGTTGCAAGTAGTCTGGGTTGGGATAGAGGACCAGTCTTCTGCTCCTGAGGAAATCAACTCCAGGTATCTGACAGATTGAAGTGCCTTCCCTAATTTACAGGGAAATCAGATTACCTCTTGAGCAGAATGGCAGAAGGAATCGATGTAAAAGCATTAGCCACCATATTAAAAGGACTGCAAAAACAATTAAATAATACCATAGAAACACTTCCAAGTCTAGTAGCTCGGCATTTTCCGAGACCCGTGGCCCCTCCATGTCCCCAGGTATATCTACTCAAGTAATTCATGCTGTTTCCCCTATCATTCCTCTAGCTCAACCAGAGCGTTTTGGTGGAGATCCAAATAAACTCAATTTTTTTTAACCCAATGTTCATTGCATTTTCTTTGTTGACCCATCATTTTTTCTGAAGACCAATCCAAGGTGGCATTTATATTGTCTTATCTGACTGGTGACGCAGCAGCATGGTCCATGCCAATTGTTTCTAGAAACAACCCAGTTCTGTTTAATTTTCAAAACTTTAAGGAAGAGTTCTTAAGCATATTTGATCGCCGAACTGCAGCCCAGGCCACAGATAATGAGCTATTGGAAATTAAGCAAGGCAATAAAGATTCAGAAGCTTATTTGGCCCATTTTAATAAACCATAGTGGAAATCAATTGACCAGAGTCAAAGAGAGCTGCCATATTCTATGGCGGGTTGACAGATTAGTTAAAAGATGCATTGGCACAAGTTCCAGATAGACCTACTGAGATTTCAGAATTAATTGATCTGGTGTTACAAATTGACCATCGACTAACGGAACAAAGAGCAGAATAAAGAAGAGAATATCGGCCCCTTCAGCCAAGATTTGATTGAGTAAAGAGTGATCATTTGAGGACAGGAGAAGGGATAACAGTGGAAGAACCAATGCAAATTAGTTCCATTCGAGGTCCGTTGTCTAAGGAAGAAAAGGAGAAACGAAGAAAGAATCAACTGTGCTTATACTGTGGTGCATCTGACATTTTGTTAAAGAATGCCCCAAGAAGCCAAAAATTGGTTTGTCGGGAAAAGAACAGCTTCATCAATAGGGGGAATTGCCCTGATGAAAGCAGAATCTAAGACAACTCCCTCAGAGCAGCGATTGGCAAATACTTTACAGTCAGAAGCACCACATTTGATACAAACTGTGTCGGTCAAGACTTCTGAGAAAGAAATTCAAGGAATATTAGTTATGATTGATTCCGAAGCTACTGGCAATTTTTGTGACATCAAATACGCTCAAAAGAATGGAATTCGATTTGTCAAAAAATCAGCTTTGGAAGTTGTAAGAGCAGTTGATGGTACCAGTCTCTCTCCAGGATCAATTATTCATGAGACAGAACCGATTCAATTACAAGGCTTCGTAGGGCATCAGGAACAAATTGTTTTCAATTTAATAGATGCCCTACAATTTTAATTAATTTTAGGTCTCCCTTGGATCATTGAGCACAATCCTCAAATTGATTGGAGTAAAAGATCTGTAACAATGAGTTCCTCCTATTGCATAGAGAATTTCTTTCAAGGGGGAGAGTGAGCATTCACATAGTCTCAAGCAACCTGTTTGTTATTGCATTCCCCAATGATTTGCGCCATTGAAACAACGGAAATTCCCAAGGAATATGAAGATTTAGCTACAGTTTTTGACAAGAAGGAAGCAGAGAAATTACCACTGCATCAACCATATGACTGCAAGATAGAATTGGAGCCTGGAGCACTATTGCTGTGTAGTCGCATTTATGCTTTGACTGAAGCGGAGAACCAACATTTGAAGGAATATTTAGATCAATATCTTGTTAATGGTTTTATTCACCCATCTCAGTCTCCAGTTTCCTCCCCATTGTTTTTTATACCCGAGAAGGATGGAGGACTCATAACTTGTATAGATTATCGAGCTCTCAATCAGGTGACCATCAAGAATCGATACCCGTTGCCTTTGGTGTCAGTTCTTCTAGATCAAGTAAAGAATGCTAAAATTGACACCAAATTAGATCTGCAAGGAGCATACCATTTGATAAGAGTGGGAACTGGAGATGAGTGCAAAACCGCCTTTCGAACTTGATATGGATTATTCGAATATCAAGTGATGCCATACGGATTATGCAATGCTCCTGCAGCTTTTCAGCATTTTGTCAATGACATCTTACGAAAATATCTTGATAGATTCTCCGTGGTATATAAAGATGATATTCTACTTTTTTCCAACGGTTTGAAAGAACATGTTTCACATGTTCGTTTCATTCTCACGAGATTGCTGGAGCCTCATCTTTATGTAAAACTGGAAAAATGTGCATTCCATGTGGAACGAGTCGAGTTCCTTGGATTCATTTTCTCACCCGAAGGAGTGAGCATGGACCCTGCTAAAATACGCACAGTTCAAAATTGGCCTTCTCTCAGTAATGTCAAAGAAATTCAGAGTTTCTTGGGATTTGCAAATTTGTATCGAAGATTCATATCCAATTTTTCTCAAACTGTCACTCCCATCACTCGTTTGTTGAAAAAAGGGGTGAAGTTTGAGTGGACAAAAGAAGCAGAAAATGCTTTCAACTTTTTGAAGAACACCTTTACTACAGCTCTGATATTATTACACCCCAATCAAGATGAACCTTACTATGTAGAGGTAGATGCTTCAGATGTTGCTGTAGGAGGGATTTTGTCTTAGCGTCATACAAGTACTGGTCAATTGCATCCTGTGGTCTTTTTCTCTCAAACATTGACTCCATCTGAAATTAACTATTCAATTGCTGATAAAGAACTTTTGGCAGTCAAAGAGACCTTTTGAGAGTAGAGACATTATATTTAGGAGCTAAACATAAAGTTACTGTTTACACTGACCACAGAAATCTGCAGTTTTTGATGTCAGGGCGCACCTTAACAGCAAGACAATTGAGTTGGTCTCTTTATTTTGCAGACTTCAATTTTGTCATCACCAATCAGCCTAGAAAAGCCAATGGCAAGGCCGATGCTTTGTCTCGAAATGATATGAATGTAGCCAAAGAACTCCCAAAAGAAAGTTTGATCATACCACAGGAGAAGCTTTTATTACCTACTCATTATGCAGATTTAAGCAAAGAAATTCAAGAAAGCCTAGATCCCAATAAAATGCAGAAATGGTCCCAAGAAGCTCCAGAAAGGGAGATTAAGAATGGTTTACCATATCACAAAGGTGCATTGTATATACCAACTCCAGAATTGCAAGAAAAGATTCTATTCTTCAGGCCTGTCATGATGATCAGTTGGCTAGACATAGGAATCCGAAAGACTCAACATAAGGTACAGCAGAATTTTTGGTGGCCGCAGATGAAAACTCGGATAAAACAATATGGTGGTCATTCCGACCTAGGCGGGCGGCGGTTGCCGCCCGCCCGTCGGAATCCACCTGAATACCGCCCCGCGGTCAATTGACCGCGAGGGGTATTCTGACTTTCCCGCTGGGCCGGCGGGCGATCTGATTCAGATCGCCCGCCGGCCCAGCGGGAAAGCGCCTTCCACAAGGAAGCCGGCTCAGAATCGAGCCGGCGGAGTGGAAGGCGTGCGACGGGTGCAGCAGCACCCGTCGCGCTTTTCAGTGTCTGCATCGCAGACACTGAAAAGCCTAGTTGGGCCCTGTTAGGGGGCCCCTGCCGTGCCCATGCCATGGGCATGGGCACGGCAGGGGCCCCCAGGGGCCCCGTGACCCCCCCTACCGCCATCCTGTTCATGGCGGCTTTCCCGCCATGAACAGGATGGCGGTAGGGGGGGTCAGAATCCCCTCGGCGGCGCAGCGAGCTGCGCCGCCTTGGAGGATTCTAAGGGTCAGTGGAAAACTGGCGGGAGACCGCCGGTTTTCCCGTTCTGACCGCGGCCAAAGCGCCGCGGTCAGAATGACCAAGGGAGCACCGCCGGCCTGTCGGCGGTGCTCCCGCCCCCGTTGGCCCTGGCGGTAGGGAACCGCCAGGGTCAGAATGAGGGCCTATGTGTCAACTTGTGAGAAATGTCAGAGAGGAAAATCCAATAGAGCCGCTCCACAAGGTCTTTTAAGACCATTACCCACAACACCTCACCCTTGGCATACAGTTACGATGGACCTCATAGTAGATCCCCCCAGTAGTCAAGAGTTTAATACCATCTTAGTTTTTGTGGACACTTTCACTAAAATGGCACATTTCATTCCTTTAAAAGGAATTCCCGAGCCCCACAGGTTGCTCAGTTGTTTACGCAACATGAGGTACTGCTCATGGAATTCCAAAAATTCTAGTTTCTGATAGGGGGTTTCAGTTTGTTTCTCATTTTTGGAAAGCCTTTATTAAGCGACTAGAAATAGAGTCCCGCTTCTCTACCAGTTATCATCCTGAAACTAATGGACAAACAGAGAGAATGAATCAAGAATTAGAGAAATATTTAAGACTCTATCTGTTTGATCAAGGGAAATGAATGGCCAGTGTTGGTTTGGGCAGCTGAGTTTGCATATAATAATGCTGTGCATTCCACTAAAGGATTCACCCCCTTTTACCTCATTCAAGGTAGACATCCTAACGTAATCTTAGGTAAAGAAGATGACACAGTGCCTGCAGTAACAAAGATGATAAAGAGATTACAAACTACCTTAGCTACTGCTGGAAAAAACATAATTCAAGCAAAAGAATCATATAAGGCTCAAGCAGATAAGAAAAGAGGAGAAGGCCCAGTTTATAAAAGGGGGGACAGAGTTTGGTTATCCACACGACATTTACATCTCAAGAGAAATCAAAAATTTCAGCCATGTTTCATAGGTCCATTTAAAGTAGACAGAATGATCACCCAGTGGCAGTTCAATTGCAATTACCAACTTATTTAAAGATACATCCAGTTTTTCATGTCTCATTGCTAAAGAACAGTCCTCCAAATTTACGTTTAAACACTCCTCCCAGTCTAGTTCAAATTAGGTCTGCAGAAGAGTACGAGGTCAATCAGATCTTAGATTCTAAGATAAAAGAGGCCAATTATACTATCTAGTTGATGATTGGAAAGGTTATGGTCCAGAAGAGCAATCTTGGGAACCTCACAATTACATACATGCTTCAAGGTTAATAAATCATTTCCACCAGACCTATCCAAACAAACCAACATTGGAGAACTATTCCTTGAGGGGGAGTACTATCAAGACCCTTCAAATCTGTCATGCCATAACTACGAAAGGTGCCAGAAAAGTAATCAGAATGCAGATGAAGAAGTATCCTCACTGGAGACAGCGTCGTCCAGGCTGGAGGAAAATCTGGCAAGTCGTGTTCCACCTTTTTCAGAAAGGAGGTCAAGAACAGGAATCCAAGATGTCTGCCGTTTAGGCAGACAGTGAAGTTGCTGCTCTAGTGTTGTATTAGTCCAGTTGCTAGGATACGCGCACGAAGCCTGAGAGCTTCGCACTTCAACTCCGCTTTGACAGGAGTCAGGTGTTCAGAGAGAGAGCGCGTCTGTGAAGAAACATTCTATGAGGAAAATTTGTCTTTGCAAGTATCTTGATGAAGAAAGAAAACCCAAGCGTCACAGCAAACGAAAACCGGGGAAGCAAAAAGCAAATTCTGAAAACGAACTTTATTGAAGGTTTATGAATATTCAGTGGTAAGACAAAATACGACAATTCAAAGAGCATTTAGAGAATAGAAATATATTAACAACTCAAATAATATAGTATGCTTGACATAACCAACTAAACACAAGAAAAGTTATACACACAATATTTACGGCTACTTACCTTACGGGAAAGTTATAAGAGACAGTTAACAAAAAGGTAATTCCTCTTCGCCTGAATTCAAGATAATAAAAAACTATATATATATTTGTATATATATATATATATATATATATATATATATATATATATATATATATATATATATATATATATATATATCCTGCCAAGCGTTGTCAGAGAAACTCACAAGGCATACAACTCGGAGTGAAAAGAACAGCGTGCCGAGACTCAGGTGCAGATACATGTTTATTGTGAATTCCAGAAAGCAATCCTTCCTGACGTGTTTCGGAGCATAAGCTCCTTGCTCACAATTCAAAAGCTTATTCCCTATTTCGTGAATATTTAAATATTTGCTCATTCCTTAATTATACACAAAAATAGACAACGAACTACTACTCAATCTAAAGAAAAAGAAAAAAGCTCAAAAATGTGTCCGCCATATTGGAGTGGTCAAATTACTTTCTAATGCATACTTTACGGCATATACACTTAATCCCAGAATTTTGTACAAACCTTTTCAATTATTTAAATTTATGAATTCTTACAAACTACTTCAAATACTCCATAAACACCAATTAAACTGTTACACTGCACAGGTAATCAGTAATACATCATCTTACTACTATATACGAATTCTTTTAAATATTAAATTATAAATCATGTTTGAGTACTCATTTTCTAGTATCTTTATATAATACCACAGCTTATTGTAAACACTACATACATGTTCACAAGAAAGATTGCAAAGCATCTTTAGGCTGAATTTATATTGTCAATGTTTTTATTCTGTCTAGTAGAATTTGGTGATGTATCACTTCACAGGAAGGTGAAAGATCAATAAAACTAGGACAGATGAGCTACTCTCATCAGCCATGTATAGATGTCTATTCTTTAAGTTAAGTTGAGTCCAATTCTTCTTGTGTCTAAAGACCTGATACATGATTGAGTGATTTTATGTTTTTGTTCAGCTACTGTCCTTTTAACCACTTTTGTTATAGATAAGGTGTGGAGGGCTTGCTCTTAGTTTGCCTGGTTTCTTGCATCATGGGCTGGCTTTTTAAGAGTGGCGTGGTGGGATCCATGCTTTCTTTTGTTCAGTTGGAGTGGGTCTGCAGTCATTGATATAAGCCACCTTGGCATCGAGCTGAAGTCTTGCTGTTGATGCTATGACTAACTTCCTTTTTTTGATTTGCTGGTCAGTCTGGTCAATGGTTCATTCAGAAGATTTGCATGCGTTGGTGTATATTTATCGTTAGTTTGGGACATTAATAATTTAGTGATAACTATAGTGATGTGGTTTATAATGTTTGTCCTGATTATCTACATTACATTTGTATGATGTTCATGGAGTTTAAGACATTATTCTGAACACCAGGGTGTTTTAAAATGTGGTGAACATCATATGTCTTCAAATTGTATAATGTGTCTCAGTTAAATTATTCAGTTATTCTCTCATGAATGTGAAGTACCTTTTTTTGGCTTTGAGCAATGTCATGCCGAACTTTTACATTATGCCTGGTGAGACAGCTTTTTTCAGTGTCTGCGTTTATTTCAGATTTGTCATAGTCAACTAATCTCTCTTTCTAGTGCCTTTAGGTCTTAAATAGCTCATTTATGGGAAAGATCAGTCTCTATTTCTAATCAATTTCAGCTGTGCTGGCATGTTGATAACCGAAGTTAGAATTTTCTGCCAGGTTCCTGGTTCTTCAGTGCTCATTGCATCCAACCATGACAAAAGTATTGCAAGCATGGCATTAACATGTTTTTGTCACTTTCAGTACTTCCTAATTTTATTTTTATTTTGTCTGGCAGGGCTGTAGTTTTGAGGTGTTTTCAGAAGATTATTTTAAAATATAGCATGTGGAAATTCATAATGATGTTGGACTTTTGTGATGATTCAGGGCAGTGTATGGCCTTAATCTTAGAGATTTCACCAAGATCTAATGATTGGATGTGATTAGTGAGGCAACGCTGGGTCTTGTCCTTTATGTCCCACCTAGATGTTGAATTCTACAAGGACTAGCAGCTTCTATGTGCCTTACCTCAAACTAGGTTGAAAGTCATCCTTGGAAATTGTCTTCCATTTGTAGCCAGTAAAACAGTATTTGTGTGTCAGTAAAAGTTGACAACAGACACAGCTTGCTACTTAAGCCTTAAAATATTACATGGGAAGAGAGAGGTAGTGTGATGGCAGCAAAGGCAGGGATCTCTTCTAATACATGGGTAAATGCTGAGGGCAACCATGCTATCTTCATTGGTACTTGCAGGGCATCTCTGATTGCAGCACCATCAGCATGTCCCCAGGAATAGCGGCATGATCAGGTTGAGCAACTGCATTCTCCAAGAATGAGTGTTTCATCCTCATGGGTAGCACACATTCCCCATCTAATATAAAACGGAGTGAATCTTGTAGCTAACACTTCACAAATAATTCTCTCTAGTAATATCAAGCCTCAGATCTTTCTGTCCAGTGTGTTGTCTCCTTTTCGTTGCTCATTGCTTTGCACTTAGCCCTACTTTCTGATCTGCTCAGTTCTACATTTACTGGCTTCTGTGTGTCTTTGCATAGTGACCAGCATTCTTGCGTATTTCCTCCATTCTCATCCTGCCCAGTTCCTTGTTTTGTTTTTCTTGCTATCTGCCTGGAATCTGCCAGCCTGCTATTACTTTACCTCAACTCAATCTTCACTACCATACTGATCATTTATCTTCTGGAGACCATCTGTGGCTTGTGTATATTGTGGTAGTCAATGTCTATTCTTTGCCTCTGAACCTTATACAATTTAATTGGGGGGGAGGTAGCATAGTGGCTACTGCTGGTACATTTGGGACCATAGGCTCTGGATGTGGAGGTGCAAAAGGTGTGCAGCACCCCCAAAATAACTATGCTAGAGTTCAGAAGATACATGAGCAGTAAAGGTTCCTTTAAATTTAGGTTTTACCTTGTCACATTTCCTTTCAAAGACAGAGGTCAAATGTCAAGCTATGTCTTCTGACAAACTGCTGCTTTTTCTTTTAACATGCAGTTTGTTTTTTTCTTTCTCTGACTGCGAAGTAAAAGGATTTTGTAAAGAGGTAGAGGGAGTGCGAAAGGAAAGGTAGCAGGTTGTCTGTTTTCCTTTTTCTAGTACACAACAACTTTAAATACCTGTAAATGACCTGTACCAATATTTCTAAATATACCAACAGTTAGGAAAGCATATATGAAGCACTTTTTTGTAATTCTAAAGTGTGATAGAAACAAAGATTTCAATAGGATGAAAATAAATCAAGACACTTTACTTGGTGATATGCAAATGATAATTATTTGCTGAAACATGATTTCCATGCATTGTCATTTGTGTGCTCTATAAAGAGTAAGACTGAATGAGAGTGCAAATTTTGTGGCTATTTCAGTGGAAAATATGCTCTCTCTAAATAATGTGCTATCACACCATGTTTTAGTAATAATATACTACAAACTGCTCTACTGCCTACATACTACACCTTTTCCACTCTCCTGCAGAATGGGCATGGCTCACTTGCTGTACTACCTCTTTGTGAAACTCTTGAATTTTTCACAATCACTATGACTTCAGTGATGGCAGCACCCCACTCTGAAAGTTGTTCCAGCAATACTGTGTGGAACATGGCATTGGTTCTTCATCCTGTGAATCTGGGCAAGTTGCCTAATCTCCCACTGCCTAAAAAATAAGAAATAAATATATTTAACCTATTCTGATTCTATTGCTCTTGTACCAGATTTGTGCAACTATGCAATACTTTACTTTATGATTTTACACATTAAGCAAGTTCATGCCATGATGTAATATTTTCTCCTCCTATGTCCTTGCCATGGTTTTTAATCATTATAAAGTTTGCTCTTGTAGATTAGATACACCATACAGTACTAAATGAGACTTTGGTATTGCTTGAAGCGTAGACCATTCAGGTAAGCTGGTGGTGAGCTATTCACCTTTTGGTGTTGTTCTTTGCACACACATTGTTGCTTGTTGCTTCTTGTATGATGTTGGACTAGCCTAGATATATTTTTGAAAGATTCATGTGGAAAAGGTTGCTTGTTATGTATTTATCAACTTTGAAGTTGAGATTGATGTCTGTTTCAAGGGTCTATGTGTCATTTCTCGCTGCAGTGGCTTTAAAAATGTCCAATTACAAAAAGAACAAGTGATAGATGGAATGCTGAACAATGTCAAACATTCACCCCCCAGTACAGGGATCTGGGCCTAAATCCGTTGTTTTTTGCTAACCATGCCATTCCAGTTTGGACCCAGCCATATGCAAATCAGTCTTCACCCCGTTCCCCATGGGAACACTCCAGCCCGAACTGCCAGGCCAGGTCTTCCCTGAACTGGAAACAAGCATCCTGGGTCCGGTTTCAGGGTATCACCCTAAAAACATGCAAAAAGAAGAATAGTTCGCCAGCATCAGCAGTGGAAGGATATACCTATCAATCTAAAAGCATTGTGAAACCTAAAGATGACAGCACTACCTGCCCAACTCTGGTGAAAAACTACAGCAACTTTGAAGTGAGTGTACTACATTTACCAGGTTGCAATGGGGAGAACTGTGCTGGGGTGAGAGGCAGTGTGCTCCCTCCCCACTTGTGTTTTAAAGACTCCCTTGAGCCAATTAGCTCACTAGCTCACCTGGGAGGCACCTGTATGCCAGCCAAGTGGTACTGTGACCTGTGAGGACTTGGGCAGCATTTCAACAACCCCAGATGGCCTTTCTTTGATCTCTAATACTTCTGCTCTCTACTGATGAATGGCTAAACCCAGAAGCATGTGTCTAGAGATAACAGCACTGTCTGCACAAACTTTAGTGAAGAACTACAGCAACTTTAAAGTAAGCATACTGCATTTACCACGATGCAATGGTGTGAACTGTGCTGGGATGAGAGGCAGTGTGCTCCCTCCCCTCTTGTGAAAACTAAATGCTCTGCAGGGAGGCAGGAGAGAAGAGCAGTGGAACATACCCAAGAAAAGGGGGGAAAGCAACTTGATCAGGAGCAGGTTATTGAAAGAGAGTGTAATCTTTACCTTTGGCTATGCCGTGTGCTGAGGAGAACTGTGTACACGTTATTACCATTTTAGGTATTTCTAGCCTTAACTTGGGAAGTTTAATTTCTACCTTTTCCATCAATTACTCAGGGAGATATGCAATTTCCTCATTTGTTGCCCACCACACTTTTCTGTTGAAGTATTTTCTCATTATTAATGTATCCTTTCAGATCTCAGTAAAAACACTTTCCCTTCCCCTACCTTTTCCTTAGTGATGGTAATGATGTTACCCACTGTCTCGAATGGCAGCTGTTTACTGGTGTACAAGTCCATCTGGTCAGAAAGATCATCTTTGGGGTCTACCAAACTGCTGCTGCAGTCTTTGGTGCCCTCGGAATCGGGGACTGTGCCCTAGCAGTTTTTATCATTGGAGTCAATTTTTATAGGGATGTCACAGCTGTTGAGGTTGTGCACATATCCACATTTCAACACTGTGAGAATATCTCTGACATGGCATCATCTGAAAGCACATATTTGTTATAATACAAAAAGCTGCATCATAAAATGAATCACATTTCGACAATTTTAAGAAAAGCAAAACAACAGGAGCAAGAAACATGCACTTAATAAACTTTTTCATAGCAATTATAAAATCCATGTTTTCTTCAGTAATCAATGCAAACAGACACATTGCTGGTAAAGGTTCTGCGGCCTAGTTATGCTAACTTAAACCCACATAACTAAACACTATTTTTAAATTAGTGTAACACAAATTTTACCTCACTTCTGAATTGTAGACTGTAATTCATACAGCTAGAACCAGATTATTCATTCCAGAGTACCACATTCATTAACTTTATAACATTCCTACTTACGAAGAAGAATTTGTTAAAAACAACATTTTGTCCTGTGCGTTAGCGTGTGTTGCACCTGGTAATTCATTAGCAAGTTATGAAAGCCTGGTACAAGGAACAACAGTTCCCAGAAAAACCTTTTTTATGAATCGTGTCTGGATATTCAGGAGTAATTTACACCTAAGGCTAAAGTAGGACACAGCTACACATCAAGAACTTGAGTGCTGGGCTCTGCGTTTTACCTGCCTTGATCACGTAGGTGCAGGTGGCCTGAACAGCTCACTGGTGAGATGCTCTAGGCAGGCTACACATCAAAGTATTTCTGTTTTGGCTTGTTTTCATTAAAGGTGATTCTTTGCCAATAAAATGTTGCCTTGGTGCTGACTTTCAAGCATGTTAGATCTGTTAGCTGTGTTAGAGTGGGAAAATTACTAATAAAATTGCGTGATCAACCAAAAGAAACACTTGCATTTAAAAGTAAAAGGCTGAAATGAAAATGACTCCTACACTGATAATTGACACAGATATTTCGAAAATGAAAATAAATCACTGTCTAATTAAATGTATTTTATGTTTTAATAACTGAGAGTAATGAAAAAATAATAAATACATGTTCAGAAAATAAATAGTTTGAGTTTTCTGAAATATTGTACACTGCACATTCTATTGTGTTTTTAAACAGGCCTATGTTAAGCTAATTCAGAATGAAATAAATGTGATGTTTAGAAATTGCTGAGGTAGATGGACAGTCACTGTGTGTTCTGTCTTCCCTGCAGCATCCTGTTGACATTGAGGGAAATGTACTAATATTGATAAAAATGTTTAGTTCCTGTTAGATAGTGTTCCACTGAAAACAATGGCTTTTAGTAGTTTTATGTAGTTTGAAACATTTTATTTCTGCAAACAGAAACTGGTGATGGCAGTGAAAGAAGGTGAACCAATGAGGGAGGAAAGACCACAAGAATGCAACAAGAAGAAACGTGTTTTAGTTGGTTATGTCCTAACTACCCCATAGTCTGACCAATGGTAGGCTAGGTAGTTATTTTCTGGGACTTTAATATAGCAATGTTTAGGTGATGTCAGCTCAGTCTTATTCTTTCTTGCTGAAGTGAGAATTAATTTTTCTTGCTCAAGCTCAGACTGATTCAAGATTCTCTCTTGCTGCAGTTACTGTCTGTGCTGTGTTCAGATGTGCTATTATTTCTGCTAGTGAAATAACATGATATGGGCCACTTACAGTTCAGATACATTAAGGCCAAATATTACTGAAATGTTCCCATATATGTTACTGTCCACTGAAGATGACCAGAAGATGGTCCACTGAAGAAGCCTTCACTGCTTGCTGACCCCATTAAGGAGAGGTATAAGATAGTTTGTGTTTGTCTTTCTTGCAGGTGTTCATGTTTTTCTCTTCTAGAAACCCAACCGCTATTTTTGCTAGTGCCATAGATAGATGTTTTCCAAATTAATGTTTGTCTTCTTTTCCTTTTGCATGAAGACCAACATGGTTAGTCTAGTTAGGGTAATCGTTAGAATGTCACATTCTGAATTTGGCTGCCCAAAATAACTGATTGTGAATAATACATCTGTGTTAGCTCTATGTATTCAATCTCAACTGTGCAACCGATATTGCAGTTATTCTGTTTGGTGATTCTTGAGTGCCTAATGATTCACATTCTGTCAAAGCTGAGATTCTTTAGAAGGTTTGGTCAACCTGTGTTATTCATGTATCTTTATAATTTAGTTTCGCATTTAATTTATGTGATCTTAGCATTGTTCATCTAAAGGGCAATGAATGTTTGAACTTTACTAAAGTGGTGTACTTTACTAAACTGGTGTGGTGATTCATGGCCAAATAGATCATGGTGAGTTTAAATTACTGGTTCTAATGTTGATTAATGAGCATAATCTGAGGCATCAGCATAGTGGTCCGTTCATCAGGGGGAGGGTGAAATCCAGGATTTGGCAGTTTTTGGGATTACAATACCCTTAAGTTTGTAAAAGTGACTCATGTAGTCTTTCTAGATTCTGCAGACTGTTGTTCGCAGCTAAAAGTCAACTCCTTCTATAACTGAATGCTCTCCATGATGGCCATGCATTTCCAATAGCCAGCAAGATGACCCAGTGAATTTAATACTCACTGTTGAAGCATACTTTTATTGACAGAACCCAAGATTGTATCCTAAGTAAGCTGAGTCACCTTTTCATCTTTATAAGTTTGATAAAAATAAGTAGAAATAATTTGAGTAAAAGCAACCTTCTGTCCTCAGTCCCTCAGCCCCCAGCTTCTCTCTTTCATGCACATTGACACAGCTTCTGCATACATAATTAGTAGGTGACACTGTTGTGAGGACAATTGTGCAGTGCAAGGAATAATCACCTGCACTCTATACATAGGCAAAAACGCCAGCGATCTCAGATCCAGCATATGCAGATCCCAGCATGTGCCTCTGCACTCCTACCTAATGGACAATTTAAAACACATGGCAACATTGCTTGTCAATATCAAATGGGACTGGGGAAGTTTAAGGGTTATATGGATGTCTGGACTTCATGTCATATGCAAGTGAATGTGTATAGTGTGTCTCTTTATTAGACAAAGACTAAATATGCATTACATCAGAAGGAAGGTGATAGTAAAGGTCATTGTGCCTTAGCTTCCTCTTGTTGCATTGAACTGTGCATACATAGGTTTGTGCTACCAAGAAAGGGTTTTCATAAGTATCAATACCATTTTAGAAGTCTGTAAAGTTTTACAAACTCCTAAAATTGGACTGCAACTGAATACCAAATTGGTATTGGGCAGGGGCATGTGTTGGCGTTGCTTCCAAATACCGTATTTTATGGCATCAAATATAGCCAACTGTATCACTATGAAAATCCTTGACATTATTGTTACTATTATGGACCTTAGATACCTGCATGGTCTGCTATAGCTTGTTGTCCTGGTGCCAGAGGACTACAATCAACCACCCTCACCAAACAAAAAGGTAAGTCACTGTGATGCAATGCACCTTGTGGCCATGCACACTTCATCTGCAAGGAGCATTCTGCAGGCTCTTTTCCTATATTTGCAAGTGTAGGAGGCTGGACTGGCTTGTAGTGAGTACCAAGGGGTACTTGCACCTTGCACCAGGCCCAGTTATCCCTTATTAGTGTATAGGGTGTCTAGCAGCTTAGGCTGATAGATAATGGTAGCTTAGCAGAGCAGCTTAGGCTGAACTAGGAGACGTGTGAAGCTACTACAGTACCACTTAGTGTCATATGCACAATATCATAAGAAAACACAATACACAGTTATACTAAAAATAAAGGTACTTTATTTTTATGACAATATGCCAAAGTATCTTAGAGTGTACCCTCAGTGAGAGGATAGGAAATATACACAAGATATATGTACACAATACCAAAAATATGCAGTATAGTCTTAGAAAACAGTGCAAACAATGTATAGTTACAATAGGATGCAATGGGGACACATAGGGATAGGGGCAACACAAACCATATACTCCAAAAGTGGAATGCGAATCACGAATGGACCCCAAACCTATGTGACCTTGTAGAGGGTCGCTGGGACTATTAGAAAATAGTGAGAGTTAGAAAAATAACCCTCCCCAAGACCCTGAAAAGTGAGTGCAAAGTGCACTAAAGTTCCCCTAAGGACAAAGAAGTTGTGTTAGAGGAATAATGCAGGAAAGACACAAACCAACAATGCAACAACGATGGATTTCCAATCTAGGGTACCTGTGGAACAAGGGGACCAAGTCCAAAAGTCACAAGCAAGTCGGAGATGGGCATATGCCCAGGAAATGCCAGCTGTGGGTGCAAAGAAGCTTCTACTGGACAGTAGAAGCTGAGGTTTCTGCAGGAACAAAAAGGGCTAGAGACTTCCCCTTTGGCGGACGGATCCCTCTCGCAGTGGAGAGTTGTGCAGAAGTGTTTTCCCGCCGAAAAAACGCCAACAAGCCTTGCTAGCTGCAAATTGTGTGGTTAACGTTTTTGGATGCTGCTGTGGCCCAGTCGGGACCAGGAGGTCGCAAATTGGACCAGGAGGTAGAGGGGACGTCGAGCAAGACAAAAAGCCCTCTTAGCAGCAGGTAGTACCTGGAGAAGTGCCAGAAACAGGCACTACAAGGATGTGTGAAATGGTGCTCACCCGAAGTTACACAAAGGAGTCCCACGTCGCCGGAGACCAACTTAGAAAGTCGTGCAATGCAGGTTAGAGTGCCGTGGACCCAGGCTTGGCTGTGCACAAAGGATTTCCGCCGGAAGTGCACAGGGGCCGGAGTAGCTGCAAAAGTCGCGGTTCCCAGCAATGCAGTCTAGCGAGGTGAGGCAAGGACTTACCTCCACCAAACTTGGACTGAAGAGTCACTGGACTATGGGGGTCACTTGAACAGAGTTGCTGGATTCGAGGGACCTCGCTCGTTGTGCTGAGAGGAGACCCAAGGGACCGGTAATGCAGCTTTTTGGTGCCTGCGGTTGCAGGGGGAAGATTCCGTCGACCCACGGGAGATTTCTTCGGAGCTTCTAGTGCAGAGAGGAGGCAGACTACCCCCACAGCATGCACCACCAGGAAAACAGTCGAGAAGGCGGCAGGATCAGCGTTACAGAGTTGCAGTAGTCGTCTTTGCTACTATGTTGCAGTTTTGCAGGCTTCCAGCGCGGTCAGCAGTCGATTCCTTGGCAGAAGGTGAAGAGAGAGATGCAGAGGAACTCGGCTGAGCTCTTGCATTCGTTATCTAAAGTTTCCCCAGTGACAGAGACCCTAAATAGCCAGAAAAGAGGGTTTGGCTACCTAGGAGAGAGGATAGGCTACTAACACCTGAAGGAGCCTATCAGAAGGAGTCTCTGACGTCACCTGGTGGCACTGGCCACTCAGAGCAGTCCAGTGTGCCAGCAGCACCTCTGTTTCCAAGATGGCAGAGGTCTGGAGCACACTGGAGGAGCTCTGGACACCTCCCATGGGAGGTGCAGGTCAGGGGAGTGGTCACTCCCCTTTCCTTTGTCCAGTTTCGCGCCAGAGCAGGGCTAAGGGGTCCCCTGAACCGGTGTAGACTGGCTTATGCAGAATTGGGCACATCTGTGCCCAAGAAAGCATTTCCAGAGGCTGGGGGAGGCTACTCCTCCCCTGCCTTCACACCATTTTCCAAAGGGAGAGGGGGTAACACTCTCTCTCAGAGGAAGTCCTTTGTTCTGCCATCCTGGGCCAGGCCTGGCTGGACCCCAGGAGGGCAGATGCCTGTCTGAGGGGTTGGCAGCAGCAGCAGCTGCAATGAAACCCCAGGAAGGGCAGTTTGGCAGTACCAGGGTCTATGCTACAGACAACTGGGATCATGGGATTGTGCCAACTATGCCAGGATGGCATGGAGGGGGCAATTCCATGATCATAGACATGTTACATGGCCATATTCGGAGTTACCATTGTGAAGCTACATATAGGTAGTGACCTATGTGTAGTGCACGCGTGTAATGGTGTCCCCGCACTCACAAAGTCCGGGGAATTGGCCCTGAACAATGTGGGGGCACCTTGGCTAGTGCCAGGGTGCCCTCACACTAAGTAACTTTGCACCTAACCTTTACCAGATAAAGGTTTAGACATATAGGTGACTTATAAGTTACTTAAGTGCAGTGGTAAATGGCTGTGAAATAACGTGGACGTTATTTCACTCAGGTTGCAGTGGCAGGCCTGTGTAAGAATTTTCAGAGCTCCCTATGGGTGGCAGAAGAAATGCTGCAGCCCATAGGGATCTCCTGGAACCCCAATACCCTGGGTACCTCAGTACCATATACTAGGGAATTATAAGGGTGTTCCAGTAAGCCAATGTAAATTGGTAAAATTGGTCACTAGCCTGTTAGTGACAATTTGAAAGAAATGAGAGAGCATAACCACTGAGGTTCTGGTTACCAGAGCCTCAGTGAGACAGTTAGGCACCACACAGGGAACACATACATATAGGCCACAACCTTATGAGCACTGGGGTCCTGACTAGCAGGGTCCCAGTGACACATAACAAACATACTGAAAACATAGGGTTTTCACTATGAGCACTGGGCCCTGGCTAGCAGGATCCCAGTGAGACAGTGAAAACACCCTGACATACACTCACAAACAGGCCAAAAGTGGGGGTAACAAGGCTAGAAAGAGGCTACTTTCTCACAGCAAGTGTCAGACTACTTTTTTGCTATGTATCACTCAAGGTGCAATGGTACTGATAAAGTCCTCAATATATTCGTAAAGGAATAGTAAGAAGTAGATATTTATTTTCAGAATGCAAAAATAAACTCTTAATTAACGACAAATCATTTTAGATGGAATTTGTTCACAGGATTTATAATAGTAGTAGGAAGGGATACCTTTCCTCATCAACTGTAAAGTGACAGTAATCCCACCCCGGAAGTGACGTCACTTCCTTTACTGGGACTTTCATTGCCCCAGAGAGCCCTGTCCGGAAGTGACATGGGGTGTAGCAGTGTCACGTGATTTGTGACCTCATGATGTCACGTGTTAGCCATGTGCCTGGGTCCTAGCCCCTGGGTGTTGGTCTATGGACTGTGTAAAATGAATATTTTGATGTTGTGCAAGCAGTTTCAGAGCCTAAGAGGAAAGGTCTGGACATGTCAGACATTCAGGACCAAGTGGCTGTTTGGGGCTCCCCTCACAGGGCTGCAAAGTGGGCGGGCTGGCCAGAACCCTCCTGGTTGGCTAGTCCAAAAAGAGGGGATGGTCAAATGATGCAAAAGCTGTGACATGTGATTAGCACCATGTGTAACCCGGCAACGTATCAGACCCGCCAATGTGAGCATGTGATAGTTATGGGTTGTAGAGGCATACGCCCTTTTTTAACTGCTGAATACATATAAGTGACGGTTAGAGCAAGATGTCAAACCGTGATCTAGCGTTGGAATAGGGTGTCTAGGCAACATGAAGAGATACAATCCGACAGCTAGAAAAGCCACGGCCTCAGGAGTCCAGAACCCCATCAATAGATACTATCAGACCCTCGCACCGGTGATGATGGATGAGAATGCACAGCAGACTCCTCCTAAAGACGGTGGTTCCGACATTACAGGGTTGCACGAGCAACTCTGCCAGCGACTTGAAAAGCTCAGCCTCAAGGATTTGCCGCAACTGGTGTCACCCATCAAGGTTGATAGCAGCAACAGCGAAGCCTCGAAAGACGAACTAAGTGATGCAATCAACTTCAACGACGATGAAGATGTTGAAGAAAGTGTAGCACCGCCAAATTCTCCAATCTATGAAGACAGGGGTTTTCAGGAGGGCCCAGATCCAGAGACCATCCTGATGCAACCAGCAACTGTAAAATCCGAAGTCACTTATACACCAATGGACCTGTGCGACTCGCAAGATTTCAGAGATGCCTCAGAGGGTGGTGAAAATGTTGAGGTTAGTAAAGACTCTATAGACAATTATCATGTATACATCGTTATCATACTTTTAACTAATAGTATGTCTTTTACCTTTCTGTTTGAACCGTAGAAAACAACTGCCGAAAGAGATGCATTAGGGGGGTCTACACCAAAGGTTAACAATGTAAATTTTTACTGCTTATACTGTTCCAGGCAGTCTGAAAGTATTACAAGCCAGAACAAAGAGCAGTGTAAAAAATGCGTCAGCACTCACACTTGCACCAATTATGAAAAGGAAACGCCGGGCGTACCCTACGACGCCATATGGCCTGTTAAAGGTTTTGCGGCAGCTGTTGTGAACACGTGTTAAACGTGACTATTATAACCTGTGTTACGGGAATAAAATTAACAAGCCACAGCAGGAGGCTCACGACTGTCTATATGATTCGTACACTGCCAGAACAATTTGAAACATATGCAGTCGTTTAGACCCACACAAGGTATATAGGTTGTTAAGGGTGGTGTATGGGTTGGCAGCTGTGAAGAAAGGGGTCCATGACGATATGATTAAGATCTTGGCAGATACTGTCAATGAGATCCGATACGCTTCTGAGCCTTGCTCAAAACTGGAGTGCATGCAGGGGCTATGTACCTATTTTGACAAAAGTTTGATAGAAAGGGTCATAGAGAGATGTATGTGTGATATTTATTATAAAAATAGAAGAATTACATCTTTAGCCCACAGAAAGTTGTTTTAAAAAACAATAAAATAACAATAATAAATAAATAAAAACAGATGTCATGGACAACAGACCATAACGGTGTTACTTAACGCTCCATACTTACTTACTTTTAGGACGAAAATCAGAGTGTCGCGGGGCAAGATGTCTATGAGTTACACCCTGGCTACATCTGTATCAGGAGATTGATATATGTGTTGGTTAAAGAGAGAGCAGCTGAAAGAGGCGGGCCACAGTCGTTGGCGCGCAGCTAGATTATTAGTGGCAGGCGGACATAATCAGTCTTCAAGATCTAGCAAAACATAACAACGGTGTGGTTTATATATTAACAGTCGTTGACATATTGTCCAAGTATGCCTATGCAATAGGGTCACGGCCGCCTTTGAAGAGATCTTTGCGAGAGGTCGAGTACCTCAAAAACTACAAACAGACGCTGGAAAGGAATTTTTAAACAAACCTTTCCAGAAATTATTAAAGCAACACGCTGTTCAACATTTTGTAACGCATACAGAGGTAAAAGCGGCGGTTGTAGAGCATTTTAACAGAACTTTTAAATCAAAGATGTGATAATATTTCACAGCTAATAATACCTAGAGATACGTGGATTTTCTACAGGCTTTTATAGATGTTTATAACGCCAGTTACCACAGAACAATCAAAATAGCCCCCGTGGAGGTAACAGCTGATAATTCGTTAAAGGTGTGTAGAACCGTGATTGGCAGTCGTCTCGCATCAAGGGTCAAGAAACCGGTTTTAAAAGAAGGGGATCATGTCAGGGTTTCAAAGTTAAAGGGTGTATTCACCAAAGGCTACCAACAGACTTTCAGCGATTAGATATTCATAGTGGAAAGTGTGGAGCTTAAAGAAGGGGTATATATTTACAAGTTGAAGGACTACGCTCGGGAAGAGGTATTGGGTGTCTTTTACACCGAAGAGTTACAAAAGGTGCCCTACGATCCGAACCGGGAGTACATGGTTGAAAAGGTTCTGAAAAGGAAAGGCACCAGAGCTAAGAGACAGGAGTTGATCAAATGGCGGGGATGTCCCAAGAAATTTAACAGTTGGGTATTGGACAGCTCGCTGCATGGGGTGTGAGGCTGCGCTGTAAGCGCTGCGATGCAGACCGCACCTTTTTATATTATGCTGCTGTCCAACACTTCGAAGGGCATGTTCCCCCAGCAATCAGATTTCTAATTATACGGTGAAACTGGTGAAACCTGTGGACTTGAAAGGACCATGGGAGGTGGCCCTAACAGAGATACAATACCCTAGAACGTCGAATACATTTACAAAGCACGAGGCTAAATTTAGTATAAAGTGTGAGCAGGACCCTCTGAGCACCCACGTGGGATTTCCTCATGGCTATTACCCAACCGCTTCCTCGGTGGTCGACGCCATCAACAAATCTATAGGCAGCATTGAAACGTATACGAATATACATCTGGTGTCGGATAACGTTAGAAGAAAAGTGTTTCTTAAAGCCCTGGAGCGCAGTACAGTGTTTAACTGTTCAGGTAAATTACAGAGGGTTTTAGGGACGTTACAACAGGTGAAAAGGCAGGTGGATCCAGACCCTACGTGCCCTGATATTAACAGCGGATTTTATACACTCTAAGTGTATAGCGATATTGTAGAACAACAGAGGACTGGTGACAGTTATTCGCCGTTGTTGAGATGGGTCCCTGTGAAGGGGGAAATTAACATGATGGTTAATATACAACATCACAAACCCAAATACACGGCAATTTCCTAAAACCATTTTGACACTATAACTACAATCAGAGCCGGTGGCCTTTAAATACGGGAAAGTTATTGTTAAGCTTCATTTAAGGCCGCGCTGTGACGGTGACTATTAGGCAGGCGCAATGGTCATTATGAAAACGTACGGGGATCCCTCGATGTACAGGGATTATTATAGAGTTCAGGCTGGTTATGGGAGCCCACCGCCCTATTTTCAAAAGGCCCCCGTTATGTACGGTGCCGGATTAGGGGGCTTCTTTCAGTGTTTGTTTAGAAGAGCCATGCCGTTCTAGAGACGGGGATACGAAATTGCAAAACCTCACGTTAAAACCGCTGCCTCAAACCTAGCCCACAACGTTGTGGGCTCTGTAACGTCGGCTGTCGCAGAGCACATGAATAAACAACCCCAGGAAGGAGCTGTACAAGGCGCACACTGGTGTTAAAAGGAGGCAAAGGGTTTCAAAGCGTAGGGACCCACCAATCCCCTATAAAAAACGGAGGACTTCTTCAAAAGGCCCACACAAAAGAAGAGTCGTAAGATGGAGGAGACCTTCCAAGAAGAAGAGGTTGTGTTCTAGTGCAAATAATTTTTAAAGCTGCTATCATGGCCTTCGTACACTGTGTCTCGGGTGAATGTGCCAAATCAGAGCTAGATCTGTTTTCTATTAAACCCACACAGACCAGCATCGAAAACAGTTTTTTCATGGAAGTATCGCCTCTAGCTGCTCTGACACCTCTGGCGCCGATAGAGTTTTATGTATCAGGGTCAACGGATATGTATCTTGACCTCAACAACACCCTGTTACACCTCGTATGTACAATAACCAAAGCAAATGGCACCAACATCGTGGATGATGCTAAAGTGGTGCCGATCGCTTACCCCATCGCAACCGTGTTTAATTAAGTCGACATTAACCTGGGCGACCAACTCGTCACGCAGAGCGATACCATATACACCTACAGGGCATAGATAGAGAGTATTCTAAATTACAGTCGCAAAGCCCTGGACACACAACTTTCAGCGGGACTCTTCTACAAAGATACCGAAGCGCATTTTGAGGACACGCCGTTGGATGGCTCCAATGCTGATTTTAAAAAAAGAGCCAGCTTCGCAGCCGGCAGTAGTCAATTTGATCTTCAGGGGCGCATACATTCAGACCTTTTCTTCCAAGATAAGCTTCTAATCAATTGTATAGATCTCAACCGCAACAAGGACGCCTTCTGTCCCTTCAGCGGCGATGCGGAACAGTATAAACTAGTTATATTGTCCGCAAGTCTGTTTGTAAAGAGAGTGAAAGTGTCACTGAGTGTCAGACTGGCCCATGCTGAAGCTTTACAACTATCGAACGCAAAGTACGCCATTGAAAGAGTGGCTCTGAAGATATTCAGTATCCCCACCGGAACTAGATTAACGCAACACCAGAACCTATTTCATGGTCAGTGACTGAAACTCATCATCATCGGGTTTGTGGACAATACAGCTTTTAGCGGACTCTATACCTCGAACCCTTTCAACTTCAAACACTATGATATCAAGTACGCCACTCTGGTCCACGAGGGCGCTGTTATCCCAGCAAAACCATTCACTTCGAGTTTTGGAACATCCATTTTTGTCAGGGAATATCTCAGACTGGTCTCGATAACGGGGAAACATCTGCGGGACTCAGGAGTCGTTGTTTCAAGGAGGGGCATGGGGCTGGCTATACGTTGTTTGCTTTCGACCTGACGCCGTATATGGAAGATGGTGACCACTACAATTTGATCAAAAACGGAAATATAAAAGCTGAAATACATTTTACAAAGGCCTTGGCGACCAATGTGAAGATGGTTGTATTCTCTGTATTTGACAGCATTATTCAGGTCAATCACGCCCACCAACTTATGTTTGACTATCATTAAAAGCTTGTAAAATGGACACTACTGAGATACGTGACTTCTTAAGTAGACATAGATACACTAAGAAATTCTTTTTAGGTGTTTTTCTGAGCGATGGGCTACCTGAAAAGATAGGCCCTGAAAGACCTGCACCCTAGTCTTTAACACTGACCCGCATTACAAGGGCGGTACACACTTGGCTGCAATGTTTCTCGATGTTGACAAGGTTATAGTTTTTGACAGCTTAGCGGAGTTCCCCGAGCATGACATTTATACAAAAGCAATATTCAAATATGTAAAAAAAGCTGTTGTGTATAACAAACTGCGTGTACAGGATTCTCTATCCATCAAATGTGGGGAACATTGTATATATTTATTTAGTAAAATGTCTGAGGGTATGACGTTTTGAATTTTTTTAAATCTGTATTCCGCTGATCTAGTAAACAACAATGGTATTGTTATGAAATATGTGAATGAAAAGACTATGCCACTGTCGAGCATTGTTAAAACAGAATATGGTATATGCCAAAGATGTAAGGCTTTGTAAAGCCTCTATTGTACTGATGATTGTCTAAAATAAAAAAAACATTGTAACCTGAAAACAGACTATGCATTTTTATTCCCATCACACATTTTAAAACCATTTAAAAAAAAAAAAGATGTTGAACTACTGGTGAAATGTTAAACACGTTTATTAGAAACAGTTTTCAAAACAAACATGTACAAGGGTAAAAAATAAATGAGGTAAAAATCTTATGACATGTGAACCTTTTAACAATACCGTACA
This sequence comes from Pleurodeles waltl, assembly GCF_031143425.1. Taxonomy (NCBI): domain Eukaryota; kingdom Metazoa; phylum Chordata; class Amphibia; order Caudata; family Salamandridae; genus Pleurodeles; species Pleurodeles waltl. The sequence continues at coordinate 715,338,520 of NC_090436.1, forward strand.
TTGGTTCAAATTTGGGGATTACATTAGAGCGGTAACCAGGTGTCCATTCTGTACAGTCTCTTTTTAGGAGCCAGCTGTAGAGCGTCAGCCCTCTTAGACTGTGTTAGCTGTGGGAAGAAAGGTGATGTCGGCACGAGGGGTCCCCTGGTAAAAACACCAGGGCCAGAACCTTTCAAACTTTCAAGCCTGCGCCGATGGTTGGTGTTACCGATGATCGTGGAGGTGATATTGAGTTCCACAGCGGTGCTTAGGAACTGCTCCCAACCTCTAGGAGCGTCTTCTGTTGATAGTGTTTTACCGTTCGTGAGACTTCTAACCAGATCATACATGTGTGATCCAGCAACCGGCTGCCCCTTGTAAACGAATTCACCCCTGTCTTTCGAAGAGGTCAAATCTTTAGTAGCAGCCATTTTACTAAGCAACATTTGAGCAGCCCCTCTATACTTCTGATTTATATTTTTTAAAAGGTCTACGACAAAGGCGTCCGTGGTGGGTGAGGGTACAAGATCTTGAGGAGCTACTGGGTCAGCTGCCGGCCGTTCCTCGGCAGGAGTGTACAGAGTTAGTTTTTTTCATTGTGGAGTTGCTTGTAATACTGTAAAAAGTTTTTAAGTGCTCCTGAGTAAAGCCCCGCTTTGTCGTGTGGTTTTAAATCGGTTCGGGTCAAAATGGTTTTGATCTCAGCATCGAGACGCTGTGTGTCGTTTCTGCGGATGTCCCAAACGTTGGCGGTCGAGGGGCCCAACTGTTCCAGCTGATGGCGAGCCACAAGGAACATTTTTGGGGAGTGCTCCATCATGTCCTTGAGAGGAGACCTGTTATTAAGGGTATAGCTATACCCAGCAGCGAACCTATAAAGCCTCCTGACTGTTTGACCAGTTTCCTTTTAGAAAGGAGCGACACCCTTTTATTGCTGAGCTTCTTAATAATGTGCTGCTTCTTCTTCAGCACACGGAACTGACTCGTCGATATCAGAACATTGCCTTTTAGGGTGTTTAGGGCTATTTCTGAAATGGCCGCAACTAAATTGTCTGAAGCAGCGCATAGGATCGCTTTTCTTTTCATGGGGCTGGCTGTGACCAGCATTTTTAGGAGGTCTAAATTTCACCGTAGCCGCGCAGACATTGTTGTGACCGTATATTACAATGTTTAGAGTATAAATGTTATAAAAGTCTTCTTAAGGGGTCTTTTTATGAGCTTTGGGGGCTGTTTTAGGTATGTAAGTGACTGGAAAGTCCGGGTAGGAAAATACTGGTGCATAGTCTGTAGTCTTCTAGAGTGTTGGGTTTTAAATCGACCAGTAAATAACCATGGGGTTTTACGGTGGCATCGTGAAAAGCTTCCATGAAAAACTGGATGTTTCCAGTGTATATCTGTTTAGCTATAATTGCTATCTGTAGCTTGTCGCGGGGGTTTTAAATAAGACCAAGTATGAGGCGTTGAGAGTTATAGAACGACTGCTTTTGCCCTTTTAAAACAAGTTCTGCACGATGTAGCATATACTCAGATTACGATGATGCGAATATTGAGTAAAAGCTTGCTCGATCTCGGGGTGGTTTCCTCCTTCGCGCATGAGATTGTCCACAACGACCATGTTTATAAGGTGTTTAGGTAACTAGTGGTCGTCGTTGAGGTTGTTAGGGATGCCTTCTATTAATCTGATGTGTGGGAACTTTAGGGAGAGCTCCATGTAAAGATGTTCCCAGCAAGAATAAAGCCATACAATAGGAGTCTGAGATAAAACACTGGGAGCATTTTCAAGCAGTTTCTTTATAAAATAACTTTTACCGCTATTTGAGGGGTGGGCTAGAACGCATGAGAATGGGTGTTGCAGCCTGGTGTCCATAGTGGTTGGGGGTCATCACTCTAATGTTTTTTAATAACCGTACAGTAGTTGTTAGAAATGGGGTCTTTGGTTGACAGTCAGGTTACCCCCTGTTCAAGCAAGGACCCTCACTCTAGTTAGGATAAAAGAGAATCACCCTCAGCTAACCCCTGCTTACCCCCTTGGTAGCTTGGCAGAGCAGTAGGCTTAACCTCAGAGTGCTGGGCGTAAAGTATTTGTACCAACACACACAGCAACTTAATGAAAACACTACAAAATGACACAACACCAGTCTAGAAAAATAGGAAATATTTATCTAGACAAAACAAGACCAAAACGATAAAAATCCAACATACACAAGTCAAGTTATGATTTTTAAAAGGTTTAAAATAAAAAGAGTCTTTAGGTAGTTGTAACAACACACTAGCGCTGCTAGCGTGTAAATGTACCTGGTTTGCGTCAAAAATAACCCCGCACGGGCGGTGTGCGTCGAAAATAACCCTGCACGGTTATATGCGTCGAAAACAGCTCGGCACGGCGATGCGCGTCGAAAAAGCCAGCCCCGCGACGGTCCGAAAGTCCTGCGGCGCAGGTTGCGATCTCTCAGCCTTCGTCAGCGATGCTGCGCGTCGTTTCTCCTGCTCCGGGCGTCGATTCTTCGGTCGCGTTTCCTGCGGCGTCGTTTCTCAGCTGCGGAGCCGGCGTCGCGTCGTTTTCTCAGCCGCGATCGGATTCGCGTCGATCTTTTCTCCGCACGGCGCTCGGTGTGTGTATTTTTGTCCTTAGGCTGCCAGCCTCTCCTTTCAGGGTCCCAGGAACTGGAAGGGCACCACAGAGCAGAGTAGGGGTCTCTCCAGAGACTCCAGGTGCTGGCAGGAAGAAGTCTTTGCTATCCCTGAGACTTCAACAACAGGAGGCAAGCTCTACATCAAGCCCTTGGAGATTTCTTCTTCAAGATGGAAGGCACACAAAGTCCAGTCTTTGCCCTCTTACTCAGGCAGAAGCAGCACTGCAGGAAAGCTCCACAAAGCACAGTCACAGGCAGGGCAGCACTTGTTCCTCAGCGATCAGCTCTTCTCCAGGCAGAGGTTCCTCTTGATTCCAGAAGTGTTTCTAAAGTTTGTAAGTTTGGGTGCCCTTCTTATACCCATTTTAGTCTTTGAAGTCACCTTTCTTCAAAGGGGACTCACACCTTCTTGTGAAATCCTGCCTTGCCCAGGCAAGGCCTCAGACACACACCAGGGGGCTGGAGACAGCATTGTCAGAGGCAGGCACAGTCCTTTCAGATGAGAGTGACCACTCCACCCCTCCCTCCTAGCAGAGATGGCTAATCAGGAAATGCAGATCACACCCCAGCTCCCTTTGTGTCACTGTCTGGTGTGAGGTGAAAAACAACCCAACTGTCAAACTGACCCAGACAGGGAATCCACAAACAAGGCAGAGTCACAGAATGGTTTAAGCAAGAAAATGCTCACTTTCTAAAAGTGGCATTTCCAAACGCACAATCTTAAAATCAACTTTACTAAAAGATGTATTTTTAAATTGTGAGTTCAGGGATCCCAAACTCCACATGTCCATCTACTCTCTAGGGGAATCTACACTTTAATCATATTTAAAGGTAGCCCCCATATTATCCTATGAGAGAGAGACAGACCTTGCAACAGTGAAAACGAAATTGGCAGTATTTCACTGTCAGGACATATAAACCACATTACTATATGTCCTACCTTATCCATACACTGCACCCTGCCCTTGGGGCTACCTAGGGCCTACCTTAGGGGTGCCTTACATGTAAGGAAAGGGAAGGTTTAGGCCTGGCAAGTGGGTACACTTGCCAAGTCGAATTTACAGTGTAAAAATACACATACAGACACTGCAGTGGCAGGTCTGAGACATGATTACAGAGCTACTTATGTGGGTGGCACAACCAGTGCTGCAGGCCCACTAGTAGCATTTGATTTACAGGCCCTGGCACCTCTAGTGCACCTTACTAGGGACTTACTAGTAAATCAAATATGCCAATCATGGATAAACCACTTACATACAATTTAAACAGGAGAGCATATGCACTTTAGCACTGGTTAGCAGGGGTAAAGTGCTCAGAGTTGAAAAGCCAACAGCAACATGTCAGAAAAATATAGGAGGCAGGAGGCAAAAAAGTCTGGGGATGACCCTGCATAAGCAAAAGTCCAACACGACCCCCTACCAGCCTAAAGCCAGGGGAGAACAATCAATACCTTGATGTACTTCCCTGATTGGGGCGATAGAACAAGGACCCAGGCCCACAACAGCAGGGGCATGTTCCAGTTCTACGCCTTCCTGACTCCAGTTGGATCCCTCTGTCCATACTCTCAGGGCCCACTAAGCTAACCCATGGGGAACCCTTCTCCACATCTACAGACACCATCTGTGCAACACCTAACTTTACTTTGCTCACAGATGTATTGCAATGGGCAGATAGTACCACCAGGGCCAACACAGTGGTGTTGCCCACTCCACCCCCGGGGTGTGACTCTCGTCCTCCCCCCCCCAGGGGCAACTCTGTCCACCAGGACAGCAAGCCACAGTGGCCCCAGACAACTGTCAGGGATGAGAGCCCGACCTCAGGCCTCTCTAACCACTGTGACTGTGGAGAGTGGGGGGTGGTAGCCCCAGGTGCCTGGCACCCTTTGACCACTCTCTCTTCCACCAGGTCAGGGATGTTAACCTGACCCTGGTCCTCCCCTCTGGGGCTCTGTACCCTCCCTGCAGAAGCGGCACCCCCAGAGTCAAAAACTGCCAGGGTGCTTGTAGAAGCAGTCCTGCACAATTCTTCCATCAGTGCAGGGATGTTAACCTGCAACTGATCCTCCAACCTGGGGTCTGTACCTTCAGGTTGGACCAGGGCCAGGGGTGAGGCTTCCCTCCCCCTGCCCTCTCTTCTGGGGTCCTGAACCACCCAACTAGGAGTGGCCCCCCCAGAAGACAACATGGTAGGGGCACTGTTAGCAGTAGCCCCTTCCTCCAGGTCAGGGGGGACACCCTTAACCTGGCCTCCCAATCCAGGGTCTGTACCCACAGACTGGATCACTGCCTGGCAAACCAGGGCTTCCTGGGGGGCATACCTACCCCCTACCAGGTCAGAGTTTACCCTCTGAACCTGGTCATCCAACCTAGGGTCACCACCCTGCGGTTGAACCACTGCCTGGCACACCAGGACTTCCTTGGGAGCACACTTACCCCCCATCAGGTCAGAGTTTACCCCCTGAACCTGATCATTCAACCCAGAGTCACCACCCTGCGGTTGAACCATTGCCTGGCACACCAGGACTTCCAGGGGGGCACACTTACCCCCCTCAAGGGACACACTGTCCCGAAGGGCCACACAAGAGTCTGGCTGGCGCAGGTCCCCTGACCTCTGCCCATCTGACAGAGTCTGGATTCCCCCCAACCCAGAAATGGTCTCACCAAGGTCATTCATGGGGGGCTCTGCTCTCAGAGCTGACCCCTGACCCTCCAGGTTCTCCACTGGGGTCCGCAACCCCCTCTCAACCCTCTGTCTGGACTTCTGCACCCCCTCACTAGGAGTGGTACTGCCAGACACCAGAACTGGTGGGACGCTGGCTACAGCCGCCCCCCCAAGTTCTCCTGACACTGTGGGGTCTCCCTCAACAGATGGCCCTATGGTACAGGCTAGGCTCCCCTCCTGGTGTTCCCGCAGGGAACCCTCCAGGACCTGGGACCGGATCTCGGGCACCTTGGGCCTCAACCCATCCCCATTCCCTCTCCTCTGAGACTGGACATGGGGTCCCTCACCCATCCCACTACACTGGGACCTACCTGGGACACTACAATCCTTCCCTACCTCACCTGGTTGGGAACTACCTAGACCACTTCTCTCAGGAGCACCCCCAAATGCCTCTTCAGACTCTCTGGTACTCACCCAGAAGTCTGCCTCCATTGTAAGCTCCCTGGGGTCAGAGAACTCACACTCCACCTGGTGTTGGCATAGCTCTGGAAAATAAGGACTAGACATATGCTCTCCAGCAATTACATCACTCAGCCCCTCACATGAATTAACCAAAGTACCCTTCACCCAACCATCCAGTGACTCTGCTTTGACAAAGCACCCCACATCACCCTCCTGAGACTGGTGAGACAGTACCTGACTGTCCCTGACACTCAACCCACACTCTTCTGGGATGTCTTCACACTCCATAACCAGGACTTCTACCTGGGGGGAACCCCTCTCCCTGTCACTCTCAACTAGAGTCAGTAGAGTGTCCCTCCCACCAGTAGGAATATGACTCCCCATGCCAGTTCCCCAATCCACCTCAGGGACCCTGTGCATCACTGGAGCTACCTCATACCCCTGAACCTCCTGGCGTGTGTTAACTCCCTCCTTCAAGTAGGGCACCACCTCTCTGGGCATGTGCACTTCTGCAGCATCACTGGATATACAATTGTTGCTGCCACCATTCCAGCTGGACTCAGCCCTCATGACTTCCAGCTCTTTCAATTTAAGCTCGTAAGCATAAATCATTTTTTTAATCTCTAAGTTTCTCCTCCTTTCTTCCAACTCCCAATTGAGCTTTTTCATCTCCCATTGGAACTCCCTCTCTGCCTGTCTGTCCTGTAACTCTTCAGGAGTCAGACCCTTGGGTGACACCCTGCCATCCCTCCTGGGGACCCTCCCCCCAGGCGTAACAGGTTCCTCCACTACACCACTGTGTATCCTCTGCACTTCCCCCCCCAGATTCTCCTCCTCTGTGTGCCTTCCAGCCTTCTTGATTGTCACCCAGGCCCTCTGTGCCTGTTGCAGCTCCCCCTCCCTGGTGGAGCTCTCAGTGGGACAGTCAAGATCTTTAAGGAACTGTTTCAATTGAGCAACTGAGTACTCCTTCAGTTTCTCCGTTTCAAACACAGCTCCAGCTGTTGCATCTCCAGATTGAGACATGATGGTCACAAGTGCAAAGTTCCAAAAGGCAGAAAAAAATAATTTCCCAATGAAGTAAAAAGAATCAGTCAAGGGATCAGCAAAATCATGGAAGTAGAATAAAAAGAGTCCTTAAGAGAAAAATCAAAAGATCACCAAACAAGTAGTATGTGGTCACGTAGTGGTCTGAGATCAAAACAGTAGTGTACACTTAATTACTGTATGTCAAGCACAAATACAAGTCCAATCCCGACCGCTGGTCACCAATGTTAGAAATGGGGTCTTTGGTTGACAGTCAGGTTACCCCCTGTTCAAGCAAGGACCCTCACTCTAGTTAGGATAAAAGAGAATCACCCTCAGCTAACCCCTGCTTACCCCCTTGGTAGCTTGGCAGAGCAGTAGGCTTAACCTCAGAGTGCTGGGCGTAAAGTATTTGTACCAACACACACAGCAACTTAATGAAAACACTACAAAATGACACAACACCAGTCTAGAAAAATAGGAAATATTTATCTAGACAAAACAAGACCAAAACGATAAAAATCCAACATACACAAGTCAAGTTATGATTTTTAAAAGGTTTAAAATAAAAAGAGTCTTTAGGTAGTTGTAACAACACACTAGCGCTGCTAGCGTGTAAATGTACCTGGTTTGCGTCAAAAATAACCCCGCACGGGCGGTGTGCGTCGAAAATAACCCTGCACGGTTATATGCGTCGAAAACAGCTCGGCACGGCGATGCGCGTCGAAAAAGCCAGCCCCGCGACGGTCCGAAAGTCCCGCGGCGCAGGTTGCGATCTCTCAGCCTTCGTCAGCGATGCTGCGCGTCGTTTCTCCTGCTCCGGGCGTCGATTCTTCGGTCGCGTTTCCTGCGGCGTCGTTTCTCAGCTGCGGAGCCGGCGTCGCGTCGTTTTCTCAGCCGCGATCGGATTCGCGTCGATCTTTTCTCCGCACGGCGCTCGGTGCGTGTATTTTTGTCCTTAGGCTGCCAGCCTCTCCTTTCAGGGTCCCAGGAACTGGAAGGGCACCACAGAGCAGAGTAGGGGTCTCTCCAGAGACTCCAGGTGCTGGCAGGAAGAAGTCTTTGCTATCCCTGAGACTTCAACAACAGGAGGCAAGCTCTACATCAAGCCCTTGGAGATTTCTTCTTCAAGATGGAAGGCACACAAAGTCCAGTCTTTGCCCTCTTACTCAGGCAGAAGCAGCACTGCAGGAAAGCTCCACAAAGCACAGTCACAGGCAGGGCAGCACTTGTTCCTCAGCGATCAGCTCTTCTCCAGGCAGAGGTTCCTCTTGATTCCAGAAGTGTTTCTAAAGTTTGTAAGTTTGGGTGCCCTTCTTATACCCATTTTAGTCTTTGAAGTCACCTTTCTTCAAAGGGGACTCACACCTTCTTGTGAAATCCTGCCTTGCCCAGGCAAGGCCTCAGACACACACCAGGGGGCTGGAGACAGCATTGTCAGAGGCAGGCACAGTCCTTTCAGATGAGAGTGACCACTCCACCCCTCCCTCCTAGCAGAGATGGCTAATCAGGAAATGCAGATCACACCCCAGCTCCCTTTGTGTCACTGTCTGGTGTGAGGTGAAAAACAACCCAACTGTCAAACTGACCCAGACAGGGAATCCACAAACAAGGCAGAGTCACAGAATGGTTTAAGCAAGAAAATGCTCACTTTCTAAAAGTGGCATTTCCAAACGCACAATCTTAAAATCAACTTTACTAAAAGATGTATTTTTAAATTGTGAGTTCAGGGATCCCAAACTCCACATGTCCATCTACTCTCTAGGGGAATCTACACTTTAATCATATTTAAAGGTAGCCCCCATATTATCCTATGAGAGAGAGACAGACCTTGCAACAGTGAAAACGAAATTGGCAGTATTTCACTGTCAGGACATATAAACCACATTACTATATGTCCTACCTTATCCATACACTGCACCCTGCCCTTGGGGCTACCTAGGGCCTACCTTAGGGGTGCCTTACATGTAAGGAAAGGGAAGGTTTAGGCCTGGCAAGTGGGTACACTTGCCAAGTCGAATTTACAGTGTAAAAATACACATACAGACACTGCAGTGGCAGGTCTGAGACATGATTACAGAGCTACTTATGTGGGTGGCACAACCAGTGCTGCAGGCCCACTAGTAGCATTTGATTTACAGGCCCTGGCACCTCTAGTGCACCTTACTAGGGACTTACTAGTAAATCAAATATGCCAATCATGGATAAACCACTTACATACAATTTAAACAGGAGAGCATATGCACTTTAGCACTGGTTAGCAGGGGTAAAGTGCTCAGAGTTGAAAAGCCAACAGCAACATGTCAGAAAAATATAGGAGGCAGGAGGCAAAAAAGTCTGGGGATGACCCTGCATAAGCAAAAGTCCAACAGTAGTGTTTTGTAGTCCTCAGCTATGACCTGTTCATCAAACACTACACGCAGCATTTTATACCATGGCTGTGTTGCAATTTCCCACCTCTTTTTGGACCTGACTATGCTGGGGTGATTTACAACTATTGCTCGGCTATTTTCATGGTCGATTGATGCATAGTACTCATGCACAACTCCCTTCAGACTGTCAAAATTTATTTTAACCGGGTTATTAACGTTTAAAGTGATGCCTTTGACCTTCATGCAGACCTTGTTGTTAGAGGTTTTGTAACTGTAGGTCTTGGGCCCTGAGGACGTATATTTGCGTATGTACTCATTCTTTTCGAGTTCGCTGGTCAAATCCCCTAGATAATCACCCAGCAGCAGATCTTCATCACCCTCTTTACTAACAAAAATAACAGAGTCTGTGTCGTGGTACAAACATCGTTCCTGAAGCTTATCCAACAGTCTGTAAAGCTCTAGATAAGCGTGAGCGGTTGTGAAGCACGCTATGAAGATGTTTATATTGTTACAAGATATGGGGTACTCTTTGGCGTATTTCCAGCAAAGAACAGCCGTCTCATCGTCTATAAGTTCACAACTGGACACGTCATAAGACGGGACAAATAGTTACTTAAAAAGCTAGGGGGCTGTGACGATGGGTGTGTTTAACAGATTGGTGTGCTGTGCGAATTTACCCCACAAGGAATTAAGCCAGAGCTTGGCCAGCTGGCGTCTTGCGGGGTTAACCTTAATGAACTCAGGTCTCAATGTAATACCCTCGTGAGCATGGTAATCAGCTATATACTTTTGCTTTGTGGGTTCATCAGTGCACCAGTCGGGATACCACGATGCCTCCTGTTTGTCTCTGAGAAACAGGTTGATGTACTCAGAAAAGAGTTGAGTTGTGGTGTGTAGAAAGTGCCAAATCTCCGGTATTTTACCGAGACAGTAACATTTCTCGAGGGCCGCTTGTACCTCGATGGTACATCAGGTCCCCTCCAGCAGCCTTTGTCATCACTATGTGTACACACGCTGATCTGTTTACTTTCAACGCATGTTCGGCATAGGGGGAACATTAGTTTGCCATTGACTCTGTATGGAAGTACTGGGAAGTAAAGCTTCCGTGGAGGGTGAATTTGACACTTAACGAGCCCAAAGTACTCGTTGAGGGGCTTAAAGTTCCTGTATATGATCCTAGGATGCCCCACTGGGTACAACTTCACTTTGTTCACCTAGGGATACAGACTGGTGAAGTCATAGTAATGTATTTTCTCACCCTCACCAGCGACATGGTACAGTTGTATGGCATTTGTACGACTGCCGAATAAGGCGTTGCGGTGTTCCAGGGGTGCTGGTAACTGGCTACTCTTAATAAAAGTGCTCAGTTCAGCATCTTTTGCTAACTCGTCTAACCACTTGTGCTCCCAGAGGGTTCTCAAAGCAAAACCGCTGTTCTAAATATATAGCGCCTTGGCCAGAATACGACGGTGCAGATGTTCAAATGTGGTGCCCTGCAGTATATTATACTCATGGGGCTTGTAACAACGCGGGCAACCATGATAAAAACAACTGTTAAACTCAAAGGCGGTTGGCACCCCGTTAGTTAGAGCATACCCGTCTAGGTAGTAACGACCCAGGCGGTATTCACCACCATGCAAAGCGTGTTGGAGGAAGATGTTCTCTTTCTCCGAGATGTACATGAGCCACTGAATAGACAGGGTGGAGTAGCGTTTCTGCTTACCGTTATAGAGGTTGGGTGGTACTAGAGCTATGGTTTCAGGTTTTAAAAACATGTGCTGATAAATAGACATGCACATCGAAGCCAGAGTAATGTTCCTAAATGGGTCTAGGTATGCAATGATTTTTTTTCTCTTGCGGGATTTGGTTTTAATAATCCTAACCCGTTTTGTCATCTCCACCACAACATCTCTGAAAAGGTTGCACGCTTTACGCAAGATCATGACATCTACTTTACAGTAAGCTTTCAACTCATCGTACCACTGTAGAAAGCTCTCTTTTTCAGACGGCATCATGTACTCTACACCGTAACTGTCGGGCAGAGGCATAGGACCGCTGTAATTCTGATTAGCCCATGTGTTAAAAAAGTGAGGGAAATAACCTTTACAGCCTTCAAACCCAAAAGCTTTTGGCAACTTGCTCAACTTCATGGGCAAAAAATTCAAGGTGTCTATGAATCTAATTTCAAAAGGCACAACCTTTAACAACATCAGTTTGGAACCCTCGGTGATGAGGTCCACAGCCAACTTTTCACGAATCAGGTCCCAGAGAATGAAAAACGAGTCGTACGCTTTTGAGTTGTGCACTAACATTGTATACTCATAGTATTTTGGTTGCATGAACGTGTTGAGGAAATCGCTCATGCAAGAACGGCCTTCAGAATCCCAGTTTTCATCGGATGTCAGATGATGGGCGTAAATGTAGTTAGGCTGGTGCACACCTGTATCCTGTGTACACTCTATATTGAATACAATATAGTCTTCTGTTTTTCTCTGTGTCCTACGAGCATGTAACATTCATGTGACAACCAGGGTATAAAATTCGATTTACACCAAGGACATTGCATACCTTTACAACTGTGGTCTTCGGCCTTGTAACGACCGCAAGCCCCACAGTCTGATTTACGGGCGCACTGTGCGAGGTTTATGTGCACGTTCAAACAGGCTTGTGATCGACAGAACATCTTGCACGTCGAACAGTTCACCTTCTGAGCGTCACTGGCGACACACCCGCCCCTCTGACACATTTTACAGTGCAGTGTACTCCTTATTGTGTGATCTCTAAAAGCTTAGACAGGTTCTCTAGAAACGTCACAGCGTCAAACACATCTTGAGACGACCGCTTGGTGAACAGAGGACTATTGAGACCCTGCCCTTGAAAATGCATCTGAAAGAAATCGTTAGGCCCCACATCTTGTAACAATTGTTCTTTGAGCGTTTGCACTTCCTGATGTATAGCTATAACACCATGATCGGAGGAATTTAGGCGGTCAAGGTTAACAAACCTAAACTCCTCATAGTGCTCTGTGGCATTAAACCGCTCTAGAATGCGACTATACCGTCTCACGCTTTCCTTAAACACCTGTTCTGAAGCCTCAGCATGAGAATTGTCAGTGGTTGGAGGGCCCCCCGGGATATCATCCTCAGGCAGGGGCTCCACAGAGCGTTGGTCAGCTCTGAGGGCCGCCGTTATTAACTTTGGAGCGCAGTTCTCAAGAGACCACGAGGACTCTTGAGAACATCGCTGAAATGTTAAAAATGGTGTTCCCCAGAGCGTTGGTCAGCTCTGTGGAACACTGTTATTAACTTTAGAGCTCTGCTCACCGAAACACAGAGAGCAGAGCTTTAAAGTTAATAACCATGCACCCCCAAAAGCTCTCCTCTTAAACACACGACCGCTACAATTAAATGTGTGAACACATAATACTGAGGCCAAGTGCCATAACTTTTAGCCCCAGTAAAATGTTTGAGGCCTAACAATAAATACAGCACCACAAAAATACAAACAGTTTCACAGCCGCTGAACCATCATGTACATATTAAGCATGGGCTACACCTTCAAAATAAATACAGCCCCACAAAAATACAAACAGTTGCACAGCCCCTGAACCATAAGGTACAAATTAAGCATTGGCATTACCCCAACAAAACACATGCAGACCCTCGAAAATACACACAAATACGCAGCACCAGGACCTACAAGTACAAATTAAGCAGCCGTCCCCACCACACAAATGAGTGCAGACACTCAAAAATACATGCAAATACACAGCCCCAGAACCTGAAAGTACAAATTAAGCAATGCCTCCAACCCTCAAAACAAGTGCAGATCCTCAAAAATACACACAGATACGCAGCACCAAAACCAGCAAGTACAAATTAAGCATGGGCTTCAAGTGCAGACCCTCAAAAATACACACAGATATGTCACCCCAGAACCAGTAAGTACAAATTAAGCAATGCCTCCACCCCCCAAGATTAGTGCAGACCCTCAAAAATACTTACAAAAAACACAGCCCCCAGAACCAATAAGTACAAATTAAGCATTGTCTCCACCCCACAAAATTAGTGCAGACCCTCAAAAATACATACAAAAACACCGTCCCAGACCCAGTAAGTACAAATTAAGCATTGTCCCCACCCCACAAAATTAGTGCAGACCCTCAAAAACGCATACAAAAACACCATACTTGAGCCTACAGGTACAAATTAAGCATGGCCTCCAACCCACAAAATAAGTGCAGACCATCAAAAACACATGTAAATGCTCAACATCAGAACCATCATGCACAAATTAAACCTAGCCACCAGCCCACAAGATAAGTGCAGACTGTCAAAATACTTTCAAAAATATAGCCCCAGAACCTACAAGTACAAATTAGGCATGGCTTCCACGCAACAAAATAAAATGTAGACCCTCAAAATACATGTAAATGTTTAGCAATAGAACCAATATGCACAAATTAAACATTCTAGCCAGCAGATTACCGCTGACAATCTCCAACATACATTAATATCATTTTAAAAACATGTTCATTTTACTCTGCTATGTATAGTTAAACCGGTTGGGGCTAATATCAATGTTAAACTACCTTAGAACACCTGATAGTGCCCTGTTTCCCGCAAACTTCAGTATGTAGTTCAGAAAAGAAGAGGCCTATGAAGGTGGGGGTTCTTATCCAGACTCACTATGCTAATTATGCCTAGGCTTTGGGGTGGGTGGGGCCTGGAAATAGACATCTGTTTTAGGTTGGCAATACTTGTCCATTGTTTTGTTTCAAACTTTTAATTGCATGGCCAGTTTCTAATTTTGCCTCCACTGTGTCCCAGGGAAATCCTGTAGGCACACATCTGTTTTAGATTTATAATGCCACTCATCCTTTGATGCCAGCCCTTTGGGGGCCTACATCTGTTTTAGATTTACCTTTCAAAATTGATAGGCTGGCTGTAAAAAAGCATCATTTGACTATTCCCTCTTTTTGGACTAGCCAACCGGGAGGAGGTCTGGCCAGTCCGCACACTTTGCAGCCCTGTGAGGGGAGCCCCAAACAGCCACTTGGTCATGAATGTTTGACATGTCCAGACCTGTCCTCTTAGGCTCTGAAACTGCTTGCACAACACCAAAGCATTCATTTTACACAGTCCATAGACCAACACCCAGGGACTAGAAACCAGGCACATGGCTAACACGTGACATCATGAGGTCACAAACCACGGGACACCTCTACACCCCATGTCACTTCCGGGGAGTGCTCTCTGGCTGCACCGAAAGTCCCAGTAATGTAAGTGACGGCACTTCCGGGGCGAGATAACTGTCACTTTACAGTTGATGAGGAAAGGTATCCCCTCCTACTACTCATATTGACACATATATGTTTTATGGTTTTATGACACCCATAGCCATCAGCTATCCAAAATTGGCTTTTCAAAATACTGTTAATCACAATTACGTTATAGCAGTGTGAAACAAAGTTGGTTTCAACTGCTATGACCTAGTAATACTTTGTGCTGCAGCTGGAGCCTGCATCCTTTGGTCCATGGCTGTTTCTATGTGAAGAAATCAGAGTGAAAAGCTGTGTCCCATCAGTGGATGGGAATGGGACCCATGTACAACATAAAGCCGTACATTGGCACCGCTCATTAAAGTAGATGTATTTTTCCCTTGTTTATTTCATATTACTCAGAATCTCCGGGAGAGTAACATCTGTGTTATTTGCATGTGTATATTGGTTTATATGCAGTACAAACGTAGCTAGACAACTGCGGAGCACCAACGTGTGAACAAAGAAAAAAACACGATTAGTAACAAAGTAAGAATACTGTTCTGGTGATCTTCGCAGTGAACGTTCCAGGGTGTTCTACCAAAAGAAGTTATGTTGTTTATTAAAGGTAGGGGAGTTCAGCTCCCTTCCGAAGTGAAGGAGCGACAGGCTGAGTCAGATCTGTTGGGTGGTGTTATTCAAGATCATAGGTGCGTAACTTCAGGAAACTTTGCATGGCCAGTTTCCAGTATTTTCACTTTTGTTCCTCCTAGTTTCCAAACCGAATTGGTCTATTGGCCACCCATAATGGTTGATTTTTTTTTCTTCCAGATAGGTTTATGTGTTGAAGGTTACTGACTTGTAGCTGGCAAGCCACATCTTAAAAGAGATGGATGGTGAGAGGAGGAGCCAGGGCAGTGTTAAATGAATTTAGAGCCCTATTATTTTATGAGGCCCCCACCACTTTTTTGTGCGCCCCTTCCAAACCTGCAGCAAACACTGTTGAGCATGTTATGACACCCAGCAGCGGGGACACTATTAGAAATAACCTAAGGGTAGAACCAGCCCTGGAGGTGCCAATTTAATTCTTCCAGGGTTGAGTAATTATTGTGTCCTTCAATTTAATAACACGATTTAGAAAAGACAATAAGTCTTGCCTTTTCAGTCTTTTGGCTTTGTCATTGCCATCTGCCAACGTTGATCAGTATCTGTAAAAAGAGAAGCTTTGTGAGTATGCTGTGCATCATAAGGGGAAAAAAGAAAAAAGGAAGAAAAGAGTTGAGTGCGTGCCCTCCTCTTCATGATGGATGCCCAGAGCAATGATGCATGTGCTAGCACATCAACAAGCATGCGCAGCACACACCATGATGCAACTGCCATCTTCTTGTTTTATTTAGCATGCCAAGAAGGCAGGCTCGAATCTTGGAGAAGTAAATAAAAAAATACTTTTGAATTTGTGCAAAAGAGCATTTAAAAAAAGGTATGGATGGTAGCCAATGGCAGCTGCTGAAAACTAAAAAAAAACAGGAAACGTCAACTTTTTGGAAGATCGCCAGGGAAAGGCAGATTACAAATAATGGTAGAGAGCTTGGCGGATAAGTGAACATTAGGGGAAAAGAGAGAGAGAAAGCGCGCGGGGAAGAAATACTGGTGTGTAAGGTAGGAAGAGGGGAGATTTTTTTTTTTTTATGTCTGGGAGGGTTTCGGGGAGCAATGGACAAGCTGAAGTAGAGGGAGATTGGAGAACCACAGAATATTTGGGGGGTCATATTAGGGGAAGAAGAGTACATAGGAAAGAGAGAGAGAAAAAAAAAACATGCACGCTCATTGAGTCCTGAAAGAAACAGAAAAAAACCAGTTCCTTGAATGTAAGCAGTCGTAGGTTACAAGTCATCCAATCAAAGAATGTTAAAGAAGCTGTTCTTGAGGGGAGGGACAAACAAACCAACAAATGAGGGAAAGCCATGGAATAAGAAGCAAGCAAAAGAACATGACAAGTGTCCTAAACAATGGGAATCAATGGGTTGGCTCCAAGTCCACTATTAATTTTTGCTAAGCTCCACGAATGGTCTTTCGACAACAGACATGTAAAAGTTGTCTCTAGACAAGACTCCCATTGAAAAGAATAGCCACCCTAATCCTTTTCTGCATTTGTTTTTTACCATAGCTTTTATGATAGCGGGATTCAAATAATGTGCACTTTATTTAACAAATGAACCTTTGAGGCTCCAACTTTTTTCAAGGAAGAAATGAAACATAACACTTCATTTCCGAGCTTAAAATTAAGCTAATTTGGTATATATATTCCTATAACCATTATAATGGGCAAGCTGAGGACATGCTATCTGGAATCCCAAATATGGAACCGTGGACGGGTATAATTCATTGGACAGAAATGGTTTGACAACTCTGATTGCTTCCATCGCTCTCAGACTAATGGTCCTCTGAGGCCCATCAATCACAGGGGCCTTGCTGAAGAAATCTAGGCCAGGTCTGTTTTCATCTTCTCTTTCTGAAATGTATATTTTCTGCATATGGTGTGTTATAGGAGTAACTGATAGAAGCTGCCCAAAGAACGGCAGAGAAGAAACAGATCCAGTTCGTCAGTGACTTTTCTAACAAGTAGTCAAACATAAACTGTGAGTTTGTAAGAAAGTGAGTAAATGGGCGAGCTATGATAAATTAACTACTTAATCCTACTAACAGCGAGATTATTTAAAATTATTTTCGTCAGTATAAAACCAAACAGTGTAAGAAGCTGCATATGCAGTACGTGGTTGTGCAATAATTCCTTTCCTGTTCGTAGAGATTTCAGGCCCAGATTTACTTACATTTTGCGTAAGAACTGCATCATTTTACTCCATTCCCCAAGTAAAATCCATTTGGCATTTAAGTCATGCAAAGTTGATTTGCGTGGGTTAGTAAATACAAAAAGTACTCAAAGCAGCGCATAGCACTGGCATGTGTTACTTTTATTCAGGAACTTGTTACATGGCTGTTGATGTGCATCCACCCATGTATTTTGACTGCAACCCAGATTTACAAAGACGTGCACCTACCCACCAGATGGGGTAAAAAAGAAAATATCTTGTTTTCTCCATGTTACTTCCTCCTTCCATGTGTGCTGAATTATGCAGCACACACAGAAATGGGAATATACCTCTAAGATTTGTTTTTGTGCAGGAAGGTGTCCCTTCCTGCACTAAACAGTTGTGACGGTAATGCAGTTACCCTTGCACCATGGCGCAAGGGTGCCTGGTTTAGCGGTAGGTAGCCACGATTGTGCCAGCACATAGACAGAGCTGAATAGCACCATATCTTTGTAAATATGCTAAGCTCTCTTTTATCCACACAACACAACATGCTCCTTTGTGTGAACTATTTGTAAATATGCCTTGTTAGTTGAGTTCTCAGTTGACTGACTCTGCACTTAAGGTCATATGTATTATTATACTGGCCTCAAAAACTGGTCGCAAATTGAGAGAAGTATTTTTGCGACCAGTAGTGGATTTTGCAAAAGGAACTGTGTACTAGTAGGTCGGTTAGTAACATTCTGAATCCGAGTGTGTCGCATCCCAAACAACCTAAATAAAAATTACAAAGAAAGTCGTAAATTGCAACTCACTCAATCAGATACAATCACAGGGATGGTGGCCTGCAGGGATCAGCAGACCACCATATCTGTGATTGAATTAAATAAACATAAAAAAAGCAATGTATGGTAATAAGTTGATTTCTGTAGCACTTCGCTCTGCACGTCTGTGCGATACCCAACAGGAGTTATTATTATTATTGTCCAGTTTCTAAAAACTAAACTTGATGAATTTGGAGCAATATAACTACTTGTACTAAAATTTTACCTATTCTGATGGCCTTTTGTACCGTGAAAGGCCTCCTGGGGCTCTTGGAGGGCTCTGTTTGTTTTTCCAAGACTTAAACGTATGACCTGCGATGATAGCACGTCAGCGCATCTCTTGCCTCACTCGTGGCGCTTTCATCGTGCATGCTGTGAGACTGCTGAGTGACAGGCGGATCGATGACAGAAAGGTGACAGCAGATACCGACTGACGCATTTTCTTTCTTTTTTCCCTAAAATTAGCAGTCTCTGCTTGAAATGCATTTGCAACGACAAAAGAAGGAAATGCTTATACAAGCACCATGACCCTTTCTGTCTTTCACGAGTTTGTATATGACAAGTCTAAGCTCCTACCCCTTTCTCCAGCACAATATAGAACAGAAGTGCTTTTGACAGCCATAGCTTTCTGTTTCCAAGCAAATACAACAGGTCCCGCAGGATAAAAAACCTTTATCTACTGGATAAAATACCTAAAGAATGGCTACACTTTTTAATCTAAAGACTGCGGTTTCACTAAAAGCACCAACAACTGCAATTTCAGGCCCGTATTTATACTTTTTTAGCACCCCATTTGCGTAATTTTTTGACGCAGAAGTGGAGCAAACTTACAAAATACAATTGTATTTTGCGAAATTGCGCTGCTTTTGCATCAAAACGTGGCGCAAATGCGGCACCAAAAAAGTATAGATATGGGCCTCAGTGTGCTATTTGGTGGAAAATGCCAGACTTCATATTTAGTTGTTGTATGTGGCATGGTAGCCATATACCCTGAGTGACTTATGATCAGGCTTACAAAATCAGTGTTTTATTATGTGAGCAAAGTCTTGCCACTCCTTGCCACACCACTCTACGCCACACTACTCCACTGTCACTCCTCCATGCCACTCCACTCCAGACCACTGTACACCGCTTCACTCTATGCCACTCTACTCCACTCTCTTTTATGCCACTCTCCTCCATGCCACTCTACTCATTGCCATGGCACTAACTTTTAACCATACTGACCAACAGCCATGCTGCTGTACACCACTGCTAAAAGATATTGGCAAAAGCCAATAACTCTCAAATAGGCAAGACCTATGGGCTTTGCCAATACTTGTTTTCAATATGCAGTGCTAGTCTGTGCTGAAAATGGATGTGCCATTTTCCTACACGTTAACTGTCAAACTCTTCCTTTCTTTCTTTTCAATTTCGAAACTGGGAATATGTGGGCGATCCTTTCCCCTCAAACAACTAAAATGGGACACAGAAGTTCAGAATATACGAGAAATCCAAGTATGCAGACAGGTTTTCGAGCAGGTTGCAGTCGTAATATTCACAAGATTCACGAGAAGTTCAGAAGAAAAAAAATGCACATTTTACACCTCAAGTTTTTATGCACAGAACATTGAAAGATCAACGCATTATAAGAAGAATTGTAAAAAAGAAATGCACACAATGAGGGTTTTGCAAGTTGGAGTTCCATGACCGAAAAATGGTATCTAATAAAAGTTTGTGATCTGTGACAACAGCCAGTCCTGGATTGTACTGCAATAATCTACCCTCTACGAAACTCATGAACAACGTGAAAACTAAAAGAACATATGTCCAAATGCGGCAAGGTTTGCATTCACAGATGTACAACGGTTGTGCTTTCCGAAGGTGTGTACAATTGAAAACAATAAACATGAACAAAAAAGGTATCTTATAAAAGTTCCCTAGTATCTTTATATGGCCATGGAATTCCCTGGTGATTTTCAACTTTCTTATCACATACTATATGTGGTAATTGTTTCAGTTGTAATTTTAACGAGTTGGCATAGGACTAATTGCAATAAGGACTTCAGGCAATTCAATCCTTACTGCTGAACACTGTTCTATAAATCATCATCTACTGCCATTCTACAGCTTCTGAGGACAAAAACTGTCCACTTGACCGCCAAGGTAAGTTAATTGACTTGGGCATCAGGCTGTCAAGCCTGCACCAGTGACCTAAGCTACTACTAAATTGTAATCAAGTAGATTATATTATCATATATGACATTATTGTAATTAACAGTAAATTGGCTAAAGCTCTTGATGTAATTTGTTGAAATTCTATTTCATACATTTTCCATTTGGCACAGCCCAGTCTATTTCCCAAAGTTTGATTCAACTAGTAATGGGTCATTCAGTGGAATTACAGGAAAAGCCTCTATTTGGCAGAATAATGTGTAGGTAGATTCAAAAGAAGCTTGAGACTTTAGGTTTAATATGCCAAGATATCAGTTTGAATTTGTCAAAGTATGAGATACACTTACCATTTTTTTCATCTTCCCTATCAAAAAATGAGGTAATGCTGTTTCCATTTAATCAATGCAATGGTGAAATATGCTTTATTTAAATCAGACATATACTTTTAAGGGGTGTTAGACCTGGCATCCTTTGCATGGTTTCCCCAACCCTTTTCCCCTCTTAAATCCTGTTTTACTTACCTAACTTTTGCTGGCTACAGGATTCTCGGCACTTTACCACTGCTGCCCAGTGCTGACATGCAGGTGCTCTCTGCTTAATACACGGTAACATTGGTGTATCCACAATGAACATATTTAATTTACTTATAAGTCCCTAGTAAAGTGCACTACCTCTGCCAGAGCCTGTACATTAAATGCTACTGGTGGTTCAGCAGCAATGATTGTGCCACCCACTTCAGTAGCCTTTTAAACATGACTCAGGCCTGCCATTGCCGAGCCTGTGTGTGCAGCAGTAAGCTGCCATCTCGACCTGGCAAGTTCACCCTCTTGCCCTTCCCAAACCTTCCTTTTTACTAGATATAGGTCACCCCTTAGGTAGGCTCTAAATAGCCCCAAGGGCAAGGTGCAGTGTTTTTAAAATGTTGGACATATACTTTTATGTTTCACATGCCTAGATAGTGAAAAACTCTTGTATTGGTTTCTCTACTGCAAGGCCTATCTCTCCCATAGATTAACATTGGGTTTGCCTTTTTACATTTTAAAAGTGTAATTTCCAATTGGGAAGAGATGGGAATCCCAAATTTGGTGTCTCTGGAATCACAATTTAAAATCACAACTGATGGCGAAGTTTGATTTTAAATTACAATTCTGAAAATGCCACATTTAGAAAGTTGGAATTTTCTTACCTTAAATTATCTAGTGCCTTCTGCCTGTCACTGATTACACATCTGGGTGAATGACATCTGGGCTCTTGTGCGTTCCCTTCAGACAACCCCACACAAAAGGAGCTTAGGTGTGACTGCTGAACCATCAACATCCTGATGGCCTATCCGGGGCAGGATGGGAGGGTAGAGCTGACACTCACATATGAGTTGGCTGTGTCCTGATCCCACTCAAAGGGCTGCATACTCTCTTGTAGTGAGCCTGGAGCCTGGGCAGGAAGGGCAGTGACTTTGTACACTTTAAAGGTCTTTCTTTGAAGTCTCCCCCACCTTCAAAGGCACCACAGTGTATAAGATCTAGACTTCTGAACCCACCAAATCAGCTGGCTTCTGGACATGGGGACATTCTTCCAGGAAGACTGCTGTGCTGCTGAAGGGACTGTCACTCTGCTGGACTTTGCTAGACTTCTGCAATGCTGTGCTTACCCTTCTGGCTGCTGCTCTCTTTGTCTGGAAGTGAGAAGGACTGGACAAGCATCTCAATATCTCCAGAACTAAAGTGACTCCAAGGGCTCGCTTGCTTGCCTCCTGTTCTGAAGTCCCAGGGACATCAAAGACTTCACTGATCCTGCAAGAGCACTTGGACTTTGCTTGCTGCAAGTCTTGCCCTGCTAAGCAGTGCCAATCCAGCCCTGGACCCTTGGAAGTGTGTATAACGCTCTGCTACTGCAAAATCCACACATTGCTGTCAATGCACTGGTTGGCACTGATGCATCGCTGCTGAGGACAAAGACACTGCATTGCCGGCTGCGCAGTTCACTAACATATCACCTGCATCCCTAGGGAACCGCAGATGATGCATCTCAGATTACGTGGCTAGGAACCAATAAATCGCCTGCATCCATCATTATGATGCCCACGCATCGCCTCCTCTGCTCCACACATCAACTGCCAACAAGGTACTTTTTCAACAGGAGAAGGGTGGTCCCAGTATCTGATCCAGGCTCTATTGAGGTCAGCGTGACTTTTGAAATATCACCTGATCTAGCACAACCAGATAGCGCCGGTTGGCGCTTTATGCTTTTAAGCACTAAATTGCATTTTCATCTTTAAAATGTCATATCATGACTTCTACTTATTTGATTTTTGTTGTTTTGGTCTTGTTTTGCTCAATAAATGAAGCCCTATTTTCCTAATCTTGTGTGGTATCCTTTGTGTAGTTTCTTCAAGTTTTTACTGTTTGAAGTGTTGTACAATGGCTTTACACATTGCCTCTTAAATTAAGCCTGCCTGCTCTGTGCCAAACTACCAGAGATTGAGCACATGTTAAAATATGATATGTATCTGACTTACCCTGAGTAGCATTTTGGTTCTTGCTTGGACAGGGTGCATACCACTTCCAACCTGAAACCTAATTTCTATCCAAGGGAATGGTTTAATGTAAATTATTTTATTCAACTCAAGTAAATACATTTTACTGCTAATTTCCAGATATTTTCTGTATACATTTTAGAATTCATTGGTGTCTGACGTTATATTGACTAAGAACATAGGATTAGTAGACTCTGCAGCTCTGGTCCTGAAACTAATGGGCATATTATTCAGATTTGTTTAACACTGATTAAGCCATGAAAGACGTACATACAATCTGTATTAAAAACTCACAAGATTTGCGATGTGAAATATGCTACTGAGCTATGATGTATAGGGTAATACTGCCCTATGCCGCATGGTAGCATTTCTTTTTTAAAAAAAATTTGAGAGTGAATTTGGGAGTCTTGGAGTGCCCATTGTTCATGTAAAGGCCATGTGTGTGTGCTCCTGCGATGAATGGTGAATTAAGGAGCCCATAAATGACGGAGGTTTGCCTGACAGCACTGCAGAGCTAAACGTTCTTTTATTGGAAAGCACTGCCAGCTTCATACCTATTGGAAGTAAAGTTCGGGGCATTACGTGAGTTTTAGTTAACAATGCAACCGCGCTGTGTGTTGGGTTTCTACGCTATTTTGTGCACAATGTTTTATTTTTAGTTTGTTTTTTAATCCTATGTATTAATGATGTACGAATAAAATATGAATTTTATATGAACTGCATTGCAGATTATTTTAATGAACTAAGGCCCATATTGAACCTTTTTTAGTGGTGCATTTGCGTCATTTTTTGACGCAAAAGCGGCGCAAACTTACAAAATACAACTGTGGGCCATATTTATACTTTTTGACGCACAACTGCGCCAACGCAGTTGTGCGTCAAAATTTTTACCACCGGCTAACACCATTCCAACGCACCATGCGGGTGCCTTATTTATGGAATGACGTTAGCCGGCGTTGCAGACTGGTACACGTAAAAAAAAATGACTCACACCAGGCAGCGCCGGCGTATGGGAAAATGGGAGTTGTGCATCAAAAAATGGTGCAAATCAGGTCTGAGGCAAAAATCAGGCCTCACACCGGACTTGCACCATTTTATTTTACGCCCAACCTCCATTGACATGACTCCTGTCGTAGCAAAGACAGAAGTCATGCCCCCTTGCCCAATGGCCATGCCCAGGGGACTTATGTCCCCTGGGCATGGCCATTTGGCATAGTGGCATGTAGGGGGCCCAAATCAGGCCCCCCCTATGCCACTTAAAAAAAAGGTTGAAAAATACTTACCAGAACTTACCTTTACTTCCCTGGGATGGGTCCCTCCATCCTTGGGTGTCCTCCTGGGTTGGGCAAGGGTGGCAGGGGGTGTCCCTGGGGGCAGAAGAGGGCACCTCTGTGCTCCTTCCGAGCCCACAGGTCCCTTGTCGCCTGCCCTGACCCAGGTGTTAAAAAACGGCACCCATCAGGCTGTGCGCCGTTTTTTAAGGCCCACCCCCTCCTGTGCGTCAAAATGACGCCAGAGTATAAATAAGGCCACGGGCCTTAAAGTCATTTTTTGGAAGGGAACGCCTACCTTGCATATAATTAACGCAAGGCAGGTTCCCCCTTCCAAAAAATGACGCACATGGTGGGATTTTGATGTCCGCGAGTCGGGCGTCAAAGTATAAATATGGGGCAGGGTTTGCGCCGAATGTGCGTCAACATTTTTGACGCACATTCGGCACAAGCAGAAAAAGCTGCGCAAATGCGGTGCTAAAAAAGTATAAATATGGGCCTAAATGTGATGAAAAGATAATTTGTGCATGGCCTACGAACAGTAATACATTACAGTGCCTGTTGCAAATGTATTCTTAATTACAAATGTAAAACTGCACGTGCTCACGAGCCTCATAGCCTGTAATGGACGCTTCAAATCCTTCGAGTTTCAAGTCTACTGTGAGTAATGCAGTAAGTGGAATGTAAAAAAAAACCTTATTTGAACACGGGATGATGTGCCCTTAGAAAAACTAATATTGGCATATAATATGAGAAGGAATGACCTGGAAAAGACTTCCGAGGTGAAGAAAATGTGCCCTGATTTGAAGAACCAAATCAGAATATGTCATTATCTCAACTGAATCCAAGGCTGTCGCTATTCCTTTGAGACTTGCATATTGCACTGACTTCTGACATAGTTGGCTCATTAGGAAGCTGATTTACATGTACGTGAATGGCAAACCCCTTGGTTACCTGACTGGGTATTAAAATATATTGGCCAAAAAGTCTGTCCTCTGCGGTGGAGGGGTGGTACGTATGAACTTGGTATGTTGCTTATGACATAACATGTTTTAGACAAAACGGCTGTTTTATTATTTCATATCTGCATTCACCTGCCATTTTAGTCATATAGAATAAAGAAGAAAATGCAGGTTAGAGGCATGTAATATTTAAGAAAGACAATTATGTTTAAAAAAATACGAAATTAGGACGTAACTTTGTTTATGACTAAACGACTGTTTCATTATTTAGTCTTCTTCTTACCTGAGAATGTGCATTGTTAATAAATATTTTACGTGACATGTCGTAACGTCTATTTAAGATTTGTTGTCAATTTTCTCTAACCTGTGTACAAGATTTAATTGCATTTTTAGGATATTTTAGAGATTAATAAATCGTAGTTTATTGTCCAGCAGATGGCAGCAGTAGCTAAAAATAAAAAGAATTAGGGGACTGTTTGGGATCTAAAATAATGCTTAACTTTTGAAAAAAAACATACGTAAAAATGCGTATTAGATTTTCTATAGCGCGCATACAATAATCCATTTATACTTTTATCAAATCAGTGACGATTTATATCTATTTTATCAAACGAGAAAACAAACAGGTAAAAACAGCTAGTAGGGTAATTGTATCAAAACGTTATATGAAATAGACAAGTTAATTCAATAACTAGCATAGCAACAATTAATACTATGCGTTATCAAGGCACCTCCTTTAACAAAACTTTCAAATACAAATAATGTGTATTTTCAATACTGTAAATATCAGTTTTAACATGTTTTTATCACACGTGATGTTTATTTTTCAGGGCTTGAATGGTTAATATTGTGAAAGGTATAAATTGACATGAATGACAATTATATACATTAATGGGCTTTTTATATATACAGTTTTTGTTAAGTGATTTTGTAATGTACGTTTGCAGTTTGTATGCATTATTTCAGATTCGCGTTTTAGTTGAATTACTGTAAGGGATGTGTCCTGTCACTTTTTTATGAGGCATTATCATGTTGTTCTGAATGTTAATTTACTGTTGAATATACAAAAAGTATTACATATAAAATTTCAATTTGGTGTTTTGAAATGAAACCGTAATATACGTAAAAGTGAAATGTGAATACCATGTAGGAGATTTTTGAAAATAATGTATTAGTGTCTATGAAAAAGTGATCAATTTTTGAGAGCAAGTGAAGCTTTGAATATGTTGTTAGAATTTTGTGGCATGTGAAAGTTCCTCTTTGGCTTTCTAAAGGAGAAGATAATGATAGTGATGTATGTATGATCAAATGGTTTGCTTTTCTTAGAATTACACATGATTAGTATTACTACTATGTGAATATTAATAAAGCTATGTTATGAAATTTTCGGACGATGGAGTTCAGAAATTATGTTTTTTTAATAAGTGCATTTAATTGTTCGACTGGCATAGAAAGGAGTTATGGTTATGTAATTTAGGGTCCCAAATTAGGATTTGGCAGTCAGTGGAGTTCCTGCCAACCAAATTTTGAAATATCCGTAATGCTGGTGAATATTTCAAGCATTGACAGGAACTGCTGTCAAGGCATATTTTAATAATGTAGTGTAACTTTGCCATACTGCTCGATCAAACATGACGGAGCCGGACGGCAAAGTTACGTATTTTTTCAAAACTAAAACCCTAAAGTAGGATTTTGTTTTTGAAAATAAAAAAACACAGGAGTGCCCCCCTCGTCATGGGAGCTATCTCCCATGGCGAGGGTAGGAAATCTGCAGTTTTCACTGTCCCTTACAGTGAGGCTTTTTCTGGCGGTAATGGGCTGAGAAAACTGACCTGCATGTCACTCCTTCAAATTAGGTGGGCGGACAAACAGGTCAAACTTCGACGGCCCTCACTGTGTCAGGCCATCAGGGGGGTGTAACCATGGTCGAAACGGAGTATTCTTGGGCCATTGTTACATCAAAGTGCTGCCTGCCTTTAAATTATGTGGCGGACCATTATGTTGGAGGGAAGGGAACTCCGGGACTTTCTTTTTGAAAATAAAAAAACAAAGCCCCGTCTCACCATGGGAATTTTCTTCCATGGCGTGGGGGGGCAGTGGGCACTTTTCAGTGCCCGTTACCACCATGTTATTTTCTGCTGTGTGTGTGTGTGTGTGTGTGTGTATATGTGTGTGTGAGAGAGAGAGGTGTTTGATGGCATCAAGCATGGTAGAATAGAGAAAATCCCTCTGCTTGCCCCAGAGTGGGGTGGGTGCATTTTATACCTACCACTCAAGCCAGATACTGTAGGGGCTTCATCATCTCCACCTTGCCATTGGGGGTGAGAGTCCCATTTGTTTTATTTAAGGAAGAAATAACGTTTTTATCAAGCCCCTACCTTGCGTACTGCTATTTTTTTTCATTAGGGACATCAAGCTTTATCACCTTGATCAAGCGCAGGCAGAGATATTTAAATGTCCCAAGCAAAGGGCTGTGGTGATAGCTAATGAAATTCACCCTGTCTTGTCCAAGGATGAGATACTGTTTGAACCCCATGATTTCCAAAGTCTCAAAGTTTGTTTGCTAGGGAGAGAATAACAGTGTGCTTTTGTTACAATTTGAGTTCTGACCGTTCGGTATTTTGTATCACACAGTTTTCAACTTTTTACTTTCGGTGAGCACCACTTCATGTGTCTCACCCACAGTATTCATATGGCAAATGGACTGCGTGTGTCTACCATCATGTCCACATTTGGAGATAAGGCTGCTGCGATGCAGCAAGGATAAGGATCTCTTGGCTACTTACACATGTGCACGGGTATGTGCACATGTGTGCGGGCAGTGAGTGGGAGATTACTGATGCGCACCGTCCGGTAACTGCGCATCAGTATTCTGGCACAATGGGGCTGGCACAATGGGGACTCTGCAGGATTAGATATTCACCTGGGATAAGACTTATAAGGTTAGTGTACACTAATGGAGAAAGGCAGTATGATTCACTGTTTTGTCTATAGTGACACTATTTTTATACACATAGGGAGATAACTGCCTTATAATGCATTTTTGCTTACCTTTGACCTACAGAGACCACTGAAGTCTAGAATTGGGCTGCAATCTGTGCATAAAAGTCAATTCTGTAATTTCAAAATCATATTTGTGAACTTTATGGGTCATCCAGAATTGTCATATTTCTCTGGCTCAGCTTAGGATCAGAGCCCAGTCCTTTTGTCACCCGGCTGTGCCCAGTTAATTACCTTTCTCTCCAGCAGTGGGAATAGCAGCACCTCACATAAAAGGAGCAATTAACAGTACTACATCCAGCTCCTAAGGTGGAAAGGGGTGTGGTGAAATAATCTACATGAATAACCTAGTTGTCACCCTGTACCAAGGATGGGCCTGCCAAGCTCACTGAACATGGGAGAGGGCCCAGACAACTGGAGCCCTCCCTTGAGATGGCCTCGCTTTGAACTTTTGGTATGCATGACCCTGGAAGTGATATCAGCAAGGGGCAGAGTTGAGACCTCAGGAGCAGATGTGAAGAGGTGACTCCTGAATGATGCCATTTTGAACTGTCCCAGCATGCTGTGCAGGAGGGTTGAAACAGGAGTGGAAAGGTGATGTAGCATTGTAGAATTGGCAAAGGGTGTCTTACAGCTGGAACTTTCCTCTCCCCTTTAAAAATGTTTGCACAAGAGGGAAGACTCTCTCTTGCCTGGTGAGTTTTCTACATTTCTCTGCTGGATCTTGGGACCACATGGAGAACTGGTCAGAGGAACCCCCTGATTCCCACACGGGACTAAGGACTCTGCAGAGTTAACCCCAGGACCAGTGGATCTCCCCAAGGGTTGGAGAGGCTGGCCCTCTAACACCCCCTGAGGACCAGTTGAGGGAAAGCCCAAGATCATCCAAATCGGCCCAACAGGGCCCGAGTTATCACATTTTAAAGTTTGGCGACCTTAGACCTTTTCTAAACACCAGATCTCATGGGGCTCTACTGCCTCTCTTAGTAATACCCCTGGGGTGGACCAGGGCCTATAGGTTGGAGCACAGATCTTTAATATATTTTGCCACCAGGGAGGGGGCATGCATGGGGCCACCCTCGCTTTACTCTCTTAAATGCCCGGAATCACATCCCCGACCCCCACATTCAAGTGTTGTCATCCTCCCCGCTCTCCATGCCAATGTCTGGGGGGGGTGGGAGGCTGCCACTGTCCACAGCGCCTGCCTTCAGCAACCCGGAAGAGTGCTGCCCAAGTAGGGAGTTGGCGGGGGAGACCAAGGTTGGGCTACCTGGGCTGCCCCCAACGTAAGCAGTGTGTGGGTGTCCAGGTGGGATCAGGCATCCCTAGCAAGGCAAATGGCCGCACAGCATGATGCTGCCTGGCAGAAATGAAACTCAAGAAACAAAAAGGCAATGAAACGAAGCTCTGCCTGGCACAGAGGGAGAGCCACTAATACAATAGTTACTACTCCTGAAGGAGCGGCCCATTATGCCCTGCAGGGCTTGACTGTTTTTGCTTTGCTTCTTTCCTTTGTGGTGGTCCCAGGATGACAGGGTCATCACTGATGATTGCCTAAAGTGCAGGACAGGGGATCGCTGCAGGAGCAACACAGCCTCCCCAAAAAGGCTTTGAGAAGTCCCCACATTAAGTTGGGTAGGACTTCAAAGGATTAACCTCCCTAGGATTCCTAGCATATTTCCAAGCACTTCCATGGCTAGAGCTTTTGCTCCATAGCGGAGAGTGCTGTGCTCTCTGCTATGGTTGCAACTCTTATGGCTTGCAAGGCTTGAAGCTCATTAAGGGAACTACAGGGTATATTTATACTTGTTTTGCGCTGAATTTGCGTCATTTCTTTACACAATTCGGTGCAAAACTAACTCCATATTTATACTTTGGCGCTAGACCCATCTAGTGCCAAATTTATGGAGTTAAAGTCATTTTTTGGACTTGGAAACCTACTTTGCGTCAATGAGATGCAAAGTAGGCATTCCTGTGAAAAAAAAGTGACTCCATGGCCTTAGTGCCACATTTATCCCCGTGCTAAAATCACGCACTTGGGGAGGAGGGGTCAAATAATGTTGCAAAGCTTGCTTTGCACCAATATTTAACGCCTGGGTCAGGGCAGGTGGTAGGGGACCTGTGGGCCTATTTCCATGGTGGAACACCATGGAATAAGCCCACAGGTGTCCTCCCCATGTCCCACCTCCACCCACACCTCCACCCACACCAGAGGGACAGCGGAGGATGGGGGACCCCATCCCAGGCAAGTATAGGTACGTACAGGTAAGTATTTTTTTTTAAGTGCCATTGGGGGCCCTGAAATAGGCCCCCCTACATGGAACTGGGTGCAATGGCCATGCCCAGGGGACCCTGGTCTCCTGTGCTCGCCATTGGGATGGTGGGCATGACTCTTGTCTTTCTTAAGACAGGAGTCATGTGTTACGGATGGTTTTGCATTAGGAAATGACGCTAGGCTGGTTAGTCTCATTTTTGTTTTACTCTAAACTGCTTAACCGTCATTTTTTGGTGCAAACCCCCCTTCTTCCATACCGCCAGCCCCACCCGGCTAGCGTCACTTCTTTTTACGCTAGCCTACCCTTTGCACCGGCTTGCACCATACCATAAATTTGGTGCCCGACTGGTGCTCAGAAATGGTGCAAGCCGTTAATAAACGTTTTGGTGCAAAACTTTGTTAGAGCAGTTTTGCACCAAATAGTATAAATCAGGGCCTACATGTCTAGAAGCATTCTCTAGGGGGCAAGTTTATGATTGCAAAGCAATGATATTATAGTGTGATGCCACATAGGGGCTGCTTTTATAATTGCTGCTTTCTTTTTGACAAATTGATAAAATAAGATCCAGAACACAGGTTTTGCTTATTATAAATGCTATATTGGTTTCACATAATGATGACAATAATCACTGCTCAAAGTGTATATGTTTTATTAACATTAATATGTGTTTTTTTACATGGGAGCATTGTTTTGATTGTTGCCTTTAAGTGCTTGTTGCTCTTGAATATTGACAAAACAAATAGGCCCTCATTCTGACCTTGGCGGGCGGCGGAGGCCGCCCGCCAAAGTCCCGCCGTCAGGTTACCGTTCCGCGGTCGAAAGACCGCGGCGGTAATTCTGACTTTCCCGCTGGGCTGGCGGGCGGTCGCCTTCAGACCGCCCGCCAGCCCAGCGGGAAAGAGGCTTCCACGATGAAGCCGGCTCGGAATCGAGCCGGCGGAGTGGAAGCTGTGCGACGGGTGCAGTTGCACCCGTCGCGTATTTCACTGTCTGCGCAGCAGACAGTGAAATACATGTAGGGGCCCTCTTACGGGGGCCCCTGCAATGCCCATGCCAGTGGCATGGGCACTGCAGGGGCCCCCAGGGGCCCCGCGACCCCCCCTACCGCCATCCGGATCCCAGCGGTCGGACCGCCGGGATCTG
Organism: Pleurodeles waltl; assembly: GCF_031143425.1. Classification (NCBI taxonomy): domain Eukaryota; kingdom Metazoa; phylum Chordata; class Amphibia; order Caudata; family Salamandridae; genus Pleurodeles; species Pleurodeles waltl. The sequence goes on from NC_090436.1 coordinate 715,369,886, forward strand.
GATGGCGGTAGGGGGGGTCGGAATCCCCGCGGCGGTGCAGCAAGCTGCGCCGCCGTGGAGGATTCAATGGGGCCGCGGTACACTGGCGGGAGCCCGCCAGTGGTGCCGGTCCGACCGCGGCTTTACCGCCGCGGTCGGAATCCCCATTGGAGCACCGCCGGCCTGTCGGCGGTGCTCCCGCGGTCCTCCGCCCTGGCGGTCTTTGACCGCCAGGGTCAGAATGAGGGCCATAGTCTCCTGGATATGTTTGTGTGTCCCCTTTAGGGGATCATAGGTGAATGTGTAATATCACTTATGGTAGGTTCCATCTCCGAATGTACATAGTTGTAAATTGCTGCATACCATTTAGTAGTGTTTGTCTAATAAGTGCACTTCTCCTTTTTTTTAAAGAAAAAGTACTGAATGGACACTCATTTCTTAATTGTTTGATATTGTGAATGGTGATTAATAGCCATCACCACCTTCCCTGAGTAGGCTTTGGACTGCTCTGCCTCTCTACCCTGAGGGAGTCGAGCGCTACACAGGGGTGCTTGGTTCCAAGTAGGGAAATTGTGGACCTATTACCTGTGGAGGCCACACAACTAGTAATCCATGCCCGTATTTATACTTTTTTTAGCGCCGCATTTGCGCCGCTTGTTGACGCAAAACGGCGCAAACCTACAAAATACAATGGTATTTTGCAAGTTTGCGCCGTTTTTGCGTCAAAAAATGACGCAAATGCGGCACAAAAAAAGTATAAATACGGGCCCCAATTTCCTGCAGTTGTGCAACATCAGGAGATCTTAAGAACAGTTTCCCAATAAAAGGCAACTGTAACATTTCTATTTCCAAAGTCAATTTTGCCAGAGAAAATTGCTGTTTTCACCAAAATAGTGATTTTTGTAAAGCATAAGTATCTTTGGCTTTGTACAACGGTGTGGGGCTGTTTTTTCTCCCTGTGCCTTTTCCAATTACAGGAGAGAGGAGTAATGATTGTTAACATTAAGTGAAATTAAAGAAAATATATCAGTAGATGGGCAGTCATAGATCTTTCACCAAAATAGCAATGAATGCACAATTAAATAAAAAGAAAATGTGTCACCCTTTGTCCATGGGTAGGTGGACAGTTTTTCCACTTCCACCCATCCCATAGAAAGAAGGGTAGTTAAGTTTTCTTATAATCTGTCCCAATGTGTATTGACTTCAGCATAGATTAAAACATGTATCCTGGGCATAACACATCCCCAGCATGCTCTTTGACAAAGTTGGCTTTGGGGCTAGAAAGAACTTGCTTGCAGAAGAGTGCAGGGTACTTTTTCATGTTTTCTTTTTTTTCTCCTGTCTTGCCAAAAGGTGCATATGTTAGGGGCCTCATATCCCTTGCCATGCCTAAGCATGATGAGTATGAATTTACATATTTATTTAAGCCCTCTTAAAACCCCATTCCTTGCTCAAGCGTGGAACAGTATTTTTTCTTTTCTTTGTATTTTTGTACCTCAACCCATATTATGGCCATGTGCACAAAGACTCATTATGGACCTTATATACCACTTTCTTGTCCATGACGTGGGGTGTTATTGTGCCGCTCTTCTATTTTGTCCAGGGGAAAAAGTGTGTTGAAAGAAAAAGAGGACAGGCAAAGTTACCCCACACTTCAATGGCAAAACCAATGCAGAAATGGGGAATTTAAGAGCTTTCTCACTGCCCTAATCACAATTGTGAGCTGCTCCACTCTTCTGTGGCCAACTAAATACTTTGGTCAATGGAAGAGAGTAGTAGTTCACATCTGTCCTAGTGCTCAATTACATGCAAAGCACTGAGACAGCTGTAAGACGACCCTTCCCTCTATGGCCTAGAACATGCTGTGGGCCACAAAGAAAGGGGGCATCTGCCCTGTCCACCATATTCTATGTTCTGCTAAAGAGCAAGGTAGGCCCTTGCTATCCTAGCGCTACATTGATAGTTTCAAACAGCGCACTCAGACAGCTGTCACCTGCCCCATCCTTGGTGCTCTGCATCATTTAGCAGGACACAGAGGAGTGAGGCACATCAAAGCTGGCCAATGTTTTCTAAAAAAAAGTTTACAAATATTGTACAGCTGATTTGTATTTGTTTTCAAATGCCCCACAATCCTTTGCACAGTAGTTAATGGGGGAGTTAGACCTGTCAGGCTTAGAGTGGTCGTCCCTAAAACCTTTTGCCTTCATTCTCCATTTTTTTACGATTTAGTTTTGCTGGCATTAGGACTCTGCATACTTTACCACTGTTAACTGCTAACCAGTTCAACCAGTAAACCAGTAAAGTGCATGCACTCACTCCTTAAAACAAGATAATATTGATCTATCCCCAAGTGGCATATTTAATCTAAGTAAAAGTCCCCAGTAAAGTGATACCCAGGACATGGAAATTAAATGCTGTTAGTGGGCCTACAGCTCTGATTGTGCTACCCACTTAAGTAGCCCTCTAAACATGCCTCAGGCCTGTCATTGCAGAGCCTGTGTGTCCAGTTTTAAACTGCCACTTCGATCTGGCAAAATAAACCTTTTGCCTTTCCCAAACCTTCCTTTTCATACATATGTCACCCATAGGCTGAAATTTATTTAAAAAGCAGGACATGTCAATCAGTCAATCAGTTCAGATTTCTAGAGCACAGCTAATCACCTGTGAGGGTATCCAGGTGCTATGGTCTTGCTGCTCAGGAAGGATAAGTCAAAAAGCCAGGCCTTGAGTCCCTTTCTGATTTCAAGGAGAGAGGATGAGGCTCAGAGGTGAAGTACAAGGTCGTTCCAGAACTTGGCAGCAAGGTAGGAGAAGAAGTGTCCTCCACTTTGGCTTTGGTGAATGCATGGAATGCGGATAAAGGAGGCGGACACAGGGGTCTGGAGGGTAGGTGGAAGTTCAGGGGGTGGTTGGTGTATAATGGTCCTTGGTTGTGGAAGGCCTTTTATGCATGTAGCAGCATCTTGAATTGACATTTTTTCTGGATGAAGAGCCAGTGGAGTTTCTTGAAGTGGGGGGTGCTATAGGTCAGTTTTAGGAGGTCAAAGATGAGTCTGGCAGCTGAGTTCTGTATTGTCTGAAGTCTCTTCAGGAGTTGGGTGGAGCTGCCTGCATAGAGTGCGTTGTCGTAGTCCAGCCAGCTGAGTGACATTTCTTCTGACAGGGAGCCATCTGAAGATTTGTTGGCGCATGTGACGAGTGTGGAAGCAGGTGGAGGATACTGCATTGATGTGGCATTTCATGGTGAGTTTTCTGTCCGAGATGATGCCCAGGTTGTGGCCATGGTCTATCAGTGTGGGTCTGAGTTCAGAGGGCCAGCAGGTGTTGTTCCATTGGGAGGTGTTTCCAAAAATCAGCACTTCTGTCTTGTCCATGTTGAGTTTTAAACAGCTGGTCTTCATCCAGTTGGTGATGTTCTTAAGGCAGTTGTGGAAGTTGGTCCTGGTGGTGGAGGGTCTTCTGAGAACGAGAGGATAAGCTTGGTGTCATCTGCGTAGGTTATCATGTTGAGACCAGGGGTTCTAATGATGTTGGTCAGGAGCATCATGTAAGTGTTGAACAGGGTGTGGCTATGAGATAAGCCTTGAGGGAGGCTGCAAATGATGCTCTTAGCTTCAGAGGTGAAGGCCAGTAGATGGATTCTCTGGGTTCTTCCTGTGAGGAAGGAGGAGATCAATTTTCCTGGATCCTGATGTGACGGAGTCTCTTGATGAGGGCGTGGTGGGAAACAATATTGAACACTGCTGAGAGGTCGAGGACGATCAGGGCAGCTGTTTCTCCTCGATCAAGGAAGTTTCTGAGTTTGTCAGTGGCAGCAATTAGGGGGGTCTGAGTACTGTGCTTGCCACGTAAACCAGTTTTGAGATGTCCAGCAGATTGTTGCTCTCCAGGTGTTAGATGAGTTGGCTGCTGATGACCTTCTCAAGGACTTGGGAAGGGGAGCAGAGAGTTAGGGTAGTTTTTTAGTTCACTGGGGTCAGTGGAGGGTTTCTTGAGGAGGGGTTTGACCTCTGCTTGTTTCCACTCATCAGGAAGGTGGCCGTGGTGATGGATGCATTCAAGAATGCAGTAAGTTCAGTGCTGATTTTCTTAGTCCTAAGGTTGTGGGGGCAGGAGTCAGTGGGTGCTTCAGAGTGGGTGGAGTTCATAATGGCTGTGCTGCTCTGTGCAGTGAGCTGTTCCTATGCAGTGAGCAGGTGGTTGTGGGAGGTATCAATTGACATGAGGTGGCTGTAGAGTTCAATGGTTTGGGGTTAGAAGTTTTTGTAGATGGTGAATATTTTGTTATGGTAGTAGTCCACGAGGGTGTCGCAGAGTTCCTGGGAAGGGGAGATAATGTTTTCAGTGGCTGATGGGCAGGAGAACTCTCTGATGATGTGAAAGAGCTCCTTGCTGTGATTGAAGCTGGGTTCAATACCGTCTACCAGGGCACGTCTTTTCATGTGTTTCAGGCACTGGTGGTATTTGTTGAGGGCTGACTTGATGGTGGCTCGGTTTGTGGGATTCTTGCTAGTGTGCCATCTCCTTTCTATATGCTTGTAGTTGCATTTAATGATCCTGAGTTCTGGCCTATAGCATCAGGCTTGTTTGGTGGATCTCCTGGGCTTGGTCAGCTTGATTGGGGTGACTCTGTCAGTATAGTTAGTGATGCAGATGGAGCTGTCCTTGATGGCCTGTTCAAAGTTGGTTGCGAAGTTGGAATGGGTGGTGTTGAGGGTGTTGGTCAATTGATTCCTTGTCCCTTTGTTCCAGCTGCGGTGGGAGGAGCTTGGAGGCTTGATGGTGGTGTATGGGGGTTCTGTGATGGTGAAGTGGATAATGGCATGGTCAGACCAGGTGAGTTTGGTGACATGACTGTACTTTACTCCGTCTCTGGGAGTGAAGATTGGGTTGAGAGTGTGCCCTGCACTGTGCATATGGCAGGTGACCAGTTGAGTGAGGCTAATGTTGCTCATACTTTTCAGGAGGGGGCGGGAGGTCCTGAGTTGCAGGAGAAGAGACATTGGGAGCAGGTGAAGGGTCCTACTGTTAATCGAGGAGAACTGAGGCAGCAGTTGCTGTGGCATCTGGGGTCCAGGGCTCGTAGTTCAAGGGTGGAGTATCTGTGAGTGGCGAGAGGCCCAGGGTTCCTGCCATTGGGGGTGGCCCAGGTGCAGACAGGCTTGAATTTGGCGCACCTTCACAGTGCAGCTTCCATTAGAGTCCTGGATGGTGGGAAGCAGGAGCAGCAAAGGGCAGGAAAAAGAAGAAAGCCCAGAGGCTAGCCGGCATCTGGACAAAATGGCATGGTACAGCAAAATAATATACAACAGAGAGTGAACAAATGAGGCTACAATACAGACAGAGAAATAAACTGACATCAGAGGACTAAAAATAAACAATGGAGCACAAGGCAAATGACAACAGTGGACTGAAAATAAGCAGTGGAACACAGGGAAGCACAGGCAACTGACAACTGAGGACTACATCAACAGTGGAGCACAAAGCAACTGACAACAGAGGAATAAGCAGTGGAACACAAGGCAGAAATACGCTTAAGCAGTAAAGGTGGAGTCAGGGAGACCATCTAAGGCAGCAAGAGGGAAGTGGATTGAGGATCTGCTTAATGGGATCACACTGCAGCCTCCATTAAATAGGTCCTGAGAGGGGGGAGGAGTACTGGGTGGTGGGAAGCGGGAGCAGCGAACGGCGGGAAAAGGAACAAGTGCCAAGGTGAGCCGGCTCCTGGATAAAATGGTGTTGTACAGCAAAAGAACATACAGCTAAGAATGAACAAATTAGGTTAAAATACAGGCAAAGAAATACACTGACAACAAAGGAATAAAAATAAACAGTTAAGCACAAGGCAACTGACACCAGTGGACTAAAAATAAGCAGTGAAATACAGTGGAATACAGGCAGAGAAATAAACTGACAAGTACAGGGAAGGCAGGATGCCTGGGAACAACATCTGCTGGGCCTCCAAACTGTCACGACTTACGCGCTGCTTTAACCTGGAGTCTACTGAACGAGTGGCGAGGTTCTTGTTCCTGAATGTTCGGCCTTGGCCCAGGTAGGGGCGAGTCTTTCTGGTAGCCACAGAGCTGCAGGCAATAGGAACGCCAAGGGCAGGCCGTGTCCTACAGAATTAGTGCCAGAGGGAAAAAAAAACTAAAAAGGGGAAAAAACCTCCAAAAAGGAAAATATCCTGGAACAGGAGCAAAAGTCAAAAAGTAAATACAAGATCAAAAAGAACAGGAAAAACACTAGAACTGACGGGAACCAGTATCTGACACAAAGGAAGAAGGAGCAAAAACACCATCCAAACAGAAAGTGTTGCAGCGCAAGGAGGGAAAGAATCACAGCCCTTAAATACCCCAAAACAGGAAGCGACCAACAGGAAGTGCAAGGACACCATATTAGATAGGGAAAAACACATAGAAAGTAATGGACAAGGAGCCATAGAAAGTAGGTAACCAAAGCATGCTGGGAAGAGATGGGAATAATGGGAAAGGAGGAAAAACATAAAGGGAGGCCCAAATGAGGGCGACAGAAAGAAAAAGACAACAATAGCAGGTAAGTGGGGAAGGGTTAAACATGCCTAAATGTGTGCCGCGCTAGGAAGAAAGGAGGCCCCATGCCCAATTGGGGCCTCGTATGCTGCACAAGAGGCTGGGGGCGCGGTGTGTCTCTGTGCTGCGCGTCGTGGCCCGAGCCGAATGTTCGGCTCGCGCTGCGTGCCGCGGTGCCACACGAACTAAGGCCCACACCAGCAGACAACGGCCACAACCTCGGCATCATCCTGGACATCAAACTCACCATGAAATGCCAGATCAGTGCACCTTCCTCCACCAGATTCCACACCCTTCACATTCTCCAAAATAGTGGACTAAATAAACAGGTCTGATTCATATACTTTTAGGTTTTACATGTCCTGGTAGTGAAAAACTCTTAACTGCATTCTTCACTACTTCAAAGCTTATCACACCCATAGGATAACATTGGAGATGCCTCATTAAATTTTCTAAGTGTAATTGCGAAGATGGGAAGGGATGTTCAGTTCATGTTTGGTGTCTCCGGAATCACAATTTAAAATGATAACTTATGGTGAAGTCGGATTTTAAATCGCAACTCTGAAAATGCCACTTTTGGAAAGTAGGCATTTTCTTGCCTAAGCCATTTAGTGCAAGTGGCCTGTCTCTAGTCACATGACTGGGTGTAGCTGGCAGTTGAATTGAAGTGTATTCCTCTTAGACGGCCACACAGAATAGGGAGCTTAGGTGTGCCTGTATGGGCTATCACTGGCAGGATGGGAGGGAGTAGCTGGGCAGAGGCCTACTTGCATCTGAATAGAATGTATCCTGCCTCCACACAAAAGGCTGCATACCCCCTGCAGTTAGTCTGCAGCCAGTACAAGGAAGTCAGGATGCCTCGGAACTTCAAAGGGAAAGATCTAGAAGCATCTTCCTCACCTTAAAGGCACAACTGGGTATAAATACTGGACCTCATACACCAACTCTTCAGTACACTTCTCGGCCTGTGGATACTCTGCGAGGAAGAAGGACTGCTATGTTTCTATAAGGACTGCCTACTGCTGGACTGCTGCTCTAAAGGAACTATTGTTCTACTGTGCTGACCTGCGGCCTGCTGCCCTCATGCCTGGGGAAGTAGAACTGGACCTGCAACATCATCTTGAACTCAGTGTCCCAGGGAAACTCCAAGGGCTAGTCTGCTTGCCTCCTGATCTTAGCCCTAAGAACATAAAAATCCTCTCACACAGCTCCTGGACGGACCCAGCTGCAGCATGGTACTGACTCCCAAGTAGTGCCTCTCAAGTCCTGGACATTTGGTGTGGCTTACAGGCTCCTAAAACAAACTTTTAGGCTCTTAGTGACCGCAAACGGGTACGTTTGTGCAGAGACCATGCCTCTCACTCTTGTTAGCGTGTCTGACCTTAATAAGTACACTTACAAGGGGATGCAAATGGGTGATAAACATTTTGACTCGCAATTAAGATATTAAGATGATCCCACCATAATTCCAGTACATGCAGATTAATAATCAATAACCAATAACTAATAAACAATATCAATAATCAACAATAATCAATGACAATAATAATCAACTGGAGTCAGTAATTGTCACACACCATGACCTTTTACTCATGAATAACCACACCTTTTAGTAAAAGTTAAAATATTTATTTCCCTATATTAACAATGCTAACGTCATGTAATTTAATCTAAAAATCAAATGATACGCATGCAGAAACAACACTGGCTGTCCAAAAGCGACTGAAGAAATGTAATCTAATCAAGGCTTGAACTATTATACACTCTAAGGTTACTGTGTGAATTAATAACAAGAACAATTGAACAAATAAGATCACATACATTTAGATTCAGCAGAGAAATTCATCAAACATTATTCCCTATTAGCAGATTTTCATTAGTGAGGATCCTTTTCTAATGTCAGATTAGCATCAGCATGTTAAGTTTCATGCAAACGAATTTAGTAACAGAAATTTGAAAAACAACTAAATGTGGCTCCATCTAAACAGTGCAGTTGGTACCTAGAAAGAAATAAAAGCAAATAAGTATAACATACACATGGGTACAATAATTTTCTCTCCTCAATTGGATCGGCAAGTTAAGATAGTCTTCATCATCAGGACATCAGTTCAGTCATCAGGATTCAGCATCAAAGTTCAGAAAACGCAAAGTCTTTAAGCAATAAAGTTAAGCATGTCTCGTGACAAGATGCACAAGAAAATATCGGTAGTGTCAAAAGGCAAAAGCGCAATGACGACTTCTTCCCAGTGCAGTCCTGTTAAGTTAAATTCCCTAAAACTATTACCCAAATCTCTATTGGTCAAGTGATCGCATGTTCACACTTTGTCCAATAAACTAAAACTCCAAATCTATGAATTCTACTACTACTCAGTTCACATGTTGCTGATTGTTTTTTCCTGCAATGTTCTCATCATCTGGCTCTTCAGGCAACAATATTGTTGTAGCTTCTACTCCAGTCAGTGTCTCCCTTGTTCTCCTCCTGAGAAAGTCAGTCTCACACACATTACACACATCGGCCCTTATTACAACCCTGGTGGTCGGTGTTAAAGCAGCGGTAATACCGCCAACAGGCCGGCGGAAAAAAATGGAATCACGACCATGGCGGAAGACAGCCACTTTAACACTCCGACCGCCATGGCGGTAGAAACAAACACCACAGCGGTCACCGCCAACAGACAGGCGGAGGACAAAGTACCACCCACTGTATTACAACATGCCTATATGCCACCTTTTCCGGGGCGGAACCAACGCTATCAAAAGCACGACGGAAACAGTACACAGAAGGGAAACCACTTGCCTCTCGACACCCAACGAGGAACGCCATGGAGCCCGAGTTACACGTCCTGCCCATGCTGGTCTTCCTCCTTCTGTATCAGGAGCAGGACAGACGCCGTCGACAACCACAGTGAGTACTGCACCTACAACACAAGGGAGGAGGGAGGGAAAAGAGAGTGACACACACGCAACACACAATACCCCCACCTCCATCCTCACCCACAACACCATACACACAAATACATGCAGCAACATTACATATACACCCCTCACCTCCTGGAAGAACACAAGGACAAAAGGAAATGATTGTAATGATTGTAATCAAGAAAAATCAGATAGTGCAAGTTCAAAAATCAGTATATACAAATATGTACACCAACTACACAAGTCTGGATAGTGTTCCAATCATTGTCCGTGGACCAGTGGTCCCAAAATGCATGGGCGAAGCACACACAAGATGCCTGACTCGAAACGGAGAGAACACTGCAGGGGCATCAGATCGAAATTAAACAGGCACCTCAGAGGGAAGGGGAGGGGGGCACCTCAGCCGGATGACGGGACGACGCCACTGCTGCACGGGGGGGCTCCATATCTCATTGCTGTATCCTGGGGAGTGCAAAGCCACAGTCTCTTAAGTCTTTCCAGTGGGTGGTTTGCCCACTGCTGTATCCCGGGGAGTGCAAAGCCACAGTCTCTCAAGCCTTTCCAGTGGGTGTTTTGCCCACTGCTTTATCCTGGGGAGTGCAAAACCACAGTCTCTCAAGTCTTTCCAGTGGTGGTTTGCCCACTGCTCTATCATGAGGAGTGCAAAGCCACAGTCTCTCAAGTCTTTCCAGTGGGTGGTTTGCCCACTGCTTTATTCTGGGGAGTGCAAAGCCACAATCTCTCAAGTCTTTCCAGTGGGTGGTTTGCCAACTGCTTTATCCTGAGGAGTGCAAAGCCACAGTCCCCGAAGTAGATAACAGTCTCCACTGGTTCTGGAGGGGGCTTTGTGCCCAGAGTGCTTCATCCTGCCAAGGACTGAGGTAGTGGATGTGATTCTTCCCTGGTTCTGGAGGGGGCTTTGTGCCCAGAGTGCTTCATCCTGCCAAGGACTGAGGTAGTGGATGTATCTCTCCACTGGTTCTGGAGGGGGCTTTGTGCCCAGAGTGCTCCACATGCAGTGTGGTTGGTCCCATTACCTCACATGGGTGTGTGTGCCATGAGATTGCCTAGGAACAGGTAGCATGATACGCCATGGAGGCAGAGACATACCCCACCCTGCTGCGGCTTCGCCTGCCACCTGCAGGTGCAAACAGTGATGAGATTCATGCCTCATGGAAACTGGGCAGGGTCCAGGAAGTCCCCTCCAGCCACGGACGGCTTCCCACTGGGAATGGTAGCCATGTCAGCTGTGGTGGCACTCTCTGAGCACCTCGCTGTGCTGGTGGCGGTGCTTGTGGCGGGGTGTCTGTGGCGGAGGTGCTGGCGGTGGTGCATGTGTCAGCACCTGTTGAGGGACACAGCAGGACATCTCCTGCAACCGCGGACGGCTGCCCACTGGGGAAGATGCTGCGGACTATTGCTGAGGCTGCAGACGAACAGGTGGCGGTGCTGGTGGCGGTGCAGGTGGCGCTGTCCGCCGCCATACAGGTTGGTGTAGTGGTTGACAGAAGGGGTGACTCTAGTCCCTTAGTCGGAGCCACCATGCCCTGTCCTGACCTGCTTTTCGGCTTGTGTCCCTTCCCCACCTTTGATGTTGCCGCAGGTGTCTTGCCACTTTCCACTTGATTTGGAGGAGCCCTTGGTGGCTGGTAGGTGCGGCTTCTCCTTCCAGGATGTGGGAACCTTCTTCACCTTGGCAGGTGGCGGAATGTCCTTGGCCTCTCTAGGTGGCACACTGGCAGCCCTGATGGGTGGCGCACTCAATGACACCGCAGTTGCTGGCACCACTGTGCCTGGGGATTTGGTGGCTGAGGTGCTGGGCTGGGACCTGGAAAGCCTGGCCCTAGGGGAAGGATGGGGGGAGGTGTAGGGAAGAGGTCAATGTTAGCCAGGAAAAGCTTCTTAGACACATTGGGACGGGAAGATGGAGGGGGTTTGGGAGTGGAGGAAGAGGTAGAGGCAGTAGGAGGTGTACGTTTGCTGAATTTGGGTGAAGGTGCATGGGCCGGAGGCTGTTGTGAGGTGGATGGCTGTTGGGTGGGTGTGTGCCAGCATTTGTGTACTTTGGGACGAGGTCTCACAGACACACTGTGAGAGGACACTGGGTATGTGTGAATGGCAGTGGGGGTGGTGATTGAACGTGAACGGTGTGTGGTGATGGGCGTGCTGGTGATGGAGGTAGTGGCTGAGGATGTAGTGCATGCAGGTGTGAGTGGAGATGAGACAGGGAGGGAGGAGGAGGACGTGGAGGGGGGACACAGTGGAGGCAGTGGATGTTGATGTGTCTTCATGGGGATGGTGCTTGTGTGAGTGCTTGTGGGATGTGTGGTGCTTATGTTTGCCATGTCCACTCTTATGTGTTGATGAGTGTGCATGCTGGTCTCATGGTGTGCTTGGGATAGGCTGAGGTACAGGGGATTGGGTCTGGGTGGAGAAAGTTGGATGGGGGAGGCTGGACACAGGGACAATGGCTGCCATCAGTGCTGAGGCCAGAGCCTGAAATGCTCTCTGTTTGGCCGCCTGCCCAGAACGAATGCCCTCCAGGTATGCATTTGTTTGTTGCAAATGCCTCTCAACACCATGGATGGTATTCAAAATGGTAGATTGCCCAACAGTGAGGGATCTCAGGAGGTCAATAGCCTCCTCACTGAGGGCAGCAGGGCTGACTGGGGCAGGTTTAGCAAAACAAAAGGATGATGGACGGAGTGCTGAACAATGCAAACACTCACCCCCAGTCACAGATCCGGGTTTAATCCATCATTCTTTTGCTCACCATGCCACCCCAGTTTGGACTCAGCCATATGCAAATTAGTCTTGACCTGTTCCTCATGGGAACAGTCCAGCCCGAACTGCCAAGCCAGGTCCTCCCTGGACCAGAAACAAGCATCCTGGGACCGGTTTCAGGGTTTCACGCTTCATCAGCCAGGCTAGCTTGAATCCAGTGGCACAGTGAGCAAGGGACCCACGTCTGGGCATACCCTTCCCACTTAGTTTTTTTACCATGCCACCCCAGTTTGGACCCAGCCATATGCAAATCAGTCTTGACCCTGTTCCTCATGGGAACAGTCCAGCCCGAACTGCCAAGCCAGGTCCTTCCTGGACCGGAAACAAGAATCCTGGGACCGGTTTCAGGGTTTCACCCTTCATCAGCCAGGCTAGCTTGAATCCAGTGGCACAGTGAGCACGGGACCCATGTCTGGGGCAGGGCCTGAGGTGCCTGGGGCGAAGGAGATGCCCACCCTCCTGGGTGAGCGGGCACAGGACACACGCTGAGGGGCTGCTGGGAGGGCGGTGCTGGTAGAGGGGGTGGTTGTTGTACCTGTTGATGCGGTGGGCACAGAGGTGCCCACCACAGCAAGGGAGCTCCCATCAGAGGAGGAGTCGCTGTCGCTGGTGTATGCTCCTGTCCCTGTCGTGGAGCTCCCCTCACCCTCCATCCCACTGGTGGCTTCAGACTCTGTTTCTTCACCCTCCAGGGCCACGTGGGATGCAGCTACCTCCTGTTCCGGTGCCACTGCTCCTCCACCAGAGGATGCTAATGCAAGCAAGAACATGGAGACAAAACAAAAAGGGGGGAAGACAGAAGAAACACATGTTCAGTGCATGCAACACCACTACCGTTGGCGGACACAACACACAGGGAGCAGCCCTATGCACTAAGCCATGCACTAACAGTTCTTAGCAAATTCACATGTCCATGGGGGATGAGGCCTAAGCCCAATTGTTGCACACCTGGAAGCCACAGGAGCCTGACTGGGTGTAGATGGCTATTACGAGTAGTGGGGTTCGGGTGCCACAGAGCCTGCCTAACAAGGGACCTAGCCTACCAAGTTCGCCCTGGCCTAGGGGAACCCACAGCCCACTTCCCCCATCCAGACACCTCGTAAAGAGTGCCGAGTCAGCTGAATTAGAGTGTACTCACCCCCTTTTGGCTGCTGGGATGCCCTCAAGCGCCCATCCAACTCCGGATAGGCCACTGCCAGGATCCGGTACATCAGGGGGGTCATGGTGCGACGGGCACCCCTTCCACGTTGGGAGGCCATCCCCAGCTGCGCCTCCGCCGTCTTCTTGCTCCAGCGGTGCAGGTCCTCTCATCTTTTACAGCAGTGGGTGCTCCGTCTATGGTAGACCCCCAGGGTCCGGACGTCCTTGGCGATGGCACGCCAAATACTCTTCTTCTGGTGGGCGCAGACCTAGAGGAAAAGTGAAGTTAGAATGGATATTTCTATCCCGTACGTTTCATCTCACGCATTGCCAAACACCTCCCACCCTGGCCCAGACATACATATGCGCACAATCCTGACATGCTGGCCTGTCCCCCTCCCCACCCTCTTCCATCCACGACACTCCATACATTCATGTGCCATCCACCATGCTCACAGTGTACTCACCAGTTTGTCTGGAGGACTGTACAGTTGGGTGTACTGGGGTAGGACCCCATCCACCAGTTTCTCCAACTCCTCCAAAGTGAAGGCAGGGGCCCTTTCACAAGACACTATAGCCATCGTCGCTCCCAGACACAGGTCACAGCAGCACTTGCAGTGTAGGTCCTCTCCTGTTGAAGGTCAGGTATCAAGTGGGGGAACAGTTAGAAAATGGCAGCCACGTCCGCGGCGGTGCGTACCGTCACCGCTGGTGTACATCGTCATTGGCTCCTGGGACCCATAGGGCCCAATGTTAACCAATGCTGAATTGCGCCGCCTTCTTCCACCGCCTACCGCGACGGTGTACAACACCAGCGGAGTTACCTCATTTCCCCTTGTCCCACCTTACAGGTCAGGCCGCCACCATTTCAGGGGGCCACATGGCAGGGGAAAAAACTGCATCACACCTATTTAGGCCTGGAATACGGACAGATACAGGCACATTGCGATTTTCCAATGTTTTAGCAAATAACACATTGTGATAACTAAGTGTTGGATGACCCTCTGCTCACTGTTCTCCTCCATAGGGCACATCTGCTGGGGCAGGTGATGAGATGGCGGCATCCTCCGGTGTACAGATCCCTGGTGGACCTGTCGACAATAGAAGAGAGACACATCATTATCACTTACAGACATGATTGTGCAACAATCCTGGAACTGTGTGGCCAGTTGGAGCCAGACCTGATGTCAGCTATCCGCCAACCCACAAGAATCCCCCCTGTTGTGAAGGTTCTGTCTGTACTCCATTTCCAGGCCAGTGGGTCTTTTCAAACAACAGTGGACATGGCATCAAGGATGTCCCAGCCAATGATCTCTAACGTGTTGTCCAGAGTGTTGTCTGCCGTGCTGAAACACATGCGCAGCTACATCGTTTCCCCTCTGGTGGAGGATTTGCCCACAGTGAAAGGTGACTTCTATGCCCTGGGACATATCCCCAACATCATTGGTGTCATTGATGGTATACATGTGGCATTTGTCCCCCCCCGCAGGATTGAACAGGTGTACAGGAACCGGAAAAGCTACCAATCAATAAATGTGCAGATGGTGTGTTTGGCAGACCAGTACATCTCCAATGTGAATGCCAAGTATCCTGGCTCTGTGCATGACGCTTACATTTTGAGGAATAGCAGCATCCCTTATGTGATGGGGCAACTCCAGAGGCACCGTGTGTGGCTCATAGGTGAGCCCAAGGTCCCAACACTGTTGACATAGGTGTCTGGGTATGGAGTTGTCTCTAAGGGTTAGTATCTGTCTAACAGTTGTCCCTCGACATTTGCAGGTGACTCTGGTTGCCCCAACCTGTCATGGCTACTGACCCCAGTGAGGAATCCCAGGACAAGGTCAGAGGAACGCTACAATGAGGCACATGGGTGAACCAGGAGGATTATAGAACGCACCTTCAGCCTCCTAAAGGCCAGATTCCGGTGCCTCCATCTTACATGTGGCTCCCTGTACTACTCACCGAAGAAGGTGTGCCAGATAATCGTGGCCGGCTGTATGTTGCACAACCTGGCTTTGCAACGCCAGGTGCCTTTTCTGCAGGAGGATGGGCCAGATGGTGGTCTTGTGGCAGCTGTGGAGCCTGTGGACAGTGAAGAAGAGGAGGCAGAAGAAGAAGATGTAGACAACCGAAACAACATCATCATGCAATACTTCCAGTGAGACACAGGTAAGAAGATGTAACTGCTTCCCACATCTCACACTATTGTTGGAGCTAGCATTAGTCTGTCATTTTCACTCAGTGTATGGACCCTGACTTGTGACTTTGCCTTTCCATTTCACAGATCTGGGTCCCACTTTGTGCCCTCTGCTATGTTTACTGCTGGCCTACAGCTGTGTTACATTGGTATGTGAACAAGTACATTGACATTGCTATATTCCAAAGGTTTTGCAATTACACATTTCTGAAAGCAGAGACTGACTCCAGATTGTTTTGTGATTCAAGGGTGTTTATTTCTGTTCAAATAAGTGGATGGGGTTGTGAAATGGGCTGGGGTGATAGTGGAGGAATGTCCATGGCAGAGTCCAGTCTATTTGTTTCACAGGTGCATTGTCCAATGGGGCATAGGAAGTGGAGCAATGGCAGTTTAAGCTGGACAGGGTGTCAAAGTGGGACAGAAGGGTGACAATCAGGGGGGTCTTATTTCCTGGTGGGAGCCTTGGCAATGTTCTCTGTCTTGTTCCTGGATCTCAGGGACCATTTGCGGGGTGGCTCTCCTTCTGCAGTGGGTGGGGTGCTGGTGGCCTGTTGTTCCTGTGGCGGTGCCTTCTGTCCACTAGCGCCGGGAGAGGTGGAGGGCTGTTCATCATCCAGGATAGTGTCAGGGGCCCATTGGTGTGTCACTGTGTCCCTCCTGGTGTTGACAAGGTCTGCCAGCACCCCTGCAATGGTGACCAGGGTGGTGTTGATGGACTTCAAGTCCTCCCTGATCCCCAGGTAGTGTTCCTCCTGCAGCCACTGGGTCTCCTGAAACTTGGCCAGTACCGTGCCCATGGTCTCCTGGGAATGGTGGTATTCTCCCATGATGTTTGAGAGTGCCTCGTGGAGAGTGGGTTCCCTGGGCCTGTCCTCCCCCTGTCGCACAGCAGTCCTCTCAGCTTCCCTGTTATCCTTTGCCTCTGTCCCCTGAACCGTGTGCCCACTGCCACTGCCCCCAGGTCCCTGATCGTCCTGTGTTAGTGGGGTTGCCTAGGTTCCCTGTAGTGGTGGACACACTGCTGATTGACGTGTCCTGGGGACAGAGGGATGGGCCTGCTGGTTGGATGCTGTGTCGGTGTTTCCTGAGGGGGGAAGTTCAGTGGTGGTTTGTGACTGTGTCAGGGGAACCGACTGTCCCAGGTCCCTGATGGGCCAGGCTTGTCATCTTGATCCTGGCGTGCAGAGCTGCTGTCATCACTGTGGGCCTCTTCTGTGGGGGGTACTGGATATGTCTGGTACCTCCTGTCCGGTGATGTTGGGTAGGGGTCCTGTTGGGGTGTGAATGCATAATCTTAGTATCTGTGTGTGCCATCTTGTGCAATGGGTGAGTTAACCTCTACTCCTGTGCTTGCATTATTGCCGTGGCCCTTGTGTGATTGGTGATTTTGGGGCATGAGTGAGTCTCTCTACTGGACATGCTTTGGTGATGGGTGTCCATGCATTAGTGTTACATGCAGGGCTTGGTTTTGGGATGTGTGGGTTGTGGTAGTGGGGTATCTGTGGGGTGTTGGGTGTGAGGGTGAGGGTGGGAGTATGTGATGGCATGCAGGTGGGGTGGGGGGATAAAGTAGTTAAGATATGACTTATCAGAGTCCAGTCCTCCTGCTACTCCTGCGAGGCCCTCAGGATGTAGTATTGCCAAGACTTGCTCCTCCCATGTTGTTAGGTGTGGGGGAGGAGGTGGGGGTCCACGGCCAGCCCTCTGTACAGCAATCTGGTGTCTGGATACCACGGAACGTACCTTCCGCCGTAGGTCGTTCCACCTCTTTCTGATGTCATCCCTTGTTCTTAGATGCTGTCCCACTGCATTGACTCTATTGACGATTCTCTGCCATAGCTCCATCTTCCTAGCAATGGATGTCTGCTGCACCTGTGATCCGAATAGCTGTGGCTCTACCCGGATGATTTCCTCCACCATGACCCTGAGCTCCTCCTCAGAAAACCTGGGGTGTCTTTGAGGTGCCATGATGTGGTGTGGGTGATGTGTGAGGTGCTGTCTGTTGTGATGTGTGAGGGGATGTGTTGGTGTGTGTTGTTTGAGGTGCGTGGATGTTGTATAAGTGATGGTGTTGTGTGTCTGTGGATGCTGGTGTTGTGTTAGCTAATCTCTCTCTCTGGCCTTCTTTCAAAATTTTGGTTGTAAGGGTTTGTGGGTGATGTGGATGTGTGCTTTATATTGGATTGGGTGTGTAGGTGTGGTGTGTGTATGTGTGTCAGGTGTGTGTATTTTGAATTGTCCAATGTGGTTGTGCTTTGTAAATGTGTGTGTATTTTGAGCGCGGCGGTGTGTACCGCCAATGGATTACCGCGGTTGAAAGACCACCGCGTTGATTCATGAGTCGTGATAGTGTGGGCTCATTCTTGTTGGCGTGACAGTGTGGGTTTTGGTATCGCCAGTTTATCACTGACCTTTGGTGTGGTGGACTTGTGTGGGTGTCTGTATTGTGGCGGATTCCAAGCTGTTAGTTGTAATACCTGTAGCGGAATTCCGCCGCCGCAACGGTATGTTGGCGGTCTTCAGCACGCGGGAAAGCGGGATTTACCGCCAGGGTTGTAATGAGGGCCATAATGTTACATTTAGCAAGAACAGCATCTTTTAGCAATCGGTTCTCATGAGAAAAGATTCTCAGCTATGAGCACATTTACATAATGCACTGGAAAATTACAATTTAAGCCTCTAGGACAGCCATTTATTAAACGTTAAGAAATACAGCTTGACATGAGTCCGGGCAATTAGACCAAGACCTTCGCTAAGTTAAGGCCTACAATTAATAAAGCTAATACATATTGCACAACCCTTAACATGAGATATTACTATATTAATCAAACATATTCTCAACATTTCATATTAATACTAATAATAAGTACACTTTGGGAACATTGGTTGTCACTCATCGTGATCACATTTTCAAATACGTGCATTATTTTTCTACGTTATTATGTTTTCTACGCAAATCCATTACTCTGAATACATAGACACCTATTAATAATTTTTATTAAAACACCTGCCCTAGCACTCTGAAAAGTAGTGCAAGCTGTGCTGACCCGCCTCTTCGCACAACAGCCTTGACAGCCAATGGGTAACTGCCCTCTCAAAGCTCCTGCCCTCCCATCCACAATGCCTGTCCTGCTCTTCGCACCATTTTGACAACCATCAGCAATGCTCTCCTTGCAATCCTCTGCAATGCAAATGGGACCCTTGGCACAAAACTTGAGAAGGTAAAACCTCAGCAGAGCTAATCTGGGACTGTATCCGAGCAGCGCACAATCACTGTTGGCCTAAACTTTCGAAAACCAGCGTGACCAGATAGCTGCGGTTGGCATTTTATGCTTTTAGTTGCCATTTACACTTTATTCTTTAAAAATTCATAAATCTGGCCCTACCGATTAGATGTTTGTCATTTTGGTCTTGTTTTATTAAAAAAAAAGTCATCCTAAACTGTGTAGGATCGTTTTCATGTGGTGTTTTTAATGTTTTACTGTTTGACGTGTTGCACTAATACTTTGCACATTGTCTCTGTTACGCCTGTGCCAAACTACAGCGTGGTTGAGCATAGGTTAATTTGGGGTTTACTTGTGCCTTACCCTGAGAAGGATTGTGGTGGCTGCTTCACCAGAGCTCACCCCAGTCAACCAACAACCCAATTTCTTATAGAGGGTATTTTATGTAATCCCAGATTTGTCATTGGTGAAAAGAGAATTAAGGGCCTTACTGATCACCTTGGCAAAGGGTGCCACATATAATATTTAAGTATCTGTATTTTACTCAAGGTCATTGTAATGGTCACATCTACTCCACACCTTTCCAATTGCATGGGGGATATCTGATTTCTCCCCCATCTCCCACCTGAGCAAGGGTGAGGAGATTAAGAACATTCCGGACTTTCCCAAGTGAGGGGGCAGTATATTATTTTACTAGCCTCCCCACCACTAAGGGTAGGTGTAGTGTTAGCATGTTCTATGCTTTAACCTTGGTATGGGAAACATGGTGTATGGTTTATGTATTCCCCCCACCACATGCTAAAGAGTCACCAAGAGCTAGTATCGGCTCTCTCCTCTTCTTCCTAAGGGAAGGTGAAGTATATTTTCTTCTTTTAATCACCTCCTTATCTAACCACCACCCACCCGCTCTCCTTGGCATACTGTATTTTGGCGTAGATGAGAGGGGTAGTTCAAAGCTTTCTCGGTGTCCGTTCTCTATTCTGAATGGTGCATTAGGTGAGCAGTAAGCTTCCCCACTCCTTCATTGGCTGAAGCATGTAACAGACAGCACACCTGGTCAAAGAGGATGGGGGTGCTCTAAATCAACAGGAAGCCTTAGCTCTCACCACCACCTTCCACCTTCATCTTTAACGTATGTGCTATAATTTCTTGTGGCAAGTAGAAAAGAGATGTCAGCGAGAGGAGAATAAGTATATGGATAGTAGATGAGGGTGTAATAATTAGACCATCACTGACAACTCTTGTCCCACTTCGAGAAGTGATGGTAGGCCTATGTCAAACATAACTCCTTTAGTTTCTTCAGGAAATGTTATCTATTTATAGGTTGAACTTATGCACACAGGAGAAAAGGCATCAGAACAATAGTGCAGAAAAGTAGTGCAGAAAGTCTATAACAATCTCTCTTCAATTTCCAGGCAATTTTATTTTTGCATTGCTTCATTTATCACATACTCTTTTGGTGAATTAAGGGCCAGATGTATAATCATCACGGCCCGTTGCGATTCGGAAATAGCGATTTTTAAGATATCGCTATTTCCGACTCTCAAAGTGCCATGTATCACATTTGCGAATCGGTAATAGCGATTTCTTAAAAATCGCAAATGCTATTACCGAATTGCAAATTGCGATACCGGCCCTCTTCACAGCTATGGGCCTGTTGGCCCATATCTGCGAATTTTTTGCATTTCCAAAATTACGATTTCTGAACCAGAAATCGCAATTTTGGAAATGCAAAACCCCAGGGTGCTGAGGGGCTAAGGCACCCTCTGCTGCACCCCAAAAGTTTTTGGGGGACATGTAAGGTGCACACATGCCAAAAGGGCATGTGTGCTTTACATGTACAATTTAAAAATGCATTTTAAATGCATTTTGAAATTTTGCACATGGTTACCACCAAGTTCAACTTGGTGGTAATTAGCGATTCCTAAATGCCAAAATCGCATTTAGGAATTGCTTCATACATGTGCTAAGAAATCGCAAATAAGGAATCCTTATTTGCGATTTCTTATTTAGAGAGTCGCAATTTGCGACTCTCTAAACAGGGTCGCAATTTTAAGGAATCGCTATTTTAGCGTTTCCTTGAAATTGCATACAGAATGTAGGGCCAGATGTAGCAACCGGTTTGCATGTCGCAAACTGCGAAAAATGCAGTTAGTGGCATGCAAAACGCCCATCGCGATGCAGAGTCACATTTTGCGAGTCGGTACCGACTCGCAAAATGTGATTCCGACTCGCAAATAGGAAGGGGTGTTCCCTTCCTATTTGCGACTGCATCGCCATGTTGAGTTGCTTTGTGACCGCGAAAGCAGTCGCAAACCAACTCGCAGTTACCACCCACTTGAAGTGGGTGGTAACGCATTCGCAAATCGGAAGGGGTCCCCACGGGACCCCTTCCCCTTTGTGAATGTCGCTGAAAATATTTTTTCCGAGCAGGCAGTGGTCCAATGGACCACTGCCTACTCTGAAAAAATGAAACCAAATGGTTTCATTATTTTTTTGAATTGGAACTCGTTTTCCTTTAAGGAAAACGGGCTGCAATTCAAAAAAAAAAAAATGCTTTATTAAAAAAAGCAGTCACAGACATGGAGGTCTGCTGTCTCCAGCAGGCCACCATCCCTGTGAGTGCAGGGACTCGCTATGGGGTCGCAATTAGCGACCCACCTCATTAATATTCATGAGGGGGTCTTTGCGACCCCATAGTGAGTCGCAGAAGGTGTCTGTACCTACATCTGGCCTGTATTTCATACATTCTGAAATGGCATTTTGCATTCGCAAACGGGCATTCGCACCGTTTGCGAATACAAAATGCTTTCATACATCTGGCCCTTAGTTCTATTTACTTACAAAATTAAAAAAAGTCCTCCATTCCAAACTTGTGTGTTTCAAGTCATACAATGAGCACTTCCTCATAGAACTGCTGTTAGTCACTGACTAGGCGTCGGCTTGGGGAGTAAACAGTGGTATCCTTTATCAATTGTCAGTACCTGAAACGTAGTATGTCGATAAATAAATCGTACAAATTTGGAAGGCGCAGAAGGTAGGAATCTTAGAGGCTCTAATAAGCAAAGCACTTGTGTATCGCAAGCCACTTCCAAACCAATTTGCCACGCAGATACAGCACTTAGGGCCAGATGTAGCAAGTCAGCAATTTGCGACTTGCAAATTGCGAGTCCCTGCGACTCGCAATTTGCAAGTCGCAAATTGCTATGCAGTACGGTGTCTCAGACACCGACTGCGACTCGCAATGGGGTCGCAATGACCCACCTCATGAATATTCATGAGGTGGGTCGCAAATTGCGGCCCCATTGCGAGTATAGGCACTCGCTAACATGGAGGCCTGCTGTCGTCAGCAGACCTCCATGTTCGCGACCTGCTTTTCAATAAAGCAGTTTTTTTTTTTTTGAAGTGTAGCCCGTTTTCCTAACAGGAAAACGAGCTGCACTTCAAAAAAACCGAAACCTTTAGTTTTGTTTTTTTTTCAGGGCAGGGAGTGGTCCGTTGGACCACTCTCTGCCCTGAAAAAATAATTTGGGGTCCAGTCACAAACTGGAAGGGGTCCCATGGGGACCCCTTCCAATTTGCGAGTGGGTTACCATCCACTTGAAGTGGATGGTAACTGCGACTCCATGGAATTGCATCCCACTGCGAGTCGCAAATAGGAAGGGAACACCCCTTCCTATTTGCGAGTCGGAAATGCATTTTGCGAGTCGGAGCCGACTCGCAAAATGCATTTCTGAATGACAAAGTGGCTTTTGCGCCTCGCAAACGGCGATTTTCGCCGTTTGCGAGGCGCAAACACTTTGCTACATCTGGCCCTTAATGTATGAAACGTTAATCACTGAAAATTTGAAAACATTGAATAGCGTACTGAATGAACAAGAAATCGACAAAATTAAAATACCAATAGCAATTCCAAAATATGATCACACAATCGCGACTTGCAAAATGTACGTACAAAGGATTCACGATTTGTGAGTAGACACAAAAAAGCAATGTGTACTCACAAAATAACAGCAGGCAAACTCAGGCGGACACTAGGTTCAAAGCATAAACTTCGACTTCCACAGTGGCACTCTAATGGCAAGGAGCCTGAATATTTTAGGATCTTCCTGTGCACAAGAGGGAGAATAATAGACAGGTATAACCAAATAGAAGAGGAGGTATTTTGTAGATACAGGGTGAGCGAGCAAGTGATTGTAAGCACTATAGATGCGCTACACCTTATGCAACCAGGTCAGAAGGCTACCAAGGCGCTTTGGTAGTAGTAGGTGCCCTGCCCCAGAATACCCTCAAGGGTTTTAGGAAATTCCGGGATGCCATACTATCCTGAATTCACACTGACTAAAACATTTCTTAATACTCCCAGTGAACAGCAGGCTACCAAACTGCAATGCTGAGCATCATTACAATTACTACTTGTCACAGTCTGCCTGCATGGCAATCACATCTTGATAGCAACCTCTCGGACAGTGAGTTCCTGTCGAGAAACAGGAATAGCAAGCATTTTTTCTTCGAGTGGTATGTAATGCCACATGCCTCATCACTGTGCCCTTTATGAATTGAGACAGTAGGTTGCTGGGTAAATCTACAAATCTGAACTACGGTCACATAATCCACAACATATATACCATTTCACCTATAACCACGTCTGTCAAGCAGGTGACAGTGTATATACCATACATCTGTTAATCATGATGCCAAACCTCAATCCACGAATGCAGAGGGAAAACAGATAGAACATTGTGAACAAACATACCAAATTTATCAGTAAATAGACATTTGGGTTACTGAAGGGAGGATTTCACTTCCTACATGAAAGTGGGGTGCAATGAAATACAAACCTGAAAAATGTAGGACAATTATATCAGCACGTGCAATGTTGCACGTTGGAAGGGGTTGCATGAAAAATTAGTTTGGGGGTCCTAAGGATACAGAAGTCACTGTTCACCAATGGTATCTATAGCGGTCTTTTACTTCTGGTGCATAGGAGCCTCTATACCACAGACACTCAAACTGGGCACCAGGTTACCATGTTAATGCTTGACTCTCCAAATAGTGAGATAGCGTAGTCCAAGTATGTAGTCTAGAAACTAAGGGGCAGATTTATGAAAAGCGGCACTGCACCTAGTGCAGCGCCACATATCTTGCACCCCTTAGCGCCCCTCTAATGCCACCATGTGTGCGCCGTATTTAAAATTCGGCGCACCATAACAGTAGACAGGGGGATTAGTGTCATCATTTTTTAAGGTAGTGCGGTGCTTTACAGAATTAGCGTAAAAAATGATGATGCTAATCCTGCAAAGCACCCAGATGCCCGTTGAACACAATGGGAGCCTCTTTTTAGTACCTGCTCTCAGCAGACATTAAAAACTGCTGATGAAAATGAGGCAAAGAAATCTCCTAGATTTCTTTGCACCATTATTTCGAACCCCCTAGCTCTGGAACGCCCCTCTCGCATACATTACGCCTGGCGCAGGCATAATGTGTGGCAAGGGGTTACAAAGTGGCGCAATGCAAGCATTGTGCCACTTTGTAAATATGGTGCAGGGTTTTTACCTTCTGACGCCACATTAGCATTATAAAATGACGCTAATGTGGCGTTAGAATGGCACTAGGCCCACATAAATCTGGGCCTAATAACGCAGCAATGCACAATATTAACACTCAATAAATCAATGTCCATCCAATGCTTTTACATTAAAAAGAAAAAGTACTTTGGTGCCGACACAATCATACGGTATGCACAAAAACATAAATAAATGCGAAATTAAAATAGGAACAGCTGGTTGGAAACCCTACTAAATGGTCTCCCAAATGTTATGGGTGTTGTTATCTATGATTTTCCATGTGACACCTCGAGCGCCCTAACATGGCAAAATAGCAAGTCCCAACAAAAAAAATCTATTACAGTAATTTTTTTACCAATTAAAAATATAGGTTATCATGTTATTCAAAAAATCTGTGTTAGGCAACTCGCTTAAAACAGTTACTTGTTTTACAATTCATAAAGCAAACACAGAAGCCTGAACACTAATCTGTGCTTTCTTCGTGGACAGACTAGCAGGCATTCAAGCAGACCTAAAATAGAAGGGTTAACATGAAGTCTCCACCTGAAGATACAAGCACGCTATTAACCTTACACAAACATAAATAATACTACCATGAGATCTCTTCCTAGAGAGACCTCCTATTGTACAGCCATACTAAATATTGTAAATGTTGTTTTCCTGGTTGTCTAGAAAGAACAAGACTTTCACATGCCTTTGATGTGGATATGAGTTATTTCTTTTACTTTGTTCTTTCCCCTCTGCCATCCAGGTGGGCATCCAGGTGGGCATATTTTCCTGATTGTCTGTACTTCTGTAGGGGCACCTGACATTCTAATGTCTCAATGGCAATGCTGATTTCCTAGAGCCACAGGGTCTTGCTGGCTCTGCACTTTCTTCCTTGTGCTGGATGGGGAATCTGGCTTTCTCACTCTCATGGCACCTTCTCTTCTTGTCATTAAGTGGCAGGGGAAGTGGACAAAGCTCCTATTGCTCCCCGGACCTGGGCTACAGCAGTGAGGCTCTGGGGTCTCCTCTTGGCCAGAGGAGCAATTTCTTTGTGAGCCTGGGCTTAGAGGGAGAATCTGTAGGAGATGGATTTGCACTAAGGATTTTGGGCAGGATCTTCAACTCACATGGTCACACTTAGGTTTTCTTGGTGGAAGCCAGTGCCAACAACCCCAGAATAGATGCTATGGGGATTGTGAAACAGCACACAAATGTTGGAAAAAGTATCATTTGGAACCTCTTTTTGATGGAGCTCCAAGAGTTTTGCTCCAGACCAGAGGACATCACTTGATACGTGTAACTCTAGCTTGAGGCCTCCCTGGACCAGTAGCAGAGGGATTACTTAAAAGAAGGCAAACACTGCTCCTCCTCCTCTGTTTCCCAATTTAGAGAATTTTCTCCATCCCCTGACATCCTCTGTATCACTGGTTCCTTCTTGTAAATGCAGTTCCACTGTCGGGGCTCTCGGCCTGGCCTGCTGACTTGGTGTGGTGATCACCAGACCTGAACCATGCTTGATCCTCAGCAGCACAGTATAGGTCATCCAGTGCATATCACACTCATTGTCTGCCCTCCTCGGTAACCCAGGCCTTTAGCCTCTTCAAGGTAACTGTGCACAGCTACTAGAGTCCAAAAGACCCAATTCTGTTTCTGCTACGTTAGGTTCAGTCTCAACCGGAGTCCATAGTGTCTCCTCTTTCTGGACACTGTAGTAGGTTTATGTCTAATAAATGTGGGGAAGAACCAGGAGTTGGTGCAAACAGCTTGGGGCTGAGAGGCCAAGAGAGTCCCTGAGCATAAGCCAGTAGTGTGTTCTCAGTTCATCTCGTCTGAGAAAGTGGCTCTAAATGGATGTGAAGGGTTCGTCATGTGGTGGATCAGTTAGTAAATTTAGAGATACCACATGATCCTTCCATCTCTATATGACACTTAAGAAACATGGGCCCAGATTTACTAAGGACTTGCATTGTTCTTGAGTCATGCAAAGTGATACAAAGTGAACACAAGCTCTTAAGTCAGCCACACACAGCCACCGTGCATGGGTCTGCGTAGCTTAGTAAATGTTGAGTAACATAAGGCAGTGCAATTCGCTTCCGTGCATTACTCTGTGTTGGGAAGGAGTTACATGGGTGGAGTGTGTTTCCACACATCCACCCCTGGATTTTAGCACATTTCCAGATTTACCTGGTTTGCCCCAACAGAGGTGTAATGAGGAGAAATATGTTTATTTCTCCTTGTTATTTCCTTTTTCTATGTGTGCCGGATTTTGCAGTGCACTTAGAAGAGGAATATTCCTCTAAAGATTGTTTTTGTGCAGGAAGGCATTCCTTTCTGCACAAAAACAATTCTGCCTGTAACTCAGCCACTCTTGCACCATGGCACAAGGGTGCCTGCATTTGGCACTGGGCAGCACTCATTGTGTCTGCGCAGAGAGAAAGTGTGAGCAGGAATGCAACATTTATTAATAAATATAGAAGTTTTCTGCTCTTTCCTTTTTAACGCAGTGCAGTGTAGAAAGTTGTCATGCTGCTGTGCGTTGCACCAAATCTTAGTAAATCTGGGCTCTGATGCCTCAGGCCCAGAATTATAGAGATTTAGATCAGGGCAACGCAGCCAATCACCTTGCCGTACTGCCCTGCTTCAAAGTGAAAGGTCGGGAATGTGCTGTATCTATGACATATGATGCTTGCCTGTCCTTCCTCCCTGCACATATGTCGTTTTGGGAGCCTAGTGGCTACTCAGGCACCCTTGCACCATGGAAATTATACGCTAACCTGCTGCTTTAAAGAGGCTCCTCTTGCTTAGCTACTACCCAAAATGCCATAGAATCCATTGCTCCTCTGGCTGAGTGGGCTCTGCAGTGAACTGTGTCCATCCCTGCCAAAGTTGTTACTTGTTTCACCCATCTACTCGGAGTGGTTCAAGACAGTGGAGTAAAGGTCAATATAACACTCTCAATAGCTGAGGAGCTTCTGTTCTTAGAATCATTTTTATCTTCACATATTGCTTAAGACAACTTACCATGCATACGATTGGAAAACCTGAAAAATTTACATAGTTAGGCAAACATGTTGTACATCTTGTAATATTAAAGTATACACCATCTGGAGAAACACTCATCTCAGGGATATCTAACGCCCTGACAACCTTCCAAATGACACCAGGCATAACAAAATAAGCGGCTTAGCAAATAATACCTTAAAGAGTAAACTAACATTACCTTCCTGTAATTAAAACAGATTCAAAGACAGATTTACATCTTACCTAGTATCTAGCTTGAGGAGGATTCATGTACCTCCCCCCTTTCTTCACTCTTCACACTAACAGATGCTCTCCTACCAGCTCACCATTCACTTTCTTGAGCCTCTGTGATTTGGGTGATCTATACTCATTATTTGTTCTTTAGGGCTTTTGCACCACTGCCACTGCCACTAGGAAATTCAGAATATATTTATTCAAGTGGGATTGTCATCTTTTTCCATACACCAGCTGCTCCATGCTCCCTATGTTGATTTATATGCATTGAGAGTGCCCTTGGCCAAGGAAGCCCTGATGTACCTTGAAGCTGACTCTGAAGCCCAAATGGTTTTTTCAAAATCTGGGGAAAGACTGGTAGTCACATCAGACAGTCCATTGAAAGATTCAATAGAATTGGTACCACCGATTTCAGCGAGAGATCTGGATATCATTGCAAAGGAGGGAAAAGAATAGTGAGTCTCCTCCTGATGAGTCCTGGAGACACACATCTGTAGCTATAGCTTCCAGATACAGCCTCCAGCTTCAGAACCTGACCAACTGAGTTAGTCTGTAAGCAAAAATATCTACACTGAAGGGCCCCCTAACATCCTGTAATTCCCTGAAAATGTGTCTATCTAAACTTCAATTGCTGCTGTCGTATGAACTCTGTGAATACCATTCTGCTACTACATTCACCTGGCCTGGAACATATTCTGCTGTTAAGGAGATTTCTTGTTGAAAACTGAATTCCTTGGCTATCTCCAATGGGAGTCATAATCTTGTTCCCCCTAGTTTCTTGATGTACCTGATGACTGTAAATTTGTCGAAGGAGTATTGCACATTGTACCCTTCTTTTTGTTGAGCTTTGAATGACAAAGGAGCTTTGCAAGAAGCTGTAAACAATTTACGCACATTGAGGAATGCCCCTCCAACCATCCTCCCCCAGTGCAGATGGTACCACACCTTGATCCTTTGCTGGCATCAGATTCTAATACTGAATGTTGGGGTTCAGATAAGGATGTGCACCAGTTCTAAGCTTTTATGTGGTCTAACCACCATTCTATGTATTCTCTTGCTTCCTCATCTAGGGGACTCAATTGTGAATAAGCTAGGCCTCTGTTTAGGTGTTCTATGTTTAACCTTTGCTCTGTAATGGTGTGGTCCCAGGAATATCACCTGCACTGAAGAAGCTAGCAGACCTACTACCCTTCCTAATAGTCTCAGAGAAATCACGAAACAGTGTGACATATGCCTCCATTCCTTCTTGATAGCCTTTAGCTTCATCTCCAGGAGCATCAGCGTACATTTCTGTGAGTTTACCAAAAAACCTTAGAATTCCATACTTCTTCAAGGTGCCAAGTCAAAATTCTTTACATGTATGATGAAGCCTTACCTCTTGGTTAGATCCACGACCTCCTGAACATGAGACACAAGGAGGAAATGTTCCTGTTCCATAAATATTATGCCATCCAGGTAGATTACTCTGCTCAGAGATAAGCTCTTATTGGTTTTAACACCTTTATGCAGCACCTTGGAGCTGAGGAGAGACCAAAAGAGAGGGACCTTAATCTGTATACCTGCTTCTTCAAATTATTTGGCAATATTTTGGCCCAGATTTACAAGGCGTTAGTGCCACATTACAGCCACAAAGTTTGGCCCAACTGCTCCAAAACATTAGCGCCCTATTTACAAAGTGGCATTATACCTGTTTAGTGCCACTTTCCTGGACCTTGCTCCAATTTTTAATAGCGTCGCTTAACCCTCCACCATTTTATAAAAATGATATGCAGGGTAAGCGTTTCCTACTAAAACATGGTGCAAAGCCACCTGGCTCCATATTTACAAGCAGGACAAAAAATCGTACACAGATCAGAAAGATGGCGCAAATACCCAGTAGCACAGACAAAAATGTCACCTGGTCAGACCAGGCATTAAAATGGTGTAAAGGCACAGGTATAAAAGGAACACACACCTTAGGCACTCTGGCAACCACCAGAGAAACATGGACGTGTTGCAACTCCATCTAGACAGAAGACAGCGAAGATGCCAAGCAATGCCAAGCACTGCCAGCCTCACCGCAGGACCCTCCATTACATTAACACCAACCACAAAGGCAGCGCAGGAGAACTGAGTTCATCTATCAACAAAGGATATCCCTCCTTGGCCAAAGAGAGAAAACTGTTACCAGATAATACCGGCTAAAGCCAGAGTCCATCGTACAGCTGCTTCATGATAGCACCTAAAATGAAAACAAGGATACATATGTCAACCAACATACCACCCATTTCCAACCTCCTGGCGGGGCTGCACATTCTGGCCTCTGGCACTTTTCAGCCAACTGTGGCAGAAATGGGTGGATTATCCCAGCCCTCCCTCTCAGCCCCACTGACAAGTATGTTGGATGCCATAATCTGCCTCATTCCTCACCATATCCTGTCCCCCAGAACCTAGCAGCTAAAGCAGAAGACCAAACAGGGATTTTATGCAGTTGCTGGTTTTCCACATGTGCTGGGTGCCATGGATTGCACACATGTGCTTCTTGCCTCTCCTGCTGAAAATAAATACTTGTACAGGAACAGAAAGCACACACATTCAATCAATATACAGGCCATTGTGGATCACAAGGGACTATTCACCAATGTGCTGGTCGAGTATCCTGGAAGTGTGCATGATGCCTACATCTTCCGGCATTCCACTATCAACCAACACTTCCAGGATGGACAATATGGCAATGGCCTACTAGTAGGATATCAATCAGCTGACACAACACCTACAACACACAACACACATGGTGCAAACTATACACACACACAACACTCCCCACACACGGATAGGGACACATGAATCAACAATCAGCAACACACATGCAACATGCATCACAGCAACCTTACAATACACATCTTCAAAACATAAGGACCACTGTATAAGCCCCTTCTGCCACTTGTGTGGCATTCACAATGCTGCAAATGTCAAATGTTGCCAACTCTGCATTCACAAGGTGGTGTTCGACAACTCAATTGGTCTTTATGTTTAAGCAGCTGTTTCAACATAGCTGTATCACATCTACCCCTGAGTGTGGAAGGGCCCCACATTGGGCCATGATGTGGTTCTGCCACCACATGATATACTGCATATTTGCATCAGCACCCATATTTAGCAATATGTACACCTGAGGCAACAACACAAATAAAGCCCACCACAGGGGTGAAACTAGTAGTGTGCAACAAGAACAAACAATTTTCTCTTTAAACTATTTACATCTCCCACCAGTCTACAGCACACATAGATGCAGCCAATTGTCTACATTGTTATGTCATGTGCAGAAAAGGTGATAGACTTGAACACAAACAACCATACCTGCAATGCATGAATCAGTATCAGCATAGTGGACAAGGACAGCACTGCTTCATATATAGTAGTCAAGGCATACTGCTGATGTCTCCTAGTGGTGTAGGGTGGGGTTTCAAGACAATTCCTGTTACATCCTGTGCCACAGGGGCTACCCCACAAATCACAAACATGCCAATACATTCCAATCTACTATGTCACACTTTGCATGATGCCCCCCACACACATCCATGTGAGCCACAAAGTATCAAAATAATTTATTTTGGCAGGGTAAGAGTACAATACCACAGGGGGCTGTGCTTTACACGTTACACACATGTCACAACAGCTGCTACATGGCACAAAACACACACAAAAGGATCAAACGCACACAACATGGCTCTTGGTCCCTTGTGAAAATGTTCTTCGTCTACAGACATCTATGCCATATACATCCTACATGGGTGAACTGTAAAGCCATTTAAATGACAGAATCCCCATGCCTCTGAGGCTGCACACACAACTGGTAGGAGTGCCACTACGCACCAATACAGCCATGGATGCACATTGAAACCCACACAATATGTGAAGTAAGTTTCAACATCTAAATCATGCTCCAAAACTGTGCCAGGCCAGAACAAAGGATACACAAGGGCAAGTCTAACACTGTCTCTCCTCTCTTATTGCAGCAGACCAGGGATTTGGCATCCAACCATGGGTGATGACCCCATTTGCCAACCCACAAACGGACCCTGAGAAGGTGTAAAATGAGACACAAAATGACCAGGAATGTGGTGCAGAGGACATTTGGCAAACTAAAGGGCTGGTTCAGATGCCTGGATTCTTCTGGAGGCAAACTGTTCTACTCACCACGACTTGTATGCAAAATCATAGTTGTGTGTGCCATGTTGCACAATATATGTGTGAGGACCAATGTCCCCTTGGAGGAATAGGTGGTGGTCCCCAGGGATGAAGGTGAGAACAATGCTGCCCCACCACATGAAAGAGGACTACTTGATACTGCTGCTGGGGCACGCAGAAGGACAGCATTAGTTCAATGTGTTTTTCTTGACATACAACAAAATATGTTTACTATGCACCATTGCTGTAAATTAATCAGTTTTCATCACAATTGTCTTGGAGTCATTTATTACATTATTAAGAAACTGTTAATCATCCACAATTCTCATACCATAAGCACCCTGCAAATGTTGTCAGACAAGGACTCACACACTAGAACTCCAAACATACACACAAACTGCACTGCAAAGGAAATGTGCAAGTCAAATATATACACTGCCATATGAACATACGTATCACATAGCTGCACTCAAATTGCACAAGTTTGTCAGAATGAAACATGACAGCTGAAACTATTTAATACAAGTCATGTATGCCATCCATAGGTTACCCAAAGGTAGGACAGCAGTAGACAGTGCCTGCATAAAAGAGTCACTGTGAGCTATGTCACAAAGCTATGTCTGACTGCCACCATCACAAGTTACAACTACCAACTCACCACTCAGTGGCATACATGTGTGTAACAAATAGTGAAAGAAATACAGAAGACACAGCACATCAAAGTCTAGACCTTTCCCACTCAAATCAGTTGTGATATTGCACGTGTGTAAAAGTATGAGAAGTAATGTCCCAAATCCAGAGAAATATGCTTTTGTAACACAGCACTCATACATATAACCACAGGCATGTTGCCTGCATATCTGTCACAACTTATCTTACATGCTACCCCAAATCATTATGCTTCTGACAAAGGATGTTGGCTGCAGCTGTGTGGGACAAACCCACATATTTTGGAGGAGATTTGGAACACTCCTCTACTCAACACCTCTAGACACTTTGTGGAGGCCACTCACAGACTACACAAGTGTTGTGGTTAAAGTCTGTAATTGTGTGGGGTTCAGCCGCCACTCATGCGTACAATGGAAATGTGAACAAATTTGCATGATCCAGTTTTGATTCAAGACATATACTGTAAGGTGCAAGAAGGAAGTGGATACTGTGGATGAGGAAGATGAGGATGTAATTTCAAAGTTGCAAACTGTGGCAGCCAAGTGAACAGACACCTACACCCAACAAGACATCTGCAATGTCTAGGAAGCATCACAAATTTTCATATGGAGTCAACAACACCCCACTCTAGCAATGTGAGCCCACACACAAACGTACACAATTTGATGCTAATTTACACCACACTCCTACTGTTAGGAAATCCCCCAATGTGATAGCCAAGCACTAACAAGTATGAGTGAGGCATGTTTGCATTGACACTCTTTGAATCCCCGGTTGCAACACATGTACCTGTTCCTAATTCTACTAATAAGGTGTAACAGCACAGACCTAAGACAGCAAAACCACATATCACAGTGCCCTTTAAGTCCTTAGTAGATAATAGGTCATGACTACCACCAATTTACAACTAAATCCTAGGATATAATGGGTATTCATGACACCGATCAAGCTGTACGTCCCTAGTAGATAATAGGGCATGACTACCACCATTTTACCACTAAATCCTAGAATAAAATGGGTATGCATGAAACCAATCAAGCTGTAACTCCTTAGTAGATAATAGGGCAGGAGTGTGGAGGCCACGGTTTATTGTGACGGCACATCATTGTGCACTGATGTGTACCCTGCACTCCTTGTCTGACAACAGCCCTGCTATATAGAGTGTGTGTCTAAAGTTAGTCGGTGAAATGACACATGAAGCGCAAGCCACCAAAATAGTGTATGTGTTAG
Organism: Pleurodeles waltl; assembly: GCF_031143425.1. Taxonomy (NCBI): domain Eukaryota; kingdom Metazoa; phylum Chordata; class Amphibia; order Caudata; family Salamandridae; genus Pleurodeles; species Pleurodeles waltl. The sequence continues at coordinate 715,403,559 of NC_090436.1, forward strand.
GTACCTTTACACAAAATAATACCTACATTAACTCCATAGTAGCCCCCTGCACTGTGTTTATCACCAATATAAACATGCATAAATGCAATGATGCAGGAATGAACCTGGTGTGTGATCAAACCACCTCTGCCCTATGTACAGTAGAGTGTCTCAACATTGGACAACATGTGATACACTATTATGAGCACAGATACTGCACAAAAATACTGCATTGACTCATCATACAATGAAAGTGTTGTCAAATTTTTCTTCCCAGAAAAAACATCTGGTGTTTGAAGAAGATGTAGATCTACAAAGAACAACTGTCATGCACATGCATGTAATGTCAAAAGCAAATAAAGATTTAGGCCCTCATTATGACATTGCCAATAAATCCCACTTACTGCCACGCTGAGGGCCACCAACTTACCGCCGTGGCGCTGGATATCCGTTCACCATATTCTGACACACACACACCAATCTGTCAGTATTGAGCCACATACACAAATCCGCCAGACCAAAGGTCAGTGATAAACTGGCGGCCCCAAAACCCACACTGTTATGCCAACAGAACTACGCCCACCACATTATGACCCAAGTCACCACGGCGTACATTTAACAGCAGTAAACCATTGGCGGTACATACCGCCGCACTCACAATGGACACCCACATACAAAACAACACCACATCGGATAATTCAAACAACACACACCTGACACCCCTACACACACCACACGCACACACCACTATAAAACACACACCCACAGTACCCACAACCCTTTATGAATACAAGCCATTGTAAGCAGAGAGACACCAAGACCACTGACACAACTAGAGCCACACACTCCTCACACCTATACACCACTCATGCACTCCACATCACACACCCCAACACATTACCCAACACACCCTCACTAACACACATCACTCAATACACATGGCCCCACAAAGGCACCCCTGTTTCACAGAGGAGGAGCTAAGGGTCATGGTGGAGGAAATTGTCAGGGTAGAGTCCCAGCTATTTAGAGCACAGGTGCAGCAGATATCTATAGCTAGGAAGATGGAGCTATGGCAAAGAATCGTGGACAGGGTGAACGCAGTGGGACAGCACCAAAGAACTAGGGATGACATCAGGAAGAGGTGGAAAGACCTACAGGGGAAGGTATGTTCCATTGCAGCAAGACACCAGCTCGCTATCCAGAGGACTGGCGGTGGACCCCCACCTCCTCCCCCACAACTCACAGCATGGGAGGAGAAAGTCTTGGCAATACTGCATTCTGAGGGCCTGGCGGAGTCAGAGGAGGACTGGACTCTGGTAAGTCAACTTTCAACAATTATCACCCCCCTACCTGCATGCCATCATATACCCTAACCCTCACTCCCATCACTCCAGTACTTCCCACACGCCCCACCATCACATCTCACTCATCCCAATTCCAAGCCCTGCATGCTCTACCAATGCATGGACACCCCTCACAGCCCTGCATGGGCACTCATCACTAAAGCATGAACACTATAGAGAATTAACTATCCTATAATACACTAACATACACAAGTGAAAGCTGGCAGGGCAGATCCAACCAAAGAGGGGAAGCCACGGATGTACAATATGTCAGACACAGAAACCATAACACATCATTTACATCCCCACAGGTACCCCAGCCATTGTCAGCGGAGAGGAGGTGCCAGCACTATCCAGTCCCCCAACTGAAGAGGCCCACAGTGAAGACAGCAACTCTGATCTTCAGGGTCTGGATTAACTACCTGGCCCATCAGGGACCAATGGACAGCTGGTTACCCAGGCCCACTCACACACCACCACAGAGCCTCTCCCATCAGGAAATACCACCACTGCACCCACCCAGCGTACCCATACCTCTGTCCCCAGGACACGTCAATCAGCAGTGTGTCCACCTCTACAGGGACCCCAGGGCACACCTCACCCCCAAGACAATAAGGGACCTGGGGTCAGTGGCAGTGGGCACACCATTCCGGGGACAGAGGCACAGGCCAACAAGGACAGAGGACTGCTGTGCGCCAGGGGGAGGAAAGACCCAGGGAACCGACTCTCCAGGAGTCACTTTCCGAGGTCCTGGGAGCCTATCAACATTACCAGGACACAATGAGCCAGACCCTGGATAATGTGCAGGAGAACAGGCGGCTGCAGGAGGGACATTACCAGGGGATCAGGGATGACTTGCAGGCCATTACCAATACCCTGATCTCCATATCAGGGGTGCTGGCAGACATGGTCAACATTATGAGGGAGGCAGTCTCCCACCAGCAGGCCTCTGCCACTAGCCAGACATCTGAACAGCTTTCCACCTCCGCTGCTGCTAGTGGCCAGGAGGCCCAGCCACAGGACTCACAGGCTACCAGCAGCCCTCCCCTTGCAGAAGGTGAACCACCCCAAAAATGTTCTCTGCAATCCAGACAGAAGCCAGAGACACTTGCCACGACCCCTGCCAAGAAATGAGACTCTCCTGATTGTCACCGTTGTGTCCCTGTCCACTTTGAACTGTCATTGCTCCCCTTCCTATGTCCCTTTGGATAATGCACCTGTGCTACAAACAGACTGCAACAATACCCTGGACTTTCCTCCATCATCACCCCATCGCACTTGTCCCTCTCTATATATTAGCACTCCAATAAACATCCTTTGAAAAAAATCATTTTGTAGCATGTTATGTATATCAAATATGTATTCATTGTAACAGGTACAAACATTTCAAATCAATTTACAGAGAATGAGCATAGATTAAGGACCTGAAGCTGGCTGTAGTGATCACACCAGGAGTATATGTCAGGTCACCAACACCTGCAAAATTAATTGCCAGAGGGAACAGTAAGTGGACATAGAAGTTGAAAATATCAGCATGCCATTGCCACACAAATTAAAACAAGTTATTGAAATGTGAAGTAACACTGTCCTACCTGTGTGTCATTGGAAGTATTGTTGGATCGCATATATTCTGTTGTCCTCATCCTCATCTTCTGCCTCCTCATCCTCACTGTCCACAGGGTCCAGTGCTGCCTCACGGGCATCACCAGCCTCCTCCTTCTGCAGGAATGGGACATGGCATCTGAGGGCCAGGGTATGCAACATGCAGCATGCCACCACTATCTAGCAGACCTTCTTTGGTGAGTAGCACAGGGATCCACCTGTTAGATGGAGGCACCGGAACCTGGCCTTCAGGAGGCCAAAGGTCCTTTCAATTATCCTTCTGGTTTACCCATGTGCCTCATTATAACGTTCTTCTGCCCTTGTCCTGGCATTCCTCACAGGGGTCAGCAGCCATGCTATGTTTGGTTAACCAGATTCACTTGCAAATGTTGAGGGACAACATTTAGCCACACACTGTCCTATGTGGCCCACACCATACCCAAACACCAACATCTACTGGGTGGGAACCAGGGCTCACCTATAAGCCACACCCTGTGCCTCTGTAGTTGGCCCATCACATTTGGGATGCTGCTATTCCTTAGGACAAAGGCATCATGCATTGACCCTGGATACTTAGCATTGACGTGGGAGATATACTGGTCCGCCAAGCACACCATCTGAACATTCATGGAGTGAAAACTCTAACGATTCCTGAACACCTGTTCATTCTGCCGGGGGCGCGGGGAGAAATGCAATATGTGTTCCATCAATAGCACCAATTATGTTGGGGATAAGTCCCATTGCATACAACTCGGCCTTCACTGTGGCCAAATCTTCAACCTGGGGAAAAACAATGTAGCTGCACATGTGTTTTATCAGGGCAGACAACACTCATGTCAGCACTATTGAGAACATTGGCTGTGAAATTCCTGCTGCCAAGCCCACTGTCACTTGGAAAGAACCAGTTGCCAGGAGGGGATCCCAGTGGGGTGATGACAGCAGATATCAGGTCAGGCTCCAACTGGGCACACAGCTCTGTGATTGTGGCCCTGTCAAGTCTATAGGTGAGGATAATGTGCCTGTCCTCCAGTGTTGCCAAGTCCACCAGGGGTCTGTACACTGGGGTATGTCTCCATCTCCTATTCATCCGCAGCGGTAGGAATCTAAGGGACAAAAGAGTGAGGAGCCGGTCACAAACTGAACAATGGAGCTACAACAGTACTTTGCATCAGTAAACATGTAACGGGTCAATGTGATTTGTCCAGTATGTGCTAATATCTCCTGTTACACAGCATTATTCCAGGGCCTGCCCCCCCCACTGAAATGGCATCCGCCTATCCTGTGTGGAGGGACAGGTGAAAGTGGGGTAATTCCGGTGATGTTGTGCGCCGTTTCGGGAGGTGGTCGGGAACCGCTGTGCAACTCCTCATTGGCCAACATTGGGCCCTATAGGGTACAGTGGCCAATGGTGATCTACGCCGGCAGTGATGGTATGCACCGCCACGGACGTGACTGCTGTTTTCTATCTAATTCCTCACTTGCTACCTGACCTTCCATAGGAGAGGACCTATACTGCATGTGCTGCTGTGACCTGTGTCTGGTACCTACCATGGCCCATGTGACCAGGGAAAGGGCCCCAGCCTTCACTTCGTAGGAGTTGGAGAGACTGGTGGATGTGCTCCTACTCCAGCATGGACTGCTTTATGGGCCTCCAGAGCAACAGGTGAGTACACTGTGAGCAGGATGCATGTGGCATGAATGCATAGAGTGGTGGGTGTGAAGGCCACGTGTAAGGGGATGGGTGGATGTCCTCTTGGCGGCGTACAGGTTGTGTGCTGAGCCATGTGTGTGTAAATGGTGATGGGATGGGGTATGGTGGGCCATATGTGTAACAGGCAGGACTGTTTTTCTAATTCTATTCTCCTGTGTGTATTGCCTCTGCAGGTCAGCACCCATGAAAGGAAGGGCATATGGCATGCCATCGCCAAGGACGCGCGGACCCTGGGGGTCTATGGCAGGCGGAGCGCCCACTGTCAGAAACGGTGGAAGGACCTGAGACCCTGGGCATGGAAGACAGCGGAGGCCCAGCTGGGGATGGCCTCCCAATGAGGAAGGGGTGCCCATCGAACCATGACCCCCCTGATGGCCCGCATACTGGTGGTGGCCTATCCAGAGCTGGATGGTTGCTTGAGAGCATCACAGCAGCCACAAGTGGGTGAGTATGGTGCCCATCATTACAACTTACGCATGGTAGGGTGGTGTCTGGGTGGGTGATGTGTGTCAGTGGGTGCCCCTAGGCCAGGCCTGACATTGCAGCGTAGGTCCCCTGGTGGCTAGGGTTCTGAAGGGATAATCTTGTTACCTAGCTCGTAGACATCCACTACTGTTCAGTGCTGCGTGGGCCCTAGGTGTGTGCATTTGGCGGTGTGTGCCCCTCCCCGTGCCTTGGTGGCAAGCTATTTCTCTGGTAGTGCAATGCATATTGTGTAGGCCTGCTCCCTGTGTGTGGGGGTGCTGTGTACGCCAACGGAGGTGTCGGTGCAGCCATTGACCCAGTGTATCCTTTGTCCCCCCCCATTTTTTGTCATCCTGTCCTTATGTGCATTAACATCATCTGGCGGAGGAGCAGAGGCACCGGTGACGGAGTGAGCTTCATCTCACAGGACCCAGGTCCACCGACTGAGAGGGCTCCGGTGGGACAGAGGGCGAGGGGAGCACCACGGCGGAGACTGGAGGGGATAGTTCAGACACAGATACCTCCTCCGATTGAAGCTCTCTGTTGGTAGCAGAAAATTCTTTGACCAACCCAGCTACAGGTACAGCCACCACCCCCCGTAGCAGCACCGTCCTCCCAGCAGCCCCTAATCGAGTTTCCCGTGCCCACTCACCCAGGAGGGTGGGCATCTCCTTTGCTCCAGGCATCTCAGGCCCTGCTCCAGTTAGCCCTGCTGCCCCAAGTGAGGAGGCTATTGACCTCCTGAGATCCATCTCTGTAGGGCAGTCAACCATTGTGAATGCCATCCAGGGGCTGGTAGCCCAAATGCAACAATCTAATGCATTCCTGGAGGGTATTCACACTGGATTGGCGGCCCAACAGAGATCGATTCAGGCTCTGACCTCCTCTCTGATGGCAGCCATTGTCCCTGTTTCTACTGTACCCCTTCCAACTTCCACTGCCCAGTCCCATTCCCCATTCCCCTCAACCCCAACCTATCCCAGGCACACATACAGATGAGCATGCACACAAGACAACAGCCAAAACTGTCACAGGCAAACAGTAGCACCACACATCATCCCACAGGCACTCACACAAACACCATCCAATTGCAGACACAACAACATCCACTATTTTCCACTGTCTCCACCTCCTCCCCCTCCACCACCTCCCTCCCAGCCACGTCTACACTCACACCTGCATGCACTACATCATCATCCACTACCAGCATCATCACCACACCAAGCAGAACACACACCTCACTGGCAGACACCTACACAACAGCCATGCACATGTCACCTCTGTCCTCTCCCACTGTGTCTGTCCTCCCATTCTAATGTACACAAACGCAAGCACTCAGACACCCACCAGCCATACACCTCACAACAGCATACAGCCCATGCACCTGCACCCAAAAGCAGCAGACAGACACCTCCAACAACCACTCCCTCATCCTCTACTCCCATTCCTTATCCCTCTTCCTGCCCCATATTCCTTAAAAAACTGTACCTATTCACCATTGACCTATTCCTTACCCCTCACCCCCATCCTGCACGTATGGCCCTGGTATCACAAACCCAGAAAAGCACCACAGCCACACAGTCCGTGGGCCCAGTCCTAACGGCACACACTCATGGTGGAAAGAGATCTAGGGGCCAGATGTAGCATTATTGCAAATTGCGACTTGCAATTTGCGAGTCGGAGTGACTCGCAAATTGCAAGTCGCAATTTGCAATGCAGAACGGTGTCTCAGACACCGTCTGCGAGTCACTATGGGGTCGCAAAGACCCACCTCATTAATATTAATGAGGCGGGTCGCAAATTGCGGCCCCATAGCGACTATAGGCACTCACAAACATGGAGGCCTGCTGTAGTCAGCAGACCTCCATGTTCGTGACTGCTTTTAAATAAAGCAGTTTTTTTTTTAAGTGTAGCCCGTTTTCCTTAAAGGAAAACGAGCTGCACTTAAAAAAAAAAACGAAACCTTTAGTTTCGGTATTTTTTCAGGGCAGGTAGTGGTCCCGTGGACCACTACCTGCCCTGAAAAAATAGTTTTGGGTCCATTCACAAAGGGGAAGGGGTCCCATGGGGACCCCTTCCCGTTTGCAAGTGGGTTACCATCCACTTCAAGTGGATGGTAACTGCGACTCCATTTGCGACCGCCTATGCGGTCGCAAATGGAATTGCATTCCACTGCGAATCGCAAATAGGAAGGGAACACCCCTTCCTATTTGCGATTCGGAAATGCATTTTGCGAGTCGGTCCCGACTTGCAAAATGCATTTCTGCATGGGAAACACGCATTTGCGAGTCGCAAATGGCAAATTTTGCCGTTTGCGAGTCGCAAAGTGTTTCCTGCATCTGGCCCTAGGTCACATGTACTGAAAGGGGAGGAGCCAGTACCAGCCAGCCTAAATGGGAAGGAGCCTGCCCCAGCAGGCAAGAAGGGCAAGGAGCTTGCACCTGCCACGAGAAAGGCCAAAGAGCCTGCACCTGCCAGCTAAAAGGCCAAGGAGCCTGCACCAGCAGGCAGGAAGAGCAAGAAGCCTGCACCAGCAGGCAGGAAGAACAAGGAATCTGCACCAGCAGGCAGGAAGAGCAAGGAGCCTTCACCAGCAGGCAGGAAGGGCAAGGAGCCTGGACCAGGAACTGTAACAGAGCCCTCACCACCAACCATGGTTGTGCATCCGTCCGAGGGTGCAGGGGATGTGCAGGAGCCTCCCCCCACCAGCAGCACCACCTCTGTGCATCCGTCCGAGGGTGCAGGGGATGTGCAGGAGCCTCCCAACACCAGCAGCACCACCATTGTGCAACCGTCACCGCCGGCAGATTCTATGTAATCCTGCCTCCATGGGCTGCTGTGCGTCCTGCCCCCTCCAGAACCAGTGGGTAAGACACCCACATGAGAGACTGTGGCCCATCACTTCCCAGGATCAAGCACGGGGCATGTTTCCTCATCCAGAACCAGTGGGCAAGACACCCACATGAGAGACTGTGGCCCATCACTCCCCAGGATCAAGCACAGGGCATGTTGCGCCATCCAGGACCAGTGGCAAGACACCCACATGAGAGACTGTGGCCCATCACTCCCCAGGATTAAGCACAGGGCATGTTGCCCCTCTAGAACTAGTAGTCTTGTTTCATCTCCCGGCTGAGGTGCTTCCCTGCCCCCGTCCCCCTGAGGTGCTTGCCTATTTACCAACTGATGCCCCTACAGTGTTCTCTCCGTGTTGAGGTAGGTGACAAGTGTGGCCTTGGACTTTGGCCTGTGGCCATGTGGCCTACTCAAATTGAGGACTGGGCTGTGTCCCTTTTTCTGTAAATATGTATATATCTATTATCTTGCCTAACTTATTATTTCTACCGTGTTGATCTTATTACAAACACTTTGGCAAAATCGTTTTCTCCTTGCATTATTCTGTCGAGTTATGGGGTTAAATTGTTTTTGTTGTGCATTTGGTTGTGTGTATGGTGTGTGTGTGGGTTGTGTGTTGTGTGTGTGTGTGCGTGTGTGTGTGTGTCACTCTCTTTTTCCTACCCGCTCCTTTGTCTGCTAAGCAGCTGTACTCACCATCGTCTTCTTCAGCGTTGGTGTTCGTGATGGAGCAGAACGTAGAATATCATCCGAAAAACATGCAGTTCTGGTTCATGGCAACGTGGTTCTTCCCTGTGTCTCCAGTGGTGAATCGTGTCACTTCTGAGCTCTGTTTCCACCAGGCTTTTGATGTTGTTGGTACCGCCCCGGAAAAGGTGGTAGCTTGCAGGGTCTTAATATGGTGGGCGGAACATTGACTTCCACCTGGCTGTAGGTGGCTACTGCTGTGGTGACTATTGTTTCCACCCTGGCGGTCGGTGTGGTACATTGACTGTCTTTCGGAGATCTTTCCGGCAGGGTCATCATTTGGCAGTAGTTACCACCAGCCTGTTGGTGGTATTACCACCACTTTATCACCGACCACCAGAGTCATAATGAGGGCCTTAATCTTGTCCATCCATCACAACCCAAAACATGTCTGAAGTCCCAGCAAACATCCTTGCATGACAGCATATACTCAGAACGTTATTAATTTAGTCATATGTGACACGTGGACCAGTCTATATGTATAAGTAACAAATGCGTTACATACATCCAATACATGGGTGTGACACGGACATTGTAATCTGAAAACGACACAATGTCAGTACATGGAACAAATCAGTAGTTTAGATTTACACTACTTTCACTAAATGTAGTCTTAACATATGCACATCCTTGTAAGGCATGTCTCAGAACCCCTAATAATAGTTGTCATTGTACTCGTGTGTGGGGAAGTAGGTACCATACAATCTTACATACGCAGGACATACATCCTCAAGGCAGGGGAATATTGTAACTGTGTAGTACAAGACACCACACATCTGCAAACATTCACTACATACATTTCTACCCAAAAGACAATGCATTGGCTATATGTGTGATTTTTACACATGTTGTGCATGAAAAAAATGATGCATCCCATGTGAGGCGTATTTAAAACCTTACTTCATGGGAAAATGACGCATTTGAGCGTTGTGTAAAAAAAAAAAGACACATTTAAAAAAATGTGCCACATGTGCATAGAAAGTTATATAACACATCTGGCAAGATTCCAAAAAGGACCTGCTGACTTACCTTTGCTTTAATTTTCTGATCACACTACCTCCCACACATGGTGGCCCAGGGTGGAAGGGTCATCCAGGGCTACCGGACCGAGGCCAGGAAGCTCTGTCGGGGCAAGGTTCTGACCCATGTGAATCGCATATTCAAGGTGGAGAGGACTGACCATCAGCCCAAGCATCGATGGGTAGACCTGATTGCGTGTGAGGCAGACCTACTGTTGACATTACTGACATTACTCTGCCCACAGGAACATATGTCCTGAACCTGTGAGGAATTTCCATATGTCGTATGTTGCATAGTCTTGTAAATGTTATGATGGAAGTGATGCAGGAGTCAAGTGAACAAGCCTGATGGCCAGCTTTACAAGGCCCTAGTACCTCTTAGTGCCATATTAGCGTCATTTTTTTAACGTTATTGTGGTGTGTGAGGCAGACCTACTGTTGACATTACTAACATTACTGTGTCCACAGGAACATATGTCCTGAACCAGTGAGGAATTTCTATATGTCATATGTTCCATAGTCTTGTAAATGTAATGATGGAAGTGATGCAGGAGTCAAGTGAATAAGACTGATGGCCAGCATTACAAGGCCCTAGTGCCTTTAGTACCATATTAGCGTCATTTTTTCAACGTTATTGTCGCGTTAAGGAGGCCAACCTCCTTTGCCAGATTTACAAAGTGGCGCAATGCTTTCATTGCACCACTTTGTGATGCCTTTCACCACATAATGGCTGTGCCAAGCATAATTTATGCAAGGGGGCGTTCCGGCGGTGGAAGGCCTGTAAAAATTGCACCGTGAAAATTGAAATATTCACTACACCATTTTTATTGTCATTTGTGATGCCAGCTCAGAGCAGGCATTAAAATGACTCACCCATTTCTTTAAATGGGGCTCTCTTTTCTTTGCTGGATTTGTTTCATATTTAATGGGGCTAATCCTGCAAAGCACCAGAATAGCGCCATCATTTGTGGCGCTATTGTCCTAACGTGTGTCATGGTGCACCTTATTGTAAATGCAGCACTACCGTGGTGTTGTTAGGTGACGATGGGGGCGTGCAAGAAAAGTGGCACATCACAGCTGATGCACGACTTAATTGTGAATCTGGCCCTGAGTGTGTCCCTTGAGTCACATATGTACTGGTGAGATGACAATTGCCCACGTTTGCTACACGATGAGACCTATGCAAAACTGTGTACAATGTGGCTGAGAAATATGTTTGGTCCCTGCACACGTTACCATGCCAAGCTGACCTATGAAATGTTTTGTAACATGTACATCTCTTTTAGCCTATTTGTTGGGTTATCTTCATCTACATTCACCTATGTACTTCATGTAAATCTGTGTGATATGCAAAATGTAACCATGCTGTTAATTGTTCAACACCCACAAAGCAAAGCCTCATGCTTATTTTCCCAGGTGATCCACCTCCCTATACCACTGGTGAAGCTCCACTTTTGCTGCCCCCGAACATGCCAGTAAGTATCACAATAATGTACATCTTCTATGGTGATAGCATGGTGTGAGATGTGACATGGTCATCTGTGATGGTCTTGAACTTTTGCATGTATGTTTGCCATTATAGTCCTCATATACAAAACATGGATGTAGACTGATTTGCTACACATGTGTTTGACATGAGTTTCACTAGTACAAAATGCCCTGCTGTCTACATGTACTGGTAGAGACTTGTAAATATTAGTCATGTCATAAGAGTACCAAGACCAGTGCTGACTGTGGATAAATGCCCATGTTTTTAGAAATCTGACATACATTTGGACAATGCTCATGTGTCGTTTGGTAAATATGTGACTACATTATGTGTTCCATGTGGCACACGTCTACTACCTACATGATGAGATTTCTAATGCTTCAAGTAGCACCCAGATGATGCTGTATAGTGGGAAGGATACAACAAACCAGTACTATAGACATCTCAACCAGCATGACGGTGTCATACCCCATACTCATTGTTGTTAGTCACTAAAATGGTAACACATGAGATCCTCAGATAACTTGACTTGTGTGAGGGCTGAGACTTGTCCATACAACCTTGTCAAACCACATTCCATCTTGTCACACATTCGCTGTCAGTAAAGGACCTGTAAGTGTCCATGATGTGATTCAACCTGCTTCACAATGTGCAAAGCATTAGTCAGTGCTGATGGAAATTCACAGTGCAGAATAGGTTTTTGACATCTGTATCCCCACATTTGAAATGGTGGCGTTCAGTGCTTTATTGCTACATTCAAAGAATATGTTTTGGACCACTAAACAAAGTATGCTAAACATACTGCTACACATGATGCTACTCTTGGATTCTCCCTTCATTTAGGGCACAAGGAAGCTAGTACAGAGCTGTGTTGATATGTGGTATGCCTCAGTCCCCTCTGTGTGACATGTGTGACTGGTGTTCCCATCAATCTTCCGTATGTTCCTTCCATGGAGCAAGTGGTCAGACAATATCTCTGCCAGAGCAGGCACAAACTGTTGTAAGCCTACCTGTTGGTAGCACTCTTTGCTCAGATGTAGTTTGTACATGCAATAAGAGCATGGGTCTATGTTGCATGAATGAAGATTAAAGAAGAACTATCCCACACGATGAGTATTACATACCATGAACACATGGATGCTGTTGTCTGATAAGTTGACAATGGTGTCCACATCCTCGAAGATGAAAAAGGACATTGTTTACCATTGGTCCACAGTTGATACCTGAGACATTCTGAACAATTTCCACTTCTAGGAAGCTCTAATGTGGGCCACATTGACAATACTTTGTCCCTAAAACCCTATTATTTAAATGTCTCTCTCAATGTCAGAGCTTTGCAGGTGCCTGTTTTCACTGCTTGTCATGTGCATGACAGACAGTAGCCTAACATGTCCTCTTTTTCATGCAGCTGCCAACATGACCCCTGAAGAAAAGTGCAATATCTCACAAAGGGCTGAGCGTTATCGCCACATCAGGCAGGTCCGCAGGGGTTACAGAAAAATGGAGGTCATCTATGACCGGGAAAAGGGCTCAGGGAGGTGGAAGGATTTCTCACTAGAGGGACAAGGAAGCAACATTGTGGGTTCCGCCACCCAACCAGGAGGCGTGTCTGCTTTAAGAGATGTAGGAGGACCATCTGGAGCAGGACCATCCTCAACACCGCTGCCACCGAATGCCCAGCCACCACCTGCAAGATCACATCCATGGCCACACCATGAAGAGCCATCGTACATATAGGATCTGCGGACAGAACTAGCAGATCAGAAATACAGACTTGCCAGGCTAGAACACAGGGTGGAACAGTTCTTAAGTATCGTAAAGGACATACAGGCTAACCAGCGGAGGAAATAATGTTACAGACTTGTGATTTTGACCATTTTCCCTCACCCTGTTCAAAATGAAATTTTTTATTGTTTGTGGTTTTCTTAGTTAGTTTAGCTAAGTTAGTTTGTTGTGTAGCCATTTTAGTTACAGCTTCATGCACGTTATTTTAGCACACTGGGCCTGCCACTGTGCACTTTAACCTAGATATATTTTATTCAGCTTAGTTTATTTTTTCAACACTAGCCACTTTTGCAGTCTTGTTTTATTTCTCTCTTTCTAGCTGTTCTTGCTTAGGCCAGCACTACGTTCTCAAACAAAACATTCTTGTTCACTCTGTGCTTCTTTCAAGGCTGCAGTAAGATTGGTTGCTGGTGAACGTGGTAAATGTTTTGTCTCTGGTATTCATAGAAAAATACACATCCTTACGTAGGGTCATTTTCTGACAACATCAGCTGTTTTATTATATAAACACTTCCCTGTCCCTTACACGTTAGAAGGAGACTCCAGCCAGAGGACCACGACTGTATGTTGATTGCTGAATGCTTTGCTACAGCTGCTTATGCAGACTTCAGGCCTTTGCTCAGGTATGGGGGATGATGTCTTCCCAGTGGAACCTGAAGGGCAGAGTTAGAGCTTAACATGCTGTGCTCTATTATAGCCTAGTTGGGAATTAGTCTATTGACTCTAGTGACAATATGGTAATGTTACTTCTATGCTTCACTCTCCTTGTCACAATTCTAATTCTGTCGTGCTGTATCATCCTGGTTATTGCAGCACATGCTTTGCTATCTTAGATGCAGTCGCTTCATTAAAACCTTATTGAAACGTACACTGCCTCTGTTTGTCATTGTGTATGTGAGACTAATGTAACTGAGAGAAACAGATGAAACCTGAGTGACCACGATTTCCCTGGGAAATCAACTATGTCATGCGCTCAGCTGCCCAATCATCCCTGCTCTTGGGTAGAGATGAGGCACTGCTAGTTAGCCGGAGCAAAACCCGGATTGGGGCGACAGGTGTCACCTGTAGTGGGTTAAGACTCAGTCTGCCACACCGCAGGCGATTCTGCCACTCAAATCCAGTAGTCTCATTAGGATAATGAGAGCCTACGGGACAAGTTTAGCTTAAGTAAATTTAGGTTATAGTTGTTCTTTATTGGGTGGGTGGGGTTGGATGGGTATCCGGGTGTTAGTGGAGGGTGGGGGCAGATAGTTTAGGTCAATGTTCCATGTTAAAACACTTAAAAAGACAACAAAATCTTATAAAAGTACACAAAATATATTCTTTAGCATATATTTTTAGTTAGTCAATGTTTAGCTTTAGTCACTGTTGTCTTTGTCACTGGATGTGATTAAGAAGGGTGGTGGGTTTGATGTTCAATTGTGGTATCTGATGTTTAGTATAGGTTAGGCTAAGCTAATATAGTTGTAGTTATTTTAGGAAAGTACAATCTTGCCTGGCATGTTACCCCCATATTTCACTGTATATATGTTGTTTTAGTTGTATGTGTCACTGGGACCCTGCCAGCCAGGGCCCCAGTGCTCATAAGTGTGCCCTGTATGTGTTCCCTGTGTGATGACTAACTGTCTCACTGAGGCTCTGCTAACCAGAACCTCAGTGGTTATGCTCTCTCTTTGCTTTTCAAATTGTCACTAACAGGCTAGTGACCAATTTCACCAATTCACATTGGCATACTGGAACACCCTTATAATTCCCTAGTATATGGTACTGAGGTACCCAGGGTATTGGGGTTCCAGGAGATCCCTATGGGCTGCAGCATTTCTTTTGCCACCCATAGGGAGCTCTGACAATTCTTACACAGGCCTGCCACTGCAGCCTGAGTGAAATAACGTCCACGTTATTTCACAGCCATTTACCACTGCACTTAAGTAACTTATAAGTCACCTATATGTCTAACCTTTACCTGGTAAAAGTTGGGTGCTAAGTTACTTAGTGTGTGGGCACCCTGGCACTAGCCAAGGTGCCCCCACATTGTTCAGGGCAAATTCCCCAGACTTTGTGAGTGCAGGGACACCAATTACACACGTGCACTATACATAGGTCACTACCTATGTATAGCGTCACAATGGTAACTCAGAACATGGCCATGTAACATGTCTAAGATCATGGAATTGTCATCCCAATGCCATTCTGCCATTGGGGAGACAATTCCATGATCCCCCGAGTCTCTAGCACAGACCCAGGTACTGCCAAACCACCTTTCCCGGGGTTTCACTGCAGCTGCTGCTGCTGCCAACCCCTCAGACAGGTTTCTGCCCTCCTGGGGTCCAGCCAGGCTTGGCCCAGGAAGGCAGAACAAAGGACTTCCCCAGAGAGAGGGTGTTACACCCTCTCCCTTTGGAAAAAGGTGTCAGGCCTGGGGAGGAGTAGCCTCCCCCAGCCTCTGGAAATGCTTTGATGGGCACAGAAGGTGCCCATCTCTGCATAAGCCAGTCTACACCAGTTCAGGGATCCCCCAGCCCTGCTCTGGCGCAAAACTGGACAAAGGAAAGGGGAGTGACCACTCCCCTGACCTGCACCTCCCAGGGGAGGTGCCCAGAGCTCCTCCAGTGTGCTCCAGACCTCTGCCATCTTGGAAACAGAGGTGCTGCGGGCACACTGGACTGCTCTGAGTGGCCAGTGCCAGCAGGTGACGTCAGAGACCCCTTCTGATAGGCTCTTACCTGTGTTGCTAGCCTATCCTCCTTCCTAGGTAGCCAAACCTCCTTTTCTGGCTATTTAGGGTCTCTGCTTTGGGGAATTCTTTAGATAACGAATGCAAGAGCTCATCAGAGTTCCTCTGCATCTCTCTCTTCACCTTCTGCCAAGGAATCGACCGCTGACTGGTCTGGACGCCTGCAAAACCGCAACAAAGTAGCAAAGACGACTACTGCAACCTTGTATCGCTGATCCGGCCGCCTTCTCAACTGTTTTCCTGGTGGTGCATGCTGTGGGGGTAGTCTGCCTCCTCTCTGCACTAGAAGCTCCGAAGAAATCTCCCGTGGGTCGATGGAATCTTCCCCCTGCAACCGCAGGCAACAAAAGACTGCATCACCGGTCCTCTGGGTCCCCTCTCAGCATGACGAGTCTGGTCCCTGGAACTCAGCAACTCTGTCCAAGTGACTCCCACAGTCCAGTGACTCTTCAGTCCAAGTTTGGTGGAGGTAAGTCCTTGCCTCACCACACTAGACTGCATTGCTGGGTACCGCGTGATTTGCAGCTGCTCCGGCTCCTGTGCACTCTTCCAGGATTTCCTTTGTGCACAGCCAAGCCTGGCTCCCCGACACTCTAACCTGCAGTGCACAACCTCCTGAGTTGTCCTCCGGCATCGTGGGATCTGCTTTTGTGGCTTCGGGTGAGCTCCGGTTCACTCCTCTTTGTAGTGCCTGTTCCGGCACTTCTGCGGGTGCTGCCTGCTTCTGTGAGGGCTCCTTGTCTTGCTGGACGCCCCCTCTGTCTCCTCACGCAATTGGCGACATCCTGGTCCCTCCTGGGCCACAGCAGCATCCAAAATCCTTAACCGCGACCCTTGCAGCTAGCAAGGCTTGTTTGCAGTCTTTCTGCGTGGGAACACCTCTGCAAGCTTCTTCACGACGTGGGACATCCATCCTCCAAAGGGGAAGTTCCTAGTCCTCTTCGTTCTTGCAGAATCCCCAGCTTCTACCATCCGGTGGCAGCTTCTTTGCACCCTCAGCTGGCATTTCCTGGGCATCTGCCCAATCTCGACTTTGTCGCGACTCTTGGACTTGGTCCCCTTGTTCCACAGGTACTCTCGTCCGCAAATCCACTTTGGTTGCATTGCTGGTGTTGTTCTTCCTTGCAGAATTCCCCTATCACGACTTCTGTGCTCTCTGGGGAACATAGGTGCACTTTACACCTACTTTTCAGGGTCTTTGGGGTGGGCTATGTTTCTAACCCTCACTGTTTTCTTACAGTCCCAGTGACCCTCTACAAGCTCTCATAGATTTGGGGTCCATTCTTGGTTCGCATTCCACTTTTGGAGTATATGGTTTGTGTTGCCCCTATACCTATGTGCTCTCATTGCAATCTATTGTGACTGTACATTGCTTGCATTGCTTTCTATTGCTATTACTGCATATTTTTGGTATTGTGTACATACATCTTGTGTATATTTGCTATCCTCATACTGAGGGTACTCACTGAGATACTTTTGGCATATTGTCATAAAAATAAAGTACCTTTATTTTAAGTATATCTGTGTATTGTGTTTTCTTATGATATTGTGCATCTGACACCAGTGGTATAGTGGGAGCTTTGCATGTCTCCTAGTTCAGCCTAAGCTGCTCTGCTAAGCTACCTTTTCTATCAGCCTCAGCTGCTAGAACACCTCTTCTACACTAATAAGGGATAACTGGACCTGGTGCAGAGTGTAAGTACCCCTTGGTACCCACTACATACCAGGTCAGCCTCCTACAGTTATAAGATAGGATAAGTTAGGTTTGGTTAGCATAGTTTAGTTAGGTATTATAATTAGTGTGTTATTTTAATTAAAATTGTTGTAAAATAAATCTTGTTGTACCATACAGCTTTCTCTCTATCATGTTTATTGTGTAAGTGATAGCATGTATAATCAGTTAATTTTGGTAAACTGCATTGACCTGAGCAGCAGTACTTTGTGACATATATGAAAACATTTGTATTCCCTGTGCTGAGCTTGCTGTCAGGTGGCCAAGAGTGTGATGTCAGCTGATGCAGACTAATTTCTACAAGGTATGTGTCACTCTGGTTGTGGATGGATAAACATCCTGACACAAGTATTACGATGTGAACTTACAATGTGGGTTGAGGTCATGTGACTGGCACTGTCAATGGAATAATTGTCAATGGATTCCCCATAAATCAAGGTTTTGGGACAGGGTCAACCATGCCTGGCCTTCACAATCTAACACATGCAATATGTCATTGCCATATAGATGGTGTGATGTAACTAACAGTCTTGCATCGCTCACTCACATGTGTTGTACTAGTGGTCACGCATCACGATACATGCATGCTACAGGACACATGCCATGCTTGGATAACTCATATATTACTTGGTTCTCCTCATAGTTCTCAGACATCTTAATCATGTTGCAGTCAGAATATGTGCCATTGTTCCAGACACATTTACACATACATCCCTTTGGGAGGTACTCAGTGGCATATGTGCAATGCTATGACACCATTGTGCCCTAATTTATTGTGACAATGCTGTGACGATGATTTCTTACACATATGTACTAATGGCACTGTGTGTGCCACAACCCAAATTTACAGGTGTAGCTCCGTGCAGCAGGGTGATGCGGTAGGGGGGCATTCAATGCGTGGTGATTAGGTGATATCCAAACAAAGATCATGACATTTAACACAGCATCCACCATACCACGATACGTGTACCTGAGGCAAAGGATATTTTACTCACACCAGACCAAGGGATGGTTTGCGTGAGACATTTATCAGAAAGACAATTCTTGCTTCACGTATTGGCTTTTACTATGTGTGCCCAGTTTTCCTACACACATAGGGAGTTCAAAAATACAATATAGACTTTTGTTTTTCTGAAAGGTAAACCTTTGTGCACATACTGCAACAAACACCTGCAGGCCTGCCACACATTGCAGCATGGTGCTAGGCTGCCAGCTGTATATCATACACATTAGCTACTGTAGGCACATACCTTGTGCTTGCTCTTTTTCATATGTCTTCACCCTGCACTTTGTATAAGACACACCTCAGTACATTAACTTCACTTGTAGAAATGCACATCTCCATTTCTATGTACATATCCCCTACATTGTTTCTAAATCACATGATGCCTTTCTGTTCAAATACTTTCATCCTCAAACACAGATTGACACAGATCATGTATAACATGCATTTATGTATATTTCCAAATGTGATGTATTGATTCAGTTCATTGCACCGGAGATAGACCCCATGAAATGTCTCAATTCATTGGACGGACAATGAGATACAAGAGGTAGGGGAACATGTAACAAAATATGTGTGGAAAAGGAATGGTTCAGTCAGGAGGTGGTAACATTGCCATTAGGTGGGATGGGGCACAATGACACTCTATAGGTCAGATTGGTCAACAGTGGGTAAGATAAGCGGGGACGTAGATTGTTTTAGCGACACTGGCATGATCTTTAACACAGAGCTAAAGAGAAACTGTGCATGGGCCACAGACTGTAGCTACCGGGATGTCATACAAGTGAAAATTGTTTGTTCCACATCTTCATCCTCTAATGTGTGCAATGCCGCCTGTGCCAGGGATTGTGCTAGAGTTGATGTTGAGGGAGGCACCCACATATCAGGGGCAGGAACAGTGGAATCATAGGTGCAGTAGCTGTCATCTGTGGGAAAATGAAAGGCATCACTGCAGCAAGGAGGAGCTGCTGGTTTCTCAGTACAGAAGCATCGTCATGGTGGTAGGCAGCCAAGTACACCTTGAGGGATCCCAGCTCCTGCTGCATGGACTGCATGACAGTGAGCATTTCCCCAGGCCTGGTGGCAACCTTGCTGGTGCCACTTTGGTAGGGCATTTGTTCATGCCTCTGCCTAAGGATGCCGGCGAGGGACTGCTTCAGTATGTGCAGCAAGGAGTGGGTGCCTCTGATGGCAGCTTAGTTGTCCCTATTGGGACTGAGGCCGCTCTGTACTTCAGCTAAGCTGCCCACCATGGTCTCCATCCCCAACCGCACATTTTGTGCCAGCTCCAACTGGACTGCTACCACTTGATTTTGGAAAACTATGTCTGGGTCCTGGGAGTCCAGGGCTGTGAGTGAGCTGGCAGGTGTTGTGTGTGCTCTGTTGGGTGAGTTATGTGGAGTCCCAGAAATGCTGTGTGTCCTCCCTGCAACCAGAGATGGTGACTGGATGGAACTCAGACCCATATTTATACTTTTTTTGTGCCGCATTTGCATCGTTTGTTGATGCGAAATCGGTGCAGACTTACTAAATACAATTGTATTTTATAAGTAAAAGCGGCGCAAATGTGGCGCTAAAAAAGTATAAATCTGGGCCTCAGTATCTGCTGGATGGTGCCTGGGTTGATGGTAGCTAGCTGGTCATCAAGATCATCTTGGAAGTCCAGGACAAGCAGCTGGCCAGGAGGGATTTCTTCTGTCTCTGCAACGAGATGTTGATATGTTACTGTTGTCCTATCCTAGCTATTAAATTTAGTCCTATGAGAACTTTTACTTTTGCCTAATTTAATTGGCACTGAGCCACACAGAAAGTCCCAACTTCACGGGCCCCTGGGGTCACACAGTGCCACCGGGACATGAATTTGGATAACCTTCTGTTGACACATTGCTGAAGTACACATGTTCTGATCTTGTCACCTCTCAGTTACGCTGCTTTT
Source organism: Pleurodeles waltl (assembly GCF_031143425.1). NCBI lineage: Eukaryota > Metazoa > Chordata > Amphibia > Caudata > Salamandridae > Pleurodeles > Pleurodeles waltl. The sequence goes on from NC_090436.1 coordinate 715,423,957, forward strand.
CATTTGCAGCTGAATGTGACCCTTTTCGTGCTGTACAATGCATGGCATTTGGATACCATGGGTGTTGTTTGTGGTGTACCAATGCAATACCCATGGGATCAGGGAGAATCAGTTACATTGCTAGATCTGCATTTATGGGACTGTGTCTAGTCCCTGTGCCAACCCCTTTGCATTGTAGAAGTGATGCAAGGGGGGCTATAGTCAACATCCTCCATGTGATCTCTTGTTTTATGTGCATTATCGTGCACCATCCATGGTAAGATGCACCCACCTTGTGTGTATGTGTCCATACAAGGAGGTGTCCCTTCATGCCCAAAAGGGATCATGCCCTCAACACAGGCCCCCTTGCAGTATGTTGCTGATGTGTCTGCATAGGCACATTGCAGCAAAATGTGCAACAGCCCAAGTGGCGAGGACAGTGGAGCCCCATCAGTTGTGTGCAAGTTACATTGGTGCCCTTTCCCAGTGGTACAGACAGACCTTTCCCAGACCTTGGTGCCCCTTCTCCCCCTGCACAGCATACCTGGTCTGTGTTGCCCATTGTGAGTCAGAAATGGCTAGCTGGTAAAGTTGAAACAGTGAAAATAGTGAACTGACGTAGTGAGGCGGTCTCTGCATATAGGGGCTAGGGGGCACAGTGGACATTACATGCATTTGATGTTTAGCTATTAGTGTTCCCCCTGCAACCCATAAGCATGCATACACTGACTCCAAAGTGCCTCCCACCCTGTGTCATTTGTGGGTTAAAACACTGCCACCCACTGCTCCTTGCCCTGTGTTTGTTGTGCCTTCTGGATTGCTTCAGTGTCCTGTCTTTAGATTCCTTCCACCAGCTCATCCAGGATGACTGCTGCAACCATTTCCTCCAGTTCATACAGCTGCTCCTGATGTTCGTGGCTTCCACCTCCTGTCTTCAGTGCTGCCTTTCTGTTGCTGGCCAAGTTCTCTTTAGTTCTGCACTTGCAATCGTGCCATCATTTCTTATGATCTATCACAGACTTTATCAACTATGGTTTGCCAAATGACCTCCTTCCTACCTATTGGGAATTTAGAGGTGACAAAGAGCTGTTTGTTGGTGCTCTGTCACCTCTGTGATCAGTATTTTGTTTTCCTCCTGACTGAATCTGCACTTCCTCTTCCTTCTTCCCTTCTCCTGTGAGTCTGTATGGGCATCCTGGCTGGTACCTGGCTCACTGGGGTCTCTTTGGGGTCTCCCCCTCCAATATCCTCTATTTTCCTAGTCTCAGGCTGTTTGTTGTTTTTGCTGGCTTCTTCTGGATGCTTTTAGATGAAAATGGATGCTATTACGATTAGCCTCACATAACGTACTGCAAACCAGGTTAGTGCCACTTTTCTGCCAATAGTGACATTTTCTTTTGCAACACTTTGCTTATGTTAGCACCATTTTTTGTGGGGCAAAGCTTTCTTCACCACCATGTAGCACCACGTAGCACCATGTTGTAAATTTGCCACATACATGGCACAAGGAAATGTCATATCGTGGCGTTAATTTTGTTGCTGCAAAACTGCGCTAGCGCACTGTTATGCCATTTCTTGTAGATCTGGGCCTTTGTGTGTTTTTGATAAGTGGGTATATATAGATATACATCCTTTAGGTCTAATTTCATCATCCAAACATCTAGTCAAAATAATATTCCTTAGACATAATATTTTATCCATCTTGAAATGTTTGCATATTGCAAACATATTGAGGTCTTTTAAACGTATGATGGGCCTGAATTTCTTTTTCTTTTTTTTTCTAGGAAAATATTGCTGATGAAGTCCTCTGAGTGACATCTCTCAATTCCCCTTGTGCACAGGAGACCCACAACATCTTTGGACATCAGCACTACCTTTCCCAGTGAGAACTACATTGGAAAGGGGTGGAAAAGAAATGTATTTGAAACCACTTTTTCGTTTGTAACATCCAAGGATTTGGGGAAACCAGATACTATTTCTGGGAAAAAAGGGCTAACCTTTAAGGCATGATTCTGCACCAGGCATAGAATGAGGAAAATGCCACTGAGTATTGTATTTGTGCAGGAAGGTTTATCTTCCTGCACAAATGTATCCTGCCAGTAAGACAGGCACTCTTGCACTATGGTGCAAGGGCGCCTCAATTGACGGTAGGAAGCACACAGTGCACGAGCACAAGGAGAGGTCAGAAATGCTCCATATATTTTTTATCATCACACCAACCACCTGGTCAGACCACCATCTGATAACTTTCCAACAGACAACTCCACAAATCAACACACCCCACAACCACTTACATACATACACCTATCGACCATGGAGAAAACTCAATTTGGATCACTTAGAAACACAACTAACAGCAAACACAGATCTAGATACAATCAATTCTGTACCTAAACTTTATGAGTGGCTACAGGAAGCTTTTGATGTCCTAATACCACTCAGAAAAACTAAACATGACAAAAGAAAACCAACACCTTGGAGAAACACAGAACTTAAAAGATAAAGAAACAAATCAGAAAGCTGCAACGGACCTGGCTCAAAACAAACAACAGTCAAGACAAACTGCAGCTACACAAACTTAACAGGATATACAAATCATCAATCAAAAAAGCTAAAAAAAGATACTACTCAGACAGAATTCTAAATGCTCAATCTACAACCAAGGAATTTTTCAAAATTCTCAATGAATTTCGAAAACCCACATGCATGGAAGGAAGTCATCCCACCACTCAAGATTTCACAAACAAATTGGCAACTCACTACACAACCAAGGCAGACACATTGGACTCCTATTTAAAACAGAAGAAAACCATCAGCACCAACCCCTTTACTAAAATACCCTTTAAGAATAAACCATCCCAACCTCTACAGTCCTTCAAACAAATATCCCAGGATGAATTTATGGATTTGGTCAAAGCAAGCAGACCTTCTGGTTGCCCTTCTGACCCTTGCCCACCACAGATCTTCAAGAACATCCTGCTATCTACTTCCGCTGCCACACCTGTAAGAAGAATCATCAACAACTCTTTAACTTCAGGAACTTTTCCTACAGACCTGAAAAAGGCATACATACGACCATTATTAAAGAAAACAAATCTAGACCCGCAAGACCCCAACAACTACAGACCTATCACAAATGGACCTTTCCTGGGCAAATTGATAGAAAGAGCAGCATTCGCCCAGATGTCACAATTCATTGAAGACAATTCTATACTTTCAGACTTCCAAACTGGATTCCGCCCAGTAAGAAGCACTGAATCGGCACTCATGGCAATCTGGGACGATCTTAAAAACACAGTTGACCGAAATGGAGTTGCTGCACTACTTCTCTTGGACCTCTCAGCTGCCTTTGATACGGTTGACCATGACACCCTAACTCAAAGACTCCACGAAGCCGGCATACAAGGGATTGCGCTCGACTGGATTACTTCCTATCTCCAAAAAAGAGCGAATATCATCCACTCACCCCCCTTCTCATCCGAACCCTACCCCACAAAAACAGGGGTCCCCCAAGGGTCAATCATCTCACCTTTGCTTTTTAACATCTACATGACATCTTTACCAGAACTGATCAATGATTTCCATCTCACATGCTACAACTATGCAGATGACACACAAATACTACTTCAATTAGAAGACCCCAAAAACATTGAAAACTCTCACATCTTCAGTTGCCTCAGAGCCGTTGATCAGTGGATGACCTGGAGCCATCTCAAACTAAATACCTCCAAAACTGAAATACTCATATGTGGTGACTGGAAACATTATGACCCTCTGTGCGTCTGGCCTGACGATCTCGGACCACCTCCTCAATCATCCAAGGAAGTGAAAAACCTAGGAATCACCATGGATTCCAAACTAACTATGAATGCCCAAGTAGACAAATTAGCACGCACAAGCTTCATCACCTTAAAGACTTTACGACGCATTTTCCCTCACCTCGGATTTCCACACAAGGTGCAAGCTACTATCTCACTTGTATTATCCAAACTGGATTATGCCAATAGCCTCTACCATGGATCATCTCTATCTGTTATGAAAAAACTACAACGCATCCAGAATTCCGCAGCCAGGCTACTACTACATATAAAGCGGCAAGCCCACATCTCCCCTGCCTTGAGAGCACTACACTGGTTACCCGTTGCCAGAAGATGCACTTTCAAGCTGCTTTGTATCACCCACAAAGCTATACATGGAACAGGACCGCTTTTCATCAGAAAAAAAATATTTAAAAAAATTACCAAATACATCCAACAAAGAACCCTCCGCTCAAGACTGGCACCCCGCCTTAGAACACCACCATACAAGAAAAAGACTGTAGGTGGTACATCCTTCTCCATCCAAGCAGCCAAACTATGGAATTCATTACCCCCAACTATAAGAGCCACAGATAACTTTCTTGTTTTCAGGAAACTACTCAAGAGTTGGCTCTTTCCTTCATAACCACCTTTTTCAAGCAACTACGAACTGCATATGCCTATGTGGATAATTTATTTTTTTCAGATGATATGTATATTTCTATTCATTTATAGTTTCTTTGGAAACTAAAGCAAGGCTGTGCGCTCAGAGATCCCATAGCAGAAAAGATCTAGAATCCATCCTGGAGATGAACTGTTGATGTACTGGAGCGTAATCTGTATCTGACTGAGACGCGCGGGTTCTATCTTCCTCTGCTGGAGACAGAGAGTAGAAGGTTCTCCCTTTATAAAGCACCTGTAAGCTCCGCCCGCTGAGTCACGCCCCGTCCACCCTCGAAGTAGGTAAAGGAATTCCCGCCTTTTTACCAGGATGATGGACAGCTTTCCAAAACGACCCCAATGCGTTTACCGCCGATTCCGGTGGTGCGTTGTTGATGCTCAGAAGCACGAGGACATCTCCACAAAGACGCACTAGTAACAATCACATTGCCAAAGGCCCACAAGGTTGCTGGAGACGTTTACCCCGTGGCCCATCACGTACCATTAATTGTACAATATAAACGGGGCGTATAAAACATGCTAGGTAACGCTTACTGACATACTCGTAGAAAATATTCCGGTTGGGTAGGCCACAATACTCTTTTTACAGACACTAAACCTCAACAGGAAGCACTTACAAATATAAACGTAGCAGGTGCCCCAGTTGAAGCTCAGCTTCTGGAAAGGACAAGCCACCCTAAGTCTTGGGCTTGGCAAAGATAAAGCAAGGCTGTGCGCTCAGAGATTCCAAAGCAGAAAACAATCTAGAATCCTTCCTGGAGGTGAACTGATGATGTACTGGAGCGTAATCTGTATCTGACTGTGACGCGCGGTTTCTATCTTCCTCTCCTGGAGACACAGAGTTGAAGGTTCTCCCTTTATAAAGCACCTGTGAGCTCCGCCCGCTGAGCCACGCCCCGTCTACACTCGTAGTAGGTAAAATAATTCCCGCCTTTTACCAGGATGATGGACAGCTTTCCTAAACGACCCCACTGCGTTTACCGACGATTCCGGTGGTGCGTTGTTGATGCGCAGGAGCACATATCCACAAAGACGCACTAGTAACAATCACATTGCCAAAGGCACACACGGTTGCTGGAGACGTTTCTCCCTTGGTCCATCACGTAGCCTCAATGTACAATATAAACAGGGCATATAAAACATGCTCGGTAACGCTTACTGACTTACTCGTAGAAAATACTCCGGTTGGGTAGGCCACGATGCTCATTTTCCAGACACTAAACCTCAACAGGAAGCACTTACAAATATAAACGTAGCAGGTGCCCCAGTTGAAGCCCAGCTGCTGGAAAGGACAAGCCACCCTAATTCTTGGGCTTGGCAAAGATAAAGCAAGGCTGTGTGCTCAGAGATTCCAAAGCAGAAAACAATCTAGAATCCTTCCTGGAGGTGAATTGATGATGTACTGGAGCGTAATCTGTATCTGACTGTGACGCGCGGTTTCTATCCTCCTCTCCTGGAGAAACAGAGTTGAAGGTTTCTCCCTTTATAAAACACCTGTAAGCTCCGCCCGCTGAGCCACGCCCTGTCTACACTCGTAGTAGGTAAAAGAATTCCCGCCTTTTACCAGGATAATGGACAACTTTCCAAAACGACCCCACTGCGTTTACCGCCGTTTCAGGTGGTGCGTTGTTGATGCGCAGGAGCACATATCCACAAAGACGCACTAGTAACAATCACATTGCCAAAGGCACACAAGGTTGCTAGAGACGTTTCTCCCTTGGTCCATCACGTAGCCTCAGTGTACAATATAAACGGGGCATATAAAACATGCTAGGTAACGCTTACTGAATTACTCGTAGAAAATACTCCGGTTGGGTAGGTCACGATGCTCATTTTACAGACACTAAACCTTAAAGGAAACACTTACAAATATAAACGTAGCAGGTGCCCCAGTTTGAAGCTCAGCTTCTGGAAAGGACAAGCCGCCCTAACTCTTGGGCTTGGCAAAGATAAAGCAAGGCTGTGCGCTCAGAGATTCCAAAGCAGAAAACAATCTAGAATCCTACCTGGAGGTGAATTGATGATGTACTGGAGAGTAATCTGTATCAGACTGTGTGACGCGCGGTTTCTATCTTCCTCTCCTGAAGACACAGAGTTGAAGGTTCTCCCTTTATAAAGCACCTGTAAGCTCCGCCCGCTGAACCACGCCCCCGTCTACACTCGTAGTAGGTATTGGAATTCCCGCCTCTTACCAGGATGATGGACAGCTTTCCAAAACGACCCCACTGCGTTTACCGACAATTCCGGTGGTGCGTTGTTGATGCGCAGGAGCACATATCCACAAAGACGCACTAGTAACAATCACATTGCCGAAGGCACACAAGGTTGCTGGAAACGTTTCTCCCTTGGTCCATCACGTAGCCTCAGTGTACAACATAAACGGGGCATATAAAACATGCTAGGTAACGCTTACTGAATTACTCGTAGAAAATTATCCGGTTGGGTAGGCCACGATGCTCATTTTACAGACACTAGACCTCAAAGGAAGCACTTACAAATATAAACGTAGCAGGTGCCCCAGTTGAAGCTCAGCTTCTGGAAAGGACATGCCAACCTAAGTCTTGGGCTTGGCAAAGATAAAGCAAGGCTGTGTGCTCAGAGATTCCAAAGCAGAAAACAATCTAGAATCCTTCCTGGAGGTGAACTAATGATGTACTGGAGCGTAATCTGTATCTGACTGTGACGCGCGGGTCCTATCTTCCTCTCCTGGAGACACAGAGTTGAAGGTTCTCCCTTTATAAAGCACCTGTAAGCTCCGCCCGCTGAGCCACGCCCCGTCTACACTCGTAGTAGGTAAAGGAATTCCCGCCTTTTACCTTTTTACCAGGATGATGGACAGCTTTCCAAAATGACCCCACTGCGTTTTACCGCCGATTCAAGTGGTGCGTTGTTGATGCGCAGAAGCACGAGGACATCTCCACAAAGACGCACTAGTAACAATAACATTCCCAAAGGCACACAAGGTTGCTGGAGACGTTTACCCCGTGGCCCATCACGTACCCCTAGTGTACAATATAAACACAAAATCGTTTTTGTAGTAGGTTCTCCCTTTATAAAGCACCTGTAAGCTCCGCCCGCTGAGCCACGCCCCGTCCACCCTCGAAGTAGGTAAAGGAACTCCCGCCTTTTTACCAGGATGATGGACAGCTTTCCAAAACGACCCCAATGCGTTTACCGCCGATTCCGGTGGTGCGTTGTTGATGCTCAGAAGCACGAGGACATCTCCACAAAGACGCACTAGTAACAATCATATTTCCAAAGGTACACAAGGTTGCTGGAGACGTTTTACCCCGTGGCCCATCACGTACCCTTAGTGTACAATATAAACGGGGCGCATAAAACATGCTAGGTTACGCTTACTGACATACTCGTAGAAAATACTCCGGTTGGGTAGGCCACGATGCTCAATTTTACAGAAACTAAACCTCAAAAGAAGCACTTTCAAATATAATCGTAGCAGGTGCCGCAGTTGAAGCTCAGCTTCTAGAAAGGACAAGCCACCCTAACTCTTGGGCTTGGCAAAGATAAAGCAAGGCTGTGCGCTCAGAGATCCCATAGCAGAAAAAGATCTAGAATCCATCCTGGAGGTGAACTGATGATGTACTAGAGCGTAATCTGTATCTGACTGTGACGCGCAGGTTCTATCTTCCTCTGCTGGAGACACAGAGTATAAGGTTTCTCCCTTTATAAAGCACCTGTAAGCTCCGCCCGCTGAGCCACGCCCCGCCCACCCTCGAAGTAGGTAAAGGAATTCCCTGCCTTTTACCACGATGATGGACAGCTTTCCAAACGACCCCACTGCGTTTACCGCCGATTCCGGTGGTGCGTTGTTGATGCTCAGAAGCACGAGGACATATCCACAAAGACGCACTAGTAACAATCACATTGCCAATGGCACACAAGGTTTGCTGGAGACGTTTTTTACCCCGTGGCCCATCACGTACTCTTACTGTACAATATAAACGGGGCGTATAAAACATGCTAGGTAACGCTTACTGACATACTCGTAGAAAATACTCCGGTTGGGTAGGCCACGATGCTCATTTTACAGAAACTAAACCAATAACAATAAAATACACACACACTCTTTTAAACCTGTCTGACTAAGTATTTTTTACCCATGATTCTAATTATGTATTGTATGTGCATATGTGTGTTTTATTCATGTGTGTGTGTGTATAAATATATATATATATGTGTATGTATGTGTATATGTTGTTTCTGTGCCTGGCATGTTTGTGGATCATTGCATGGCTCCTGATATCTATCAATTTCTGCTCTCTTTTTATCACACTTATCTACCCATCACTCTTATGTCATGTCTCTATCAAACTATCCTCCATTCTCACTCGGACTCATCCCAAATCCCTTCGACCACTTTCATCTCCTAAAATATCTCTGCCTAAGCTCTTCCCCTCCACCTCCACATCTAACTCACCAAACCTCACTCTAACTCTGTGACCTCCCACACAACCCTACTAAATTCTCCTGCATTCTTCTCACCCTACTTCTATGCTCTCCCTAACCCATCCACATCCTCTTTCCCCTCCGCTCCCCTATTATTCATCTCAAGCCTTTGGATTGAGTAAATGAAGGATAAACTCCCAATTAACACTTCTGGATTTCTTTCCTCCTCCACCCCTCCATTACTCCAGTCAATCTAACTAACAAACTCTCATATCTGCAACTCAAATTAACTCATAATAATACTAAAACTGTACTCCTTATTAAATTATACTAATCCATCACTAATTCTTGTTGGGTACCGGAGTAGCGTGCTACTCATCGAAAAGCGCTTCGACGCCTCGTCAGGGGTAGTAAGCGCTATATAAATACGATTACAATTACAAAATTACAATTTCTGCTCTCTCCCTTTCACACAATGCAGCCCAGCATCCCTGACTGCTTCCCTGCTTTGTGTGAATGATTAGTAAATATGCCTCTAGTTCCTTGTCCTAGCACAAGGACTAAGCCCTTTCCATTTCTTTCCTACGGTTGTTGTACACTCGAGTCTTCAAAGTGACTATCGGTAGGTCCAACACCAGCGTTATGATTGTTTTTTCTGTGATTTTAGGCCTAAAACACTCCGCCCTCCTTTCATTTCGAGTGGCCTGATCTAAGGTGGTTCCTATTCTAGCCTTGAAGTACTGATCAATTAATATTGGTGGAAACTATTCTCCTGAATTGGAGTGCTGAATCCAACGAGGGTCAAACATGACGTTACCCTCTCCATCCAACAAAGTCTTGTGGTTTATTTGTTTTCGCTTTCTTAATAGGTACATTATTATCATCATCATCATCATGGAATAGATCACTAAGGGTATAATCTTTATATACATCTTTTGTAAGATCAAATGGTCTTTTAAAATGACCCTTGTCTGGATTGATGGATGAATCATACAGCACAGAAGCAGAATCCAAACCAACTCTGCGGAGCAGAGCCGCAACCATCTCAATCTCCATGCTCTGCTCATCACTCTGTATTTCCCGGTGTTTAATTTTTATGATTTTTTACCCACAGGTCCCAAAAGGGTTTTTGGTATTGCATTTGACAGTGATTGGCCTAGCTGTGAAGCGACATAATTAAATGAGGTGGGAACTGCTCAGGATCTGGATTTACGTCCTGAGGTGCCTGGAAGTCGCAAAGACTGTGTTTAAAGACTTCCTCCACTGACTCTGTTGCATTCTCATTATGTGTGAAAAGTCATTTTACACATGCTTCTAAATATATTTAACATATCTTGTATTAAGGGAACAGAACAGCAACTACTGGGTAAATCATCAAGGAGATGCTTGGATTTAAATTCACATTCAAATATAATGCTTAATATATTAGAAAAGCAATACTGCTCAAAAAAACAATTGTTATCTTTCAGGTGAAATGAAACAATATGCAGTACAAAAGTGATTTTATATATCCGTAAAAATATTAACCAAGCAGTTTTCATTAAAAGAAACATTTCCTCCTTTAGACAGTACAAGAAAAACAACAAACAAACGTCCGTTTAACCCCTTCGCTGCCAGGCCTTTTCCCCCTCCTGTGCCGGGCCTTTTTTTGCCTATATGGGGCAGTTCGCGCTTAGGCCCTCATAACTTTTTGTCCACATAAGCTAACCAAGCCAAATTTGCGTCCTTTTTTTCCAACATCCTAGGGATTCTAGAGGTACCCAGACTTTGTGGGTTCCCTTGAAGGAGGCCAAGAAATTGGCCAAAATACAGTGAAAATTTCGTTTTTTTCAAAAAAATTGGAAAAAGTGGCTGCAGAAGAAGGCTTGTGGTTTTTCCCCTGAAAATGGCATCAACAAAGGGTTTGCGGTGCTAAACTGAGCAGCTTCCCAGCTTTCAGGAACAGGCAGACTTGAATCAGAAAACCCAATTTTTCAACACAATTTTGGCATTTTACTGGGGCATACCCCATTTGTGCAATTTTTTGTGCTTTCAGCCTCCTTCCAGTCAGTGACAGGAATGGTCATGAAACCAATGCTGGATCCCAGAAACCTAAACATTTCTGAAAAGTAGACAAAATTCTGAATTCAGCAAGGGGTCATTTGTGTAGATCCTACAAGGGTTTCCTACAGAAAATAACAGCTGAAAAAGAAAAATATTGAAATTGAGGTGAAAAAACCATCAATTTTTCTCTACGTTTTACTCTGTAACTTTTCCCTGCAATGTCAGATTATCGAAAGCAATATACCGTTACGTCTGCTGGACTCCTCTGGTTGCGGGGATATATAGGGCTTGTAGGTTCATCAAGAACCCGAGGAACCCAGAGCCAATAAATGAGCTGCACCCTGCAGTGCGTTTTCATTCTATACCGGGTATACAGCAATTCATTTGCTGAAATATACGGAGTAAAAAATTGCTATCAAGAAAACCTTTGCATTTCCAAAAAGTGCACAAGATAAGGTGTTGAGGAGCAGTGGTTATTTGCACATCTCTGAATTCCGGGGTGACCATAGTAGCACGTGAATTACAGGGAATTTCTCAAATAGATGTCTTTTTTACACACACTCCTATATTTGGAAGGAAAAAATGTAGAGAAAGACAAGGGGCAATAGTACTTGTTTTGCTAATCTATGTTCCCCCAAGTCTCCCGATAAAAATGGTACCTCACTTGTGTGGGTAGGCCTAGCACCCGCGACAGGATATGCCCCAAAACACAACATGGACACATCACAGAAAACAGAGCTGTTTTTAGCAAAGTGACTACCTGTAGATTTTGGCCTCTAGCTCAGCCGCCACCTAGGGAAACCTACCAAACCTGTGCATTTCTGAAAACTAGAGACCTAGGGGAATCCAAGGAGGGGTGACTTGTGTGGCTCGGACCAGGTTCTGTTACCCAGAATCCTTTGCAAACCTCAAAATTTGGCTAAAAAAACACATGTTCCTCACATTTCTGTGGCAGAAAGTTATGGAATCTGAGAGGAGCCACAAATTTCCTTCCACCCAGCGTTCCCCCACGTCTCCCGATAAAAATGATACCTCACTTGTGTGGGTAGGCCTAGCACCCGCGACAGGATATGCCCCAAAACACAACGTGGACACATCACAGAAAACAGAGCTGTTTTTAGCAAAGTGACTACCTGTAGATTTTGGCCTCTAGCTCAGCCGCCACCTAGGGAAACCTACCAAACCTGTCCATTTCTGAAAACTAGAGACCTAGGGGAATCCAAGGAGGGGTGACTTGTGTGGCTCGGACCAGGTTCTGTTACCCAGAATCCTTTGCAAACCTCAAAATTTGGCTAAAAAAACACATGTTCCTCACATTTCTGTGGCAGAAAGTTCTGGAATCTGAGAGGAGCCACAAATTTCCTTCCACCCAGCGTTCCCCCACGTCTCCCGATAAAAATGATACCTCACTTGTGTGGGTAGGCCTAGCGCCCGCGACAGGATATACCCCAAAACACAACGTGGACATATCACAGAAAACAGAGCTGTTTTTAGCAAAGTGACTACCTGTAGATTTTGGCCTCTAGCTCAGCCGCCACCTAGGGAAACCTACCAAACCTGTGCATTTCTGAAAACTAGAGACCTAGGGAAATCCAAGGAGGGGTGACTTGCGGGGCTCGGACCAGGTTCTGTTACCCAGAATCCTTTGCAAACCTCAAAATTTCGCTAAAAAAACACATGTTCCTCACATTTCTGTGGCAGAAAGTTCTGGAATCTGAGAGGAGCCACAAATTTCCTTCCACCCAGCGTTCCCCCACGTCTCCCGATAAAAATGATACCTCACTTGTGTGGGTAGGCCTAGCGCCCGCGACAGGATATGCCCCAAAACACAACGTGGACATATCACAGAAAACAGAGCTGTTTTTAGCAAAGTGACTACCTGTAGATTTTGGCCTCTAGCTCAGCCGCCACCTAGGGAAACCTACCAAACCTGTGCATTTCTGAAAACTAGAGACCTAGGGGAATCCAAGGAGGGGTGACTTGCGGGGCTCGGACCAGGTTCTGTTACCCAGAATCCTTTGCAAACCTCAAAATTTGGCTAAAAAAACACATGTTCCTCACATTTCTGTGGCAGAAAGTTCTGGAATCTGAGAGGAGCCACAAATTTCCTTCCACCCAGCGTTCCCCCACGTCTCCCGATAAAAATGATACCTCACTTGTGTGGGTAGGCCTAGCGCCCGCGACAGGATATGCCCCAAAACACAACGTGGACATATCACAGAAAACAGAGCTGTTTTTAGCAAAGTGACTACCTGTAGATTTTGGCCTCTAGCTCAGCCGCCACCTAGGGAAACCTACCAAACCTGTGCATTTCTGAAAACTAGAGACCTAGGGGAATCCAAGGAGGGGTGACTTGCGGGGCTCGGACCAGGTTCTGTTACCCAGAATCCTTTGCAAATCTCAAAATTTGGCTAAAAAAACACATGTTCCTCACATTTCTGTGGCAGAAAGTTCTGGAATCTGAGAGGAGCCACAAATTTCCTTCCACCCAGCGTTCCCCCACGTCTCCCGATAAAAATGATACCTCACTTGTGTGGGTAGGCCTAGCGCCCGCGACAGGATATGCCCCAAAACACAACGTGGACATATCACAGAAAACAGAGCTGTTTTTAGCAAAGTGACTACCTGTAGATTTTGGCCTCTAGCTCAGCCGCCACCTAGGGAAACCTACCAAACCTGTGCATTTCTGAAAACTAGAGACCTAGGGGAATCCAAGGAGGGGTGACTTGCGGGGCTCGGACCAGGTTCTGTTACCCAGAATCCTTTGCAAACCTCAAAATTTGGCTAAAAAAACACATGTTCCTCACATTTCTGTGGCAGAAAGTTCTGGAATCTGAGAGGAGCCACAAATTTCCTTCCACCCAGCGTTCCCCCACGTCTCCCGATAAAAATGATACCTCACTTGTGTGGGTAGGCCTAGCGCCCGCGACAGGATATGCCCCAAAACACAACGTGGACATATCACAGAAAACAGAGCTGTTTTTAGCAAAGTGACTACCTGTAGATTTTGGCCTCTAGCTCAGCCGCCACCTAGGGAAACCTACCAAACCTGTGCATTTCTGAAAACTAGAGACCTAGGGGAATCCAAGGAGGGGTGACTTGCGGGGCTCGGCCCAGGTTCTGTTACCCAGAATCCTTTGCAAATCTCAAAATTTGGCTAAAAAAACACATGTTCCTCACATTTCTGTGGCAGAAAGTTCTGGAATCTGAGAGGAGCCACAAATTTCCTTCCACCCAGCGTTCCCCCACGTCTCCCGATAAAAATGATACCTCACTTGTGTGGGTAGGCCTAGCGCCCGCGACAGGATATGCCCCAAAACACAACGTGGACATATCACAGAAAACAGAGCTGTTTTTAGCAAAGTGACTACCTGTAGATTTTGGCCTCTAGCTCAGCCGGCACCTAGGGAAACCTACCAAACCTGTACATTTCTGAAAACTAGAGACCTAGGGGAATCCAAGGAGGGGTGACTTGTGTGGCTTGGACCAGGTTCTGTTACCCAGAATCCTTTGCAAACCTCAAAATTTGGCTAAAAAAACACATGTTCCTCACATTTCTGTGGCAGAAAGTTCTGGAATCTGAGAGGAGCCACAAATTTCCTTCCACCCAGCGTTCCCCCACGTCTCCCGATAAAAATGATACCTCACTTGTGTGGGTAGGCCTAGCGCCCGCGACAGGATATGCCCCAAAACACAACGTGGACATATCACAGAAAACAGAGCTGTTTTTAGCAAAGTGACTACCTGTAGATTTTGGCCTCTAGCTCAGCCGCCACCTAGGGAAACCTACCAAACCTGTGCATTTCTGAAAACTAGAGACCTAGGGGAATCCAAGGAGGGGTGACTTGCGGGGCTTGGACCAGGTTCTGTTACCCAGAATCCTTTGCAAATCTCAAAATTTGGCTAAAAAAACACATGTTCCTCACATTTCTGTGGCAGAAAGTTCTGGAATCTGAGAGGAGCCACAAATTTCCTTCCACCCAGCGTTCCCCCACGTCTCCCGATAAAAATGATACCTCACTTGTGTGGGTAGGCCTAGTGCCCGCGACAGGATATGCCCCAAAACACAACGTGGACATATCACAGAAAACAGAGCTGTTTTTAGCAAAGTGACTACCTGTAGATTTTGGCCTCTAGCTCAGCCGCCACCTAGGGAAACCTACCAAACATGTGCATTTCTGAAAACTAGAGACCTAGGGGAATCCAAGGAGGGGTGACTTGCGGGGCTCGGACCAGGTTCTGTTACCCAGAATCCTTTGCAAACCTCAAAATTTGGCTAAAAAAACACATGTTCCTCACATTTCTGTGGCAGAAAGTTCTGGAATCTGAGAGGAGCCACAAATGTCCTTCCACCCAGCGTTCCCCCACGTCTCCCGATAAAAATGAAACCTCACTTGTGTGGGTAGGCCTAGCGCCCGCGACAGGATATGCCCCCAAACACAACGTGGACATATCACAGAAAACAGAGCTGTTTTTAGCAAAGTGACTACCTGTAGATTTTGGCCTCTAGCTCAGCCGCCACCTAGGGAAACCTACCAAACCTGTGCATTTCTGAAAACTAGAGACCTAGGGGAATCCAAGGAGGGGTGACTTGCGGGGTTCGGACCAGGTTCTGTTTCCCAGAATCCTTTGCAAATCTCAAAATTTGGCTAAAAAAACACATGTTCCTCACATTTCTGTGGCAGAAAGTTCTGGAATCTGAGAGGAGCCACAAATTTCCTTCCACCCAGCGTTCCCCCACGTCTCCCGATAAAAATGATACCTCACTTGCGTGGGTAGGCCTAGCGCCGGCGACAGGAAACACCCCAAAGCGCAACGTGGACACATCCTAAATTTTGGAAAAAAACAGAGGTGTTTTTTGCGAAGTGCCTACCTGTAGATTTTGGCCTCTAGCTCAGCCGGCACCTAGGGAAACCTACCAAACCTGTGCATTTCTGAAAACTAGAGACCTAGGGGAATCCAAGGAGGGGTGACTTGCGGGGCTCGGACCAGGTTCTGTTACCCAGAATCCTTTGCAAACCTCAAAATTTGGCTAAAAATACACATGTTACTCACATTTCTGTGGCAGAAAGTTCTGGAATCTGAGAGGAGCCACAAATTTCCTTCTACCCAGCGTTCCCCCAAGTCTCCCGATAAAAATGATACCTCACTTGTGTGGGTAGGACTAGCGCCCACGAAAGGAAAGGGCCCAAAACACAACGTGGACACATCACATTTTTTTATAAAAAGCAGTGCCTACCTGTGGATTTTGGCCTGTAGCTCAGCCGACACCTGAGGAAACCTAGCAAACCAGTGCATTTTTGAAAACTAGAAACCCAGGGGAATCCAAGATGGGGTGACTTGCGGGGCTCTGACCACGTTATGTTACCCAGAATCCTTTGCAAACCTCCAAATTTGGCCCAAAAAACACTTTTTCCTCTCATTTCGGTGACAGAAAGTTCTGGAATCTGAGAGGAGCCACAAATTTCCTTCCACCCAGCGTTCCCCTAAGTCTCTCGATAAAAATGGTACATCACTTCTGTGGGTAGGCCTTGCGCCCACAAAAGGAAATGGCCCAAAACACAACGTGGACACAACATATTTTTTCACAGAAAACAGAGGTGTTTTTTGCAAGGTGCCTACCTGTGGTGTTTGGCCTGTAGCTCAGCCGGCCCCAGGGGGGGGGGGGCAGAAATGCCCTAAAATAAATTTGCCCCCCCAACCCCCACCCTCCCCCGCTGTGAGCGACCCTTGCCTACGGGGTCGCTCCCCCTGCGTGACATTGGCCCCAAAAAACAAATCCCCGGTGCCTAGTGGTTTCTGCCCCCTTGGGGGCAGGTTGACCTAAACTCAGCCAATCTGCCCCCAAGGGGGGCAGAAATGGCCTAAATACAATTTGTCCCCCAGGGGAGCGACTTTTGCCTCATGGGTCGCTCCCCATCTCTAAAAAAAAAAAAACAAAGAAAAAAAAAAAGAAAAAAAAGAAAAATTCCCCTGGCGCCTAGAGGTTTCTGCCCCCCCCCCCCGGGACCAGATCGGCCTAATAATAGGCCGATCTGTCCCCCGGGGGGGCAGAAATTGCCCAAAATAAATTTGCCCCCCCAACCCCCACCCCCCCCCCCGGGAGCGACCCTTGCCTACGGGGTCGCTCCCCATCTCTAAAAAAAGAAACAACAAAAAAAAAAAACACAAAAAAAAAATTGCCCTGGCGCCTAGAGTGTTCTGCCCCCCCCCGGGGGCAGTTCGGCCTAATAATAGGCCGATCTGTCCCCCGGGGGGGCAGAAATGGCCTAAAATAAATTTGCCCCCCCAACCCCCACCCCCCCCCCCCCGGAGCGACCCTTGCCTACGGGGTCGCTCCCCCTGCGTGACATTGGCGCCAAAAAACAAATCCCCGGTGCCTAGTGGTTTCTGCCCCCTTGGGGGCAGATTGACCTAAAATTGGCCAATCTGCCCCCAGGGGGGCAGAAATGGTCTAAATACAATTTGCCCCCCCAGGGGAGCGACCCTTGCCTGATGGGTCGCTCCCCATCTCTAAAAAAAGAAACAACAAAAAAAAAAAACACAAAAAAAAAAATGCCCTGGCGCCTAGAGTGTTCTGCCCCCCCCCGGGGGCAGTTCGGCCTAATAATAGGCCGATCTGTCCCCCGGGGGGGCAGAAATGGCCTAAAATAAATTTGCCCCCCAACCTCCACCCCCCCCCGGGAGCGACCCTTGCCTACGGGGTCGCTCCCCCTGCGTGACATTGGCGCCAAAAAACAAATCCCCGGTGCCTAGTGGTTTCTGCCCCCTAGGGGGCAGATTGACCTAAAATTGGCCAATCTGCCCCCAGGGGGGCAGAAATGGTCTAAATACAATTTGCCCCCCCCAGGGGAGCGACCCTTGCCTGATGGGTCGCTCACCATCTCTAAAAAAAGAAACAACAAAAAAAAAAACACAAAAAAAAAATTGCCCTGGCGCCTAGAGTGTTCTGCCCCCCCCCGGGGGCAGTTCGGCCTAATAATAGGCCGATCTGTTCCCCGGGGGGGCAGAAATGTCCTAAAATAAATTTGCCCCCCCAACCCCCACCGCCCCCCCGGGAGCGACCCTTGCCTACGGGGTCGCTCCCCCTGCGTGACATTGGCGCCAAAAAACAAATCCCCGGTGCCTAGTGGTTTCTGCCCCCTTGGGGGCAGATTGACCTAAAATTGGCCAATCTGCCCCCAGGGGGGCAGAAATGGTCTAAATACAATTTGCCCCCCCAGGGGAGCGACCCTTGCCTGATGGGTCGCTCCCCATCTCTAAAAAAAGAAACAACCAAAAAAAAAAACACACAAAAAAAATTGCCCTGGCGCCTAGAGTGTTCTGCCCCCCCCCGGGGGCAGTTCGGCCTAATAATAGGCCGATCTGTCCCCCGGGGGGGCAGAAATGGCCTAAAATAAATTTGCCCCCCAACCTCCACCCCCCCCGGGAGCAACCCTTGCCTACGGGGTCGCTCCCCCTGCGTGACATTGGCACCAAAAAACAAATCCCCGGTGCCTAGTGGTTTCTGCCCCCTAGGGGGCAGATTGACCTAAAATTGGCCAATCTGCCCCCAGGGGGGCAGAAATGGTCTAAATACAATTTGCCCCCCCCAGGGGAGCGACCCTTGCCTGATGGGTCGCTCCCCATCTCTAAAAAAAGAAACAACAAAAAAAAAAACACAAAAAAAAAATTGCCCTGGCGCCTAGAGTGTTCTGCCCCCCCCCCGGGGGCAGTTCGGCCTAAAAATAGGCCGATCTGTCCCCCGGGGGGGCAGAAATGGCCTAAAATAAATTTGCCCCCCCAACCCCCACACCCCCCCCCCCGGGAGCGACCCTTGCCTACGGGGTCGCTCCCCCTGCGTGACATTGGCGCCAAAAAACAAATCCCCGGTGCCTTGTGGTTTCTGCCCCCTTGGGGGCAGATTGACCCAAAATTGGCCAATCTGCCCCCAGGGGGGCAGAAATGGTCTAAATACAATTTGCCCCCCCAGGGGAGCGACCCTTGCCTGATGGGTCGCTCCCCATCTCTAAAAAAAGAAACAACAAAAAAAAAAAACACACAAAAAAAAATTGCCCTGGCGCCTAGAGTGTTCTGCCCCCCCCCCGGGGGCAGTTCGGCCTAATAATAGGCCGATCTGTCCCCCGGGGGGGCAGAAATGGCCTAAAATAAATTTGCCCCCCCAACCCCCCACCCCCCCCCCCCGGGAGCGACCCTTGTCTACGGGGTCGCTCCCCCTGCGTGACATTGGCGCCAAAAAACAAATCCCCGGTGCCTAGTGGTTTCTGCCCCCTAGGGGGCAGATTGACCTAAAATTGGCCAATCTGCCCCCAGGGGGGCAGAAATGGTCTAAATACAATTTGCCCCCCCAGGGGAGCGACCCTTGCCTGATGGGTCGCTCCCCATCTCTAAAAAAAGAAACAACAAAAAAAAAAAACACAACAAAAAAATTGCCCTGGCGCCTAGAGTGTTCTGCCCCCCCCCGGGGGCAGTTCGGCCTAAAAATAGGCCGATCTGTCCCCCGGGGGGGCAGAAATGGCCTAAAATAAATTTGCCCCCCCAACCGGCACACCCCCCCCCCGGGAGCGACCCTTGCCTACGGGGTCGCTCCCCCTGCGTGACATTGGCGCCAAAAAACAAATCCCCGGTGCCTTGTGGTTTCTGCCCCCTTGGGGGCAGATTGACCTAAAATTGGCCACTCTGCCCCCAGGGGGGCAGAAATGGTCTAAATACAATTTGCCCCCCCAGGGGAGCGACCCTTGCCTGATGGGTCGCTCCCCATCTCTAAAAAAAGAAACAACAAAAAAAAAAAACACAAAAAAAAAATTGCCCTGGCGCCTAGAGTGTTCTGCCCCCCCCCGGGGGCAGTTCGGCCTAATAATAGGCCGATCTGTCCCCCGGGGGGGCAGAAATGGCCTAAAATAAATTTGCCCCCCCAACCCCCACCCCCCCCCCCGGGAGCGACCCTTGTCTACGGGGTCGCTCCCCCTGCGTGACATTGGCGCCAAAAAACAAATCCCCGGTGCCTAGTGGTTTCTGCCCCCTAGGGGGCAGATTGACCTAAAATTGGCCAATCTGCCCCCAGGGGGGCAGAAATGGTCTAAATACAATTTGCCCCCCCAGGGGAGCGACCCTTGCCTGATGGGTCGCTCCCCATCTCTAAAAAAAGAAACAACAAAAAAAAAAAACACAACAAAAAAATTGCCCTGGCGCCTAGAGTGTTCTGCCCCCCCCCGGGGGCAGTTCGGCCTAAAAATAGGCCGATCTGTCCCCCGGGGGGGCAGAAATGGCCTAAAATAAATTTGCCCCCCCAACCGGCACACCCCCCCCCGGGAGCGACCCTTGCCTACGGGGTCGCTCCCCCTGCGTGACATTGGCGCCAAAAAACAAATCCCCGGTGCCTTGTGGTTTCTGCCCCCTTGGGGGCAGATTGACCTAAAATTGGCCACTCTGCCCCCAGGGGGGCAGAAATGGTCTAAATACAATTTGCCCCCCCAGGGGAGCGACCCTTGCCTGATGGGTCGCTCCCCATCTCTAAAAAAAGAAACAACAAAAAAAAAAAACACAAAAAAAAAATTGCCCTGGCGCCTAGAGTGTTCTGCCCCCCCCCGGGGGCAGTTCGGCCTAATAATAGGCCGATCTGTCCCCCGGGGGGGCAGAAATGGCCTAAAATAAATTTGCCCCCCCACCCCGCCCCCGGGAGCGACCCTTGCCTACGGGGTCGCTCCCCCTCCTTGACATTGGCGCCAAAAAACAAATCCCCGGTGCCTAGTGGTTTCTGCCCCCTTGGGGGCAGATTGACCTAAAATCGGCCAATCTGCCCCCAGGGGGGCAGAAATGGTCTAAATACAATTTGCCCCCCAGGGGAGCGACCCTTGCCTGATGGGTCGCTCCCCATCCCTAAAAAAAAAAAAAGAACAAAAAAAAAAAACACAAAAAAAAAATTTGCCCTGGCGCCTAGAGGTTTCTTCCCCCCCTGGGGGCAGAAAAGGCCTTCCCAAAAAATTGCCCCCCCTGGGAGCGACCCTTGCCAAAGGGGTCGCTTTGTTGCGTGACATTCGCGCGCAAAAACAAACTCCCTGGTGTCTAATGGTTTCTGCCCCCCTTGGGGGCAGATTGGCCTTATCAAAATAGGCCAATCTGCCCCCAAGGGGGGCAGAAATGGCCTAAATATATATTGCCCCGTAGGGGAGCGACCCTTGCCTAAGGGATCGCTCCCCACCTAAAAAAAAAGAATTCATCACAAAAAAAAAAAAATGGTCCCTGGTGCCTAGAGGTTTCTGCCCCCCCCTGGGGGCAGATCGGCCTAATAATAGGCCAATCTGCCCCCAGGGGGGGCAGAAAAGGCCTTCCTAAAAAAATGCCCCCCTGGGAGCGACCCTTGCCCAAGGGGTCGCTCCCTTTTGCCAATTTCAAGGAAAAAAAAAAAATCCCTGGTGTCTAGTGGGGTTTCAAAAGCCGGATTGCAAGCAATCCGGCTTTTGAAACCTGTGAGAGACTTCAAAGGGAAGGAAATACATTTCCTTCCCTTTGAAGCCTCTCGGGGCCTCCCCCATGGGATTGAAAAAGAAATGCAAAAGCATTTCTTTTTCAATCGCGCTGGAAGCTCTGCTTCCAGCGCGATGGGGGAGACCCTGTGACTAATCAGCGCGCGCTCGCGCGCTGACGTCACAGGGGGGGTTGGGGGGGGTTGGGGGGGGGTCGGGGGTGGGAGGGGAAGGGCTTCCCCTTCCATCCCTGACTTGGGGGGGTGGGGGGGAACCCCACAGAGGGAGCGAGAGCGCTCCCTCTGGGCTGTGTGCCGAGGACGTAGTGGTTACGTCCTCGGCACAGCAGCACTGTGCCGCAGGACGTAACCACTACGTACGCGGCACAGAAGGGGTTAAACTAAAAGCTTTAACTTTAGCAGCTAGGTTCGTTGTACCTGATCGAGAGCAAACAATAGAAGGTCGATGGATTAGTTCTGCAGGCAAAACATATCATTCATTTTTTAAAACAATTGTGGCGCTCATTACAACCCTGGCGGTCGGCGGAACACTGGTGGTAACACTGCCAACAGGCTGGCGGTGTTCCGCCAGCGTATTATGACCGTGGTGCATTCGCCACGGTCATACCGCCGGTCCCTCCAATATAGCACCAGGCTTCGGCCGGGCGGTCGCTGCCCTGGGGATTAGGAGTCCGCAACTGCCAGCCTGTCCATGGTGGTAAACACCGCCATGATAAGGCTGGTGGTAATGGGGACTCGGGTTGCCCCTGGGGGCCCCTGCACTGCCCATGCACCTGGCAAGGGCAGTGCAGGGGCCCCCAGGCATAGCCCCATCACGCATTTCACTGCCCGAATTACGGGCAGTGAAATGCGCGACAGGTGCTGTTGCACCCACTGCACATCAACATTGCCAACGGCTCAATTACGAGCCGGCTGAAATGTTGATATGACTTTTCCGCTGGGCCAGCAGACGGAAACGCTGTTGCCGTCTGTTGGCCCAGTGTAAATGTCATAATAGGGGGCCAAGTATACCGCCAGCACTGGCGGTATGTTGGCTCCCGTGGCTTCGGTGGTCTTTTTCAAAGACCGCCGAAGTCGTAATGAGGGCCTATGTCTCCACATCCCAGCGAAATGAAGACAAAGAAAGACTTCAGATACAAACATACTCGCAGCAAAGTATCCTTGTGTTAGAAAGCCTCAGGCAGTTGCAGGCCTCTCACTGTGTGCATGATAATTAACAATGAATTAGAACAAGCATCAACTGCTTCCAAACAAAAAACACTCAGCCACAGCCTCACATACTCCCACTTAATTTTTACCAGCAAAAAAGAGGAGGACTATCATTACTAGCCTTATGTAATGTTGACCTTATTGTTTATGTTTGTTTTAGGGTCGAGCGCGCAAGCGCTCTGGCCCCTGATGTAATCTCTCTGTGGACTTTTAACCATGCCCATCAGTTTGTTTGGGTTGTGGGCTTGCCTTTTAAAATTCGCTTGATTTCATTAGTGAAAGGCATGCATACATCATGCCTTTTCCGGTGTTTAGCCCTCCTCTACAGCACAGGTAATCTACTGAAACATAGGAGGCTTAATGTTTTCCGAATGGCTTCTGCACAATTTTTTTTTATTTCTTATGCTGCGTGATCTCGCTGGGCAGTAGTCGAGCGTTTTGCATGACATCGGCTCTGTTACATGGATAATTCTACTTTTGCTGGTTACATGGATAAATCTAATTTTGCTGGTTACATGGATAATTGCACTTTTGCTGATACGTTTCACTGCGAGTGAACTTCTTTTTCCTTTTCTATGTCTCCTTCAAGCTCATGGTGATCGTCGGCTCCCATATGTGAAACTGTTTTACTTTTCATTATCAGTTTATGTGGCAGGAAAAGTCCGGTTAGGAGTTTACAACGACAATAGCTCTAACTTGAGCAAATGCGAGACTCGTTGCATTGCAAATGTTTGTTTAATTTCCTGTTAAGATAAAATTCATACACATGGAATAAGTAATGCATTGAATGGCAGTGGAATAAACAGTATGGAAGGAGATCGCATAATAAGAGCCTCTGTCTTGCAACACAATTACAGTTAGGCCCTCGTTACGAGTGTGGCGGTCTCAAGACCGCCTTACTCACGATGATGGTCGGACCGCCACAGACAGGCCAGCAGCCTGGAGGTCCCGGCGGTTGTAATCTGCAAGGGCAGCGCTGCCCTGGGGATTATGAGTCCCCAACCTCCAGCCTTTCCATGGCAGAAATTACCCCCATGGAAAGGCTGGCAGAATGGGGGTGTCAGGGGTCCTGGCATGGGCAATGCAGGGGCCCCGTTGCACAGCCAATGTGCACATTTCACTGCCCAAATTACGGGCAGTGAAATGTGTGATGGGTGCTGTCGCACCCGACACACCACAACATTGCCAGCGGCTCAATTATGAGCGGGCGTCAATGTTTTGGTGAGTGTTCCGCTGGGCCAGCGGGCAAAAATGCTGTTTTCGCCTGCTGGCCCAGCGGAATACTCCTAATATGGTGGTCAAAATACCTCCAGGACTGGCGGTCTTTTGTTTGCAGCGGCTTTGGTGGTCCTAGAAAAGGACCCCAGAAGTTGTAATGAGGCCCTTAGTGAGACTCAATTCGGAAGTCTCATATCACAAGCATAGGTCAAACAACCAGTGGCCCAAACATGAAAAACTGTATTTTCCATAACTAGAACTCACTTTGCTCCAAGGCGCCACTGGAACCAGACAATGACTCAGATGCAGGGAAGGTAGGAAATGCAGGGCAAATATGACTGAAAACTAATTCTGAAGAGAACACCAGGAGGCATTGAGAGCATCTGTGAGTTTTTGTTCAAATGTCTCGAGAAGGTACTCTACTAGTGAGGTAAGTAATGGAATAAAATGTCCAGAACAAGGAGCACCCAGCAATACTAGCTACCTCTCTGGTGTATCATATAAATAACCAAAGGCATTAGACACCGATAAATACACTGATTACCACATTTCTTTACCAAATATATATTTGTTATACATTTTGTACTGTATGGAATTTCAAAATATTCTTAAAATGTATAATTAATTTGTTAGACAACTTAAATTTTGCAAACATCTTATTACACACACCAGCCAACATATGGTTCACAGCTTACATGCTGCTTTTTCAAGGCTGAATGAGGAAAAACAAAGGTGAAGGGAAATCTATTCTAGATAATGTTAGAAAAGTAATTTGCTTATTTTCACCTTAGTTTTAAAAATAGGACTTAATGGGGAAATCAGATGTTTTATAAATTGAGGGAAAATTAACTTTATAAAAATGTACCTTGGGATGCCTGATGAAAAAGTAGCATAAAACCAATTCTATACATAAGCCTGCCTCTGAACCCAGGAAGAACTGGGTGATGTTAACTCAGTCACTTAGATGGGATTAACGATCTGGAAGGATTTAGAACAGCTGAACAAAGACCAGCCTTAGTACTTCTCTTTATGACTGGTTGACCCCAAATTTGGCTGACAGTAACTGCTCCTATTCATTCCTAGAGCCCCCCTAGAACTCTTGAATTTACCCCAGCCGAAGGGCAAACCCGTTCTTAGCCTGACAGGTGGGAGGAGAGCTCATCTAAGTAGGGGGTAGCTAGGGAGTTTGAAAGAGGCCAGCCTAGTGGCAGAAGGGTTCTGCCATCTTGAAACAGGGACACCTGGAAGCCCTAGAGGAAGTGTTGAAAAAGGAGTTGTGCAGATGGTGAGAAAGAAGACAGAATTGGGGAAGGAAAATTCTCCAATCATGAGCTACAGCACAGTATAAGACTGGTAACT
The DNA here is from genome assembly GCF_031143425.1 of Pleurodeles waltl. Lineage (NCBI taxonomy): Eukaryota > Metazoa > Chordata > Amphibia > Caudata > Salamandridae > Pleurodeles > Pleurodeles waltl. The sequence continues at coordinate 715,449,136 of NC_090436.1, forward strand.
CACCAACAGTTCAGAACATTCCTGGTCTTGGGAAGATTCCTCCTGAAGATGAAGGCCCGTCTGAGACAAATAAGTTTCCAGTTCCCTGCAGTAAGAAGAGGATTCAATGACTTTTGACTCCTGATGGCACCCAGAAAATAGAACTGCTTTCCAAGGGACAAGTGGCTGGCCTCTTGTTTGCCTGTTTTAAGATCACACAAAAGCTAAAGGTCTCCTGATTTAAAGAGTCCCCAGCTAACTACAGGAGCCCTGCCTGGAGAAAGCTAGGGGCTAGAAGTCTATCCCGAATGAAGGGGGCTGAAGGACTGACCAGAAAGAATTTAACAAATCTTTGGAGAAAAGTGAGATTTGTTTAATTTGTCTCTGGACAAGTAGGGCAAAGTGATCAGGCTATTCAAGGGAAGTTGCTGACAAGATGGGAAAGAAAACCAGGTTTGTCCCACTCAGAGCTTCTTGCCGTGCTGAAAGTGGCTTCAGAAAGACCTTAAGGTATCCGGTCTTATGGAGCCCTGCCTGGTTGCAACTTGCAACCTTGCCCCACTTGCAGATTCTGAAAACCAAAAAATACAAACTTAAGGGCATTATTTAGAGTTGGGTGGATGTGGTATTGCATTGCAAACATGAAGGATATCCCATCTGTCCTATTGGAAGTGCATTGTAGCCTATGGCACTTATAATACAGTGGGGATATCGTCACATTTGCAATGGAGTTTTCCATGTGCCAAACTTTACATAAGGCCCTAAGTCTTAAGGTAATAGGACAAGGTGGAAAATCTACATAGTGCATCAAGTGACCTTGACAGCTACAAAATCCAGCTTTGTTCCAGCTGGAACTTTCAGTTCCAAAACTATTGGCTTCAGAGAGAGCTCAGAGATTAATGCTCATATTTATACATTTATTGTGCCACATTTGCGCCGCTTTTTAACGCAAAAGCAGCGCAAATGCGGCGCTAAAAAAGTATAAATATGGGCCAAAGTATCTGACTTTAAGGGACCCTCACCACCTATAGCCTTAGAACTTGCCCTACATATGCATCGGAGTACCCTGTCTGCCCACGTCATTTACATTGGCACTTTCCAGTGACAGAGTCACCTTTGGTAGGAATCTTCCTCTGACAGCCCAAACAAGTAGGGCAGTCACAGCACAGCATTACAGCACCTACCCTGTTTAGCGTGGATGATGTAATGTCTTTTTTTCTGTCTGTCACCACCAGAAAATACACAGAGGAGAGGGACAGAAAAAAAAACCAATTGCTCCACCACCCTCATTGACAGAGTACTGTGTGTCAAAGTATAAATCAGAAACTAAGGATGGTGAAGGACAAGGACATTACCTCCACCACTCTGTTAGACTACCGTCTGCCATATTTACAGATGACTGCAGGTCCAGCTGTCATCACTGTACCTTGAATGGATCTGCTGTCACAACGGTTTCCTTCAAGGTACAACATGTTTGGTGAATAGCTGGCATTGGTTTTAATGGTTGTTCAACAAACTTTTAAACTCTTTTTTTATTTTTCATAAACAAATTCTTAAAGCATGAGTTGGTGTTTTGAAAAACAAAAATAAATAATGATCCCCTCCCCCACCCCCACACCCTGGGTGTCATGAATTTTTTTTGGGCTGAACCTCACACTAATTAGTGGATCCTGTAATGCTGTTCCTCTGACTTCCCCACTGCATTGGGCAATTGAGTAAACTTTCCTCCCATTGTCTGCATCTATGGGGGCTCCGTCAATGGAAAGCATGGAGTTTGGCTGACAGGGTAGTACCCTAAATCAGGTCCCTTGCCTGGGACAGTCCACTTGGCGGACTTCTGTTCCATTGCTGTTGGCCTAAAGTCTGCTTCGGTCCTGGTCAACCAAGATCTGTTTTAAGTGGTGCACTACTTTTTCTACCTGATTTTAGTCTTACAAATTCAAACATTCATATCTCCAGTTCCTTGTGTCCAATATAGAAGAATTTGTGGTGTTTTAGCTCATTAAACGTTTCCTTATGTTTCTAACGTGGTTTGTGAAGTTTATTATCTTGTGTTTGTGACTATTGGATAGTTGGTACTGCTTGAACATAACACATACTTATTTCAGAACTGCCTGTTGCTTATACCATAGCTACCATGGACTGATCAGTGGTTCTTCAAAAACTGTGTTTTGGCCTAACCAGATTGTGTTCATGAAGTTCGTGGGAATTACCCCCTCCCAAAAAAATAACCCAATGTCTAGCACCTGTCCATTCCTCTCCTTCCCTTTGTGTCCTTTCTCGAAATGAGAAAATTGAAGCATGTTTCTACCTTTTGGTAGACCCTCTACTTAGTTATTTTACCAGTCAGAATGTAACTATAAGTTTGATACACAAAATCCTTCACCTCAGTTTACCAGCTTCTCTTTTCAAACTATCTCAGTATGCCATAAACACCCAAAAGTACCTGCCTTCTTTTGGTGACAGTTTTCTCTCTTGCCTTTCAAACACATGAATCTGGATCGCAATCAAATGCCCTAAAATCACTTGTGCCATATGGCCTCAAGTACAATAAGAGAATTGCCACTAATTTCAAGACCCTCAGAAGAATTTTTGTATGTTCTTTTTGTATTCCCTTTGTATATTTTTCTTTAGACAAAGGTATATTGCTTCCCCAGAGAGAGAACATTTAATAGCTACATCCACGTACTCATCTGTGGCTAATAAGAAGGCCTCTGGGTCTTACAATTAAGGACTGTGAAGGGATATATGAAGGCATTCAAGACAACTCTATGACACACCCATGTTGTTTGTTCCCTCACTTCTGTGTCTTCATGTAACCATTGGAAATTTACAGAATTACATATCAGAAATATTCAAATCAACTCAGTGTCAACATAGATGATTTAGAATTATATATGATGCAATTTACGAAACCATAAGATTTAAAGGCCCTCGAGCTCGTAATCATATGTTTATTTATTTCAATTTCTTCCAAAGTGTTGGAGTGTCCCCTTGCTCCCACTCTGTAGTGCTCTTGGTCTTTTGGGTGTTAGGTCCAGGTGTGTCATCCCATAGAGTTAAGTAATGTTGATCTCATTCAATGGGCTGGTGTCTCAGGCTTCAGTTCTAGGCAGTGTTTGGTCTTGCTCAAGAATGAATAGATTCATTTGGTAAGTTGTAGGTGGGGGATGGTAGTATTAGAGGTGTCTAAAAGAGAGCTGATTGCCTACCTAAAAGAGAGCTGATTGCCTACCTAAAAGGACTAATTTCAGGGGATTTATGAATGAAAGTGTGGTGGGTGGTGTTCTCAGATGACAGCTCAAGGCATTACAGAATTGAGGGTTATGCACTCTTAAGATTTTACTTCCATGCTTCTTACACACACATGGATTAGGTAATTAATTTGAAATTACCAGATCATAGGTTGAGGCCTTGAAAATAGTAAAGAATCAGTGTTTATAGTTATCCAGAGATTTCTTCCTGAAACAATTGCAATGCAGTTTTGTGTATGATTGCTGCACTGGAAACCATGATATTTTTTAGGCCAGTCTTCTTTCCTGATATTCAGGCTATGGCTAGGCACCCATTTCTGTGTACTCTTCTGAATTCACATTCATGTTTTAGATTCCCTTTGAATTTCTTTTTTTGGTACCCCTAACATAACATGATTGTTGGTGGATCTGGCCTCGTATGGAGGCCACCCCAAATTCTTTACCTTCATCCTCTTCCTTTGTTGGAGCTGTGTTTGTTAGCTTTTAAGACTCTGTGCACATTAACACTGTTAACCAGTGCAAAAGTGAAGTGCTCTTTCTACAAAAACAAGGTAAAAGTGGTAAATTGTACTACTGGTACCTAGGGCCTGTGAATGAAATACTACTAGTGAGCATCAGAACTCATTGGGCCACCCACTAAAGTATCCTTTCAAAACATATCTCAGGTCTGCCCTTCAGTCTATACTGCAGTTTTAAATAGGGATGGGCAAAACTTGTGAAATGTTACTCTGCAGAATTTTGCAGAATGACAAACAGACTCTGCAAGATTCTGTGGAGTTCTGCCAATGGGCGGATATAGGCACATCACACTGCTTGCACTGTAATTTAGCACTGGGAGCACTTTCATTGTTGAAAAAGCAGCGAGAATGACAGCATGCGACACAGAAAAGACCATGACACCAGCCTGTTGTCACACCAGACAGTTTGAAGCTTTGACATGTGAATGAAAGAACTTTCCAGAACCAGATGCGGGGGTAGTACAGGGTGTCTCTGGGCACAGAAAGGCTGGCACCAGGTATAGCTATTGACCTCCAGAGGCATTTATCAGATCACTCTTAGACCTGTGGACATTCCAAATGAAGTACTGCCCTGCTGCTTGATGACTGTCTTGCTGTTTGATAAGGCAGACTAGACCTGCTTTCCGTCATCCCAGGCTAACCTGAGTGCCTCCAAGGATCAATTGGCTGGCCTTCTGTTTGAGCTACAGGGACATAACAATCTCTAGAGGCCTCCCTACACTTGACTAGCTGACCTGCTGCACCTCGACCTGTTTGGCCCTGCAACTGGACCTGCCAGAGCCCTGCTGGCCTCTCCTGGAGTGTGCCCCTTATCCCCAAGAAGTGCATTCCCAGGTCCTCAACTCTTGGTTGGCATCAGGGTGCACTCCTTCTGAATTGAAAAGTGAAATTGTGATTTTTAGAGACTTCAAGTCTGCAAATGGGCCTGTTTGTGCCAAGGCTGTGCCACCCGTGTCAACTGCCAATTCGAAGCTCCAGCGAGACCTGCTCTTCGAGCCACAGCGACCACCAGCAACAGCCAGCAACATGAGATCTGCACTTGACGCTAGAACAACAACATGCTGGGGTGACCACCTGCATTAAGCTCCAGCAATAACTGTCTTTGACGCCCGACTGGCTCTTCACGTTCAGTGACCACATTCCACAACACCAGACTCCTCAGCAATGACCATGTACAACACTTTCTCTGCTCCTTACAGCCTCCTCCACCATTGAAGGAACTCTTTATGTTGGACTCAGAAGGTAACTTTTCGCGGGACAAACCTGGTATCCAGCCATTGCTCCATCAAGGTCAGGTTGAACTTGTGACTTTTCCCCAGTCTAGCACAACCAGGTGACTGTGAATTGTGCTTTGTGCTTTTAGGGGCTTTTGGTAGCTACAACGTTACCATTTAATATTTTTGGTTCTACTGATTGGATTTGTGTTGTTACTTTATTTTTATAAATTGGTTTGGTATTTTTCTTGTGTTGTGTTTTCCCTTTACTAAAACTTTACTACTGTTTGTATGCTGCATAAATACTTTGTACATTGCCTCTAAGTTAAGCCTGACTGTCTTTGTGCTTAGCTACCAAAGGGTAGGGGCAAGTTAATTTAGTGACCTTCATTGTTCACCCTGATAAGGATTGCGTTTGTTGCCTGAGTCGGGCTCCCCTGAACCAATAACCCCATTTCCTGTAGCTGTGTACCAGAGTAAAATAGAACATTGAGCTATGCTACCAGTCTACTGCTCAGAAACAATTAGCTAGGTAGTAAGCAGAGAGACAACCATTTAAACAGTTTAAAGATGGATAAGACAAACAGCTGATAGAGCAGAAAGATGTGGCTTGATTTTGTATTAATGAAGGGAAGCAGGAAGGTGCATGGGTGATGTTAACTGTGAAGGCACAATAGTTATTGAAGTCCTGGCCACATGGTGTTGGTATTCCATATCTGCTGATGAATGTAAGATATAAGGTTAGACAACTGAGGTAACAATTACTTCACAGTGTGTGATTTCAAAACGTTTCAGAGCATTTATGCTATAATTGATGCTGATGCCTACGGAACAGATCAAGACATTTGTGAATCTGTTCCTGATTAAGAGTTTGATCAATGGTGTAAAAAACCCTCTGTTTACCTGCTCACTGCCATGAAGGTCTATTCATCAAAACTGGAGTACAGTGGTTTAATGGACAAAAGGCTGCCAACCGTCTGCCGCTTCCTATGAATTTTACTTCCTCTGCTGATCGTGGTATACCCTGAACATGACAGAGTTACAAAAGCCACTAGTCTGTCTGCTGTATTTAGAGTATAATTCTCATATACAGATACATGGCGGATCATTCTCCACACCTGTGTTGGAGGAAAGAAAGCATGAATAGCTAAACCTACTCTATCAATAAGTTCCAACAAATCCAAGGCCTTGGGCTCCTTCTGGGAGTGGTGAAGGATCAACACCACAATGCACAACAAAATAGCAGATCCTACTTTTTAAACTTTTTTAATTGCACTTTGTAAACCAACAATGGCAATAAACATAACTTAATATAGACCAAATTATATCTTCACTCAATTTACCCTGTCTCTGTGTCTGGCCACATGCCTCACACTACATACGTATAATAAATACTTACCTAATACAATTTTACTACCCCCACACCTCAGTCAGTAAGTGAATGTACATTTTTCACAAATGTGTATGTTTAGATAAACATATAACTCGCTATAACTACAAAATTTAAATGTTTTAAAAAATAAATAAAGGTAAACTAACCACATCTCCAAATTGGAATGTTTGAAACAAATCACCTATCTATCCTATGCCTATCCTTCTTCTCACATTACCACTTACCACACACACCACAATTATATTGAAGTGCATATTTCCATTATCCAGTCTCTGTTATGTTACCTCTTTAAATCTGGCACATAGTATCAATGGCAGGACACACACTCATGTGCCAGACATTGCATTGCACCTAAGTGTAGGTATACATAATGGACTATACGTGAGCCCCAATTTCTGAAGGTATTACTCATTTATTAACAAAAATGTTGAAGTTAAATGTAAGCACACACTCTGGGCCCACCCAACAATGCTCCCACTTCCTTTAACATACATGAGAAAAGGTAGAAACTATCGCCCTGATTTAAGAAACGTGGTGCTGCACTCAGTGCAGCACCACTTTTTTGCACCCCTTAGCGCCCCCACCTAATGCCACCATGTGTGTGCCGTATCTAAGATACGGTGCACAATGCCAGTAGTTAGAGAAAATACCGTCAACTTTTTTGATGATAGTTCAGAGCTTTGCAGGATTAGCGTAAACAATGTTGATGCTAATCCTGCAAAACCCACTGAGGCCCATTGTAAACAATGGCACCTTTTCACGCCTGGTGCGAGCAGGCGTTAAAAGTGCTGAAAAAATTGATGCAAAGAAATGTCTTCGATTTCTGTGCACCATTTTTTCAGCCTCCCTAACGGAGAAATGCCCCTTTTGCCTATCTGTGACAGGCACAGGCATAATGTAGCGAAAAGGGTTACAAAGTGGTGAAATGCGTGCATTGGCCACTTTATAAATTTGGCGCATTGATTTTGGCCTCGTTGGGCCACGTTAGCATTAAACAAATGACGCTGATGTGACACAAGGGTGTCTTAAATCAGCCAACATAAGCAAGATTCTTATTGCAAATTTTCAAGTGATTTTATCTCCTCCGCAGCTCCTACTCAATCATCGGTATGCCTACAGTCTCCCAGCCTCAGGGGCCTGTTAGCTTCTTGACTTCTCTTAATACACCTTCCTTCCAAAGAAGTGTGTGTTTCATCACCTTGCCCCCCCAGCCCAGGTATGGAGTAAGTTTATCCCAGGATTTCACAGCAGTCTTAGTCCACCCCATCAGGGACCTTCTCTGGCAGGTGCTTGTTGTCCATATGTGTTCTCTCAAGCCTGATCGCGGGATCATCTCCAGGGACGAATCCCTATTTGTTAATGATCTGTAGATTGGGCACCCAACAGAACTCCCCCGTCAGAGGTAGGGCCACTACCCAATTTTAAAGGATTGCAGCACGATATGGGGTGCACCCCTGCCCCACAAGAAGGCCCTTGTTGTCTTGTCAACCGTTTCAAATTAAATGTTGTGGATTATTTGCAGTTTATAGAGCAATTTTGGCAACATGACCATCTTAAATATTGTTGCTCTTCCTAGCAGGGACAGGGGGAGTCTCCTTCATCTCTTCATATCTGCTTGATATTCCAGAAGAACTTCTAGGTTGTGTTCCACAAAAAGGGATCTGTTGGGGTTTTCTCAATATCCAGGTACTTAAACTTTTCTATAATAAATTGCACCTTATGGTAGGTGTCATTTACTTCTTCCCACGTGCTCAGTGGGTACAGAACTGATTTCTTCCAGTTTATTCTATATCTGGAGTACCTTTCAAAGGCCCGGAAAATGGACAGGACTGTGGGTTCATGAGGCACAGCAAGACGTCATCTGGATACAATTAGATTTTTTTCCCGGTGTCTTACAATCCCTGGGAAGCCTGTTACATCAGCCTGTAGCTGCACTCTACACACCGGCAGCTCTAGGCATGCTGCAAGCTGGAAGGGGAGAGTGGGCATCCCAGCCTAGTAGACCCTCCCAGGGAAAAGGATGTCAACAATTCTCCGTTACACCTGACCTCTGCTGTTAATGCTGCATTGAGTAGGGCCACCCATTTGCAAAAACTGGGTCCAAAACTATAGCCAGAAGGGTGTGTGAGTGCTTCATCTCATCAATCCAAGAGTGTAGTCGCCTGAGATTCAGTCAGGCTGCCCTACCCGGCATGAACCCTACCTGGTACTTGTCTATTATTGTATGAGTTCTTCTCCAGACATGTTGTCAGCCTATTGGCCTGTAGCTTTACATCTATATTTAGGAGGGAGATGGGCCTGAAAGCTATTTACAGATTCATTGGCTTACCTGGTTTGGGAATAATCACTATATTGGGATGGTGCAGGTTGGGTGGGAGCTCCCTTCTCATCTCCGCCTCCTTAAACAGGTTCAGCAAAGAGAATATAGAAGAAAGTCTCTTATAGAACAATGCTGAGAATCCATTGGAGCTTGCGGTTTTGCCGTTTGGCATGCTGCTCATGGCCTCTGTGAGCTCCTCCAGGGAGAAATCCTTCCTAATGGTTGCAATGTGCAATTCATCTACAAATTCCCTTATGTGATGTTTGGAGTATGACTGCTTCTATGAAAAAAATGTATAGTAATAATCTGCAATTTTCGGACTGTTCTCTAATAGGAGTTCTCGCACACATCTGGCCTCCTCTTTCCCTTGCCCAACCACACATATAGTCAACCTGACCTATTCTTGACTTAATACAGTTGTCTTTGCTGTACTAAATACTGATTTTTGGCCACTTGATTCGTTGTGAGTCTGTATTCTTCCCTCAGAACCATCAACCATCACAGAGTATTGACTGAGATCATTCTCTGTGGTGTGTCTCCTGTTCAGTAATTTCTTATTACTACATTACAAGCCACCTTTCTCTATGTAATGTGGATTGGGCCACCAAGTTTTGCACCCAGCCCCTGAGGACAACTTTGTTGGATTCCCACAGTTTAGTGTGGGATTCTACTGTGCTAGTGTTGTCCCAAAAGTTCATATTCAATATATCATCCTTTGAATACCTCCCTGTCCCTTAATTCCCAGGTATTGCGTCCCTACACAGAACTATTGGACCTTCCCAGCTCGTAAGTATTGCACAGCAACGCCGCTTTTGCCTTCCTGCTTCTGCCTGCTGTTTTCCTCCTTTCTGCCTCTTTCTCCTTCCTGCCAGCTCTGCGCCCCTTGTTTTTTGGCACTTTTTGCCACTCTTCTGCCCGGTTGCCCTCAGCGTTCTAGTGTTTCCCCTGCCGCAGCTGCCCCTGTGGCCCACCCCCTACCAGCGCTGCTTCTCGCGCCCTTCCTCCTCCCAGCTCAGCTACCCCTTCCACCTCCCTCCCCTTCTTTATGGTTGCCGCTGCGCAGCCACACTGCTGGTGCGCCAAAGGCAAACCCGTCTGTGCCCATTCACACCTAGACCACATTCAGTGCCAGGAACCCTGGATCTCCGATGAGCCATTCCCCGGCCACCCTCCAATACAATGCCAAGACCCTCCACCGCTTGAACACCGGACGTCTCAGTGCCTGCTGCACCACATCTCCTAAGGACACCCATGGACCATTCTACTGCCGGAACTGCAACTATAGCTTCAGCCACAACAAACAACTAGAGCACCCCAAACCTGAAACCACTGACGCCCGCCACAACCTTATCAACTGCCTCCTTCTGAAGTATGCTCCCTCCATAAGCACACTACTGAGCTTTAGGATCTGATCAACTCCGTCCGTCCAGGCATCGTATTCCTGATGGAGACTTGGACCAACACTACCTGCGGACCAGACATCGACATTGCAATCCCAGATGGCTACAACATCCTACAGAAGGACCAACCCTCCCTTCTGGGCAGAGGACTGGCCATCGTACACACGTCTTCACTCCGTATCACGATCAACACAGAGGAACACTGCTCCACAATGGAACACCTACATTTCCTGATCCACACCACGCACAACTCCTTCTGTGGAACCATGATCTACAGACCGCCCAGCCTTCGTCGATGCCATTGTAGACATCGCCACCCCTCATGCCCTCGCATCCACCGACCACCTCCTCCTGGGTGACCAGAATTTCCACCTTGAGGACTGCAACAACATAAACACCACATCCCTACTCGACAACCTCACCACCCTCAGCCTCAGACAATTGATCACAATGCCCACGCACACCGTGGGACACACACTCAACCCAATTTTCACCACAAGCAACAGGATCACCATAAGAATACCTCCACCCTTTGCCATCACCACACCCGCAGCCGCCTCTGCGTCCCCAGAGCCTCCTACAGGAAATGGAACAGGATCACTGATGAGCAACTCGCCATGACCCTTGCCAAATGACCTCCACCCCCCACTGACGACACCAACACAGCAGCACGCAACTTCAACTTCTGGATCACCAAATGCACCAACTCCTTAGCCCCCCTCTGAATTACTTCAGTCAAGCGCATCCCAAAGAAAGCCAGCTGGATCACCACCGAACTCCAAGAATCCAAACGCACCTGCAGGTGCCAAGAGAAGAAATGGAGAGACTGCAAAACCACAAAAGACCTTGCCTCCTTCAGGACCGCCACCACCACTCATCATCGATGCATCAAGAATGCAAAGAAAGCTGCACTCCATGAATGCATCAACGCTTTCCCGCACAACACCAGAGAACTCTTCACGGTAATCAATGAGTTCACCAGTCCACACTCTGAAGCCATCAACATCCCCTGTCACAAGACCTCTGCTACAAACTGGCCACTTTTTTCCTTCAAAGATAAAAGACATCTACAACAGCTTTCTCCTGCAGAACCTATCCAGCACTGGCACCTGCGACCAACCTAGCCCCCCAGAGCCCACCAAAACCATCCACAGCTGGTCCAGTCTCACCACAGACAAGACTCAACTCATCATGATCAGCATTCACTCCGGAGCTTCCAAGGACCCCGGCCCCCACCACATCTACAACAGAGCCAGTGCATCCATCGCTCCCGAACTTCACAAGATGCTGAACTGCTCTATCGAAACAGCCTCCTTCACCGAGTGGAAATACGCCAAAGTCCGCTCCCTCCTGAAGAAACCCACAGCCAATCCATCAGAGCGGAAGAATTTCGAGCCCATCTCACTGCTACCCTACCCGGCCAAAGTCCTGTAAAAAGCCATAAACACACAGCTGTGACAATTTATCGAGGACAACAACTCACTAGAAACCTCTCAGTCTGGCTTCCACAGCAACCATGGCACTGAGACAGCTCTTCTTGCAGCCACGATGACATCTGCACACTCCTCGACTGCAGCCACTCCACAGCACTCATACTCCTCGACCTCTCAACAGCCTTTGACACGGTCTCTCACAGAACCCTATGCACCAGACTCCATGATACAGTAATCTGCAGAAAAGCACTGCAATGGGTTCACTCTTTTCTCACTGGAAGAACACAGAGAGTCAGGCTTCCACCCTTCATATCCAAATCAAAACAAGTCAGCTGCGGAGTCCCTGAGGGATCCACCCGGAGCCCAACGCTCTTCAACATCTATATGGCCTGGGTTGCAGCCATCGTCAGAGGCCATGGAATGAACATCGTGTCATACACAGATGACACACAACTCATCGTATCTCTCACTGAAGTCCCAGACAAAACTAAGAGGAACTTTCACACTGGAATGGAAGCCCTCGCTGCTTGGATGAGGGAGAGCCCCCTCAAGTTCAGCTCAGACAAGACCGAGCTCATCATCTTCGGAAACTCCACTTCATCCTACTCCTGGTGGCCCACATTGCTTAGTGCCCCGCCTACTCTGACTGACCACGCCCGCAACCTAGGAATCATCCTCGACTCTTCCCTCTCAATGATCCGGCAGGTAAATGCAGTCACCTCTTCCTGCTGGCACACTCCCGCCAACTCTGCAAAATCTTCAAACGGATCCCGCAAGATAGTCACCCACGCCTTAGTCACAAGCAAGCTTGACTATGGCAACACACTCTATGCCAGCACCACACAAAAGAACACCAAAAAACTACAACTTATCCAAAATGCCACCCCCAGACTCGTGCTGAACATTTCTTGCCAGGAACACATCTCCCAAAATCTGAGAAACATCCATTGGCTCCCCGTTTGAAGCGAATCAACTTCAAACTACTCAACCAAACCTACAAGGCCCTTCACAACATCGGACCGTCCTACCTGAACCATCGTACCTCCTTCTATAACCCTGCCAGACCCCTCCGCACCTCACAGAAGACACAGGCCACCATCCCACGCACCTGGAAAACCACTCCCAGAGAAGATCTTTCACCTACCTTGCAGCAAAGAGCTGGAACAACCTGCCCACACATCACAGACAGAGCTCATCACTCACTATCTCCAGGAAGAACCTCAAGGCCTGGTTCCTCGAATAAGGCACAGACCCACCACCAGCACCCCGAGACCCTAACAGGTGAGCAGTTGCACTTTAGAAAAACTGATTGATTGATTGATTCCCCCCTCTGCCCTATTGTAATATTGAGTAGGGAATGGTCTGAAACCCTTAGCTAGGAATTCTGCCTCTTGTATTGTCGTTACCTGAGGGGTAGGAATAAATACACAGTCCAACAGCAAGAATGAGCGATGTGCTCCTGAGAAGGAGTAATGTGTGTCTGACAGGAGGTTTGGTGAGGCTTAGCACATGTGTAAATTGTGCCAAGGTAGTGGTCACAGCAGGGGGAGCATTTTTAAGGGAGGTTATATCTATGTTCCTATTCATAATGTCATTGACTTCACCCTCTACTATGTGTATGTCTCTCTCTACCTTAAGCAATATGAGTCCTTTACTGTCCAGGACTCACTCTTGGATTGGAGGGGAGCATATACATGGTGGCTATAAACAATCACTGGCCCCAGGTACCTAACATTCCCACATAACAAACATTTGTCTCTCTAACTTCCTCCGAGCCCCAAGGGTATCATGTGGGAAATTGAGCTCCAACTGGGCCTGTCTGGTATGACTCTAACACCCTCCTTAGGCCACACCAGCATCAGTGGACCAGGTCTCTGCCGCTCCAGAAGGAGGCCAGTCCCGACCCTGATGTCACCTCCTCACAAGTAGGTTGTGGGGGGTAAGGCAAATGCCAGTCTTTCCTCTAGCTGAGCCACTGGTCTCTATCAGCTTGCCCATCTCCCCAACTTTCAGCAGCACTGGCAACCATCAAGGCCTGCATGGGGTTCTCAGGCCTTCTTCGCTGTCGGTGATAATCATGCTCCAACAGGTCCTATCACGCCCCCAACTGCAGGTGCTAGGGACCAAGGAACCGGATCAGTGTTTCTCCCTACCTTCTTTGAGGCAAAAGAGCAGCATTATTGCACAATGCATCCACCATTATTGGCTGTTGGCCATCCCCTGGTGAACATACAACATTGACACATTGCACTCACATGTTGTAGTTATGTTTATGAACCACCCTCGGGAAGACTGAGAACAATATGTCAACGTAATGACCTTGTGCACTAACCATGTCCGGAATCAAAACCTTACAGGAAAGGCACATCCAAAAGAAGTTATGGCTGAACTTTACCACCACTAAGGCTTTTGCTCAAACATTTCAATTTGAACTTTGGCTGGACATCAGAACTCGGACAGTATAAGAAACTGTATTGTTAGTAGAGGGGGGCTGATACCCACCTTAAGCACAACAACTGTCCTTGTCAGGGTGGACCACTAAAGTCTCCAAATTAACCAGAGCTCAACCCCCCTTGTAACTAGAGCATAGACCAGACAGGTTTTAACTTAGAAGTAATGTGTAAAGTAGGAAACAATTGGGAGCACGCTGCCTCACACTCCAGCATGCAGTTTGCCCCATTGCATTATGGTAAATGTAGTGCAAATTTGTGCTTACTTCAGTTGTAGTCGCCCACTATATCTCTCTGCACTTGTTTCTGGGTTTAGCCCTTTATCAATAGAGAGCAGAAGGCTTTTCTCTGGGGTTGCTGGAAATGCTGCCAAAGTCCTCTCGGGTCTCAGTACCACTCACTGGCACACAGGTGCATCAACCAAAGCTTGTCAGCTTGCTGGCTCAAGGGAGCCATTTTAAACAGGAAACAGTTGCGAGCACACTGTATCACACTTGAGTATGCAGTTTGTCCCATTGCATTATGGTAAATGCAGTACAAATTCATGCTTACTTCATTTGTCTGTAGTTTTTCACCTTAGTGGGTGCAGCTAGTGCTGTACATCTCTAGACGTGTTTCTGGGTTTAGCCCTTCATCTGTAGCGAGCAGCAGGCTTTTCTCTGGGGTTGCTAGAAATGCTGCCAAAGTCCTCCTAGGTCTCAGTGCCACACTGGCACACAGGTGCGTCAACCAAAGCTCATCAGCTTGCTGGCTCAAGGAAGCCTTTTTAAACAGGAAAAAGTTGGTGAAAACTACAGCAACTTTGATGTAAGCATACTGCATTTACCAGGATGCAACGGGGTGAACTGTGGCTGGGATGAGAGGCAGTGTGCTCCCTCCCCCATTGTGTTTAAAAGGCTCCCTTGGGCCAATGAGCTGACAAGTTTACCTAGGATGCACCTGTGTGCCTGTGGTGTGGTACTATGATCTGTGAAAACTTGAGCAGCATACCAGCAACCCAAGATGACTTTTCTCTGCTCTCTACTGATGAAGAGCTAAACCCAGAAACACTTGTCTAGAGGTAACAGCACTACCTGCACCAACTTTGGTGAAAACTGCAACAACTTAGAAGTGAGGATACTGCATTTACCAGGATGCAATCGGGTGAACTGTGCTGGGATGAGAGGCAGTGTGCTCCCTCCCCTCTCATGTTTAAAAGACTCCCTTGGGCCAATGAGCTGATGTGATCACCTGGGATGCACCTGTGTACCTGTGGAGTGGTACTGTGACCTGTGAAGACTTGGGCAGCATACCAGCAACCCCAGATGACTTGCCTCCGGTATCTACTACTTGTGCTCTCTACTGGTGAAGGGCTTAACCCAGAAACACGTGTCTAGAGATAACAGCACTACCTGCACCAACGTTGGTGAAAAACAACAGCAACCTCGAGGTAAGTGTACTGCATTTACTAGGATGCAATGAGTTGAACTGTGCTGGGATGAGAGGCACTGTGCTCCCTCCCCCCACAATGTGTAAAGTAATTATGCAGTACAAAAACTGCAACAAGGTATAACACATCACAATAAAAATCCCAAACCAATTTAGGAAAAATAGAGTATATTTTAATACATAAAAGTACACCAAAACAACAAACATCCCACTACAGATTCCAAAAAGAATAATTGGGAATGTGAATTTTGTTTTTAAAATAGCAACAACAAAAAAAGACGGAGCAACTGTGGTCTAATGGTCACAATAGACTGGGGATCAGGTGTGATGTAAGGTGGATCACAAGGAGCGCAAGTCAGATACAAGGACTAGGTTGGACTAGGCTGAGGATTTACCTTGGGACTAGATTGAGGATTTACCTTGGGACCTAGACCCAGAATTATTACAATTCTGCATCAGAGATGTGTCACTTTTTTGGTGGAACATGATGCAAAATCAGTTTTGGGATTCATTAAGGCATGCAAATCCCAATTTGTGTGTCTATGTATGGCATAGAAAAAAAAACGTAATGCACCGCTGCACATAGCAGTGCCTTGTATTACCTTGCATGAGATGTGCCTTATGCCAAAATGGTGTGCCTATCAGAGGCTGGTAAAGAGGATAAATATCTCATTGTTACTTCCTCTTCATGTGTGCTGCTTCTTTCAGCACATAACACTTACATAGAGTTAATAGCCACTAAGGATAGCTTGGTGCAGCAAGATATCCCTTACTGCACAAAAACTAACTTGACCACGATGCAGACACTCTTGTGCCATGATGCATGGGTGCCAGTGTTGGGGCTATGCAGCCACAAGTGTACCAGCTCTATGAGAGTGCAGAACTGCACCATATCACTGAAAATATATTCTGCTCCCTTCCTTTTATGCAACTTTACTTGTTGCACTGTGCTACATGACATGTTAGTAAATATGCCTCTAAATCTCAAAATAGAAGCCCAAAGTCTTCAGTAAGGCAAGACAGCTTGCTATAGCTGAGTAGGGCTCCTCTAGGTTGCATAGCCATTAGACAATGTCTCAGTGAATCTATGGGTTTTTGGCAAGAATGGTCTGAGTTGGAGAAATTCGTATTCCACTTCCAGGAAAGGACACTTGCCAGTCAGATACTTTCACCCTTAGTCACACATTTGGAGCTCGGATTCCTCCAGTAGAGCAAGGCTGCAAGCTGTAACTGAAGATTACTCGAAGAGGCCAGATATTGTCACTAAAAGGTATTGCTGAATCGAGTTTGCAGGTGGAATCCTCTTCTTTCTCCTAGTTACAAGTGGGAGCCAGTTCAGTCCCTCAGAGCTCCTCTCAGATCTCAGACAGTAGGTTTAGTCATCTTCTGCTCTTCCTTAGGTCCAGTAGTATTCTCTGGAGGCTACTGGGGACTCCACATTTATGCCCAGGACCAGCGAGTGAGTGAAGTGACTCCTACCTTCTCCCGAACCAGTGGGGTAATGTTTCCTGGGGTTACCCTATCTAATTTTGCAGCATTTCTTTTGTGCCCTAATGAAAGCAATGCCACAGTGCCCATTGCCACCTGTCATTCTGCCTGTGATCTGCCTGTGCTATGGGTTCCCCATTGTTATCAGTATTTCCAGTTAGGCAAGCACCACTTCTATGTATTTTATTTGTATGCTGTGCTTTAATTCAAAAGGCATAATATACACATTAGTCCATGTGCACTGTAAACAAGTCTGTTTAATGAAATACAAGTAACTGGTATTTATGCTAAAAAAACAACGTACTACTGGCAACCAATCAAAGGCCTCTGTTTCCTACTTTTCTGCCACAATGGCTTGTATTTTGTTTGCACAATGACTTCTGACTAATTGTACGCTGCTGAGCAATTAAAGACCCCCAATTACTTTCTGCCACCCTCGTTTCCTGCTTGAGGCTCCGTTATTGTGTTTTCATTTGTAGAAGGGATGCTGACTAATGAACAATTAAATCCCCCCATGTCCTGCTGACCTTTTTTTCCAGCCAGTGTGTCTGGTATTCTTTTGTTCCTTGCACAACGACTGGTGACTTTCTAAAAGTACCCTTCGCTTAATACGTTTAACAAATCTGGCTTCACTAGTGAATTAGGTTTTTGTTAAATACTGCATTTCAAGAATAGCAGAATATAGCATTAAAATGTAATAGTGCATCACAATGTTTCTCTATTGAGCAGCCAACCCTGCTACAGTGGAAGCACCTTTTGGATGCTAATCACTGTAAGGTCCTCCTTAAAATTAAAATGTAAACATGTATTTTGCCATGCGTCTTGCCTTATCAGCCATAGGGCCTTCTTAGGGATGGCTGATTAATATATAAAAGGTAGGTTTAGAAATGTAAAAATTGTTTATTATAACAGGAAATTGCAGCTAAAAAAACTGCTTCTGTCAGGCCACAATGGATGACAAACCATGTTTACACTGCCTGTGTAGTGGATGGCACAGAATAGGTTGGTTAGTTTACTAGTGGTATTTAACTTACAGGCACTGGGTACACCATGTATCATATACTAAATGCAGCTTATATGCCAATTAGGGTTATGCCTATCAACCACATTAAAAGGGGAGCACAGGCACATTACTACCGGGATATAGTTCACAGAGGTCTATAGGTAACAAAAATAGGGTTCAGCAAAAAGTAAAAATATCCCAGGTTATCATACATGAAAGGCAGATTCTCTACAGACTGCCATAACACCTATTGCAAAGATTATGGCAGTGTTACATTTCTATACATACAGAAGGGGAAGAGAGGTTGGTCAGTCTGTCATACGTCCTCTCGAGTCATGACATGTACCACACAAATATGATATTCCAGAAAAGTGTCTGTGCTTTAAATAGTTTGAGATTACCAGACAATTTTCAGGCAATGACATGGAATATTCCCTAATTAGGGGGAATCTCTTTTTAGGATACAAAGTCCCTCACCCATGGCATGCTTTATAATTGACACCTATTCCTGGTCAGTTGGGGGGTGTAATACCCAATGAGCATCCTTTTAGAGCTCTTTTTTGGAGATCTTTTATCCCACGTTAAAAAAGCCTGTGTGGCTTAATGAACTGCCCCTATGTGAAAATTGTCTCTTTTAAACCGGAGGGTTGATGGTAAATAGATTGGGCATAATGACATAATGTGATTAAAATGACCTACGGCAATCATTGTTGTGGAATTTATTAGTCATGACTGAATTTCATAGTAGGATAAAAACAATATTGGACTCCCTGGGCACTCTTTTCTATAGAATTCTAAATAATCAACATGTTTCTTGCCACTACTGGCCCACTGGGTCTGTGGAATTCATCAGGACCTCAATAAGCCTTAATCTAATCATCTGAGTGTCAACATTTGACATGCCTCAAAGCATTGTGCAAATAAAACAAAAAAGGGAAAACTCACATGAAAAGCTGTGGTACATAAAGCCTAGTGAACGATAAACAAACATAAATTAAAACAAATGTCTGCATGTTGGTTTGTAAATACATCATGTACCCATATAATATTTCACAAGATGCATGGCACCATGAGGACCCAATATATGATTCCACAGCATAACAACTTCAATGAGATGTTGCAGCCAAATTTTTCCGCTGTCCTCAACAAGGTCCGAACGTCATGCTTCAAAATATGTATGTCTACATTAAGCCCAGTGTTAAAATCTGCTCCACTTTTGGACTTTACGAAATTCGGGCACTCCGTGGAGGAACATGGAGTTCCCAAATTCCAGCATTTGGCACGAAGCAGAATTTCTTCTTCCGTTAGCCTGTGAGAGATTTGTTTTTGGCACTCGCTCATGAGCACATGATATTCTCAGGCTGCTTGCAAGCACGTGTGAGATTTTTTGAACACTTGCGTGGCTTCCAGCCATGATGGTGCCATTACAGTGCTGCTCGCAAGCGACAGCAGGTGCAACTTTTTGAGCAGATTCTCTAGTCAAGAAGCTGCTAAGTCACTTTTCACTTGGATTTCAAGGTAGAGAGATCACTCTCTTTGGATTTAAGGACTTTTTTTGTGATATCACACAAGTAAGTTAAAAAACTATCATATAAGGGTGTTGTTTGTCTGATAGGGCATGCACCAGTATTTCTTTGTACTTTTATTTGATCTTTAAATTTCAATGTGGTGGGTAGCCTGGAGTTTCAGTAAGGGCCTAGTTTATATTGCATTTCATTTTTCACCTTTTGTAAAGGAAATATATTGCACATCTCAGTACCTTTTCTCCATGTTTGTTACATTTGCAATATTCACTCATTTTACTATGTGGTATAGTCTTCCAACGGGTCATCCAGCCAGTAGGCCTAGTACTAGTCATCAGTACATGAAAGAAATGTTTCTGTGGTATATGTTTTTTTAAAACATCATTTAGAATTAGATGGAATTGGATGAAATTAAAAATGTTGGGTATTGTTTTTTATTTCATTTTTTTTTTCAAAAAGTGTATATGTGGGGTAATATTTGATGCAATAGTAGGATGTGCATTGTTGTAAAGTTTTGTATTTGACATTGCTGAATTAATGGTAGTGTTTTCTTCACTGTTACTATCACTGTTACCATGACTCCTTTGTCTGACCAGTGTGTGTGAGTGTGTCTGCCATCTGCAACTATTTCTTTTTGTTCTACATGCCATGTGGCCAGGGGCCATTTTGTGTTGTCTGTGTCCATAGGTCTGGATGTGTTTTTTGTTCTCTAAGCCTCCTTGCTCATTGTTTGACCATGTGGTGGGTGGGGAATTTGTGCAGTCAGCCAGTGTACATTTTGCCATATACATGCATTTGTTCTTTGTTATCTGTGTCCCCTTGCTCTGTATTGTGGTTTGATCTTGTGGCTGGCAGATATTTTCTGCAGCCAGCCATGTGTGTTTTTTCTTTAGGCTTGCATGTGTTCTCTGTTCTCCATGCCTCTTTGCCCACTATTGTTGTCTGACCACGGCCAGAGGCTATTTTGTATACTCAGCCAGTGTGCTTTTGCCTTAGGCTTGCATGAGTTCTTTGTTCTCCATGCCTCCTTGCTTAATTTTGTTCGACCTTGTGGATGGAGGCCATTTTGTGTACTCAGCCAGTGTACTTTTGTCATGGGCTTGCATTGGCTTTGTTCTGTATGCCTCATTGCTCGCAGTTGTTGTTTGACCATGTAGCTGACGGCCATTTGTGCAGCCAGCCAGTGTGCTTTTGCCATAGGCTTGCATGGGTTCTTTGTTCATCATGCCTCCTTGCTCACTGTTGATTGACCATGTGGCCAACAGCCATTTTGTGTATTCAGCCAGTGTGCTTTTGCCATAGGCTTGCATGTGTTCTTTGTTCTGCATGCCTCTTTGTTCACTGTTGTTGGTCAACCATGTTGCCAGAGGCCATTTTATGTACTCAGCCAGTGTGCTTTTGCCATAGTCTTGCATATGTCCTTCTTCTCCATGCCTCCTTGCTTGATGTTGTTGTTTGACCATGTAGTTGGTGGGCATTTTGTGTATTCAACCAGTGTGCTTTTGCCACATGCTTGCATGTGTTCTTTGCTCTCCATGCCTCCTTGCTTGCTGTTGTGGTTTGATCATGTGGCTGGCAGACATTTTCTGCAGCCAGTCAGTGTGCTTTTGCCATATGCTTGCATGTACGTGATATCAGTTTAATAATATGCTTGAGGATCATTTTAATATATGTATATTATTATGAATATGGTTATGACGAAAGGTGTTTTATATTACATGCATTACTTGCATTTTTTATCTGCACCTCTTCACCTCACAATATGGTTATGATGAACAGTGCCTCACAATAGGTCTTTCATGCTCCCATACAAACATTATCAATTCATCATCATTTTTTATTTTACATTTTTTATTGTTATTTATTATATTTTTATTTTTATTTTTCATTTAATTTTTTAATTTTTATTTGTAATTGATTTTATTTTAATTTTAATTTTCATGCTTTGTTTTATTTTAATTTTTGTATTGTTTTCTATTTTGTTTTCCATTTTGCCTCAATCCATCCACAATAGACACACAGCCTCACAACTGCATTCCTTTTTTTAGATATAATTCCACATCCTCCTGGACACCCTGCCTGCCATAGAGTAAGTGCACTGCGAACACACCTGCATCATTCATTTTTTAATGAATATTCAATTTCCCCCAGTTTGGGACTTTTTTATACTTAGCAAGCAAGAGGAGAACATTGCCATATGATCCATTTGCCACATAAGTGTTCGTTGAGGTAAGTCTGGTTGTGTAATCTGATGGGAGGAGCACCTTAAAAAATTGCTGAATGTGGTGGTGGTGAAGGTGAGGGGAACTTCAAAACATCAGCTCCAATCACAGTGGGAGGTCCTCAGGAAGACGAGGGTGACATCTTTACACAAAGCAATCTCTGTCCCCATCAGTGTGCCAGAATCACTTGCCTCAGAGACCTCAAAATGGCACAAGACTCAGAGTCAAATGACGACTCCACGGTGTACAATGACTGCGCCAAGACACACATTGAGTCTACTATCTCCTACTTCTAAACAGTCATCAGTGGCCCCAGAAAAGAATAAAATTCAGGCTACTATTTTGGGCATGTTGAGGCAGGAGGAGCCCTATGACTGCAACCACCCAACGGCATATTTGTACAATGGGAAGCTGGCAAAAATGTTAGCACTGGACCTCCTCTGTTTTTCTTTCGTGGAAGGAGTGGGACTTTTACAATTTACGGTGGCCACCTGCCCAAAATGGAAGGTTCTAATTCAGACCTATTTTGCCAGAGTTGCTTTTCCAGTGCTGCATCATGATGTATTCAGTTGGTTGGACAAACTTTGCGCACTATACACCGGATGACAGATATATGGACCAGTTGTCAGGCGACTAAAAACATGTACATCACTGCACACTGGTTCTCTTTTGCGGGGGAAGGCAAAAGCTATCTACAGGTCTTAGCCCTGAAGAACGTTTTAAGAGTGTTCGGTGGCATGTAACAGTGGCCATGTTCACCATGGGGTAATCACATACAACTGCAAACACCTTGGATATATTTAACAGCAAGGTGTCTGAATGTCTGCAACCAAGAGTTCTCAGAGTTGGATTTGACAGTAATATAGTCAAGGCCATGGCATACAGTTGGTATTTCAGGATCCCGTGTTTGGCCCATTGCATCAACCTGGTTGTGCTGGAACTTCCCAAACAAGAAGACGTAGGGGGTCATTACAACATTGGTGGTAAAAGCCGCTTACCGCCATGCAGAAGACTGCCTACACACCGCGGCGGCAGCGGAATTCCGCCACAGTCATTATGACCCACTGCTCAGAATCAGCCAAAATTGAGACACCCACACAAGTCTGCCACACCAAAGGTCAGTGATAAACTGGGAAAAACAAAACCTCCACCGTCAGGCCAAAAGGAATACGTCAACACTATCATGACCCATGAATCCACGCAGCGGTCTTTCAACCGCGGTATTCCATTGGTGGTACACACCGCCGCGCTCAAAATACACATACATTTACAAAACACAACCACATTGGACAATTCGAAATACACACACCTGATACACATACACACACCACTCCCACACACCCAATACAATCTAAAACACACACCAACATCACCCACAAACCCTTACGACCACAATTGCGACTGAGGGCCAGAGAGAGACACCACCATCTACAAACAAGCATCCACAGGCACACAACACCATCACTCACACAACATCCACGCATCTCACACAACACACCACTAAATATCACCCCACACATCACAACACACACCACCCCACACATCACCCACACCACCCCATTGCACGGCAAAGACACCCCAGCTTCTCTGAGGAGTAGCTCAGGGTCATGGTGGAGAAAATCATCCGGGTAGAGCCACAGCTATTCGGATCACAGGTGCAGCACACCTCCATAGCTAGGAAGATGGAGCTATGGCAAAGAATAGTGGACAGGGTCAACGCAGTGGGACAACACCCAAGAAATAGAGATGACATCAGGAAGAGGTGGAACGACCTACGGGAGAAGGTGCATTCTGTGGTCTCAAGACACCACCTTGCGGTTCAGAGGACTGGCGGAGGACCTCCTCCCCCACAACTAACAACATGGGAGGAGCAAGTCTTGGCTATTCTGCATCCTGAGGGCCTCGCAGGAGTAGCTGGAGGAATGGACTCTGGTAAATCAAATCTTAATTATTACATCCCCCACCCTACCTGCATACTATCACATACCCCCACCCTTGCCCTCACCCCCATCACTCCAACTCCCCACAAGTGTCCCAATATCACAAACCACCCATCCCAACACCAAGCCCTGCATGCAACACCAAAGCATGGACACCCATCACCAATGCATGGCCACTGCACATACCCATACACCCCCTTAAACAATTATCACACAAGGTCATACACAGGAATGCAAGCACTGGGGTACAAGGTCACTCACCCATTGCACACCATGGCACACACAGATGCAATAATCAGGCTTTTACACCCCTGCAGGACCCCTACCCAACGTCACCGGACAGGAGGGTCCAGACATGTCCACTCCACCAACAGAAGGGGCCCACAGTGATGACAGCAGCTCTGTCCAACTGGATCTAGACGACCAGCCCGGCCCATCTGGGACCTCGGGATAGTCGGTTCCCCTCACACAGTCACAGGCCCCTACAGAGCTTCCCCCCTCTGAAAACACCAGCACAGGACCCACCCAGCGGGCCCATACCTCTGTCCCCAGGACATGTCAAGCAGCACTGTATCCACCACTACAGGGAACCCAGGCTAACCCTCCACCCCAACAACAACAGGGACCTGGGGACAGTGGCAGTGGGCACGCAATTCAGGGGACAGAGGCCCAGGGAAACAGGGGAACTGGGAGGGCTGCTGTGCGGCAGGGGGAGGACAGGCCCAGGAAATCCACTCTCCACGAGGCCCTTTCCAACATCATGGGAGCCTACCACCATTCCCAGGAGACGATGGCAACAATACTGGCCAAGTTTCAGGAGACCCCGCGGCTGCAGGAGGAACAGTATTTGGGCTTCAGGGAGGAACTCAGATCCATCAATTCCATCCTAGGCACCATTGTAGGAGTGCTGAAGGAAGTCCTCAACACCAGGAGGGACACTGTGGCACAACAAGGGGCCCCTGACACTAGCCTGGACAATAAACTGCCCACCACCTCTGCCGGCGCTAGTGGACAGGTGGCACCACCACAGGACCACGACACCAGCACCCCACCCCCTGCAGATGGAGAACCACCCTGCAACCGGTCGCTGCGATCCAGGACAAAGACAGAGAACGATGCCATGACCCCCGCCAAGAAATGAGACCACCCTGATTGTCATCCTTCTGTCCCACTTTGTCACCCTGTCCATCCTTAAACTGCCCCAGCTCCACTTCCTATGCCCCTTTGGACAATGCACCTGTGAGACTAATAGCTCGGACTCAGTGGAGAGATACATCCACTACCTCAGTCCTTGGCAGGATGAAGCACTCTGGGCACAAGTTCCCCTCCAGAACCAGTGGAGAGCTACATCCACTACCTCAGTCCTTGGCAGGATGAAGCACTCTGGGCACAAGGCCCCCTCCAGAAACCAGTGGAGAATGTTATCCACTTGAGAGACTGTGGCTTGGCACTCCCCAGGATGCAGCAGTGGGCAAACCACCCACTGTAGAGACTTGAGAGACTGTGGCTTTGCACTCCCCAGGATTGAACAGTGGGCAAACCACCCACTGTAGAGACTTGAGAGACTGTGGCTTTGCACTCACCAGGATTGAACAGTGGGCAAACCACCCACTGTAGAGACTTGGGATACTGTGGCTTTGCACTCCCCAGGGTTGAACAGTGGGCAAACCACCCCCTGTAGAGACTTGAGAGACTGTGGCTTTGCACTCCCCAGGATTGAACAGTGGGCATGGAGCCCCCTCGTGGATCTGGAGTCGTGCACTCAAACGGCTGAGGTGACCCCACCTTCCCTTCCCCCTGAGGTGCCTGTTTTATTTCTAGCTGATGCCCCTGCAGTGTTCTCTCCGTCTTGTTCGGGTATTGAGTGTGGGCCTCATCCATGCCTTTTGGGCCCAGTGATCCACGGACTATGATGGTGGAATCCCTTGGACTTGTGTTATTGGTATATATAATTGTATATAGTATAAATGTATATATTTGTAAATATTTTTGATGTATGTAATTGAATATATCACAATTATTCGACTCATTTCCTTTTCTCCTTGCATTCTTCAAAGAGGGTTGGGGGTGTAACTGCTATGTATCAATATGTATTTGTGTGTGTGTTGTAGTGGGTGAGGGTGGGATGGGGGTGTTGCTTGTTGCGTGTGTGTGTCACTGTTTTTCCCTCCCCCCTCCCCTGTGTCGTAGGTGCAATACTCACCGTTGCCTTCGCCGCCGATGTTCGTGCTCCTGGTAGAGGAGCAGGAAGATAAAGGCTGGCAGAATCTGGAGTTTGGGCTCCATGGCGTCCTGATTCCTCGTGGGGTGTGTAGAGGTGAGCGTTTTCCCTTCCAAGTCCTGTTTCTGCCGTGTTTTTGTTTGCGGTGTATCCGCCCCGGAAAAGGTGGCGGATTGGTGGGTTTTAATAGTGTGGGCGGTACATTGTGTTCCGCCTGTCTGTTGGCGGTGACCGCCATACTGTTTGTTTGTACCGCCGTGGCGGTCGGAGTGTTAAAGTGGCTGTCTATGTTGGCGGTTTCCGCCACGATCGTGATTCCTTTTTTTTTTACCGCCGGCCTGTTGGCGGTTTTACCACTGCTTTAACTCCGACCACCAGGGTTGCAATGACCCCCTTTATATCACTTTTACAGTGATATCTCAACATCTACTTATTGCATCCTAATCGTTTTGACCTGCATAATATTTATTGAGATAAATATTATGGGGTCATTACAACATTGGCGGTTAAAGCTGCTTACCGCCGTGCAGAAGATCGCCAACACACCGCCACGGCCGCGGAATACCGCCACTGCCATTATGACCCACAGCTCGGAATCTGCCAAAATCTAAACACCCACACAAGTCCGCCACACCAAAGGTCAGTGATAAACTGGCGATAACAAAACCGACACTGACACGCCAACAGGAATACGCCCACCCTATCACGACCCACGAATCCACGCGTCAGTCTTTCAACCGTGGTATTCAATTGGCGGTACACACCGCCACGCTCAAAATACACACACACTAACAAAACACAACCACAATGGACAATTACAAATACACACACCTGATACACATACACACACCACACCCCACACACCCAATACACTATAAAACACACACCCACATCACCCACAAACCCTTACGACAACAATTGCGACAGAAAGCCAGAGAGAGACACCACCAGAAAGAACAATAGCATCCACAGTCACTCAACACCATCACTCACACAACATCCACGCACCTCACACAACACACTCTAAATATCACCCCACACATCACAACACACACCACCCCACACATCACCCACACCACCCCATGGAACCGCAAAGACACCCCAGGTTTTCTGAGGAGGAGCTCAGGGTCATGGTGGAGGAAATCATCCGGGTAGAGCCACAGCTATTCGGATCACAGGTGCAGAACACCACCATAGCTAGGAAGATGAAGCTATGGCGAAGAATCGTGGACAGGGCCAACGCAGTGGGACAGCACCCAAGAACACGGGATGACATCAGGAAGAGGTGGAACGACCTACGGGGGAAGGTGCATTCCGTGGTCTCAAGACACCAGATTGCGGTTCAGAGGACTGGCGGCGGACCCCCACCTCCTCCCCCAGAACTCACTACATGGGAGGAGCAGGTCTTGGCTATACTGCATCCTGAGGACCTCGCAGGAGTAGCTGGAGGAATAGACTCTGGTAAGTCAAATCTTTAACTGCTTCATCCCCCACCCACGTGCATGCTATCACATACCCCCACCCTCACCCTCACCCCCATCACTCCAACTCCTCACATATGTCCCAATATCACAAACCACACATCCCAAACCCAAGCCCTGCATGTAACACCAAAGCATGGAAACCCATCACCAAAGCATGTCCACTGCACATACCCATACACCCCCCTAAACCATTATCACACAAGGTCCGACACAAGAATGGAAGCACTGGGCTACAGGGTCACCCACCCATTGCACACCATGGCACACACAGATGCAATAATCATGCTTTTACACCCCTGCAGGACCCCTACCCAACGTCACCGGACAGGAGGGTCCAGACATGTCCACTCCACCCACAGAAGAGGCCCACAGTGATGACAGCAGCTCTGTCCAACTGGATCTAGATGACCAGCCCGGCCCATCTGGGACCTCTGGACAGTCGGTTCCCCTCACACTGGCACAAGCCACAACAGAGCCTCCCCCCTCTGGAAACACCAGCACAGCACCCACCCAGCGGGCCCATACCTCTGTCCCCAGGACACGTTAAGCAGCAGTGTGTCAACCACTACAGGGAACCCAGGCTAACCCACCACCCCAACAACACCAGGGACCTGGGGGCAGTGGTAGTGGGCACACTGTTCAGGGGACAGAGGCCCAGGGAAACAGGGGAACTGAGAGGGCTGCTGTGCGACAGGGGGAGGACAGGCCCAGGGAACCCACTCTCCACGAGGCCCTCTCCAACATCATGGGAGCCTACCACCATTCCCAGGAGACAATGGCAACGGTACTGGCCAAGTTTCAGGAGACCCAGCGGCTGCAGGAGGAACAGTATTTGGGGTTCAGGGAGGAACTGAAATCCATCAATTCCACCCTGGGCACCATTGTAGGGGTGCTGAAGGAACTCGTCAACACCAGGAGGGACACTGTGGCACAACAAGGGGCCCCTGACACTAGCCTGGACGATGAACTGCCCACCATCTCTACCGGCGCTAGTGGACAGGAGGCACAACCACAGGACCACGACACCAGCACCCCACCCCCTGCAGATGGAGAACCACCCCGCATGCGGTCGCTGCGATCCAGGACAAAGACAGAGAACAATGCCAAGACCCCCGCCAAGAAATGAGACCACCCTGATTGTCATCCTTCTGTCCCACTTTGTCACCCTGTCCATCCATCAACTGCCCCAGCTCCATTTCCTAAGCCCCTTTGGACAATGCACCTGTGAGACTAATAGACTGGACTCTGCCATACCTCCACCATCACCCCTGACCATTTTACAACCCCCTCCACTATTTTGCACTTAAATAAACACCCTTAAATCACAAAACAATCTGGAGTCAGTCTGTGCTTTCGAAAATGTGTATTAGCAATAACAGTGGCAAAATGCTCCATCCAATGTAATGTCAACATACCAATGTCACACAGCTCTAGCCCATGCGGAAACAAAGCAGAGGTCACACAGTGGGACCCACATCTGTGAAATCGAAAGGGAAAGTGACAACTCAGTGTCCATACACTGGGTGAAAATGACAGACAGATGAGAGGTAGAAGAATGAAATCGGATGTAGCAGGCAGTGTGGTCTTCTTACATGTGTCTCACGGAACTATTGCTGGATCACCGTGTTCCTGTTGTCTATGTCCTCTTCTTCTGCTTCCTCATCTTCACTGTCCACAGGCTCCACAGCTGCCACAACACCTCCA
Organism: Pleurodeles waltl; assembly: GCF_031143425.1. Lineage (NCBI taxonomy): Eukaryota > Metazoa > Chordata > Amphibia > Caudata > Salamandridae > Pleurodeles > Pleurodeles waltl. Next base: position 715,478,110 of record NC_090436.1, read on the forward strand.
TCTGGACCATCTTCCTGCAGAAAAGGCACCTGTTGTCGCAAAGCCAAGTTGTGAAGCATACAGCAGGCCACGATGATCTGGCACACCTTCTTTGGTGAGTAGAATAGGGAACCACCTGTCATATGGAGGCACCGGAACCTGGCCTTCAGGAGGCCAAAGGTCCTCTCTATAATCCTCCTAGTCCGGCCATGGGCCTCATTGTAGCGTTCCTCTGCCCTTGTCCTAGGATTCCTCACTGGGGTCAGTAGCCATGGACAAAGACAGAGAACAATGCCACGACCCCGGCCAAGAAATGAGCCCACCCTGATTGTCATCCTTCTGTCACACTTTGTCACCCTGTCCATCCACCAACTGCCCCAGCTCCACTTCCTATGCCCCTTTGGACAATGCACCTGTGAGACTAATAGACTGGACTCTGCCATGGACATTCCTCCACCATCACCCGTGGGCATAGAAGTCACCTTTCACTGTAGGCAAATCCTCCACCCGAGGGAAAACGATGTAGTTGCTCATGTGTTTCAACAGGGCAGACAACACTCTGAACAACACGTTGGAGAACATACGCTGGAACATCCCTGATGCTCTGGTGACTGTCATCTGAAAAGACCCACTTGCCAGGAAATGGAGTACTGACAGCACCTGCACTAGAGGGGGATTTCTGTGGGATGTCGGATATCTGACATCAGGTCTGGCTCCTACTGGGCACACAGTTCCAGGATTGTGGTATGATCAAGTCTGTGGGTGATAATTACATGTCGCTCCTCCATTGTTGACAGGTCCACCAGCGGTCTGTACACCGGAGGATGCCGCCATCTCCTCACCTGCCCCAGCGGACGTGCTCTATGGAGGAGTACAGCGATCAGAGAGTCAACCAACACTGAGGTACGTAAACACAACTTAATCGGAATTTTTTAAAAAATCGACATATGGCTGCATTAGTGTTTCACCAAGGCCTAGATATGTGTGACGCAGTCAAAAATAATGCCATGTGGCGCCCTGAAATGGCGGCTGCCTGACCTGTAATGTGGGACAAGGGGATATGAGATAACTGTGCTGGCGTTGTACACCGTCGCAGTAGGCAGTCGAAGACCGCAGCGCAATCCTGCATTGGTTAACATTGGAACCTATGGGTCCCAGGAGCCAATGACGATGTACGCCGGCGGTGACGGTACGCACCGCCGCGGACGTCACCGCCATTTTCTCTCTGTTCAATCACTTGATACCTGATCTTCGACAGGAGAGTACCTACACTGCAAGTGCTGCTGTGACCTCAGTCTGAAAGAGACAATGGCTTGTGTGTCTTTGGAAAAGGGCCCCTGCCCCCAGCACGGAGGAGTTGAAGAAACTAGCGGACGGGGTCCTCCCCCAGTACACGCTACTCTATGGTCCTCCAGACAAACAGGTGAGTACACTGTGAGCATGCTGTATGGGCAATGCCTGTTTGGAGTGGTGTGCATGAAAGATGGGGGGGGGGAGAATGAGGCGTGCATGAAACGACGGTGAGTGCATGTGCATCATGGCAAGGGTAGGAATGAGGGCCAATGACTGTGACTGTGCGGACGGTTATATCTTCTTCTTTTCCCCTGTACTATTCCTGTAGGTCAGCGCCCACCAGAAGAAGGATATTTGGCGTGCCATCGCCAAGGAAGTCCGGACCCTGGGGGTCTACCACAGACGGAGCACCCACTGCCGGAAAAGATGGGAGAACATTCAACGCTGGAGCAAGAAGACGGCGGAGGCCCAGCTGGGGATGGCCTCCCAACGTGGGAGGGGTGCCCGTCGCACCATGACCCCCCTGATGTTCTGGATCCTGGCGGTGGCATACCCGGAGTTGGATGGGCGCTTGAGGGTATCACAGCAGCCACAAGGGGGTGAGTACACTCTCATTCAGCTGATTCAGCATGCATTGTAGGTGTCTGGGTGGGGGAGGTGGGCTGTGGGTTCCCCTAGGCCAGGGCGAGTTTACTAGGCAAGGTCCCTTCTTAAGGCAGCCCCTGTGGCACCCCACCTCACCTGTGTACAGAGCCAACTACAACTAGTCAAGCTCCTGTGACTTCCATGTGTGCAGCAATCGGGCATAGCCTTGTAACCCATGTCCCTGTGATTGATTAGCGAACTCCAAGTGCACGGTGTAGTGCAGGGGGCTTCTGTGTCTGTAGTGTCCGCCAACGGTAGCGGTATTGGATGCATTCAACATATCTTTCTTCTGTCTTCCCCCCCTTTTTGTGGTTTCCCTGTGCTTGTGTGCATTAGCATCATCAGGCGGAGGAGCAGTGGCACCGGAGCAGGAGGGAGCTGCATCCCGCATGGCCCTGGAGGGCGACACAATGGAGTCAGAAGCCACCAGTGGGATGGAGGGCGAGGGGAGCTCCACGGCGAGAACAGGAGCTGAGACCAGAGACATGGACTCCTCCTCTGATGGGAGCTCCCCCTACCAGAACCGCCCTCCCAGCAGCCCCTCAGCCTTTGCCCTGTGGCCGCTCACCCAGGAGGGTGAGCATCTCCTTCGCCCCAGGCACCTCAGGCCCCATTCAGCCCTGCTGCCCTCAGTGAAGAGGCCATTGACCTCCTCAGGTCCCTCACTGTTGGGCAGTCTACCATTTTGAATGCCATCCAGGGTGTAGAGAGGCAGTTGCAACAGACCAATGCATACCTGGAGGGCATTCATTCTGGTCAGGCAGCCCATCAGCAAGCTTTTCAGACTCTGTCCTCAGCACTGATGGCAGCCATTGTCCCTGTCTCTAGCCTTCCCCCTCCAACTTCCTCCACCCAGACCCAAACCCCTGTACCTCAGCCTATCCCAAGCACACCATCAGACCAGCATGCACACACGTCAACACACAAGGGAAGCTCAGGAAAACATAAGCACCACACATCCCACAGGCACTCACGCAAGCATCATACACATGCAGACATACCAACAGCCACTGCCTCCACTGTGTCCCCCGCCTCCTCGTCTCCCTCCCAGTCTCGTCTCCACTCACACCTGCATGCACTACGTCGTCAGCCACTACCTCCATCACCAGCACACCCACCACCACACCCCGCTCACGTGCAGTCACCACCCCCACTACCATTCACACATCCCCTGTGTCCTCTCCCAGTGTGTCTGTGAGCCCACATCCCAAGGTACAGAAACGCAGCCACACACCCACCCAACAGCCATCCACCTCACGACAGCCTCCAGCCAATGCACCTTCACCCAAAGTCACCAAACGTACACCTCCTACAACCACTACCTCTTCCTCCACTCCCAAACCCCCTCCATCTCCCCGTCCCAGTGTGTCCAAAAAACTTTTCCTGTCCAACCTAGACCTCTTCCCCTCACCTCCCCCATCCCTTCAGTCTCCTAGGACCCGCCTCTCCAGGTCCCAACCCAGCGCCTCAGCCACAAGCAGGTCTGCGGGAACAGTGGTGCCAGTAGTAACCAGCTTCTGGAGTGCGCCAGGCAGCAGGGCTGCCAGTGTGCCAAGGAGCCAGAGCACGGACAGTCCCCCACCTCAAAAGCACAAAACGTTGGCCAGAGCCCGGCAGGAGAGAGGAAAAACATCTTCCATGAAAGCCTCTCCCAGGGGTACAGTTGGGAGTGTGGAGACAGCTGCGCCACCATCCAAGGTGGGGAAGGGGCACAGTAAAACAGCAAGTCTGGGAAAACCTGCACGGTGGACAAGACCGCCACAAGCACCGCTGCCAAGGCACCGCCGCCACAAGCACCACTGCCAAGGACACCGCCGCCACCAGCAACGCTGAACAGGACACCGCCGCCACCAGCACCGCTGAACAGGACACCGCCGCCACCAGCACAGCAGGCCAGTGAGCGCCAAAGATTCCAACGCTACTGAGGCCGCCACAAGCAGGATGAAGCACTCTGGGCACAAAGCCTCCTCCAGAACCAGTGGAGATTCACATCCACTACCTCAGTCCTTGGCAGGATGAAGCACTCTGGGCACCAAGCCCCCTCCAGAACCAGTGGCGAAAGGCATCCACTACCTCAGTCCTTGGCAGAATGAAGCACTCTGGGCACAAAGCCCCCTCCAGAACCAGTGGAGATTCACATCCACTACCTCAGTCCTTGGCAGGATGAAGCACTCTGGGCACAAAGCCCCCTCCAGAACCAGTGGAGACTGTTATCCACTTGTGGGACTGTGGCTTTACACTCCCCAGGATACAGCAGTGGGCAAACCACCCACTGGAGAGACTTGAGAGACTGTGGCTTTGCACTCTCCAGGATGCAGCAGTGGGCAACCCACCCACTGGAGAGACTTGAGAGACTGTGGCTTTGCGCTCCCCAGGATGCAGCAGTGGGCAATCCACCCACTGGAGAGACTTGAGAGACTGTGGCTTTGCGCTCCCCAAGATGCAGAAGTGGGCAACCCACCCACTGGAGAGACTTGAGAGACTGTGGCTTTGCGCTCCCCAGGATAAAGCAGTGGGCAACCCACCCACTGGAGAGACTTGAGAGACTGTGGCTTTGCGCTCCCCAGGATAAAGCAGTGGGCAAACCACCCACTGGAGAGACTTGAGAGACTGTGGCTTTGCACTCCCAGGATAATGCAGTGGGCAAACCACCCACTGGAGAGACTTGAGAGACTGTGGCTTTGCACTCCCAGGATACATCAATGGGCATGGAGCCCCCTCGTGGATCTGGCGTCGTGCACTCATCCGGCTGAGGTGCCCCCCCTTCCCTTCCCCCTGAGGTGCCTTTTGTATTTCTATCTGATGCCCCAGCAGTGTTCTCTCCGTTTTGATCGGGTATTGAGTGTGGGCCTCGCCCATGCATTTTGGGCCCAGGGGTCCACGGACTGTGATGGTGGAATACCTTAGACTTGTATTCTTGGTGTATATATTTGTTTCTAGTGTAAATATATGTATATGAATGTATATATTTTTGATTACTGTTTTTGAATAGATTACAAACGTTCAAATAATTTCCTTTTGTCCTTGCATTCTTCCAGGAGGAGTTGGGGGTTGTTAATGTAATGTATCAACATGTACTTGTGTGTGTGTTGTAGTGGGTGAGAGTGGGGGTGGGAGTGTTGCGTGTTGCGTGTGTGTGTCACTCTTTTTTCCCTCCCGCCTCCCTTGTGTCGTAGGTGCAGTACTCACCGTGGTCTTCACCGCCGTCTTTGTTGTTCCTGGTAGAGAAGCAGGAAGATAAAGGCTGGCAGTATCTGGAGCTAGGGTTCCATGGCGTCCTGATTCCTCGTGGGGTGTGTAGAGGTGAGCGTTTTCCCTTCAAGTCCTGTTTCCGCCGTGTTTTTGTTCGCGGTGAATCCGCCCCGGAAAAGGTGGCGGATTGGACTGTTGTAATACAGTGGGCGGAACCTTGTCTTCCGCCTGTCTGTTGGCGGTGACCGGCGCGATGTTTGTTTGTACCGCCGTGGCGGTTGGAGTGTTAAAGTGGCTGTCTATGTTGGCGGTTTCCGCCACGGTCGTGATTCCATTTCTTTTACCGCCGGCCTGTTGGCGGTTTTACCGCTGTTTTAACACCGACTGCCAGGGTTGTAATGAGGGCCTATATATTTTTTGTGGTGTATTTTTGTGGTGCTATATGGTGTTATTGTATGATTTATTGCACAAATACTTTACACATTGCCTTCTAAGTTAAGCCTGACTGCTCAGTACCAAGCTACCAGAGGGCGGGCACAGGATAAATTGTATTGTGTGTAACTTACCCTGACTAGAGTGAGGGTCCTTGCTTGGACAGGGGGTAACCTGACTGCCCACCAAAGGCCCCATTTCTAACACTATTATATAAGTATGAAATGCACATAAATTGTCATTTACTTCCGGAAACGTGACCCAAGAATAAAATGTTTCTGTTTGGCATGCTTCATGAGCTTACACACCAAATGTGACTTCCACGCTGTCGTCAGTGAAGCTATTGGCTAGATGAAACTGCGTAAGTGCTTGTCTGCACTTCTCCTTGATGTTTATGGCGTTTCCCATGTTAACCAGAGAGTATCAGAGTTGGGAACACCAATGGGGGAATAAATCCTTTTTTAAGGTTCAAGCTTAAACAACCTACAGTCCAGATATGTACTCCCTATTCAGCTGAAGAGGATTGTCCTATAGACCACGGGCATCTCCATATAACGGTACCTAGAATACCTTAGTGTGTATGAGACATAGATACACAGGAGGCTCGGAAATTAGTGCATACCCCATCGTTGGTAGTGCCATGTTGTAAGGACAAGACTGATGGATTAAGGGTGGCAGCACCTCTGATTGTAGGGGGCTGAGTCACTCCTATGCCAGTTGGCATCTGTCGGCCCCATTCTTCTGGCTTTCTACCGGCTTCTCATCCAAACCCAAACAGTAAAAGTGATTTCTGGCAGCCTAGCACATGAAATCTGAAATTCTTTAAGGGAAATCGTGGTGCGACAAGTCTTACCTTTTTCGCTCATTACAAGCATGTCTCTTACATACACACAGGCAAGAAAGAGGATGCAGGACAGTTTTCAATACATTCATTGAAAAGACTGCGACCTACGATAAAATGGATGAGCTGCAATGACTAGGATAATGACAAGAGGAAAAATCAGGATTGTGAAGATAAGCGATGTGAATATGACCAACCCTAACATTTTGCAAAAAACATTAATTTGCTAATTCCTCCCTAAAGCGTATTGTCAACCCTAAAGAGAGCAAGGCATGGAAAACCTAATCCGCCCAAGCCATGTCCATGAGATGTGCCCCAACCCCCATTACCTTAGGACAAGGTCAGCCTCCAGTCAGGTTTCATACAGTCACAAAGGCTGAGGTCTGCTGCAAAGTGATGTGCAGTATAGATGGAATATCCTGGGTGGGACCTCCTCTAATGATTTTGGTCTCACACAGTGTTTTTATAAGGCCCAAGTTATTGTTCGTGCAGAGATCCTGACATGGGTATGTACCTAAGCGTTAGAGTGTGTGTGCAAACTTGTATCAGCAATATCGTAACAAAATGCCTAACGTTCACATTCTGTGTTCATCTAACATGAAGCAAAGAGACATGATGACAATCCAATACCTACATTACTGATAATGACGCTTTCACGGAATGTCAACTGATTATAAAATAAAAACATTTCTCCTAAAATGCAACAATTGCTAGCAATACTAAAATGAATAAAACTAACTAATAAAACAGAGCATGTTTATCTAGGTAAAATGACACAGGCCTGCAAACCAAAGCTAAGCTAAACTTGTATACCCAAGCAAACAAAAATGAATCCACAACACACACTCACATATGATTCCAGCATTTCTGCACATCACTCCCTTATGCATGTCAACAGTCAGGTAATGAACCTACAACAATTGACATGTAAATGCACATTGTGAGTAAGTACTGTAGGTCTGCCTGTCATGTCCATCATTGCTCCTGCAATTGTTCATGAGAAATGACATGGAGTAAAGGTTTAGGGTATGTGTGGCCCAACAAACAATGTTGACACACTCCTGTCTGTTGTAACACATGAACTGTATACACATCATACACAAATATTTTCCAAGAGATTTTGACATGCACTCATATGTGATGGAATTAGACAATATCCCATGATATCAGGAGGAATATGTGTGAAACAGTAGTTAAAATTATACTACAAAAGTGCAAGGTACACATGCTAACATGTCGACACAAATACTGTTGTCAACAGTGATGTCCCCTGAATCATGTAACTGTACATTCACTACTTACCAAGGGAATGTATTGCTAACTGACTGTACACAAAGGATGATGTATGCCATCTCACATGTATGATGGCCACCATCACATTAGAGACAGTAGTGAGGTACCAGCACTTTTGACACACTGAAAAACAAGTGGCCTGTTCGGTACAGATGGCAATATGTTCGCTTGAGCAGACACAATGCTAAGTACAATCATCTATACCTGCATGTTGTTTAATGTTGCGGCCTACACACTGAAGCCGAGGCGTCTGTTGGTTACAAATGACACCCACAACATGAAACAACATGAGATTATTGCCCACAGTACTCAGCTATGTGTCTGCCCAAGTGAGTATATTGGTAGTGGACTGTACTCTGTTGTGTTCCTGGTCACTAGGAAGCTAGGCAAGGCACATCAGCATGTACCAATCACCATACTTTACAAACAGCAACTGATCTTGTGTATCGCACATGGCTCATCTCCAATATTCATGGGGAGATGGCTGCCACTAACACATTAACCTGGCAATGTAACAGGCAGGACTCTGCCCAGGACTCACACCCTTCTAGCTGCTATGCTTCCCTCAAATGCTCATCAAGCTCCAGGTAGGCCACTGCCAGTATGCAGGCCATCTAGGGAGTCAGGGTCCGGCTTGTGCCATGCCCGCGTTGGGAGGACAGCGGCACCTGAACCTCTGCTATCTTCCGGACTCTGCATCTCAGGTCCACCCACCTTTTACGACAGTAGACGCTCTGCCAGCGATAGACCCCCAGGGTCCACACCTTTAGGGCGATGGCTCTCCAAATCCCCTGCTTCTGATGGGCGTTGACCTGAATGGATGCAATAGACAAATAAAGAGATTACTATTTAATTGTTTTGATGGTTAACTGCCTATTTAACACACATCTTGAAAACACCTAGCACAAGCATTTTGTAATTGGCAGCACACTACATGTGTAAAGCATGCATGGTGATATGTACAGGAACACAAATACACACTTTTGGAGTCATCTACTGACCATCCACAGCCCTGGTCATGGCCTACACCTAGTAAGAAAGCCCACTGACATCATGTAGCCCAGGACAAAGCAACCTGTACTGTGATGTAAGCCACAATGACACACAACACACCATTGTGACCTTCTGAAGAGTAAAGTACTTGTGCATGATTGTACAGACAACTTAACATCCAGGCACAATGACTTGTTGCATACGGTTCATACAGGCAACTACCATGCAATCAACTACACCCTAAGACTTAGGTGAGAATGAAAGGGCTGGCATGAGTGTCACTGACAGCTTCTTCTCTGGATGTGTCAATACGTTGTCTACTTATTGGAATCTCATACCACTTCTGAGTGGGTTTGAGTGGTATGTACTGGTAGACACTTGTTACCATATGTGGCACTCTGACAGAGATGACAGTCAACATACCAAGGTATGCTTGGTGGTATTGGTTACATGTTATAAAGCTAGCGATTCACATGGCATGATTTCCCCTGAATTAACTAACTATCTGCACTGTGTGTTTCTCACTTGTGCTCTAGACCTGAACTGTACATAAATGACTTACGTAAAGGTGACATCAGACCTGTGGGAGTAAGGGGTCTTTCATAAGTCAAACATTGACAATGAGGGTCAATGGAAATGATAACCAGGTCAGGTGGTTACCTCAATCCCCATTCATACTGTAGTCAATATAAAAGCATTCAAGACAAATCTTGCTTATGAAGACTCATTTTGGCCACATCCAAGGATCTGAATGTCTACAGGGCGTGGGCCCAGTGTCTCAGTTGCATAGCCACAGTTACTGTGCACCAGCCTGAGCTATGAAAAGGCTTTGACAGACCTTGCCCTCTGCAGGCTTTGCATGCAGAACCTACATGACCATCACATTTCCATCACTGCCATGTATGACAGTACATCCTGTGGCCATCCTATATGTGAGTTCAGGATTGTGTGGCATTCTGAAGGACTCCATGAGATTTACTTTGTTGTCATACCACAGTTTGCCAAGGCCAGATCTGGGCTGAGTGATCAGTGGGACTTTATACATTGTTAGCAATATCCTGAACTTGTTCAAACAGTATACATACACAGCTCATGATGTAATGCCAATACATTTACTGTGTCATTTACCAACATCAGCTCATTACATATATCATTGTTTGTCTGTAAGGTACACTTGCATAGACATATGAAGGCAAAACAAGGATGATCTATCACACATCACACACCACAATGGTCATTTGAAATACACAGAGTACAGAGCCCCACACTCCACAACCTGTACATCCAATGTATGGACCACAGATTGTGACAGGCACTCAAATAACTCACTGGGACTCAGAGGCACATTGTAGCCTGTGAGGAAGGAAAGGGCGATGTTGAACAGAGTCAAATATGCCAATGAGGTAGTTACCTGCTCCTCTGGTGAGCCATAGAGCTGGCCTTACAGGGAAAGAACTTCTTCCACTAGCCTCTCCTGCTCCTCTGAAGAGAAGGTAGGGGCCCTTTCACCTGCTTGGCCTGACATGATTTCTCCCAGAGGTGGCACACAGCAGCTGACATGGTAGAGGTATTATGGCAGCAGTGTCAGAAGGCAAGTGAGTAATTGTCCAAAACCGGTGTACGTGTACGCCACCTACAAGGTCATCACTGTCAACAGCTACAGCCATTGGCTCACGACCGTCACAGTCAACAATGTAGCCTATGGCTGTGGCTGCCACAGTTGAAACCGCCCACTGCACGGTCGACTTCCTCTGGCGAAGGAAGGTTCCTAAAGTACAATGAATGAGGTCAGGCATCCACCATTTTGGAAGTAGAAACTACAGCTTTGCAGACTTTAAAATGGGTCACAACATAAATAAATGTTCACTAACATTTCAAAATATGTCAACATCCCTTGATATGTAGATTCTCCTACACAATCATCAGTTAGGTACATTGCTGGTCACAGATGCCATATTATCGCGGTGCACTGTAACCCGCCGGTGACTGTATTTCTGGCGGTCGGAACATACTTCACAATATCAAGGAGCACAAGAGGAGCAAATAGGTGTGTTATGCGCACATATATGTAGTAGACATGTCTAGATAACCATGGGAATCATAGTTGGACCTTGAGTAGCAGACTGTTTTGATGTGTAGTGGGTGTAATGTATTTTCTGTCAGTAATGTTTTGTCTCATGACTTTGTTGTCACTCATCATATATGTTGGTCTGGACACAGTGACCAAGGCTCCAAATTATTTGATTCCACAATTAGGTACCCTGGGATAGGGAGGTGGCAACAGCCTCCAGGCTCCTGTCCATTTCCATATCTTCAGACCATGGAAGAACGTGGCGTGATAAAAAAGTTCCATCTGTAAAGGCAAACAATCCTGGATTGATGTCAACAGTTGGAGCCAGATCTCATGCCTGAGAACATTAATCCAACATGTATACCACCCATTGTGAGACTCATGGCAGTCACTTCCTAGTCACAGGGTGCTTTCAATATATAGTGGCTATATGTGGTGTATGTCACAACCAATGTTCAGTGGTGTGCTAAAAAACATGCTATCAGCAATGATGAAACACATTGGCAGCTATATCGGGTTCCCCAGACATGAGGATTAAGCCAATGTGAAGGATGCCTTTTATGGATTTGGTCGCCTTTCACATGTGATGGGAGCCATTGATGGCACATATTGCATTAGTGCCACTGCATGCAAGTGAACAAGTCTATCGCAACAGGAAGAACTTCCATTCTATCAATGTGCAAGTTGTTTGCTTGCCAGATTTGTACATTTCAAATGTCTGTGCCCGGTTCCAAGGTTGAGCCCATGATTCCTTTGTAATGCTGAACAGCTCCATACCCCAGCTGATGTCACAACTGCATTTGGAGAGGGCCTGGCTTACTGGTATGGTACATCTGTCCTAACTTTGTGTGTTCAATGTCGGGTGCTATAATCAGGAAGTGTTTGTCACATTATAACACTTATGTCTCAAAACAAAACAGGAGTCTCAGCACATCCCAAGCATCCTTCATTGTTAACACTGCTGAGGAATCCAACTATGCCAGGGGAAGTCCACTTCAATGAGACCCATGGAAGAACACAGCAGCCAGTGGAGTGTGCTTTTGGGCTTCTGAGGTCAGATTTTGCTGTCTGGACAAGATTAGGGGAGCCCTATTCAACTAACCCCAGAAGGTGTGTCAGATCACCATGGCATTCCACATGCTCCATAACCAGGAACATCCCTTACATCCCAGAGGACAGAGAGCCTGAGTTGACACCGGGTGAGAATCTTGAAATGCCAAATGATGATGATAATGGTGAAAAGGAAGGAGCTGATTTGCGACAAGATCTACTTCTCATGAGTGCAAGTATGTCACGAGATGTCATGACTTTGACTGTACAATGAACTCTTGTTATGGTGATGTGAGGACTATACTTGCAGTGCATGTTAGGAAGCTGAAGCTCTGGCAAATTCTGGCACAGGGTATTTGTTGCAGAAGCTCTGACACAATCATACTTTGGTAATGTTGCTTTGATGGGGTCACAGTTTTTTCATGGACTGCTTTTCACTGACGTTTGCTATGTGAATTGTGTCATATGTATGTTTTGATAGCTCATTGTTTTTGTGTCTGTTTAGGTACCTTCACCGTGCCATCTTAATTTGGACATTTCAGAGTTGTGACTTTGGCAGATATATGATGCTTCCTGGGAATGTATGCCACAGACTTTGGCTGTACAAGACGTGTACAAGACCTGTTCCAAGACAGCTTGCACAGTGATAGGACAGAAGTTGAGGAGACTCCACTGGACTTGTTCCATTTGGTGTGGTGGCAGGTGTATCATGTGTGTTATCATGCGGTCAGAAAATATGTAGTTCTAGTCCGAATTCATGTTAGTTTCCCTTCACATTGGCTAAACACTCACTTTGTATGAACTGTATATAGCTGTTGTAGTGTTTTATCATTGTAGGCCAAAAAGCCTTTGGCACATCACTGACATCAACTGTTGTACTGCCATCTGTCTGAATCTTGCATGTTATGATGTTGGTATGATTTTGTGAGGTAGGCAACATGTCCCCAGCTGATGACAACAACCAAATTAATTTTTTGCCTATTATACAGGACAATGTTTGATATATCCCTTCATTCCATGCTCTGGAGGTCTGTCCTGATAAATTTGATCACATACACAGTATGATTCCAACTTGTATGATTGCCTACGTTTCTGACATCTTGACAGCCTAAGATTTGGGCAATGTAACAAAAATCATGTTGGGGATATGTCCCATTGCATAAAACTCGGCCTTCACTGTGGCCAAAGCCTCAACCTGGGGAAAAACAATGTAGCTGCACATGTGCTTTATCAGGGCGGACAACACTCTAGTCAGCACTATTGAGAACATTGGCTGTGACATTCCTGCTGCCAAGCCCACTGTCACTTGGAAAGAACCAGTTGCCAGGAAATGGAGTACTGATAGCACTTGCACAAGAGGTGGGATCCCCAGTGAGGTGACGGATAGCAGATAACAGGTCTGGCTCTAATTGGGCACACAGCTCTGTGATTGTGGCCCTGTCCAGTCTATAGGTGAGGATAATGTGCCTGTCCTCCATTGTAGCCAAGTCCACCAGGGGTCTGTACACGGGGTATGTCTCCATCTCATATTCCTCCGCAGCGGTAGGTATCTAAGGGACACAAGAGTGAGGAGGCTGTCATAAACTGAACGTTTGAGCCACAACAGGAGTTTTCAATCTGTAAACTTGTAATGGGTCAGTGTGATTTGTCCATTTTGTGCCTATTTCTCCTGTGATGCAGCATGAATCCATAGTGCTGCCCCCCACTGAAATGGCATCCGCCTGTCCTGTGTGGAGGGACAGGTAGAAGTGAGGTAATTCCACTGATGTTGTGCACCATGTCCGGAGGCGGTCTGGAACAGCCGCGCAACTCCTCATTGGTTAATATTGGCCCCTATGGGGTACAGTGGCCAATGATGATCTACTCCGGTGGTGACGGTATGCACCGCCGCAGACGTGACCGCCATTTTCTATCTGATTCCTCACTTGCTATTTGACCTTCCATAGGAGAGGACCTACACTGCATGTGCTGCTGTGACCTGAGTCTGGAACCAACCATAGCCCGTGTGACAGAGGGAAGGGCCCCTGCCTTCACTTCGGAGGAGTTGGAGAGACTGGTGGATGGGGTCGTACCCCAATACGGACTGCCGTATGGGCCTCCAGACCAACAGGTGAGTACCCTGTGGGCACGATGCATGTGGCATGAATGCATGGAGTGGTGTGTGTGATAGCCTGATGTAAGGGGGGTGGGTGGATGTCCTCTTTGAGGTGTACAGCTTGTGTGCTGGGCTATGTGTGTGCCAGTGGTGATGGGATCGGGTATGGTGGGCCATATGTGTAACAGGCTGGACTGTTTGTCTAATGGTATTTTCCTGTGTGTATTGCCTCTGCAGGTCAGCACCCATCAAAAGAAGGATATATGGCATGCCATCGCCAAGGAGGTGCGGACCCTGGGGGTCTATGGCAGGCGGAGCACCCACTGTCGCAAATGGTGGGAGGACCTGAGACGCTGGGCACAGGAGACAGCGGAGGCTCAGCTGGGTATGGCTTCCCAATGAGGAAGGGGTGCCCTTCGAACCCTGACCCCTCTAATGGCCCGCATACTGGTGGTGGCCTATCCAGAGCTGGACGGGCACTTGAGGGCATCACAGCAGCCACAAGGGGGTGAGTACAGTGAGTACGCTTGGTGGGGTGGTATCCGGGTGGTGGATGTTTGTCAGTGGGTGTGCCTAGGCCAGGCCTGACATTGCAGCGTAGGTCCTCTGGTGGGTAGGGTTCTGAAGGGATAATCTTCCCTACCTAGCTTGTAAACATCCACTACTGGTCAGGGCTGCGTGGGTCCCAGGTGTGCTGCAGTTGGCGGAGTGTTCCCTTCCTCATACCTTGCTGGCTAGCGATATCAGTGGTGGTGCAAAGCATAGTGCGTAGGCCTGTTCCTTGTGTGTGAGGGTGCTATGTACGCCAACGGTGGTGTTGGTGCAACCATTGACCCAGTGTATCCTTTGTCTCTCTCCCCCGCTTTTTTGTTTTGTCATCCTGTCCTTATGTGCATTAGCATCATCTGGTGGAGGAGCAGAGGCACCGGCGACGGAGGAAGCTGCATCCCACAGGACCCAGGAGGCAGAGTCCACCGGTGCTGAGGGCACCAGTGGGTCAGAGGGCGAGGGGAGCACTACGGTGGAGACTGGAGGAGACACTTCAGACACAGATACCTCCTCCGATGGAAGTGCCCCAGGAGTGGCGGTCACCTCGATGTCCACCCCAGCTACAGGTACAGCTGCCACCCCCGTACCAGCACCGCCCTCCCAGCAGTCCCTCATCGAGTTGCCCGTGCTCGCTCACCCAGGAGGGTGGGCATCTCCTTCGCCCAAGGAACCTCAGGCCCTGCCCCAGTGAGCCCTGCTGCCCTGAGTGAGGAGGCTATTGACCTCCTGCGATCCATCTCTGTAGGGCAGTCAGCCATTGTGAATGCCATCCAGGGGCTGGTAACCCAGATGCAACAATCTAATGCATTCCTGGAGGGCATTCACACTGGATTGGCGGACCAACAGAGTTTGATTCAGGCTCTGGCCTCCTCTGTGATGGCAGCCATTGTCCCTGTTTCTACTGTCCCCCCTCCAACTTCCACTTCCCAGTCCCATTCTCCTCAACCCCAACCCATCCCAGACACACATACAGACGAGCATGCACACAAGACAACACCCAAGAGTGGCACAGGCAAACACAAGCACCACACTTCATCCCACAGGAACGCACACAAACACCATTCATTTGCAGACACTACAACATCCACTATTTCCACTGTCTCCCCATCCTCCACCTCTACCACCTCCCTCCCAGCCACGTCCCCACTCACACCTGCATGCACTACATCATCATCCACTACCAGCATCCTCACCACACCAAGCAGAACACACACCTCACTGGCATACACCTCCACAACAGCCATGCACATATCCCCTGTGTCCTCTCCCACTGTGTCTGTCCCCCCTCCTAAAGGACACACATGCAAGCACTCAGACACCCAACAGCCACCCACCCAACTCACAAGAGCATACAACTTATGCACCTGTACCCAAATCCAGCAGACAAACACCTCCAATAACCACTCCCTCATCCTCCACTCCCATTCGTTCTCCCTCTCCCTGCTCCAATGTCCCTAAGAAAACTTTCCTATCCCCCATTGACCTCTTCCCTACCCCCCGTCCTGCACGTATGGCTAGGGTATCACAAATCCAGCCATGCAACTCAGCCCTCAGAGTCCACAGGCCCAGTTCCAACCACACTTACTCATGGTGGACAGGAATCCAGGCCACATTTAATTAAGTGGAAGGAGCCTGCACCGGCAGGCAAGAAGGGCAAGGGGCCTGTACCTGCCACCTGAAAGGGCAAGGAGCCTGCACCTGCCACCCGAAAGGGCAAGGACCCTGCACCAGCAGGCAAGAAGTGCCAGGAGCCTGCACCAGCAGCTGTCATGGAGCCTCCACCACCAACCATGGTTGTGCATCCATCCGAGGGTGCAGGGGATGCATAGGAGCCTCCCCCCACCAGCACCACCACCACAGTGCATCCATCTGAGGGTGCAGGAGATGTGCAGGAGCCTCCCCCCACCACCACCAGCACCACCAAAGTGCATCCATCCGAGGGTGCAGGGGATGTGTTGGAGCCACCCACCACCACCACAGTGCAGCCATCACCGCCGGCAGACGCAATGTAATCCTGCCTCCACGGGCTGCTCTGCAGCCTGTCCACCCTACAACCAGTGGGCAAGTCACCCACTTGAGAGACTGTGGCTTATCACTCCCCAGGACCAAGCCCAGGGCATGTTGCCCCCTCCAGAACCAGTGGGCAAGACACCCACTTGAGAGACTGTGACCTTGCACTCCCCAGGACCAAGCACAGGGCATGTTGCCCCCTCTAGAACCAGTGGGCAAGACACCCACTTGAGAGACCGTGGCCTATCACTCCCCAGGACCAAGCACAGGGCATGTTGCCCACTCCAAAACCAGTGGTCTTGTTTCCGTTCCCGGCTGAGGTGCCCCCCCAAGGTGCCTGCCTATTTGCCAACTGATGCCCCTGCAGTGTTCTCTCCGTGTTGATGCAGGTGACAACTGGGGCCTTCGACTTTTCCCTGTGGCAATGTGTCCCACGCAAACTGGTGACTGGGCAGTGTCCCTTGTTCTGTACATTTGTAAATCACTGTTACATTGTCTAACGTATTATTTTTTCACTGTGTTGATATTATTACACTCACTATGGTAAAATCTTTTGTCCTTGCATTATTCAACCGATTTCGGGGGATTAACTTGCTTTCTTGTGCATCTGGTTGTGTGTATGGGGTGTGTGTATGGAGTGTGTATGATGCGTGTGTGTGTCACTCTTTCACTCTTGTTTTCCTCCCTTCTACCCTTGTGTGCTAGGCGGATGTACTCACCGTCGCGTTTGCCGGTGTTGGTGTTCGTGGTGGAGCAGAACGTAGAATATCATTGGAAATACATGCAGTTCGGGTTCCATGGCGGCGTGGTTCTTCCCTGTGTCTCCAATGGTGAGTCCTTCCACTTCTGAGCTCAGTTTCTGACAGGCTTTTGATGTTGTTGGCACCGCCCCGGAAAATGTGGCGGTTTGCTATGTCATAATATGGTGGGCGGAACATTGACTTCCACCTGGCTATATGCGGCTACCACTGTTGTGGCTGTTGTTTCCGCCCTGGCAGTTGGTGTGGTACATTGGCTGTCTTTCGGAGATCTTTCTGCCATGGTCATAATTTTGTGGTAATTACCACCGGCCTGTTGGAGGTATTACCGCCACTTTATCACCGACCGTCAGGCTCGTAATGAGGGCCTAAGTGTCCTTAGCACTATGGTCTGATCCGTCAGCAAATAACACGGAGAGATGGGTGGAGAAAAATATTAAGGTTTCTATTCTCATACTTCTTTTGCAGACTTATGTGGTCTGTGGAACTTGTTTGCTGCCCTGTATTAAAATCTGGGTATCTCACAATTTGCGTAATTTGTTGACAGCGGTTGAGAAATGTGACAAATGAGAAATTAATCAGAGCATGAAAGATTGTTCTGTTATTAATACATTTTACTATGAGAATCATTAGCTGTAAAAGTACTGTCCCAAAATGATACCGTTTTGACTAGAGGTATTAAACCGTTTATTTCCTACTTGTATATGCTACTGGAAAATATAAGCATTATGCATCCGAGGCTGGATAATTATAAGTGAACTATGCTGCACGTTAGCACAGAATAATTTAAGGCGCTGTCATCTGTGTCTAACTGTCTAGACCAGGTACCCTGTTCAGTGCTGCTGTGAGCCAGCTGTAAGAGGTTACCAAGTACTGTAAAAACACTTAGGGCCATATTTATTCTTTTTGACGCAAAACTGCACTAACGCAGTTTTGCGTCAAAAAAATTAGCGCCGGCTAATGCCATTCTGAAGCGCCATGCGGGTGCCGTATTTATTCAATGACGTTAGCCGGCGTTAGCCGGCGGCGCTGCCTGGTGTGCGTAAAAAAAAATGACGTACACCAGGCAGCGCCGGCGTAGGGGAATATGGAGCTTGGGCGCCAAAAAATGGGGCAAGTCAGGCTGAGGCAAATTTTTCGCCTCAACCCGATTTGCGCCATTTTTTTCGACTCCCAACCCCCATTGAAATGACTCCTGTCTTAGCAAAGACAGGAGTCATGCCCCCTTGCCCATTGGCCATGCCCAGGGGACTTCAGTCCCCTGGGCATGGTCATTGGGCATAGTGGCATGTAGGGGGGCACAAATCAGGCCCCCCTATGCCACAAAAAAAAAAATATATATATTACTTACCTGAACTTACCTTATGTTCCCTGGGATGGGTCCCTCCATCCTTAGGCGTCCTCCTGGGGTGGGCAAGGGTGACAGGGGGGGTCCCTGGGGGCATGGGAGGGCACCTCTGGGCTCCTTCCGAGTCCACAGGTCCCTTAACGCCTGCCCTGACCAGGCGCTAAAAAATGACACAAAAGCGGCTGGGCGTGAGTTTTGCCCGGGAGTGTAAATACGGCGCACATGCCTCGGAGTCAATTTTTTAGACGGGAACGCCTACCTTGCATATCATTAACGCAAAGTAGGTGTCCACGCTAAAAAATGACGTAAACTCCGTGGACTTTGGCGCTAGACGCATCTAACGCCAAAGTATAAATATGGAGTTAGTTTTGCGTCGGAATTGCGTCAAACAAAACGACGCAATTCCGGCGCAAACAGAGTATTAATATGCCCCTTAGGGCCTGGACCCGTTTCAAAAGTCATATGCCATTTTCCCTTTTGATCTGAAAGATGCAGCTTTCAAATCATTTATAGAATGTGTGCAGTCTCTGAAGGAGAGACATTATAATTCCTTTGAAGAAAATATTGAAATCTCAGTTTTTAATTTGTAATAATTCACCTTCTCAAATTAAACAGAATACAGAAGGAAATTAATGAAATTAAAATGTGAAAAGAGGCTAAAAAGCACTTGACAAACCTGATGTCATGATTGCGTTCTCTTGAAGATCTTTCTAATTTTGCATTAACTCATCCTGGCCTGGAATGGAGTGTGCGGGGAAGGAAAATTGCAGGGGATCTGGTATTAGGGAGATTGGAGTTGAAGACAGGGGCATATATTAGGGGAATTATGTCATATTAAGGGAATGGGGATGGAGCACTAACATTGAAAATTATAAGCTTGATACAAGAGACTGGAGAATATTGGTACAGCCAGGGGCTTCTCTTTGGGGGGTTGTGGGTGTTCTGGGTGTTACAGCCCCTAATAAATGTATTTTCTGCTAAATAGCTGACTTCTCCTGCCGTGTGGTAGAAATTTCCACGCAACACCCACCGTATTGACGCAGCTCCTGTGACTTCGTCCTGTCAGCTCCAGAAATCCATGCATCATCCCCGGGGCGTCCAAAAAGCCCTAAACCCGAAGAGGATCCACAACCGAGCCCTGGAAATAGACGCACAGCCGTCACTGCGTGAAAACTAAATGGCGCATATCCGTGTGCAGCACGAGTAATCGACGCACACCCTCTTTGTTTCCTCGCATTACCTCCTCTGCGGTTCTTTTTGGAGATTTTGCACACGAACCAGGTACATTGTGCTTGAAAGAAACATGTATTGCTTTTTAAAGACTAAAGACACTTTACATCACTTTTACATAAATATCTCAACATATACTTATTACATTTTAATCATTTTGACCTGCATCTTATCAGATAAATATTATATATTTTTCTAAACACTGTGTGGTGTGTTTTGTTGGTGCTATACTGTGTTATTGCATGATTTATTGCACAAATACTTTACACATTTCCTTCTAAGTTAAGCCTGACTGCTCTGTGCCAAGCTACCAGAGGGTGGCACAGGATAATTTGGATTGTGTTTGACTTACCCTGACTAGAATGAGGGTCCTTACTTGGACAGGGGATAACCTGACTGGCAACCTAAGACCCCATTTCTAACAATGCTCATATCTACACCACCTTTAATGAGTGGGTGAGCAGCTAGTATATCCATTGCATGTTGTGCAATGGAGAAGCCGATCACTATCAGCTGGTCACTCCTTCCAGAAAAAGGAAGATTGTGCTAATGGTTGGTGGCAGATGGTGGTGGATCTCAGATGGGGCAGACCAACTTGAGGTGGACAGAACAAAATTAGGGCCCATATTTATGAAAAAGTTTGAGCTGCCTTTGCATAATTTTTTTTATGTGAAAGTGATGCTAACCTACCGCCACATTTATATTTTAACGCTAGACCCGTCTATTGTCAAAATATCTGAGTTTGTGTCATTTTTTGTGAGCGTCAACCCACCTTGCATCGTTTTGCGACAATGACATGCAAGGTAGGTGTTCCCTTCCTAAAAATAACCCTAGCCCTCCATCTCCATATTTTCACCCCAATGCTAAAACGACACACAGAAAGGAATCGGCCTAAAAAAAATACACAAAGCTCAATTGGTGTCAAATTTTAACACCTGGTCAGACCAGGTGTTAAAATGAGGCCCACACACCACTACTTAGGGAAAACACACAGAAGGAGCATTGGCAAACTCCTGGACAAAATGGAACTGTTAAAGCTCCAGCTTGGTACACAATGCAGATGACAGTGATGAAGACAGGTCCCACCAGCACCACCACAGCAATCCCAAACACCATCACAGCAGCCACAAAAGCAGCGCAGAAGGCGAGAGAGGATATTTCGACAGCGCACAGCCATCCTTGGGCTCAGGGAACAAGATATCATCAGATTCTACAGTCTGAAGCGGGAGTTCATTGTACTCCTGCTGCACCACATAGCACCAGACATCACTGTAAGGGTGGAACCTCTGCAAATATACCACCCATGACCAAACTCCTCACTGTCCTCCATATGCTGGCATCAGGATCTTTCCAGGCAACAGGTGCACAATTGGCTGTATCTCCCGGCCATCCTTCTCGGCCTTCCTGCCAAAGGTTCTGGATATAATCATCCGCCTCACACCCCACCACATCTGCTTTCCGAACACCCAGCAACTGCAGCAGGAGACCAAGCAAGGTTTCTACCTAATTGCTGGGTTCCCGCAGGTGCTGGGTGCAGTGGACTGCACCCATGTCCACCTTGTGCCACCTGCAGCAATGGAACACCTTTACAGGAACCGCAAACACACCCATTCCAAAGATGTGCAGGCCATTGCGGACCACAGTGGGCTCTTCACAAACCCTAGCCAAATATCCCAGGAGTGTCCATGATGCCTACATATTCTGCCATTCCACCATCAATGAGCGGTTCCAGAATGGGCAATATGGCAATGGGCTACTCCTAGGTAAGCCACCATATCAACCAGCACACAGACAACACACCAATCTTGTAGGGCAAACAAGACATACACCACACTGAACACACATGGACAGGGGAACACAGATGTACAGACAACAACACATATGCCACATGTCACACTACACCACATTCATTGCACGTCACACACACATACACCCATATGTACATAATATAGCTGCAACCTGACTGGCACACCACGTGAAGGACAAGTGGGTCTCTAGTTGGCAGAGGTATACACCTATGTCCAAGTAGGGACCACAATCCTAGTCAGGGTAAGTCACACAAAATCCAAATTATCCTGTGCCCACCCTCTGGAAGCTTGGCACTGTGCAGTCGGGCTTAACTTAGAAGGCAATGTGTAAAGCAGTTGTGCAATAAATCATGCAATAATATAGTGAAAACACCATAAAAATGCACCACACAGGTTTAGAAAAATATAAGATATTTATCTGATTACATTAAGGTCAACATGGTAAAGATTTGATAAGCACAAGTTGAAATATCACCTTTGCAATGTTAAGAAGAGTCTTAAGTCTTGTGTGCACATAGTACCTGGTTTGCGTCAAAATGACATGCACGGAGACCACAGAGGAGGAGACGCGTGGAAAAAGGAAGGTGTATGTCGTATTTCCCAATGCAGCACAGACAATGCGTTGTTTCTTCCCATACTGCAAGGGCTTTGCGTCGATTTCTGGTGCGCAGTCTTGAATCCTCACTGCCATGAGGGGTTCTTTTGATGCCCAAGGACGGTGCTTGAAAATCCTGGACGTGCGGGACAAAGTCACAGGCGCTGTGTTGATCCGGTGGGTGATGAGTCGGAGTTTCTGTCGCATGGCAGGCACTGTGTCGATTCTTCTCTCAGGAAGTCGGGCTGCATCGTTCCGGCTCAGCTGTGCGTCGATACGGTATGGTTGTGTGTTGAAGTTCCGGTCGCAATGCAGGCGTTGTATCAATCTCCACTTGGGAAGTCGGGCTGCTTTGTTCTGGTTCGGCTATGCTGCAATTTTCTTATCGCAGGGTAGGTTGTGCATTGTTTCCGGCAGGCTGTGCATTGATTTTCGGTGCACAAGGAGTTTCCTTGAAGAGAGGAAGTCTTTATGGCCCTGAGGCTTCAAAAACAGGAGGCAAGCTCAATCCAGGCCCCTGGAGAGCTCTGCTGAGCAAAGTCAGAGGCCAGCAAGGCAGCAGGGCAACAGCAAGGCAGCAGTCCTTCACAGCAAAGCAGTCCAGGTGAGTCCTTTGAGCAGCCAGGCAGCTCCTCTTAACAGGTTGCAGGATCTGGTCCAGAAGTGTCTGATTTGGTAGGGTCAGGGACCCAGTTTATATACTCACAAATGCCTTTGAAGTGGGGGAGACTTCAAAGAGTGCACAAGGTCTCCTTTCAGGACAGGTCTTTCTGCCAGGGTCCCAGTAGGTGGTTTGGCAGTCTACTGTGTGAGGCCAGGCCACTAGCCTTTGAAGTGTAAGTGTCAGGCCCCTCCACCCTTCCAGCCCAGGAATGGCTCAATTGCCACCTACCCTGTTGCATGGTGCACCATATATTTCATACGGAGCACACATGGTGGGGGTATAGGAGGCACTAAGGGGTGCAAGGACAGTTGCGAGGCACCACGTGCAGCACCACTTTCCTTAAATCTGCCCCTTTGTGTCTTTTGCAAACAACATTTAAGGGAGCTTAGCTAGGCACCGGATCCAGATTACTTACACATTTCTCTATTTGTACATTGTGTATCACATACACCCCATAATGTTTCTATTATCTGACACACATGTTCTGAATTTGTATCACAGGCCTGCCCCGTTTTACAGACAGTATGTGGCAGGCCTGCATCTGCAGCAGCACTAGCACATTACTCTGAAGCCTGCACCGATGCAGGCATACTTGGACCACAGTTAAGTGTGTCTGTGTTGAGGGGAGTGTGTATGCACAGGTTGGTATCCCTTCCTGGACATAAATGGTCTACTATTGTGAAAATGGCTGCCCACACTGTATTGGAAGACATCCATAATGTTATTCAGTAATGTGCAGGAAGGGACAAATATGTGAACATGAGGAAACTGCCAAGGCATTTTAGCTTTAGTGTGTGTATCTTGAAATGGCACACACATATTAGTGACAGAAAACAAGGATGTATCAATGCATCCCTTAACACTGTGCTATGCTCACACCACCACTGGGCTGTTGTTAGTCTTTTTGCACTGATAATGAATAAGGTGTCTTCAACATCTGAGGCAGGGTCAAAAGCAATGGGTGTTATATTGAGATGGCCACTGCAACAACCATTGCATGCCTCTCTGATCTAGAATACTGTGTCATGCTGCCCCATATGGACATGGAGGTGTGATGCAACAAAACAGGTGCATGACAAATCCATGTACATATGGTGCAGTGAAATGCACCACAGGAGCGTCAGGTAAAGTGATGCTTTGGTGGTGCCAGGGTCTCCATTATCTGTCCGTGTACCTCAGAGACAGAATATTAATATTTGGCAGATGTTCTGACCTACTACAAAGTTGACTTGCTTACTCAGCTTAACAAGTTGAATGTGAAACTTTCGTCTATGCACTGAAATGTCCAAAAATCACTAAGTTATTATTTCCTGTCATATACTGCAGGTGGGCCTCCACCCTACACCACTGGAGAAGTGTCTTGATTTGAAGACTCCAATGCAGCCAGTACATGTCACTTTGTGCGTCACATGTGTCATTCCAGTGTTTTGTGTGAGAGGGTCTGATGTGTGCAATGCAATGATAAAATTTATTGTGTAACCAATGCGATGACGTGATCTGAGTTAGGATATGGACAGCATGGCTGATGCTATGTTGAGGATGGAGTATGAGTTGATTGTTGCACAAATGCAAATGTGTGCTGCTATGGAATGGTGGGTGTTAGGAAAAGGAAAGCATGCCCACATGTACATTGATGTCAATCATGATATGTGTTTGAGCTGCTGTTTATTTGATTAGCATGCCTGTTGCCAACATATATGTCACAGCTCTTTTGACAGCACTGCGTGCCAGACATAGCTTTCAGTTACTCAGGAAACGGTACAGATGATGTTCATGTTTTGAGGTCTCTAGGGGGCTTACATAGGAGACTCTTGCACCACTGGTGCCTCACTACTCTTCAGATTTTAAGTGAGGCAGCAGTTGTGCAAGGATCCTTACTGTGCTGCCCAACAGTCAGTTGAGTACACAATGAGGATACAACTCTGCTCCAGATGGTTGTGGGACATGTCTACAGTATGTAGCAAGCTAGATGTGTCCAGAATTACCAACACGGTTTACCCATCATGATATTTGTGAGTGATCTTGGTTACATCATGTTTGCATAGAATGTGAATGCTGAGTGTGTACCTGGTACTTAGGAGATGTCTGATATGCATATGCACATATTGTTCAATAAATAGGAAAACTGTAGCTGCACCCAGCGCAGTGCTAATCTTACTGTGCCCTTTAGGGCACCCACACGGCCACCATGTGTGTGCTGCATTACTCAATTTGCACAACATAGCACAGGGTGGGGGCAATAGGTACCAAATCTGTAGACAACATAGATGTACTGTCCATGCTTTCGTCAAACTATATGGTCACTAAGCTAGAACAGTACATGTGGGCCAATTGTGGGCAATGGTGTGCCCCCTTGTAATACATGCTCAGAGTATTTGTTAACCCAAGGACACATGATTGATGCTTTGCCAAACCTTAGAATTGCCAGTGGGAAGTTTCCTCTCCCCCTATCAGATGACCCCCACATTCCATCCATGATGTCTGGCCAAGGCTTGATGTAGGACTAGGGGTGTCAAAGTGGTGCATTGCATACATCGTGCCGCGTATTGACAATGGCACAGGGATTCTGAAGTTGTAGGGCCACTTGATCCTCACTAATATGATGACACAAATGTTGAGCAAGGATGCAGTAATCCACTTACCTCTGGGCCCTGATGGCCAACAATGGATAACCGTTACCCCAGTGACATGTACATGATACCATAGATGGCTGGTAGGAAGTTAGTATACATTTGGAGCTTGTCAGTGTTGTGGAATGTGTGGTGGACAGCATGTGTCATCTAAGGATGCTGTGTTCATTGCATGTCTATTCTACCTCCACCCAATGCTGTATTAATGCCATGTTCTCCTCATGTTTCAGCTGCCAACATGGCCCCAGCTGAGAAACATGGTTTTGAGAAGAAGGCTGACAGATACAGGCACATAATAGTGCTACAGGCAGGGTACCAAAGGATGGAAAAGAAATATAGGAGGGAGAAGTCCACTGGGGCTTGGCGTGCATTTTCTAATGGGGGACCTCCGCTACAGCCCACAGTTTCCTTGAAGAGAGGAAGTCTTTATGGCCCTGAGGCTTCAAAAACAGGAGGCAAGCTCAATCCAGGCCCCTGGAGAGCTCTGCTGAGCAAAGTCAGAGGCCAGCAAGGCAGCAGGGCAACAGCAAGGCAGCAGTCCTTCACAGCAAAGCAGTCCAGGTGAGTCCTTTGAGCAGCCAGGCAGCTCCTCTTAACAGGTTGCAAGATCTGGTCCAGAAGTGTCTGATTTGGTGGGGTCAGGGACCCAGTTTATATACTCACAAATGCCTTTGAAGCGGGGGAGACTTCAAAGAGTGCACAGTGTCTCCTTTCAGTACAGGTCTTTCTGCCAGGGTCCCAGTAGGGGGTTTGGCAGTCTACTGTGTGAGGGCAGGCCACTAGCCTTTGAAGTGTAAGTGTCAGGCCCCTCCACCATTCCAGCCCAGGAATGGCTCAATTGCCACCTACCCTGTGGCATGGTGCACCATATATTTCATACGGAGCACACATGGTGGGGGTATAGGAGGCACTAAGGGGTGCAAGGACAGTTGCGAGGCACCACGTGCAGCACCACTCTCCTTAAATCTGCCCCTTTGTGTCTTTTGCAAACAACATTTAAGGGAGCTTAGCTAGGCACCGGATCCAGATTACTTACACATTTCTCTATTTGTACATTGTGTATCACATACACCCCATAATGTTTCTATTATCTGACACACATGTTCTAAATTTGTATCACAGGCCTGCCCCGTTTTACAGACAGTATGTGGCAGGCCTGCATTTGCAGCAGCACTAGCACATTACTCTGAAGCCTGCACCGATGCAGGCATACTTGGACCACAGTTAAGTGTGTCTGTGTTGAGGGGAGTGTGTATGCACAGGTTGGTATCTCTTCCTGGACATAAATGGTCTACTATTGTGAAAATGGCTGCCCACACTGTATTGGAAGACATCCATAATGTTATTCAGTAATGTGCAGGAAGGGACAAATATGTGAACATGAGGAAACTGCCATGGCATTTTAGCTTTAGTGTGTGTATCTTGAAATGGCACACACATATTAGTGACAGAAAACAAGGATGTATCAATGCATCCCTTAACACTGTGCTATGCTCACACCACCACTGGGCTTTTGTTAGTCTTTTTGCACTGATAATGAATAAGGTGTCTTCAACATCTGAGGCAGGGTCAAAAGCAATGGGTGTTATATTGAGATGGCCACTGCAACAACCATTGCATGCCTCTCTGATCCAGAATACTGTGTCATGCTGCCCCATATGGACATGGAGGTGTGATGCAACAAAACAGGTGCATGACAAATCCATGTACATATGGTGCATTGAAATGCACCACAGGAGCGTCAGGTAAAGTGATGCTTTGGTGGTGCCAGGGTCTCCATTATCTGTCCGTGTACCTCAGAGACAGAATATTAATATTTGGCAGATGTTCTGACCTACTACAAAGTTGACTTGCTTACTCAGCTTAACAAGTTGAATGTGAAACTTTCGTCTATGCACAGAAATGTCCAAAAATCACTAAGTTATCATTTCCTGTCATATACTGCAGGTGGGCCTCCACCCTACACCACTGGAGAAGTGTCTTGATTTGAAGACTCCAATGCAGCCAGTACATGTCACTTTGTGCGTCACATGTGTCATTTCAGTGTTTTGTGTGAGAGGGTCTGATGTGTGCAATGCAATGATAAAATGTATTGTGTAACCAATGCGATGACGTGATCTGAGTTAGGATATGGACAGCATGGCTGATGGTATGTTGAGGATGGAGTATGAGTTGATTGTTGCACAAATGCAAATGTGTGCTGCTATGGAATGGTGGGTGTTAGGAAAAGGAAAGCATGCCCACATGTACATTGATGTCAATCATGATATGTGTTTGAGCTGCTGTTTATTTGATTAGCATGCCTGTTGCCAACATATATGTCACAGCTCTTTTGACAGCACTGCGTGCCAGACATAGCTTTCAGTTACTCAGGAAACGGTACAGATGATGTTCATGTTTTGAGGTCTCTAGGGGGCTTACATAGGAGACTCTTTCACCACTGGTGCCTCACTACTCTTCAGATTTTAAGTGAGGCAGCAGTTGTGCAAGGATCCTTACTGTGCTGCCCAACAGTCAGTTGAGTACACAATGAGGATACAACTCTGCTCCAGATGGTTGTGGGACATGTCTACAGTATGTAGCAAGCTAGATGTGTGCAGAATTACCAACACGGTTTACCCATCATGATATTTGTGAGTGACCTTGGTTACATCATGTTTGCATAGAATGTGAATGCTGAGTGTGTACCTGGTACTTAGGAGATGTCTGATATGCATATGCACATATTGTTCAATAAATAGGAAAACTGTAGCTGCACCCAGCGCAGTGCTAATCTTACTGTGCCCTTTAGGGCACCCACACGGCACCATGTGTGTGCTGCATTACTCAATTTGCACAACATAGCACAGGGTGGGGGCAATAGGTACCAAATCTGTAGACAACATAGATGTACTGTCCATGCTTTCGTCAAACTATATGGTCACTAAGCTAGAACAGTACATGTGGGCCAATTGTGGGCAATGGTGTGCCCCCTTGTAATACATGCTCAGAGTATTTGTTAACCCAAGGACACATGATTGATGCTTTGCCAAACCTTAGAATTGCCAGTGGGAAGTTTCCTCTCCCCCTATCAGATGACCCCCACATTCCATCCATGATGTCTGGCCAAGGCTTGATGTAGGACTAGGGGTGTCAAAGTGGTGCATTGCATACATCGTGCCGCGTATTGACAATGGCACAGGGATTCTGAAGTTGTAGGGCCACTTGATCCTCACTAATATGATGACACAAATGTTGAGCAAGGATGCAGTAATCCACTTACCTCTGGGCCCTGATGGCCAACAATGGATAACCGTTACCCCAGTGACATGTACATGATACCATAGATGGCTGGTAGGAAGTTAGTATAAATTTGGAGCTTGTCAGTGTTGTGGAATGTGTGGTGGACAGCATGTGTCATCTAAGGATGCTGTGTTCATTGCATGTCTATTCTACCTCCACCCAATGCTGTATTAATGCCATGTTCTCCTCATGTTTCAGCTGCCAACATGGCCCCAGCTGAGAAACATGGTTTTGAGAAGAAGGCTGACAGATACAGGCACATAATAGTGCTACAGGCAGGGTACCAAAGGATGGAAAAGAAATATAGGAGGGAGAAGTCCACTGGGGCTTGGCGTGCATTTTCTAATGGGGGACCTCCGCTACAGCCCACAGTTTCCTTGAAGAGAGGAAGTCTTTATGGCCCTGAGGCTTCAAAAACAGGAGGCAAGCTCAATCCAGGCCCCTGGAGAGCTCTGCTGAGCAAAGTCAGAGGCCAGCAAGGCAGCAGGGCAACAGCAAGGCAGCAGTCCTTCACAGCAAAGCAGTCCAGGTGAGTCCTTTGAGCAGCCAGGCAGCTCCTCTTAACAGGTTGCAAGATCTGGTCCAGAAGTGTCTGATTTGGTGGGGTCAGGGACCCAGTTTATATACTCACAAATGCCTTTGAAGCGGGGGAGACTTCAAAGAGTGCACAGTGTCTCCTTTCAGTACAGGTCTTTCTGCCAGGGTCCCAGTAGGGGGTTTGGCAGTCTACTGTGTGAGGGCAGGCCACTAGCCTTTGAAGTGTAAGTGTCAGGCCCCTCCACCATTCCAGCCCAGGAATGGCTCAATTGCCACCTACCCTGTGGCATGGTGCACCATATATTTCATACGGAGCACACATGGTGGGGGTATAGGAGACACTAAGGGGTGCAAGGACAGTTGCGAGGCACCACGTGCAGCACCACTCTCCTTAAATCTGCCCCTTTGTGTCTTTTGCAAACAACATTTAAGGGAGCTTAGCTAGGCACCGGATCCAGATTACTTACACATTTCTCTATTTGTACATTGTGTATCACATACACCCCATAATGTTTCTATTATCTGACACACATGTTCTAAATTTGTATCACAGGCCTGCCCCGTTTTACAGACAGTATGTGGCAGGCCTGCATCTGCAGCAGCACTAGCACATTACTCTGAAGCCTGCACCGATGCAGGCATACTTGGACCACAGTTAAGTGTGTCTGTGTTGAGGGGAGTGTGTATGCACAGGTTGGTATCTCTTCCTGGACATAAATGGTCTACTATTGTGAAAATGGCTGCCCACACTGTATTGGAAGACATCCATAATGTTATTCAGTAATGTGCAGGAAGGGACAAATATGTGAACATGAGGAAACTGCCATGGCATTTTAGCTTTAGTGTGTGTATCTTGAAATGGCACACACATATTAGTGACAGAAAACAAGGATGTATCAATGCATCCCTTAACACTGTGCTATGCTCACACCACCACTGGGCTTTTGTTAGTCTTTTTGCACTGATAATGAATAAGGTGTCTTCAACATCTGAGGCAGGGTCAAAAGCAATGGGTGTTATATTGAGATGGCCACTGCAACAACCATTGCATGCCTCTCTGATCCAGAATACTGTGTCATGCTGCCCCATATGGACATGGAGGTGTGATGCAACAAAACAGGTGCATGACAAATCCATGTACATATGGTGCAGTGAAATGCACCACAGGAGCGTCAGGTAAAGTGATGCTTTGGTGGTGCCAGGGTCTCCATTATCTGTCCGTGTACCTCAGAGACAGAATATTAATATTTGGCAGATGTTCTGACCTACTACAAAGTTGACTTGCTTACTCAGCTTAACAAGTTGAATGTGAAACTTTCGTCTATGCACAGAAATGTCCAAAAATCACTAAGTTATTATTTCCTGTCTTATACTGCAGGTGGGCCTCCACCCTACACCACTGGAGAAGTGTCTTGATTTGAAGACTCCAATGCAGCCAGTACATGTCACTTTGTGCGTCACATGTGTCATTTCAGTGTTTTGTGTGAGAGGGTCTGATGTGTGCAATGCAATGATAAAATGTATTGTGTAACCAATGCGATGACGTGATCTGAGTTAGGATATGGACAGCATGGCTGATGGTATGTTGAGGATGGAGTATGAGTTGATTGTTGCACAAATGCAAATGTGTGCTGCTATGGAATGGTGGGTGTTAGGAAAAGGAAAGCATGCCCACATGTACATTGATGTCAATCATGATATGTGTTTGAGCTGCTGTTTATTTGATTAGCATGCCTGTTGCCAACATATATGTCACAGCTCTTTTGACAGCACTGCGTGCCAGACATAGCTTTCAGTTACTCAGGAAACGGTACAGATGATGTTCATGTTTTGAGGTCTCTAGGGGGCTTACATAGGAGACTCTTGCACCACTGGTGCCTCACTACTCTTCAGATTTTAAGTGAGGCAGCAGTTGTGCAAGGATCCTTACTGTGCTGCCCAACAGTCAGTTGAGTACACAATGAGGATACAACTCTGCTCCAGATGGTTGTGGGACATGTCTACAGTATGTAGCAAGCTAGATGTGTCCAGAATTACCAACACGGTTTACCCATCATGATATTTGTGAGTGACCTTGGTTACATCATGTTTGCATAGAATGTGAATGCTGAGTGTGTACCTGGTACTTAGGAGATGTCTGATATGCATATGCACATATTGTTCAATAAATAGGAAAACTATAGCTGCACCCAGCGCAGTGCTAATCTTACTGTGCCCTTTAGGGCACCCACACTGCCACCATGTGTGTGCTGCATTACTCAATTTGCACAACATAGCACAGGGTGGGGGCAATAGGTACCAAATCTGTAGACAACATAGATGTACTGTCCATGCTTTCGTCAAACTATATGGGCACTAAGCTAGAACAGTACATGTGGGCCAATTGTGGGCAATGGTGTGCCCCCTTGTAATACATGCTCAGAGTATTTGTTAACCCAAGGACACATGAATGATGCTTTGCCAAACCTTAGAATTGCCAGTGGGAAGTTTCCTCTCCCCCTATCAGATGACCCCCACATTCCATCCATGATGTCTGGCCAAGGCTTGATGTAGGACTAGGGGTGTCAAAGTGGTGCATTGCATACATCGTGCCGCGTATTGACAATGGCACAGGGATTCTGGAGTTGTAGGGCCACTTGATCCTCACTAGTATGTTGACACAAATGTTGAGCAAGGACGCAGTAATCCACTTACCTCTGGGCCCTGATGGCCAACAATGGATAACCGTTACCCCAGTGACATGTACATGATACCACAGATGGCTGGTAGGAAGTTAGAATAAATTTGGAGCTTGTCAGTGTTGTGGAATGTGTGGTGGACAGCATGTGTCATCTAAGGATGCTGTGTTCATTGCATGTCTATTCTACCTCCACCCAATGATGTATTAATGCCATGTTCTCCTCATGTTTCAGCTGCCAACATGACCCCAGCTGAGAAACATGGTTTTGAGAAGAAGGCTGACAGATACAGGCACATAATAGTGCTACAGGCAGGGTACCAAAGGATGGAAAAGAAATATAGGAGGGAGAAGTCCACTGGGGCTTGGCGTTCATTTTCTAATGGGGGACCTCCGCTACAGCCCACAACTGTGCAGGCCACATCATGGAAGACATCTGGGGTCAGGGGGGGCTCTGCTGGTCCTACCCCCTCCACATCTATTGCACCAATCCACAGCCAGCACCCCAACAGCCACCTGCTCCAGCCACAACTTCAACTTTCGAGGCCGACATGAGACAGGACATGCAGCCATGATGGTAAGATTGGATAAGATGGAAAGAGACAATGCCAGGAATTACAAATCACTTAAGTACTGCAAGAAGAAATTGAATAAGGTATAAACTATTTGTGCCACAACCTCCCAATTCCTTCCCTCTCCCTTTTATTAATGTTACATTTTTTAGTGGGTTTTAGGTGGGAGTGTCCGGTAGCCACGGTGCTGTTTGACAATAGCAAGCCACTACAGTCCATGCCCTCCAGAAGGAGTCCCAGAGGAAAAACCCCTAAACGGTAAAAAACCTCCAACAGGAACTCCCTGAAACAGAAGGAGGACACAAGGACGTTAGAAGTGAAGATCCGAGAGTACAGGAAAACTGGAGACGAAGACAGGTCAAGAATAACTGGATCCACAAGAGGAAACCAGCCGGAGCGTGACTACCACCAAAGGAGTGTTGCAACGCAAAGGGCAAGAAGCTGAATTCCCCTTATATACCCCTAGACAGGAAGTAGAAAACAGGAAGTAGAAACACCACCATCTTGGATTGGGGAAGAGGTTATATCAATGAATAAAGAACATGCGTCTAAACAAAGAGAAACAATGCATGCTGGGAAGAGAGGAAGTGAGCAGCATGCTGGGAAAGAGAAGGACATGCATCAAAGGGAATCATGTGCAAAAATCCGGCTTTTGCTTGTGTGGCCGGTAAGTGGTGGAAAAAGAGGGTTTCTTAATACACCTAATGTACCAGAATGTAAAGCGCACTAAATGCGCTATTCGCGGCAGGTTTGAGACCCAGCTTGGAGTCTCATCGCCTGCCGCGTCTGCCCTTGCAGAAAAAACTAAAGAAGGGGGCGTGGCGAGTGCCGCGACCCCTGGCCTGATTCGCGGCTTCTCCCGCGGCCTGCTTGCAAGCCGCGGCTTCCCCCGCGGCTTGCCTGCTGGCTGCGGTGTTTATTGAATGCCGCACCGCGGCGGCCCGTGCTTGCGGCTGCGGCGCGACAGTAGGTCCCCCCCGAGGCCCCAGGGTTGTGAGGGAAAAGCCGAAAAAAACAACGGACCAAAAGAGGGGCATGAACCGAATGGGCATCCTCCCAGGAACAGTCACTCATAGGGTAGCCCTTCCAATGAATAAGATATTGGAGGCGTCAATGGAAAAACCGAGAGTCACAGATTTACTGGACCTCTTACTCAGGCACATTATCAATCAACAGAGGGGGGGGACAGGAGAATTGTCTGTGAAAAGGATCAGGAAGGTAAGGTTTGAGTTGAGAGACATGGAATACAGGTTGTATCTTCCAAGTCTGGGGCAGGCGAAGACGCACAGACACAGGGTTAATCTTTTTGAGAATCAGGAATGGACCATAATAACGGGGTTTAAATTTGTTCTGAGTAAATCGGAGAGGTAGAAATCTAGAGGAAAGCCAAACTTTATCATGGACCTGATAATGAGGAGACTCACAACGTCTTTTATCAGCCATCCTTTTCATGCGTGACTTAGTGGCCACAAGGTTTGAATGGATAATATGTTGGACACCCCGTAGCTGTCGAACATAAGAGGAGATGGCAGGAAGTTTGGAAGTATCTTTCAGGGGAGTTGGGAAAGCCTTAGGATGGAAACCATAAGAGCCATAGAAAGGGGAGACTTTCGAGGCACTGTGTATTGAGTTGTTGTAGGAGAATTCTGCAAGTGGTAAATAGGTAGACCAATTACTCTGCGTAGCATTGCAGAAGCTACGTAAATATTGTTCAAGGCCTTGATTGAGTCATTCCGTCTGTCCGTTAGTTTGATGATGGAACCCTGATGATAAGGCCACTT
The DNA here is from genome assembly GCF_031143425.1 of Pleurodeles waltl. Taxonomy (NCBI): domain Eukaryota; kingdom Metazoa; phylum Chordata; class Amphibia; order Caudata; family Salamandridae; genus Pleurodeles; species Pleurodeles waltl. The sequence continues at coordinate 715,512,435 of NC_090436.1, forward strand.
CGATTCCCAAGGTCTTACAGAATTGTTTCCAGAATCGGGAGATATATTGAGGACCCCTATCCGATATAATGACCTGAGGCAATCCATGAAGTCGAAAGATTTCTTGTGTAAAGATTTGACTTAATTCTTTTGCCGTTGGTAACTTTCTTAAGGCCGTGAAGTGAGCCATTTTAGTGAAGGAGTCCACGGTTACCATAATTACTTGATTTCCCACTGAAGAGGGTAAAGAGCACATGAAATCCGTGGAGATAGTGTGCCATGGACCTGGGGGAACTGGTAATGGGCGAAGTAATCCTACTGGTTTAGTACGGGGTGTCTTGGCTTGAGCACATATAGGACAGGATGATACATAATCTTCAGTATCTGTCTTGAGAGTTGGCCACCAGAAGGAGCGAAGCAGAAGTTCTTGGGTAGCTTTCATTCCTCGATGACCTGCGATGGGGGAATCATGGCACATACGTAAGGCTTCAGTCTGTACTAGCTTAGTGGGTAAGAACAGGGCCTTATCATGGTAATAATACCCTTGATCTATATGAAGTTGCGGACGCAACTTATTCAGCTCTGTATCTTCTAGACGGGAATATTCGGACTTGACTTGGTCTAAAAAAGTCTGTCCTAAACCAATGATCTTGTTATTGTCAAATAGGTTCTGTACAGGAGAATCGCTACACTCAGGATAACGTCGAGACAAGGCATCCGTCAGGATGTTCTGAGAACCAGGGATGTATGTGATATAAAAGTCATATTGGCTGAAAAAGAAAGCCCATCGAGCCTGCTGGCTATTCTGACACTGAAAGTTTCTCAAGCATTGTAGATTTCTGTGGTCTGTCTGGGCTTCAAAGGGTTCTTTCGAGCCAATCAGAAAGTGTCTCCATTCTGTGCACGCGGTTTTCAAGGCGAGTAATTCACGTTCTAGCACGGAATAGTTTCGCTCTGAATCGGATAAAATGTGTGACAGATAGAATACAGGGTGCTCTAAATCATCATCGTCTTGTTTTTGCACTAAGAAAGCCCCAATGGCTCTTTCCGAGGCGTCTGTGACAACAATGAATTGTTTGCTGGTGTCCGGGTGTCGTAGAATAGGAGCTTGAATAAAGGCTTTCTTTAAGTCTTGAAAGGCTAACTCTGCGTCTTGTGTCCAGCAAAAGCCCTTCTTTAGATGGTCTTCTTTAAGGGTTTGAGTAATGTAACTGGTTCTCTGTGCAAAGTCTGCTATAAATTGTCGATAGAAATTGGCTAATCCCAAAAAACACTGAGGGCCTCATTCCGACCGCCAGGGCCGGGGACGGAGGAAGCACCGCCAACAGGCTGGCGGTGCTTCAGGGGCAATTCTGACCGCGGCGGTAAAGCCGCGGTCAGAAAAGGGAAACCGGCGATTTCCCGCCGGTTTTCCCCTGCCCCAGGGAATCCTCCACGGTGGCGCTGCAAGCAGCGCCGCCATGGGGATTCCGACCCCCTTCCCGCCAGCCTTTTCCTGGCAGTGTGCGGGAATGGGTGTCGTGGGGCCCCTGGGGGCCCCTGCAGTGCCCCATTAAGATTTTCAGTGTAGCGACGGATGCCACTGCACCCGTCGCACACCAGCAACTCCGCCGGCTCCATTCGGAGCCGGCTTCATCGTTGCTGGGGCTTTCCCGCTGGGCGGGCGGGCGGCCTTTTGGCGGTCGCCCGCCTGCCCAGCGGGAAAGTCAAAATGACCGCCACGGTCTTTTGACCGCGGTACGGTCTTTTGGCGGTCTCCGCCCGGCGGGCAGCGCCCGCCGCCCGCCAGGGTCGGAATGACCCCCTGAGTCTCTTTGATGGAAGAGGGAGATGGCCAATCCAATATAGCTTGCACCTTGTCTGAATCCATGGCGACCCCAGTTTGATTAATGTAATATCCCAAGTATTTTACCTCTGTTCGATCAAACTCGCACTTCTCGGGTTTGCAAAATAAATGGTGTTGTCTGAGTCTCTCTAGAACTTGGAGAACATGTTTAGAGTGTTGCTCTGGGTGGACAGAAAATATTAAAATGTCGTCGAGATAAACAACCACTGTTTGTTGTAGAAGATCGGAAAAAATAGAGTCCATGAACCTTTGAAAAATGGAAGGGGCATTGGTGAGTCCGAATGGCATTACCCGATATTTGGAGTGACCGAAAGGTGTTCTAAAGGCGGTCTTCCACTCATCCCCTTCTTTGATCCTTAAAAGATGGTATGCTCCTCTGAGATCCAGCTTGGTGAATCTCTTTGCCCCTCTGACCGCTTCCAGGATGTCCTTAATAAGGGGTAACGGGTACTGATCCTTAATAGTGATCTTGTTTAATCCTCTGAAATCAATACAGGGACGCAAATCTTTCATCTTCTTAGGCACAAAGAAGAGAGGAGCCCCTGCAGGTGAAGAGGAGGAAGCAATCAATCCGCTCTGTATATTCTCATCAAGGTATTCCTTAAGAATCTGCTTCTCAGGTTCTGTTAGAGAATACATTCACCCAAAAGGAACCACTGTATCTGGTTCTGAAGGAATGGCGCAATCGTATTCTCTATGGGGTGGCAGTTCAGGTTTTTCTGGCGTCTGGAATACATCGGCATATTCTTGATAATGACTGGGTACTCCCTGTAGGACATTAATAGAACATCCCACCTTAGGGGGTGCTGCTAAAAGACCTTTTGTGGACCAATAATCTCCTGCTAAGTAGCAGTGGTGTTGGCAGAAGTGAGAGGATAAAGAAATAGTTCTTGTTTCCCAGTTGATGTAAGGGTTGTGCCGTGTGAGCCATGGAATTCCCAGGATCATGACGTGATGTGGTGATGAAATTAAATCAAACGAAAGGTTTTCTTGTTGTTTCCCAAATTGGAGACAGAAAGTAGGGGTGGTGTACTGTATGGGTCCTGAGGCCAAGAGTGATCCATCCACTGTGTGGACTTGTTCTGGTACTTCCTTAGGTATTTGTGCTATCTGTCGTTCTTTTGCCCATGATTCATCTAAGTAGATACCATTGGCTTCGCAGTCCAATAAGGCCAGAGTTCTTTCTTCACGGCCATCAGTTAAGTGAAGGATAACTGGTAAAAGGAAAAGAGCAGTTCCTTCCTCCCTGGAGGAACAAATGGAAGGTATTTCACGATATCCCGTCCTCACCCTTCTCACTGAGGACGGGAGTTGGCGTTTCCCAAAGGCTTGGCTGGACGAACGGGGCAGGTGCGAATTAGGTGACCAGCTGCACCACAATACAGACAAAGTCCCTTCCTTCGTCTGTGTTCTCGTTCACTAGCTGATAAAGGTCCTCGAGCCATATCGATTTGCATCAGCTCTTCCTCGGTAGCCCCCTTAGGTTCAGGACGGACTTCTTTGGTACGATGAGGGAAGGTGCGAGACGTCACTGAGTGTGATGGCAAACGACTCTTCTTTTTCTCCATTCTTCACTCATTCAACCGATATTCTATTGTCAGGGTCTGATCCATCAACCCTTTAAGGTTCTCTATTTTAGCAGAGTGCACCAGTTCGTCCTTAATGTCCTCTCTGAGACCCCTGCGAAACAGGGTCACCAAGGTACGTTCCACCCAGGACGTTTCTGCTGCCAATTGTCTGAAACGGGTGATGTATTGTAATACATCTTGATTTCCTTGTTGGATATCGCAGAGAGCTTCTTCTGCTGAAGACTCGAGTCCAGGGCACTCAAACATCTCTTTAAAGGTAGTGACAAAGTTGGAATAATTAGACAGGCAAGGGTCATTTCTTGTCACTAAAGGAGTGGCCCACGCCAAGGCTGGCCCAGATAGGGCGCTAATCAAATACCCCACCTTGGTCTTGTCTTGCACAAATTGTGAGGGGCGAAAAGCGAAATAGACCGTCAAGGCATCCAGGAATTCTCTCAATTTGTTAGAATCCCCAGAGAAACGAGGTGTAGTGGCAGCTACCGAGGGAACATCAGTGGTCCTGGATGCAAAGGCTTGTCGATAGACGGTGTTTTCAGTACGTAGCTGTTGGAGTTCTTGAGCCTGTTGTTAAATAGTCATGAGCAGGGTCTGGCTGGTGGGGTCTGTATTCACCACGGGATTATCCATGGTTCCGGACTGCAACTGGATTTTTGGCCGTTGCAATCTGTCACGGTTTACACTGGGCTTACCGTCGAAGTTGATGAGAGTTGGGGAACGACCCCGATTCCGGCAAGTTCTGCTCTGGCCGAGGTAGGGGCGACCCCTTCCGGCAGCCACGGTGCTGTTTGACAATAGCAAGCCACTACAGTCCGTGCCCTCCAGAAGGAGTCCCAGAGGAAAAACCCCAAAAGGGTAAAAAACCTCCAACAGGAACTCCCTGAAACAGAAGGAGGACACAAGGACGTTAGAACTGAAGATCCGAGAGTACAGGAAAACTGGAGACGAAGACAGGTCAAGAATAACTGGATCCACAAGAGGAAACCAGCCGGAGCGTGACTACCACCAAAGGAGTGTTGCAACGCAAAGAGCAAGAAGCTGAATTCCCCTTATATACCCCTAGACAGGAAGTAGAAAACAGGAAGTAGAAACACCACCATCTTGTATTGGGGAAGAGGTTATATCAATAAATAAAGAACATGGGTCTAAACAAAGAGAAACAATGCATGCTGGGAAGAGAGGAAGTGAGCAGCATGCTGGGAAAGAGAAGGACATGCATTAAAGGGAATCATGTGCAAAAATCCGGCTTTTGCTTGTGTGGCTGGTAAGTGGTGGAAAAAGAGGGTTTCTTAATACACCTAATGTACCAGAATGTAAAGCGCACTAAATGCACTATGCGCGGCAGGTTCGAGACCCAGCTTGGAGTCTCATCTCCTGCTGCATCTGCCCTTGCAGAAAAAACTAAAGAAGGGGGCGTGGCGAGTGCCGTGACCCCTGGCCTGATTTGCGGCTTCTCCCGCAGCCTGCTCGCAAACCGCGGCTTCCCCCGCGGCTTGCCTGCTGGCTGCGGTGTTTATTGAATGCCGCGCCGCGGCGGCCCGTGCTTGCGGCCGCGGCGCAACAATTTCAACAAGAAGGGCAATGACACAAAGAGGAAGGAAAGCATTTTACCCTGTTGCACCATCCTGACACCACCCCTGGGGTGGTATTGCCTTCAGTCCCAGTCACTGATGAACATGTTATGTTGGATCTGGGGCAATGACAATATGCAATGGGTGTTGTTGTGGCACAGCCACACTAATTGCACGTCCCTTCCAGGCAATGTGCTCCAAAGCCCTAGTAAGTGGCCTATGTCCACGTTGTCACCACAAGTGTGGCATGGGTGGCAATGGGACATTTTGATTCAGGCCCTATGTTTACTGATGAAACCCTTTAGCATGCATTGAGTGTGTCCTTTGTGTCTCCCACTTCTACCAGTGGTGAGATTCCAGATAGTCCCACCCTGCAACTTACCCTGCGTTTGTGGTAGTACTTGGTAGTCTGTGCTGTCCTGGCCTGCAATTCCAGTGACCAGCTCCTCTGGGATGGCCACTGTGACCATCTCCTCCAGCTCATCCAGGACCTCCTGTAGTGCTGGACTTCCACCTTCAGTCTGCAGTGCTGCCTTTTGGTTCCTGGCCAGTTTCTCCTTAGTTCTGTACTTGCAATCGTGCCAGCGCTTGTTGCAATCAGTGACAGTCCTCACCTCTGACACGCTGTTGACTTTGTCTACTATTGCCTGCCATATGGCCTCTCTCCTAACTATTGGCAATTTGGAGGTGACGAAGAGCTGGTGTTGGTGCTCTGTCACCTCTCTGACCAAGATGTCTTGCACCTCCTCAAAAAAGCAACACTTCTGCTTGCTGTTCTCCTGGGACTTTGTTCGACCCTCCTGGCTGGTACTTGGCTGATTGGGATCGCCCTGGGGTCTCGCCTGGCCTGCATTCTCCATCTTGCCTTCCCAAATGTTTTTTTCTTCCTCCCGTGTTTTTTTCTACACTACTACTGCGCTTAAATATGGTGCTAACCCATTTTGTGACAAAAACCATGGCACAAAATTGTCCAGCACCACTTTTGCAGCATTATCGTAATTTTTTTCTTACTGCATGTCGCCATGGTTATCGTCATTTTTTTGGAGCTAACCATTCCTTAGTACTGATGGCACTAGTTAATGACGCTAGCTTGTGTTCATATTTTTGACGCACCACTGTGCTAGCACAGCTGTGCATCATTTTTCATACATCTGGGCCTAGGTGTCATGCACTTGTATACCTTAGAATTATGTCTTCCTCTGGTGACATGGAATAAATTGTGATAACCTTTTGCTGCATTGTTTGCTTTTTCTTTGTTGTTTAGGATGTTGTAGTAAATATTTCACCATTCAGTGTGCAAACTGTCTTGGTGTCTGTGTTCTCTGTGGTGCAGATGGTGACCCACATGTGCTCAAAGTAGTCAAGTAGGGCAGCTAATTTCTTTTCAATGGCTTTTGAGAATGTAGATTCTATTAGTAAGTCATACAAGCTAGTTACTTGTTCAGGTGCCACGGAGGTCAGAGCAAACTGTTTTTTCCCTTGAAATTAGAAGGTGTAGTTTGTTGTTTAACCTATACTTGTGTGGATTTTTAGATGGCTCTGTTCTAGTTGAAGTACTGCCCATATATTTGAGCATTTGGATACACTTTGCTATTCTTAGTCAGGTACTGCATCAGTGTTAAGCTCCATGGAGATGTATGCAATGCGTAGTCGTCGAGCTGCCCAGCGATGGCCTCAGATCAGTGCTGTGTCACCGTGGACCTTCGCAGTTGAGTCCCGAATCGTCATCGAATTGGCAATGCATCGGTGTCAGATGGCACTGAATCAGTTCTGAGCAGCACATTGGCTTAGATACAGCAATTCTTGAAGAAAGGCAGCTGCAAAACCCACTTCTAAGGCACAGAGCTGTATTGGCACCTCGGGCAAGGGTAGAACTCACAGATGGCAGAGTCCAGTAGCAAGAGCAGAGTTGCAGGCAGTCTTTGATGTGCCTGAGACTGTAGGAGAACAGGGGATGACCCAGCAAGACCTTGGAGTCACTCTGAGTGAGAGAAAGGGTCCAGTCCTTCCAGAGCAGGACAAACATCTGAGGGCAGCAGGGTCGCTCATCAAGGCAGAGAGTAGCCCTTCTTGGAAAGCAATCCAGCTGTGTGGCACTCCTTGTTTCACAGCAGTCCTTACCCAAAGCAGAGTTCTTCCGAAGTCCAACAGTGTACTGATTTGGTACAGTCAGAGATCTAGTTTTTATACCCAAGTGTGCCTTTCAAGTGAGTGTGACATCAAAGAAGGGTCTTTGAAGTGCACAGAGATCCATTCTTCCTAGCCCTGGCTCCAGACTAGCAGTATGGGGTAATCAGCACCCCTTGTGTAGGGACATGCACTTCCATGTTCAAGTGCGTCAGCTCCCCTCCACTCTTCCTGCCCAGGAAGAGCCATCAGAATGCAGATGAGTGCTCAGACACTCCTAACATTCCTGTGTTTGTGGCTGTCTGGAGGGAATGCTCAAGGTGTAGCTGTTACCCACCCCAGATGTGTATTTGGGACAGGATGCAAGGCATACAGAGGAGCCAGAGCAAAGAAATGCCTACTTTCGAAAAGTGGCATTTCTTAAATAGTAATGTTGAATCCGACTTTACCAGTAAAGAGGATTTATTTGTTACCATCCAGTGATATGAAACATGATGTAGCCACTCCTTTCTGAACAGGAATTATAGCTTAAAAGTATAATAAGGCATTCCCAATGCTGCCCTATGACAGGGCTAGGCCTCACAGTAGTGAAAAATGACTTTGAGAGTTTTTGACCTTAAGGACAGGTAAAACTAAAAAATACATGTCCAGCCTTTTACTTACATAGCACACTGCCATATGGGGTACATAGGGCGTAACTTAGGGGTTACCTATATATGATAAAAGGGGAGTTTAAGGCTTGGCAAGAGGTTTTAACTGCCAAGTCATAGCAGCAGTGAAAACTGCACACACAGGCTCTGCAATTGCAGGTCTGAGACAGGTGTGAAAGGCTGCTTGTGTGGGTGGTGCAATCAGTGCTGCAGTTTCACTAGGAGCTGTAACATTACAGACCCTGAAGAGGGTTTAACCTTTCTAAGATTCTGGGAAAGTGGCTTTTTGGATATGCTGAGATCTGTATTTAATTTAAAACACTAAAAAAATCTACTGTATTTTTCGATGTGCTACAATAAATAATATTAATCATTTACATTTTGTTTTACTATTTGGAGAATGTGTTTTTTTTCAGTACTAGTGGTATCAAAAATAAAATAAATATAATTAGTGAAAACCTTTAGTGAAGTAGGTTACTTAGGTGGTCATTCTGACCCTGGCGGTCTTTGACCGCCAGGGCGGAGGACCGCGGGAGCACCGCCGACAGGCCGGCGGTGCTCCAATGGGGATTCCGACCGCGGCGGTAAAGCCGCGGTCGGACCGGCACCACTGGCGGGGTCCCGCCAGTGTACCGCGGCCCCATTGAATCCTCCGCGGCGGCGCAGCTTGCTGCACCGCCGCGGGGATTCCGACCCCCCCTACCGCCATCCAGATCCCGGCGGTCGGACCGCCGAGATCCGGATGGCGGTAGGGGGGGTCGCGGGGCCCCTGGGGGCCCCTGCAGTGCCCATGCCACTGGCATGGGCATTGCAGGGGCCCCCGTAAGAGGGCCCCTACATGTATTTCACTGTCTGCTGCGCAGACAGTGAAATACGCGACGGGTGCAACTGCACCCGTCGCACAGCTTCCACTCCGCCGGCTCGATTCCGAGCCGGCTTCCTCGTGGAAGCCTCTTTCCCGCTGGGCTGGCTGGCGGTCTGAAGGCGACCGCCCGCCAGCCCAGCGGGAAAGTCAGAATTACCGCCGCGGTCTTTCGACCGCGGAACGGTAACCTGACGGCGGGACTTTGGCGGGCGGCCTCCGCCGCCCGCCAAGGTCAGAATGAGGGCCTTAGTTTGGTGTATTCGTTTTTAAAGCATTAAAGTATTTATATTTGTTGCTTTGAAGTATATATCTTAGTATCAAAGGACCGCGTGGCAGGCACAAAAATGATGCATTTTATATTCATTTTATAGTGTCTTGTTAATAATATGTTTGTTCTAATTTGATAAATAGTTTTATTTTGAATGTGACTGCTGATGCGTTTTCTTCGCATTTGATATTTTACGCATCGGGGAAATGCTAATGTAGGTATGCATGCTAATGTTTCTATAATGTTTAAAAGGTTTTGTGATGATTTATATGTTAAAATAGAAATACATATTTATTGTTTTATTGATAATTTGTTTCTTGATATTTTATGTTTCAATATTTTTGCATGTTTGGATGTCAACGTGTAGTGCGTCTATAGTTTGGCTATAAACATTGTGTTATTAGCAATATCAGAAACACAATAATAGTTTGTCAATATTTTTGTACATTACGTAGGGGCTATTAAAAATCAATATTAGCGTTATTGATGTTTTGAAACAATATTTTTTGCAGCCCAATTTGTTGGTGATATTCAGTAGTATACAATTTGCCTCCAGTAATTGCCTCCATTTCTTTTCGGAATAAATGCAACCTAATAATTGTACCATTTCTAAATAAATTCTGTTGGTCATATTTGAGGAATAAGAATGATGTACAGGTGCTGTTGTGTGTAACATCGATAAAAGCTCCCGTGTTACTCCCGTTTGGAGGGATAGAACTCAGAATAAAGAAGTAACACAGGACCTGGTAAATATTGCATTTGGCTGTATGGGTATTTAACAAGTGCTGTATTACTAGAACTAATACTGAAGCACTAGCTCTCTTAAGTTCAAGAGATCATTCCCTGTCTACCTGGGCCCATTTTACAGAAAGTGCCCCTGAGGCGAAGCTGGTATGTGCGTCTGCTTTGTACACCCTCAGGGCAGTTTAGTATTACAGAAGGGGTTGCAGATGCTTGTGCGGCCCCTTCTGTAATACTGATAGCGCTGGGGCACATGTAGCGGCAGCCATGGGCGTCATTAAGGGGTCTCCGGGGTCACTGCTGTGACCTCTGTCTTGCCCCCTGAACCCCCTGGCAATGTCTTTGCGACCCCTGGCCTCAGAGGTGGCAAAATCAGTGCCAGGAACACAGAGGCAGCTCATCCTTATGGGCGTCAATTGAGGCTCAACTCTCTTTGTTTTCTGAAAGCATTTGAGGGATTTTACACTCAGATATTCATATCACGGAAGCAGATAACATGGTTTGACAGCATTATCTACCAAAACAGTTGAAATTTGTTTAGGAGAAGAAAAGACTGGTAATTATAGATCTTGGAGATATAAAGGCAGTAAGCAAGAAGATCACTCCTAGTTTGATGATGCAGTGCCTTAGCTTCTGTTCCTGGTAACAGGAGCCTGCCTGCTATTATAGTTTGGTGGGTGGCCCACTTGTTCCCCCTCAGCTCAATGAAGGCAGCACTGGATCATCAAGGGTTTGTCACCAATCCCCTGACAATGTCTGACTGGTGCCCACTGAACCTATGTTGTCAATTCCCAGAGTAACCAGTATTGCAGTTGTCAGGACCTGATGCTCCAGCTGCAAGAGGGCAACTCCTCAAATGCCCCCACCCGAACAACCAATGGAGTCAGGCACAAAGTGAGCCAAAGGGGATTGAGTGAGGAGAAAATCCCATCCTTGCTCGCTGAACCACAAGATGGTGGCTGAGGTCTCTCAATGGGCAGAAGAATGGTAAAAAATAACTTCACAGTATATGATGCCCCAGGGACTCCTCGGGTAGGGTGCAGCTGTGTCACCAATGTCTGGTGAGATGGGTACCAGAGAAGACTCAGTGGGGGCTCCTCTCCAACTGGTTCTCTCACATTCCGGAGAGAGTGCCCTGCAGTCCACAATCCACCACATCCTGCGAGGATGCCCAGGAGGACTTCTGGGAGGACCAGATCAACAAAGGGACCAGCATCAGTAAGTGATGAGCGGCAGATGGGTGGGAGTAGGAAGCCCAGATATAGTGTTGGAGCTCTATGGTGCACTCCCTCCCCCTTCTCCTCCCCCATGTTTATCTCTCATTTATCTGCATATGTTGCTGTTCTTTAAATTACTGTTAATGTTTTGGAAACCGGCGACAGAATGATTTAGTCTATTAGTTGTGGAGAATTGGAAGTCTTAAGTACCATCACAATACTCTTCAGGAAATGTTGAGATACAATAAGTAGTAACGGTGGCTAAAAACAATGCTGGATACGTGGAAGAGTATGATGAATGTTAACCCTGCGCTCCAACCCAAACTGCTTGTCAATCCGATGAAAGCAATAGGGGTTGCGTCTTCCTCCAAGACTTCTTCAATATCACAACACTCTAAGTAATTACGTGTGGTTAAGTGTGATTCTACTGCAAGCTGTGAAGTGTTGAGTTCGTGATGCTCAGACACAATATTCTAAGTGTTCGATTGTGTAATTTTTCAAAAGAGATCTATACTTTGAAAAAAAATAATAAAATATTAAAATAAAACAAAATGTTCTTAAAATGAATGCACATCAATGTTTGAGTCGAGTTGGCAAAACCTCTAGTAATGCGATGGCTGGGCTATTTGGGTGTGGTCTATACAGGGGTCCTTTAAAATCTCATAGAAAGATTACAAACACTTAAAAAATTGAGAAATGTCTTTGGGCATCAGAGGCGAAACACAGTAATGCCTTGAACTCCAGACTAACATTACTTCAATCCATTAGCTTCCTTCTATTCGTCCTTGGGCGCCACTTTTCCTAGCACATCTTTAATATGTGTCACCACCACGAGCTCTTCATTCTCATCTTCCTCCATCCTACTATCATGATTTACAAACAGATGTGAACAAACATCTACTGTAATCTTCCCTCCAGGCAAACACGTAACTCCAAGCATGTATTTTTGCAATCAGACCGGTATTCTATTGATCCTCTGTGGTCTAGACTACACCTCTGTTATTTATTAACACAGTCAGCTGTATGACCTCACTCACTTCAATCGTTTTGCTACGTTTCCTTAACGTATACCAGCATTTCCCTCTCAATTACAGAATAGCATCTGTTTGTGCGTGGTTTAGATGCAAATACTATGACATTATCATTGCCATAGTCCATGTAGCTCTACTTCACTGACATCTGCCATTAACAAATGCACCACGGTCAGGTCAAAGCCTTTGAATGCAGGAGGACAGACATACCCACCTTAACCTCCCAGGTAGATCATTATTCTTGCTATAAAACCACATCCTTCTTTATGAACATTCTCAAAGCATAGGCGTCTTCTAAAACCATAAGCATGATCGTGGACCATCATTCTACGAACTCTAAGAAAACTTTTTTTACTTGAAGCTTTACTGACTTGCATTTCTCCAAAATAGTTCTTCTTAAGAGGACACAATGTGTACAATTCTCATACCTTGGATAATTTAGAGTTGGTAGTCCTAGCTTAAGATACGCATTCTCTCCTGTCAATCGGTTTTTGCAGCTTGCTCAAAACCAATCAAGTAGTTCTCATACCTGTTCTTCTGTAAATTAATTTGTCATCCTGAAGGAAGAAAACTAGCAGCGGATCCAGTGAAGTACATCAGTTCCTGGAGAGCTGCTGCTGTTGAGGCCAGTGCTATTAGCACACTTCACAATTTATATGTACCCTCTGTTATGATGAACGCTGTTAGCTACTTAATCTTAGGATTCAGTGGTCTTTGCTGATAGGCAGACAGAACGTTTAAGGCAAAAAATACCTACATAGCCAAAAATTGAAACCTAACCGAATCCGTGAGCCTATCTCGCACATCCAGTTTTACCCTGGCACTGATCCTAATTCTAAACCCAACTCATCTCCAATGCCTATGCCGTATGTACAACCTGACCCTACACCTACCACTGGACTTCACAAAAAACACTTTACTCTAACATTAGCCCTAGCTTTAACTTCCACTCCTATCCTTACAGCTAACTTCTACAACCAACATTTAACCTTAATGCCTACTATGAAAGGCAATAACATTATAAATGTTGAACATATAAATGGCGGCACATAGGTAACAATGTAAATATGTTGATGTACACACGTGTCCATGCTGTTCTGATAATGTAAATGGGAGCACTATTTATTCTTGCTTTGCTACTCCAAGTGTTATTTAATATCTCCAAAACCTATTCTAAAATAGCGTTTTTGCAACACACATCTGTTCCACTGACTTCCTATACTGAAATGTCAGCTCTGTCTTTACTATCATACAATCTTTTATTTAATTATTTTTTTATTATGGTCTTCGTTATACATCAAACAAAAGATCAAAGTCGGGAAAAAGGAAAAACGGATACCATCATACACATGCACAGACTTTGAAGTATAGTAGCACGAAGAACCATAAAGTGGTTGTATGTAGGGGAGTGTTATCATTCATTGGTCCATGTCAGGAAGAGTGAATGGGGCTAAGTCTGCAGGTGACGTAAAGGCCAGCGTCCCAATTACTATCACACAGTCTTGATTTCCATATTCTGAAAGGATGTCAGACCTAGTAAGACATGTCTTACTAGGTCAAAATAAAAGATGCTAACCGGGCAGGGGAGGCATAGGGAAGAACGGGCGTTGTGCGTCAAAGAATGGTGCAAGTCAGGTAAGGGTAAAAAATATTGACTATAACCCGACTAGCGTCATTTTTTGACGCACAACCCCCATGAACATAACTCCTGTCTTAGCAAAGACAGGATTCATGCCCCCCTGCCTAATGGCCATGCCCAGGGGACTTCTGTCCCCTGGGCATGGCCATTGGGCACAGTGCCATGTAGCGGGACCCAAGTTAGGCCCCCCTATGGCACTTTAAAAAATAAATTAAGAAAAACTTACCTTGGATGGGTCCCCCCATCCATGGGTGTCCTCCAGGGGTGGGCGAGGGTGGCAGGGGGTGTCCCTGGGTGCAGGGAAGTGCACCTGTGGACTGCTTCCATGGTCTCTGACCATGTAAGTGAGCCCACAGGTCCCCTAACGCCTGCCCTGACCCAGGCGTTAAATAATGGCGCCAAACAAACTTAGCACCATTATTTATGGCCCTCCTCCTCGTGCGTCATTTTTGCACGGCAGGATAAATAAGGCGCAAATGCCTTAAAGTCATTTTTTGCCCGGGAATGCCTACCTTGCATTCCATTGACGCAAGGTAGGTTTCCACAGTAAAAAAATGACGCAAACTTCATAACTTTGACGCTAGACATGTCTAGCGCCAAAGTATAAATATGGAATTAAGTTTGAGCAGGATTTGCATAAAAAAATGACGCAAATCTGACGCAAACAGAGTATAAATATGCCCCATAAAATTTTAGCTGCAGCGTGTTCTATTCCACCACAGTAATGGTCACGATTTGGTATAGATTTTATGTTCAGAAACCTCCCAGCTAATCTCCCATCCTTTTTATTGGCAGCCATTGCTCCACAAAGCCACATTTTCTGTATGCCTTTAATTTCTTCAACAGATGCTAGGGTAATTGAGTTAGGAGTGGAGATTTAAAAGAAACGTATGAATGTGTCTAAGCCAACCCCTAGGACTGTCTGCCTACTAGCTTAAGGACTTCCCAGAGCACCTGCTGAGTGTAACTCGACTCGGGTGCCCCTCACATTCGCTTCCAATATAAAGGTGGTCATACTTGGTGATGGAAGCAATATCCAATTCCCAAGATCTATAAATATTGGTATTATCAGAGGGCTAGAGGGTAATCTAAGCAGGTGTTTCAGGACAATTCCTTCACATTTGTTCACAATATCAGTATAACCCCATAGCTCTGCGATGCAAAATGCAATGTTTTCACCCTGCTGGCTGTAGGCCTCGGCTGCTGGACTAATTAACAGGCCACTGATATCACGGGTGAAGTGCAAAGTGACTTCAGAATGCTGCATCAAAATACTTCTTGACCTATTTTTTTCAATCCTAGGTTATTGGCAACATTCATTCCAAAATAAGTAAATTCTTACACTGGATCCAGCGGAGTGGAATTTATTTTAAAGGTATTTATACACCTTTATGTGGCCAAAATATCATAGGTGGTCTTGTCTTCCCTGTGTTAATTATTAAGCCTTTATTAAAGCAAAACTTGTCAACATATGGGGTAGGTTCTGGAGGCCTCCAGGAGTTTTAGACACCAAAAGGGTGTCATCAGCGTACAAGAGTGTCACAATTCTTTTGCCACTAATATTGGGAGCATCATTAAGAAAGGACTCTACTGCCTTGACAACCTTGTTCAAGTGTAAAGAGAATAACAAGGGTGCTAGTGTTCAACCTGGTTCAACGCCTCTGGTAATCTGAAAGAGTCTTGAGAATTCACTGGCAGGGCCCGAACAACCCCTAGCAAAACTTCTCTCTTGGAGTCTCTTTAACATATATAAGATGCTGGGGAGATTCCCTGCTCGGATAGAGGTCTTAATAATCCCTAGGAACACTGTCAGGGGCACAGCAAATGTCAACAAATACCCCTTAAAGAGGCAATTTCCTCAACCCTGCATATGTTGATAATAGAAGGACAAATCTAAAAGGCTACCTACCGTGCTAATTTTCCTTTAGAAGTGTGCTTGGCAGTGTGACAGGATCTCTTTACCCTCCACTCAAGTTCTGAAGTCTAGACGATAATGCACAGCCACAAATGTTTGTAATGTGATCAAGCAGACCTCATAGGCTGGTTAGTAACTTTCTGAGTTGTTTCTTTCACGTTTTTAAAGAGAGGAACAATTTCAACTTCCAGCAAAGCTGGAGGCACCACTGCACCGCTTAAAATTGCATTACTAAGAAATGTGATCTAACATGCCCTTAGAAGAGGGTCAGATTTATATAAGTCAGACCGGATCTTGGTGAGGAGCAATACCTTTCCTTGTTTTGCTTAACAATTCCAGACATAGGGGGTCATTCTAACTCTGGTGGGCGGCGGAGGCCGCCCGCCAGAGTTCCCCGACAGAACACCGCTCCGCGGTCTGAAGACCGCCGCTGTGATTCTGTGTTTCCCGCTGGGCTGGCGGGCGACCGCCAGAAGGCCGCCCGCCAGCCCAGCGGGAAACCCCTTCCCACGAGGAAGCCGGCTCCGAATGGAGCCGGCGGAGTGGGAAGGTGCGACGGGTGCAGTTGCACCCGTCGCGAATTTCAGTGTCTGCTAAGCAGACACTGAAATTCTTTGTGGGGCCCTCTTACGGGGGCCCCTGCAGTGCCCATGCCATTGGCATGGGCACTGCAGGGGCCCCCAGGGGCCCCACGACACCCCATACCGCCATCCTGTTCCTGGCGGGCGAACCGCCAGGAACAGGATGGCGGTATGGGGTGTCGGAATCCCCATGGCGGCGCAGCAAGCTGCGCCGCCATGGAGGATTCTTGAGGGCAGCGGAAAACCAGCGGGAGACCGCCGGTTTTCCCTTTCTGACCGCGGCCAAACCGCCGCGGTCAGAATGCCCTTGAGAGCACCGCCAGCCTGTTGGCGGTGCTCTCGTGGTCGTTGACCCTGGCGGTCAATGACCGCCAGGGTCAGAATGACCCCCATAATCTCCTGCAGTGTAATGTGTTCAAGAAGCTGAGTCTTTGCACTGCTGAACAATGGACTATGAGCCACCTCCAGTATCGAATATGATAGTGAAAAGTGGGAGTACCAAACTGCTGCAGTTATATATTTGTTAGACCTGACAACCTTAGGGTGGCCACCCCCAACTTTTTGCCTGCCTCCCTCCACTTTTTGACACTGTTTGTGCTGGTTTTAGGACTCTGCACACTTTACCACTGCTCACCAGTGCTAAAGTGCATGCGCTCTCTCCCTTAAAACATGGAAACATTGGTTCTTACCCAATTGGCATATTTGATCTACTTGTAAGTCCCTAGTGAAGTGCACTACAGGTGCCCAGGGCCTTTAGATTGAATGCTACTAGTGGGTCTGCAGCACTGGTTGTGCCACCCACATAAGTAGCCCCTTAACCATGTCTCAGGCCTGCCATTGCAGGGCCTGTGTGTGCAGCTTCACTGCCACTTTGACTTGGCATTTAAAGTACTTGCCAATCCTTAAACTCCTGCTTTTCTACCTATGAGTCACCCCTAAATTAGGCCCTAGGTAACCCAAAGGGCAGGGTGCTGTGTAGGTTAAATGCAGGACATATACTTGTGAGTTGTATATGTCCTAGTATTGGAAAACTCCTAAATTTGTTTTCCACTGCTGTGAGGCCTGCTCCTTTTATAGGCTAACAGTAGGACTACCTTACTATATTGTTTGAGTGGTAGATTCTGATCAGAAAGGAGTAGACAGGTCGTATTTAGTATGGCCAGAATGGTAATACAAAATACTGCTAACTGGTGAGGTTGAATTTTATATTACTTTTTTAGAAATGCTACAGTTAGAAGGTGAGCATTTCTCTGCACTTAAAATCCTTCTGTGCCTAGCAGCATGTCTCCAATCCATGTCTGGGTTGGGCTGGGTGACAGCTCCCTTGTGCATTTCACCCAGACAACCACAAACACAGGATGCTCAGTCACACCTGCACACATCTGTGTACTGAATGGGTCTTCCTGGGCTGGTGGGTGGAGGGCCTGACACTTACATTTCAAAGTACAGTGGCCTGCCCTTACACAATGGATCGCCAAACCCACTACTGGGACCCTGGCAGACAGGGTTGAATTGAAAGGGGACCTTGTGCACTTCAAAACCACTCTTTGAAGTCTCCCCCACTTCAAAGGCACTTTTGTGCATATAAGCAAGGTCCCTGACCCTACTAAACTAGACACTTCTTGGGACAGACAGTCTGCACCAGAACCCGCAACCTGCCAAGAGAATCTGCCTTGCTGCCGAAAGGACTCACCTGGACTGCTTTGCTGTAAAGAACTGCTGCCTTGCTGTTGCCCTGCTCGCCTCTGGCTCTGCTGAGAAGTGCTCTCCAGGAGGCAAGCTCTCCAAGCTTGCCTCCTGTTTCCTGAAGTCTCAGGGCCAAAAGGACATAATCTCTGCAAAGAAACTCCTTGTGCGGTGAAAATCGATGCACAGCCTGCCGGAATCGACGCAGAGCCTGCCTAGCGTTGAAATAATCACCATGTCGCCAAACCGGAACGATGCAGCCTGGCTCCCTGAGTGGAGGTTGATGCAGTGCCATTGTTGCGACTGGAACTTCGATGCACAGCCCACTGGCTTGACGCATCGCCTAGCCAGAATGACGCAGTTTAACTTCTTGCAAGAAGAATCCACGCAGCACCTGCCATCCGACAGAAATTTAATCGCATCACCTGTGACTTCACCCTGAATGCCCAGGATTTCTTACATCGTCCCCAGGCTTCAAAAGACCCCGCATTGCAAAGAGGATTCAAGCCTGCACCCCAGAATTGCAAAGATGCAAAGCCCTTGCCGCATGGAAAAGAATTGACGCATTGTCTATGTGCGCCCGAAATTCTGACGCACACCTACCTTTTTCCACTCATCTCCTCCTCTGTGGCCCTCGTGAGTGTAAATTTGACGCAAACCAGGTACTTTGTGCTTGCAAGAGACAATTGTGACTTTTAAGAACTAAAGACTCTTCTTATCCTTATAAAAGTTATGTTTCAACTTGTGATTATCCAAATCTTTATAGTTTTTACCTTAATTTAATCAGATAAATATCCTTTATTTTTCTAAAACTGTGTGGTGTTTTTGTGGTGTCTTCATTGTGTTATTGCATGATTTATTGCACAAATACTTTACACATTGCCTTCTAAGTTAAGCCTGACTGCTCAGTGCCAAGCTACCAGAGGGTGGACACAGGATAATTTGAATTTGTGTGATTTACCCTGACTAGGATTGTGATCCCTATTTGGACAAGGGTGTATACCTCTGCCAACTAGACACCCTATTTCTAGCAATATGCAATTCTTATAGAGTTATGTATCTTTCTAGAGGCAATGATACCCCAAGATAGTTCGTCCCCTGTTCTAGATACTACAAGTAGTTACTGTCATCTGGCATATTCCCACCCAGCTCTTGTTATACCAAGCTTGTGTATTGGTGTTTTGCAGCTTTAGTTTCTGCAGTTAGAGAAGACCTAGCTATCCTGCAGTCATTATTTAGCCAATGGTCTCTTTCAGGGTTGTGTAATTTCTTTAATGGGGCTGGTTTCGACAAGAGTGAGGCCATAAACTGATGGGGCTCAAAGCTAATAATTTCTGCTCAGGAGAATTTTTTTTTAAAAAAAATTGGTTGTCAGCAGATCAGTAAACCTAGATTCAACATTCTCTAACTGGAGTCGCCTACAATTATTGGTTACTGTATGGAGAGATAGAGTGTGGATTATTTAGATTACCAGATTGTTCAAAAGAAAAAATCAATGGATAAAGGTCACTTTCTGGGCCACACTCGACTGTCATATCTTTGACCCTTTCCTGCTGGGCATCAACGAAGATAAAATCAATCACACGTTTGTTTAAGACATTATTAGGTGTAAAGCTCCTTGTGGAATGCGAATTAAGACTTCCATTATAGGCACAAAGGCCAGGGCACAGGGTGAGCAAAGTGAGCTGCTGAGTAGATATAGAATAGGGTTTTATTTTCCTCTCATCCCAGGGAAATGCCCCATGCTCCATCTTCTTCCGCTGTCAATACTGAATTCAAAGGAAACTTTAAAGCCCCTGGCCATGAATACAATTAGTTTGTGCCTGGACTTCACCTGGCTACAAATGTTATACAGCCCAGTATCCAAAGCAGAGAATGTTGGTGAGTCTTCCTTCTGTCTGACAGTCTGCTATAGATATTAAATAGCACAAATATTACAAGACGTGAAGCCTGATCTATGTAAGGAGAGTAAGGCTCAATGTGCATGAAAAGCACAAAATTGATGGTCCTCAATTCTATATCCTCCGATTTTTGCCATAGCACAGCAATAAATCTATTGAAGCTATGCCACTGGTAGCACTTTTGCAAAGCAGAGAACAGGCATCATCTAGGACAGGTGGTGGACTTTAACAGAGGCTTATGCTAAGAACTAGGGCCCAGATTTACAAGAAAATGAGGGAGCGTGACGCTGTGCCAAATTTGGCAGAGCCACGCTCCATCCTTTTAAAAATGCAGGGATGCACCATATTAAAAGCAATACGGCGCACTACTGTGTTTCCCCCTGCACAAGCTCTAAATTAGCTGCCGAGCACCAATGCAGCCACCCTTGCGCCATGGTGCAAGGATGGCTGCGCTGTGGGAGAGATTGTTTTTGTGCAAGAAGGGACAACTTCCTACACAAAACTAGTCTTCAATGGCCTGTTGCTGTTTCTATGTGTGCTGCAGAATGAGGGCCTTTTGAAACCGATATCTTCTTATGTGAATCCACGTTACACATTTGCTCATATTTTTTCTCCAAGAGGACGCTTTGATCCTACATAACTAAACAAAGGTGCTTGTTCTCCCATCCGGTCCTTGTTGACATCTTTTCGCCACAGCAGAGATGGAGAACGAATTCAACTGCGACTATATCATTGAAAGTGACCAGGTTAAGCCTGTCATTTTGTTTTTGCATTTTCAACTACCTCCTACTTTTTACTCCCTTTAACTGCCTTTTAACTTTTAACGCCATTGAAATCATCAAAAACATATTGAAACGGCCGTTGTTTGTGATAGAGAAAGAAAACACACATCTGTAGGCTTTCCTGCAGCAATGTGTCTCTTTCAATCTGAGTAATTTACTGAATTTGGGATGTCTTCTAGCTTCTACCGTTTATTTATCTTCTGAGCAGAGTGATGTCACTGCCTCCAGTTGTGTAGTGGCATTCTGACTATACGTAGTTCTCCACAGCCATAAAGTTAGAGATTGGAGTTCTGTCCCCCATATTTTGAAAGTGACCTGTCCGAGGGACAGTGCGCCTTTTAAACCTGCTCAATATTCTTGTGGAGATACCATGTGCTCTACCCCTTTTGCAGGGTTCAAATCATATCTTAGCCCCCATTGGCCTCTTTCATTTCATGCCAAACCTGGCAGTCTTTTTTTCCTAGCTGGGAAAGGCTAGAGGCACACTTGCCTTTGATGCGGCTGCTGGACATTAGGCTCAGTGATTTTGGATCTTGGCCACCTAAACCAGTCAAAACGGTCCTCATGGTTCCATGGCGGTAGATAGGGCACCGGCCCTCGATGCCCGCTTTGGGGGTGGCTTCCGCAATAAATTGACGGTGCACACAGAGGAAAGACTATGAATATTTGGTGCAAGACACAAAAAAAACGGAGGCCCATATTTATACTTTTTGACGCAAACCAGCGCCGGCGCTGGTTTGCGTCAAAAACGTTACCGCCAGCTAACGCCATTCCTACGCACCGTGCGAGCGCCTTATTTAAGGAATGACGTTAGCCGGAAAATGGGGATTGTGCGTCAAAAAATGGTGCAAGTCAGGTTTGAGGCAAAAAACATGCCTCAAACCGGACTTGCGCCATTTTTTGACGCATAACCCCCATTGAAATGACTCCTGTCTTAGCAAACACAGGAGTCATGCCCCCTTGCCCAATGGCCATGCCCAGGGGACTTCTGGTCATTGGGCACAGTGGCATGCGGGGGGGGGCAAATTAGGCCCCCCTATGCCACTTTAAAAAAAAAATACTAACCTCAACTTACCTGTACTTACCTGGGATGGGTCCCCCCCATCCAGGGATGTCCTCCAGGGGTGGGCGAGGTTGGCAGGGGGTGTCCCTGGGGGCAGGGAAGGGCACCTCTGGACTCCTTCCATGATCAAAGACCATGGAAGTGAGCCCACAGGTCCCTTAACGCCTGGGTGTTAAAAAACAGCATTAAAAAACGGCGAACATTAGGCTGTGCGCTGCTTTTTTAAGGCCCGCCCCCTCCTGTGCGTCAAAATGACGCAGGAGTATAAATAAGGCGTACAGGCCTTAAAGTCATTTTTTGGGCAGGAACGCCTACCTTGCATGTCATTAACGGAAGGCAGTTTCCCTCATCCAATAAATGCTGCACACAGAGGAATTTTGACGTCCGCGGGCGTCAAAGTTTAAATATGGTGCACGGTTTGCGCCGAATGTGCACCAAACTCTTGACGCGTATTCGGCGCAAACAGAGTATAAATATGTCCTTAATAAAGGTACTTTGGGAGACAGAAACGAGAGCGATTGCTGACATTTGAACTTCTCAGCCTCCCAGTCGGCACTTCCATCATGTTTCCCAAGCTCTGGAAGCTCTAGAAGGCAATCAAGTACTTACAGGGCTGCAGGAACTAGCAGGATGCATTTTACTGTGCCCGAGTACCGCAGAGCTTCCACTAAGGAAGTGAGAGGCCTCTGTCCTTATAAACTAACACCTGCCAAGCTACCCAAAGGAGCATAAGGCCTGTATGGCCAAATCGTAAGGGCCCTGCAAGGCAATGATGACATTATATGCTGTTCAATTTATACCCTTTTTCCTCAAACCTCCCTGATGTAGTCTTTATTTAATTACTCTGTTATGTTTTGGTGAACCTGTGAAGTTTTTAGATGTGTCCTAGTTGGACACAATAACCCTTGCTTGGGAAAGTAAAGGCCTGTTAATGATATTTGTATCAAACTAATCAGTGTGGTGCTTACGACTGGGCCTGCGAGAGCGCAGGCATTCTCCTTTGTGTGGAACTAACTGCTGAGGGTTCCTTTCTTTTCCCTATTTAATGCACACCCTAACATTCCCTCCATTTACATGTAATTTAACTCTTGCTCTTGCATAAATGCCGTTTAAAATGAGGGCCGTGTCATGGCTTGAGGTCACAAGGTCATAGCTCCATCCCCAGTCTACAGCTCACTTTTCTTGCGCACCTGCACACTAACTTAGGTTAGGCAAGAAAATAAGGCACTGTTTCATATTTTCTGTTGATACTGAAAGACCAGTTCCCTCAACACAGATAGTTCCAGATTAACATTTCTACTGTCAATAGTCAAATACACCGCTATGCTTAGAGAACAATTAAAAACAATTGTGTGAATAGGTGTCAGGAACCACAATCTATGTCAGCCACAAAAGTGAGCCTTAATCAGGTTTTGCTATGCTATTGTCCTGCATCTTGGATTTTTTAAACATGTGCCTGCAGAAGAAGGCTGGCTTTGTAACATACAATGCAAGATGCTTGACCTGCTGGGAAGAGAGATATGTTGGTGATTGGAAGAGAGTACCGGGAGTCCAAAAGCCAGGATGTTCTGACCACTCATACTCACTCATCATACCCAAGTCAATTGAATTTCCTACTACCCGTACGCATCGTATTGTTGACCTTTTCTGCACCTTCTAGGTACCTTTTGTACATTATATACCTGATCTAAAGGTAAATGGTAAGGAATTATTCTTACTCACCCAGTGGATAATCTCCTTTGTTATTTTGGTCATTAACCGTGTGGGACTGTGTTCAGGTGATGATCTATACCCATACTATCACAACTTAAGCCTTATCATCCACTCTGTCAGAGTGACAACACCTATTTGATGCAGATTTAACACACAGTAAATACAGTGCAGTAAATGTGACCCAGTACTGTGCAATTACTGTGTGAAAATGAAAATGACTTGTAATAAGGTCTTAGCTTGAAAGGCGAGTAGATTTAACAGCCTGAATCAAATGGGACTTCCGGAAAAAAAGAGTGGCCATTACCCTTTACAAAACGGTCCTGGGAGGGAAGGGATTCCCTGTCACTGATGGTACCTACCGCCATGGTTTTCGTGGGGGAAAGGTTGCCACGAAAACCATGGCGGTAGGCGGGTTCATAATACAGCAGGAGGGCAAGTGACAGCCGCTGGGCTGGAGACTGAAGTCTCCAGCCCGGCGGGTGTTATGGCCGTGGCAGTTGTTGAGGTACATTCAAACCGCCAATGTCTTAATTTGGAGGAAAGTACCATCAGCCTGTTGGCAGTACTTTCCTCCATATTAACGCCATCTGCTGGGGTCATAATGACCCCCTCTATCTACAGGTGAGTGAATTTTCTAAATGTCTTCCACTGAGAATGGATAAGAATACTGATTCTTTTCCACACTCTAAATGGGATGACCTTTGAAAGATATTCCTGATAGTCACAATATAGAAACTAGCTTAAACTCTCACACCCTTTCTTAAAACTTAAGACCTGATATGGAGTTGACAGATTGTAAACTTGTCACAAGTATGAAGGATATCCTATCCGCCTTACTACAAGTACCATACAATATGATGCATTTGTAATAAGGTAAACTAGATAGCCTTCAAATTTGTGATGGATTAACCCATCCTCTAAATTTTAAATCAGGCCCTAAGATTGGGGTGGACACAGACCTCCCAAAATTTGGCAACCAGCTGATGTCTCTCAAAGCATTGTGTACCAACATGAGGTTGCTCAAACCAAAGGAGACTGCCCCAATAGATTTTATATTTCTCTTTTTTCAACATGAGATCCTTTGTAGCCATACATAGAAATAATGTCCACATTCTATCATCTTAACTAAGATATTTCCCATCTTCAATCTGCATCTACAATTCCGGGCTTCCCATCTTAAGTGACACATTATAAAACAGGTTTCCTGAGGTTTTCCTAGCAGAAGTTATATTCCAGATTAAATAGCCTATCATTGTATTTCCCGCCTTAAAGCAGTTTTAAAACATGAATGTGTTTTCATACATTAGGATCAGTGATCTTGGAGCTAGCTCTGAGCATAATAAATGGGTTGTATGATATTACAATTAATGTCATTGCAATGCAGGCTTTTACCACGCTTCTATTACAAAACAATGCCTTTACCATGCATTGCCTTCACCACAAATGTTTTTACCATGCACATGCCTTTACCACACATGCCTTTATAACAAACATCTACACATATATCAAGTAGGTAAGACCTCCATTATATACAAATATAATATAACATATATATTATAGTGATTTGGTGTAAATCCCTTCAGTAGTTATGGAGAAATTGGAGTTTAAAAAATGTATATAGATAGGGATGCGGATCCTCCACAAATCCAACTGTCCCCATGCTGATATCTGATTGGCTGCCAACACTTCAGCCATCTTGGGACTCGCCATTAGCCGAGTCCCAGAAAAAAAGTTTAAAAAAAAAGAAAAGAGGGCAGGGTAGGGACAACCTGACCCCTTAGCTCTGGTGCTGGTGTCCCAGAGGGACGCCACCAGGGCTAAAAAGCTTTAAAAAAAAAAAAAAGACATTGGAAAAAACAGGGGATCTGGACTGCTAATTACCCCACAAATAATGGCACTCATGACATCTTTGATAACATCATTGATAATATCAATGTAATTTTTGCAGTAAAAACTTTGACAAACTGTGCCTGGCGAGGTCGCCTAGTTAACTTAGGGCATGAGTTATAGTTTCTTGAGATAACTAACAGGTGAATTTTTATGGTTTGGAATGTTTAAAATGTGAGCCTAACTATAACGCCCCTGTAACCCTTGGTTTTTTAAATTAATTTCTATGTTTTTTTTAATTCTATTTCCTAACTATACCATCCCTGTAAACATTGTTTTTTCAGTGAGTATATATATGTATACTTATACTTATATATATAAATATATACATATATATATGTATATATATATATAAAAAGTTTGTGAAGATTCATCAATTGGCGTCAAAGATATAGGCAAGTCAAAAACCGCTTTTTCTATAGAAACTAGCTCCTAACCACAAATACCTAGTGGCGATTGTTACTAGGGAAAATAAAAATAAAAAATAAAAAAAAATAAAAAAAAAATATATATATACATATGTATATATATATATTTATGCTTGATTTGAGTGTGGAGTTTGACACTGTCTCATTCTATCTTGCTGGACAGACTGGTGTCATTAGGGCTCTAAGTCTGCCTTGGTGTGGAATTTACAAGGATGTTCATTTCAGTTTTTTTTGTACCAGTCCATTTCACAAGTTCTAACTTCTGGAGTTCCCCAAGGCTCAGTTTTGAGTCCGCTACTGTTCAATATGTACGTCAGTCCATTGGCAGAGTTAGCGGAGTGTTGTGGCTTGATGATATTTAGTTACGCAGATGACACACCAATGGGGATAAGATGGAGCTAATGATCCTGGGTAAACACCATTCACTATGGGGTCTGCAACACTGGCTGGTCTCCCTTGGGGCTTGTTGTGATGTGAACATAATCTGGAATGTAAAGCGTTCACCATTCCAGAGTAGGCAGCTGATCTGGAACCTCTGGAATGGTTGGATGCCAGGTTGTGTTTCTCCCAAATAAATTTGGAAACGGGGATTGTTGTGTGCCTGGACCTCTTTATTCACAACATTTTGGCTACAAGTTTACTTTGACCAGGGGTACACAAAACCTGGCTGTCGTTTCTGCTTTCCTACTCACCGGCTGTATCAGAGCGTTGCTGCGGCATTCCCTGGAGAGACGAAGGGGCCGTGTGCACTACTTTAGGTATGCCGCACTCGTTGCTGTGGTTTTCTGGTTGTGTCAGAGTGCTGCTTTGTACTCTACGGCGTTTCGGAGTGAGGCGAGAGTGTGCACTGCCTTTTGGGACCATTGGCCGTGCACGCAGCTGGACCACTCCTGTTCAGAGACACTGAAGGAGGGGATTCGCTCTGAAGCAGGTGCTTCTGCTCACAGTTTCGGTGGGAAAGGAGTGCCTCTCACGCAAGTACACACCAGACTTGCATTTTGGTAGAACCCTGGGAGCTGAAGGGTCCCTCTCGCAGTTTGCCTTGGCGTGTGTATGTGCTCATGTGCTTCTCGTGCACATGTGCTCGTGCTTGGTCTACAGCCTACAGCTGGCAGTTCTTCTCTGGATATGCGCATGTGCTTGTGCGTGTTTTCAAGTGGAGATAGTTGTACTGGAAATCACGTCATAGTTGACACTTCCTCGTTGGAAGGGAAAAAGACTAGACCGCTTACTTTAGGAAGTAGCGGCTATCTTTGTCGATTTTAACTCTTCGTAGTGTAAAAAATAAAAAACAATAAAAACCTGAACTGTTTCTTATTGGTGGGTTTGTTTTTTTTGTTGGTTTTGTGTGTTTTGTCATGGCTGTATTGGGAAACATTATTACACCACCCTTTTTTTTTTACAACAGGCTGGCCAACCAGATATTTGTTGGGAGGATTGGATAGAGATTTTAGAAAACTACATTATAGCTCTTGATGGGCAAAAGTTTTCTCCAGCTAGGAAAAAGGCAATTTTGCTAAGTGCTCTTGGCAATGAGGGCCGAAGAGTTTTTAAGTATTTACCAGCAGTGATGGGGTCTAATGGTCAACCAATGGACGATGTCTACAATGAAGCTGTAAAGAGGTTGGAAAACAGATTTGCGAAAGAGGTTAATTTGGTTATGGCCAGCTAAAACTTTACACACAACCTCAAGCTGAACATGAGTCTATTGATGAATTTGTGACCAGACTGAGAGAACTTTCTATTAAATGCCATTTTGGTAACATGACAGAGGAACTTATCCGAGACCAGTTGATTGTTCAATGCAAGGACAACAAAATACAAGAGAGGCTATGGGCAGCAAAGGATCCCACGCTCATGGAGGCTATTGGAATGGCTAAGATAATCGAAGAACCACAGTGGTGTATGAAAGAACTGAACAGACGGGACAGGAATACTGATGTTTCTTCAGTTAGTTCTGGTCATGATGACTGTGTTGAGAGTGAAGTGTGTCTACTTAAAAAAGGGCAAGAAGGAGTATGGATTTCCAGGAATGTCTAGGAACAAAGGGGACCAAGGTTCTCAAATACTAAGAAATAAGAGAGACTGTGCACGTTGTGGCAGTATTTTTCATGACTCAGATTCTATGAAGTGTTTTGCGAGTAACAAGATTTGCAGGAGGTGTGGACAAAAGGGCCACAATGCGAGAGTTTGTGGAGAAACTGGCAAAGGGAATAAATATCCTAGTGTGGGGGTGGTCGGGGATACATTTGCAGATTTGTGTGAGAACAGAGTTCTTGTAGTGAACAATGATTCCAAATCTTTGTGTACGGGCATCTCTGAGCATAGGGGTAGAATGTTTAGACCTTCTGTTACTTTTACCGTGTGTGGGTAGAATGTGGAGCTTGTGATCGACTCTGGATCCATGTACATTATTATTCCAGAACAACTTGCTAAGAGGCATTGGATGAGTGTTAAACTTTTACCTAAAGATATCAATCCGGGTGGGTACCAGGGTGAGCCTATAGACATTTTAGGGTACATGGAAGGTGACATCCAATATGGCTCCAGGTGTGTCAGTGACAAGGTTTATCTTTCAGCAGATGGACCAGCAATTCTGGGGTGGATGCATCGATTTGATCTGAATATTATGATACACCCTAGGCCCCCAATCAGGTGTTAGTTGTAGAAGATCCCACTCTGGAAGATTTATTAGCGGGTGCGAGAGATGTGTTTGATAAAATGTTGGGATGTCTCAGGGTTTACGTTCATAGAGTGCGAGTGAAACCAAATGCCATTCCTACTCAACATAGATTGAGGAGAGTGCCTTTGTCTGATCGTGAGGGGTTAAAGTGTTTCTTTGTAGAGATGTTTGAAGAAGGAGATATTGAGCCTGTTGAGGCTTCGGAGTAGATTTCACCAGTGGTTATTACTCAGAAGGCAGATGGATGTTTGAGATTTGCGCTCAGTAAATCAGAATATAGTAGTGGATATGTTCCCTCTTCCCAACATTGATGAGTTGTTGACTCCGGTGAAAGACCAGAGGTATTTTTCCAAACTAGATTTGAGGAGGGCCTATCATCAGATCAGATTGCATGAGGACTCCAACTCACTCACGGTTTTCGTCACTACAGAAGGGACCTTTCAATTTAAACGCTTACTGTTTGGATTGGCCTCTGCCGCTAGTGTTTGTCAAAGGGCAATGGCCAAGGTCTTGGAGGGTGTAGACGATGTGATCTATTTCCAAGATGACATCTTAGTCATGGGAAAGACAGTAACTGATCATAATGTTACTTTGAGATTGGTGTTAAAGACATTGGAAGAGTTTGGTCTCACACTGAATCAGGAGAAATGTGTTTTTCCAACTGAGCAAGTAGAGTATTTGGGCTACACAGTTGCTATGGGGTCTGTTAGGCCTAAACACTCCTTGTTAGATGCTGTAAGCAAGGCTCCCGTTCCGAGGGATAGGGACCAATTGAGGTCGTTCTTGGGGCTGGTGGAGTACTATGCTAAGTTTGTGGAGAAATTTGCAGAGAAGACAGAGAGTTTTTTTAAATTGTTGCGTAAGGGCAGTAGGTTTGAGTGGGAGGAGGAACAACAATTTTGTTTTGACAGCATTAAAAAGGATATATGTCGAGCTGGAAGTTTCACACTATTTGATAAGAATTTAGGATCTGCATTCACAGTAGATGCCAGTGCCTCTGGTTTGGGTGTAGTTCTTTCACGATATCATGATGAGAAGAAAAGACAGTGGCGTTTGCCTCTTGTACTCTAACACCGGCTGAAAGGAATTACTCAGTCATTGAGCGTGAAGCTTTAGCAGCAGCATGGGGTGCTGAATATTTTTGGGTGTATTTGTGGGGGTTGCCTTTTGTCATACGGATGGAGTGGGAAAGGGATCGGCTAGATTGGCTAGACTAGCGGCTAGACTTCAGGAGTATAATTATACTGTTGAATTTTTGCATGGTTGGAAGAATGTTCATGCTAATTGCTTGTCGAGGTTGTCATTGGATTGGGAGGAGGTTGACGGTGTTGGGGTGAGAGGTGCTGACAAGGAGGGTGCTGTTGCCACTGTTCGTGATGCAGTGAATAGTGGAACTGGTTCCTTTTCGATGGTGCAATGGAGGGACGAAATGGATGGGGATGTGGTCATGAAAGATGTGGTTAGATTAATACAGTATGGGAAGGTGAAAGAGAGCACTCTTCCATTACCAGTGAGACCTTATTTGAAGGTGCTTGATGAGTTGTCTGTTTGCACTGATGGTGTAATTATGAAGGGTGATTGTTTTGTTTCCCCAGTATGGTTGAGGTTCCAGATTTTTCAGTTAGCACACGAGGGGCATCTGGGGCAAGGTTTGACCACCAGAAGAGTGAGGGAAAAATGTTGGTGGGCTGGAATGGATAATCAAATCAGAGAATGGGTACAAAATTGTGAATTGTGTAAAGCAATTGAGAAGAGGTTGGTTCTTAAGAAGAACACTTAGAGGACCCGGGGAAGCCTTGGCACACTGTTTGTATGGATTTTGTTGGACCGTTGAATGATTTGTCATCTGATATGAGATTTGCCATGGTGGTGGTGGATGTGCACTCCAAGTGGTTGGTAGTGAAGTTTTTGAGGGATATCACTACAAGAAGCACGATTGCAGTCTTGAAGGATATTTTCAGAAAAGAGGGGGCTCCGGTTATTCTTATTAAGGATAATGGGACGCAGCTTACATTGCATGAGATGGTAAATTTTTTGCAGGCGTGGGGAGTTAAACATTCTCGCACCTCATTGTATAATCCTAGAGGGAATGGGATAGCTGAGAGAGCCATTAGACTTCTCAAGGGAACCATACAACTTGTCTTAGCTAATCGCTATGACATCAAGGAAATAATTTCCGATATGGTGTGGGCGTATTGTACCACATCACATAGTGTCACGAATAAAATCCCTTTCGTGTCTATGCGGGGGCGATTACCGGGTATTAAATTCGTTCCGGCTTGGTTGAAAGGTGTGTTGAAAATTCATGGGGAAGTTCACGGACATGGTGGTGTTCAATCTCTTAATGAAAGGGGTGTTCATACCAAGGTCTGAGTGGAAGCAGGGGTCTGGGTCAAAGTGAAATCTGGAAGGATCCAAGGGGGTTTGGCCCAGTTTAGGGGCCGTTTTAGGTCCAGCAGGTTGGTACGTTTTTTGTGGTTTTGGAAAATGGGGAAATATGGAATTTTCGGAATGTGGCTTTATATCAAAAGGGGGGTATGTCAGAGGAG
Organism: Pleurodeles waltl; assembly: GCF_031143425.1. Taxonomy (NCBI): domain Eukaryota; kingdom Metazoa; phylum Chordata; class Amphibia; order Caudata; family Salamandridae; genus Pleurodeles; species Pleurodeles waltl. The sequence continues at coordinate 715,543,143 of NC_090436.1, forward strand.
AGTGTTGATGACAGTTGCTCAGGAATGATGTTTATGAGTAATGATGAAGTGGTTAGTGGGATGAGTAGCAGTGCTCTGCATAGGGATCTTGAGGAACAGAGTGGTGTGTGTGGGAAGAAGTATGGGAGTGATCCTGTTCCAGGAAAGAGGATTAGGAAGCCACCTTCTTATTTGAGAGATTATGTTAGATTATGTACTTGTTGTTACAAATTTCATTTTATTGGTTAATCTTGCTGATTTCTATTTTTGTTGTTTGTTTCACTTTGGTTTTCCTTAGTTGTTATTTGTTGATGAACAGGGGAGGATGTGTTGTGATGTGATTGTAATCTAGAATGTAAAGTGTTCACCATTCCAGACAAGGCAGTTGATCTGGAACCTCTGGAATGGTTGGACGCCAGGTTGTGTTTCTCCCAAATAAACTTGAAAACAGGGATTGTTGTGTGCCTGGACCCCTTTATTCATGACAGGGCTCTACCAACTCCCTCCTCAAAAATTAAAATTTAGGTTTTCTACTGGATGAAACACTATCTATGAAGACCCGAGTGTCTAAAGTGACTACTACATGCTTTGCGGTGTTCAAATGGCTCAGGAAGGTCAGTTGGATGATTTGGGTTTCAGCCCTAAGGACTGTGATTTCAGCCTTACTGTTGTCTAGGCTGGATTATGGAAATGTACTGTACTTGGGCATAGACAAGGCATCTCTGCACCATTTGCAGGTGGTACAAAATGTGGCTGCCAGACTACACTTCTGCCTGCTGAAATTTGCCACAGTATCCCATCTTTTCCATGAGTTGCACTGTCTTATAATATGCAAACACAATACTTTTAAAACCCTGTGCTATATATTTAAAGCCAAAGCTAGTTCTGGGGCTCGCTATATTCAAAATGTGGTTGGCCCCTATCACTCTCCTTGGTCCTTGAGATCCATTGTACACTTACCTCTGTGCCTAGATTTCACCTGTCACATTTAAAAGGGCGCTTTTTCTCTTACCTTGTCCGAAAATGTGAAATTCTCTTCTAGAGCACTTAAGAGCTTGTATGTCACTACTTTCTTTTCATAAGGCCTTGAAGACTTGGCTTTTTAAATCTGTGATACCGTTATTATTTCTGCTTTGCCACTTGCACTGGGAAACCTCTATTCTATAGGATATATTTTTTTTTTGCTTTGCTAATAACTTTTGACATTTGACAAATCTTCACATTTTCACAACTAGTTTACCACTCACTTCAGCTGCTGTCTGGGATGTTTTGTGGTGATTCATCAAGCAGGGGCAGAGAAAAAGGGAGGTCCCAAAGGCGTTTTACACATGCAATTTCTCATGGGGATTTTGAGCACGAGTACAGCTCAAATGGCTGAACAAAATTACAACAAATTTAACAGAATGCTAGATTTTGGTCTGGAAGGAGTGCTTTTTAGGTTGAGCGTTAGCGTTCGGCCTGCTGTATACTAAAGTATACATTAGAGTGAGTTCCAGCGTTTTGATTTGTTAGTTGCAGTGTCCTTAAAAAATCTTTGCTTGCTAGTGGTCAGTTCTGCCTCTTTGTCCTACCTTTTTTCTCTTTGGGAGTAGCACAAGGTACTGTGTAATTACGCTATGTCCTGTTTATCTCTTCTGAAGGGGACTTTTCCTTTCAGTATTGGCCTGTTTGCCTTGCACTGTGTGTGTGTGTTCAGTCCCTCCTCCCCACCAGCTCCCTCTGTAAACATAAACCAAAAGCAGAGGGGGGCTTTTCCAGGGCCAGCTCGCTCTCACTCTCTTCCTCTTGTTATTTTCAGTCTGTGTGGCAATAAAAGTCCAGTCAGTAATTTACAACACTGTGAGCCCTAACTCGAGCTAACACAAGACTATTGCATTCCAAATGCTTGTTTTCGTTCCTGATATGCCTCTTTAAATTCACTGCCGTTTTGCTACCTATTTTTTACTTTATTGAAGTGAAAACGAAACTATTTTATCGAGGCACACCATCCGTCAACACACCCGATGTGTACTTTGGTGAAAAAATTCTGCAAGGAAGGAGAATGAAGGATTTAGCCAATCCTTTACAGGCCACAGCTGCCAGTATTTTCAGATTTCTTCACTTTCTGCAGCAGGCCGTCGTCGCTGATTACTGTGGTGGGGGCGCCAAGAGTCTAAGGGCATCCTTCACTGATAGCTGTTGGAATACGCCTTCACATTTCTTTCCAATTACTCCTCTGACTTTGGCTGATAGCTCGTTCTGCGAGGGCCACCATCTGGCAGCGGTGATTGAGAGCCCCCCGAGGAAAAGGAGCTCACCTGGGGTGTGGGTATCCCTGCACATATCAAAGCACCGAAGACGGCGGAATTACAGCCATTTAAAGAGAACAAGAGTTTTCACCACATTCCGACTTGTGACTGTGTAACTCGCACTCCGAACACAGCGGAATTACAGCCATTTAAAGAGAACAAGAGTTTTCGACACATTCCGACCTGTGACTGTGTAACTCGCACTCCCTAAAGATGTATGGGAACAGAAGCAAACATCAGGTAAGGTAAGCTTACTGTCAGCTCACCAGAGCTCGCATGCTCACTCACGTGTCTCCATAGCTGGAGTGTCATCAAGTTAAACAAAAGTATATAACTTTGATCCTGATCTCGGTGAATGACAAAATGAATTCATACTGTTGACACTGCTGTCCATGTGTAAAAGAGTGCATTTTTACCTTTGACACTGCTGGTGAAGTGTAAAAGAGTGCATTATGACCTTTGACTCTTCTTTCGAGCATGAACTAGTGCATTCTTACCTTTGACCTTGCTATTGTGTGAAAACGTGCATTCCGATCTTTCAAACTGCTGTTGATGCATGAAAGAGCACATTCATCCCTTTGCTGCTGTCAATGTATGAAACAGTACATTCTTATCTTTGGCAGCTGTCATGTGAAAGTGTCCCTCCATAACTTTGGCAAAGTTATTGTGTGATAGTGCACAACTTTAACAGTACTGTTCTTGTCTGATGATCCGTTCATAACTGACACTGCTTTCATTTGGAAGAGTACATTCAAAATGTCGACACTGCTGTTAAGGGAAAAGTAGGGCTCATAACTTGGACACCACTGTGGTGATGTGAAAGAGTGCATTCATAAGTTTGACTTTCTGTAGTTGTGTGAAAGAAAGTGTGTTTATAACCTTGATGATATTGTGTTTGCTGTAGTTGGGTGAAATATCGCAGTCATAACTTCGCCACTGCTGTCGTCCATGATTTTTTCAGCTTATGCACAGGCACCCCAAAAGAGTGGTAAGGGCCTGTAATAAGAATTGCTTTTGAAAATTAATTATGCGCTCCCACCTATATAACATCCGTCGCATTTTACAGTTCTGCAATTTAGACTCCAGTTTGGATTTTGCAGTGTATCTTGTGTGTATAAATCAAAGAATTTGCACACGAAAAAATGGGCAAAAGATATTGCGAAAAATAGCTCGGAAGAATACAAACACATGTTATGGACCCTGAAATACTAATGGTTGAATAATTTTGAGAAAGGGTGGATCAGAACTGAAAACATTTAAAGAGTATGTAAACAGTTTTTATACCTCACCATAACTGCTGGACATTTAGGAAACGTAACACCTCGTTGGCCTCTAAAGTTGCCATCGACCCTTCAGTATCCATATTGGCAATGGCTCCATTCTTTTCTATTAACAAGCAGTTTTTGATTTGCAGCTTACGCACACTTAAGGCACCTCAAGCCGATCGCTTGCAGTGGATAATACTTTTTAGGGTCGAGTCTGCACTTGCATGCGCTTGCACATGCGTATCGCTTGCGAGATGCTTTAGTAGTTAAAATAGGGCTCAGAGCCCCGTCCATGTCACGTCAGTGTCTTTCATTAGTTTGTGGGCTTGCCTTTTAAAATATGCTTGCTTTCATTAGTGGAAGGCATGCATATGTCTTGCCTTTTCCAGTGGTTAGCCCTCCTCGAGCGCAGCGAGCAAGTACTGAAAACATACGAGGCTCGCTGTTCCCGTCCAGTTTGTGGACTACTTTTTATCTTTTTTCGCAGCGCGATTTTGCTTGGCAGAACTCGAGCGCTTTGCATGATATTGACCCTGTTACATAGTTAATTGTACTTTTGCCGGTTACGTAGATAATTGCACTTTTGCCAATAGGATTCACTACAAGTGAATGGTAGCAGCGCGATCATGCTCTTTTTTCCCATTTAATGTGGCAAGCTAAGTCCGTTTGGGAGTTTACAACTGCTAATAGCTCTAACGTGGAGAAATGCAAGACCTGTTGCATTGCAAATGCTTGTTGTAATTTGGTGTAAATCTGTTCAGTAGTTTGGAGTTATTAAACAAAAATATTTATATATATCTGGGGATGTGGAGGGTCGGTAAATCCAACAGATCTCATATTGAGATCTGATTGGCTGCCACCACTTCAACCAGGTAGTTGTAGCAACCATCTTGGGAGTCAGACTCAGTCGAATCCCAAGAAACCTTTTGAAAAAAACAGAAGAGGACAGGGTAAGAATACCCTAACCCGCTAGGCCTGGTGTTGGGGTCCCACAGGGACCCCACTCGGAGTCAGAAACCTTTTTTAAATTATCCAATGAATCAGTGGAGAATCCATTGACCTGTAGGAATTTATTTATTTTAAAGCAAGCACTGCTACCCGCACTTGTTTATTTTGGCCCTACTGGGGCCAGGAGGAATATATTTTATACATTAAGGGGAGGCTCCCTGGGGGGAATATACTTTATATAGTAAGGAGTGGCTCCCCTCCCAGGCAGATTTTGGCTATTGGCGGGGTCCCAGATGAATTTGAAAACAGGGAGGGGAACTCCTGCTGAGTGGATTTTGGCCTCAGGGACCACCAGCCCCAGTGCCCTGCTGTGAAAAATAAGGGGGTGTGCAGGTCCCATCCCTGGGACTTTTTTGATGCCAGGGCCCGGCCATGCACACAAATCAGAGGGCGCCATGCGGCCCCCACTCTAAGGACCATTAATGGCCCTGGGGACCCATTCCGCTGGGCCAGCTCCAGCTATGTGCCGGGGTTCGCACTCCTGGGACATAGTGATTTCTGGTGTGGGCAGGGCAACCTGAGTGTGCTATTGCTTGACTGGAGCAATTTCAAAGTTCTCGCCAAGTGAGAGCAAACAGTGAGTCCGCTCCCAGCAAGCAGGAGCATTTAAAATGCTCTCACCCACTGGCCACACTGCAGCGGGTGGGGAAACAGATGAAAACATTTTTCAAGGTCAGATAGAGCAGCACTTTTAGCTGCTCCCTGCTGGCTGGAGCAATTCAGGCTCACGCAGGATTCGGAGAGCCAGGTGCGGCCACAGTGGCATTGTGGCTCCCCTCAGGGCCCCCAATAAAGATGCAGTGGGTACCCTAGGTATGCTCCAGGTCGCCCGCCATTTAGTGCCTGGGCCCCAGAGATGGGATCCCTGGGGCCGAAATTGGCCCTGTAAGATGGGCTGCATTCTCCTTCTCCAATTTCAGTGTGGCAGGGCCCTTGGAGATGCCCCCCTGGAGGGGGGCTGAATGACCCCTTCCACCCTAAATCCACCAGTGGGCCCCTGGTGATGGGTTTTATGGGGCAAAAATTGCCCTGGGTATGGGGAGCTATATACCCCTTCCCCTAAAAAAATGTGCCAGAGCGAGGTTGCAACTGGCCCTGGGAGGGGAGCTGCTTGCCCTCCTACTGGGTTGGCTGCCTTAAGGAGGGTTGGCCACAGCGCCTGGCAACAGGCCAGCCTCTGTGACCAACACCTGCCACACACAGATGAAGGCTATGCAGGGTGTGCGGTGGGCTTCATGCTGGGTGTTGGCTGCAGGGCTTTTGGCCATGTGCAGCAGCTGTTGGATTAACGTGTGGTACATAAATATTACTTTATGTTGAAAAACCCTAGAAATTCACTGAAAAAACAAAGATTACAGGGATGTTATAGTTAGGAAATAGAATTGAAAACCCCTGAGACATTCACTAAAAAAACTTAGGTTACAGGGATGATGCACAAAACCATAGAAATTCAGCAGTTATAGTTATATTTATTGTTAGAAATTGTTTTTCTGGTTGTCAGAGTATGCACCCTGTACAAGCAGGAACTAAAATCCTAGTCAGATACACACTAAAAGATAACCTGTGTTTCCCCTCTGGTAGCTTGATACAGAGCAATCAAGCATATCTAAAGAAGCAATGCGTAAAGTATTTGTACAATACAACACACAGTACAACAATGAAAAACACAACACAAAAGGACTGCACACCAGGTTAGAAAAATAGACAATAAATGTATGAATAAATCAAGACCAAAACAACAAGCAGAAGTCGAGGTATACATTTTTAAGGAATAACAAGAGTACTAGCGCTGAGAAGCAATAACACCACTGGGGATTATCTGACTGGGGAAAAGTCAACAGTTCAGGCTGACCACAATGGAGCACAAGCTGGACACAAGAGACAAGCAGGCCTGGTGAACAGAGTACCTTGATCCTTGTTGCAACAGCAAGATGTAAAGAGCTGATGAAAGATGCATTGAGCGATGCGTCAATGCTGGGCCCTCATTCAAGGTGATGCATAGATTTTCTTCATGCAGTGGTGGCAATGCGTTGGCTCTGAAGATGAAGGATGAAGCACCAAGCCATGAAGCATTGGTTCTGAAGTTCAATGCACCTGGTTTCTCCACGCCATTGAGGAGAATGCCCTTATCTCTCTGAGCTGCCGCACCGGCGATGCCTGGTTCTTAGTGTTGGGTTCTTAAGGTGATGCTTTCGTACTGAGAGTGATGCGCCAGTTCTACTCCCACATAAGGGTAGATGTGTGAGTTCTGCTCCAAGCAGTCTGGAAATGCGTGGATTTCACTGGTGCAAGTCTTTGGGTCCATTTCCAGTGAACCAGGCAACAGAAGGCAAGTCAACAAGCCTTGCTCACTTCAGTTGCAATGCAGAGTCCAGTTCTCCCTCAGCAGGGACAGAGAGTAGCAAGCAGCAAGGCAGCACAGCAGAAAAGCAGTCCTTCCAGGTCAGCAATCCAACACAGTCCTTGATGCAGCACAGTGGGTCTTCTGACAGAGTCCAGTTGTAGGTCCAGAAGTGTTTAATTTGGCGGGGTCAGAGACCACGACTTTGAAGTGGGGGTGACTTCAAAGAAGGGACTTTGAAGGGCACAGAGTTCCTTTCTTCCTAGCCCTGGCTCCAAACTATCAGTAGGGGTAATCAGCCCTTTCTGTGGGCACAAGCACTGCCTATTCAGATGGAAATGTCAGCCCCTCCTGCCCTAATTGCCCATGAAGAGCCATCAGAATGCATATGGGTGCTCAGACACACCTAATCTTCCTGTGCTTTGAGGGAATGCACAAAGTGTAGCTGTCACCCACCCCTGACATGTATTGGAGACAGGCTGCAGGCACACAGAGCTGTAAAAGCATAAAAAACCAACGTTCTAGAAGTGGCATTTCTAAAATTGTAATGTTAAATCCGACTTTAGCAGTAAAGAGGGACTATCAAGGCCTTTCAAATTATATGAAACATCAGATAGCTACTCCTTCTCAATCAGGAATTACAGCTGAAAAGTGTAACAAGGTATTCTGAAAAGTTAACCAATGAGAGGAGCAGTTCTCACAGCAATGAAAAATGTATTTAGATGTTTTTATACCACTAGGACATGCAAAACATAAAATTAGATGTCTTACCTTTTACATGCACACCAGTCAGCCCTATGTGCTACCCTAGGCCTACCTTAGGGGTGAATTATGTGTAACAAAATCGTTGTTTAAGACGTGAACCATGTTTAGGGGAGAAGCACATGCACTTTAGCACTGGTTAGCAGTGTAAAGTGCTCTGAGCCCTAAGGCCAAAAGATTCAGCAAGACGATGAGGCAATTAGGCAAAAGGTTTGGGGGACGACCACCCAAAGGCTGCCAGTTCTAACTCTTAAGAAACTTTAACTCGTGCTCCAAGGGCCCTACAACTCACAACCTCACCATGCACTGCTATTTATCCCACATATTACTTCAGTCCTGACATCTTTTATGACATCATTGATAACATCACTGCAAAATGTCCTTTCAAATTATTGATAAGAAAACTGGGCAAGCAAGAGTGTGAGATATAGTTCAGTTAGGGCAGGAGTGAGATAAGTATAAATAAAGCTGATGCATTTTCCATGGTTTTGTGTGTTTAAAATCTGAACCTAATCATATCCTGATTGACTCCTAACCCCTAAACTGACCCGCCCCTAAACCCTAAAACACCTTTTACACCACAATGAGCAATGGAGGACATGCCCTCCTCTCGGGAGTCTGATCACAGCCACAGCCCCATTCAATGCCCCAGGCCAAGACTAGTGCTCGTCTGCTGCGAGAGCAGGCCTGTGCTTGGCTTGCTCAGGCCCTGTAAGAGCATCCAGCCAAAGCAAGCTGTTGCTGCACAGATTCACAATGCCCTTAAGTGCAGTTCCGTGCAGCATACGATAGATATCAAAGCACACGTCATGGTGGAGATTTGATGCTGCTGGCCTAACATAAATAATGAAGAGGCCTGCTCACAAAATTAAATGAACATACATTCTTACCATGGAAATAAACAAGCAAAAAATAATAATTTTGAAATAAACTATTTCATTACCTTTTTCCCCAAAACAAGGCCACAAGCTACTCAAAAGGTGCCGGCAAGTTACCAGTAGCTCATGATGGACTAGTGGGAGACACCTGCTGCAATCAGTGTTATTTTTACAAACAAAGTATTTGATCAAAGCACAAGCTCATAAAATCAGATGCTAAATTTGGCATCATTGATTCCTCCACGCGGCCACTAATAAATGGAAATTACATTTCACATCAAGCTTTGGCCGTGCCTAAATGTAGATGCAAGAATGCAATGTGAAGCGATGAGAGGATTTTGTCGCGATGAATTGTTCTCAAATACCGTCCACCTGAACTCACTATTCGTTCTGCGGCCGGCAGACACGAGGAATCACAGGTGTGCACACAGGCACATCCCCTTGATTAAGAGAGTGGGCTTAGTCGAAGGCTGTGTGTTTTGGCAACTTTGTGTACCTAGTGGTACACCCATGACCTGTGGTACACACATGTTTTGTAGTGAAGCATCTGGCGAGGGTGGTTTTTAGTCCCACTGAGCAGGGTGAGAAGAACTCAAGACCACCCAAATTCTATATATGCCATTTCCTTCTCCTAATGTTTTAGCTGTATTTTATCGGCCCCTATAGATAGTTGTCAAAACAGGCGATATTCTCAGTTCTGGGTGTGTCTGATAAAATCACTAAAGAGGTTAAAAAGAATCTCGGGTTCACCTACATTAGAATATCATTCATTAGCTCCATGAAGAATAGTATTGGCACTTTTTTGTGCCACAACATCATTTATTCTATGATAACAGATTATATTTTGCCCCTTTTCCTGCTCTCACCTTCTGTTTTTTTGTCTTCAGTGTGTGTCTACAGGAGAGGGCCTCCGTGTTCTGACCAGTAAGATTCTAAACCCCCTTAAGTCTAGGGAAAGTGCACGATCCACACAAGTGTATGAGAACATTCACCTAGGCATGCTCATGAGTGGACAGAGTTTAGGAGTAGTTTTACAGTGAATTTTCACATGTGACTCACTGTTTTACCGAGTGTGGTTCAACAGGGATTTATTTGAATGTGATGTTCTGCTAATTAAATATCAAAATCAAGAATAATGTATTGAAGTTTCTACACATTTTGAGTGAGTGTTCACAATGAGCAACAAGGCACAGATGTTTTTATATCTCCCCGTGTTGTAAATATAATTTTCTCAGGTTTACCTTATAACATTTTAAATCCAGAAACATGAGAGCATTGGGCCTCATTTGACTGCATGAAATGCATGAGTAGCTAGGCAGGGATCACAAGAGTGGGTGAGGCATTATTTCTCACCATACACCCAAAACTTGATTTTAATATCATCTAAGGTACCCATAATAATGGAAAATCCCATGGGATATTTTATTTGTATTTTGATCCTGCAGTTATCCAAAAACGTATGTATCTAAGAACTCCCAGCAGTGGTTGAGTCCGTCATGATGTACTTACCTACCATGGTGTGGAAAATCACCGATGATGAAGCATGCTTCAAGAAGTCGTGGGGGAGGTGAGGTGATTTCTCCAAAATCTTTTTTGACTCAGTTGGCGCACTCTCCATACTAGGTTTCAGTGACCTTCTTTGTGCGTTTAAGTTAATGTACTTAACAAAGGGACAACTGGCATTGCGTACCATGGAGACGGGAGATCTCATTTAGGAGGTGGTGGGGACTAGAGCCTTTTGTATCCTCCTTTTGTATCCTCCGTGAAGCCTAAATTGATTGAATTTTATTAGACTTCACCTAATATGCAAAACTACCTGGTAAACTGACTTTACCCGGGTTGTCTCTTGATGCTTAATCCTTACTCTTTCCAACCACTTCCTAATTTCCCATACCCCCAAATTGGATTCCAATATTTGCTAAAAATGTGGTATCCCGACATACAGTAGTATATCCCTGGAAATACATGTTTGGTCCATTGATATGTTCTTGGGTTAGGGCAGCAGATTAAAATGTCATGTTGTAACAAAAATCAAAAGCCACATTTGCAATGAGGATAAATGTTAGGAAAGGAAGGGTTGTGTTTACCACATAACGACAACTCATTAATCTCTATTTCTTGACTTCTTTTCATGACATCAACCACAAATTGAGAGCTCATAACACATTTCCCTAAATTTACCACATCATGTTCCCTACAGTACCGTGAGAAACTCTGCACCGCTTTATTAATCACCAGGTCACATTTTTGATCAGAAACATTTTCACTGTCTAATGCCATAAAATTGAGTCAGTGCATATTATTTAACATTTCCTTCACATGTCCATCAATCAAATGCCTTTTTTCAGTGGCGTCAAAGTGCCATTTTTGAGGAGTACAGTTCGTCTTAAGGGTCTGTGTTGAGTCCATGTACTGTCAGCATAAACAAACAGGCTCGCTCTAAAATATACAATTTATTTAAACATGAACTACTTTACGCAGCATTCTGGGGCACGTCACTATGCATAACTTTCTAGTAAACTGTTTATTTAGGGTTTGATTTTATAGTCACAGCTTGTGTGGCATTCTTTAGCACAGTAACATCTTAGAAGCACATAATAAATCTGTGAAGAATGGAGAATAACCTATATAAATCTCAATTACATTGAAAAATACTCGCACACATGGCTTTTTTCTTGACGTTTTTAGTAGGTATAGAAATTCAAGAGTTAGACGACTGCATCACCATTCTTGCTGTGAAAGCCAATTTTGTCAGCTTCAAACCTCCTCGGGCAGTATGACCTGACGCATTTCATTGATGATAAACAACACACATTTGTAATAAATTCCATCTTCACATAGTGTTCCTTGGTTTCGTTTTGCTTTTTGAGCCAGGAGATTTTTTACTTCTACCGCAGCATATATACATGTACACTATTTAAGCGGCAGATGAGTGTGGAGCGCCGTTCCGCCCGCCGGCCCAGCGGGGATGTCGGCCGCAACACAGGAGCCGGCTCCAAATGGAGCCGGCGGTGTTGCTGCGGTGCGACGGGTGCAGTTGCACCCGTCGCGCTTTTTACTGTCTGCTGTGCAGACAGTGAAAAGCTCCACGGGGCCGTGGCAGGGGGCCCTGAGACTCCCCTTTCTGCCAGCCTTTTCATGGCGGTTCCTAGCACCATGAAAAGGCTGGCGGGAGGGGGACTCGTAATCCCCATGGGCAGCGCTGCAAGCAGCGCTGCCCTGGGGGATTACAACCGCCAGGACCAACTTGGCGGTAAACCGCCGGTCCCGTTTTGCTTTTTGAGCCAGGAGATTGTTTACTTCTACCGCAGCATATATACATGTACACTATTTAAGCGGCAGATGAGTGTGGAGCGCCGTTCCGCCCGCCGGGCCAGCAGGGATGTCGGCCGCAACACGGGAGCCGGCTCCAAATGGAGCCGGCGGTGTTGCTGCGGTGCGACGGGTGCAGTTGCACCCGTCGCGCTTTTTACTGTCTGCTATGCAGACAGTGAAAAGCTCCACGGGGCCGTGGCAGGGGGCCCTGAGACTCCCCTTTCTGCCAGCCTTTTCATGGCGGTTCCTAGCACCATGAAAAGGCTGGCGGGAGGGGGACTCGTAATCCCCATGGGCAGCGCTGCAAGCAGCGCTGCCCTGGGGGATTACAACCGCCAGGACCAACTTGGCGGTAAACCGCCGGTCCCGTTTTGCTTTTTGAGCCAGGAGATTGTTTACTTCTACCGCAGCATATATACATGTACACTATTTAAGCGGCAGATGAGTGTGGAGCGCCGTTCCGCCCGCCGGGCCAGCAGGGATGTCGGCCGCAACACGGGAGCCGGCTCCAAATGGAGCCGGCGGTGTTGCTGCGGTGCGACGGGTGCAGTTGCACCCGTCGCGCTTTTTACTGTCTGCTATGCAGACAGTGAAAAGCTCCATGGGGCCGTGGCAGGGGGCCCTGAGACTCCCCTTTCTGCCAGCCTTTTCATGGCGGTTCCTAGCACCATGATTAGGCTGGCGGGAGGGGGACTCGTAATCCCCTGGGCAGCGCTGCCAGCAGCGCTGCCCTGGGGGATTACAACCGCCAGGACCAACTTGGCGGTAAACCGCGGTCCCGGCGATGCGACCGCGGTGCTTCCGCTGCGGTCGTAATACACAGGATTGCACCGCCGGGGTTGTAATGAGGGCCTATGTCTTGAGCCGCATCTCTCTGGCAAATTTATTTTTTGGCCTATGTTCAAACGCTGGATCTTATAGCATCAATTTTTTTTAAAGGTTATGTTATTTTGGTTAAAAATGTCTACATCTGACAACAGAGATCACTTATTGTTTGAAATGTAAACGGATATTATGTGTTCTATGTTATTACGGCAAGGCTAACTTTAGGGCTACCCATGACCTAAAAAGCAGTGGTCGAAGTGCAGTAAAAATGTATGGGAACTGTGATGCTGCTCGCAATGGGAGAGGGGTGATTGAGCGTGGGGTCATCGTCAAATGCGTGGCTAAAACAATAAAACATTCTGTAACTTTTTTCGGTCTTTCACTTTCAGGTAAGTACATATAAAATAATGCACAACTTAAATGAAAATGAAATGCAAGTTATGTTATTGGTGAGAAATGCACTATCATGGTGGTTCCCAGCCTTTTGACGTCTGTGCTTGGTTCGTGTCTAAATGTACCTGCGTCTTTTTGCAATTCTCGGCTATATCAGAAGATGAGCTAAAAAAAAAAAGAGCTGTCAATGAATTAGGCGGAAGAGGCTTTAGGTGTGTAGTTTATAAGTGATATGTAGATCTCCATCCCACAATCTGTGCTTCACTCTTCAATTGGAAATTGAGCTTGTCTTACTTGGAACATTAGAGGAGGCCTGGGTGGACTATGTGCACCCCATTTATTATTACGCCTCTTTGAATCCGATATCTAGATATCTTTGGGCCACAGCTTCTCTTAGAGAGTCTTGGTCAAGCGTCCTGAAGAAGGTGCCTCCCGGATCGCAGCTCCACCGAAACGCGCGTCGGTGCAACCAAGGGAGAGAAGGAATATTTTGAACATAATCATTGTGTATAACCTGGATGGATAAATAATTCCCAATTCTGTATTGCATTAGGAATTAACCTGTTAAGTATTGCATTAGTAGTCAATCTGTTAGGTATTTTGAGGTGGGTTAGATTTATCCAATTGATATTGTAATTCATGTGTTTAAATAGAGAAACTTTATAAGAATACTTATTAACCCAGAGTCCTGAATGTTATGTTCCCCTTTGATAGTTGAGGTTGTAATTGTATCTGCTTTGTGAAGTATAATTAGGTATGTTAATGAGAGTGAGTGTGTGTATGATGATTGATTGACTTGAGTAATTGTGCCTGTGGCCCGTTTTTGGTATATTGTCTTATTCCTTGGAATGACTTATAAATGTCTGTTTCAAATATATGTGTGAATATGGAAAGAGAATAAGTGATTATGGAAAGAAAAAAGTGATGCTTGTAATAAGCTAATTACTCATGGTGATTTTGATTGTTTATTTTTGTTTGTTTGTTCTAGTTTGCCTTGGCATCTCCTAGTTGCTCCAATGAGTGAGTATATATATATATATATATATATATATATATATATATATATATATATATATTCTCATTAGATACTATGAAGGTTTTGCCCTAGTATAGTCATAGGCAGTTTAGTACAGTTTTTCTCCCACTTTATCATTACTGAAACCCGGGGACCCCCACTTAGTCATTATTAGAATCCGGGGACCCCGGCCTAAACATTGTTGATGATCTGAAATGCAAAAAAAGACACAAAAAATACAGAAACAAGCATTCATCAAGCAAATACATAAATGATAACACATTTTATTTAATTTGCAAAAAAAGAAAATAATTTTTAATACAAAGTTTGGAGCTTTTCTAAATTCAATTGACGCCACACTTCATCCATACTGTATTCTATTTGATGCACCTGCACTGCTCCCAAAAATCAATCTGAGGATGCTAATTTCATTTTCAGCCTCCAATTTCAAATTCCTTGAAATTTATAATACGTCTTAAATTGTTCAGTTGTACATTTAGCTACTTTATGTATATACTCTATATTAATCTGTTAATATTATTCAATTTTCTAAGCAGTCTCGGTCCCCCTGAGGAGGCTTTGTGGGCCCCCAGTGATCCCCGGACCACAGGTTGATAACTACTGCACTACCATACATAATGAAACCTCTATTAGTTAATGCTCTGCACCAGAGAGCCACAGAATTGAATCCTGATTAGTGCAGTGGAGAATACTGACTTGTGTATGTTTAGTGCTGTAAGGTCCCAGTCTGTGACAGAAAGCACTGCAAACATGTAAGTCATTATTTTAAACTTGTGTTACACATACTATAAGATAGGCTGCTATAAAATGTATGAAAAGGTGAAAGATAAAAAAAAGTGCTTCCAAAATATAGATTTTTGTAATGCCAGACTGTAGTAGTACAGTTTTTTATAACTATCTTTTAAAAGCACACATTTCACAGCTTAGATGGTAGCTTCCTTGCAATACCTCTCAACACACATGAATGTTTCATCTGGAAGTTTCAAGTGATTCCATCAATTAAAGACAAGACCGGCTTCCAAGCACCCTTTACATTTGCATATTGACCAGTTATACATTTCTGTTAGAGAAATAGACACCCTAGCAAGAATCCTTGTTAAGCTGTGTGCACCTCTCTTGGTTTACAGCATGGGAGAATCTCTTGCAGACACTTCAGCTAAAGCATTTCAACTATCGGAATTAACCATCAGTTGCCTTTTCAGAAAAGCAGGGGAATTGTTTTTCTAAAATGAAAAAAGTATGGACATGTGAAGCTCCTCAGATCCCCTGCAGTTCAACCACTGTTGAAAAGAGATATTCAGTTTGGTTATCTGCTCTGATCTGTTACAAAGTCTTCCTGGGCAGGGGGTAGAGGTCAGAGTGAAGAATTATAGGGCCATGCCCGATATTGGGTGTAGGTGTGAAAGGACCTTGTGAATATACTGTATTTAGACCTGGTATGTTTTGGATCCCGCTGGCTCTGCTCTCTCTTGGAGGCCTTGGGCTCTTGCTTTAGCATAAAAGTAAGAACATGTTACATTGTAGAAGGAATCTGGATAATAAAGAGGAGAGAATTTACTGTTCCAAGAAAGTGCTAACACCCCAAGAGTTATCTTGGCCATCTTAGATTTTCCCATAAATGCTTGGAGGATTTCCTTAGGTAGAGGAGAAGGAAGACCCATTCTTGCCAAGAAAAGGAAAATCCTTGCATTATCTCCTGGACAATATCTGAGGAGACCAGAATCAACTTACAGCCCAAATCTCTGTATGAAGAGGGCTAATGATGACTAAGAAACACAGCCTCCTGAACAGTCTAGCAAAGGCACACTGGAACAGGGATCTTTTGCTGGGATCCTATACACTGATGTGGGCCTGCCTCAAAGTCGGTTGTGGCTAGAACTGAAAGCTCCATGAACTGAAGAAATCTAATTGTTTAAAGAACATCCAGTTAATAGGAAGCATATTGGGAGGAAGTTTTGGTGTCCAGTTATGAAGGCATCTGTTCAAATATCTTGAAGTGGACTAGGTGTGTTGAGCTGTGTTTTGAAGGACTGAATAAGCAATTCAGCAGTGTTGTGGTCCTCTTGCAAGATGGTGACCTACTGAAGGTTGATAGTCTGTCATGTGCAGTGGCTTGATCTGTAATCCAAAAAAACTTTCAAAGCTGTTTTGAGGATGTTTACATTTTCAGTGCAGTCTTGACAGTCTCTGGCCATTTGGTAAACAGTTACAGGGGATCTGTACAACATTCAGGTTTGTAGTCTCTTTTATGCACTCAGGGGCTGGCAGGAGGCCACACATCTTCCAATTTATTGCACACTCCTTTGCTCATGGGAGTTAGAGAAGAGATTGTGTCATAGGCTCCTGATAACCACTTCCTTCTGTAGAGTTTCTTCCTTTATCTTCCTGGTCACAGCACAGATTTGTGGTTTAGTGGCCTTGGCACAGGAATTAAGTGTTCAAATCAATGCCAAGGGTGTAAAGCTATGGCCCACCGCCCCAAAATGATCCACACCAAAAAAAATGCTTTTGGTAGCAAATGGTTTATTTCCAAATCTAGGTCAGTTCATTGTGACTTGTAAAGTCTCATGCATGACTGTTCAGAAGAGTGCCATTCCAACATGGCAGGAACAAATATTTATGGGGAACAAACTTTTGTACTTGGTCTACACTTGTGAATCACAAATATTTATGTAGACAAACTTTTATCAGCTGTGACCAACACAGAAATAGTAATTCTGTAAAAAGTGAGAGACATTGATTGCTTTATAAACTCCTGTTTATTATGTTCTTGTTCTTATGCTTATGATATCAAAACACCACCTTTTCTTCCCACGTGTCACTATTGCCCTACCGCATCTTGAGGCCTCAAACATGGATAGAAGGGGACCACAAATGTTTAGCGAGCTGCTTTCTGTTATAATGGGACTCTCAGCTTGCTAGGCGATTGTTGCCATGGTGTTCAGATGTTGAAAATTCTAGTAACAGAATCTGATGATCAGCTGAGGAACAGTGGTGACAGTTGCTGTAAAACAGTCTTGGGAGCTTCATCTATCTAGCTGGTTGGAAATAAACATGTTCTTCACTTGAATGTGGTCTCTGGAGATACTTCAGTTTGGTGACGAGTGCTTGTTATCCTTTACGACCAGCTACTGTGAAGATGAACCCATGGAGAAATCTGGATTGAAATTGTGAAATTTAGACTAAGCTGTGAACGATCCAAGAACAGCCTGTATTGCTGTGAGTACTGGGACGGGGACGTGAATCCCTAGGGACTAAATTAATTTTCAGCGTTTTTCCTTGCCTGCTATGAGGCCTTGCTATCACGTGCTGGCATAATTTAATGTGGTCGGGTGGACAGCGCTAGCTGGTGTTAAGCACTGTGGAGGGAGACAGTGGCCCATAGCGCATACTGCCAATTGAGAACAGCATCAGCAAGCGCAGATTGCGCCAGTCAGAATGTGCCAGTCAAGGATTACAAGTGCAAGCTGGTGGTAAGGATTGGATCTAATGCCTGGTATCCTGCCAGTGCTGGAGTGCAGAGCACCCCTGTCAGGCTGAAGTTGCTGCAGCTTGAAGGAACGGCACGTTATAATTAGAGCAGGAGTAACACTGGAACTCATCACAGCCTGCTGGTTATTAGTTTGTTGTGGCTTCTGTTTTCTGCTCCAGCAAATCTTAAAAAGAGTAACCTCCATGCTCACTGGCTCGCAAACCACACTGACTTTAAACAGTGAAGAGAGGCTACACTGGACTGCATCAGTTTGCCATTCTTTCATGGGCACAATGATCATTAAACATTGAAAAGGACCTCTACATTATCTACTACATTTCTCCACACTGTGGCAGTTAAGAAACCAAGTAAACTAAAGGGAAATGAAAGAAGAAGCAAGAACAAGCAGTAGCTCCTCCTCCAGTGTTCCATGCACAATCAAGTTTTCCACCTATTAAGTGGGAGGAATGGATTAGTAATTTTGAAAATTATTTGAAAGCCATAAATGGCTTGAATTTCCGACTATCGAGAAACAGGGCACTATAAATCAATGCACTGGGAAAGGAGGGTCAACATGTGTTCAAATTGTTACTTGCAACTATAGAAGCAGACATTAAGGAAATAGAAGATCCTTATCTTGAACCAATAAATATATTTGAAGTCTACTTTGGAAATCAAGTGAACATAGTCTTGCAAAGGCATACCCTTACATGCAACAGCAGAAAATTCACGAGTCAATTTGTCAATTTGTCAATTTGTCAATTTGTAACAAGGTTTAGGAAATTAGCCTTCAAATGCAATTTTGGTAATATGACTGGTTACATGATCAAAGACCAGCTAATTGAGAAGTACACGAATAAAAGAATGCAGAAGGGACTGTGGGCACCAAGAAATCCAACTTTACAAGAAGCAATCATGATTTCTAAAATTGTAGAGGAGGCAGAATCATGCATGAGGGAAATGCAACAGATTGAAGCCAGGCATTTGGATGGAGTCAATGTTGTGAGCAAAAAGGAAGGACGCACAAAGTCAACAAAGGACTTCGACAATAAAGAGAAATATGGGGTGGAAAGGGGAAGGAAAAGTCATGCAATAAGTCAGGATGTAAGAGATGTTACAGGTGTAGAAGCATGTTCCATGCTACTGATTAAAAGGGGTTTCGCAAGTGACAAGGATTTTCGTAAATGTGGGAAGAAGGGACACTTGGCAAGAGTATGCAAATACTTGTGTAAAGGTAAATTGCATGTATAGAGGAGGAAGAAAACATATTGGAAAGAGTGATTTGTATTGGAAGCAGGGTGGGTGTGAGTATAAACAGACCAAGAGCTGAATTTATGGTAAATGGTAAGCAAATTGAACTAATCCAGGGTCAATATATACCATTGTTCCGAAGAAAGTGTCTGATACCATATGGCGTGGTGTGGTGTGACAACCGAGTGACACAGAGCCCAAAGGTTATGGGGGTGAAAATACACATATTGTAGGTTTTATGCAGTTCAAGTTTGGATGTAAAGGGAGGAGAGCAGAAGGGGAAATGGGTGTGTCCTGAGATGGTCCTGAAATTTTGGGTTGGATACAAGAATAGGATTTAGAAGTTATATGGGATCCCATATCCAGCAAGCAAGTATTGGTTGTGCAAAATGAGTAGGGTTTGGAAGTCATCTTGGAGAAATAAACAGAAATGTTCAAAGATCAAGTTGAGGACCTCAATGTGTACGTGCATGAGGTAATACTGATAGAAGGTGCCATGCCAGTCGGACATGGGTGTGAAAGATTCCAATAGCAGTTAGGAGTAAGGTAAAGAAAATGTTGGATGACATGCAGAATGAGGGAATCTTCAATCTGGTTGAGTCATCTGAATGGCTTTCTCCAGTAGTGATCACAAAGAAAGGGGATGGTTGCAAAGTTATGTGTGGACTTAAGGGGCGTATTTATGAGAGGCTTATGCCACCGCTGCATCACTTTTAGTGATGCAGCAGTAGCCTTAACCTCTCAACCATATCTACGAGGTCACGAGGTCTCATAGTTATGAAGTAAGGCAAGGCAGCTCAAGTTGCTGAGTTGCCTTACTCTCTACCAGCGAGGCAGTTTTTTCCTCTTTCTAAGTGCTCTGCATTCTGCAGCACACATGGAAAGAGGAAAACACTTCCCTGGGCTGTTTTTGTTTAGGAAGGTGCCCCTTCCTGCACAAACACAATCCTGCCGACAACACAGGCACCCTTGCAACATGTTGCAAGGGTGCCTGTGATGGCACTAGGTAGCCAAATCGGCACCAGCACAGTTGGAAGGGACAGGAATGTTCCATATTGCAAAGATACGGTGCATTCCTGCCCTTCCCTTTAGACACGAGACAACCCAGCAAGATGAATTGCTGCGCTGTCCTGCACCAAAAGTTCATAAATCTGGGTCAAGGTCCTTAAATCAGCGCATTATGATGGATAGTGTCTCTCTTCCAAGCATATCAGAAATGGTGTTGCTTCCCAATAATGCTAAACACTTCATCAGGTTGGATTTTAAATCTGCATACCACCAGATTAAGCTACATTCCAAGTCCAAAACTCTTACAGCTTTCATCACAATAGAAGGAGTGTTCCAGTATACCAGACTTTTGTTTGGGTTGGCGTCAGCCTCAAGTTGTTTTCAAAGCATGAGGATTAGATTATTTTGAGGTATAGCAACCATTTGTTTCTTCCAAGAGGACATACAGGTTTTTGGTGCTACACAGGAGGAACACAACGGAGCCTTAGATAAAGAATTGGAAGTCTTGAAGGATGCAGGTCTGACACCTCATTTAGAATAGTGTCAGTTTTTGTTGGAAGAAATTGAGTACCTAGGTTATACCATCTCAGGACATGGTGTCAGGCCTGAGGAGGACTTAGTTAAGTCCATCAGACTAGCTCCCACCTCACAAGGGAAAGATCTGTTACATTCCTTCATGGGCCTGATAGAGTATTATGCAAAATCTGTTGACAATTTTTCAGAAAAAACAGAGGCATTGGGAGAGTTGTTGAGAAAGGGGATGGAGTTTGTGTGTGGGCTGAAAAGCAAGGGCAGGCACTTGTGAATGTTCAATTGGAAATTTCCAATGCAAATATTTTGACCCTGTTTGAACTCAAAAGTCAAAGCTTTTTAACAGTAGCTGCAAGTACTAATTTGGGCGCTATTATCACTGTGTAGAGAAAACCAGTTGCAATTGCTTCTAGATCTTTAAATCAAATGGAATGTATTATGCTGTAATCAAAGCTGAAGCTTTAGCAGCTGCATGGGGTGCTGAACATTTCCACACATATTTGTGTGGAGGTTATCTTGTATTGCAGACAGATCACAAACCATTGGTAAGAGTATTGCAACCCAGTGGTACTGACAAAGTATCTGCCAGATTAGCTTGATTTGCATCACGCTTACAAGAGTATCAATATGAGGTGGAATATGACACAGGATAGAAAAACGTGCAAGCTGATTGCCTGTCTAGACTGCCATTAAATGCAGACAATGGAGGCGAAACAGTGAATGAGATGCTGTGTATAGTAACAAGTGTGGAAGATGCGCTGGAAGGGGAATATGAGGCCCTCACGCGGAACGAATGGGGAGCAGCTGTACGGATTGATGGTGTTTTCCTGGAGCTGGTGAAGAGTATTCACGATGGGTGGAAACATGAAGGTGATGTAAGTCTTCCTTTGTACAGTTTTGTGAAGATACAAGGAGACTTACGAAGGAGGGTGACTGATGCACTGATTATGAGACATGAAAGGTACTTACCTCTGGAAGTAATGAGAATGAAGCTGGTGATGTTGGTGCATGAGGTCCATTTGGGACAATCCCTTACAAAAAAACATTTAAGAGAGAGATTTAGGTGGCAAGGCGTGTACAGGGATGTTAAGGAATGGGTGGAAGGTTGTGTTTTGTGCAGGGAGAGCAAGAAACGGGTGAAGATGAGTTCTGAAGGAATGAGTTCTTCGAGTGATGGGGAAAGTCCTAGGATGAAAGTGTGCGTGGATTTCATTGGTTCCATGGATTATTTAGGTGAGGTGGAGTGGTTTGCTGTGGTGATGGTTGATTTATTTTCAAGGTTGGTGATGGTGGAATTGGTAACAACCATAACCTCTGAGTGTGCTGTCAAGGTCTTTGAGAGAATGTTCATGAGAGAGGGATGTCGGGGAATCATGGTGACAGATAATGGCACCCAACTTACATCTTCCATTATACAAACTTTATTGAAAGAGCATGGCATTAGGCATATTCTCACATGGTTATATGAGCCCCAGGGAAAAGCCATGCTGAGGTCAATCGTATGATCACGGCTACTATACAGATGGCTGTGAGTGGTAGCAAGGAGGTGAGAAGGGTGTGGGTGTACAATACCACGGAGAATGGAGTAATGGGAAACACATAGCTTGTGAGGATGAGAGGAGGAGAAGCTAGAGCGAAATTGTCGCCTCAGTGGATGAGAGAACTGTAGAAAGGAATATGTGAAAATCAAATTGGGAAGGAGAAGCGATGGTTTCAACAAATGTTCAGATCCCATGGAGGTATGAGAAGTCCATGAATAGCATGTGGTTCTGAATAATGGGCAGAAATGGAATAAAAGTAGGGTGGCATTCTATTGAAGAAGTGTTGTGGGAAAGTGGGAAGGCTGTGATGAGGGGAACAGCGTTGCTGTGATTTCATGCTGATGGGTGATGAGAGAAAGGCTGAAATTAGGGCGCAGTAGTAGTGCATTGGAAGTAGGAGTGGAGTGTGGCATGAGACGGTGTCAGGAAGGAAAGAGTCAGGAGGATATTGATGTGCGGATTGTTGGACATAGACAACATCGTGTTCCTGTCAGGTTTCAAGATTATGTAACAAATTGGTATGTTTGTTGCATATGCCATGGAAATTGTATTATCTAAACAATGAAGGGAAATGGGGCTTTCATTTGTTCAATGAGATTTATGTGGGTTGTTTACATGAACGTCAATTTACCAAAATACCAGCGGAGGTGACATTACACAGCATTTAACCATTACTTTCACACAAGCAAGCGTACACATACAAAGACATTTACATACACACACACACTCCATTTTCACATAAACATACTCTTGCCTGCAAGCGCTCACACAACATACATTTAAAACCATTTGCTACTTGCCTCAGTTGCCAGCAAGTGTCATAGTCCAGCAAAATTGTAATTCATTCTTTATTACACTAGTTGTGAATAATAAAATAAATAAAATATCACTCACTGTCAGGGTGAAAAGGAATTGACAAAAAACAAGGAAAGTGGAACTGCCCATGTGTCACAAGGGGCAAGCAAAGGGTTGTAGCTGCGATTCCTAAATGACGTCCATGTTTGTTTAGCTGTTCATGTGTTGGTTTGTGTTTGACTTTTTTCCATATGCAGGGTCATCCCCAGTCTTTTTACCTCCTGCCTCCTATTTTTTCTGACCTGTTGCTGTTGGCTCTAGGACTCTGAGCACTTTATCACTGCTGACCAGTGCTAAAGTGCAGGTGCTCTCCCATCTAAAGTTGGTATGATTGGCTTATACCTAATAGGCATATTTAATTTACCTATAAGTCCCTTGTACAATGGTATCTCTATACCCAGGGCCTGTAAATTAAATGCTACTAGTGGGCCTGCAGCGAAGCTTGCGCCAACCCACTGAAGTAGACTTTCAAACCTGTCTGAGGCCTGCTAGCGCAGGGCCTGTGTGCACAGTTTTCTACCACAGGGACCTGGCATCTAAATTTACTTGCCAGGCCCAGAACTCCCCTTTTACTACATGTAAGTCACCCCTAAGGTACGCCCTATCTAGCCCTATGGGCAGGGTGCCATGTATGTAGAAGGCAAGACATGTGCCAGGTTGCGTGGCCTGTCCTGGTAGAGACAAACAGCCTAACTTGGGCCCATATTTATACTTTTTTAGCGCTGCATTTGCGTCATTTTTTGACGCAAAAACGGCACAAACTTGCAAAATACAATTGTATTTTGCAAGTTTGCGCCGTTTTTGCGTCAATTGTATTTTGCAAGTTTGCACCGTTTTTGCGTCAAAAAGCGGCTCAAATGCGGCGCTAAAAAAGTATAAATATGGGCCTTAGTGTCTCACTGCTGTGAGTGCTGCCCTCTTATAGGATTATGTTAGAAATGCCCTACCTAACGTGTAAGGGGTATTGTCTGATTTATGAGGGGTCGCGTTGGCATGTTTGGTATGTTTGTAATGGTGATAATAAATGCTGCTTACTGGTGTGGGTGTATTTTTTATTACTAGTACAGAAATGCCACTTCTTGAAAGTGTGCATTTCTCTGTGCTTATGACTGGTTTTTTGCAGCTTGACTCCAACCCACGTCTGGGCAGAGTGACAGTTGGGGATTTGTGGATACCTTTCAGACAGCCTATACACAGGGAGGGTGGAGGTGTCACAGAGGTGCATCTGCATACTGAATAGTCTTCCTCGGCTGAGAGAAGGGAGAGGTGGGGCACACCTACATTTGTAAAGGCTGTGCCCTGCCTCACACAATAGGGTCGTTTACCCCACACTGATGTTTGGAGCCTGTGCTGGAGGAGAGAGGGGGCACTCCCAGAACCAGTTGTAACTGGTTGGAACCTCCTCTGCCCACCATTGTAAAACACTGTAAAGACTGAGCATAAGTACAGGGCTAATTTTCGCCACAATTTGGAGACATTTTAGAACTGGACACAACACTACTGGAGGGACTCACCACTAGGAACTGCCATGGACTGCTGCTGCTGCCCTGTGACCTGCCAGGTCACCTAGGAGGACCTGCCACTTGCCTGCATTTACCCTGTGCTGGCCTGCTGCTGGGCTCTGCTGCACTGTGCTCTTTTGATTTAGTCCCCCAGGGGCAGGGTACCATGCCCCTGACCCCTGCATCCATCCTTAGCACTTCTCAAGACTAAGCTCTTTGGAAAGCGCTTTTATCCTCGAGCCTCAGCGCTGCCTCGGTTGAGGTCCTAGCGCTGGAAAAATATTTTTGTCACTGTGGCAAGGAATCACGGTCGCGACCCGGGCTTAATCTGATGCCCTAGACACTTTTGCAAAAGCACGTCGCTGTGCCCCGTGTTCACTGCCGCAGCCCTGGGAGGCTGTATTATTGAAGCGCAAGTGAAGCGCGCTTCACAGTGCCCCTGGGGCACGAAGGAAACCCTTTTGCTGGAAACCGGAGCAAGCGTGCTCCTATTGGTGCCCCCGGGGCGGGGTTCGCTCCGTGGAGCACCCCTGGGGCACCAGAAGGCCCTGATTCTGGCCCGGACGATGCAGGAGGCAGGCAGGAGAGGAGAGGCCTCTCCTTGCCCTGCCGAGCTTAGAAGGGCTCTTTGTCGGACCACGGGCGGGGCGGCAGCCTTGCTGGAGGCTTCCCCACACCGCAGGTCCCTTGTTTGGCCCCAGTGCCATTTTTAGTGGTTCCCCCAGTGCAGGCCCGGGAAGGACCCCTAGAGATCACAGGCACCAGGAGGGGACCGTTGCAAATCGGAGGGGGGCTCCCCCTCGTGAGGGCCGATGGAGGCCCGGGGGGCCCCCAGCAACCACAGGCCCCAGGAGAGGCCCGCCCTGAAAACGGAGGGTGTGTGTGGCGCCCTCCTTCTTTACTGAAAACTTTTCCCTGATTTTGGCCTCCCTCGTGAGGGCCGGTGGAGGCCCGGGTGGCCTCCCAGTAATTGTGGGCCCCAGGAGGGGCCCGTCAGGAATATAGAGAGGGTGTGTGCCACTCCCTTCTAACCCAGAGTTGTTAAGGAGACCCCCACATTGCGCAGAGGAGCCCCAGGAGCCCCTTCTTCGTTCTTTGGACATTGGAGGTGCCTTTTTCCAAGAGGAACAATATAAATAATCCAAGTTCTTTCTAGAGACTTTGCTGATTCATATATTGCGTACCTATTTATGATGACTCCATATGTGTATGCAAATGTTCCTTTTATGGGCATAACATGCTAATATGTTTTTATGACTTGCCATACGTTTTCTAATGTTCCTAATATGGGCGTTTATGATATTGTTATGGCAAGTGCTTTGGTGTAATAACGTGTTTCCTGACTACTGCTTATGTTGCAGAATACTGAGTAACCTGTGTGTTATATGTGACTACTGCTAGTTTGCAGAGTAACTAATGTGTAATGTTCTGACAACTGCTAAGGTAGCAGGATACTACTGATATGTGATGTTTGGTCTAATAATTGTGTTGTGTACAATACAGTATATTTTCATATAACCTGGTGTTGTGTTTCCTTTGTGGTGGAGGTAGTGCGTCACATGTGTTGGGTGTGTTGTGAAAACACTTTACACATTTCCTCAGGGATAGGCCTGACTGCTCGTTCTAAGCTACCAAAGGGGTGAGGTGTTATCTTGGACGTGTAACTCCTGTGCCCTGACTAGAGTGGGTGGGTTCTGCCTGGCTGAGGTGCATACCCTAGCCAACTAGAAACCCCATTTCTAATAGTTTGAAACTTCATGTGTTGGTTTGAAATTTTTATTTGTTTTCTTTGGATTTGTTTTCATTAGTTAGAATTTGTTCAAAGTGTAAACAAAGGAGTTATGTTCTGTCAGTTTGCTAGGTGATCATTGCTTTAGTGTTCAAATTGTGAGAATTCCCATAACGGAATTCAATGATCAGCTGAGGAAATGTGGTGACAGTTGCTGTGGAGGAGGCGTGGGAGCTTCATCTGTGTAGCTGGTTGGAAATAAACATGTTCTTCACTTGAATGCGGTCTCTGGAGTTACTTCACCTTCCTGTATCACCTCCTTCTGCCCATCTCACTGTAATGATCTCTGCCAAACACACTGCCCTGCAGAAACGGAATGGCGAAGAAAGACATTTAAGGAAAATTCTTTAAGGGCCTGATTACAACTGACCCATTAAACTGCCATCTCTGAACACACTGCTGTTTGCTGAGATTGCAATTATGGGTGATGCAATGTTTGGTACACCTGGTCCCTAACGAAAAAATAAAGTCAAATCTGCCAGAATGAAACAGTAGAAAACAAGCACAGTGTTTACTGGGAAATGCAGATTGAGGCATGGTAAACGCCAAAATACACGTTATTTCCCTAAAGTTAGAATATACATTAATTATCAAACCTGATAAATTTTGAACACCCCGCTTTTTGATTTTATCAGGTCAATAATTATCACATCGGACATTACCGACATGTAATCAGGTCTTTACTCTTTATGGGGTGGGCCGGCATCCCCAGCCCATGGCGTCCCCGGGCTGTCACTCCATTAGAAGCGCTGCCTGCTGAAAAAAATGACATGCAGCACTAGCAAAAGGCCATTCCCTTCACAGTCAAAGAGTAGTACATATATGAGTGAGGCGGTAGGATGTTTCACTGAGTTTAAAGCTTACCCGGTGAAGTGAATGTAAGGAGTTCAAATACCGTTGTAAATTGTTTAAAATCGATAAACTAGTTATTTATAGTAATGAAACACTGTACAAATAGTAAGTTACTATTTTTTCAGATTATGGGCACAGCTCTACTATTTTCACTTCCAGTCCTGTTTTTCACTATCTAGTAAAATTGTAGTCCTGCTTTTACAATGGAGGACGTTTCCAAATTCAAAGTAAAAAGAACGACTGGACAAGCTCACAACTTACCTAGGAAAACACGTGCGCTCTTGAAGGGCTATGGAAATTAAATGATACTGTATTACATGGAATAATATTCCCCCACTGTAAAATAACCCTTTCACTGCCTAAGTGTGTGCACATATCTGTGACAGACATTTTCTAAAATTAGCTTGCATTAGGTTGTTAAATTATATGTGGCCCTTTGGTGTCTTTGGGCACCCATACAAACTATATGGTTTTCGGACTTTTCAGGGCCATATGTTTTAGTGGAAACCTAACGTCCATATCTAATTGCAGGTAATAAAAAAATGGTAGATATGTTAATATATTTAACAAATGTGTTCAATATGTTTTTGCATTTTTCAAAAGACAGATATGCAATTCAGAACTATATGTAAGCTAGTAAAATAACATATCTTCTAATTGTGTTAAGTCTATAGGAATAGTCCACACATTCTTCACACTGACTGAGTGGCCTCTAGAACACACTAAACGTGATGTTTGTCAGATATGTTTGCATTTTATTTCCAATACATAATAATTTCCATTAGTCTCTTTCATGGAGGAACATATCCCTGTCAAGGCAAGCCCCAATCTGTGTTCTACTGGATCTGCTGATTGTGGGGTACCAGATATATGGGTTTTCAATGTGTTTTGGGTGTCTACAGGTGATCAAATGAATGCAGCACATTTGGAAAATGTGGAAAACAACTGAAAGCAAAATATAAGTTTTAGAGCACCTACCATCTGGTGACAGGTTTGACACCTGAGCTGCATGGCAGCATGCCCCAACCATAAATTCATAACATCTTCACATGCTATGTTTTTTTTCCTGGTTGCCTGACCTCCCTCACCCTAATTGGCTTGCCAGGAGGGGGGGTTGAACTAGATGTCAGTCCGATGAATATAATTTTGAAAATGATAGAAATTCCTTCTAGTTTCGCTCATCCAAGAAAATATCCCTGCCAAGGCATATTTTGTTGTTTTTAAGACTTCTGAGCATGGAGGCTCTACACATATGGCTGGGTTTTTATGGGCCCCGGATGCTCAGAGTGATAATGGGGATGCAGTACATTTGATAAATTTCAAAACAGTTTAAAGCAAACTGCTGCTTTAGGGTACTGATAACGCATCCTGTCTTAAATAATTAATTAGTCCGGGACTCATTTTAGGCCAATTAATCTTTTGACCCTGATTGAAGACACCTCAGGACGAGACAATTAATCAACATAGCAATCAATAGATCAATAAAATCATCAATACTCACTATAACAAATTGATTCAATTTGGATAATGGCATAAGTAAGAATCAAATCACACCAAGACCTTTCAGTCGTGAATAACCACACATTATTTTGTAAGATTTATTATATTTATTCCCTATTGATTCCACTCTACTATCAAGTTTATTAGTCTCAAAACCAAAAAACACGTCAACACTGTTATAATATGGCATCTCGAATAAGATTTCATCAAAGCAAAAATCATAAACATTAGAACAAAGCACGACGTCAACATGAGTTAATCTTAGCAGAGTATCATTAGCGCATTATTCAACAAAGCATAGATTCAGTCGTCATTTGCCTATTTGCGTCCGTTTAGTGAATTCCTTAACTAACCTCGAATTAGCATTGGCATGTTGGGCTTCATGCAAAACAATTTAACAACACAAATTTCGAAAACATCTAACTACGGTCTCTATCAAAAGGAAGCAGTTGGTATCTAGAAAGAAAAGGCAAACAGACAATTACAATTTCATCATCACATAGTTACCCTCCGTAATAAGTCAGCATACAGAGTCAGGCTTCGTCCTCAGGACATCAGTTGACTCACCATCAGCCAGAAAACACAGCAAAGTTCAGCAAGACGGGGCAATAAGGGACACTTCCCTCATAAGGAGGAAAGTATGAATCGGGCAAGGCAAAGTAAGGATGGTTCGAAGAGATAAACCGCAAAGTCTTTGAAACAGAGTGACAAAATGACTAGGCAATAGCAAAGGCACGTAGTAGCTATGGCAAAGGAATGGCATATATTGGCTGATTTTCCCTTGTGTCCAAGAATTATATCGATCTTGCTGTACAGTCCCCTAATTTCCAATTGGGCAAGTTTTGATGCACCATTACCTCCATCCAATGGTTTACTTGTCGCCTCATTAAGATTGTCACCTCATAACAGTTCTCACATAGTTTATTGGCTTCTGTAATTGACGTCTCCAACGGGTAGAATGTCAGGTACAATTTCATATTCTCGCGGTCCTCTCACAGACCCAGTCAGTAGTTCCATTGTCTATACCAGTTCAGACGACCTTGTACCTGTTGCAAGTTTACACTGTTGCATTCAGCAAGAATGTCTCCTTGAGCAAGTCGAGTCTCATGAGAAAGAATTTACTACGGTTACACACATCTTCTAGGTTTCTGGAAAAGTACGGCTACATGTCCTTGAGCAAGTCAGCACATTGCACGTTAGAAAAACACATTTAATATGAAACCGGACAGCTAGGCCCGACTCATGCTAAGTAAGGCCTAGTTATTAATTAGCAAAACCTTAACATATAACTCTTAATACTAATACCAATCATACATTAGTATATTAATATCTCATTATTAGTCAGTTTCATTTATCATCGTATACATTGGTGGCCACTCCCCGTGGGCACATTGTAAGCACACGTTTAACAAAAGCACATTAATACATTTTCTATGCGGCATCATTATGCATTAATTCGTAAACATTTTATGTTAATTTTGATTATAAAACTACACTCCAACAGTACCTGTCATCTGGTCACAGGCAAGATCCCTGGTATGTATTGAAAACATACCAAAACTACAAATTTTTTGCATTTACACGCACTAAAGTTACGCTTTACGGCAGACCTCCCTTACACTGATTGGTTGTCAGGATGAATGTGCTCCCAAAACGTAATGCACTCCAATCTCCCCTACGCAAAAACATCATCTGCTGGAGGCTTGACATCTTCTGTTTTCTTTTGGGTCTCCTGACCATGGTGTTTTAGGCTTGGAAAGCAGGTAAAAGCTAAAAACTGATGTAGGGCACCTTTATCTTTTGCAGATATGACGCCCGAACGGAAAGGAAGTATATCACACTGATATATTTTTACCACTGTCACATCATAAGGATTTTATCACTTTCCCACCCCTTAGTCTGATTGGCTGACTGGGAGAACAGACTGAAGATGATGTTTTCTAGATTTTTAGAACTTCTTTCGAAACATAACAATTCCTCCTTGTGTCTCACATGCAAGAACGTATCCATACCAAGGCTTGAAGCTAATTTGTGGCCCTCTGGATTTTCATAGTGGAGGGTTCTTGGCTTGCGTCAGTTTCTATTGGTTTGTGGGTGCCCACAGATGATAAACTGGGTGTAGTGTATTTGGGAAAGTTTAAAATCAAATTAAAGTAAAATGGCATTTTAATGTTCCTGTCTTTTGTTTGTCAGTATGTTCCCTGGGCAGCAAGGATCCATTACACAACCATATATTTTTAATGACCAGACATCCTAAGACTTCTGTCACTGAGTGCCAGACCGCCCTCATCCTGCTTGTCTGGCCGAGAGTACATGCTGAGCATGACATCTGTTAGACTTTTAGCATTGTTTTGCAAAACATGGTGATACTCTCTTGTCCCCCACACTTATTCATGTTTTCAATACATGTTTCGCTGGGTGTTCTGAGCATGGCTGTTCCAGTCATGATTGTGGTGCCCACAAGTGATAAACTGCACGCAGTGTATTCAGGAAATTTGGAAAACAACTTTCCTGATGATGCTGGGTTAGGGCAACTGTCTTCTGCTCACAGGTTTAAGACCTGGGCTGTAACAAAACAAACATATTGCAACCATGTATTTGTAATATCTGCATATTCTAAAGTTGCTATTGCTGGGCGCCACGCCTCTCTCGCCCTTATTGGCTGGAACTGAACAATGCATTGAACATAACACTTGTCAGATTTTTAACAGTTGATTTCCGAAAACATGGTAATTCACTTCAATATTCCTCACACAGGAAGATATCATTGCAAGGTTTGACTTATAGGTGACCGTAGGTGAGGTACAAGACATTCTTGGATTTTCAATGGTTTTAAAAAGGGATATGTCTGAACTTGGATGTCTGCAGTATTTAGACTCAGGATCAGCCAGCATCCAGGTAAACTTACCAACTCCAGACATTTCTTAAAGTGCGGGAATTGATGGTGATGTGGCTTGTATGGATCTCAGAATGTTTGATTGTCAAAAATGCTCTCCACAAGCCAAAGCTTACGCAAAATAATTTCTTCAGTTTTCAATGACATAACACTCCAGAACTTAAGGCAAACCACAAAGTCCCACCATTCAGTCTTCCCAAGATTCTCGTGATAAAAGCATAGCCCATGTGTGTGGATGAGCCTATTGCACAAGACAGAAACAGTCCGAACCATTGACTGTGTGAATATCACATTGAGAATGCACTGAAATCACACAGTCACCGTTTGACTTGTCCGGGTTACGTTGTGCTCAGCAAACATTTGAGATGCCATTTTTATTGGTAGGTGTGTGGGAACACTGGGTGGGAGTCTTTTCCAATTCCCCACAGATTATCGATTATATTATGAAAGGAATGTGAGGGAATTCTGTTTTTAAACAAAAGATTGGTATTTGCAGAGCATTCTCGCCAGTACAAAGTGGTGACATCCACGCAATCCCCAACACCTAGAACTCCCTCTCATGTGAGTTTTCAGACATGTCTGAGATTGGTACGTTACTTTAAGTGTGGGCTGACCCCAGGCTCACATATCTCAGCTACGCAAATCCTGGAGCTCAGCCTAATACTAAGACTTGCTTTTTATGGTCACATTCTTGGACCTTTGCTGTCCCAGACAATAAGCCCACCTATACTAGAGAATACCTTTTTAATCCAGAGAAGTATGGGGATGCACACTGATACAACATTTGTTATTACCTTTTGAATTTCCAAATATTTTGACTTCCTATTGTAAGTCAGTGTCCATAAATACACTTTTTTGTATTTAAACCTCCAAATAATTGCCCATGTTGCTTGTAATTCTGAACTTAAATTTATTCGAATGACACTGCATAGCTAAACTGAGTTTCTTTGAGATTTTTGAAACAATTTATATTCAACCTCAATTCCCAATTTGTAGTCTTTAAAGTATTATTTATCAACAATGTAAACCACAGTTCAGTTATTGGCTTTGGACATTGTGGGTCTTTGAATAATTTACAAATACTACATACATACCTGTTACTAGAAAAATGTAATTATATTACCCTAAAACAGTGTTTCTCAAACTTTTTTGAACTTTGATTGACTTTTAAGTACAACAAACGTTTGTGACCCATTTACCTTTAAAGACATGGGGTGCACACATTTTTACTGTAACTAAAACACCCTGTGGTAGTGCATTGACATTTACAGACTGCACATTTTCCATAGAAATAGTCACTAAATTTGCACATACAGATTTAGTTATATGACTATATTGCACATAAATGAGAAATGTGTGGAAATCCAGTTTCAGTGAATATTTATTATCTGTCCATCATCAAATAAAATGGCTTGATTTGTTTTGATCTCCCTTAAAACCTTTGTTTCCATTAGACTTCAATATCACAAAAAGAGGTGCTTCATTTTTGCTTTCTTAACTGCTGAATATGCACAGTTCATTTACAGGTATATACATTTATTGCATGTTATGATAAAATTACATCCGACAGCCTTTCCTTTCACACATCATGTACATCAGCAAGATTGCCATATAATTCACTTTACTGTTCTGTCCCTGACTACAAATTAATGGGGGTATAATAAACCCCAGTGCCAATGTTAAACAAGCATTTGCAATGCAACAGGTCTCGCATTTGCTCCAGTTAGAGCTATTAGCGTTCTAAACTCCTAACCGGACTTTTCTTGCCACATAAATTGAAAATTAAAAGTAAAACAGTTTCACATAAGCGAGCTGATTAACAGTGCCCTGGCCGCCATGAGCATCAGCGTGAAGAGACACACAAAAGGAAAAAGAAGGTCGCTCCCAGTCAAACTTATTGGCAAAAGTGCAATTAGCCATGTAACAGGGGCGAAGGCCAAGGCGGTAACAAAACCTCCCCAAGGAAGGACAAACGTAAGCTATTTACCAATGTCATCAAAGGATTTTTGAAGGGCAAGCCCACGAATGAGTGGTAGTGATGGGCGATATGGGCGTTGTTA
Source organism: Pleurodeles waltl (assembly GCF_031143425.1). NCBI lineage: Eukaryota > Metazoa > Chordata > Amphibia > Caudata > Salamandridae > Pleurodeles > Pleurodeles waltl. Next base: position 715,576,490 of record NC_090436.1, read on the forward strand.
AAAGCCCAGATACATACCAACATGTCGGAAAAGCAGCGCATGCACGCTGCTATCCTCGACCTAAACATGGTCTATCTCGATGGAACGGTACTTGATATAATTGATTGTTGTTAACAAATTGTGAACATATGGATACTGCTGTGATCACACCTTTGCCCACCACCTGTTTGAAGGGCTCTCTTGTGGACAGTTTCTATGTTTTCCCAGCAAGCCCTAGAGCCCCCCACGTGCAGACAGGGCACTTTCAATAGTGTGTGGTTACCTACATGCGTTACAAGTGCATTCCCCATGAAAGGAGGCTATACCAGGGTGCTGTTCTCGGAGACCAGATGATCTGACAAGGATAACTATCTATGCATAGACCGGCTGGTGAGCACGATTTTGCCTTTTACAAATATTTCCCTGATTAGGGAAACACCAAAACAAGAGACCAACACAGGCCTTTGTATTTTATTTGCTGCAGGACTGCAAAAAACAGACGCCGTTTCAGAGAGCCTTCAGGAACGCATGTTGCAATTCAATGCAGCTTGCATGAATCACGTATACAGTGTAATACGTTCCTACAGTCCATCCACGCGAGCTTGTGAAATCGGCAAAATACAGTTTTTATTTCCAGGTGTAGTTTCAGCTCCATGCCCACATTCCTGGACCATGTCTTCCATTGGATAGATTCAGGTTGGGAGCAGCAGTGCAGACAATGCACTTAATTAAATGTTATTTGGATGTACCGGAAAAAGCAAATATGGCCTCCAGTTATTTCCTTATTCCAGCACAGCTGATCAGCAGTCAGGAGTTGGAACTCCACTCACTGACCCACTACTGAGATCACCAACTTTGCACATCGATTTTCCTGAATATTTGAATGGGCCTCTTCGAACATGCTCGGTGTTTATTACAACATTGAGGTATATCAACAAAATATTTTGTTTGCCATCAGGCACGCTTCCACAACTGAAAAGTGAATTTAGTAATTTTCTTCCTGTTGCATCGCTTCATCCATAGTCATGATGGCCACGTGGTGCCACACAGGCAAGAGGCAGTTCTGGTCAATGAGGTTGGGGGCAGTGTGAGGGAGGGAGGGAGGGGGATAGAAGGGTCAGCCTGTCAAACAAACCAAACTAGGATAGAACAAAGATTGTGTGATCGTTTAAGGAAACTAATGAGTCCGCAGAATATGGAAAAAGCGAAGACAGAAAAATATACCCAAGTACTATTATGGCTTAAAAACGCACCAAGGACCCCTTTTCTAGGCATGGACAGGATGCCAATGTTTGACCAGTATAATTTTGCAAAGATGTTTGTTTTGGAATTTGTGATTAAAACACCACGTGATAAATTCCACTAGAAAACTCTGGAATTTTTTTCTGCCTTATATTTTTTGTGGAACAACTCTGTCCAAAAATGAAGCTGGGAGAAGTAAACACACGTTACAACTAACTTTCTGAAATGCAAAATGTGAGTTCGACACCGGTGAAATTATACTTTTGCTGGGCCTATGATTTTATTGCATCGAAAGAGAAGACTCTTCTAAACTTTCTTTAAAGTATAAAATAACCATTTCCCCTAGATTTGTATACGTTCATGACCATTGGTAAACTGTATGATTTATAATAAGATCATGCCGTTTCTTTTCGCATTTTACAACAGCCCGAAAATGAGTTGCTAACATGTTGTCAAAGGAGTGAAGCTCATATTAACATCCACACCTATGTAATGCACTTTACAGGCCAAATTAACCCCAGGCACTGATAACCCAATGCCGTGGTACATGCTTTATTGACTTTAGAGGGATGACAGTCTAAGTGGATGACTAGGATTCAAACAGATGACCCCCAGGTAAAACACGGATATCTACATTATCAAGCCACCTTAAAGGAGAGCGGCAGCCCGTTAATGCTGAATTTCTATAGAAGTGACTTGCGTGCAGTCCTGGTTATAGGAAAAACATTTGAGCACCTCCGCGGCTCCGGTGATCTCGGAATTCTCCGCTCCTCGACCAGGATCCATAGCCATTCCCGGGGGCCAGGGCCGGCACAGCTGAATTCAACCACAGCCTCCGTGCTTTCTCACTCGAGGACAGAGTGCAGTGTACCTACTGTCAACGGTCAGTTTTTTTGGGTTTTAGAAAAAGGCAGTCCAAATTGTTTATGCTGTCCAAAACTTCCAGTCAAATACAAGGGTTTCCCATTGAAAAAAATGACAAAGGTATAGGTAGTTGCGGGCGCTACAGACACCCAATAATTTCCTACAATAAACAAATGTATTCAATAAAACCAGAGAAACAGCTGAATTAATGCAAAAAATGTCACTCAAATTGCGTTCTGATAAAAAATTCAGCCCAATTCGCTGCATAACAAGTATTCAGTCAGCTGATTGATGTTAAAAATGTTGTCATATTTCCAGGAAAAACAAGCAAAGTGCTCGACTTCTGCCCAGCGAGATCACGCTGCGAACAAAAGATAATAAAAAGTAGTCCACAAACCGGACGGAAAACAGCGAGCCTCGCATGTTTTCAGTACTTGGTCGCTGCGCTCGAGGAGGGCTAACCACCGGAAAGGGCATGACCTATGCGTGCCTTCCAGTAGTGAAAGCAAGCCGATTTTAACAGGAAAGCCCACGAACCAATGAAAGACACTGACATGATGTGGCTCCGAGCCCTTTTCTAATTCCTAAAGCGTCTCGCTAGCGATACGCATGCGCAAGCACATGCGGCGCAGGTTCTACCCTAAAAATACCTAAGCAGCAGAAGACATAGCCTGACATTTGACCTCTGTCTTTGAAGCACAGTAAACATGACAAGATAAATACATGATTTAAAGGTATCTTTATTTCTTTATTTATTGCTTGGACATTCAGAACCACCAAAACTTGGCTTGTGACCCATCAGTGGGTCGCAGCTTGCAAATTCGGAAACTCTGGCCCAAAAAAAAAAAATCAAACAGCATCTGCTTCCTTGCTGGGACACAAGCGTGTGAGTCTGTGCCCCAGAAAGGAGCCAGAGGCTATTTATCTGTTTTCTTCGGCTAAGAAAAGTTCCAAACAGCATCTGGCTTGTTGCTGGGGCACAAATGCTTAAAGCTGGGCTGCTCCACTCATTCTCTCCCCACCTCCCTCCCTCCCCACTAACAAAAAAATTTGAATCAAGCTGTTGGTTATAGCTAGTGAGGACCTGATGGCGGTAATGTCTGCCCTAGGGCCCTCTGGTGGCCCCACTCTCTAGCTTGATCCTTGGATGGACTTGGAAGGGACTAGGGAATCCCTCCCAGGTCCATCTGATATCCATGTGACATTAATTACAGCAGCTATTATAAGCCACCCTGACTTTCATGACTTTGTAAAGGCATTCGCCATGAAACCTAGTGCCTGTGCATGGTCACAGAACTCCATGCCAACTTACAGTATCCTTATAATGTACATTTGAAGATACCTTTTCCGATACATGCAACAGACACAGATTAATTTATTCTAAGATTGATGGCTGCAGATTAAAGTGCAGCCTTGTTATACAGATATGTGTTTAGGTGACGTTTTCTGTAAAGAATAAACTTGTCTTGCATCACCAACTCATAGCAAACACGTTAGTAATCAACCATTTCTCTGGTAATCGTATGCTGATTAATTTGGTATTACTTTGCATCTTTCTGTGAAAGTTGCCTGGCCTCTCAGAACATGATAAATTCTGCAAAAGCTGCACCCGGATGCAGACAGGATACCATATACATATGGCGTATGTTTTGGAGGCTTGTTAGGTTGGCCTCTGAGTTGGCAGAGTGAAAGCAAACATCAAAACATCAATAATTCAAATATTCAATAAAACCCATCAAATCTGGGGGGACATGCAAAGCATGAAATGTTCAATACAGTGATCAAAACAAAACATTGTTTTAAATGCCAATTGGTGTCGAAATTCACCTTCTTTCTACCTTTACCCATGCACATAGTCTGCAGAATGCAAACCTGGAACAGCAGGTGTTAAGGGGTAGAGATTGTTGTAGCATAGATGTTAGTAATGTTTTTAGTGACCCAGAGGTCAGCAGAAGGTTTCATGATTAGCAGCTTAACTAGAAAGCAGCACTGACACATATTATAAAAGTGCTCATTTATTCATTTTTGGCTGTCACAATTGTGCTTAAAAGATTTAAATAATATCAGGGTGTATTGTGGACACTAGATCAACTGCTAGTAACAAAACAAATTAGCTTTTAGAATGTTTAATGAGTGATTTATGAGTTTATATAAACGTGCTCATAAAGTTAAATGCACCTCTCATTCTTACAAGTATGCATATTATGTGTGCTTTATTATCAAATACATCAATGCATTTATATTTCTTGTGTTAGCATAACTATGCCTGCAGAGCTCATATTTTGCAGTCATAGAAGGCAATGAATCATTGTTCTTTCTAAAGTGAAATTGTCCTCTAGTAGTAATAGGTTCTTTGTTCCATTATACAGAGACTTATAGTTGAATGACCCTGTAGTTGAATGACCTTGGTTCTGGAACATTTAGGCCTGTGGACTTAATGTGAAATAAATTGTTTCAACTGGCATACAGATTCACATGGGACTGAGACAAGTGTATTGTATACCCTGAGACGAAACTGGATTGACAGAAGAAAATAAATTGTTACTGAACTGTTTGGTTTCACACGGAGGGAGGAGACAATCCCAAACCAAATCTGATTAAAAAAACTGGACTGCTGCAACCTGAAATTTTATTGATTTTTGATTGGATGATGCCTCCAATTTATATGCTTTACTATATGGATAGACTTTGTAAGTTTTAGGCAGTCTTTCCTTAGCTCTTGACTCTGCTGTTCTCTGTGCAGCTCGTTCTCTGCACTCACCTTATGGTGCTTCTAACGGACTTTGCTGATCTGATGCTTTACTGATGAAGAATCCTTGAAAGCTGACCCTAGGAGAGGTTTGACATGGTTTTCTCTTTTTTTGGAATAGAAGCTAGCATGCTGATGTTCACTCTTTTTATTTTTAGTTAGTAGTCTAGAGCCCTAGATATATGCTTGGCAAATTATTTTTGTCTCCTTTTGTATTTTTACCACATGTTTCAGCCCGTACCCGCACATACATGTCCTAATTTGGTTAGCTGTAGGGATAATCTATGTCCAACACAAAATGTGTTCTCTGCTTAATTTGATTAGCGCTGACATAGTCTGACCTGAGAGATGTTTCTGTGTACAGATCATTTCCTTAATGATATCTATTGTTCTCCTTAAATGCTTAATTGTGTTAATGCTAATTAGATTACATTTGTTTCACCATTTTGGGCAACCAATGGTGATGATTTATCTTTACAATTTGATTTTGCACACAGGCTCCATGACATTAGCTATGTGGTTATAAATAAAGCTTTGAAACCTTTCATTGATTGGAGTCTCCTTCTGTAGCTACATTGGTCATGGCCTAGATGGTTTGGGTGGTGCTAATGTAATTTTATGGATGGTTCACCACACTTCTTATAAGCCAAAAGGTCCATTGACCTCAGTGAAGTGTTTGATTACTATGAAAGTTGCAAAACATGTTAGCAAAATCCACACAATGTACATACTGCCTTAACTACTTCAATAAATGTATGTGCTCCCCAAAAAGGTAATCAAGTCATAGGCATAACCCTACACTGAAATTTAAGAATTTTAAAGTAACATTTTTAAATAGAGCCCTTTATTAGTACATCTAGATTTCCTAACAATCAAGCAATGCATCACCTGGTTAAAATGGGGCTGTGTCACACAAATGGAAAAAATAGGGCAGTGCTGTTTTTACAATGTATCCTATGCCACTTATGTCATTATCCAAGCATGTGCTAAATATTCCTCCAAAGATTTAATTAGCCTTGAGGCGTGCAAGGTAATAAAAGGCAACACAAATGCTTAAGTAACACTTACAAAGTTACTCAAGGGGTGATCTGTGCAGACTTGCATGTCTTTGTAAATAAATGTAACTTAACACCTCAGCTTGCATGCACTGTGTTATATTTCATAGTGCAGGCTGTTCCATGGCACAAGCATGGGTGGAGCATGCATGTACCCATGGAATTTGTGCAATTAAATATTTAATTGAAATCTAGTAAACCTGGGATTGGGCCGAAATTGCACTCCACCCTAATCATGAATCAACAATGAGAAAAAGTGTTTTAATATGTTTATATTCCTTTGTTATTTCCTCTTTCTCTGTGTGATGCATTGTGCATCACGCATAGAAAGAGGACATTATTAGCAGTGGTTCCTGTGTTTAAACATTAGGGCACTGTTCCACTGATATTTTGGCCACCCTGACCCCTTTTTATGTGCATAATAAATGTAACTTTAACTTTTATTGTACAAAACACTGACTTTGCATGGCTGCATGCATTCATTTTTCCCCTCAACAGTCAGCCTTCAGCCGCAGGCATCAGCAGCTGTGAAGCGTGGTTGTGGTTTAATTTTGGATAGACACCAACACACACCAAAATGAGCGCATGGTACCTAGACCCAAAGTGCTCATGACAGGTTGGACGTCTACTTTTCTCTGGCCAACCTGATATCCACACTGGAGGCCTCTCCCCACTTGTACATTAGTGACTGGGAGTTGATCAAAGCCGCAATCCCCGGTCTTCTAATGAGCAGTGAGTTGGCCTGCTCAAGCCAATTGTGGTGCTGCTCTCATGCTGTGTTCTTTCTCATCTGTTCTTTTTGATTTTGTCACCTAAGTGGGAAGGGTATGCCCAGATGTGGGTCCCATGCTCACTGCACCACTGGATTCAAGCTAGCCTGGCTGATGAAGGGTGATACACTGAAACCAGTACCAGGATGCTTGTTTCCGGTCCATGAATGACCTGGCTTGGCAGCTCGGGCTGGACTGTTCCCATAGGGAACAGGGTCAAGACTAATTTGCATATGGCTGTGTCCAAACTGACACGGCGTGGTGGATTAAAAAATCAATAGATTAAACCCAGATCTTTGTGAAAGGGGGTAAATGTTTGCATTGCTCAGCATTCCGTTCATCATCTGTTCTTTTGCTTTTGTTACCCTAAGTGGGAAGAGTTTGCGCAGAAGTCGGTCCCATGCTCACTGCACCACTGGATTCAAGCTAGCCTGGCTGATGAAGAGTGATACACTGAAACCGGTACCAGGATGCATGTTTCCGGTCCAGGAAGGACCTAGCTTGGCAGCTCAGGCTGGACTGTTCCCACAGTGAACAGGGTCAAGACTAACTTGCATATGGCTGTGTCCAAACTGACGTGGCGTGGTGGATTAAAATATCAATAGATTAAATCCAGATCTTTGTGAAAGGGGGTAAATGTTTGCATTGCTCAGCATTCCGTTCATCATCTGTTCTTTTGCTTTTGTCACCCTAAGTGGGAAGAGTTTGCGCAGAAGTCGGTCCTGTGCTCACTGTACCACTGGATTCAAGCTAGCCTGGCTGATGAAGGGTGATATCCTGAAACCGGTCCCAGGATGCTTGTTTCCAGGCCAGGGAGGACCTGGCTTGGCAGGACTGTTCCCATGACTAACAGGGTCAAGATTGATTTGCATATGGCTGGGCCCAAACTGGGGTAGCGTGGTGGGCAAGAAAACAGTGGATTAAACCCAGATCTTTGTGACTGGGTGTGAATGTTTGCATTGTTCAGCATTCTGTCCATCATCTGTTCTTTTTTCTTTTTGCTCATGCTGTGTAACAGCAAATGAGCAGGGTCTGGATTGGCTGAGAGACGCGCCCTCTCCCTCTTACCGTGCATGCCTTGGAGGGAGATATGGACATGTGAAAAGAGGCATCAAGTGGATGAAAGGTGTGACTCTGTCCGTGTTTGCTGTGTCTTGCGCTTTGGCCTGATGCAGTTCATTCACAGTGAAAATTTGGACGAGGATGATGATTGCAGCATCTCTGCCTCCAAAGAGGGTCCTGCACAGCAGTGGCGGCCGGCAGCTTTAGGAGGGAGAGGGGCGGGTGGGCAGCACACACACACACTCATTCTTTCACACACAGACATGCACGCACAACCATTAACAACACTCATAACATTCAAACATGCACACATGCACCAAACATTCATTTTAAAACATCACACACACTCATTCTTTCACACATGCACGCACGCACATCCATCAACACTCATAACATTCAAACATGCATGCACACACCAAACATTCATTTTAAAAGATCACACACACTCATTCTTTCACACCACACACACGCACATCCATTAACAACACTCATAACATTCAAACATGCACCCACGCACCAAACATTCATTTTAAAACATCACACACACACACACTTACCTTCAGCCTCAAGGTACCAGGAGGGTTGGGGGATGGCAGCAGTCCCAGCCTCGTCACAGAGTGGGATGGGGTCAGGGAGACTGCTGACCCCACCCCACTCTGTGACCAAGTGTCACTGATTGACACTTGCCCTGGCCGCTTCAGGGCTTAAAACTGAAGCACCCAGGTCGAAGTCAATGGGTGATGCTTTCCTCGTCACCCAGGGGAGGGCCTCAAGGCACCTTTGCTGAGCCGAGGAGGTCACGGCCATAGGAGCTGTGACCTCCTCAGCACAGCAAAGTTCAGCTCAGGCAGCCGGGAGTCTGCGCAATTCGTGCATGTCTCACTCCTGGCTGTCTGAGCTAAAAATGAAGAGTGTCTGTCAGGCTGACCTTTGTTCAGCCTGACAGACACTCTTCATGAGGGGCAAAAGGTGGGAGGGCGTGGCCCCTCCGCCCTAAAGGACTGGCCGCGCCTGCTGCACAGCCTCTGCACAGGGGCTACGTTGGGGTGTAGTGGTAACCTGAGGGCAACAAAGAGGCGATCAAGGAGAGCAGGGTAAGTCCACATGACATATTGCCTTTGTATTTATATAGCTATAGCACCTTTCATGCATATATCGCTACATACTACAAGTGAACCACTCTTGGTACGAAATATGCTCACAACTTCTCACACACTGTATATGACCATCACAAAAATATTCTACTGGCACCAATGCCCACACATTTTACCTGCCTCATGCCCTGCACCATTGTACTTTGTGAGTTACCCGCAGGCTGTGCTGTACTGTGTTCCAATGGTATTTATGTTACGTTTTCTACATTCATGCAGATATCCCACTTTCAATGCAAGAAATATGCACACCAACATTCACCTATGTGACCCATGTCCCACACACTGCACACGTGCCAGTCCTTTCCACATTGCAGTTGTCCAACTCTGATCACAGCCTGGGTGCACCAGTTCCTAACACACACTGATAGGGCACCACACATGGCAGCATCGTTCCCTAGAAAATTGTTGAGTACTGTTTTGTTTTTATCATTCACTAAGTCCCATGTATTGTAGAGTGAGTGCATTATGAATTTGCAGTTTTACAGAGTGCAAGCTCAACTAAGATATTGGATCTCTTTATATGAGCAACAGTTATGATACACAAGGCCACATTCACCATATATTGAAGCATCATTCACCGTATATTACTAGTTAACCCACTCGTGAACCCTGAACAGGAAAGAGAGCCTGGGGAGCCTATGTCCCTTTTCTCTCTGTACACTAAGATAAATTCATTAAAAAGCCAGATCTATCGGAAGTGACATCAGGAGCCCTTTGATCCCCGATGATATCGCGGGCAGCCTCGTTGTACCTAACAGTCATATTTTAGGGTTGCCACCTTTCCAAGAGAAAATGCGGCCATTTTTCTTGTTGTTTTAAGAGTCTTCAAAGGCCTGGACATAATATTAAAGAGGACTTTAAACAAAACGACATGTATTCATTAGTGAACATTACTTCCATGCCTTTGTTTTCTTTAATTAATATTCAGAGGTCAAGAACGCAGTTATACAACAGGTTTAAAAGTGCTTGCTATTTATATTTGCTGTTAAAAGTATGTACAGATAAGGGCTAAAAATACTGGGCTTTAGGTGAATGTGCTTATTTTAGTACTGGCCTGGCCATTAAAACAGTGGTGGCGGCAGCAGAACACGGCCAGGTGGCAACCCTACCTGCTGAGCAGCTATGGAGGGACAGGCTGGGGATACTACAGAAAATCTAAATCAGCTCTACGAAGCCAGTTTGCTTTCTGTTCCTGTTGCTGCCTTCGAGAACTGTGGAACCACGAGCAGCAAAGGCAGGTCCAAGCCTAGAAAAGAGTGTCTAGGGACCGGCGGGAGTGGCAACTTGACCCTGGAGCTCCTGCTAACAAGATGAAAGGCTGTAGGGTGTGCAGAAGCAGGAAAGGGTCGCAAGAAGCAGTTGGTGAAGGAGGTATCGGGGTAGCAGTATGGATGAAAGCAGACGAGAAAGGCTAGGTGGGAGGTGAGGAGCGTACATTAAGAAATCATTGATAGATAAAGAAGGGTTTACGATGCAGCACAGAAGGAACAAGACATAAAACAAGAGGTGCAGAAGAGTTGCCTGAGTAAGGGTGCCTTGAAAAGGATGTTTTGCCTAAATCAGTGAAAGATGGGTATTTCAAGAAAAATAGGATATAGAATGACAGTAAGCAGAAGGTCAATGAAAACTAGATAAAGCCAGAGGCGGTCCCAGTCAAGGGTTTAATGCAGTGTGTCTGCAGTGCACACATCACAAACTTTACTTCCGACACCTTCCCCCTCCAGTCACAAGCCAGATGATGAGAGACTGCCTTGGCTATGGAACAGAAGCCTTACGAACACATGAATGACATTTTGCACACCCAGGGTGGGAACAATCCCATGCATGTTCTTACCACAGCTGATGCTCTTTATGTTACACCAGGTTGCTTGTTTGGTTGGTGCGCCTCAAAGGCTGGCACAGCTGGCAGCCTTCCTCAAGCTCCCTTTCGAGCCTTAAAGAATGAGGGAACAGTCATTTTCAAGGGATAACTGAGCGCATCCCTTTTCGAAGCTTCACTTATTTCACAGAATTGCAATAGGAGTTCATATAATCCACGACTTAGTATTTTTAGCCCCTGACCTAAATATTATTACGTGATGAATTCTGGGAGTTGTAGTGTAGGTTTAGAACAATATGACAGAATTACTAGATTATAGGGGTTTGTGAAACGAAATCCCTGGACTGGAAATATAATGTCCCTGGTGAAATGGAGTCATATGGCAACACTATAAATAGTAAACAGCAGCAAGTTCAGTTGCCAGGCTAATCTTGTTTGCTTCTGTTAGTTGCCAGCAAACTTCTGCACATCCCTAAGTAACTGTCTATGTATGATGAGTCTGTAGATCATGCACATGCTACAGGATGTCTTCTGCAAGCACTAGCAGTGATATTTTTGGTGCACAAAATAACGCTAGATTTAGTTCAAGTTTTTCTTTTGGTATCTGTCAGTCAGTCTTATCCATAATTCGTTTTTTGGAGATTAGATACAACAAAGGTTACCTGATGACTCGGTTGAGTGCTTAATTTAATAAAACAGGGAAGCACAGCCTACAAATCATCTGATGCTATGACCATAAAGGGACACATTTTTTCATTTCGTGAAGTTGTCTCCGCCACCTGGCCCCGGCGTTGTCTTTTCTCTCATCAGGCCTCTTTTTACTTGGCCCGTGAAGAGCGAGGAGCAGTTTTCAAAACTCTGGTAAAGCTTGAAGTACTTACCTTTAATCATTGTTACTTCAACTCTTCCTACTTTCTTCCAGAAATTACATAGTGAGGTCTTATCATATAAAATCGCTTTATTGATGTCATAGTTACACTTTTACTGCTTTATTACCCTTCTTGCTTTCTCAAATTTGTTTGAAAATGCACTATTTGCCCACTCTCTTTTCATAATTTTCCCAGGAGATAATGCCACCCCATCCACCCCCAAGCTCTACTTATGACGATCAGGCTGGCTCGCTATGCTTGCTCACCACAGGGCACTCATCTTGCACTTTTACGCAACACCACTTTCAATTGTTACCAGCCACCACTTGAAATTACCTCTTAGGATTGTTTTTGTGCAGGAAGGAATCACTTACCACAAAAAACAATCTTACCTGTAATTCAGCCTTCTGTGCACCATGGTGCAAGGGTGCCTGCATTGGTGCTCGGCTACTTCAAGTGCGCCAGCTAAGGTAGAGAGCTGAAAAGCATCACATCTTAGTAGATAATGTGATCTTCAGCTCTCTCTCATTCACACAGCACAGCAACTTTACTGCCCTAGGTTACGAGCACTTTTAGTAAATAGGGCCCTCCATGTTTGTGTAACGTTAAACACAATATAGTTTTGGGGTACAACGCAAAGTCGAACAAGATGTTTATTGTGTGAGTTTTGCACTTCAACATAAATCCAGGCCGCACTACTTTGCATAACTTTGATTCACCTAGCCCTGCTTGGATTCCTAGGGGTGTGTGCACTCTTCCATCTCTGGTACACGCCATTGCATGAATTATCAGGGGGTCGGTGACACACGACACAATGAATGTAATTTAGCACTACTCTCTTGTCAACAAAATAACCTTTGTGAGCAAAAGTTAATCATTGCTGCCATTGGCACTGTTTTGCATTATGCAGTTTTGCTCTTCTTTGCATAGAGATAAGAGAGATTCCACTCTCTACATTAGTAAGTCTGGGGTTTACTAGTTTGGGTGTCTTGCAGGAAGTGCACAGCCTCTTTGCCAAGCAGCTGCCGGAAGAGCATTTGGGTCATTAGGTGGCCACTACATAGTGCCCTCTTTGAGCTGTATTTGCTGCAATTTGAAATTTCTCAAAAGTAAATCAGAAGAATACGTTTTTTACATTTGTAACATTTGGCTTTAATCCACACAGCCGTGCTAACCAAAACCAGACAGCCATTCCGAGTGTAGCATAAAAGCAAATGGTTAACACATTGAATGGTGAATATTTTGCAATGTGCAAAGATTTATGCAATATTTTCAGACTCTGTCTGACCGAACTGCTTGGAGGGGAACCCGGCATATTTTATCCCACCAAACAAGATGGAAATATTATATGCGTTGGTTGATAATTAGAGCGGGAAATTGCTATTGCTCGAGCAATGTGGAAGCAATTTACACACTGTAAACCCAAAGTAATGTGGAAGAAATCAGAGTTTGCTGAAATAGTGTATGGGATTGGGAGAATAGTTATGTCAGCACATCTAAATAAGATTTGATTGTATTTAATATAAGCATTAACCATTAGCCTTGGATGGCTATATGCCCTTGCTCACTAGCAAACTAATGTAAAACTGCAAATATAAAAAAAGACAGAAAAAGAATAGGTCTGGCTTCGTGAGAGTACATGCTCAAAAGCACAGACGCACGCAGAACACATACTTATATGGCTACAAATGCACGTAAGCTGTACATACATGCACTCAATTTCAACAAGCATGTAGTTATCCATGCGCCCAATTATCAAAAACATCGATGAACCCATATAGGGCATGTTTAGTACTAAAACCTACTATTTATGTGACAAAAGGAAATAACAACTCACGCTTCCTCACTTTCGACAGCACAATGAGGAAAGAGGACAGCTGGAGAGTTCATTCACTCAATCCATCAAGAAAGATAAAGTCCAGACCAAACCACCAGGCGAAGGATCCACTAGACTATGACACAAACAACCGGTTTAGCTCTAACTGACCTTCATCAGTGAAGTGAGCCTTAAGTCGTACGTCACAGTGAGCAGGGACCCATGTCATACCCATCAGAAGTAGGGCTTCCACCTGGTCCTTATCAATTAGAACAATGGTTCCAAAACTTGACTGTGGCTTCCTTGACCTATTGGCCATTAACTGTGGCTTCCCATTATGTTACTTTTTTTTAGCAGGTGGGTGGATGTAAGCTAACCTCTGGAGTACTTCAATTTTTCTCTTTGAAAATAACAGATGTAATCCTATCCTATCCACTGCAAAGCCCTATGCAGTGTCAACGACTGACTGAAAGGACACAGGGTTCTCGGAGAAGTGGACTGTTACTGCATTGTGATGTAGTGCTCTTTAAAGAGGTGTGTCTTTGGCTCCTTCCTGCGCTGGGTTTGTTAGGACCTGATAGATATAGGAATGTTGTTTCAGAATGGCTCCTGATCTGTTTGCCGTGGTACCCTTGTGAGCCTTCAGATCTACCAAGGCATCCTGCTCTTGTGTGATGCTTCTTGCTTTGTGTAGCTCATGTGCATGTCTCCTTCTATGAGGTGTGTATGGTATCACACGTATGTACATACCAATGCCCCAAACTACACAACAAATCTGGGTGCCTTTAGTTTATCTTTCAGAGAAAGATTAGCAGCTGGTAAAGATCTCTAAAACTGACCAACAAATGAAGAGGCAGAAAAGCATTTCAAGGAAAAAAGCAATAGGGTCTAATCCACTCTAGGCACTTAGGCACATATTTATACTTTTTGACACAAACCAGCGCCAGCGCTGGTTTGCATCAAAAATTTTACCGCCGGCTAACGCCATTCCTACGCGCCATGTGGGTGCCTTATTTAAGGAATGACGTTAGCCGGCGCTGCGGACTGGTCAGAGTAAAAAAAAATGACTCAAACCAGGCAGCGCCAGCGTAGGGGAAAATGGGGGTTGTGCGTCAAAAAATGGTGCAAGTCAGGTTTGAGGCAAAAATCATGCCTCAAACCGGACTTGCACCATTTTTTGACGCACAACCCCCATTGAAATTTCTCCTGTCTTAGCAAAGACAGGAGTCATGCCCCCTTTCCCAATGGCCATGCCCAGGGGACTTCTGTCCCCTGGGCATGGCCATTGGGCACAGTGGCATGTAGGGGGGCCCAAATTAGGCCCCCTTATGCCACTTTAGAAAAATACTTACCTCAACTTACCTGTACTTACCTGGGATGGGTCCCCCCATCCAGGGGTGTCCTCCAGGGGTTGGCGAGGGTGGCAGGGGGTGTCCCTGGGGCAGGGAAGGGCACCTCTGGACTCCTTCCATGGCCAGAGACCATGGAAGTGAGCCCACAGGTCCTTTAATGCCTGCCCTCACCCAGGTGTTAAAAACAGCACACATCAGGCTGTGCACCGTTTTTTAAGGCCCACCCCCTCCTGTGCGTCAAAATGATGCAGGAGTATAAATAAGGCGCACAGGCCTTAAAGTCATTTTTTGGGCGGGAACCACTACCTTGCATGATATTAACACATGGCAGTTTCCCGCATCCAAAAAATGACGCACAAGGAGGAATTTTGACATCCGTGGGCTCGGGCGTCAAAGTTTAAATATGGTGCACGGTTTGCGCCGAATGTGCATCAAAAGTTTTGACGCACATTCGGCTCAAAAAGAGTATAAGTATGCTCCTTACTTTCTCTGCGGGACTTACCTGTTCCTGGTTCTGTGTCTTCTTGTGTGCAGAACTTGATTGGTACACAACTTGTCGCATAGCTCTGTGCTTGTTGCATGACTGCTGTGGCATCGTTCTAATTTTGTTACATGATTGCTGTAGCATCTCTCAGTGCTTATACCATGATTGTTGTGGCATTTACATCATCTCAGTGGTTGTAACATGCCTGCGGGGCATTTTGTTGGCCTCATGTTCAGTGGGTTCCTGGATCACTGTGTTGTGTACTTGAAGTATAAACATGTTTGCAGCTGTTCTTCTCAATGTTGTGTTGCCCTTTTACCCGCATGGATCACATTCTGTGTCTGCCTGGGTGGAGTTAGATATACTATGGGTTTATTTATGCCTCTTTTGGGCTGAGCTACATGGTGGCACCAACCTCCTCCGCACCACTATGCACTGAACAGCAGCGATAGTTCTCTGCATGGGATCTGATCTTCTGCCCCCAAAACAAAGCTAAATTGAGTACTGAGCAGTGTGTGTGTGTGCACATCCTGTTGTGGCAGCCCCTGCCAGAAGCAGGGTTGTTTCAAGGTAATCCAATCTGCTGGCAGGGACAGTGACAGTCCCCGCATTTCAATCCTTGCCTGCACATTACTCAACAACAATTTTAATCCTGATAAAGAAAGGTTGAGCACAACCTCTCCATTTTGAACTTATACCCATACAGGAGCATGTCAAAGATAGATTCTTGTATTAAATACAACCAACAACACAGAAACTGTAGATATCCTTCCTGCAGATTGACGCCCTCTCAAAACAAGTGTCAGTCACAAACTGTAATGCTAGTTGGGTTACTGCAACCACTGAATAAGTGGCATCACTTTACATGTCTTTTATCCAGGCTAGAGTACATATTAACTCTAGCTGGAGATGAAAGCAAGAACAATGCCAGAACCCTGTTTTTGCATTTTCCATCTGTGCTTTCATCCACTCACGGTTTGCTGTATTAGGGAGAGGTCAGAATGCAGCTGGGCAGGAATTTTCCACAGTGCTTCTATCACTCTTCGCTTTGCAAAGGTTATCTTACTCATTCCCTCGGTAGAAGAGATTAACGTTGATTTAAAAAATATTTGAACAGTCTCCGAACGTCACAAAAGAAAGGACTAAACAAGTTCGAGCATGGCTTAACTCTCAATACAATACTAAATAATCGTTATTAAAGTAATGCAGGTAGAGATGAGGGTGTTACACACAGTGGTTCCCAAACTGTGTGGTTGGTGCGCGGCACCCCAGGCTAGTTTTGATGGTGCACCAGGGTGCAGCGGTGCACAGATCGGGAATCAGTGACTTAGAAAAACAAAAAATGCGATGGGTGTAAAGCATGAATTGATCTCAACCACTAGTAATTACTTGGGCCTAAATCCAGTCTAATGTTTCTTGCTCACTATGCCACTCTAGACTGAGACCACCTATTTGACAATCACACTTTGGTCCGTTTCCAGTAGTAACAGCCTAGACTGAGCTTTCCTGTATATTGACAGGAACACAAGTAACTCATGATTTGTCTAGTTAGTTATGATATGGTTAAACTGCTGTAATGATGAAAGTTCCTACAATGGCAAACTGTCTCTCGTGTAACTATTACAAAAGTAAGTTTGAGATGTATGGCAATGCAGAATGAAGTCAATTTGGGCTGTTTAATGCAGGAAGTGGAACTGTTTGTTTCACAATTGATTAAACTCCCAGTGTAGTTGTTGGATGTGGCAAGGACTACCAGAGTGACTCCAAGGGCTAGATGGCTGACCTCCTGATCAGAGCCTCATGGACAGTAAAGGCTCCACATATCTTGAACACACACATGGACCCAGCCTGAGTGAGTCCTAACCCAAAAAGGGGTGCCTCTCCAGTCCTGGACCCTTGGTGGTGGTGCTAAATGTGCTCAGAAAGCCAAAATCCCAAACTTTAGTCATAAATCAATTTTTAGCTAAAAACAACTCTGAGAATCAACATGAGGCTCTGACCAAACTACTCGTCTATCTGCCCAAGGTGCATCGCCAGTCAGCCTAACGTTCCGGCAGCTCCCTCTATGTTCTTCTCCACAGCAGCAAATCTTGTTCCATGGTCTTTCGCAAAAAGGGTATCTGGCCTGTAGGAACTCTCATCAGCTACTGCCTCCAGCCTCATCCCACTGGAGATTTTGGACTTCCAAAAAAGTGACCAAACGAAAAAATCTTCACTGGAGCTTTCATCCAGCAGCTCCCCAACAATGACGCTCCATCCTTGGACACCGCCTGCAGCCTTGCCCCGCTGAACATTACTGTCTCAGAATATTTACTTCAAAATTTCTTCTATGTCTGAAGGTATGCACCGACCAGGCCAATCAACTTCTTGTATTCAACCGGGGCTCCAACATGGCAGCCATATTCTATTACTTTGACCCGGTCTCATGCGACTAGATTTCTGTGGTTGGCGCTTAGATCTTTTAGGTGCTGGTTTTAACTTTAAACTTTAAAAATTCATAACTCCATTTCTAATCATTGGATTTTTATTGTTTTGCTGACAAATAGTTTATTAAAATTCACTCTATTCTTCTAAATTGGTATGGCCTCTGTTGGTTGCTGTCCTGATGGAATCCAAAGAATCCAAGAAATCCTGCCGTACCCTCGAAAAAACCTGGCGCAGAGAACACACTGCAGAAAACATATCAGCCCTCAAGATCGCCACCCGTGAACACCACCAGCTGATCCGCTCCACCAAAAGGGCATCATTCAAAGAGAGACTTGACAACAACACCCACAACAGCAAAGAACTCTTCAACATCGTCAAAGAGCTCTCCAACCCCAGCGCCAGCTCCAACGCCATCACGAGAACTCTGCAACTCCCTCGCTACTTTCTTCCATTGAAAGATCGCAGACCTACACGACAGCTTCGGACACCAGACCCCGCCATCCACCACTGAACCAACAGGCCCCTCCACTTCCCCTCAACGCCTGGACCCCCATCAGCTCTGAAGAGACCAGAATCACCATGAACACCATCCACTCCGGCTCCCCCTTGGACCCGTGCCCCATCACATCTTCAACAAAGCCGACTCCATCATCGCCCCCTATCTCCAGAGCATCATCAACAGCTCGTTCGCATCTGCCACCTTCCCCGAAAGCTGGAAACACGCGGAAGTCAGCACTCTCCTGAAAAAACCCACGGCTTACCCCAACGACCTGAAGAACTTCCGCCCTATCTCTCTCCTCCCCTTCCCGGCCAAGGTCATTGAGAAGACCGTCAACAAGAAGCTGACCAACTTTCTTGAAGCTAACAACTCGCTCGACCCTTCCCAATCAGGTTTTCGAGCCAACCACAGCACGGAAACCGCCCTCATCGCAGTCACCGACGACATCAGAACTCTGATGGACAACGGAGAAACAACCGCTCTCATCTTCCTGGACCTCTCGGCTGCCTTCGACACCGTGTGCCATCGCACCCTAATAACCCGCCTCTGCGCCACTGGAATCCTAGGACAGGCCCTTGACTGGATCATCTCGTTCCTCTCGGACCGAACCCAAAGAGTCTACCTCCCGCCCTTCCGCTCAGAACCCACCGAGATCATCTGCGGCGTACCCCAAGGCTCATCGCTCAGCCCAACCCTCTTCAATATCTACATGAGCTCCCTCGCCGACATCGCTCGCAAACACAACATCAACATCATCTCCTACGCCGACGACACCCAGCTGATACTCTCCCTCACCAAAGACCCAACCACCGCCAAAACTAACCTACAGGAAGGAATGAAAGACGTCGCGGAATGGATGAAGCTCAGCCGCCTGAAGCTCAACTCAGACAAGACGGAGGTCCTCATCCTCGGACATTCCCTGTCCGCCTGGGACGACTCCTGGTGGCCCACGGCTCTGGGCACCGCACCAACCCCCTCAGACCACACACGCAACCTCGGATTCATCCTGGACCCCCTCCTCACTATGACCAAGCAAGTCAACGCCGTCTCGTCTTCTTGCTTCCACACCCTTCGCATGCTCCGAAAAATCTTCAGATGGATCCCCGCCGAAACCAGAAAGACAGTTACCCACACCCTCGTCACAAGCCGCCTGGACTACGGAAACACCCTATACGCAGGAACCACTGCAAAGCTACAGAAACGTCTTCAACGCATACAGAACGCCTCCGCACGCCTCATCCTCGACATACCGCGCCACAGCCACATATCCGCCCACCTGAAACACCTGCACTGGCTCCCCGTCAACAAGAAGATCACCTTCAGGCTCCTCACCCACGCACAGAAAGCCCTCCACAACATGGGCCCCGAATACCTCAACGGACGCCTCTCGTTCTACACGCCCACCCGTCAGCTTCGCTCAGCCAGCCTCGCCCTCGCCACCGTCCCACGTATCCACAGAACCACCGCAGGAGGTAAATCCTTCTCCTACCTGGCAGCCAAAACATGGAACTGCCTCCCGACCACCTAAGAACTACCCAGGACCATCTCGCCTTCAGGAAGCGCCTCAAGACATGGCTTTTTGAGCAGCAGTAACCCTGCCCCTCCCTAGCGCCTTGAGACCCTTGCGGGTGAGTAGCGCGCTCTATAAATGCATTGATTGATTGATTGATTGATGGACAGAGTATTCCTTGGGTTGGGGACAGAAGTCAGATCTAAGGGGTGGAATGGGCCACCTTACTTTGTTGGCCATTGTGGTACTTACTACCTACTGGAATACTCCTGTGAGCAAATTATAGTTAGATGCTGCAAAGATGGGGTTCCCAGGTGTGGAGAAGAGTTCCCCATGGGTCAGTCCAGTGGCCCAGGAAAGTGTAGACAGAGGGATCTAACTGAGTTCAGAAGGGCACAAAACTGACAAATTCCTCTGCTGTAGAAGGCCATTGTCCAGATTAGTCTACCATGGTTTAGACTTGAGATAGTTATGTTGGACTTGGTTGTCTCTGCAGAGTCACCCTCAAACGTTTTGCCTTCACTCTCTAAATTAGGTTTTGTTGGCTTCAGAACTCTGTGCACTTTACCACTGCTAATAAATGCTAAAGTGCTTGTGCTTACTCCCTAAAACATGGTAAAAATGGCTTACCCCTGATTGACATATTTAATTTACCTATAAGTCCCTAGTGAAGTGGTCTACCATATACCCTAGGCCTGTAAATTAAATACTTCTAGTGACCTGCAGCATTTATTGTGCCTCTCCGGTATCACCTTAAAAAACGCCCCATCTTTACTGTTGCAGCCTGAAAGCAGGTTTAGACTGCCAATTCGACTTGGCATTATAACTCGTTTGCCAGGCGTTAAACTCCCCTTTTATTGCAAAGAAGTCACCCCTAAGGTAGGCTGTAGGTGCCTAAATTTGTGTTTCACTATGTGAGGCCTACCTCTCCCATAGGGTAACATTGGGTTGCCTGTAAGTAAAAATCCTCTTTAATGGTATAGTCAGATTTTAAGTTACAATTTAGAAAATGCCACTTTTAGACAGTTGACATTTCTCTTCCCTATTTGGTGCCTGAAGACTGTTCTTGGGACACATGACTGGGTGTAGCTGACAGGTAGACTTTGTTTATTCCTCCCAGACATCCCCACAATAGAGGGATTAGGTGTGGCTGGATGTGCCAACAACTGGCAGGATGGGGGGCAGAGCTGAGCACAGTCCCACTTGCAACTAAATAAGATGTGCAATGCCTTTACTACTGCGTTGTTCATGCTGCCAGCTTAGAGCTAGGGGAGTTAGGAAACTTCAAGCACTTCAAAGGAATTTCTCTAGACACTTCTCCTACTTCAAAGGAGACCTCAGGCATAAAAATGGGACCCTCAGACCCACCCTTCAGTTCACTTTTAGGACCAGCATAAGGACTCTCTTAGGACTGCCTGCGGCTGTGACCTGCTGTGTACTTCAGAAGACTGCTTAGCTACACCTGGAAGGACTACTCTGCTGTCTAAAGCCTGCCTTGAACACTCAGTGGTCTGCCCTGCTTTGTTACTGAACCCAAGTCTACCAGTGTGACTCCAAAGGCTAGTTGTCTGGCCTCCTTATCAGTACCTCAGGGACAGAAAAGATTCTAAGTATCTTGATTCTGTACCTGCCTGAGTGAGTCTTAAGTCCCCAAGTGGTGCCCCTCCTGTTTTGGACCCTTGGTGGTGGAGCTAAAGGTGCCCAGATAGACAAAGTCCAAAACTTAGGACTTAAAATATGTTTGGCTAAAGCTGTTCTGAGAACCAAGAGGAGACTGGGACCAAACTGCTTATCTATTTGCCCAAGATGAATCACCTGATTTCACAGTAGCTCCTGCTACATTCTTCTCCACAGCAGCAAATCTTGTTCAATGGTCCTTCATCAAAGGGGTATCTGGCCTTTTGGAGTTCTCATTGCTACAGCATCCAGCCTCATTCTGTTGGAGATATTCGACATTCTAAAAAGTAACTTAGTCCGAATAAAGAAATCTTCACCGCAGCTTTAACAAGCAGCTCCCTGACGACAATGCTCCCTCTTCAGACAACACCTGCAACCTTGCCCTGCTGAACCTTATGTTCTCAGAATATTTCTTCAAAACATCTTCTAAGTCCAAAGGTAAGCATCAATTGGGGAAATCTACTTCTTATATCTGATGCTAACTCCATTGCTGTCAGCCTTATTTTTCAACTTTGATCTGGTTACGAGCGACTAGATGTCTGCGGTTGGAGCTTTGATCTTCTACGCCCTAGTTTTAAACTTAAACATTTTAAAATGAATCACACCAGTTCTACTAAATAGATTTTTTCTTGTTTTGCTGTCAAATAATTTATTAAAAGTTCCTTTAGTTTTCTAAATTGCTCTGGGCTGTTTCTTGTGTTTTGTTTTCACTGTATTACTGTTTGTGAAATGCATAACTACTTTACACATTGCTTCTAACCTAAGCTTCACTGTTTATGTGAAAAGCTACCAGAAATGTAATCTGATGGGGATTGTGGCTGATGCCTCAGCAGGGTTCACACCCCACTCATCCAACAACCCAATTTATTACAGCAGTGCTTTAGCAATTGAGTATAGCTTCTTCATAGAACCCCTACAAGGAAAGTAACTTATGTGATAGGTTTCTAAACATAATAGTAACATTCTCTTGACTTAAATTTGTGAGGGACTGTTTGTGTTTCGTAACAATTTGTTTTTGTTTTCTGAGAACTGAGCCATAACCCTTCTGTAGCAAGGCAAATAACAGCTGTGTCCATGACAGGGTCATGTGTAGTGGCCCAGATCCATCCCACAGGTGGACATACAATAAAAAATATGGCCGTAGGCTTAGCACAGGGGTGGTGCAGCAGGATTAGCCTTTGGACTGTCTCTGCACACAGCCTTTCCTCAGTTTTATCCACAGGGACATAACCCACTGTCCTATGGCATTTGGAAGGTACTCACATGTACATACCCAAAGACTTGGCCTTAGGCTATGCATCCATATGATTGATGCATCCTCCCCAGCCTGGGCACTCGTAAATGAACACGCCCTATATTGAACTTGGTCTTACACGTCTTTACTCTTCTGCGTGCAAGCGTGAATTCAACATTATAAACATGAAATCCATTCACTACACCTTACCACTTACATCACAGTTCTATGGACTCTATCAGGATCCAAAAGGGTCCCGTCATTGCCAACTCAAAAGACTCTACATCTCCCTCCTTGTTAAATAAAAACTACATTTTTATATATATGTATATATATATGTATTCACTTAAAAAAACAAATGCTACAGGGACATTATAGTTAGGCTCACATTTGTAACGTACAAAACCATAGAATTTCACTTGTTATAGTTAGAATTATCTCAAGTAACTATAACTTGCGCCCTGCCATACACAGTTTTTTCGTCAAAAAATTTACTGAAATATTACATTGATATTATCAATGATGTCATGAGTGTCGTAATTTGTGGGGTAATTATCAGTGCATGGTGAGGCAGCAAGTTATAGTTACCTTAGCGCATGAGTTATAGTTATTAAAGATAACTCTAATTATCTGACTATAACAGTTGAATGTTTATGGTTTTGTGCATTTAAAATGTGAGCCTAACAATAAAGTACCTGTAAGCTTTGTTTTTTTAAGGGAATTTCTATAGGTTTTTTAAATTCTATTTCCTAATTGTAACGTCCCTGTAATCTTTGTTTTTTTCAGTGAGTTTCTATGGTTTTTTAACATAAAGTAATTTTTATTACTATATGTTAATCTAACTACTGCTGAGCACGGCCAAAGAAAGGCCATGCACGGCAGGAGTCGGTCATGGGCCTGTCTCTCTGGGTGTGAGAATAGGTATGAGAGGGTGTATCTGGGTGTGAGAATGTCTGTGAGAGTGTCTGGGTGTGAGAGTGAGTGTATCAGTGTCTTAGTGGGTCTGTGAGTAGGTGCGTCAGTGTCTGTGTGGGTCTGGGAGTGGGTGCGTGAGGGATTCAGTGGGTCTGTGAGTGGGTGTGTGAGGGTCTGAGTGGGGCTTTAAGTGGGTGCACGAGGTTCTCTGTGGCTCTGTGAGTGGGCACATGAGTGTCTGAGTGGGTCTGTGAGTGGGTTAATAACAGTCTGAGTGGGTATGTGTTGGACCTGGCCCTTTTACAGGGTCATTCCCTAGACTTTTTGCTTTTTGCCTCCCTATTTTTCCAACCTTTGTTGGCTTACGTTTTGACTGTGAGCACTTTTTCACTGCTAACCAGTGCTAAAGTGCATGTGCTCTCTCTTACAAATTTGGTATGATTGGATTATACCTGATTGGCATATTTAATTTACCTATAAGTCCTTGGTAAAGTGGTATCCCTATACCCAGGGCCTGTAAATTAAATGCTACTAGTGGGCCTGCAGTGCTGCTTGCGCCACCCACTGAAGTAGCCTGTCAAACCTATCTAAGGCCTTCTAGCGCAGAGCCTGTGTGTGCAGTTTCCTGCCACAGGGACCTGGCATCTAAATTTACTTGCCAGGCCCAGAACTCCCCTTTTACTACATGTAAGTCACCCCTAAGGTACGGTCTAGCTAGCCTTTGGGGCAGGGTGCCATGTATGTAGAAGGAAGGACATGTGCCATGTAGCGTGGCCTGTCCTGGTAGTGACAAACAGCCTAGCTTGGTGTCTCACTGCTGTGAGTGCTGCCTCCTCGAAGGATTGCATTGGAGATGCCCTGCCTTATGTGTAAGGGGTATTGTCTGATTTATGAGGGGTAGCGTAGGCATGTTTGGTGTGGTTGTGATAGTGGTAATAAAAGCTGCTTACTGGTGTAGGTGTATTTTTATTACTATCACAGAAATGCCACTTCTAAAAAGTGCACATTTTTCTGTGCTTATGACTTTGGGGTTTTGCAGCTTGTCTCTAATCCACGTCTGGGCAGACTGACAGTTGGGGCTTGTGCATACTTCTCAGACAGCCTGAACACAGGGAGGGTGGAGGTGACACAGAGGTGTATCTACAAATTGTAAAGCCTTCCTGGGCTGAGAGTAGGGAGAGACGGGGCACACCTGCATTTGTAAAGGCTGTGCCCTGGCCTCACACAATAGGGCTGTTAACCCCCCATATATGTTTGGAGCCTGTGCTGAAAGGAGAGAGGGGGCACTCCCAGAACCAGTTGTAACTGGCTGGAACCTCCTCTCCCTACCATTGGAAAACACACTGTAAACCCAGTATAAGTACAGGGGAATTTTCCCCACAATTTGAACATTCTTGGAAGTAGAAACTGGACACAAAACGCTGATGAATGTACTCACCAGGAAACCACCTTGGACTGCTGCTGTTGTGCTGACCTGTGACCTGCCTGGTCACTAGGAGGAACTGCCACCATCTGCACCCCTTGTGCTGGCCTGTAGCTGGGCCCACCAGCCCTGTGCTCCTTCTTGTTTGGTTTGCCCCTCGCCCCTGCAAACACTCTCTACAAACTTTGCCCACAGCGCTTTCCAAAGGGCGCTCTTGTTGTGGCTGAGGAAGAATCACCGCCGCAGCCCAGGCTGCAGATTTGGCCTTAGCGCTGTGAAAAGCGCTTTATTGGGAGTCCTAATGTCACCGCCGCAGCCTAGGCTTATAGGAGAGCCCCCGCGCTTTGATAAGCGCTCCTCTGCCGGATAAATCACCGCCGCAACCCGGGGGTCGCATTTGCCGTCAGCACGAGGAGCGCGCTGTTTTTCGTGCCCCCGGGCCACCCAAGAAGACAAAGACCGGAGCGAGTTCACTCCAACAGTGCTCCCGGGGCGAAGCGAGCTTTCTGACCCGCCCCCGGGGCACAGGCAGGCACCATCTTTGGTGCCTGCCCCACGTAACAGTCCAGGTTGGGCTTGGAAGCGGCGCATGCACTTGATCGGGTGCGGCTTCATTAGAGAGCAGGTAGGAAGCCTCATCCGAGGCCCCTGCTTCTCTCTCCCTTCTTTCTGGCAGCTGCGCCTTGGACAAGGGCGGCTGCCTCCCTCGAAGCAGGACGCGGGGAGGGAAGGGAGTTCTCTTCCCCCCGGTCACTGCGCTAGGGGCACGATCGCCGCCACCACTTTGTTCTTGTGGCTTTTGGGCCCCCCCCTCTTGGGAGAGGGCCATCAGAGGCCCAGGGGGGCCCCACCAGGATCACGGGTCCCCAGAGGGGCCCATTCTAAACACGAGATATAGGGTGCTGATTGCCCCTCCCCCCATAGAGCACCGCGTGGCCCCCGTTTTTGCACATAGGAGCGACGAGGGCCCCCATGCTCAACTCCTAGGCACTCGGAGTGCCTCTACTACAGAAACAGGTACTTTTTAGGGAATCTAGGCTCTAGGAGCCTAGTACAGACTTTTGGATGTTTTAGATTTCCTTCCTGTTTACTGTTCCTACATATATGTGCTAATAATGTTCCTTTTTATGGGCATGTCTCGCTGATATGTATTTAAATGACTTGGGAGATATTCTCTAATGTTCCTTTTATGGGTATTTAGGAAGTGTTCATGACAAGTGCATATATCTTTTACTGTAATTCCTGACTACTGCTTGTGTTGCAGAATCCTGAGTACTTGCGTGTTCTAATGTGACCACTACATATTCTTGCAGAGTATTAGTAACTTGTGTAACATTCTGACAACTGCTAAGGTAGCAGGGTATTACTTACGTGTAATGTTGGTCTAATTATGTTTTGTGCAATACAGATTATTTTTACATAGCTCAGTGTTGTGTTTAGTTTGTGGTGTACATTTTGCATCACGTGTGTTGTGTGTGTTGTGCAAACGCTTTACACATTGCTCGTGCCAAGCTACCAAGGGGGTGAGCAGGGGTTATCTTGGACGTGTAACTCCCTAGCCCTGACTAAAGTGGGTAGGTTCTGCCTGGCTGAGGTGCATACCCTAGCCAACCAGAAACCCCATTTCTAACAGTATGTGAGTGGGAGAAAGAGATTGCAAGAGAGAAATTGAGAGATAAAGAAAGAGAGGTATAGATATAGAGAGTTATTTAGGCTTTGAGGAATGATATGCTTAGAATGAGATATTTCTGGAAACTTGAAAAGTAAAATGCATTTGTCAATTAAAAAAGAGTGAGATCACCATTCAATATGAACATTAAACTATTGAAGTTGAGAGTAAATTAAAGAAGGAAAATGACTATGTGGACACTGGAGTAGAACCCTCAACTTTGAGCGTGAGGGTCTGGAATCTTAACCTTTAGGCCATGGGTGACTTCATACTGTAATGCTTCTATACATACCGATGACAGTCAACTCATGCTTGTGATTGGAAAGACACATAAATGTTTTATCACTAGGAAAATACAGCAGTCAAAACACTAGTAAATAAACAAACACACTGCCAAGTGATACTAGGATTTGACCTTTCAGCCTACTGAGTGACAGCACAAGACCTTGAACATTAGGCCAGGAGTCACTGTGCTCCTCTCTGCATCCAAACGTAACTATAACATTTGTACCAAACATCTTGCTAGTTCGACTCACTAAAGTCATTGCATGGAGACACCCCTCTCTCTCTCTCTCTCTCTCTCTCATCTCTTTATAGGATGGAAAAGAGAGAAAGTGAGAGGACCACAGGAAGAGCCTCAAGGCTCCCGCGGTCCTAGCCAGCTCCCCACGTCCTGCAAAAGCGGGCATTGCTCCCTCAAGCAGGGAGCTGCATTAAGTAGCAGCTCCCTGCTTGTGGCAGCAATGTTTTCATCTGTTTCCCTGCATGCATATTTGCGTGCAGAGAAACAGATGAAAACTTCACATTCTGCAAGTGAGAGCTGTTTGACAGCTCTCACTTGCCAAAAGTGAAGTGTTTGCTCTGACTTGGCGGGAGCTGTCAAAGCTCCCACCAAGTCACAACAAACAGCTATGTCCTGTGGTGCGCACCCTGGGACATAGCAGGTGTGCCCTGGTGTGTGGCGGGCCCCAAGGCCATTATTAGCTCCTCAAGGATGGCCGTGATTCCCCCCTTCAATGTTGTATACAGCCCCAGGGAGGTGGTAGCCCGGTCTGGAAAGGGCCCCGTATCTTATTTAAATTAAGCCTCGGGGTAGGTGGTGGTCCCTGGGGCTGTTGGCCACTGCTTTTCTTTTTTAACAATCTGCCCCGGAGAGGTGGCAGACCCTGGGGCTTTGGCAAGCCAAGGATAGGGGCCTTTTTTGCCCCCTCGTTAGTTTTTGGCATGCTCCCGGGATGTAGCCTACCCAGGGGCTTCATTAAAGGGGCAGGAAATATATATATCTGTATTTTGTAAACTCTAATTTCTCAAAAACTACTGAATGGATTTACACCAAATCACAAAAAGTGTGCGTTTGAGACCAAGATCGAACTTTCCGTTCAGCGGTTCGGGCTGTAGTTGTTTGAAATATTTCAAAAATCCTTTTGACATAGCATGGATAAAAGTGTTTAGGAATCCCCGGTTTTTCTCGCCCCTATTTGACAGATCACTGTGAAAGTTTCTAGACAGCAGCTGAACTGACTAAAGTATACGTTTTGGAACTTTAGTGAAGTTTCATCAAATGACGCCATAGTTATTGGCGAAACAAAAGATTTTCAGTCTATTTTAAAAATGGTCCTAACTATAACTACCTAGAGGCAACTGCCACTAGCTAATATATATATATATATAAAGTGATGGCAGCCATCTTGGGCTCAATATACATGATAGCAACCATTGAAATGTATTGTTGTGAATGGCAGGTTTTGAGTTTTAGGGTCACTAAAAGGAGAACGTATAAAGGGTGTTAACACATTTTAGTTACAATATAATTCATTTGTTGATGGTATCATACTAATTTTAGGAATTGTGGTATGTTCTAAGGTTCTTTTATCCTGCTAGAATTTCATGAATCGTGTTTAAGAGAACTGTTTTCTCATAATTTTCCCATAGAGGTTATGGAAGGTGCTCCAGAAGCTAAAATGAGAGCATATTTTTCTGTAAATTCCACTATCTTTCTCAGCCATATGAGAATGAAGTCTGACATTCTTAGTAAAGCATGAACTTGCAACAGTAGCAGCCTGTCAGTTGATTCCTTTGTGTTCTACTGCAGCTTCCCAGAGTGTTCTAAAGAGCAACTAGAGCACTTGCTTATGACAAAGTTGTGACACACCTGAAGCCATCTTGATTGAATCAAACGAGTAAAACCTAAAACATTTAATTTACATAAGAACAATATGAGGGGGTTCATTTTGTCATAGAAATTATGGCTAGTCCTGTATAAATTAAAATTAGCACACTTTATAAGTGAGTTCTCAAATATCTTTGGCTTCTATTTCATTAAAACATTCTGACATGCAGACTGAAACATGCACTTTCGACACCAGCAGCAGACTGCCAGTTAACTCCATGTTGATTGGTGGCTTTACTACACAGTTCTAATGAGCAACTAGAGTGCTAACATTCTGAGTTTATGCCAAAAGTGTGACACATCTGAATGCCATCTTGATGGAATCGAAGTTGATGCATTTTCTACTGAGAATACAGTTTCATAACAAATAAGTCACCCAAGATGGCCACCAGAGAAAAAAGAGCTCAAATGTAGCACCAATATCCCCCAAATGTAGTCCAATGACAGAAGTGTGGAAAACAATGAGGGGCATATTTAAGAACCCCTATCACCATTCTAATGCCACATTAGTGTAATTGTTTTACTCTAATGTGGTGTTAGAAGGCCAAAAACGCTGTGCCATATTTACAAAGTGGCGCAATGCATGCATTGTGCCACCTTGTACCCCTTTGCACTACATTATGCCTGTGGCAGGCTAATGTGTGCAAAGGGATCTTCCCCCATTAGGGGGACCGAACAAAATGGCACAAGGAAATCTAAAAGATTTACTTGCATCATTTTTTTCTGCACTTTTAACGCCTGCTCAGAGTGGGCACTAAAAGAGGGCATGCCATTAAATACAATGGGCCCCTATGTACTCTGCAGGAGTAGCTCTAAAATTTGGGGGCTACTCCTGCAGAGTACGTCAATAGCGTAAAATAATGATGCTATTGCCCCCTAACCTGCGCCACAGTGCGCCATATTTTAAATACGGCACACACATGGTGGTGGTAGGGGGTGCTAAAGGGCACAAAATAAGTGGGGCTGCACTGTGGGCAGCCCCAGTTTTCTTAAATATGCCCCTTCATTTCTTTGTATTTCTGCAGTTATATTTGACACAGACTTTACCAGAAGATAATGACACATTCATTTTGGCTTTAGGCATGGCGAGAATAAGTGATTTGCCCAGAATCACAGGATGTCGAGCTGACGTCTAAACTCAAACCTGGTTCCCCAGTTGCAAAGTCTGCAACTCTGGTCATACCGCCACATCCTCTCCCCTAAGTGAAACATATAATCAAGTGATCATCAGGATGAAAAAACATAAAGGTAGCAAAAAATTTAAAAGTGTTTTGTCACGATTTGGGAACTAATACAATATGCCCTCATTTTAGGTTTTTAGAGCACTAACCATAATTGCTATAACTTCTGACGGAAATGCCTTAGGTATCACAGTTTTCATTACATCAAGATGACATCAGGCGTGCTATACTTTTGTAATAAATATAGGGGCAGATTTATGGAAAGTGGCACTGCGCCGAGTGCAGCGCCACTTTCCCTGTGTCCCTTAGCACCCCTGTACCGCCACCATGTGTGCACCGTATTTAACATATGGCACACCATGGCACAGGGTAGGGGGCAATAGCTTCATCTTTCATGACGCTAGTGATGTACTCTGCAGGAGTAGTGCCAAAATATTGCTCTTGAGCAGGCATTAAAAGTGCGTAAAAAATGGCAAAAGGAAATCTTATAGATTTCCTTCCACCATTTTTCCAGCTCCCCTAAGAGGGGACTGCCCCTTTTGCATTTGTAGCGCAAAGGGTCACAGTGTGGTGCAATGCATGTTTTGCGCCACCCTGTAAATATGGGGCAGGGATTTTGGCCACGTTGGGCCACATTAACGTCAGAATAAATTATGTTAATGTGGCGCAAAGTGGCGCTAGGGGCTTATAAATATGCCCCATAGAATGTTAGCATTCTAGTTGTTCATTAGAATACTGCAGGGAGGCAGACGTCAGGGGCATGGATTTGGATATAGAAGACAGAGAAGAGGGTGCAGAGCCAACAAGTTAACCACAATGGGGAGGTGGGAGGGATGGGGCACCACAATGGACCATTGAGGGCAGGGGGAAGGGGGACAACCCAACCAGGCAGGACAGGCTGGGGAAATATAACAGACCATTGAGGACAGACGGAAGAGGCAGTGGCAGTAAAACCATAGATGCAAACAGACCCAATTCAGGCAGGAGACCCTCTATGTTTTTAAGCCCAAAAGGGCTTTATTTTATCTGTCTCCTGCCTACAATCTCCTCTTTTTTAATGTAAGTCAGTGGGGAGAATCATTTCCACAGGTTTCTTTTTCAAAATCGTGCTCTTACCATGTTCAGCATGTTGGCAAATATGGTGCATTGGATCATGGAGGGCAAGAGGAATAGGGTAGGGACATGAAGTTGGTCAACAGTGGGCAGAAGGGAGATGGCAGAGTCACCAAATGTACCTTACAGGGCAGGTGTCAGGGATTGTAGCAGCACAATACACCACAAGGGGCAAGCGGGAAGTCAGTGCAGCACAACAGACCATGGAAAGCAATAGGGTGGGGACAGGGACCTTGTGGGCATCAGAAAGCAGAGCGGTAAAATGCATGGGCTGCATGCTGACCATACTGGACAGACAGGAGACTATAATGGCATAAACGCAGATAATGGAGTGGAGGTGGGAAGGGTCAGGGGAAGGAAGCTGACCACACAGGGCAGGTGGGGGGGGGCTGTGTCAGCACAACAGCCATGGTGGGTAAGGTGGAGTGTGCAGGGGCATGCACAAAGGACCATGGAGGACAGAAGGGTGGGGGTAGGGTCCAGACACAGACAAGAGAGGGCAGGGGAAGGGGCTTCAGAACAGATCAGACAGGGCAGGCAGGAGGAGCAGTTGAAGCACAACAGAGCTTGGATTGCAGAAGGGAGTGGCAGAAAAATGGACCACGGAGGACATGAGGGAGGGCCTAGGGGCATGGAATTTGGACATGCAGGGTAGAGGTGGCAGGGACAGGCGGCAGCCATCTGACCTTGCTTGACAGGCGGGAGGGGCAGTGGCAGTTCAAGAGAACACTCAGAGTAGATAGGAGGAGCAGTGGCAGGTCCATGGAATGTGGTTGGCAAAAAGAAGGGAGCAGGTGCATGCTTTAAGACATCAGAGGGCCGGGGGGCACGAGTTAAAGTTACCTTAGGGCAGAGGTTATAGTTTCTTGAAATCACTCTAACTATAACTGCTGAATCTCCATGATTTTGTACATTTAAAATGTGAGCCTAACTATAACATCCCTGTAAACTATGGTTTCTGAAGTGAAAAACATATATATAATTGTTACATCCTAATAGAGGCCCGCAGAAGAAGGAAATGGATATTTGATTTATTACAACATTTAGGGGGTCATTACAAGCTTGGCGGGCGGCTAGCGCCGCCCGCCAAGCGGTAACCACCGTGCGGCCGCCAATGCTGCCGCACTCCTACGGACCCCATTACAACATCCCCGCTGGGCCGGCGGGCGCAAACCTAGTTTACGCCCGCCGGCCCAGCTGGGATGCGGCCGCAACAAAGGAGGCGGCTCCTAATGGAGCCGGCGGTGTTGCGGCCGTGCGACAGGTGCAGTAGCACCCGTCGCGCTTTTCACTGTCTGCTATGCCCTGACAGTGAAATATTGCTAAATTTGTTTTTCAACGCCTTTGCAAGGCCTGTCTCTCTCATAGGTTAACATGGGAGCTATCTTTAAATATGATTAAAGTGTAGATTACCTTTGGGAGTGGATGGACATGAGGAGTTTAGGGTCTCTGAGCTCACAATTTAAAAATACATCTTTTAGTAAAGTTGATTTTAAGATTGTGCGTTTGAAAATGCCACTTTTAGAAAAGTGAACATTTTCTTGCTTATACCATTTCTGTGACTCTGCCTGTTTGTGGATTCCCTGTCTGGGTCAGTTTGACAGTTGGGCTGGTTGCACCTCACCCTAGACAGTGACACAAAGGGAGCTGGGGTGTAGTCGGCATTTCCTGATGAGCCATCTGTGCTAGGAGGGAAGGGAGGAGTGGTCACTTACACCTGAAAGGGCTGTGCCTGTCCTCACACAATGAAGTCTCTGACCCCCTGGTGAGTGTCTGGGGCCTGGCCAGGGCAAGACAGGATTTCACATTCTAAAGAGACTTTACTTTGAAGTAGGCCTACTTCAAAGGAGAAATTGGGTATAAGAAGGGCACACAAAACCAAAGACTTTAGATCACTTCTGGACATCAAGAGGAACCTCTGCCTGGAGAGGAGCTGAAGAGCTGAGGAGAAGTGCTGTCCTGCCTGTGACTGTGCTTTGTGGAGCTATCCTGCAGTTGCTGCTTCTGCCAGAGTAAGAGGGCAAAGACTGGACTTTGTGTGCCTTCCATCTTGTGAAGAAATCTCCAAGGGCTTGATTTAGAGCTTGCCTCCTGTTGTTTGACATCTCAGGGACAGCAAAGACTTCTCTCTGCCAGTACCTGGAGTCTCTGGAGAGACTCCTGCTCTGACAAGTGGTGCCCTATCCAGTCCCTGGGCCCTTGAAAGGAAAGCTGGTGGAAATCCAAGGAAATCGACTTCGGACGACTTCGGGCCGCTGCCGAATCCAGTGACGCCGCATGCAACCGACTCTGTGATCTTCGCTGGAACGCGACCACGTTTGCAAGCCCAACGCCGCTGCAGCCCCGCTGAAGTCCACGACTCTGTGGAAGTCGCCGCACCACGTCGTGACCAACGCCGCTCGAAGTGCGCAGATTCCACGTTTTGCACAGACGCCGCGATCCCCAACTTCGCGCATCGACTTGTTTTCACTCTTCACCAAAGGTACTGTACTTGGGGGTCTATGCAACTCCGTGTCCGGCGCAGCTGGTGTCGGCTTGTTGGGAACGATTCCATCACGATGCCGTGTTAACACCTCTTCGAAGCATTTTGTGTTTCTAAGCGCTATTTTTGAGTTTAGTTTTTAAAAATTCATAACGACTTGTATATGTCGGATTTTTGTCGTTTTGGTCTTGTTTTGTTTAGATAAATATTTCCTATTTTTCTAAACTGGTGTTGTGTCATTTTGTAGTGTTTTCATTAAGTTACTGTGTGTGCTTGTACAAATACTTTACACCTAGCACTCTGAAGTTAAGCCTACTGCTCTGCCAAGCTACCAAGGGGGTAAGCAGGGGTTAGCTGAGGGTGATTCTCTTTTACCCTGACTAGAGTGAGGGTCCTTGCTTGAACAGGGGGTAACCTGACTGGCAACCAAAGACCCCATTTCTAACAGGCATATTGACAATTGCTTTCATCTTTTGTTTATGACCCACGTTTTTGACCATCTTTTGTAGATCTTCTGTTGGCCCATTGTGGTAACTTGGTCATCATGGCTCACCCAAACATTAGTGTGGCAGAACTTTCACCTGTCTTTGGTTTAGCAGTTGACTGATAAATGTGAACAGAAGCATGGAAAGCCTACTTCTGTTTAAACTTCTTCAATTTAGCACACTGAACAGTCTTTTTAAATGTGCTCATAACGCATTTGGCAACACCATTTGCTTGTGGCCAAAGAGGTATGATTTCCTGATGCTTCACATTGAGTTGAGTACGAAAGACTTGGAATTCTCAAATGTTGAAAGGCAGGCCATTGCCAGACTTTAGAATTGAAGGAACACCCCACACATTACAAAAATGCCATCTAATCTTGCAACAACTTTTTCTTGAGTAATAGACAAGAGATTTTCTACAAGTGGAATATGGGAGTATTCATCCATAATCACCTTCAGGTGATGTCCATTGTCAAGCGGACAAAAGAAATCAACAACAATTGTTTCTCAATTGCACAAATGACAGGCCTTCAATTCTTTTTCAGCTCTCTTATCAAGATAAGGAAACCAAACTCGGTCTTGGATAGCTCGTTTAGTGGCAACAATTCCACTGTGTCCTTCATGGGATTCTTCAATTAGTTGCTGTTGCGGACTCTGTGATAGGAGAATTATTGAACCTCATAATACAATATCTTCTTGAGAAATGGACAGTTCCTTTTTTACATTCTTGAACTTCTGATTTTCGTTGTCATGTGTGAGTGGTCGAGTGTGTTGTTTCCAGGACTGATGTGCAATAATGTCCTTCAATTTAAACTTGGCAATGTCCTTGCTTGTTACAGTAACAATCTGTTCCCAAGAAATAGCAGCAGGGGTGTTTGAGTTTACAATGACGTTAATGTAGGCTTCAGCTTCTTTGGAAGTGGCACAATGACACTCTACTGGCACTCGTGAAAGGTAGTCAGCAGGGTTTTGATCTTTCCCTGGTCAGTGCACGATAGTTGAGCCATATTCCTGTAGTTGCAAACCCCAATGTTCAATTCTGAGAGGCATCGTGGCATTTTTATTGCTAAAGATGGTAAGTAATGCTTGATGATCACTTACAAGAGTGAAAAGTTTTCCATACATGGACAATGTTCACAAGCTCACAGAGCTGCTAAACCTTCCTTTTCAGGTTGTGAAGAGGCACTTTCAGTTTGTGACAAACTTTTGCTTTGCTTGCATATGCCACAATATGCCTTCGAGCATTTGGGTGTCCAATGTGTTGGGCAAGGATCACGCCCAACCGATCAGGCTTGCGTCATAAACAACCCCTGTATGTAGATAAAAGTAGGTTATATCAATGGCATTCTCAATTGCATGTTTGATTTTCTTAAAGCTTTATTCACATTCAAGTGACCAGTAAAATGGAGAAAAAAAAATTGTTAAGTCTCTTATGGGAGCACTTACTGTTGCAAAGTCACACATGAATCTAAAACAGAAACTGGCAATGCCAAAGAATTAACCTAACATGGTAATACCTTGTGGGGGTTGGTGGTGGTGGCTGACAAGGCTTGTACATTAACTGGATCCGGTGTCATACCTCCATCAGAAAAGATGTGGCCAAAGAATATCTGTCACATTTCAGTAGCAGTATTGAAACTGAGTAAACAGGCACTTGACGGAGTCCCTTGAAGTATGTGAATGGGTACTTGTACCTTGGTCTTTTTGTCTTTCATGGTACCTACAAATGCACCTTGACTCTTTAATGGCATTGATGCAGCCCAGGTACACACTTTGGACTTCAACGGCGTGACACAGGGCAATGGAGATAGCTCATTGTATTTCTCCTCAAGCATAATGTTTATCGATGCACCACTGTCAATAATAAAAGATATGGAGCAGTCGTTTATCAGTAGTGTAATTTTCAGACAGTGTTTGAATGACTTTTGTTATTTTTTTTGTCAACTTTTCCTCAACTTGTATTTTTCTTTGCATGTGGCCAGTCTGACATGCACAAGTTTTTCTGAAGTAAACATCGACATTGCACATCCGCTTGACACTGAAAATGAAGAACTCTTGGACAAATATTTATATGATGATAAACTTTGTTTAGTGTTGATTTGCCTCAGCTGATGTTGCTGCTTGCCCATGTGGTTGCACGTAGAACTTGCTTCTGGAACTTTCGGGCGTCCATTTTGGGTTCTCAGCATGACTGTTAGAAATTGTTCATTTTCCAACAATGACTCACTCAGGGCCATATTCAAGGCCTGGTTTTTGCCACTCTTGCACCCCAAGCGCAAACCTTAAGTGAGATTTATGGAGCCATACCAGGCCACCTTGCCTGACCCTGCTTGGCTTCATAAATCTCGAGTAATGTAGCTGGGTGATAATAGGGTTGAAGACTGGGTCCTCTTAGGCAATGTACTTAGATGTCAATGACTGAATTTTCCCTGTTCAGCTATGATGCATTCTATTAACTAAGAAGATTTGTACAAGAGCAGGGTGGGCAGGGGGTAATGGGGATTGTTTATATGATCTTAATGCAGTTTCCACCTAATAATTTTAAAGCAACCTTGCTGCATATTACCATTGTCAATTGCTTCTTATGAAACTTTAGTAAAGATCATTAAAAAAAAAATCTTGAGTAATGTAACGCAGCATAACATCCATGGATTATGACTCATTCCCAGATTTACAAGAACTTGTAAACTCGGGAATGTGCCAAATAAATACACCTCCCCAGGAGATGCATAGCGAGGAGAAATATGTTTAGAAAGAAGAAAAAGCCTCTCAGGATTGTTTTTACACAGGAAGGTGTCTCTTCCTACACAAAAACTAACCTCCATGCAACACAGGCACCCTTGCACCATGGTGCAAGGGTGCCTGTATTGGCGCTAATCAGCCCATTGTGCATCAGCACGAGGGAAAGGACAGGAATGCACCATATTACATAAATATGGTGCATTCTTGCTCTTTCCCTATGGCGCAGGGCAACCCTGCAAAGTGACTTGCTTTGCTGCCCTGCACCACAGAGCCTATAAATATGGGCCTTAGATTTTCCTTCACCTTGCATACCGTTACAAAATGGTTCTCTTTTTTTATGCAGCCCTTGCATATTTGTCCAATGGCGGTACATTTAAGTCCATGTGGAAACAAAAATCTGCATCTGAAGCACAGTTTTTTCTACTTGGAGAAATCACCTTGTGTCCTTCAACCTGCTGTTTTTGCCTACTCTTCGTATTAATGACTGACTCATTGTTGCCAACTCCAACCTCCATGTCAACAACTTCTGCATGTTCCTCAGCTCTGACAGCCATGAGAACTCGCTCCAGACTAAGGCCCTCATTATAACTTCCGCTGTCTATTTCCTAGACTGCTGAAGTCACACCTGCCACATGACTGCCAGTGTTGGTGGACTTCAGACCGCCAAATTATGGCT
Organism: Pleurodeles waltl; assembly: GCF_031143425.1. Taxonomy (NCBI): domain Eukaryota; kingdom Metazoa; phylum Chordata; class Amphibia; order Caudata; family Salamandridae; genus Pleurodeles; species Pleurodeles waltl. Next base: position 715,613,908 of record NC_090436.1, read on the forward strand.
GTTGGCTGCTCTCCGTCACTATTTTGTGGGCAAGCCACCAGCAGCCATACTGGTGGTCGGTGGTCTAGTGGAGCTTGCTCCGTTGCCATCGCCACATCACCACAATACTGCCCACTGTATTACTACATTGTAGACAGCGTGGCGGTGTTGTGTTGGTGGGGCGCTGGACCCCGTTCCCTCCCGGATGACCACCACGACCATCAGGTAAGGTGATCGACCGACTGGGAGGGAGGGTTGAGTGCTGTGTGCGTGAATGGGGGTGTGCGAATGGAGGGGGTGTTGTGTGTGTGTGTGTGCGTTTGTGTGCAAATATCTGTGTGTTTGTGTGAATGTGTGTGTAGGGGAGTATGTGTGCATGCATGTGGGGAGGTGGGGGAGTATGTGTGCGTGTATGCGGGGGTGGGGGGTATTGTGGCCATGTGTGCATGTATGTGTGAATGAGTGAGCATGGATGCGTGCATGCATGTATGCAAGTGTGGTGTGTGCGTGCGTGGATGGTGCGGGAGTTCAGAACGGGGATCGGTGAGGGATGTACAGAACGGGGATCAGTGGGGAGGAGGGGCATAGCTGCTTGGGGGGTGGGGGCTTCTGATGCGATCAGAGGTGGGGGCTCCTACATGGAGGTGGGGTGTTGGGACGACAGGAATGAGTATTCCTGTCGCCAGTATCCCTAACGCCAGGGATTTCATGGCGGGGCTGCCACCACGGAATTCATGGCAGTAACGATACTCAAAATACCATGGGCAGTGTTAGGTGGACTGCCGGGTAGAAGGAGGTCAACCTGTGGCCAGGCATTACCACCCTCCAGCGGTACAGGTGGTGAACTGGCTGTGTTGCAGCCAGTTCACTTGCAATGTCATAATTTGGTGGTCCCACACCGCCATGCTGTTGGCGGTCTGGCCACCACCACCACCAGCGTGGTGGGGCAGGTCCGCCAGGGTCATAAAGATCACCTAAGTGTTTCTCTCAGCATTCGCCGTCGGAATGAATCTAACAACCAACCATCTATAACTCTGAGGTGTATGGCGTCTTCATCATTTAATTCATTGAACTTACAATGTTTGATGCGTGTATCATCTCTCAACATATTTGTGGATTGTTTCACCAGCTCTTTGTCTTTCCTGACTAAAAATATATCTTTCGTAATCAACATTTGGTATTGGATTGAACTTGAGATTTAGCTCTTCTTTGATTTGATGGTATGATACTTCATCAATATGTGGTGTTTTCTTTATTACTTCGTTTACTCCCTCATCTGCAAGACTATTGAGGTATTTGACAATCTTTTTGTTGTCTGTTTCTTCCAGTGCATCAAAAAAATCATCAAAGGTTTCTATCCAGGCAGTCTGTCTGTCACCAATATTTTGCTTTTTGTTAGTACCGAAAGAAAAGGGTGGTTTTAACAAGGAAGCAGCATTATAACAATTTGTGGAACTTACTAAGTTGAAAGCGGGGTTCTCTCCAGCATTATCTGCTGCCTGCTTCATTCACACCATCTTTCAGGCCCTGTGACATGCTGACATCAGGGTCGCCACAGACGATTTGAAGTCTAGTGGGCTCTTACTTCACGGCCATTTGAACTCTTAAACTTCTCAAAGACTTTTTGAATTATGCTGAGCCACACCCAGCAATTTTGGTGGTTTGCCTCTTGAAGGATTGACCACTCTGTAAGCACAACCCCTGTGCTTTTACTTGGTTTGCGGCACTTGGAGCTGAGGCTGGATATCTCTTCTTTCTCTAGTACTGGTAAGCATGATCGTATTTTCTATACATATGATTTTCACCACCTCTAAGGTTTCGCTGCATTTATCTGCTTCTGTTCACAGTGTTCTCTTGCACCTGTCTGTCACTGTTCATGCTGTTTTCTGTATATGATTGTTACTGTATTTAGCATGTCTTTGTACCTGGTGATTGCTGCCTTTAGCATTATCAGTCCCTATCTATTATAGCTCTGTGTTGCATTATGGCATGGTACCTCTTTCCCGGCCCCACCAGCAGGTTCCTGGCCAGTGATATACAAATTTCTCTGTAGGGCCTTCATCTTCTTTGAAAGCTTGTCACTGGCTGGAGTGGCAATTTAACTCCATATACACCAAATGTAAATCTTCACTTCGACTGAGGCATATGTGGCATGCACAAGCAGTTTCCTGGACCACTGCAAACTCTCTGGGAGCACTGTCAATTATTTGGGTTACGTTCCCCCTATCTCGTTGATATCTGTAGCATCCTTCACAGGCTGGGTACTTGTAAATGAACATGCCACACATGGAGCTTGTTCTTACACATCTTTTGCGTACAAGTGCAAACTCAACATTTTAAACATGAAATCTATTCTCCACACCTTATCACTTACGTCATAGTTCTATGGAGTCCATCAGGAACCAAAAGGTTCCTGTCATCGCTAACTCACAAGAAACTACAATGATGTCTGATGGTTGGTGGCAGGACCTGGCCTTTGCCCAGGCCCTTTGTAAACCTATTACCCATGGCCTTCATATTTGCAAGCAGGGGATGAGTGAAGGGCCCAACATTCAGCCTGGTTCTGTACCTCAGGTATATGTGGAATTATTTCACAGATGGCAGCCATGCATATATTGTGTGCCAATCCCCAAGTACTTTGGGTTGGTTTTAGGGATTGGCCTTTTACCTGACCTTCCACCAAGCAATTGTATGTACCTAACCCACTGGCATCTGTGCAGGACTTGGCCAAATAATAATGGATGTCCCTTTAAAAACAATTGCTGTTATGGTTCCAGATCTAGGTCCACAATAGTGCCACATATTGTTGGTGGTCAGCAGCTCCTAACACTTTGCAGTTCACAAATGCCATTATAATAAAATGGTGACTATGCGAATCTAGTGGCATCTTTACGAATTCTTCCTAGACAACTGAGAGTTTTTCATTTTTACATGGCAATAACTACCTCTCAGGAACCCCTGAACATCATTCCTAAGGTCAGAGGATGCTCTCACTGCCCTCCTATTGCACCTCCACAATTTCTGCTTTGCAGATCCATAATTCCACTATGGATCTGTAGCCACCCTAATGGCTCTGGAACTAAATTGGATTCATGGAACACATACATAGAAACAACATAGAACTCAGTGGATATTTAGATATGATGAAAGAGCAGCAAACTCCAAAGGAACTTACTGTCTTTTTTTTAACTTTTGGGTGGCAGTAGCCCCCCTTCTGAGATCCTCTGCAACATCCTCCTTTGACTTTAAAACTGCAGTAAATAAAACTATAAATTAAGCATCTTTGACAAAGGATAAGGCAGCAGTTGCCAAAAGAACCTGTGGCTGTGCTGCAATGCTACCGAAAAGTGGAGCCACAGCTTTATCTCTGCACAGGCTTTTCTAATGCACTCAAGGAGAAGTTCTTGAGAAATCGGCTCAGCATCCTACCATTGCTTCCACATCTATCCCTCTGGGAGCATAAATTGTCCACAACGGTCTGCCAGCTGTGCGGGAATCAGAAGAAAGATCTAGTTCATCTGATACATATGGGCAAGGAGTTAGTAGCAGAGAGAAAAGTGATTCTGTGGCCACTGTTCATAGAAAGAGGACTCCGGACCTGCAGATAAGCATATCTGCCTTGTTTCTCAGCCACAGACATTCAATTGATCTGTCGCTTTGTAAAATACCTGGTTAAGGTCGACAAGAAACTGCAGGAAATGCAGTCATCTCTGGCCCAGATTGTGCACAGAGACCTCTGCTCTCAGCGTTGAATAGAACTGCATGAGATCCACATACTGGGCACTGCACTTTTAACCCTAGAGTTGAGCATTTGAGCAGGGCACCACTTTAGTTTTAAAATGCAGATTTTAAGTCTACTGGGCTGCTTTATTATGAGCCCAACCAATACTTTTTACCCGCGATAATAACTAATATGTTAGACATTTGCAAGGGACTGACTCTGACTCCAGAAATGCTGTCTGCCTCCTAGAACAGGTAGAGCCAAGCATCAGGATTGGCAGGCTGCTATTTTACGTCCGCCTGTCTAAAGACGTACTGTTCGCCTCATAGAATAAAGAAATGCACTGTGCACTTTCGTCAATAAATTAGTTTTAGTAGTTTTTATTCTACTTGATTTAATGCATTTTAATGAATGCATTAAATATATTTATTTAATTCATTGTTTCTCTTACTGTTTTAAAAAAGTGCTACAAATATATGTATGCTTCTAATTAACTAATGACATGAAAAAAATAAACGTCAAACTTCGAACTCCTTTGGACAAGGGGATGCTCCCACACCCTCTTGCGACTCACCAGATTAATTTACTATGCCAAATGATTAGCAGGAATTTATGGATCTCTTGCGTCATGTAATGCTAGCCGCTATACATTCCTAGTGGTGATCTACAAATCAGACTGCAAGTATCCACATATGCTTCAAAGGTCCATGGATCTCACATTTCATAAATCTAAACAAAATCAATACATTTATTTTTCAAATCTAGTATATTCCGATCCAGGTTGATGGATAATCAGAGGCAAAAAAAATCACTATGGGGGTCATTACAACCCTGGCGGACGGTGTTAAAGCGGCGCTAATACCGCAAACAGGCCGGCGAAAAAAAAAAAGGAATTATGACCGTGGCGGAAACCGCCAACAAAGACAGCCACTTTAACACTCCGACCGCCATGGCGGTACAAACAAGCAGCACAGCGATTACCACCAACAGACAGTCGGGAGACAATGTACCGCCCACACTATTACAACCCGCCAATCCGCCACCTTTTCCGGGGCAGATGCACCGCGGATAAAAACATGGCGGAAACAGCTTTTGCTATGGGAAAGCGCTCACCTGAACACATCCCACGAGGAAGGAGGACATCATGGAGCCCGAATTACAAATCCTACCTGCCCTTGTTTTTCTGCTCCTTTACGACCAACAGCTACGTAGGCGCAGAAGATACCGGTGAGTACTGCACCTACGAGACGGGGGGAGGCAAAAGTTAGGGGGACACCCACCAAACACCCCCACCCCCACCCTCGCATATCACAACATACACACCAATGTAGTCACAAAAATCACAGTAACAACCCACAATCCCCCCAGAAGAATGCAAAGACAATGCGAAATTCGGGCAAACATTGTAATGTGCCAATATACATGTCATACAAAAATATACAGATATACATATCTCAAAATCACTCTTATTTACACATACAATCCGAGAAGTAGTGCAGATATGTACACAACAATGTCCGTGCACCAACAGTCCAAAAATGCATGGGCGAGGCCCACCATAGATACCTGACCAAAATCGGAGAGAACACTGCCGGGGCATCAGATAGAAACACTACAGGCACCTCAGGGGGAAGGGAAGGGGGGGGCACCTCAGCCAGATGAATGCGAAGCCAGATCCACAACGTGGCGCCATGCCCATTGATGTATCCTGGGGAGTGCAAAGCCACAGTCTCTCAAGTCACTACAGTGGGTGGTTTTCCCACTGTGCCATCCTGGGGAGTGCAAAGCCACAGTCTCTCAAGTAGATGCAGGTCTCCACTGGTTGTGGAGGGGGACTGGTGCCCAGACTGGATGAGTCTCCACGTGAAAGTACCTGTCCTGTCACTATCCCAGCTGCACATGGGAGAAGGATGCCTGATGTGGCGGTCCATTCATTCCTGCACGGTGCATGCCCTGTTCAGCGGTGCTTTGACATGGCGTTTCAGGACTGTTCAGCGGTGCTTTGCCATGGCGGTCTTTGCCCTGTTCAGCGGTGCTTTGACATGGCGGTCTTTGCCCTGTTCAGCAGTGCTTTGCCATGTTGTTTCAGGACTGTTCAGCGGTGCTTTGCCATGGCGGTCTTTGCCCTGTTCAGCGGTGCTTTGACATGGCGTTTCAGGACTGTTCAGTGGTGCTTTGCTATGGCGGTCTTTGCCCGGTTCAGCGGTGCTTTGCCATGGCGTTTCAGGACTGTTCAGTGGTGCTTTGCCATGGCGGTCTTCGCCCTGTTCAGCAGTGCTTTGCCATGACGTTTCAGGACTGTTCAGCGGTGCTTTGACATGGCGGTCTTTGCCCTGTTCAGCGGTGCTTTGCCATGGCGGTTCTGATACAGACATTGGTGTGTGGCATGACGATCTCTACACTGGGTATTGGTGTGTGGCATGACGATCTCTACAATGGGCATTGATGTGTGGCATGACGTTCCATCATTGGCCAGCGGGGCTGTGGCATCCTGGCCCCTCATGGGCTGTGACTCCGGCGGTGGTCTCCTGACCAGTGACGATACTTGTGCCCTCCTGGGCTGTGACTCCGGCGGTGGTCTCCGGACCAGTGACGATACTTGTGCCCTCCTGGGCTGTGACTCCGGCGGTGGTCTCCGGACCAGTGACGATACTTGTGCCCTCCTGGGCTGTGACTCTGGCGGTGGTCTCTGGACCAGTGACGATACTTGTGCCCTCCTGGGCTGTGACTCTGGCGGTGGTTTCTGGACCAGTGATGACGGTGCTGGCGGTTGTGTCTGGACCACCGGATATGATGGCGCACTTCTCCACCGTGACACTCACAACAGGCTGGGCAGACTTCCTCTGGACCTTCCCCACCTTTGTTGGAGTTACAGCTGACTCACCAATCGCCTTCGATCCATGTCACTTGTTGTCCCACCAGGAGTCTTAAGACGGTCCAGTTGTCCACTCTCCATTTTCAGAGCCTTTACAGGGGGTGGGCTGCCACTGCCTTGGCTCCGGGTCCTACTGCCTGCCCTGGTGCACTCCAAAAACCTGGAACACGCACCACTGGTACTGGAGGCTTTTTGGCTGAGGCGCTACGACGGGACTGATGAATTGGAGGAGGGGGGTGGGGGCAAAACGGTCAATTTGACAGAGGGACAGTTTCTGACGAACACTGGGATGGGTAGCTGGAGGGGGTCTGGGAGTGGAGGAAGAGGAGGTGGTTGTAGGAGGTGTCACTTTAGATGTTTTGGGTGCAGGTGCAGGTACTGGAGGCTGTCGTGAGGTGGATGGATGTTGGGTGAGTGATTGCCGGTGTTTGGGTACTTTGGGGGGGGGCGTCACAGACACACAGGGAGAGGACATAGGGGACGTGTAAATGGCAGTGGAGGTGGTGAGTGCAGGTGAGCGGCTTGTGGTGCTGGGTGTCCTGGTGCGAGTCCTAGTGCCTGTAGATGTGGTGCATGCAGGTGTGTGTGTAGACAAAACTGGGAGGGAGGACGGAGAAGAGGAGGAGGGGGACACAGTGGAGACAGTGGATGTTGCTGTGTCTGTATGTGGGTGAGGCTTGCGTGAGTGCCTGTGGTGTGTGTGGTGACTATGTTTGCTTGAGCTACTTGTGTGTGTTGACTTGTGTGCATGCTGGTCTGTAGGTGTGCTTGGGATGGGCTGGGGTACAGGAGATTGGGTCTGGGTGGAGGAAGTTGGAGGGGGGAGGCTAGACACAGGGACAATGGCTGCCATCAGTGCTGAGGCCAGAGATTGCAGGGTTCGCTGAAGGACAGCCTGACCAGAATGAATGCCCTCCAGGAATGCATTACCGTGTTGCAACTCCCTTTCTACACCCTGGATGGCATTCACAATGGTAGACTGCCCAACGGTGAGTGACCTGAGGAGGTCAATGGCCTCCTCACTGAGGGCAGTAGGGGTGACTGGGGCAGGGCCTGAGGTGCCTGGGGCGAAGGTGATGCCCACCCTCCTGGGTGAGCGGGCACGGGGCAAACGCTGAGGGGCTGCTGGGAGGGCGGTGCTGGTAGGGGGGGTGGCGGCTGTACCTGTAGAAGGGGGGCGCACAGGTGGTGCCGCCACCACAGGGGAGCTCCCATTGGCGGACGAGTCCGTGTCTCTGGGTGGTGAAACAGTGGCCGACGTGAAGCTCCCCTCGCCCTCCGTCCCACTGCTGCATTCAGAGTCTGTGATGTGGCCCTCCATGGCCATGTGGGATGCAGCTCCCTCGTGCTCCGGTGCCACTGTACGTCCGCCTGATGATGCTGATGTACAAAAGGACAGGGAGAGCAGGAAAAGGGGGGGAGACAGAACAAAGAGAGTTTTAGTGCATGGCATACCGCTACCGTTGGCGGACAAGACAGACGCAGCAGCCCCCTGCATTACGCCGTGCTCCTGACCTCTGCACATGCAATTACTGGGACATGGCCTACATGGCAATGTTGGGAATCTGCACACATGGATGCCACAGGGGCAACTATATCTCAACTTGCCACTCTGCTGAGGTGGGGTTGAGTGCCACATGGCCTACATTACGGAGGGGCCTTGCCTACCTAACTCGCCCTGGCCTAGGGACACCCACAGTCCACCTCCACCACCCAGACCCCTCCACTGCACGCAAAGTGGGCTGAATGAGGTTGTACTCACCCCCTTGTGTCTTCTGTGATGTCCTCAAACGCCCATCCAACTCCGAGTAGGCCACCGCCAGGATCCGGAACATCAGGGGGTCATGGTGCGACGACCACCCCTCCCACGTTGGGAGGCCATCCCCAGCTGAGCCTCCGCCAACTTCTTGCTGCAGCGGCGAATGTCCTGGCCTCCCATCTCTTACGGCAGTGGGTGCCCCGTCTCTGGTGGGCCCCCAGGGTCCGGACCTCCTTGGCGATGGCACGCCAAATGTCCCACTTCTGGTGGGCACTGACCTACATGACATGCACAAGGAAAGAGGAACAGTCATTAAAAATTGCACCGTCAATGTGAGTGGCCCCCTCCCTACTCTGGCCATGTGGCCCATTTATTCCCATGCATAACTGTTCTATGGACTCTGCCCCCTTCCCTCTTCCACCCAGCCCTCTCCACCCAGGCCTAGCCCATACAACGTGCTCCCTGTGTACTAACCTGTTGGTCTGGAGGACCGTAGAGTAGCGTGTACTGGGGGAGGACCCCATCCACAAGTTTCTCCAACTCCTGTGCAGTGAAGGCAGGGGCCCTTTACCCAGACGCAGCAGCCATTGTCGCTTTCAGGCTGAGGTCACAGCAGCATTAGCAGTGTAGGTCCTCTCCTGTCGAAGGTCAGGTATCTAGTGAGTGAAGAGATAGAAAATGGCGGTGACGTCTGCGGCGGTGCGCATCATCACCGCCGGCACACCTGTTCATTGGCTCCTGGGACCCATAGGGTCCAAAGTTAACCAATGCAGCATTGCGCCGCGGTCTACGACCGCCTACCGCGACAGTGTGCAACGCCAGCGCAGTTACCCCACAATCCCATTGTCCCAGTTTAGAGGTCAGGCAGCCGCCATTTCAGGGGCCCACATGGCTTCATTTACTACTGCGTCACGCATAGCTAGGCCTATACTCAACACACATACAGGAAGGCTTTTTTGTCTGGTGTAGTCTTGTGTGTAACTGTGGGTACATACCTGGAGGAATAGTGACTGGTTCTTCGCTGTTGTCCTTCTTAGGACCCTGTCAGCTGGGACATATGAGAAGATGGCGGAATCCTCCGGTGTACCGACCGCTGGTGGACCTGTTGACAATGGAAGAAAGACATATCATTGTCACCTACCGGTTTGACCGTGCCACAATCCAGGAACTATGTACCCAGTTGGAGCCAGACCTGATGTCACCAATCCGCCATCCGACTGGAATCCCCCCTGACGTGCAGGTGCTGTCAGTGCTCCATTTCCTTGCAAGTGGGTCATTTCAGACAACAGTGGCCATGGCATCAGGGATCTCCCAGCCTATGTTTTCCAACGTGCTGTCAGAGTGTTGTCTGCCCTGCTGAAACACGTAAGGAGATACATAATTTTCCCTGAGGTGGTGGATTTGCCTACAGTGAAAGGTGACTTCTATGCCCTTGGACATATCCCCAACGTCATAGGTGCCATTGATGGGACCCATGTAGCTCTGGTCCCCCCCGCAGGAGTGAACAGGTGTACAGGAACAGGAAGAGTTATCATTCCATGAATGTCCAGATGGTCTGTTTGGCAGACCAGTACATCTCGCAGGTAAATGCAATGTTCCCTGGCTCTGTGCATGACGCCTACATCCTGCGGAATAGCAGCATCCCTGATATGATGGGTCAACTCCAGAGGCACTGTGTCTGGCTATTGGGGGACTCTGGTTACCCCAACCTTTCCTGGCTATTGACCCCAGTGAGGAATCCCAGGGCAGAGGAACGGTACAATGATGCCCATGGGCGGACTAGGACTGTAATCGAACGCACCTTCGGCCTTCCTAAGGCCAGGTTCAGGTGCCTCCATATGACAGGTGGATCCCTATTCTACTCACCGAAGAAGGTGTGCGACATCATCATCGCCTGCTCCATGCTCCATAATTTGGCATTGCGACGCCAGGTGCCTTTTCTGCAGGAGGATGATCCAGATGATGGTGTTGTGGCAGCTGTGGAGCCTGTGGAGCCAGTGGACAGTGATGAGGATGAAGCTGAGGATGGAGAAAACGACAACAGGGAGTCAGTCATACAGCAATATTTCCAGTGACACACAGGTGAGAACATTTTCTGGTTTAACATTACATTAACTTTCACACGTCTACCTCTATCCTGTACCTACATTTCACTCACTATTTGTTAATTGAGTTGTACCCTTCCATTTCAGTTTCACAAGTGTGGTAACCTACGTGTCAACTGCTTGCATCCTTCAAGGGCTTGTGATGTGTGACATTGGTATGTTAGCCTTACAATGGGTAACCCATCATGACACTGTAATTGATAATACAAAGTTCCAAATCATAGACTGACTCAAGATTTTTTGGCTTTCAAGGGTGTTTATTTAAGTGCTAAAAAAATCAAGGAAGGTTGTAAAATGGGGATGGGTGATGGTGGAGGAATGTCCATGGCATAGTCCAGTCTAGTCGTCTCACAGGTGCACTGCCCATCTGGGCATTGGAAGTGGAGCTGAGGCAGTTCCAATCTGGACACGGTGACAAAGTGGGACAGTGGGGGGACAATCAGGGTGGTCTTATTTCCTGGCGGGGGTCTTGCCATCTTGCTCTGTCCTGTTCCTGGATCTCAGGGACCGCTTGCATGGTGGTTGTCCGTCTGCAGGGGATGGGGTGCTGGTGTGGTGGTCCTGTGGGGGGGCGTCCTGTCCACTAGTGCCGGCGGAGGTGGTGAGCAGTTTGTCGTCCTGGCTAGTGTCAGGGACCCCTTGGAGTGCCACGGTGTCCCTCAAGGTCTTTTGAATGGCTGTCAGCACCCCTACGATGGTGCCCAGGGCGGAGCTGATGGTCCTGAGCTCCTCCCTGAACCCCAAATACAGTTCGTCCTGCAGACGCAGGGTCTCCTGCAACTTGTCCAGGACCGTCGCCATCGTCTCCTGGGAGTGGTGGTATGCTCCCATGATGGAGGATAGGGCCTCATGGAGAGTTGGTTCCCTTGGCCTGTCCTCCCTCTGTCGCACAGCAGCCCTCCCAGTTCCCCGGTGTTCCTGTGCCTCCGTCCCCTGGACCGTGTGCCCACTACTACTGCCCCCAGGTCCCTGTTGTTGTTGGGGTGATGGGTTAGCCTGGGTGCCCTGTAGTGGTGGACACACCGCTGATTGACCTGTCCTGGGTAGGGAGGTTTGGGCCCGCTGGGTGGGTGCTGTGCTGGTGTTACCAGAGGGTGGCAGCTCGGTGTTGGTCTGTGGCTGGGCAAGGGGAACCGACTGTTCTGAGGCCCATGATGGTCCGGGCTGGTCATCCGGATCCAGTGGGGCAGAGCTGCTGTCGTCACTGTGGGCCTCTTCTGGGGGTGGAGGGGTGTTGTCTGGACCCTCTGGTGTGGTGAGGTTCCTTCGGGTCCCTGCAGGGGTATCAGAACATGATTATTGCATCTGTGTGTGTAATGGTGTGCAATGGTTGGGTGTGCGTGCAGGCATTCCTGTGTGGGGGCTTGTGTGGTGATGGTTGGGGGGTGTTCTGGGTATGTGCAGTGGGCATGCTTTAGTGAGGGGTGACCATGCACCTTCCCCCGTAGGTCATTCCACCTCTTCCTGATGTCCTCCCTATTTCTTGGGTGCTGTCCCACGGCGTTGACCCTGTCCACTATTCTTTGCCATAGCTCCATCTTCCTGGCTATTGATGTGTGCTGTACCTGTGAGGCAAATAGCTGTGGCTCTACCCGTACGATTTCCTCCACCATGACCCTGAGCTCCTCCTCGGAGAAGCGGGGGTGTCTTTGGCGTGACATGGGGTGTTATGTGTGATGTGTGGGGTGGGTGTATGTGTTGATGAGTGTGGTGAGTGTAGTGGTATGTGGTCTTTTGTGCGTGGATGTTGTGTGGGTGATGGTGTTGTGTGCCTCTGTGTGATGGGGTTGTCAATAGCTGTGCTGTCTCTCTGGCCTTCTCTCAGAATTTCTGGTTGTAGGGGTTTGTGTGTGATGTGGGTGTGTGTTTTATATTGTATTGGGTGTGTGGGAGTGGTGTGTGTATCAGGTGTGTGTATTTGGAATTGTCCAATGTGGCGGTGTTTTGTATATGTGTGTGTATTTTGAGCGCGCCGGTGTGTACCGCCAATGGAATACCGCGGTTGAAAGACCGCCGCGTGGATTCGTGGGTCGTAATAGCATGTGCGTGTTTCTGTTGGCGTGGAGGTGGAGGATTTGTTTCCGCAAGTTTATCGCTGACCTTTGGTGAGGCGGTGTTGTGTGGGTGTCTGAATTTCGGCGGATTCCGTGATGTGTGTCATAATAGCTGTGGCGGTCTACCGCGGCCGCGGCGGTGTATTGGCGGTCTTCTGCACGGCGGTAATCGCCTTATACCGCCAATGTTGTAATGACCCCCTATATCTATAATTTAACAGATAGCCCACCCAGCACCTTTTTGTATCACAAATGTCATAAAAGCTACTTATTGTATTTACATCAAACTACACAGAGCATATATTCTGATTTAAATTCTAGTTTAATGCAAAGCTCAATACAATTTCATTTAGCACTTTTTGCTGTAACAGAGCCAAAAAATGTCCATTGGACCTAAAATAGAAAATGTTTTTGACACTGTCTCCTCATAACGTTTTCCTCCTTCGCTGGCTCTATATGAAAGTTGGCATACCAGAACTTAGCTAAAGGCACGTGTAGTGTGCCAAACATTTCTGCAGAATCACCAAATTATACCAAAGGTATTAGCAAATCAAAACATGCCCTGCAAATGGCCAATCCTAACAGTGGGCTCTGAGTGTAGGGTCTGTGCCAGCCCCAGTCACTGAACCAGTTTCATGCAGCCTCTAGAAATGCTCAGCGCGCTCTGGGTTCAGGCCTGGCCTCCACTTAGGTCCTCCACCTTACTCGCTTCCACTTAGAAGCAGTGCATTATCTTCATCCATGCACATTGCACTCTGCGATCAGGACCCTCCCTTGCCTGAATCCAGGCCTGCACTGGCTCCCATACCACTGAATCAGGAGTACACAACCTTTCACCACGCCCTATGGGATCTGGGAATATACAATAGGTCACACCTGAGCCAGCCGCAGGATTCACAATGTTCACAATGCATGGATTTTACCATTTATATTCACACTTTTTTTTTTGTTTTAACCTGTTTTTCTGGGTGTGCATAAACAGTATGCAATATGTTCACAAAATGTACATATCTGCCAACAAATCTGCACATCTATGTACCTGAAATGAATCTGAAAATCCACAAATCCAGGAACATTTTTTAATTTTGGAGTAGTATGTACCCCATCTATATCCTTCCTGAGATCAGGGGCGTTTTAAGCACCCTCAAACTTGTGTGCTCCTTTCTGCTGAAGACAGTCAAGAACCCAGACACAGGTGTCCAGAAATGTAAGCACTCTGTGGAGCAACACTATGGGGAATACTTTTCTACTTGTGAGTAATTGCTAAATACCATGAACTGCATCTACCAGAATACAATTGGAGAACTGGTGCTGACATGCACCCCTCCCACTTGATTGTCAAGCTTCTCCAATAGTCATGTGGAAAGCACCCTTCCCTTGTGAGTAATAATTTTTTTTATCAGATTCCAAAGGAAGAACTGGTGCTGGAATCGTGTGGTTGATGAACCAATAGAGGATGCATCTACATGCCTTAGAGCAGTGTGCTAGTTGTTGTACTGCAAGCAGTATTTCAAGCATCTCCAGACCTATATATTACTTCCTGCTGAAAATGGGCAAGCAACCAGAAGCACATATGCAGAACGGCAAGGACTGACTATGCCAACACACTTTTAATTCTGAGTGATTGAAAGAGGCGGTGTACGCCTTGTACCAGAATGTAATGGGAGAACTGGTGCTGACATGCTGGCCAAGTGCTACCGCTCCCCTTGATTGGTAGGCTTCTCCTTCAGGAGTCATGTGGTTGACGAACTCCTACAGGAATCACCTGCATGCTTTGAAGTGGAATTTTGTATGATGTACCACAAGGAACATTTCAGGCAACCTCCTCCCCCCCACACACACCAATCTACCCACTACTTTCTGTTGATGACGAGTAGAACCTTGTAAACTGTGTCCAGAAATACAAGCACTGGCTGTGTCATCATTTGTGGCAAACACCCTTCCAAATGTGAACATTTCAAAACACTCTCAACTACTCCTACCAGAATGCAATGAAAGCATTGAGTGAGCTGATGCTGACTTATTGGCACCAGGTGGTGCAAGTAAGTCAGGACCAGTGGCAGGTTGGATGCCAAACATGGCCAATGGGCATATGCTGTTGTGTCACAACACACATGTAGGTGTGCACAGCGCCACAGGCTCTGCGTCCCACCCTAACTGACATAGCCAAACACTGTGAGAAATGGGACCAGATGCACCGGTGATGACCCTGCATACAATCTCTGAAATTCAGTGAAAAAGACGTTGTGAATATAGTTGTGGTTCAGACAGTTCAAACCATGTTACAATCACATAGGAAAAGCCTAAGGCATTCACTGAAAAACACAGTAACTCGAGACCTAAAACTACCTAAAATGTGATATTCATGCTTCACGACACAAAGTAGAAGTATTGCCACGTTACATAGGGAGTTATTACAACTTTGGAGGAGGTGTTAATCCGTCCCAAAAGTGACGGTAAAGTGACGGATATACCACCAGCCATATTACGAGTCCATTATATCCTATGGAACTCGTAATACGGCTGGTGGTATATCCGTCACATTTGGGACGGATTAACACCTCCTCCAAAGTTGTAATAACCCCCATAGGCGTTCATTCTGACCGCGGAGGGCGGCGGTAGCCGCCCACCATGCCGTCACCGCCATTTGGCCGCTCCGCGGTCAAAAGACTGCGGAGGCCATTCTGGCTTTCCCGCTGGGCCGGCGGGTGCCCGCCGGCCCAGCGGGAAAGGCCCTGCAACATAGAAGCCGGCTCCGAATGGAGCCGGTGGTGTTGCAGGGGTGCGACGGGTGCAGTTGCACCCGTCGCGATTTTCACTGTCTGCTAAGCAGACAGTGAAAATCATGCTGGGGCCCTGTTAGGGGGGCCCTGCACTGCCCATGCCAGTGGCATGGGCAGTGCAGGGGCCCCCAGGGGCCCCACGACACCCGTTCGCGCCATCCTGTTCCTGGCGGTAAAAACCACCAGAAACAGGGTGGCGGGAAGGGGGTCGGAATCTCCATGGCAGCGCTGCTTGCAGCGCCGCCATGTAGATTCAGCCCAGACAGGGGAAATCCGGCGGGAAACCGCCGGATCCCCTTTTCTGACCGCGGCTTTACCGCCGCGGTCAGAATGGGCAGGGAAGCACCGCCACCCTGTTGGCCGACCGCCAGGGTTGGAATGACCCCCATAGGGGGTCATTCCTAGATTGGCGGGCGGCGAAGCGGGAACCGCCAGAAGACCGTACCTCGGTCAAAAGACCGCGGCGGTCATTCTGAGTTTCCTGCTGGGCTGGCTGGCGACCGCCAGAAGGCCGCCCGCCCGCCCAGCGGGAAACCCCCTTCCACGAGGATGCCGGCTCCGAATGGAGCCGGCGGAGTGGAAGGGGTGCAACGGGTGCAGTTGCACCCGTTGCGATTTTCAGTGTCTGCCATGCAGACACTGAAAATCTATGTGGGGCCCCCAGGGGCCCCACGACACCTGTTCCCGCCAGCCAGGTTCTGGCGGTGAAAACCGCCAGAACCAGGCTGCGGGAAGGGGGTCGGAATCCCCATGGCGGCGCTGCTTGCAGCGCCGCCGTGGAGGATTCCCTGGGGCAGCGGGAAGCCGGCGGGAAACCGCCGGCTTCCCTTTTCTGACCGTGGCTTTACCGCCGCGGTCAGAATGCCCCCGGAAGCACCGCCAGCCTGTTGGCGGTGCTTCCTCCGTCACCTACCCTGGCGGTCATAGACCGCCAGGGTAGGAATGACCCCCATAGTCTTTAACCGAATACACTACCAAACGTGAACTCATACACCATTAAAAAACCAAACAACCGTAATTGCACATCGTCATACAGACATACAGACATCCACTGCAATATACCACTGCACAAGCTATACAATGTAACGCTGTGCGTGCTAATGAAGTGGAACCTGGTCATAAGTTTATTCAGAACAATCATAGTACCTTTTCGGTCAAAAATGAAAATGTCCGAGCATTTGAGAATGACTGGCGTAGGAGGTGCTATGAAAAGGCACTAGCAAGCGTTCTGCAGTGTGGGTCTCATCTCATTTTAAACACTCACCCAGACTAATTTCCCTTTTTCCATTCCCGTAAGACGGTAGTTTAGGCCCAGCAGTACTGTTTTTCTCCATTTCTACACCTGTGAGTCTTGAGTCCTTGACCTCTGTCCAGGCGCTTTATTGGTCACGGAAGTAGGTTCCACTTAACTGTGTTAAAAGCAAATCCGCTTTGTTTTTTAATGTACGGACCCAGTTCCTGTAAAGAGGGTGAAAGACTGTAGAGAACAGTGATGTCACGACCACAGGCAGCTCAAGCATTCAAAAACTTTCACACCCCAGCACCTTAACTTGTTTCCAGATGCCACGGAAGGACCTGCTACCGAAACCACGAACTTTAGGTGACAGGAACTCGTCGATTTTATATGTGGAAATAATATTTTCTCAATGGCTTTTCCTATCCCTGCTGTTTAATAAGCAACAGATGTTAATGGTTCGAATAAGCTTAACACTTAGGCCTAAAAGTCCCAGGAAAATCCAAAACAAAGCTTTTAGCTGAGTAACCCTGTACTGATTTCAGGGGAGTTCCTTCTTGTTTAGGTAAAAGCATCATCAAACAGGCAGGCAATATATATTAATCCGCAAAGTCTTTAGAAAGAATTTTAGATTATAAATATATTGGTCCTTTAGGGAGTACCTGGGTAAGATGAAGCCGGCACCTCCAGTGCCTCGAAGAACAAAGAAGGGGCCCCCGGCACTCCTCTGCTCAACATGGGGGCCTCCCTGACAATTCTGAGTGAGAGGGGGTGGCATGCACTCCCTCTGTACTCCTAACTTGTTTAGCCACGAACTTTTGATTTTAGTAAAATTATGTACATATAGCATTTTTTGTTTCAAATATTTTATTAGTTTGCAGAAAACAGGAAACACAACAAAAACAATAAGAAAGCACATACAAATTGTAGGACTTTTTTCCTTACGCAGGGTCATCCCCAGTCTTTTTGCCTCCTTTCTCCTGGTTTGTCTGACCTCTCGCTGTTGGCTCTAGGACTCTGAGAACTTTATACCTGCTGACCAGTGCTAAAGTGCAGGTGCTCTCCCATCTAAAGTTGGTATGATTGGCCTATACCTATTTGGCATATTTAAATTTACCTATAAGTCCCTTGTACAGTGGTATCTCTAAACCCAGGGCCTGTAAATACTACTAGTGGGCCTGCAGCGCTGCTTGCGCCACCCACTGAAGTATACTTTCAAACCTGTCTCAGGGCTGCTAGCGCAGGGCCTGTGTGCGCAGTTTTCTGCCACAGGGACCTGGCATCTAAATTTACTTGCCAGGCCGAAACTCCCCTTTTACTACATATAAGTCACCCATAAGGTACGCCTTAGCTAGCCCTAAGGGCAGGGTGCCATGTATGTAGAAGGCAGGACATGTGCCAGGTTGGAGGCCTGTCCTGGTAGTCACAAACAGCATAACTTGGTGTCTCACTGCTGTGAGTGCTGCCTTCTCATAGAATTGCTTTAGAAATGCCCTGCATTATGTATAGGGGTATTGTCTGATTTATGAGGGGTAGCGTAGGTGTGTTTGGTATGGTTGTGATGGTGATAATAAATGCTGCTTACTGGTGTGGGTGTATTTTTTATTACCATCACAGAAATGCCACTTCTAGAAAGTGTGCATTTATCTGTGCTTATGACTCTGGTGTTTTGCAGCTTGACTCCAATCCACGTCTGGGCAGAGTGACAGTTGGGGCTTGTTGCATACTTTTCAGACAGCCTGTGCACAGGGAGGGTGGAGGTGTCACAGAGGTGCATCTGCATACTGAATAGTCTTCCTGGGCTGAGAGAAGGGAGAGGCGGGGCACACCTACGTTTGTAAAGGCTGTGCCTTGGCCTCACACAATAGGGTTGTTAACCCCCCACTGGTGTTTGGAGCCTGTGCTGAAGGAGAGAGGGGGCACTCCCAGAACGAGTTGTAACTGGCTGGAATCTCCTCTCCCTACCATTGCAAAACATTGTAAGGACTGAGTATAAGTACAGGGGAATTTTCCCCACAATTTGGAGACTATTGAAACATCCTGGAACTGGACACAGAAATGCTGGAAGGACTCACCAGGGACTGCCATGGACTGCTGCTGCTGTGCTGACCTGTGACCTGCTTGGTCACTGTGAAGGACTTGCCACTTGCTGCATTTTCTTTGTGCTGGCCTGTTGCTGGGCCTCCCCAACTGTGTGCCTTTTCTTTGGGCTCTGTCCCCCAGGAGCAGGATTTGTGGCCCCTGACCCCTGTCACCTTGTGAAGCACGAAGGAGTGCTTCAATACTTGCCAAAATTAGCGCTTAAGAAAGCACTTCATCTTTAAATCGTTAAAGTGCTGTGAGTGCGTGCTTTTGCTGCCGTGGTAATCACCGCCGTGGACCGGACGCTTATCATTTTACTGGCGTCAAGGACGCGCTGCTCATCGTGCCCCCGGGGCACCAACGAAACCGAGAATGGAAAACCTGGAGCAAGCGTGGTCCTAGCGGTGCCCCCGGGGTAGGGATTGCTCTGAGAAGCGCCGCCGGGGCACCAGAATACCCTTATCTGGGCCCGGAATGATGCCAGAGATAGGCAGGAGAGGAGGAAACCTCTCCCTGCCCTGCCGAGCCCAGAAGGGCTCTCTGTTGGATCGCAGGCAGGGCAGAAGCCTCATCGGAGGCTCCCCCCCCGCCGCCGGTCCTGGGTTTGGCCCTTGTGTGGGCCAGTGTTGACCTTTGGTCCCCCCCTTTTGTGGAGGGCCAGTTAAGGCCCAGGCGGCCCTACAACAATTGCGGGTCCCAGGAGAGGCCTGCCCTTGAAGCGGAGGGGATGCGTGGCACCCCCTCCTCCTGACATTCTTCCATTCTTCCCTGGTTTTGCACCCCCCCCCTCGTGAGGGCTGGTGGAGGCCCAGGGGGCCCCCAGTGATCATGGGCCCCAGGAGGGGCCTGTTAGGAGTACAGAGGGAGTGCATGCCACCCCCTCTCACTCAGAATTGTCAGGGAGGCCCCTATGTTGAGCAGAGGAGTGCCGGGGGCCCCTTCTTTGTTCTTCGAGGCACTGGAGGTGCCGGCTTCATCTTACCCAGGTACTCCCTAAAGGACCAATATATTTATAATCTAAAATTCTTTCTAAAGACTTTGCGGATTAATATATATTGCCTGCCTGTTTGATGATGCTTTTACATATGTGTGCAGATGTTCCTTTTATGGACATGACTTGCTGATATGTATTCCTATGACTTGCCATATGTTTCTAATGTTCCTACTATGGGCGTTTTATGATATTCTTATGACAAGTTTCTTGGTGTAATAACGTGTTTCCTGACTACTGCTTATGTTGCAGAATAACTGAGTAACCTGTGTGTTATATGTGACTACTGCTAGTTTACAGAGTAACAAATGTGTTACGTTCTGACAACTGCTAAGGTAGCAGGATAGTACTTATATGTGATGTTTGGTCTAATAATTGTGTTCTGTACAATACAGAATATTTTCATATAATCTGGTGTTGTGTTTCCTTGGTGGTGGGGATAGTGCGTCGCATGTGTTGGGTGTTTTGTGCAAACGCTTTACACATTGCCTCTGGGATAAGCCTGACTGCTCGTGACAAGCTACAAAGGGGGTGAGCAGGGGTTATCTTGGACGTGTAAGTCCCTTGCCCTGACTAGAGTGGGTAGGTTCTGCCTGGCTGAGGTGCATACCCTAGCCGATCAGAACCCCCATTTCTAACAAAAATGAATGTCAAGAGGCCTAATCAAACATGAACATCTCACTCATTAGAAAGCTTTAAAATCATACAGCCAGACATATAGGCAAAGAGTTGTCCAAAGGATACAATTGTGTCTAAAATCCGAAATTAATGAAACATTGACAATATGTTCATGACATTATAAAATAGCATTAAAAATACAAACAACAATGAAGAGCACTACACATTCATTATGAAAGTGTATATTATTCATAGATACGCAATAGGAAGCATATAAGGGTCAAAGACTCGTGGGGTCCGAGGGTGTACTCCATAAATAAGCAAATGAAGGAAAGAAAGAAAATACGAAAAATAGGGAAAAAAGGAAAGAGTGGAGGCGCCATGGGGTTGTAAAGCACGCTTTAAACCTAAACACGACCTGTAGGGAGAAAAAGGAAGGAGTAGTAATAAGGAGTCCATTATGCTAATTATTTACAAATAACATACTTGTAGATGCTTCCAGACAGTTCTCTTTTTTCGTTGGTCTATTGTGCCATCCACATTTTCACCCCCCTACGGCATAATGCAAGGGGCCATGGATCAGTATATTTCTGCCATTGGTTAACTTCACTGTGAGTGACAGCATTTCACCCTTGCACATAAAGTTATTCTCTTCAGTGCAAGAGACTACTAGGTGTGCTTTTTCAGACACAACAAAATACGTTATTTTTTTCATTAATTGTTGTTTATTGGGCTCAGCAATGGAGCTGCATGGCTAGGGTCACTTTGCTGTGAAAAGTCATCTGCCCTGCAATTTCATCGCCGAGGTGCCTTCCTCACGGCCACTAAGACAGAGCCCATTGTCCTTGCTGATAAAAAGAATGATGGAGCTTCATAACAACTTTTGCAAGTTGTTTTGAAGCTCATCCTTCTTTTTATTAGCACGCCTGTGAAGAGCATTGTGCTGTGGACAGCCACCCGGCCGCCCATTTGTGTCTCAGGAGATGTGCTATTAGGTCCGCGAGAATGTATTTGTTTCCATCACCTTGTTAAAGCTTTTTTTGCAGCTTAGCTCATTTGCTTGTTCAGCCTTGTTGATGATGGACCATGTATGGGAAGTGTCTCCTATCCCTGCGGAGGTCAATTCTATTACCACGGCGACCTCGTAATTCATCTCAGCAGGACGATCAGAGCATTCTTCGTTGTTACAAAGACACCTATTTCTCGTATACTATTACTTGGAACTACATGTTCGTGGCTGCATTGTGAGGCAAATCAATAGTGCAGAAGAGATTACATTCTCCCCTTTCCCGAAGTTAGCACTTATGGCCATTTGTAAAGTAATTACATATACATTTTCTTTCTTTTCCTGGTTGCTCTCTTTGCCAGCACACCCTTGCTCAGTATGTTCTATTTCTACTTTAGATATCATGATGGTATGTATTCATTTATTACCCTGGGTGACTGTCATGTTGCATGAATATTTGTGGTTTATTTTATTTTCTCCATGTTAATAAGGGGATCAAAAGCAAAAAGATCAAATGATGGATGGAACGCTGAACAATGCAAACATGTACCCCCAGTCACAAAGATCTAGTTTTAATCCATCTTTTTTTTGCCCACCAAGCCACCCCAGTTTGGACCCAGCCATATGTAAATCAGTCTTGACCCTGTTCCACATGGGAACAGTCCAGCCCAAACTGCCAAGCCAGATCTTCCCTGGACTGGAAACAAGCATCCTAGGACCAGTTTCAGGGTATCACCTTACCTCAGCCAGGCTAGCTTGACTCCCGTGGCATGGGGAGCAAGGGACCCACGTCAGGGCATACCCTTCCCACTTACAGTGACAAATGCAAAAAGAAAAAGTGATGGTCGGAATGCTGAACAATGTCAAACATTCACCCCCCCAGTACAGGGATCTGGGCCTAAGTCCATCATTGTTGTGCTACCCATGCCATTCCAGTTTGGACCCAGCTGTATGTAAATCAGTCTTGACCCTCCTTCCCATGGGAACAGTCCAGCCCGAACAGCCCGAACTAACCCTTTCTTGACTTTTCCCCCCTCTATCTCTCCATTACGCACCCCAAATCACAGTCTACTCCTATTATCTCCCAAATAACCTTTTCTAGACTCTTCCCTCCTATATCCCTCTTTTGACTCATCACAAACCTAATTATCCAACTACAATCTCCCTAATAATCCTTTTAGACTATTCCCTCTTCTATTCCTCCTTTATCCTATTCAATCAAACTAACAGACTCACTCATCAACTGCTTGAATCAACAACCTATGTTTCCCTATAGTAACCCACCACTAATTTGGGGTTTGTTTGCAGTAAGGCAACAGTACTTACTGAAAAAGTGAGTAAGGTTGCCCCCAAGAACATTTATCCTTTTGGTTAGGGAGTGCCCAGAAGCCACCTCATCCATTAGCTGGTGTCAGGCATAAATGTGGCACCCCAGGGCACCTGGCCTGAACACATTCTGGATCTGTTGAAGAAAAGGACTGTACCTACAGACTGTGGCCTGAGAGAAGTCCTGATGAAGCCCTGATGAACTAGACCTGCTCCCCCTTTTACAAAGGGCAAGGAAGTGGACTTCAAGGCTTAGTTGGTTGAACTCCTGTGTGGCTGAAGAGACACAACAAGCCTTTTCCCTGTGGTGCCCAGCTGACCAGTAGCAACTGGATATTGACTGGGCCTTGGTAGTGGCCTCTAGTGGAGTATGTCCTGGCCACTAAGTGTTTCCCCTTAGGTCCTGGGAGCCCAGAGGAGCTGCTCCTAAAGCATTGAAAAGTTGGGACTTAAAAGACTAACATTAGATATTGGCAGATTAGTTACTCCATCACAACAGTGACAGATATCCTGTCTGCTGAAATCTAAAGCCCATAGGACATAATGAGATTTAGAATTCGGTGGACCCATCCACCAATCCACCAATATTTAAATCAGGCCCTAAGTCAACAGGAAAAAAGTGTTTGACTGGCATTAACCTGGTTGCTGTGTCCAACTTGCATTCCATCACAGCCAACCTGAAAATACTCCTAAGTTCTAGTCTACCACAACCATAGACTATCATTGGCATTTAGAGCTTTTTGGGTTTATTCCTACTTAACACTTTAGAAAATTATATCTGTGCTTCCCATCATTGCTTTTTATTGTAGTTTTGGTGGTATTTTGTTTTGAATTTTTATTCTGTGTTTCTAATTTAGTAATCACTTTTTATTGCTTGGAGTTTTGACGTTATTCCTCTTTTGGTAATGAATAAATACTTTATACATTGCCCTAAGTTAAGCCTGTCTGCTCTGTACCATGGCTAGCAGAGGGTTGAGCTCAGGTGAATTTAGCGACCATAAGGGTTCACCCTGACAAGAGCTGTGTGATTATTTCTTGAGCGGAGCAGTTGCCCACCTCAAATAATAATCTGATTTCTTATACTAAATTTGTCATTAATATATCTGATGCCTTGTCCCCAGGGGGCCCTGACTGAGTAGTAGTCTGGCATTACTGATAGCACCCACACACACCTCAAACTGCCAACAACACTACGCTCACAAACCCCACAGGCTAGGAGTTACATAAACCACCAAAATCAGTTATTCCCCTCACAAAATAGCCATATTATCAACAGCAGTCTGAAATCCATCACAGAGTAGCAGTCACACAGTCAGCACCCTTCTCACACCCCATCATGCTAGCAAGCCTGCAGTCACACTCTCACAGACTAGCAGTTGCACAATATTGAAAAAACTCCCACACCCCTCCCAGACCAGCAGATCTACAATACTGGCAGTAGTGTACTTTCAATCATAAACTACCAGAAGCACTCATACCCTCACAGAGTAGCAGTCCCACTCTACATGCAATACTTTCTTATCTGTCACACCCAACCGTCACACACTCTCACAGACCCCCTCAGACAAGCAAAATCACCTTGCTGACAGCACTCTCATACCACTCATTCTAGCAATCACAAACTAAAAAAGAACACCCTCACACTTCTGAGAGAAGCAGGGCAAACTTACCAACAGTGCTCTCATACAGTAGCAGTTTAACAGTACTGACTGCACTCCCACCCACCCCACACAGACTAGCTGCAAAGCCATTAGGTCTGGATAAAACTACCTTTTCAATTATGGTTGAGTGGATAAAATATGATTGAGTGGGTAAATGCAAATATGAGATAATTGGAGGATAGATACTTTCTTACCGGAAAATGGATTGACCAATCGCATGGGTGAGTGTACACATGGATGAGTGAGTGCACAGATGGAATAATCCAGGCACTTTAATTTATATACCAGACAAAGATGATTGACTGACTGCATGAATGATGAATTAGTGTTTGAGTGCATTGTTGGATGAGTGAAGGCATGGGCAGAAGCATCGAGGTACTTCTACTTATACCCGAGAGCTACTGGCTTGTTTATAGATGTATCAATCATCCTTACTATGCCTTCAGATCCTTGTTAACCAAACAATTAGCTTTCTTTTGCAAATTATAGTTCTTTTTATTGTCTTATTAAGCACAAACTCTACACAAAGAGGTTTCAGAGTGTTGTACATTGCAAATGAATAACAAGTCAGTCATGTAATGGCTACAGCAGAACTCAAACAAACTTGCCATTCATTTTACACAAGTAGTATAGTAGTGAAAACAGAGCTAATCAAAAATGGCTATTGTGACACTCAATCACAATGGACATTATTTAAAGTACTAGAGTAGCTCAGTAACATGGTAATAACATGAAACATGAGATACAGTGGCATATAGAGTCGCTAAGACAAAATATGGTGTTTGGGAAGCAGGGTGCCATGAAATATATGGACAACAATCAGTGATGGCTGGTGAATTTAGAAAGTGGTGGGGCAGAAATAAGTCCATGACCTTGACTCAGCTTTCCTTCTAAAAAATGTTGTAAAAAAACAAACATGAAACCACAGCACAATCTTCTCACACATTGACCTAAAATTCCAGCTAGAGGGTGCACCAATGCAAGCTTGAGCTAGATGCCTCACTCAGCTGGAGATCCTCTTTGACCCTGGAGTCTAAATAAACCAATCCCCCATGTGGCCATTGCCTGTCATCCACTCACCAAGCCATGCACCAAGAATGATACACCAATCACAACCCCATGATGCAAAACAGGAGCAAGAGACACCCATCCAATGACCGAGCCACACAACGAGGAAGCAGCAAATCTGAAACTAATCTCAGCCCTGACCCCTGCAACCAAACTGTATGATTCTAGGAAAATACCACACCTACGCAAGCCCCCCCTTCCATCACCAAACATGAGCACCCCAAATACTTGAACCCAGGATTAGCACTCCACAAAATTCTCTCCTGCGTTTGATCTGCTAGATTATAATGTTGCTTTGTGTAAACAAGAATCTAGGACATACAGGGTGCGCTCCACAACAGATGTCACCTTCCACCAGCTCAACAATGGCATAGTTTGGTGGGGTGATTAGGAGAGGGAGCATGGCTCTAGTTCATGTCCAAAAACACAGGAGGCGATGTGGCACAGTGGACACAGCTGTCAACCATGCAACATAGGATAGCAGCCCCGATTAGGAGCAAATCTCCCTGTGCCAAAAAACCACAACATTGTACATGTCTCCCATCCAACGCTCTGGCCCCAAGAATCAAGGACAAAGAACCAAATTTTGATGTCAGAAAAAGACATGTACCAAGTAACCAAACTGCACAGTGTGAAAAGGACAAATCTGGGAACATCACAGCCACACTAAACAGTGGCAAACACTCCATTTCATTGAGCCTAAACCCCCACCTCCATCCCCCTTCACCATCATATATCAGAGCACGAAAGATACACACGCTTTTTTGGTGTTACTAATGTAGCTCCCCTTTCTCTCTTCTTTGTGAGCTCCTAAATTGTGTGGGGCCGCCACAGTCCTTGTGTAGCTACGGAACAAGACGAGGTCCATGGGGCACTGAGAGCAGAGGACCACCATGGCATTAACCCCAAATATGGCACCTCTGCACAATTCCAGCCTGAGATGAGGAGCAAGTCTTCATGAGACTCATCGTCACCAATGGTGGCAATCCACCTGAGACTACAGCCTCAATTGAAACTCAAAAGTGTTCTTGGGGGCAAGAGTCAGCTCTGTGGACTCAGGGTGGCCAGGGACAACCAGTGAAATCCTGCTTGGAGATGAAAAGGAGGATGGCATGATTAGTATATGCTCATTTCTTTGTGGCTGTTGTGCTGAGTTCAACAAAGTCTGAGAGAATGAAAAATAAGAAAGATGTTTTCATGCCCCATAGTGCAGTAGCCAAGGTAAGAGAGAGGGCAAAAAGAAAATACCCCATACAAAAAATATTTGGTGAATAACTGGTGAGAAAACTTCAACTTGCATGTGGTTGATTATACAGTAAGTTATTGTAATGTTCAAAGATAAGTTGATAGACTTCACACTATCTGTCCAACTCAGGGTGCTGGGTGTTCCTTTGGAGCTCTCAGGTGAGACTGTTGCTGGTAAGATTTAGGAGATGCAGGGTGACCTAGTAGCTTTGCAGCGTTAATGAGCAATAGTGTGGAGAGGAAAGACTGGATACAACCCTGCTTTTGGAAATAGCCCTCTCCACAGACTCACCCCAAACTTTTTATTTGCCTTCCTCCTCTTACCTTCTTCTGAATTATATTATTTTTGTTGGCTTTAGGACTCTGTCAACTTTGCCACTGCTACCTAGTGCTAGAGTGCTTGTGCTCTCTAGCTAAAACATGGCAACATTGGTTTATACACCATTGGCATATTTAATTTAGTTATATCTATCCAGTAAAGTGGTACTACATATAACTAGGGCCTGTAAATTAAATGCTACTAGTGAGCTTGCTGCACTGATTGTGCCACCTATTTAAGTAGCCCTTTAAACATGTCCCAGACCCCTGCCATTACAGAGCCTGTGTGTGCAGTTTAAGCTGCCGTTTCGACTTCGCAAAATAAACCTTTAGCCAGGCCCCAAACCTTCCTTTTAATACACATTAGTCACCCCTAAGGTAGGCCCTAATCAGACTCAAGGTCAGGGTGCAGTGAATTTAAAACAATGGACATGTATTTTTAAGTTTTACATGTCCTGGTAGTTCAAAACTCTTTAATTTGTTTTTCACCACTGCAAAGATGATCTCTCCCATAGGATAACATAGAGTTACCATATTATTACATTTTATAAGTTTAATTTCCAAATGGGATGAGATAACCTCTTCAAGTTTGTGTCTGGAATCATAATTTAAATTCCTAATTTATGGTGAAGTCGGATTATAAATTACAATTCTGAAAATGCCACTTTTAGAAAGTTGTCATTTTCTGGCCTTAGCCATTTGGGGCCACATGTAGAAACATTCAGAATTGCGACCCGCAAATCGCAAGTCAGAGCAACTCGCAATTTGCTAGTCACAAATCCGAATGTTAGATGGTATCCCTGACACCATCTGCGATTCGCAAGGGGGTCGCAAATGCCAATCTCATGAATAATCATGAGGTGGGTCACAATTTGCGACCCCCTTGCAAATGGCGGCCCTCACAGTGATGGTGGCCTGCTGCGGACAGCAGACGACCATGTCTGTGACTGCTTTTCAGTAACGCAGTTCTTTTTTTTTGTAATGCAGCCCGTTTTCCTTAAAGGAAAATGAGATGCATTACAAAAACGAAAAATGAAACGTTTTTGTTTCATTTTTTTAGAGCAGACAGTGGTCCATAGGACCACTGCCTGCTCTGAATAAATGTTTACAGTGCCATTCACAATGGGGAAGGGGTCCCATGGGGACCCCTTCCCTTTTGCGAATGGGTTACCACCTATTTGAAATGGGTGCTAAATGCGATTGGTTTGCGACCACGTTTGCAGTCACAAACCAATCCTACATTGCAATGCGAGTCACAGTCTCATTTTGCGATTCGGTAACCAGGTTACCAAATCGCAAAACGGGGTTTGTGCATTGCAATGTGCTTTTTGCACATCGCAAACAGCGAAATTCACTGTTTGCGACGTGCAAAAAGCTTGCTACATGTGGCCTTTGGTGCCTGCAGACTGCCTAAGTTACATGACTGGGAATAGTTGGCAGTTGGGCTTTGTGTATTCCTCCTAGACAGTCACACACAATGGGAGCTCAGGTGACTGAATGGGCCATCACTCAGGATGAGAGGAGGAGCAGGGCCCGACCTCACTTACACTGAAATAGGCTGTGTTCTATCTCAACACAAAGGGCCTAACGAACCTGAGTGTCACTTCAGCGAACTTGAAGCCAGGGCAGGAGAGTCTGGGTGTCTGTGCTCTTCAGAGACATTCTTCTAGAATCCTCTCCCCATTTCAGACACACAACTATGTAAACAGAATTACCTCAGACACCACCACTTCAGTACACTTCTAGACCTGTGGATACTCTGCCAGGAAGAAGTACTGCTGTGCTACTACAAGAACTGCCACTCTGCTAGACTGTTACTCTGAAGGAGCTGCTGCCTTGTTGTGTTAACCTGCTGCCCTCTTACCTGTGGGAGAAGAACTGGATCTGCAACTTCCATCTCGAAGCCAGGAACCCACAGTGACTCAAAGGGCAAGTCTGCTGACCTCCTGATCTGAGTGTCAGGGATATAACATGCTCCCCACAGGTCCTGGACCTGTTTTCCGCATGTTTCTGATTCCCAAGAGGTGCCTCTCAGGTCCTGTGCCCTTGGTGTGGCCCTCTAGCTCTAAAAGTCAAGCTTTTGGGCTTTTTGCCACAGATTAGATATTAGAATTATGCTTGATCCTGTAGAAGACTGCAGAAAGTCCATTCCTGTTCCCATTCCTGGTATTCTTCTTCCTTATAAATCAACACAGCAGACAGCCGTTCTTAAGGTTTAGTGAGGCTGACCTCCTGTAATTCTACCAGTTTTAGGTTCCTGAGGAAATCTTGAAAGAAGAACCAAAAAATGTGTGGGACCAGACTTTTGCTGGAATCCTTGCTGAAGATTGAGGTAGAAGCCTTTTACCTATTGGCATCCACGGCTCTTGTACTGCAGGAAGAGTTGGTATACTGGGAGAGTTCTTGAAAGCATCAGAACTGAAGTAATGAGAAGAAGGAAGAAATTAAACTTTCTGTGAAGCTAAGACTTTGACTCTTTTCTACTCCCACAGGACAAGGATAAAGTGGCAACCTGATTGCATTCTGGGCATGATATCCTGATTTGGCTAACTTGGAGCATTTAGAAGTGAAGTTCAATGCTTCTGTGGGACCAGGGTAACCAGGTATCTCAGAGTGACAGCAGAAAAAGGTGGCAACCACACTGCTACCATTGTGATGTTTATCCCACTCTGAACATTTTGTACCAACCTTCAGTGCTTCAGAGGAACGATGATTGAAGCATATTTGATCTTGTGGAGCTCATTTCAGCCATAGCGTCCTATCGTACTGACTACAAAAGAAATACACTAGGGACCTCATTATGAGTGTCTGGGTAATCTGTAAAAGATTGGTAGCGAGGTTTACAAGAAATGTCTGTCCTCTAATAACTTCAGGAACTCCATGGATCTAGAGTTTTTCAACCAGACGCTTCACTGTCTGAAAATGAAAATGAAATCTCAGGCTAAAACAACAGAAACAGAAATTCCTGTTTGCTAGTCCTCAAATACTTGCAATGGGGAATGAGAACACACTTGCAGTTACCAATGCCTATGATATTGGTAATTCCTCAGAGGAATTACCAGGCCATTTTCCAAACTCTGAATTCAGAAGGTAAAACTGTTGACAGGGATAAATCTTTAAGCTATACCATTCGTGGAGCTCCATTATTGCCAGTGTGAAAAGGTTCCTTGGACCCAATCACATGCACTCTATACTAACATTGACTCTCCACTTCAACATTGTTTTAATAGACCATCTTTTACTATTCTTTTATAAATCCATAACCTTTGACCCACTGAACTCGTGTTGTAACGTTGGTGTTGTTTAAATCAAAAAGATTTCCTCTTTCTACTACCTCAGTTTGGGAAATCTTTATCTGATTTATTTCTTGACTTTACTGTTGCTTTGATGATGTTAAAATGCACTTAGGGGACTCCTGAGTTTGAGTCATAGTTCCCAAGGCTAAGCTCAAGGACCTCATATACGCCAGTATTTTCTTCTCCCTTGAGCTTTCTCCAAGGTTTGCTTCCAGCAGTAATCCAAGAGGACAAGAGCTCAGATGAGAACAGCTTCACATAATAATTGGGCATCCATATGGTAAATTTGAGTGGCAAAAGAATGTAATATTTCAGCTGGCTTTTGAAGTTGGGTTAATGTTGGTGCAGGTAAATGTTGGGGAGGTGGTGATCCCTGGAGTGCAGGGGGCCATGCGTCCCTGGGGATATTTGATTATAACCCCAGGGAGTTGCTAGTCCCTGGGTCTGCGGAGGAGGCCATTGTGCAACCCTCACGATGTAAAAACATTATTTCCCCGGTGGCAATGATCCCTGGGGCAGTCGGAAAGCTCGCAGCCCCCACATATTATTTATAAGCCACTGTGAGGTGGAGGTCCCTGGGGCAGAGGGCGGGTGACAGGAAGCCCGCCTGCATTATTCAGCAAATGCCCCCAGGACTTGGCCCACCTGGGGGGACTTTATAATAATGAAGTGCTGGAGCCCGCGCTTTGTTTTTTTAAAATTATTTACTGCAGATCCAGCATGACTCTGGCCAAACATTTTTTTAAAATCCTTTGGGACCCCACCAGCAGAGGTAAGGGGTCAGGGTGTTTGTACCCTGGCCCCTTTTCTTAATTTTTAACCTTTTTTCTGGGAGTCAGCTGAAGCCGAGTTCCAACATGGCTGACAACACTTCAACGGCTTCCTTGTTGAAGTATTATCAGACAATCAGATCTCAGCACGAGATTGGGAGGGGTCATGAATCCTTTGCATCCCTAGATATAAAATGTTGTTTTCCCCTTAATTTCTCAAAAACTACTGAATGGATTTACTCCAAAACAAAAAAGGATTTGCTTCTTCACCAAATTTGGTGTAATTCTGTCCAGTAGTCCAGATCTCAACACGAGACTGGGAGGGGTCACGGATCCTTTGCATCCCTAGATCTACAAATTTGTTTTCCCCTTAACTTCTCAAAAACTACTGAACGGATTAACACCAAAACAAAAAAGAAAATCCTTCTGGACCAAATTTGGTGTAATTCTGTCCAGTACTTTTGGCGCTATTGCTGTTCAAAATCCCTATGGCAAAATGAATGGGGAACATGTGCTTTAGGACCCCCCCTTTTTCTCTGCCCCCCTGGACAGATCTCTCAAAAACTTTCCAGACAGCAGCTGATGTGACTGGCAAATTTTTTTGGGAAAGTTTTGTGAAGATTCATCATGCGGCACCAAAGATATAGGCATGCAAATAAACACTTTTTATAGAGAAACTAGGTCCTAACTATACCTAGATTACAAATATATATATATATATATAATTATATATATAGCTATATATATATATATATATATATAGAGAGAGAGAGAGGAGAGAGAGAGAGAGAGAGAGAGAGAGAGAGAGAGTATGTAAATATTTCAAGAAAAAAACATAGTTCTTACACATTTTTACAAAGAAATACACATATCTAGATATATACATATAATCAAATTATAAATGTTTACATACACAGGGAAATGCAGTACATTGCTGTTTTTTGTAAGGTGGTTATGCAGGAAAGCGCCAACTCTGAAGAGAAGATAGTTATCCGTGGATCATATATTTGGGGGGAATGAATTTCATAGTTTGGCCACTTGAACAGAGAAAGATGTGCAACCTATTGTATTTTTCTTGTATGGTGGGATTTTGAGGCGAAGTGTTAATCTTGAGTGGAGGTTCCTTTGTTGAATGTATTTGGTGATTTTATTCCTGATGAAAGGCATTCCTGTTCCATGTATTGCTTTGTGGATCATACAAAGCAGCTTGAAGGTGGATCTTCTGGCAACAGGTAACCAATGTAGGGCCCTCAAGGCAAGGAAAATGTGGGCTTGTGGCTATACATGTAGGAGTAGCCGGGTCTGAAGGCGCAGGAGAGATACTGTCTAACAGGAACCTGACAATTGCGATAGGGTGCTGGGCCCACATTGTTCTCTTCACTTTTAGGCCCAGCTTGACCTCAGCCAATCACTGTGTGGGTTTCGGTCTCATGCAGCAGATGCTGCTGATATTCATTGGCCCCCGGTTGGTGATGGCCCAACGGGTGATAGACTCTGCAGTGCAGCTGTGGGAAGAGTTTATGCCAAACTCCATGCTCTAAGCAGAGCACAGAGTAGGTAAACTCTGCAAACTCCAATGGCGAAGTGGAATTTTCCACCCGCCTTTAGTTTTAAATAGGAGTCCAGGGTGTTTGCTTTGATTGTGTAAGGAGTAGCTTTTGCCAGTTTGTCTGTGAATTCTTGAGTAATGGCATGACTTTCTTTCGTGCACTTAGGATTCCAAAATTCAGTGAGAAGGTAATAAACATCTTTATTTGCAGATTTAGCATTTTAAATTCTGTCTGAATAGTACCTTTTTTTTAAGCTTTTTTGATTATTGACTTGTATATTCTGTTACATTTGCGTAGGTGAAGCTTGTGTTGAATGCTGTTTATTTTGAGGCAGGTTTGTTGCAGACTTCTGGTTTGTTGTTTAATCTCGTTTTGTTCTGTATTTCTCCAAGGTGCTTGTTTTCTTTTGTCCTCTCTTGTGGTTCCGATTGGTATTAGGCTATCAAAAACTTCTTGTAGCCACTCATACAGTTTTAGAAAAAAGTTTACTGTGCCTAGATCTGTGTTGGCTGTTAGTTGTGTTTCTAAGTATTCAAAATTGAGTTTGTTCCATGGTTGATTACTGGATACATGTAAGGTGATCGTGGGTGTGTTGATTTGTGGTGTTTATGTTGGAAAGCTACCAAACGATGGTCTGACCATGTGGCTGGTGTGATGCTTTGAAAGGTAACTAGTTCTGGATTTGCATAAATGACATCTAAGATGTGTCCAGCAAAATGTGTGGGATTGTGTTCAATCTGATGTAGGTTCAGTTTGACTAGGCCAGTGATGATAGATTTTGGGTGGCCATATTGGGTTTGTTACACCAACATTTTAGGTCTCCAAGAATGCATAGGTTGGAGTCTGGTGTTATAAAGTTTGAAACTGTGTCTAGAAACATGTCTGGGAATGTTTAATTCCTAGGTGGTGGTCTTTAAGGAAGGAAGTTACAGGAGGAAGTTGATGTAGGGCTGCATCTGGTGATGAGGGCCTCACAACCTTGATTGGAAATGTCCATTTTGCTGGGATTTATTGTTTGCTTGAATATAACAGCTAGTCCAACTCCTCTTTGCCTATATCATTTTGTGTGATTGTTTGATAGCCCTGGATGAATGGCTTCATGCACCACTGGAGCCATGTCATCTCCCAACCATGAGTCATTTATTAGGAGTAAGTCAGGTTGTGTGTCAGTGAGTAAGTTGTTGGTGTGGCGCTTCTTTTTAGAGAGTGATTGAGCATTTATTAATATTCAGTTTAGATATTGTGTTTTGGTGGTGATGTGACTTTGTTTTGTAGAAGAGAGAGCAGTATATTTTGAACTTGTAGCAGGTGTGTTATTAGTGCTGATATTAACTGTATGAGGGTCACCATAATGTTGTTTTCCTGTATTGTGCTCCTCGTTCAGCAGACTTATAAGGCATTTTGTTGGGTCTTTGTGTGTCGGTGGTGGGTATGGTGGTTGAAAGTCAAAAGGTGAGTTGTGTTGTTTTTGTAGTGTAGCCTTGTTGTGAAATAGACATGGGATTGCAAAGTTGTAAAGAATGGCATGTTGAGAAGTTGTGAAGAGTGGCATGTTGTTTATTTTGTTTGTGTCTGCTTAGGGTGGGAGGAATATGGGTAAGGGGTAGTGGTAGAGCATGTGGGTCAAATTCTAAGGCTCTAAATTATGCATTGGATGAGAAGCAGGTGAATAAGAGCTGTGCTGGTGTATTTGTTGTTTTTGGTGAAGATAGAACATTTTGGATCAAAGATGGTTTAGAATGAGTGTTATTTGTGTAGTCATAAGGGAGGGAGTGGATGTATGTTTCTAATTTGAGATAGAAATTATTATGAAAGTGTGTGTGATTTTGATGTGCTGGTGTGTGTGCTTTGTTTTGTTTCTGTGGAGTAGTGAGAGGAGAGATTTATATTGTGGTTTTCTGAGAAGGATTTGTATGTAAAGTACTGCTGGTGAGTAGTATCTGGAAGGTACAGGGGGTGTGATGTGTTTTGGAGAAGAGTGTATGCGGTGTGTAAGAGGGAATGGCCAAGAGATATGAGGGTTTCTGTTAGATTTTGTCACTAAAAGAGGCAATACTGTATGTGTGATGGAGTGGAGGTTTAAGGGTTTTTTCGTTGTGTGTATTTGGTAAAAAGAGGAGGAGGGTGATTGTAGATGGTATGATGAAAGGCTGAGTATACGTTTTGTCATGACAAAAAGGGGCCTGTTAGGAGTAAGTAGAGGATAGAGCTGGTGTTTTATATGAACAAGGAGTGCATGTCTGAATGCCTTAATGATTTGCATAATGTGGCTTTGTGTTGCGTTGGTAATGTGTGGATATGTTAGTAGTGTAGGACAAAGTTGTGTTTTGTGTGAGAATGAAGGTGATATAGTGTTGAGGTTGGGGTAAAAGGGTGCACAGGTGTGGTTTGTGGGGTTTTGTAGTGGTTGTTGAGACACTGAAATCTGTATGAGGTTTGTTTGTGGTATGTGAGTAGAATGCCTTTGCAGATATTGTGTTTGGATGTTTGCGGATGTGGAAAGCTTAGGGTGGTAGCTGGTAAATGAAAAATTGGATAGCATCTCCGGCCCTAGGACTGACCCAACAGGCCCAAACAGACAACTGCCCTTGTCCTCTCAGACCTTAGCTGAGATGCCCAGGCTGAGACACCCTGAACACTAGGATTAATTAGCACTATTGGCCAATGGAACCCTAACCAATCAGAACATTAACCCTAAACCCTAGAGTCAATAGGAGACCTGACCCTATTAACCAATCACAGCTGTAGGCCTATTAGCTAATTAAAACCCAAACCCTAATCCCCAAGTACAATAGAAAACCTTTCTCTAGCAACCAATCAGAACCCTAGCCCTAAACCTTTAGTCCAATAGAAATCCTAGCCCTGTCAACTAATTAGAGCAAAGATGCAACACCAAGCAAAAACATATATAAGGAGCAAGAGGCCTTAAGCACAGGCTAATGGTGTAGCGGGCAGGGAGATGCTGCTCTATTCAGAGTCTCCTTGGATACGGACAGGCTCAATACATACCTTCAGGCTTCCTGATTCACCTCTTCAGGAAAGGCCCAATTCTGAAGCCACTAAAATACTGCTTTTCATGCACTTAAAATAATAACTTTTTAAAGCCAAAAATGAGTGCTACATACACTTTCTAAAGACAGTTGAAATCATGAAGCAGATTAGACAGTCTCTTAAACACACTCTGGTTAGCCACTGAAGTGATTTTGTCTATTTACCTTTTAAAAAAGGGGGGCTAATACAGTATAAGGGGGAAACTAGGGGAGAAATTCAAGCAGTCACCGGCAGAAATAAAACAGCAGTTTTAAAGTACAAAGCTGCAGAAACCAAGTGTTATCGGTATTAAAGATGTTGGTAATGCCCAAGTTTACCTTCCTTTTTAATGCAATCCCATTATCATTTAAAACAGAGTGGTTTAGGGGGCTGCAGGGGGCAGTGAACAGTTTTATCTGGGTCACTAGAGGTGGTAAAATCACATGGAAAAGGCTCTGCAGGAAAATAGAGCTGGAGGCATAGCAGCCCCAGATTTCCAATATTACTGCTGGTCCTTTCAGTTGAAGAATGTCATAAAGCTGTTAATGTGTGCAGATCAATTGCAGATAGGTCTGATGCTTCAAGCAATGGTAAAATATCTGCAACTTGGCAAATGCATTTTTATACAAGTTTGGAGATGTCAAATTTTTCAAAAAGGTTAAGCTGAAAACGCTGTGCGCAGTAATTAGATTTTGGGAACAAATTACATCTGTGTTAGGGATACCATATTATATACCACATTACAGTGAATTCTCCCCCATTTGGGACTCACCTGAAACTCAAAAGTGTCAACATGACTACTTAGCAAGTCCTTTGAGGGAAGTTGGAATTAATAGGTGGGGACACTCATCCAACTGATCCAGGAAGGATGGTCACTATCCTGGGAAGATATGTTACAGACAAGAGGGAATAGACTGTCCCGATTTAAATACTATCAGTAGGCTATGTGGCATGGGACAGGAAGGTAGGGGTGATGCGATTGGAGTATCTTCTACAAGATAATTCCCTCATAAAGAAAGAGGTGGTAAAATGGTATTGGATGATTTTCGAGGCTATCAATAGGAACTTCATCCTGCCAGAGGAGATCTGTAGAAAGGACCTGCTGACCCTGGAGCTAACAAATATCTGGCAGGTATCAATATGTACTTTGTATGAAACTGTGAAATCTGCATATTTAAAGAAGATTCATCTGTTCACGTTGCACAGAGCTTATTGGACTCCGAAAAGGCTGCTGAGGTTGGGATATTGAGCGGTAAAGAGATGTTACAGATGCGGTTTTGAGATAGCAGATGACTTGCACATGTTTATGCAGTGTACTGGTATTCAGCTCTTCTGGCAAGAAGTGGGTAAGGCTCTATCTCAGATAATGGGTAGAAAATAAAGTAAGCCTTATATTGGTTATTTTTGGTATCCTGGAGGACAAA
Source organism: Pleurodeles waltl (assembly GCF_031143425.1). Lineage (NCBI taxonomy): Eukaryota > Metazoa > Chordata > Amphibia > Caudata > Salamandridae > Pleurodeles > Pleurodeles waltl. The sequence continues at coordinate 715,650,803 of NC_090436.1, forward strand.
GGGTATATGGTTAAATTAGCCAAGAAACAAAGATTACTTTTATTTGTTCTAATTTTGTATGTGAGAAGGGAGCTGTGCATGAAATTGATATCTCCTGTCCCCCCCTCAGGTTTACAGAGTGATTATGATCAGAATTACGGGTAGGCAGACTTTATAAGAAATGCCTACCATTGGGAAGGGTGGGGATATGGCTGCCCTAAGACCGTTGGTGTAAGAGGAGAAATAAGAAAGTGGGGGATGTCCAAATTATTAAGACCGATTGACCAACCCATGGAAGGTACCAGGAGTATTATGCCTAAGCAATAGATGTTGGAGAAGGTCTTATTCAGGTTGGAGTGCATCTGTTGGATGCTGGGGAACAATGATCCCTCAGGAGGGCAATTGCTCCCTGTTACAAAATGAGGACAAAACAATACACTTCTGGATGTCTGAAAATTGTTTTACTGCACATTCTCTACAAAACAGAGTCGTTTGGGTGATGTTGCTTGATTGGACCCAGTTCCATCAAATTGTTGTTCATTTACAAATAGCCTGTTCATAATTATAGAGGACCCTGTGAGGATATCAGAAGAGTTGGGCAGAAATCTTGAGCAGTGACATTACAGAGCAAATATGGGAAGACATATGGAGGACTACTCTTAAAACCAATCTATTTTACAGCCACTGATATTTTTTGGGGATGCTCAGAAACAAAAAGGGACCACACTTCATGGCTGGTGGATTTTCACCAGTCTAGCAGCATTCTGGAAGGAAATTCCAAGCCGTATTAGGAACATAATGGGGCGGAGCTGGGCTGCAGAGATGATGATCACTTTCTGAGTGCCTCTGCATGCAACTGCTCCTATTTAAAAAAATACTATATGTCAATGTAGGGGTAATTTTCTGCCAGGCAACACATCAGCAGCTTTGCCTGAGAACCAGGACCTAGGGTGCAAATTTGAACAATGAGACAGGAGTGCACCTTTACGATGCAGATAGGACAGTTGACACCTAATACATGGGGACACCAGCAATACTATTACAGTCTGCACACTGAAAACAGCAAGCACCAGCACATCACGACACAGAGTGAACTCACCCTGACCAAGCACCACCAGAGGGCACCATTGCACAAGGCTTATACCGCTTAAAACAGTGAGCTGTAAGTACTGGCATATCACTGTCAGGCTGTCAATGGCAAATGCAACTTGCACCTGGGCTTGTCCTTTGTCTGTCTAGTCAGGTTGGCACTAAACCCAGTGGAAGTAGAGGAACTGACCTTAAGGGAAATGGCTTCAGGGGAGGACAACGTTTCCCCCCACCAACAGGCTGCACTTGCCTAAACATGGACACCACAGGCTTCCTCTCAGAACACTCCTGGACCTGTGAAGAATCTAAGGAAGGACTACCCTGCTGCCTGAAAAATGTGGAGGAAGACTAGACCTGCTTGCCTTGACCTCATGACCCCACAAGTGACTTCAGTGGTCAGTTACATAACCATTGTTTGAGCTACAAGGAAACAATAAGCTGCCAGAGGCCTCTCTCCCTGGAACTACCTTGCTGACCAGTCACAACTGATCCCACCCTGGACCATGCTGCTAGCCTCTGCTGGATAGAGTCCTAAACCCTCAAGTAGTGCCACAAAGACCTAGACCCTTGGCTCATGTTAACGAGCATGGCTCCTGTCCTCAAACTGCAAGATCTGGGACGTAAAACACTTTTGCCAACTAAATGCCTGGAGACCTGTTGGAGACTGGGACTGCTGTCATGGCCACAGCCATCAATGTCAGACTGCAGTCAACTTCATCTTGCTGATTTGCCCCGCTGAAGGAAATCGGACTTCCTGAAAGGTTTTTAAGTCCAAACGTAAAGGGCTTCATCAGGGCTGACGCTGAGCAGCAACCTATTGACTTAGTCTTCCTAGGCACAGAATTCAGACATCACCCACTCATATCATTCTCGCCTTCAATGATAACTGCGCCAGGACTCTGCTCTTAAAGCAACCTGCTGGTGTCAGGCCCTGCTGCAGATCCAGCTTTCATCTTGCCATGGCCAATGACTCATAAATGACCCATTTTTCTCCATCAATGTTTCTAAGTCAGAAGCAAACTTTCCACTGGAGTGAACCTGGTCTCTCTATTTGACCAGCGATCTATTGCAGTCAGCTTTACTTTTTGACTTTGATTTAGGGTAGCATGACCAGATCGTCATGGTTGGTACTTTGCACTTTTTGCCACTATTTTCAATTCAAACTTTAGAAATTCAAATATCTAGTTCTACTCATTTGATTTTTGTCAAGTTGGTGTTATTTTATATATTAATATGTTCACATGTTTTCTAAATTGGTTTCAGATTTTACTGTTTGATTACTCCATAAATACTTTGCATATTGCCTTTAATTTAACTCACTGCTTTGTGCCAAGCTACCAGAGAGTTATGCACAGGTGTATTTCGTGACTTACTGGTTCACTGTGACAAGGATTGTGATTTATTTTCTGAAGTGGGTTGTCAAACCTTTCAACTAGTACTCCAATATCTTACATTCCATCACCCAGTTAAAAATAAAATTGTATAGGCTCTCTCTTGATAACCAACAGTGGTTTGTTGTTACCCTGTCTACCATTGCAGAAAACAAAGGCCACTGGGACACCGATAGCAGAGGTCTCACGTTCTCATTTTTTTTAGGTGTGGCAATTAATTTGCATATTAATAATGCCACAAAAAGTGATGTCTCACAACCTTCAGCCCTCCACTCCAGGCGTCCCGCAGCAGTCCTCATTACATGATGTCACTGCATGGATCCGTCTTCAGAGCCCAGGGCTTGTTGGGTGCTGCAAAACATCACATCTGAGAGTACAGGTGCAGCACCGAGATCATACTAGATCGTGCTCCTGTGCTCATGGAGGCAAGCTGCATCATCCTCCTACCTCAGTGTGTGGTGTCATACTGCTAAGGGCATAAGAGGCCAGACAGACCCCGGCACCACAGGCTGGCACTTGCCTATGGGCCATGTTGACAGCCCCAGGTCACCACGTGGAGGACGGTAGGCCAGTAGGACTGTACTGGGTGCTGACTAAGTCAGATGGTGCATGAAACTGAGTTGCTGTATGCAACAAGACTGCCAGGGTGGGCATGTTTTACTGTGCAGCAGTGCAGAGACAGGACCGGTAGTACTAGACCTGGTGAATCAAGACCTGGCAGTGGTATGCCTATCTGTCACCCATAGCCTGCTAACTGAGGCACGTGCTGCAGTAGAATGTCAAAACCTCCCGCCCCCGAGCGCCTCTCCCAAGCATTTGAATTAACCCCAGGCTCCAACCCTATGAAGTATTCGGCCACGACTGGTTAGTTGTATAGAGGAATTCGGCCATTATTGAAAACAGGACAAAACCGTGTCTCACCACACTCTCAGGACTCCTGCCCACTTACAAACAGACACACGCCTGCCCGCAGTTACAATGTTGATTTTGCATGAGAATTAGCTGTCATAGGGCCTGATTACAACTTTGGCGGAGGGGGTTAATCCGTCCGAAATGTGACGGATATACCAACCGCCGTATTATGAGTCCATTATATCCTATGGAACTCGTAATACAGAGGGTGGGATATCCGCCACATTTGGGACGGATTAACCCCCTCCGCCAAGGTTGTAATAAGTCCCTTAGTTTGACAGCTGATTGTCTAGTTAGATGTTGATATTCTTACTTGCAGCGCGCAAGTTTTCTGTGATAATCCATGAAAACATTTCACAATGAAAAATGATAAATGTGGAGTTCCCCAAATTGTAGCCCCACCTATTACCTCTTTATAGTGTCTTCTGTGAAATATAGAGACCAGCCCAAGAAAAAGCCACATGATGGACAGAGAAGGAATTAAAATTTTCTTTATTAGAAAAATACACATGAAATATATAAAGCAGCTCAATATCCATGAGAGCTGTGACAATTAGGCCCGTATTTATACTCCGTTTGCGCCGAATTTGCGTCGTTTTTTTCGACGCAAATTCGGCGCAAAACTAACGCCATATTTATACTTTGGCGTTAGACGCGTCTAGCGCCAAAGTATTGGCAAATAGCGTAATTTTTTTGCGTGAACGCCTTCCTTGCGTTAATGAGATGCAAGGAAGGCGTTCCCGTCTAAAAACAGACGCACATAGCGGTGCGTGGTATTTATGCTCCAGGGCAAAAATCACTCCCGCGCGGCAGGCGGTGCAAAAAAATGGCGCAAAGCATGAATAGCGTGACATTTTAACGCCTGGGTCAGGGCAGGCGTTAAAATGGGGCAAACACACCTGTACTTAATCAGAACACACAGAACAAACAACAGAGCAGCAGAGCAGCAACAGGGAGACATGGAGGTGCTTTTTCTTCAACGTGCACGTAGACGCAGAGCCCTGCAGCAACAACAGCAGCCACAACAACAACAGCAGGGACCCCAAAGACAGCGCAGAAGGCAGGAGAGGATATTCCGCCCAAGAACAACCCTGCATGGCCTCAGGGAACGAGACATCATCCAGAGGTACCGGTTGAACTGGCAGGCCATTCAGCAGCTGCTGACAAATATTGAACAGCAATTGGCCCCCACTTTAGTGACTCCACGCACTATCCCAACAGAAACAAAGCTGCTTGCCGTACTTCACATGCTGGCAAGTGGCTCCTTTCAGACAACTGGTGCCCTGGTTGGTGGAATCTCACAACCATCTTTCTCCGCATTCCTGCCTAAAGTACTGGATGCCATCATTGGACTGACACCCCGCCACATCTGCTTCCCTAACACACTGCAGAAGCAGCAGGAAACAAAACAGGGGTTCTACGCCATCAGTGGCTTCCCGCACGTCCTTGGTGCAATCGACTGCACACACGTACGCCTTGTGCCACCTGCTGCGAGTGAACACCTCTACCGCAACAGGAAGCACACACATTCCATCAACGTGCAGGCCATAGTCGATCACCAAGGACTGATCAGCAACATCATGGCTAAATATCCTGGGAGTGTACATGATGCATTCATCTTCCGTCACTGCACCATCAACCAACACTTCCAGGATGGACGGAATGGCAATGGACTACTTGTTGGTAAGGACAAAAATCTTCTTATATACTCACTGCACAGAAACCCTCTAGGATGAACAACACATACACCACAATAGCAACACCTAGACAGGAACACACTGAGGTACTCACATCACTAGCCATGTGTCACAAGTCACCATTGAACCTCTCACACATTTGAATTTACTCCACAGCTTAGTGTGAAGACATTCATGACTGTGGTTGCCTAAATGTCACCTTGCAAACTGGAAGTCTCACAATAACCTGTACACTAATACAATGTATAACTTTTAAGGGATGGGATGGCCTGGCTATGTTCATATGGACGTTTCTAATACCCTTTCATGTTTCAACTCTGCATGGACCTATCATCACACCCCCAGTGAGGACACACGGACACCTGTGTCACAAGTCACAATGCAAGGGAGGGCACACTGTACTTGAGAAACCAATACATCCTGCTGACAAACAGTTAGACAACAAACACTTGCTCAGCCAAGGAAAATAAACAATGCCAAAGTTTCCACCAACAACCATAGGTTGTCACATTAGTACACAAAATAGTCACAGACAACACAACACAACTACTGCCATCAAAGATACGTACAACAGTGCCTCCTACATCTAATTGATACCATTCTGTGTTTCTCTTTCAGCTGATCAGGGGTATGGCATCCAGCCTTGGATAATGACACCATATGGGAACCCAAATACTGCTGCTGAGCGGGCATACAATGACGCCCACAAGAGGACACGCAGCATTGTGGAGAGGACCTTTGGGATCCTAAAGTCAAGGTTCCGCTGCCTTGACATCACTGGCGGAAGCCTACTATACTCCCCAGAGATGGTATGCAAAATTATACTCACTTGTGCCATATTACACAATATTTGTGTACAAAGGAACATTCCCCTCCTTGAACCGGACCCAGACATGCCTGAGGATGATGATGAGGAGGATGCTGGCCTGCAACAGGAGGGGGAACAACCTAACACCGCAGCAGGAGTGCGTAGGCGCCAACAGCTTGTGAACAATTTTTTTACTTAAGTCATTATCATCACTTGTATTCCACACTTGTAAATAAACACAGATCACAAACACCACATTATGCTTTGGCCTATTCATTTCTGACCACCTTTAGTTTGAAATAGCTGAAGATGAATGTCGTCTCATTGATCAAGAATGCCATTAAAAATCATCACACCAAAAATAAACATCACAACTGTATGCACAGAGGGTAGGATGTGACATGTTACATTACCATACACAGAGCCCAACAAGAGTACAAATGTGACAATTAGACATGCCGGATCCAAACAACTGAAACAGTCTCTCATCCAGCCCAAAATTGGAGATCATTTGAAAGTCACATCACACGGGTTCAGAGACAGGGTGGGACCATCCATGTGTACGTGAACATGTCATCAATGGCTTCTCTCAAGTGTATGATGTGAGCAATACACAATTGCAACAACATCAGCTGCCACTAACTCAGGAGGAGACCTTGAAGTTACAGTGACAACATACACACAGACAGGTCATACTGGATCCACATTCCCACACACATGTACACATATGTCATACAACCAACCTAATATTTGAAATTAGACCATCACAGTTGTGTCCCAGTTTGAACCTAGCAGGAAGATTGTAACATGACACTAAACCAGTTTATGCTGAAAGGGACACAGACAAGCAAAACAATCTTCGCATTATCACATCGTGAACGCTGAGAGTCTTGCAAACTTAGGGGGTCATTCGGACCCTGGTGGTAATTACCGCCCTGGCGGAGGTCGGCGGTAGCACCGCCAACAGGCTGGCGGTGCACCGATGGGCATTCTTAGTTATTTTGCCCTCCTGAACTTTTACCCCTCCCCTCTCCCCTCTTTCCTCTTCCATACTGTTAGTTGGGTTTGGGGGGTTAGTTGTAGGATAAGTATAGGTAATTAGCTTAGTTAGTGTTAGGTAAGAGGGTGGGGGGTCCTTATACTTTCTATCTAATATTTTTGTGTGGGTGGGGGGCAATGTTGGGATTCCTGTTTGAAAAAAAAAAATATAAAAAAAAAAAAATACAAAAAAATATATGTTTGTTTAGGATAGTATGTGTGTAGGTTAGTAAGTGTTGTCCTGCATGTGTCTTGTCTCATAATGGTGGGTGGGGGGTTGATGTTTAGATCGTTTCGTTACATGTGTAGAGTAAGTTTAGCTTAGGTTAGTTAGGGACAGTTGTGGGTTAGTAGTAGTCAGGTTAGATTAGGGTAGGTTTATCTTTCCCTTAGTTGCCTCTTTTCTTACTTATTTGAAATAAAAAAATTGTTAACCCTTTACCAGATGCGTTAGGTGCTACCTTTTCATGGCCTTGACATCAGTGTAGCAGAAAGTTTTAGTATGACATTTGTGTCCTATGCTCGCTATCCCCAGGCTATTGAGGTTTAACATGCCAGCTACCCGTGTGCTAACTTGGTAAGTATCCACCGTGTGGGAGAGCCACCATTGGTAGTCTTCATAGATCATCAAGATTTGGGGTTGGTATGTATCCTACTTCACAAAGAGTGCTTCCAGAGTTGATTTTGTAGGTAAATAGATAGGTCGGATAGCATTGTGAAGTTCAGGGAGAGCTTTGTAGATGAGTATTTGTTCACACTCTTGTCTTGTTGCTGTCATTGCTGACCTACATCATGTGTGTACTGCTTGAGCATGACTTTCCTTCATGGTAGTATACGCTGTAAGGGTGATTGATGCAGTGTAATTTGGTTAACATTCCTTTCATTTTACAGCATAATGTATTGTGTTAGTATCGCAAGGTGCCTACATTTCTCATCCACCATTAGTTGTCTAGAATAGCTATGGATGGGGCCTCATTCTGTCCAACACAGCATGATTGTGTGTGCTTAGTCCCTACATCAGTTATTTTCCTCAGTCTAGTAAAGCTATGATGCAATCCTGGCCACTGCACAGATGTTTCAGTAGACATGAAATCAGGACAGTAGTCTAGAGAATCAACATGGTTGCCACACAGCCACTTTGGAGTTATGTACTGCACAGTTGAAGTGTGAAATGACACAGAGACACAATTGGTGTGCAAGTGATATTTATTTTTAGGTGGAGTAGTGCAAAAAGTCCATTAACAATGTTAGGTGAGTCCGTTCTGGTGCATTCTTAAATGGTGATCCTATTTACAGGGTGTGGATGATGCTCCTGACATGCTGGGGTGATGTCACAGACGGTGCAGAGGAACAGGAATTGCCAAATGGTAGGAGAGAAACATTTACAGCCAATGTGGACAAGTTAAACAGTAGATTGCCGAACAGTCATTGAGGGTAGTTGGAGTGAGGCTGGCATGTGTCAAAACGTAGGACCTTGGTCAGAGTGGGGCATGGTGCAGGGACTAGGGCTTCCGGGTACTCTTGCGTGTGAATGTTATCTGTTCCATGTCTTCTTCTTCTGATGTGTCTGTTGCCTGGTGTGTCCTTGTTGTTGTTGGTTTTGAAGGGGCAACACACACCTCAGTGTCAGAAGACATGGAGGCAGACATCCCGGGGGCTGATCCCTGTCCAGTTATGAAGGGCAGTACTGCAGCAAGGAGAGCGTGCTGGTTTTTCAGAATGGCAGCCACATCCTGATGGTAGGCAGCCAGGTCTGCCCTGAGGGGTTCGATGTTGCATTCGTGCACACGCTGACTGGCTTGCTGTTGGAGTTGTTTGGTCAACTGGATGACAGCTGTGCAGATTGCCTTCTGTGTTACTAAAAGTTCCTCCAACAGCGATGTTCTGGCTTGCATTGCAGCTGCCTGATCAGCAGTTGACAGCATGCATGAACGCACCCCCTCAAGGCTGGCTGCCATAGTTTGCATCCCCACCCGCACCTCCTTGGCCAGCTCCCGCTGGACCCCAACGACTGTTCTTTCGAAGCTGGTGCCAGTGTCGTCAGAGTCCTCAGCTGTGTTGGAGCTGGCAGGTCTTACAATTGGGGTGGCGGGTGGTTCTACTGTGGTGGCTGCTTCATCTTGGCTCCTCCTTGTTACTGAAGGGGGGGTTTGGAGGCTTTCGAGGACCATGTCAATGGTCTCTTGTGTGAGGTTGATGTTCTCGTCATCCATGTCATCAGGGAACTCATGGACAGGCATATCGGCAGGAGATCCATGTTCCTCTGCAAAGAAACAGGGTACAATTAGTGTGTCTGTGTTGAGATCATTTAGCACTAAGATACAAGCCTTTGGATGCCTTTACTTTGTACTCTGATTTTGTCTTGGTATCTGCTGTCTGTCATAGGGCATTGTTGTAGGCCTATGGCCCACCTGTGTGTCACATATATGATATGGAGCTATCAGACATGCCTGCCAGGACATCTCTAGGTGTTGATTTGTAATTATTTTGGAATATGCATTTTTTTGTCCTACTCCTCTCTCGGTGTTTCACTATTGTTATGGAGGGACATTTGTTTGGGTGGGCTCTCATTATCCTACATGTGATTCTTGGCTTTCTAGGCAGCAGGATAGCTAATGGTGTGGGGGACTAAGTTTGACCCACTTGTAAATAACTCTGTCACCCAGATATTGTATTTAGCTCAGACAGACTAGCAGTGCCTCTGGTCTCCCACAACAGAGGAATGTTTAGAAGTCCAAGCCCATGACATCTTTGGGACTTCTCAGGGAAGTGGTGGTCACTCAGGTCCTACACATTTCTATCTTTTCCGGTATGTTCCCATACACAAATGACACAGACAGTATTTGTTGGATATGAATTTTCAGTGTACAACTGACTTGTAGGAATTTCGGTGTGAGCCCCAATAACCAAAACAATACACACAGTTAGAACTGAAATAGTCCGCATGAAAGTAGTACATTGGTACACAGCTATCATGGTGCCTAACAGTTTCTACTCTCCCTCTGCTTGTTCTATATATAGCACTGCATGTTAAGTTTGGAGCTTGTCTGTCTGAATCACAGGGGAGACATCATCCCTCATATCAGAGGAATGGGCTGGGATCTGGTTGTGCATCAGCAGCAAGGCAGGCAGCATCTAGATGTGATTTTCGGTTTGTAAACTCCCCCATGCGTGTCTTGGGACGAGGAAGTGAATTTAAAAGACATATGTCATGGTGATGACAAAGTTTCCCTACGCAGGAATGGCAAACCTTAACCCCTACCACATCTATCATCAACGAACCAGACGGTATCCTTGACTGGGGCACAGAGTGAATATGCTCTGGCAAACTCCAGTGCAGAAGTAGGCAAAACAGGGTGATTTGACTAATTGCCAACACCTCAGGACTGACTATTTGCTACATTAACTGATAGGAAGGGCAATGAGATTCATTTAGTGCAAAGTGCTCTGAGGCACTTAGATGTGAGCAAATGAGTATAAGTACATTCAGGGTAAGATGCACAAAGGCCTCCAGCCTGAGGCTATTGCGCAAAGTATACGTTTCACTTGCCACGCTACACTTTGACTGACTGTGGGTGTTGTGACTGCCCTGCCAGCACACTTGCCTCACAGGCCCTGCACCATACACTTTTTATTCACATTGCATGATCTGTACATGTTAGGTGGCATGACCTATGTATGTCAATGTTAGGATGTGGTATGGATGTAAACATTGTTGATGTTTGTATCTGATGGGGTCTCGTGTGTCTTACTGGATTGGCTTGTTTATCGTATGGATGTCCTATTTTTTGGTTAGACTGTGCAGATGTGTTTCATTGACCAGTTGCCTGTGTCCCCTCGTCAATGTTGTTGTGTGAGCAGTATGACATTTGTGATGTAGCATTGTTAGGCAGGCATGTGAGGGACCCTGATGTATGCAGCATGTGTGTGTCGTTAGTGCTGTGTGGCTCCTATTGCTGTTTACTTAGGCTTATGTATGTGTCAGTTATGGACATTCGCCATTTAAGTGTACTGGTAGCTTTGTCTTATTTCTAGGAGTAGTTGCAGATGTCATCCTCACCCCCTAATTTAGGAATGTATGTTCCAGGGTGGGGTTCCTGCCATTTGGTACTATAGCTGCCCAGAGATGAGAGGTGTTATTGTCAACTGTGGTGGCAGTTAAGTTGCAGTTGTTGTATTTGCTACTGCATTACAGGTAGGGACCTAGTTGATGGGGAATAGTTTGTGCAAAACAAGTGCCTGGATGTGGATTCAGGGTAGTGTCCTTCCCACCTGTCACTGGTTTCCCTTGGCTCTCTTGTTGTAATTACAGGATGTCCCCATGGGACTGTAGTGGTGGCAGTATTTTGTCGTGGCCCGGCTATGGTCAGTACTGGGCATTCCCCCCTGCCGTGCCCCTTTCCCCATGCCACTTCATATATGTGCTAAGTTACATGCATTGTGTAGTAGGTATCCCCCCCCTGCTTACAGTCCCCATTATTGCATTGTAATTCCCCATGCGACTTACCCTGCATGTGCGTAGTGTCGTGGTAGTCTGCGCTGTCCAGTCCTTGTATCCCTGTGACGATCTCCTCTGGGATGACGGCTGCGACCATCTCCTCCATGTGGTCCAGAGCCTCCTGTTGTGCTGGACTCCCCCCTCCAGTCTGCATTGCTGCCTTCCTGTTCCTGGCCATTTTCTCTTTGGTCCTACGTTTACAGTCATGCCAGCGTTTCTTACACTCGGTGACTGTCCGGCGTTCTTCAGCCACACTGTTTATCTTGTCCACAATTTCTTTCCAGATGGCCTCTCTCCTACTGAGTGGCAATTTTGAGGATATGAAAAGTTGGTGCTGGTGTTCCGTCACCTCTTTCACCAGGATTTCCTGCTCCTCTGCACTGAAGCGACACTTTCTTTTTTTCTTTAACATGTCCTGGTTCCTGTATGCTTCCTCCTGGCTGGGTCCTGGTCTGCTCTCATCCTCCTGGGGTCTGTTGGGGCATCTGGGATCCATTTTGGGTCTCCTCTCCTGTCAGTGCAGTTTTCGCGCAAAAATGTCATGCAATAGCGTGAAAAAAAACGGCGTATTCACGATAGCGCTGTCGTAAATCGACCCACAGTGATTTGCGTCACTTTTACGTGGGTTTGCCTTACGACAGACCGACGCTGTTTGCGTCACGAAATAATGACTCCCACCTGTTGGTTACGCCGCCGTACGTCAAAGTATAAATTTGACGCCCGAATGGCGCATCCAAATGGCGTTAGACGGCGCAAATTTTTTTGACGCAAAACTGCGATGGCGCAGTTTTGCGTCAAAAAGTATAAATATGGGCCTTAGTGTCTTTTATTTCCACAGGTACCATGGACGGATATTGCAATTAATAAGTATCATCTATAGTTATCACCTCAGTTAGGTGCATTATACCACATTATATACCATGTAATATGAATGCTGTCAAATAGTGGTAGTCAAACTAAGACACTAGATAGCCAACTCTGGTCCTGAAGAGGAGCCTAGGGGTAAGGCTCCGAAACATGTAGACAAGGAAGTAGGGTGCATAACACACCCCACTTCTGATTCCTCCTTTTTAGGTTGAACCTAGACAGCGCGCATGCGCTGTCTGAAAGAGAACTGTTGGTCCCGCTTGCCAGTGCCTGCCACTTCCAATAGGTTGAAGTCAGTGTTGCTCTTGTAGTGCTGCTTCCTAAGTTGTTTAGCAGCCGATACGTCACTTCCTGTACTTGGCTGAGGAGCACTGGCCAAGTACAGTTTACTTTCGCCTCAAATGTTTTTCGGGACTATTTTTCTTTGTTTTTTTCCCTCTCGTGTTTGTCAGTGAGCACTTGTGTTCACACGCGTGGTTTGTTTAATTTGCCTATTACTTGGTCCTTAGTTACATAAGCAGTAAGGAATAAATCCTCAACAGCGGCTCTACCCGCACAGCAGGAGAGCTGATACTAAAATATTTACTGCACTTGGGAAAACTCACCATTTAATGCTTTGCAAGCATTCATTTTACTATACATTTGTGCCCATAATTCAGCCTGTGGTGGTCCTAGGGCAATGGGACCACCCCAAAACATTTATAATGATGTGCTCCTTCTGCTCGTGCAATCTTGTGGCTCTCACTACGTGAGAGGGGGCCCAAATATCATCAACTCTTCCACCATTCAGTGTATATTTAAATTCTCACATAGCTAAAACTTTTATTTTTACAGCTGAGAGGAGTTTGTGTTACAAGGGCTCTGTTAATATTCTGACATTCCTGCTTGGCCTGCAGATGTCTAATGCTCGCTACACGCTCCCGATATGGAACGGATAATTTCTCTGAAGGCACTTCTGACTTATATGAACATAGACATAGAAATGGTAGTAATAGTAACATAGAAGCACTTCCCATAAGTGTCCAATTGTCAGGATAAGGCAGTAAGTTGTGGTGCTACGTGGTCAACGATGCCCAAGACAAAACACTATGTATCACAAGAATGCACAACATGCAAAAATGTACTTAAGACCACAGCACTCCAGCACAAGTATACGGAACATAATTGATATTTATTTTAATATATAGCAGTTTTTAGACCAGTCTTTGAAGAAAATCAAACAAACATCCTCTCTCGTACCCTCGTGGTTTGTTCATGCCAATAAAAGTCCTTTCTGACTTTGTTCATTCATATAAGGTCATTGGCAATAATTTTTCATACTCAATCCATACAGTAACAACCCGTAGTCAGTCCATGCAATAACAGGCAACACGTGTTTCATCACAAAGTGACTTTTTCAAGGCAGAGAAGTTATAGTGATGAGTCCTGTATGCTTTCAAACCAGTCATGTGTGAGAAAGCTGGAACGTATCTTCTGTGATGTCCTCAATACGGGCAAGTTCCAAACTTCCGAAAGTATATAGCATAAATAGCTGTTTACAGGACCTTGATAAGTCCTACATTTCATCAAAGCAAGAACTCCTCATCTGGCACCCTGGGGAACTCTGAAGCTCTGCGTCAAGCCTAAGTGAGAGGGTGCCCAAAAATCATAACCTCTTTAACCATTCAGTGCATATTTAAATTCTCTTATAGCTGAAACTTTTGTTTCTACAGCTGAGAGGAGTTTGTGTTATAAGGGCCTTGCTTGTAAGACTGTTCTGATGAGTCATGTTTGGCGTGCAAATGCGTAATGTGCTACGATAAGGCACTACTATCTTACTTGGCTTGACAGAGACATCTAGCCAGTGGTACTGCACCTTTTGCTAATGAATGAACACTTTCTGATAAAGGTAGAAACTCAGCCCATAATGCTTTGTAGGCCTTCATTTTACAACATATTTAACCCAGAACTCAGCCTGTGGTGGTCCTAGGGCAATGCAAACACTCTAAAAACATTCAGAAGGATTTGCTCTTTCTGTTTATGCCATCTTGTGGGTCACTCTAGGTGAGAGGGAACCCTAATATCATAACCTCTCCCAACATTCAATGCACTTTTAAGTTTTTTCATAACTAAAATGTTTGTTTTTACAGCTGAGCAGAGTTTGTGTTATAAGAGCTTTGTTTGTGCTGGTATATTGATAGTCTTGCTTGGATTTTGCTTTGCTTTGTCTGGGCTGAAGAATGATTATTGTTCCAAGTAATCAGTTGGTCGTAGTACGCCCTACTCTGCAGTGGAACAGGAAGAAAATGATGAAGCATGCCACCAAGGGATCACCCTGGTGGGGGGGGGGGGTTTCTAATAAAGACAATTTTCCTTCTTTCTCTGTCCATTCTGTGGCTTTTCCTTGGGCTGTTCTCAGGTTGTAATGTTGCATAGACTATAAGGAGGACAGACAATTACCTTCTTCTCCACTTTGTTTGTGTATTCTGGAAAATCTAGTCTTACTATGTCTATACTAACCCAACTCTAGTTGTAGTACTTTATCTTATGTACTTTCAGGGCCATATTAAGGACTTTGGGGGCCCTGGGCCAAATGTATATTGGAACCCCTGTTCGGAACATCTTTGAATTTATGAACCAATTAAAGCTCTTGCATGCAGTCTGTGGCCAGGTCACTGAGAGTACACAGACACACTTGTCCAAATTCTAAAGGTGTTTACATCGAATATTCCGGGATAGTGACGTGTGTTTTCAATATTGTCACATCTCACTAATATTACTGCAAATAACCTCTGTTACATCCTCTCAGTTCTCATGAGAGGTCTTGTTTTCACCTAAAAGAACTTTTTTATGGCTGGTGCAGGAAATATAGACCCAACATTTCTTTGCAAAATATCTATAATTGATATGTTACCCGCATCATTTTTTTTTTTTTAAGGAAAACTGTATTTAAAACAATTTGTTTAGCATTTATTCAAGGTCATCAAGGCGAGACTCTGTAGAACAGAAATCGCTTCATAAGGGGCCCTTAAAAGGCAGGGGCCCTGGACCAGAGCCCACTCTGCCCATACCTTAAAACATCTCTGAGTATATTCTCTCTCTTTCATTTGTATTGCTAACTCCCCTCCATTTTTTTTAGCTTTCGAGCATCTACATTCTGCTTCTGCAAATGTGATTATATTTTGTCATTTTGTAAGTTTGCGCCGCTTTTGCATAAAAAAATCACGCAAAGTCGGCGCTAACTTTTTATAAATCAGGCCCTATACTCTCTGTTGGTGCATCTGACCTCAATAAGTAAACTTACAAGGGGACACGAATAGGTCGATTAACCTTTTGACTGCGCTTAAGATGTTCCCACCATATATCCTATACATGCAGATCAATAACTAATAACAATCATTAATATTAATAATCAATAGGAGTCAGTAATTGTCACACACCATGACCTCGCAGTCATGAATAACCACATATTCATGTAAAAGTCAGAATATTTATTTCCCTATATTAACAAAACTACTGTGATATAGTTTAATCTAAAAATCAATTGATAACTATACAGAAACAGCACTGGCTGACTGAAACGACAAAAGAATTGCAATCTAATCAATGCTTGAGCTACCACACATTCTAAAATAACGGTGCAAATTAATAACAAGAACAACTGCACAAACAATATCACATACATTTAGATTCAGCAAGGAAAAACATCAGCTGTTATTACATATGGAGAACTTGATCAGTGAGCTCCCTAACTAACATCAGATTAGAATTAGCATGTTGGGCTTCATGCAAAACATTTTAGTCAACCCAAATTTGGAAAACATCTAACTAAAGAGCTATCAAAATAGCTCGGTTGGTACCTAGAGACAGAAGCAAATAGACATAACAAACAATATCATAGTGAATATACCAATCCTCAGTTTGGATCAGCAAGCTGTTACAGTCATCTTCATCAGGACACCAGACTGGTCAACAAGGCATCGGGATTTTGCATCAAAGTTCAGAAAAGGCAGTCTTTAAGCAGTAAAGTTAAGCACTACTCTTCTCAAGACAGAAAATTGGCAAGATGGGCCTAAGCTCTCAGTAAGAATGGGGAGAATGGCTTCTCTCCTCCCGGTGCAGTCCGGCTAAGTTAGATTTCCTAAGACTACTTCCATAGGAATTGCATATTTACACTTTGTCCAATAAAACTAGAACTCCAAATCTACATTTCTGCTAATACATAGTTCACATGGTCATGATTGGCTCCTCTTGTCCTGTTCTCATCATCCGGCTCATCAGGTAACAATATTGTTGCAGCTTATACTCCAGTCAGAGTCTCCAGTGTATTCTCCTGAGAAAGTCAGTCTCACAAACATTACAGAAAACAATGTTGCATTAGCTCGTACAGCATCTTCTAGCAAGCAGTTCTCATGAGAAAGACTTTTAACTACGAGCACATGGACTTTTAGATGTGCGCATTATTTTCTATGCCAATTCAACACTCAAAATACATGAATATTCATTATTAATTTCAGTACTAAAATCAGCGTTAACACCTCTGACGGTGAGGAGCATTCAGATAGGTAGCATTCGATAATAGGAACATCAAAGTAGAAACAGTATTAACCATCTATATACAGTGTGTATCACAATGTGTTGACTTTAGGCCACATTAGATCCCTGCCAATAAAAAAATGCCCTTGCTTTTCTGTTTGAGATTAAAATGCCACAACAGCAAGCATCCATGCTGCAAACTACAGATTTTAGGTCAGGATTAAGTTGACAGTAGTGGTGCATGTAGTAATGCAATAGTTTCTGCTGCTGAGGTTATGGAAAACTATGGTTTCGAAAAAAAATGCTTGAAAGAGATGCGAAAAGATGGGCATGCGCCTCAACCAAACTTTGACGCCGTCTTTTTAATTGGTTCTACATGCACTAATCAAGCAGCCTCATCTACATATCCGCCTGCAGTTAGCACCCAGCTCCTATGACACTGAGTAAGTCACAATTGAACGGGAGGTTAGGAATTACGCAGGGAGGGCTGCAGCCATTGCTTATATATTTGAGGAAATATTGATATGGAAAATGAAATACACAATTTCATAATGTGTTCACCAAAGTGGTCCCAGGAGCGTCATACAACATGCTTCCAAAAGAGCACTTTTTGAAGGGATTTCAGACACACGAAACTAGAGAGGGAGAGAAATCTATCACCTCTAGCAAAGTATGGATGTGACTGGAAATTGATGTCTTGAGGAGGCAGAAAGAATGTGTGATGCTTACCCAATTGCGTCAAATAACTTAAAGCTAAGCCTTTGTGGGAGATGTGAGTCACCTTTAGTTCCCTATAATGATAAAAGGCACAGTCCAGATGGGATAATTTTAAACTGCATCCAAGGCCTTTGAAATAAGGAAAATTGCAAATCCTGTAGTAGCATCCTGTAACTCAAGATCTGCTCGATGTGCTCCATAATGATAGAGACACTTGGAGGCATATTTATACTCCATTTGTGCAGAATTTGTGTTATTTTTTTTATGCACATTTGGCACAAAACGAACTCCATATTTATATTTTGACGTTAGACACGTCTAACGTCAAAATATTGGAGTTTGCACCATTTTTTAGATGCGTGCGCCTACCTTGTGTCAATGAGATGCAAGGTAGGTGTTCCCATCTAAAAAATGGTGCTAACCCGATAGCCCCATATTTATCCCCCGTGCTAAAATGACGCACGGGTCGGAGGCGGGGCTAAATAATGGTGAAAAGCTTGCTTTGCACCATTACTTAATGCCTGGGTCAGACAATGCATTAGAGGACCTGTGGAACCATTTCCATAGTTGAACACCACAGAATGGGTCCACAGGTGCCCTCCTCAAGCCCCAGGAACACCCCCACCCACAGCAGAGAGACACCAGAGGATGGGGGACCCCATCCCAGGTAAGTAGGGTAAGTAGAGGTAAGTATTTTTTTTAAGTGCCTTTGGGGACCCAACTTGGGGCCCCCTGCATGGCACAGGGTGTAATGGTTATGCCCAGGGGACACTGGTCCCCTGTGCTGGCCATTGGGGTGGTGGACATGAGTCATGTGTTATGAATGGTTTTACACTAGCCCACCCTTTGCACCGACTTGCACCATTCCATAAATATGGTGCCCAGTTGGAGCTCAGGAATGGTACAAGCTGGTGCTAAACCTTTTTATGCAAAACTGCATTAGTGCAGTTTTGCATCAAAAATTATAAATATGCCCCTAAGGGGCTCATTCGTTAAGCTTAGGTGTAAAGTAGACTTACACCTAAGAAAATGTAAAAAGTATGTAGATCAACATTATAAAAGAGAATTAGCACATATTCTATGCTTGTCGCAGTGACGTGAGGGAATTAAAGGTAGGACACTTTGAACAATGGGGATGTTTTTCACTGGTGGGTCCTGCGTGAGATGCAGAACATAATGAGGGAAGCTCGAGTTTTCTATGACAATCAGAACCCAGAGGTTTCTCACTTATGTAATGTTATGTCACGTATTGCATTCCCCTCCTACCATCAGGTATTCATCTGTAGAAGAATTATGGGGGAGCCAAACAAAATATGCTTTCATCTAATTCAGCCTGCTTTCTGTCTTATACCTTCTGGTCTGCCTCCCTCCTCCACTGCCTCTCTCTCACCCAAAGTTTAAAGCAACTTGAATCCTGCAACCTTTTCACACAGCCCTTAATAATGCCCACTTTTCTCCCTCCCAAATATTAGTAAAAACATACTTGGTGTCCTATGACCCACTCCTACTACCATCAGCGTTTACCCTCACCCCTTCTCCCAAATAAATCAGACATTGTCAAAGTAAACACATCTTACTTCGCTGCCAATGATAGCTTGACAATGGTTGGAGAATTGTGGTGCAAGCATTAGCAAAGCCAATAATAGTGGGTGGCAATCTTTGATTGTTATATTATATACATCATAGATGACCATCCTGTTGCAGTTAGACACAATGTGATGGCTGGGTTGGAATGGATTTACCTAAAGTATACAAATAATATTTTACGATTTCAAAAGATATCTGTCATGTTGTGTCTTGATTCTATGTGATGGCCACCATGGAAGTATTAAAACTAACATTCAAAGATAGTTGGCCTCCGCCGTTGGCTTTGTCAGTGCATGCAAAGCAGTTCTGCAAACAATGGTTAAGCTAATTGCAGTAGTGACTACCTGCGGACAGTGGGCATTTGGGTGCTTAGGGGAGGCAAAGTAAGGCAGAACTTGGGAGCGGAGAGTGTGCAACAGCAGCACTCGCTGTAGGCATAGGGAAGATTTGGGGGAAAGGGATAAAAGTAGATACAGAAGTAGTGGGGGACAAGGATGACAAGATGAGGAGAATAAAAAAAATGAGAGAGAGAAAGACATGAAAAGAGAGAGTCAGAGAGGGAGGAAGCAGGGAGTGCACTCCCATCAAGTGCTAAAATGCCAGAGACACATGTGAAAAGAATAGTTCCCTAATGTTAGTAGGTGAAGGATACAATCATGCAAAAAAGAAGAGTGAAACCTAGTACGTTCAGTCGTGGGAAAAATACAAGAATAGGGTGAAAAGCCACTCAATCGGGAGAAAGCAAATAAAGAGGAATTTACAGATAGACACAAAGTCCACACTAAGGGCCTGATTATGAGTCTGGCTGTCTGAAGACAGCCAGACTCGCAGTGGAGGTAAGACCACCACGGCTGCAGTGGTCCAGCCACCATATTACAAGATTTGTGGTTGGTGCCACCAAAAGATCGCCATTTCTACCAGGATCTCTGATCATGATGGGATGTCGATGGTCGTGGTTGTAATCAGCCACGGCGGCGCTGAAGTCTGCGCCGCTGTGGTGATCACCACCATGTTCTCTGTCAGTCTTTTCATGGCAGTTCAACCACCATGAAAAGGCTAGCGGAGAACAAGTGCAGGGGGCCACAGGGAGTGCCCCTGCACTGCCCGTGACATTGTCATGGGCAGTGCAGGGGCCCCTCCCGAGCCCCATCAGATTGCACACATTCCTAAGATGCTGGGGGGCCCCTGTGTGACTGCATTGGACTCGGCTCCATGTGGAGTCGGGTCCAATTCTGCCACATGTATTCCACTGGGCTAACCAGCTGAAACCACCCAGTTGAAAACTTGTAATGGGGCCGGTGGGTAGAATGCCAGCTTCACCACCATGAGTCTGGCAGTCGGATTTTCCGACCATCAAACTCATAATCAGACCCTAAGTATTAAACATTGGCTGCAATGCCGTTCTCCAAGAGGCAGTCAAAGCTGTTTTTGTGAGACTGCAAAATTACGTGGTGTCCTGCTATCCCACCCACACTACCTTATCTTAAGCCTTCTCTTGCCTGCCCTTCCAAATATTTAAAAAAATATATCTGGCCTCCTGTCAACTATGTCTTCCCTCCTCACCGAGCAGAGATTAAGTACTGAGTTCACATGCTATCTGAGAGCAGTGTCAGCGCAGCTTTCAATTTTCTGTCAGAACAGGGCAGCAGACCCAAGTTGTTGGAAATAAAAATTAAGACTGCCAACCAAATTCCATTGCCTCCCTTCGTTCTATGGATACCCAAGAAGGGCAGAAAACTGCAGGTGAGACCATTTGCTGCAGTTCTCTAGTTATATGGAACATCATATCCATATCACTCCATGAGGCTTGAGTCTTGTGAGAGGAGGAGAGGCATGGGAATACAGGGGAAATAAGCACCTCCTGATTAGGTAACAGCAGTGGGAAAAAATGTTTGGTTTCACAACTGCTTAGTTATACAACTGAATAATGGGAATCTGGTGTTCATGCTAATGGTGTATGCCACAAAGCATTTGAGAAGGTAATGCTTACCAACTTTGGCTCTTGAGGCATATGGACATATTACTCCAAATTAATTTGTGAATAGTTCAAAGAAGGAAAGGCTGCTGGTCTCCACAAAGTATTGGTGCTGGGTGGTATGAGGCTTCAAATGTATGTAGAACATATTATGCAATGACTTCCATATGACAAACTCCATTTCCCAGCAGTCCTTGAACTCTCATGTTGTTTGGAGAGGGCGGCAACTATCTTGACTCCACAGAGTGTTGGTGCTGTGAGACTTCACCTGTATATAGAACAAATTATGCAATTACATCCCTGTGACAGACTCCATTTCCCAGCAGTCCCTTAACTCTCATGTTGTTTGGAGAGGGTGGCAACCATCTTGAGTTATCAGGTATATGTTTCCTCGTGTCTCACAGCTTCCACGGTACACAATCATGTCACAAAGTTTATGTAGCCGAATCTTGCTACATTGTTTCGGGATTTCATCTGTAATGAACAACTGCTTTCCTTGGAAGACATTGGAGAACACTGAAATTACAGAAAAGTATACTGAAAATAAGTCATTCTGAGATAAAGAGTATTGAATTATGTATTTTTAGAACATTTGACTTTAGGACTGGCTAAAAACCTTAGAGAGTCTTTCATTTGGATTTGTGACTTAGGGCTCAATTTAGATCTTGGCAGCATTACCGCCAAGCTGTGTCAGAGGCGGGCCCGAAAAGACTGTCACGTCAGCGATGTCCCATCCTCCATATTTAGATGCATTGTGGCTAAGCCAAAGACCGTCACGACGGAGTGTACTCTGTCACACCAACTGCATCACGCAGTCGAGGCAGTGCTCTCCAATGCCCGAAGATTAGCACTTTGTCGCCATCTTGACGGCGGCATTCTGGCAAGCTTATGTAGATCATACTGATGTTCTGGTAGCGTGTCAGCGGCGGGCCCATGACTTCGGGAGTCCGTGGCGGGATCCATGCAGTATAATACTATGGCTGTGGCTAGTGCTTAATTTGAACCAGTGGTTTCTGGTGGGGGCACCAGCACTTATTTCTGAGGGCCGGCACTTATTTTTCTGCCTCATGCATTTACTGCAAGCAAAAGACACATTTGGGAAGGACCAAGGAAGAGAAAAACGAAAAAGCATCACAAAGGGAGAAAACAGAAAGCTGCAAGAGTGAGCTGAAGAGGCAGGGAGTGGTTGTAAATAGATTAAAGAGGCCCCAGATGGCTTCAGGATTACGCTGCCTCAGTATTCCGTGCTCACACATTTAATTGCAGCAGCCCCATGTTTCAGAGGAAAGCTTCGGGCAGTGGCACATTTTTATTTACAAATTAAGTACTGGCTGTGGCCATTGGATGGATGCAAGCAGCCTACACCTGTTGTATAGTGGACACTTGTGAACACCTGCAAAACACACTATGAAACACACTCTATTTCAGACTATGTTCCTTGGCCATCACACTGCAGCAGACCTGACAGGCACCAGACTTCACAAGAGACAGGGTTTTTTTCCGTTTACCTCTCCCTCTTTGTTTTTTTGTTAATTTTACTTTATTTCAGTATGCTTCATTTTTTGAGCACTAGATTTGTTTAGCAAAAAAACACAAAGGCAGGGAGGAGAAATCCCTGTTTCACAGAGGGAGATTTGTCTGTCATGGTGAACGAAATCATTAGAGTATAGTCACAGTTGTTTGGAACACAAGTACAAAATACAACCATTTCCCAGAAAAGGCAAATGTGGGCCAGAATAGTTGACAGAGTGAATGTTGCAGCTAACAATCTGAGCACATCGGAGGGAACTAGAAATAAGTGAAATGACCTGTGGGGGACCATCCGTTTACTGACCTCCAAGCATCACCCAGAGTCCCAGCGGACTGGTGGTGGTTCTCCCCACCCCATCACAACTCTTTTCCTGGGAGGAGAAGGTCTTGCAAATCCTCCATACTGAAGGCTTGACAGGAATCCTTGATGGACTGCAGACTGGTAACTTACACCTATGTATGGTTCACTAATCACAAATGGAGTCCTGCCCTTAAGTTAGATGTTTAGAATGCTGCAACAACCTTAGCAAAATAAATATAGCTAATTCTGACTTCACAACATATGTTGTGTCATACAAATTACTAGCAGCATGGTTTTATCTCTCCTTTTAACATTATGCAATATGTATAGACAAATTGTGTGTAGTTCCCCATGAATCATCCCTTGCATTGGCTCTGCACATTACTTTCTATCAATGTATGTTGCTATTTTCCCCAAACAGGTCCAAAACTACATCCGTTTTCACAGTAAAATATAGTGGTATTTACTTCTACTTACATCATATCCATATGTGTGTACATGTTGCAAATGTGCGCTCATCTCCAATGTAGTAATTGAAAGTGATATGTGTAACTTATTTTTCAAACAAATATTATCTATGATAGGTTAGATGACTACAACTACCATGATGCACTCTTTTTGGATCCGAAAGACAATAGTGCAATGTAATGTTGTTTCACCATCTTTTACTACACATTCAAAAAATGAATGCATTTGACAGTCACCATGTCATGATATGGATCAAAATATCACTTTTTGGTATCACAATCATGTTGACACCTGCTCATAGCTACATTGAAATGATGGCAATGCTCACTTTATTCATTGTCTTTTGATTCCAACAAATGCAAAAATGTGGTGTGCTATGCTGAATAGAAGTAGTAGCCACACACAAGTTAATTTGCACTGTCCATTTGATGGCCAAATACATTTATATGGGAATTATGAACCACTTTAAATCCAACTTATTGCAGCCTGGTAGGCCTTGGAATGGTCCAATACAGCAATCTACTCACCACTGAGTTGGGCTGAATGTCTGTCACATGTGATCTACAAATCTGATATAAAACCTTTGCATTTCATCACATCTCTGCAACATCAATACTTGAGTTGTAAGTCAGGATGTATTTGTAAAATATAGAAAATTACACTAAGTCGTAATCAGTCTCTACTTTTCTAGGTTGGCCCTTTTGTAGACAAAGAGATATAAAATGCACAAACTATATATTAATTACATATTTTCTGTAACCTTCACAGGTCCAACAACCCGGCCCAGTGCACCACTGTCTCCCAGGCAAGACAACTCCACTCCAGCCCAGGAGCAAGCCTTTGGTAAGGACTATAATGCTGCAAGTCAGGGTGACCACAAGGCAACTAGTCCATATGGTCTGACTGGCCAAACAGCTCCAGTGAGTCAAACTCAGCCCACACCTATACCTCCCACCACAGCTGGAACAACATCTCAGCGTGAGGACACCTCCACTTCCTGTGCAACGAGAACCTAAACACCAATCCTGTGCCCCCCAGTCCTGGCTGCTGTTGAGACACCAACAACACAGCTTCTTCTGCCAGGACCCAGTGGGGTGAGGCACACTTCCTCAAGGGAACAGGCTAATGGGTGTAGGGGGCGTAGGATGAAATCTGTGGGCCAGCCAAGTGAGGCCACTGGGGTTTATGTAAGCTAGACCACCATTGGCCAAGTCTTGGGAGCAGTACAACAGTCCAAAGACATGATGGGTCAGGTTGCAACTAAGCTCCGGGCAGTCTGGGAGGTACAGAGGGAGTGCATCTTAGAACTAAAAAACCACAATGAAAAAAAAAACTCCTTGACTGGGGTGCTACTTGACGTCTATCACCATATGTGCACAGCTTTCCCCATTCCATCTGCCCCTGTCTATAGTTCCTCCAAAGCTGGGCAAAGTACACCACTGCCAGCCACAGACAGGGAGGCCCTGCCACATGAGAAGCCTGCTCTTAGCACCCCAATCCCTGCACCTGTGTCCCCTCTCCTCCCCAGAGGGGACGGTCATCCAGATAAGCAGGAGAGGATGGCAAGACCAATGCCACCACCTCCAAGAAATGCAGATCCTAATTTTCTTCTTCTGTGTCAACCATTCACTCTGTGGGCTATTTCAGGGACACATTTACCTTTTCTGTGGAGAGGTGTATTTTGGACATGATAGACTCTTTTATGTTTATTTCATCTTTTTAAAGTACACTTCACTCTTTTTTGGTGTTCTTATTATAATAAATGTTATGGACACAGATTACAAGACTCTTGTCGGATTATTTTTGGCATTTCCTTTGTCATGTCCGTCTCCCACCATCATGTTGTCAAATATTTTGAAAATCCAGTTGCCAAGAAATTTTGAAATAACAAAGAGGTAACGTATTAACCAATTTATTCAAAGAACACAAACCTAAATCAGAATGTATTTGGAACATGCAAGTGTTGGCAACAGGTCCTTGTAGAAACCAGGCCTAACCCCAGTAGTCTGTGCCAATCAGGGTTATACACTCCATTACCTTGAAACCATGGAGGAAAGGGAATATACAATGGGATCAAATAAAATAGGCAAACTCTCACTGATGCATGAACTCAGTTGGTGCCATACATCCTGCTCTCCCAATAGAAATCCTATATCAATAACACCAATAGTCTACATCATGGTAGTAACAACATTTGAGGCCACATGACCAGTACACAATACTGTGACAGTATCTGATGCAATGCCACAACCACCATTCAGTGGTGTGCTAACAAAATGTCTAATTACCTATGAGGAAACACATCAACAGCTACCTACACTGTTTAAACATTGAATAATTAGCCAATGTGAAGGAAGAAGAGAATGCTAGGGCTTTACATACACATGTGGTTTGAGCAACTCAAGTGGCATGTATTGCCTTGATGGCACTATCGCACAGAAAACAGTTCTGATGCAATCTTCTGAACTTCCATACCATCAGAG
Source organism: Pleurodeles waltl (assembly GCF_031143425.1). Taxonomy (NCBI): domain Eukaryota; kingdom Metazoa; phylum Chordata; class Amphibia; order Caudata; family Salamandridae; genus Pleurodeles; species Pleurodeles waltl. The sequence continues at coordinate 715,676,658 of NC_090436.1, forward strand.
TGCAAGTTCTGTAAAATATTTGTCCATTCCAAGTGGGTGTCTGTCTCAGGATCAACACATGTTCACTTTGTGCAAATGTCACAACTTTGAAATAGCCAAATTAAAGTTACATGGTGAAGGACCCTAAAACAGGATCACAAGGGAAAATACACTATTTTACATATTAAATATGACTCAAATGACAAGATAGGAGACACACATACTTAGCACAAGCACAGTTAATCTATGTCAATTACCACAGTAGCCAATGTAGGGTACCTCTGGCCCACTGACATCTTTGGCTCAGACTTTCCTGCACTGACCATTCCTAACAAATACCATAACAGACTGATATGTCCCCTATGTCACAAGTTGTACTGACATTGGAGTTTAAAATTTGTAAAGGTAAATTTACACTTAGGTGAAGAAGTGGACAATCACCTCTTGACATGTCAGCTCCTTCTTCTTCACCACTGTCATCTTCAATGGGCATTTCAATATCAACTCGCGCTTGTATTTGACATGCAGTGATTGGTGTACACTACTGCATAGTGTAGACCATTACGCAATCACATACTGCTTTTTAATATTTTCAGTTTTTGACAACCCTTGGAGTTATCCACAAATCATTTCTCTGGTTAACCAGCAAGTGAAGTTGCAGAGGTTGTGTTTGGGATTGAGAAGATGAAATCCTACATGGTGCCTTGACTGAAACAGTTCTGCAAGGATTTTAATTGCCCTGGGAAGATATCCTCTAGGAAACAGGAGATGCAAAAGGAACTGAGGGCCTGGTAGGCAGCAAGAGATGAGGATGTGGAGGTACAGAACCAACAACAGGACTTTGGAGCTCAGGATCTGCCTGTAGGGAGAGTACCATCCAGGAGTAGCAGCAGTGTGTCATCCAGAGGTTTGTCCCCCGAGGAGCTGGAGCACAGGCGACAGGCCAGAGAGCATGTTCTGTGAATTTAGAAGCTCATATTGGAAGCAGAAAGAAAACGTTTGAACTGGAGCAACAAGAGAGGGAAAGGGGACATGCTCTAGAGGAAAATAAATTGCTTTTGGCTCATGAGTTGAATATGAGGGAACTGGACCTTAAGGCCACGCAGGCCAAATTCAGCATGAATGGTGTCAGCATACTTACAGTGCAATCTGAGAGGAGGGTGCACATTCCTAAAGATCTGGTGAAGGATTACAAGAGGAATGATGACATACACTTGTGGTTTAAGAGGTATGAGTCAGCTCTCCACATGAACGAGGTCCCTGAGGTACCTTGTGGAGCAGGTCTCTGGAAGCACTTTGAGGTAGAGGGAAGGGACATTTTGATAGCCCTAAGGGAACCAAAGGGGCTCACCTGCCCTGCCATGAAGAGCACCCTACTCACTAGGTATAGCCTCACTACAGAGCAGTACAAGGAAATGTTTAGGTCCTGGAAGAAGTCAGATTCCCAAACTTAGTTATATTGTGCTGATTCTTTTTGCAGAGCACTGGATGGTTGAGTAAAGGGCAGCAAGGTAACAGATTATGAGGGGCTGTACAGGTAGGTTGCATGGGAGCACTTGTATAGTGTTTGTTTTCCAGAGCTGCATCAGATTGGCAGCAAGCTAACTGACCCTGGAAACTTGCCCAGGAAGCAGACTGCCGGGAGAGTACCAGGGCCCACAAGAGGTATGGGGAAAACTCTGCCAAGGATGGGCAGGGTCCCCATCAGAAGAATGCGGAAGAGGTCAAGGAAGACACAGACAGGTTCCAAAATAGGGGAGAGAAAAAGGTTCCCATGTCGCTTCTGACAGGAATAAGGGAGGATCTGGTGGGCAGTGGCCTAGGGTGTCTCATTTTCAACCCTGTTGTTTTGAGTGGTCCCAGCTAGGACTCAAGAAAGGGGACTTTATCTGTCCTAAGAGAACCCCACTGGTGGCCTCTCTATAGGGGTGGCAAATGTGGCCTTAGGGGAAGGTAGTCCCAGGGGCAGGTCATAGACCATGCCATGATATCCCTTAGTTGGGAGGTGGACTCAGAGGATGGGAGCCATCATTTTCACCAGGTGACAGTGAGTGAGGTCCAAGTCACTGCTCTGAGGGACAGTGGGGCTAGCCATACCATGATGGTGGAAAGGCGTGTCTCCCCAGAGCAATACACTGACCAGGTGTGTAGAGTGACACCAGCTCACGGGCAAAACTTCTTCTGCCCTATGACCCTGGTATCCCTAGAGTGGAGTTGGAAGATGACCCATAGGAGGGTCATAGTTAGTCCCAATATGCCCATAGACTGCCTTCTGGGGAATGAGTTGCCCCAGTTGCCAGGGGAAGTGGGAGGAGCGGCCCCCAGAGGTGCCCTCACAGTTCAGTTTTGTGAGGTTACTACACCAAAGCAGAAGGTACAGGACCCCAGCAACAGGGACAGGAGGAGGAAGAGCCCATCCCTGTCCTCTGCTCAGCCTGAGGGTACAGACCCTAAGTTGAGTGACCAGTCTCAGGATATCACCCCTGAACTGGTGTGAGTTGAAGTTGAAAAAGGGTGCAAGGCACCTGTGGCTACTGACCCCCACTTTATGAAACCACAGAGGCTAGAGACCCTGAGATGGCCTGGAATCTGGCTCTGGACACTGACAGCTGTCAGTTGCCTCTGTTGGTTGTTGTTCTTGTGGTCAGAGTTTTCCCTGGGTTGGGGACCGAAGTCAGACCCCAGGGGTGTAATGTGCCACATCACACTGTTGGCCACGGTGGTACTGTTAGACTACTGGGATGCATGCGTGAGCAAGGTAAGGTTAAGTGCTGCACAGATGACGTCTACAGAAGTGGAGACGGGTTCCCCCTGCATTAGTTCCGTAGGACCTGAGAGTATAGACAAAGGGATCTGCCTGGGTTTAGAGAGGTGTAGACCTGATAAGAGCCCCTGCAATGGGGGACCATTGTCCAGGTTCTATTGCCCTAAGCAGAGAAGTCCAGCAAGGAATTGATTGGCCTACCATGGCTTTAGGCTGGGAAGGTGTTGTTTTGGAAATGGCCGTTTTTGCAGCGTTTCCCCCTGTCCTTTTGCCTCTGCCTCCTGTATTTGTGACTGTGTGCTGGATTAAATTTTTCCTGGTTTTGGTATTCTGGGCACTTTACCACTGCTGCTCAGTGCTAAAGTGCAAGTGCTCCCTGTGTAAATTGTGATTATAATTGGTTATCCATGATTGGCATATTTGATTTACTATTAAGTTCCTAGTATAGTCCATCTTGTGTGGCCAGGGGCTGTAAATCAAATGCTACTAATGGGCCTGCAGCACTGATTGTATCACCCACGAGTAGCCCTGTAAACATGTCTCAAAGCTGCCACTGCAGTGTCTGTGTGTGCAGTTTTAAACTTTCATGTCCAACTGGCAAATGCACCCTCTTGCCAGGCTTAACCCTTCCCTTTTAGTCCATGGAAGGCACACCTAAGGTAGGCCCATGGTAGCCCCATGGGCAGGGTGAGGTGCATTTAAAAGGTAGGGCATGTACTAATCTGTTTCACATGTCCTAATAGTGAAATACTGCGTTTTTCACTATTGCAAAGCCTATCTCTCTCATAGGTTAACATGGGATTGGCTTGAAATATCTCTTAAGTGTAATTTCCCATTGGGAGCAAATAGAGATTTTGAGTTTGGGCTCTCTGAACTAACGATTTAAAAATATATCTTTTAGTGAAGGTGGCTTTTAAATTGCATGTTTGAAAATGGCACTTTTAGAAAGTGAATATTTTCTTGCTTAACCATTCTGTTCCTCTGTCTGGCTGTGGAATACACATCTGGGTCAGGATGACAGTGTGGCTAGTTGTGAATTCACTCTAGATAGCCACACAAATGGAGCTGGGGTCCACCTTGCATATCCTGATAGGTCTTCCTAGGATAGAGTGGTAGGGGTAGCTGACACTTGTACCTAAATAAGGCTGTGCCTACCCTTACGCAATGCAGTCTCCAGTAGCTCTGGGACCAGGGCAGGAAAGGCAAGGTCTTGTGCACTACAAAGATTTTCCTATGAAGTTTGCCTACTTCAAAGGTAGAAATGAGTATAAGTATTAGACCCAAAACCCCAGACTTTTAGAACACTTCTGGTTCAAGAGGAGACTCTTCCTAGGAGAAGACCTGAAGAGCTGTGAGGAGGAGTACTGGCCCTTTGCTGTGAGTACTTTGCTGGGTTGGCCTGCAGTTGCTGCTTCTCCTTTAGAGAGGACAAGACTGAACTTTGCTGTTTATCCTGCTTCTGAAGTTTCTCCAAGGGCTTCGACTGAGCTTGCCTCCTATTAAGAAGTTTCAAGGACATCAAATAATTCACCTGCCAGCCCACGGGGTTCTCTTGCTGAGTACCTGACTTGCCAAGAGGTATCTACTCCAGTTCCTGGGCCCTTGGGAGTGAAGTCTGGCCAAAAAAAAGAAGAAGAACCAGGCACACTGACTTCGGACGACTCCAGAGCCAGCACCGCTGCAGGTCTCTTCACTGCTGTGGACACCCAAAACTGTGGTTCACGCTGAAGTGCAATGACCACGACTGACACTGCAGGCTTGATGTCGCCACAGCCCCTCTGAAGTCCGTCAAAATCGTAAGTTCTGAGTGCTGTGTCACTGATGTCCATGGCACCTGATTCCAATGCAGCGCCTGTGGCCCCATGATGCAACTGCAATAATGCAAAGTCACGTCTTGACCCGCTGGACTAATCAACCTCTCCAGAACGTTAAAAAATGTCACCTCACCGCCAATGCCCCCTCACCTCCGCTGCCTCCATAAGGAACTGACACCTCACCTCCCCTGCATGGCAGGAAGGAACTGACGACTTACCACCTGCGTAGCAGTACGCAACCAACACTGCACTGGCTGCAGTGATGCCTCACCCCTCGACTCCATGCCATGTCTTTGACACTGCCTCTAGCTCGTTTCTAAGGTACTGTACCTTCGGTCCATGAAACTCTGTGTCTGGTGCTGTATTCCTTCGCGTGTGACGTTGAACTGTTTGGAACAACTCAGTCATAACAGCGTGATACCACCAGTTGAACCTATTGTGGTTCTAAGCTCTTTCGTTAGGGCTTAATCTTTTAAAATTAATATCTTTGCTTGTGTATGTTGGATGTTTGTTTTTTTGGTCCATTTGTAGCGTTTTCATTGTATTACTGTGTGTGTGGGCACAAGTACTTAACACATTGCCTCTGACATTAGCCTTACTGCTCATGCCAAGCTACCAAGGGGGTGAGCAGGGGTTATCATGAGAGTGAGTAGAAAAAAGGGTCCCTACTTGGACAGGGTGTAAACTGACTGCCAACTAAAGACCACATTTCTAACAGTGTGTATGTATGTGTGTAAACTGTCTGGTGTCTACAATGTGTGTATTGGTAAACCAGACTAATGGAGGCCTTTGGGTTTAATTTTGGAAGTCCTTGGCCTATTCATGTGCACAGGATGGAGGTGAGGTCACTTTCCCAGACAGTGGAAGTGTATCATTGACATTCCCAAAGATGGAGGTAGGAAATCTAGACAATAAAATATGAGACTGCAGCATCACTTGCTCATAGTGTTAATGGTCCTTTAGGGGAGGCGATCATTTTGTCTCTATTCCTGATCGATGGTCAGATTGGCTGTTGATACACAGGTGTAAAAAGCTCACACCTCCTTGTGTCACTGTAGTGAGTGCACAAAAGGCTATAGAAAGGCTGTGTCTGGAAGGCCACATGAAAGAAGAACCCGTCCAAACGGGATGTAAGCTTGCAGACAGAGAATCAACATCTTGTATCTGCCTTATCTGTATCAAAGAGGGAACTGCTGATCCACTTGTTGGTAGAGTTGCAAGTTTTCTTTGACCAAGGAAGAGGGTACTCCATAGAGTGCTGCTACACTTCCCAGATCTGAGGGGTTATCACTTGGTGTCTGACCTGGAAGGAACAGCTGATTTTCCGTCCTGAAGCATGCGGAGGCTGGTCTGTCTGAGAAGAGGAGGGAAGGAGAGTATCAGCCCTGCAGGAGGTGCTGACTCCCAGGACGAGCACCAGCAGATGACCTCAGAGCTGAGAGTTCATCTGCCCAGAGAGATGCAAGAGGGGGAGAAAACAGAGAAGGAGAGAGAGAGAGAAAGAAAGAGAGAGAGACAGAGACAGAGAGAGAGAGAGAGAGAGAGAGAGAGAGAGAGAGAGAGAGAGAGAGAGAGAGACCAAAGTGCTCCCGAATTGGAGCATCAACTCTCTTATCTGAATTGGCTGCACTGTAGTACCTCCAAAGTGTGCCCAAGTGGACTGCACTGTTGTGACTCTGAAAGTTTGCGCTCAGATTAGTCAATGAAACAGCAATTTGAAAAGGTGTGTCAAAGCCAACTGCACCGCAGTGATGATTGATTGGACATGTGAAGACCTACAATCTTTCCCATCACTGTGTGTGGTGTCAGAGCTGAAATTCCATCCTGAAAAGTGTCTTTAACAGTGGAGTGATCTCCGACCCTGCTCAACTCACCCTTATCCCAGAAGAGGGCCTGTGAATGACCAAAGACCATGAATGACACTAGAGCCTGCCTACCAGCCAGACTCTACGTGCGGTCCTTTCATCTTCTGTTTCCACAGATGGGACGAGAGGTAGTCACACTTACCACCAGTGTATCTTTCCTCTGGAGGAGGGATCAGACATGTGCTGTGGGCCCTGACTGGTGGGAGAACAGGACTCCCACTGGTGAACATTACATCCTTGTACTAAAACTGTAAAACTGAGTGCAAGACCTCTGAGCAGCTGGAAAGAACTATATCTTTGCCTGAACCCTACTGTATCAAATGTTACACCTAGCTAGGCATAGCTGAGGAAAAGACAGCCTTGAACCCTGGATATAGAGGCCCACACCAGTGTTTTCTACTTGCTTATTGCACTGTGTAGCATTTAATTTTTTAGTGTATTCAAGTACTTTCTTTTTATAAAAGGGGCAAGCACTGGGTTGGTCAATCAGATATGGTGCTGATGGGTTATGGTTGAGCTCCGAGCTTAATGCATCCCCACACTACATCCCTGGAAAGCCTGTGACTGATAGCCATCTCTTCCACTTAGAGTCGAATGTGGAAGGGATTGTCCAGTTTACAGAGTTGCACTAGGATATAGCCTGTGGCATCAGAGGCAAATGGCCGAGGACAACAGCTCAAGCCCAGTAGTCCCTGCTTGGCCTGATGCCCCAAAAAGGGATTTGACCACAACAGAATTAAGAAATAAAGAACTAACAAGTTCTTACTCATATTTGGTGGAATGACACAAATGTAATAATAAAAAATCCTAAAAACAAAGAAAAGAAGATAAACCAACCAGCAACAAAAAATAAAAGTACACTGTAGGAAACAGTTGAAACATTTGCTCAGTGTTGTACTATGTATAAATGAAAAAGAATGAAAGTATTCTATATTATCTTTTTTGCAGCTGATAAGGTCATAGGCACTTTATATTGCCGACATAGCAGGTGCAGATAAATGTTTTTAGCTGGTCCACCTGAAAGTTTTAGCTTCAGAATTAGACATTTTTCTGGAGATCTAAAATCTTCAGTGAGGCAAACATACAAGTGGTAACTGAGAAAAGCTTCACATTGTCTGATACTATATTACAGCTTCCAAATGCTTATAAAAAAAACGAGTGATAAACCCCCAAAAAATGAAGCAGCAGAGTTCTCTGCAGTTGTGTACTTAAATTTCTACATTAACGTCCATGATTTCCAGTTCCAAAAGGCTTTTTAAACCTCATATTTCGGTTCACGGGACAATTGTTATTTTCAGCCGGTTCTTATGATTTCTCCCTATTGGTAACTGCGTCCTCAGGAAGTTCCGCAAGCTCAGGAGGAGAAATGTCCAGCTGTAACTGATTTACTGGTATTCTTCAGGGTAGGTAGTAGTTTCCTCCATCTGTGTACATTAAGGCCCTGATTTATACTTTTTGGCGCAAACCTGCATTAGCGCAGGTTTGCGTCAAAAAGTATACCGCCGGCTAGCGCCATTCCTGGATGCCAGCCGAGCATCATATTTCAGCTATGAAGCTAGCTGGTGGTATGGCCCAGTTAGCGTCAAAAGTATTGATGCTAACCGGGTGGGAGAGGTGTTGGGGAAACTGGAGGTTGTGCGTGAAAGAATGGCACTAGTCAGGTTAGAGTAAATAAAAATGACTCTAACCTGATTAGCGTAATTATTTCCACGCACAACCCCCATGGACATGACTCCTGTCTAAATAAAGACAGAAGTCATGTCCCCCAGCCCAATGGCCATGCCCAGGGGACTTTAGTCCCCTGGGCATGGCCATTGGGCACAGTGCCATGTTGGGGGGCCCAAGTTAGGACCCCTATGGCACTTTGCAAAAAAAATAAAATTACTTACCTGGACTTACCTGGGATGGGTGCCCCCATCCTTAGGTGTCCTCCAGGTGTGATTGCGGGTGGGTGGGGGTGTCCATGGGGGCAGGGAAGGGCACATGTGGGCTGTTTCCATGGTTTCTGACCATGGAAAAAGGCCCACAGGTCCCCTAACACCTGCCCTGACCCAGGCGTTAAATAATGGTGCTAAGCAGGCTTAGAGCCATTATTTAAGGCCCTCCTACTCCCGTGTGTGATTTGTGCACAGGAGGATAAATAAGGCTCTAGGGCCTTTGAGTCTTTTTTTGCCCGGGAACGCCAACCTTGCATCTCATAGACGGAAGGTAGTTTTCCGCAGGCAAAAAATGACTTTAACTCCAATATTTTGGAGCTAGACATGTCTAGCGTCAAAATATAAATATGGAGTTAAGTTTGTGCCGGATGTGCATAAAAAAAATGACGCAAATCCGGCGCAAACAGAGTATAAATATGCCCAAATATTCCTAAATCCAGAGGAAAAAAAATCCACCCTTTCCTTGAAGTATGCTTTGTAAGCAGGAAGTGTGCTCCTTTAGCCCTTTAGGTAGTAAGTGAATTCGATTTCCCACCCTGGATGAAAGACAGGGACATCTGTACAGAATGCAGAGCAGAAGCCAATTGTTTCTAGAGTATAGAAAGGAATATTTCAATACAGCAGCATGAGGAGGACCTTTTTTACAGGTTCTTTTCTATAGGTTCTTCTCAGGGTTTTCATCATTTTCTGGACCCCATTTGTGATTGTATTAGGACTCTGTGCACTGTGATACCATTGCTTGGTGCCACATAGTGTGTGCTGTACCCTTAAATATGTAACTTATAATTGGTTTCACACAATCGATGCATTTAACTGTTTAGTAAGACCATTGGAAGTTGGCAGAGGCATTGCACTAGTCGAGCAAAAGTTAAATATTTCACATCTTCACTTGGGACAATGCTTTTCAGTATTCTAATTTAATGGTGAAATGCATTTCTGATATCTTTAATGCAAATATAACTTTACAAAGTGCACTTCAATGTGGTGGAGCCAAGACTGGTGTAGACCACAATTTGTCACTCAACCCCACTCCAGAGGCTCAACAGACCTCCCTGGATGAGAATTAATGACCTTGTTCACAGGGGACAATGGTTTGGTCTTTACACCCAGGAAAGCAAGCGAGCAAGGGGTTGTTAACAGAAACTGAGCACTCACAAGCCTCTAGGAGGGGGAAGGAACAGTTGGCACCACACATATCAGCCCCCATACTTCCTCTTTGGACTTGAAGATTCCCTATGGGTGTAGTGTCTTGTGAGTTAGCGATGACCAGACCCGTTTGGTTCCTGATAAACTCTTTAGGACTGTGAAAATAAGTGATAAGGTGTGGTGAATAGACTACATGTTCAGAATGTTGAGTTTGTGATTGCATTCAGAAGATTAAAGACACGTAAGACCAATCTCCGAGTGTGGCATGTTCATTTACAAGTACCCAGGCTGGGGAGGTGACAAGATAGGTTGTACATAACCTGAAGAACCAACAGTGCTCTCCCAAAGAGTTTACTGTGGTTCAGCAAACTTCTCATGCATGCCACATGTGCCTCAGTCAAACTGAAGATTGATGTTTAGTGTATGTGGCATCAAAGCCCCACTCTGGCAAGTGCCAAGCTTTCGAAGAAGATGGAAGCCCTACAGGGAAATTTGGTTATCATTGTCTAGGAACCTAGTGGTGAGGTTGTGAAAGAGGTACTGTGCCACAATGGAACACAGAGCTATAAAATATACAGAACAGTAATGCTAAAGGCAATGATCAGCATGTACAGATAAGTGCTAGACGCAGTGACAGCTGAGTGCAAATATGTGCTAAAAGTAGTGATAGCCAGATACAAATAGATGCAAATAAATGCAAAAGGTAGTGAAAAACAGGTACATTACATAAAATGCATAGAGGTGAGAAGACTGAAAAACCCATGCGAGAAACGAAGCTGCTAATCACCTCTAAAGAAGAAGACAGAGCTAAAGAAGAAGACAGGGCTTGTGCATGATGAAGGTGCCAGTACAAGCGGGCAGCAGATGTTACCAGAGCGAGCTCCGCTCTCAACAGCCGAAAGTTCCACAGGTTCCACAGGTTATTTCTTAAAACCACCACTTCCACTCGATACAGCCAAAAAGCAAAATATTGGTGACAGATGTACTGCCTCGCTAGAAACGTTTGATGATTTCACGATGCACCAGAAGAAAAAGATAACAAGAAAATTGTCAAATACCTCAAGAATCTTGCAGGTGAAGGAGTAAAAGAAATAATAAAGAAAATACCACATGCTGTTGAAATATCATACCGTCAAATCAAACAAGCATTAAATCTCAAATTCAATCCAATGCTGAATGTTGATTACGCTGCCCTGCTCCACAGAGAAGGGGTAGGAAAGCACTATATTTATAAAATACGAAGCATTCCTGCCCTTTTCTCCTGCGCTGGAGCCATTTGTGACCACAGGAATATGACTACATTATTGTGCACCAACCAGAGAAAGATCAACATCCTACTGACTACTTTTCATGAATACCAGTACAGTGTCTTGGTGCCCCTTCCAAAGAGGCAGAAGCCTACATTACCTTCATCACAGAAGTGAAATACCCCAGCTGCTGTTTCTTTGAAACAAAATAGTACTGCAATGAGACACGACAGTGACCTGTTAATAAGGAAGGACATTTTTGCACATCAGCCCTGGAAACAACACACTCGACCTCTCACATGTGTCAGAAAATATGAAAAGTTCTAGAATGTAAAAGATGAACTGTCCATTTCTCAGGAAGGTATTGTCAAATGCGGTTCAGGAATTGTCATACCAGTGAGTCTGTGACAAGTAATTGAAGCAGCCTATGGAAGATATCACTAAAAGAGCCCCCCTGAGACTGGCTTTGGTTTCCTCAACTTCAATAGACAGTTGAAAAAGAATTGAAGGCCTGTCATTTATGCAATTGCTTACCTCCCAAAATCACTCAACTTACCTTGAACATGTCAAATTTGCCAAAACATGTATGGGAGCCAAAATTCCTGTTGATTTCTTTGGTCCTCTTGACAATTGACATCACCTTTTGCTGATTATGAATGTATACTCCTCTTTCCTACTAGTAGAAGATCTTTTGTTTATTACTCAAGAAAATGTCATTGAGATATTAGATGGCATTTTTGCAATATGAGATGTTCCTTAATTTCTAAAGTTTGACAATGGTCCTCTTTTCAACAGTTGAAATTCTGAGACTTTCTTACTCATCTCAGTGTGAAGCATCAGAAAATCACGCCTCTTTGTCCACAAGCAAATGGTGTTGTTGAACGCTTTATGAGCATACTTAAAAAAGACTGTTCAGCATGCTAAATTGGAGAAGCTTAATCTGAAGTCAGCTCTCACTGCTACATTTCAAGCTTATCGCTTGACTCCTCATTCAACAACAGGTGAAAGTACTTCCCACTGATGTTTGGGAGAGCCATGATGACCAAAGTATCACAATGGACAAACAGGAGATCTACAACAGATGAACTTTGTCAAAAAGACTTGGGTCGTAAACAAAAGATAAAAGCATATGCTGACAGACATCGATGTGCCAAGAATATGTTTGTAAAGAATGTGTGTTTTTTATTTAACAAAGGGGGAGAGGTAGTGCCTTGTTAGTTAGCAATGACGGGACCCTTTTGGTTCCTGGTGGACTCCGTTGAACTGTAACATTAGTGGTAAGGTGTGGTGAATAGATTTCATTTTAGAATGTTGAGTTCGCACTTGCACGCAGAAGAATATGTAAGACCAAGATCAGTGTGTGACATGTTCATTTATGAGTATCCAGGCTTTGGATGAGGCTAGAATGGGGTTGACAGGATCTGCTCCCATTAATTTCTAGAGCCCTTCTAGATCTTCTGACTCCATCCCCAGGAAGAGAGACAACCATTTATTTTCCTTGACTTTGACATAGAGGAGGCTACCTTCACAGAGAGGATGATATCTCACATGAAAGGGGAGTGGTTAAGAGACAGCCAAAGTCCCTCTGAGTGCAGAAGGAGTTAGCTATTTTGTATTTAGGGGTTCAGAGAATTGTTCCAACAAATTGAAGTAATGTGCTGTAGAAAGAGATTAGCATAGGACAAGACAGCAGACACAATTATGTGAGAAACTCTCTAATCACTTGCTAGTGAAAATATAAGACTTCAATTTCCACCACCTCCTCACAACATTTCTAGATCTGGGAAGTTAACATCTCAATAAACAAGACACCCTGTTGGTAGAAGAGACCGCAATGACTCCTGACTTCTGCCGGCACCTAAATCCTGAATGCCCCCCCCCAAGAATCAAGTCATTGACCTCTTCTTTGTCGACTATAGGGTTATAACAAACAGAAGAACTGCTGACTCCAAGAGAGACCAGCTAACCACGGGCCTTGCCCCTGTATGAGCCCTGGCTGGAGAGAGACATGTTGCCTAGATCACCACCCTGAATAGTTGAGGGCTTCAGAAGTGACCAGGAAAGAAACTTTCCAGGAGTTGGAGGAAAGAGGGACTTAGTTATTTTTCCTACCTTCATGGGACCTGGACAAGGTGCTGAGACTTCCCCTAGGAAGTCATACATTAAAAGCAAAAGAGAAATAGGTTTTTCCAGCACTGAGCTTTTTGACATGCTGAAAACAGGTACCATGGGATCTCACAGTAGATTTATCTGACCTCTTAGAGCCCTGCAGAGCTCCACATTCCAGCTTTGCCCTGCTGGAGGACTTTGATAACCCATGACGTCAATAGGTCTGAAGATAAACACTGGACTGGGTGAGATAACAAATATAGGGACCCTTGTTAGCCTTGGATGTTTCCCAGGTAAAACTATTGATTGAGATGACCCACATGGTGTTTCCAACCTTTGCTATATTGTGATTTACCTGGAATTGTGCCTAGGGTCCAGGCAACCACAGTCTGATGTTTTTCAAATAGGTTTTACTTTATCTTGGCTCCTGTTGCCCTAAAGGTTTAACAATTGATGTCACAGGTTTCCCTTCTAATGAAAGTGTTAATGGTATTGTCTTGTTTGTTCCAAAGCTCTCAGATGTTGAGCAGAGTTTCACTGAAACTTCTGTCAAGACCTAACCAGGGTGTGTTTTTTTAAGTTAATAAGGGTCCCCCCTGTCCAAATTACTAACACACCTTCTGACAGCAATCTCTCCAATTCAGTTTCTGACAGGATTTTCCAGTGGGGGCATTCAAAAAGGGTATTTTAAAGGGTAAAGGACCCCTGTTAACTTACAAGACTTTGGCCCTCATTACGAGGCTGGCGGTTATGAGACTGCCAGCCTTACAGTGGCGTTCCTACCACTGTGGAGCCGGCGCTAAGGACCGCCACATTAAGAGTTGTGAGGCTTTGGCAGACTCCAAGCCTCCATAACCCTGCCAGCCTGCCGGTGCGGTCACACCACTGCGGCCAGCGGGAAGCACCTCCAACCCGGTGGCAGGCCTCACCCTGCTGTTCGGATGACGAGGCTGCAAACCTCCAGGCTTTCCGTGGTGGTCACCCGCCACATAAACCCTGGCGGTCACAATCTTCATTCCTGTCACCAGCATACACATGTCCGCACACATCCCCCCACCCGTCCACACACTCACACACACACCCACACCCTTTCCCGCACGCATGCATACACATACACACCCATTCAGCATACGCATGCATGCACTCAGACACACCCACTCACTCCCATTCATCAACAGACACCCCAATTCACAAACACACATTCAGCACCTCCCTCCCCCCTCTGCAAACATGCACGCATGCACCCAAACACACAGACCACCTAACCCCCTTTTAGACGCCCACTTACCTCTTCAGTTGAGGGGGACATCCGGGAGGGGATGGGTCCTGGCAGTCTTCCCTCGCCACCACCACCATGTCATACGGCTTGTAATATGGCAGGCGGAGTCCTGCTGGTGTGGGGGTGCCGACAAGGGACCTGCCTCTGCAGTGCCGACCACCAGCACAACTGCTGGCTGCTTTCTGCCTCAATAACGGCAGAAAGCAGCCAGCACTCGTAATATGACGGTCGTCTGGCAGGTTGGGCTTTGGCGGTCAGTGAAATTGACCGCAAAAGTCTGAATGAGGACCTTTATGTAGTTTTATGCCTTTTACTCACTGTTGTAAACATATTTGAAGGGTGGAGGCCTGATTCATACAGACTGAAAAGAGTTTTGAATATGATTCTATGATTTGTTCAAATGTACAACTTTTGAACAGTTCACAAAAATCCTATGGAAATATATATATATATTCATGCAAACCCTATATTTATTTCTGTAAATTGTCTTTGGGGTGAATAATTTTCTTAATATTGTCTCTATTGCTGTACTCAACCAGCCAAGGGCTGAATATCCTGTTGAACATTCACAATTGCCAACACACATGAAAAATAATCTCAATTTCACTGTGTTATATGTAAATTGCCCTGATACATGTTAATTGTAGATATTTTGAAAACCAGATCAGATGTTAGTATTTGGTGGGTTAACAACCTGAACACTTTTTCTCCATCTGAATGTGTTAGTAGTTGGAGAACTCCTATTCCTAACTTGACATGTATTATGGGCTGCACCATAGCTGTTTTGCCATCCGACAGTGCCAGTTGTGTTTAATTACTGACAATGAGATAATTTTATATTTTAAAGTGCACCCTAACGCATCAGGACAGCAAAGCGGGGTAGAATGATGAAATCATATAACATATTAAATCCATTACTGAAAGCAGATAAAGTTAATGCAAAAGAAAACATGAAAATAACAGAATGAAGAGTCTGAAACAAACGTAGCAGAATAAGTAAGGAACTTCAACACAAAGGATTCCAGACCCAAATATGAGTACCTGTGCAATCCGTTGATGGTACAGGAAGAAAAAGCAATAAAAAAATACTTAAGGAAGATTGTGAAAGAAAACCAAAAACCAGGGAAATGAAACTAGAAGGTAGAAAATACCAGAGAGAGCAGTTAGCAACAGGAAACGAGTGTGTGTGTTGGGGTGTGTATATGTGTGTGTGTGTGTTTGTCTGTGGATGTGTGTGTGTGTGTTTGTGTGTCTGTGTGCCATTTGTGATAAGTGATTCAAATATTAAGTGATTATTGGCACTTTTGAAATATTTATAAAAATAAACTCATCTGTTTAAAAATAATATTAAATACTAAAATGACTTAAGGAAGATTGTGAAAAAAAGCCAAAAACAGGGTAAATCAAACTAGGAACTAGAAGAAGCCAGTGAGGGCAGTTAGCAACAAAAAACATGAGTGTATGTGTGTGTGTTCGTGTGCATGTGTGTGTGTGTGTGACTGTGTCTGAGTGTGTATGTGTGTGTGTGTGTGCTTGTTTGTGTCTGTGTGCCATTTGTGATGTGATTCAAATATTATGTAATTATTGGCACTTTTGAAATATTTACAAATAAAAGTATCTGTTTAAAAATTAAATTAAATGCTTACAATGTTTTTAAAAATGTAAACAGTTTAGTTTTTTAATGAATTAATTAAATATATAACTTTTAACCAAGTTTTCTAAATTTTAAATAACAAAATAACAATGTTAGTGAGGCTAAGTATAGTTTTTAAAATTTGTCTAACAATTAAAATGTAAAGATGTTATTATTTCTAGAGTTGTTTTTTTTAAATAACAAACTTTATCAACTGTCTCTGCACTTTCACATAGGGAGATCACCAACAGGTGAAAAGCAACTAGTAACAGCTTTACACTTTCAAGTTCTGTTGTAGAAGGTTCCACACCCCCATCCAATGTAATGGAGACAGGTAAGGCTACAACTAGGTCTAAATCTCCACTCTGACATTGTGAATAGAAAGAAAATGGATAGTTACACCTAGGTGTAGGAGTAAATGTACATATGTATATTTAACTGTGTTAATCAGGCTCATGGAGTCTGACAGGAGTGACAAGAATTCTATTCTTCCCTAACTCCGAGACAATATTTCGGGTATTCAGGTAGCAGCCATCAACCAGACCTCAGACCCTTACTGTGTCATATGTTTTTGTAGAAACCCCCCTAGACCTATTGTCTCACTTCTGACCTCTTCTGGACTCACCAAGATGTTAAATATTATAGAAGAATTGCCTACATACCTTGGCATGTTACCCATTTGGAGTGCCACTTACTAAAAAGTATTTTGTGTAAGCTTTGATAAAGAATATTGTAGATATTGTAGATGTCCAAGAAGGCTCCTGTTAAAGTGGATCCTGCAACCATTCTTCTAGCTGCATCACCAAAAATGTCTGTAGACCTTTCAGTACATTTAGATAAAAGCTCCAGATTTAAAACAAGAGTATTTGTAGCTATGCTGGCAAAGTAGGGTCTGAATCATTTTTAAGTGTAGGTAAGGCGAAGACTGTTACTTCATCCAGGAAAAGGTTTGTGAAATCAGTGTAATTTCTGTTTTTCCTTCAATCAGATTTAGATAGTTTTGGTTTTCCCAGAATTGAATTATATCTTCTATGATCTATATGTGAGTAACTACAAACTCACCCATAAAAACAGGCCATTCAATGGTTCAAACAGGCATTGATGCTGTATTGACATAACAAGGATCCCTGCACAACCGCTCATTTAGGTGTCGTGGAAGGTTGCAGAGTATTGGTACAAGCCTATGAAGTACTACATAAGAAAAGACTCAAACCATTTGAATGATGCCCCACCTACCTGCTTAGATCTCAGTCTGAACAAGGACTTCATGAGCTGCAGGGAAGGAAGTTCTGTCAGAGAACATGATATGGGCCACTGCAATCCATAAATACAGGATGATGTGTTAAAAATGGCCCTCTCTTTGGAGTCACCTCAAAGCATTTTGCCTTCCTCCTCCTACGCTTGCTGGGTTTTTGCTTTTGTTGGTTTAATTGGTTAGTACCTAACTGGCATATTTAATTTACTTGTAAGTCACTTGCAGAGTGGCATATCATATGCCCAGGACCTGTAAATTAAATGCTACCAGTGGGTCTGTGCGACCTATTTATGTGCACTTTAAAACATGTCCCAGGTCCGCCATTGCAGCTTGAAGGCAGTGTTACACTTCCATGCCACTTGGGAGCATATCTATACTTGTTTTGCACTGCATCATTTTTCTTGACGCAAATTTGGTGTAAAACTAACTCCATAATTATACTTTGGTGCTAGACCGGTCTAAAGCCAAATTTATGGAGTTAAAGTCATTTTTTGGACGTGGAAACCTATTTTGCGTCAATGAGATGCAAAGTAGGCGTACCCGTGCAAAAAATGACTCTGTGGCCTTAGTGCCATATTTGTCTCCCCGTGCTAAAATCATGCACAGGAGGGGTCAAAACATGGTGCAAAGCTTGCTTTGCACCAATTTTTAACACCTGGGTCAGGCAGATGTTAGGGGACCTGTGGGCCAATTTCCATGGTGGAACACCATAGAATAAGCCCACAGGTACCCTCCCCAAGCCCCAGGGACACCCCCACCCACACCAGAGGGATAGCAGAGGATGGGGAACCCCATCCCAGGTAAGTATAGGTAAGTACAGTTGAGTAGTTTATTTACTTTTTGAAGTGTCATTGGGGGCCCTGAAATGTCCCACCCTACATGGCATTGGGTATGTCCAGGGGACCCTGTGCTGGCCACTGGGGTGGTGGGCATGACTCCTGTCTTTTCTAAGACAGGAGTCATGTGGTATGGATTGTTTTGAGTCCGAAAATGACTCTAGGCATGTTAGAGTCTTTTTTTTTTACTCTAACATGCCTAAAGTAGTTTTTTGGGGCAAAACCCCTTCTTCCATACCGCCAGCGCCACCCAACTAACGTCATTTTTTTGCACGCTAGCCTTCCTTTTGCACCGGCTTGCACCATTCCATAAATATGGTGCCCGGCTGGTGCACAGAAATGGTGCAAGCCGGTGCTAAACTTTTTGGTGCAAAACTGTGTTAGTGCAGTTTTTTCACCTTGGTATTTAAAACCCATTTGCCAAATCCCCTTTTTATTATACATACTTCACCTCCCTCAGGCAGGCCCTAGGTAGCCCATATGGCAGGATGTAGTGTAAAAAAATAGCAGAACATATACTTTCAAATTTTACATGTCCTGGTAGTGATAAACTCCCAAATTTCATTTTTCACTACTGTGAGGCCTACCCCTCTCTTAGGATAACATTGGGGATTACTTATTACATCCAATACACTGTACTTCCTGATTGGTAAGGGATTCCTCTCATATGTAGTACCTATGGAATTGTAATGATAATTCCTCTTTAATGGTAAAGTTAGATTTTTTGTTACAATTTTAAAAATGCCACTTTTAGAAAGTTGCCATTGTCCTGCTCTAAGCCCTGTGTGTCTGCAGCCTGTCTCCAATACGTGTCTGGGCAGGGCTAGTGCATACCTTCTAGACAGCCACTTACAAAGGGAGTTTAGGTTTAGGCCATCAAATTCCTGGTTGGTCCTCTTATGCAGGATGGGAGGGCCACAGACTCACACTTACGCCTGAATAGGCTGTGTCCTGATCCCACACAAAGTCCTGCATAACCCACTGTAGTGAGTCTAGAGCCAGGGCAGGAAGGGCAGAGTCTCTGTGCACATCAAAGGCATTTCTCTGATGCTCCCCCTCTTCACAGGCACAACTTGCATAAGTACTGGGCCTCTGACACCACCAACTCTGTACTCTATGGAACTGTGGATACTCTGGCAGGAAGTAGGACTGCTGTGCTGTTACAAGTTCTGCCACTCTGCTGAATTTCTGCTCAGGAAGAACTGCTTTTTTGCGGGGCTGACCTGCTACACTCTTTGGTTGGGTGAGAAGGACTGGGCCACATCATTTGAACCCAACACCCAGAGAGACACCAATGGCTAGCTGACTGGCCTCCTATTTTCTGAAGTCTCAGGGACACAAAGGACTTCCACACTTCCTGCTCCAGCACCTGGGGCCTGCCATCTGTGAGTCTCACCCTGCCATTGGTGCCAATCTAGTTCTGGGCCCTTGGAAGTGAATATAAAGTGCTACTTCAAACTGAAACACTAAATCAATGTCTTTGTACCACCCAGAATATGCATATCTCCATCGACACCAATGCATCACCGCTGCTGGAAGGATCGAGTGCAACTCATAGCCAATTGTGCAGTACATTGCCTCCATTTCCGATGCACTCTTGACTTTGTGCAGATCGGAGACGAAGCATCGCCTCCATCCCAAGGATGATGGTGACGCATTGCCTTCTCTGGTCCTCGTACTTTCCCTGACGTCGATGCAAACGAGGTACTTTTTTAATGGGCCACGGCTGGTCCCTGTATCAGACCTGTGCTCCAGGGCGGTCAGCCTGAACTCTCAGATTTTGAAGCACTATATTTCAGTATATTCTTTACACATTCATATTGCAAATTCTACTTATTGGATTTTTGTCTTTTTAGTCTTGTTTTGTTCATTAAATTGAGCTCTATTTTCATAACCAGTTGTGGTATATTTTTGTGTGGTGTTTTCACAGTTTTACTGTTTGAAGTGTTGCACAAATACTTTACACATTGCCTCTTAAGTGAAGCCTGACTGTCCTGTGCCAAGCTACGAGGGGATGAGCACAGGTTAACGTAGGGTGTGTTGGTGATTTACCATGACTAGAATTGTGGTTTCTGCTTGGACAGGGTGCATACCTCTGCCAGCCAGAAACCCAATTTCTAACATGAGGGAAACACAAACTGCCTTCAAATAGGAGATTAATCCCCTCATTATGACTTCGGAGGACAGAAAAGGCCGTCTGCCAAAGTCCTGCAGTCAGATTACCACCAGTGCGGTCCCCTTCCCAGGGCCCCTATTAAGAGTTTCCCGCTGGGTCTGTTACCACCTGCTGAGCCGGCGGCAAAGTTGTGGTACCTAGGGTGTACTAGCAACTGTCGTGCTTTTCACTGTCTGCACTGGGAGCTGGCCATGGGGGCCCTGGCACTGGCCATGCCAGGTGCATGGGAACTGCAGGGCCCTCCATGGGGCCCCCTGCACCCTGTCTCCCCCAGCCTTTACATGGCGGTGCAACCACCATGTAATCGCCAGGAGTAAAGTGACTCGTAATCCCCAGGTCAGCGCTGCTTGCAGCGCTGCCCTGGCAAATTAGGACCGTAATTCGGGCAGGGCCCGGAGCACCTCTTCTGCCAGCCTTTCTTTGGCAGGGGAACCCGCCAGGGAAAGGCTGGGGGAAAAAGGGTTCATTATCCGGAGCAGCGCTGCCCTGTCGGATAATGTAATTCGCCATCGCCAGGCTGCTTGTCGGTGAGAGCCTGGCAGTGGCAGAGGGCCGCCACAACAGGCCCTCCCTGTGTTTATTATATGGCGGTTCAGACAGCCATGCCGGCGGCGGTCTTTCCCGCAGCCGCCGGCATGGCGGTCTGAACCACTGGGTTTATAATGAGGCAACACACTAGGGGGGTCATTACAACATTGGCGGTAAAAGCTGCTTACCGTCGCGCAGAAGACCGCCAATACACCGCCGTGGCCGTGGAAATCCGCCACAGGTATTATGATCTGCCGAAATTCAGACACCCACACAACTCCGCCACACCAAAGTTCAGTGATAAACTGGCAAAAACAAATCCTCCACCGTCACGCCAACAGAAACACGCCCATGCTATCACGACCCACGAATCCACGCTGCGATATTTCAACCTTGGTATTCCATTGGCGGTACACACCGCCGCGCTCAAAATACACACACATCTCCAAAACACCGCCACATTGGACAATTCCAAATACACACACCTGATACACATACAAACACCACTCCCACACACCCAATACAATATAAAACACACACCCACATCACCCACAAACCCCTACGACCAAAAATTATTGACAAAGGCCACAGAGAGAGCACAGCATAGACAACCCCACCACACAGAGGCACACGACACCATCACCCACACAACATCCACGCACAAAACACCACACACCACTACACATCACCACACTCATCACCACATACACCACCCCACACATCACCTACACCACCCCATGGCACGGCAAAGACACCCCAGGTTCTCCGAGGAGGAGCTCAGGGTCATGGTGGAGGAAATCGTACGGGTAGAGCCACAGCTATTTGGCTCACAGGTGCAGCACACCTCCATAGCTAGGAAGATGGAGCTATGGCGAAGAATATTGGACAGGGTCAACGCAGTGGGACAGCACCCAAGAAATCGGGAGGACATCAGGAAGAGGTGGAACAACCTACGGGGGAAGGTTCGTTCCGTGGTCTCCAGGGACAACATCGCGGTACAGCGGACTGGCGGCGGACCCCCACCTCCTCCCCCACAACAACAACATGGGAGGAGCAGGTCTTGACCATCATGCATCCTGAGGGCCTCGGAGGAGTCGGTGGAGGAATGGACACTGGTAAGTCAAATCTTAACTATCATATCCCCCACCCTACCTGCATGCTATCACACTCCCCCACCCTCATCCCCTGCCCTATCACTCCAACTCCTGACTAATGTACTAATAACACAAACCACCCATCCCAACACCAAGCCCTGCATGACGCAACAAAGCATGGTCACCCCTCACTAAGGCATGCCCACAGCACATCCCCAACACACACCCCCAAACATCATCACACAAGCCCCTACACTGGAATGCTAGCACTGGGGTACACGGTCACCCACCCATTGCACACCATGACACACACAGATGCAATAATCATGCTTTTATACCCCTGTAGGACCACTACTCAACGTCATCAGACAGGAGGGTCCAGACATCTCTACTCCACCCACAGAAGAGGCCCACAGTGATGACAGCAGCTCTGGCCAACTGGATCCAGATGACCAGCCCGGACCATCGTGGGCCTCGGGACAGTCGGTTCCCCTCGCACAGGCACAGCCCAACACTGACCTTCCACCCTCAGGAAACACCAGCACAGCACCCACCCAGCGGGCCCATACCTCCGTCCCCAGGACACGTCAATCAGCTGTGTGTCCACCACTACAGGGAACCCAGGATAACCCACCACCCCAACAACAACAGGGACCTGGGGGCAGTGGTAGTGGGCACATGGTCAAGGGGACGGAGGCCCAGGAACACAGGGGAACTGGGAGGGCTGCTGTGCGACAGGGGGCGGACAGGCCAAGGGAACCCACTCTCCACGAGGCCCTCTCCTCCATCATGGGAGCATACCACCACTCCCAGGAGACGATGGCTACGGTCCTGGCCAAGTTTCAGGAGACCCTGCCCATGCAGGAGGAACAGTATTTGGGGTTCAGGGAGGAACTCAGAACCATCAGCTCCACCCTGGGCATCATCGTAGGGGTGCTGAAGGACATACAGAACACCATGAGGGACACCGTGGCACTCCAAGGGGCCCCTGACACTAGCATGGACGAAGGACTGCCCATCACCTCCGCCGGCGCTAGTGGACAGGACGCCCAGCCACAGGACCACCACACCAGCACCCCACCCCCTGCAGACGGAGAACCACCCCGCAAGCAGTCCCTGAGATCCAGGAACAGGACAGAGCACGATGGCAAGACCCCCGCCAAGAAATGAGACCACCCTGATTGTCATCCCACTGTCCCACTTTGTAACCCTGTCCAAATTGGAACTGCCCTAGCTCCACTTCCTATGCCCATATGGGCAGTGCACCTGTGAGACTAATAGACTGGACATTCTTCCACCATCACCCATCACCATTTTACCACCACCTCCAATAATTAGCACTTCAATAAACACCTTTGAAGCACAAAACAATCAGGAGTCAGTCTGTGATTTTTAAAATGTGTATTAGCAATGACAGTGACAAAAAGCGTTTTCAAATGTAATGTCAACATACCTATGTCACACATCACAAGTCCATGAAGGATGCAAGCAGATGACACACGTTGGTAACCACACCTGTGAAACCGTAATGGATATGTACAACTCAGTTACCAAATACTGCTTGAAACAGACAGACAGGATAAAGGTAGAAGTGTGAAAGTACTTGTGGTAGGCAGGAATGTGTTCTCACCTGTGTGTCACTGGAAATATTTCTGGATGACTGAGTCCCTGTTGTCAATGTCTTCTTCCTCTGCTTCCTCCTCATCACTGTCCACAGGCTCCACAGCGGCCACAACACCGTCATCTGGACCATCCTCCTGCAGAAAAGGCACCTGGCGTCGCAAAGCAAGATTGTGAAGCATACAGCAGGCGATGATGATCTGGCACACCTTCCTTGGTGAGTAGAATAGGGAACCACCTGTCATATGGATGCTCCTGAACCTGGCCTTCAGGAGGCCGAAGGTGCGTTCGATCACCCTCCTAGTCCGCCCATGGGCCTCATTGTAGCGTTCCTCTGCCCTGGTCTGGGATTCCTCACTGGGGTCAGTAGCCATGACAGGTTGTGGTAACCAGAGTCCCCTAATTGCCACACCCGGTGCCTCTGGAGTTGACCCATCACATAAGGGATGCTGCTATTCCGCAGGATGTAGGCGTCATGCAAAGAGACAGGGAACATTGCATTTACCTGGGAGATGTACTGGTCTGCCAAACATACCATCTGTACATTCATGAAATGATAACTCTTCCGGTTCCTGTACACTTGTTCACTCCTGGTGGGGGGGACCAGAGCTACATGGGTCCCATCAATGGCACCTATGATGTTGGGGATATGTCCAAGGGCATAGAAGTCACCTTTAACAGTAGCCAAATCCTCCACCTGAGGGAAAACTATGTAGCTCCTCATGTGTTTCAGCAGGGCAGACAACACTCTGGACAACATGTTGGAAAACATAGGCTGGGACATCCCTGATGCCAAGGCTACTGTTGTTTGAAATGACCCACTTGCAAGGAAATGGAGCACTGACAGCACCTGCACTTGAGGGGGGATTCCTGTGGGATGACGGATTGCTGACATCAGGTCAGGCTCCAACTGGGTACACAGTTCCTGGATTGTGGCACGGTCAAACCTGTAGGTGATGATTAAATGTCGCTCCTCCATTGTCAACAGGTCCACCAGCGGTCGGTACACCGGAGGATTCCGCCATCTCCTCACATGTCCCAGCTGACGGTGCCTAGGAAGGACAACAGCGACCCAAGCTACTCAGAGGTATGTACCCACAGCTACACAGAACACGAAACATAATCCAAAAACTTGTCTGTAAGTGTGTTGAGTCCAGGCCTAGGTATGTGTGACGAGGTTGAAAATGAAGCCATGTGGGCCCCTGAAATGGTGGCTGCCTGACCTGTAATCTGGGACAATGGGATGTGAGGTAACTGCACTGGCGTTGTACACCGTCGCGGTAGGCGGTCGAAGACCGCGGCGCAATGCTGCATTGGTTAACATTGGACCTTATGGGTCCCATGAGCCAGTGACGAAGTGCGCCGGCGGTGATGATACGCACCGCCGAGGACGTCACCGCCGCGGATGTCACCGCCATTTTCTATCTGTCCAATCACTCGATACCTGATCTTCGACAGGAGAGGACCTATACTGCAAGTGCTGCTGTGACCTCGGTCTGGAAGAGACAATGGCTCGTGCGTCTGGGGAAAGGGCCCCTGCCTTCACTGCACAGGAGTTGGAGAAGCTCGAGGACGGGGTCCTGCCCCAGTACACGCTACTCTACGGTCCTCCAGACCAACAGGTGAGTACATAGGGTGCAAGTTGTATGGGCTATGCCTGGGTGGAGAGGGCTGGTTGTAAGAAGGAAGGGGGCAGAGTTCTGCGAGCATGAAGGACTGTGAATGCATGTGCCACATGGCAAGGGCAGGGATGGGGGCCACTCACTTCGACGGTGCAGTTGGTAATTAATTTTCTTCTCCCCCTGTACATGTCATGTAGGTCAGCGCCCACCAGAAGAAGGATATTTGGCGTGCCATCGCCAAGGACGTCCGGACCCTGGGGGTCCACCAGAGACGGAGCACCCACTGCCGTAAAAGATGGGAGGACATTCGCCGCTGGAGCAAGAAGACGGCGGAGGCTCAGCTGGGGATGGCCTCCCAACGTGGGAGGGGTGCCCGTCGCACCATGACCCCCCTGATGTTACGGATCCTGGCGGTGGCCTACCCCGAGTTGGATGGGCGCTTAAGGGCATCACAGCAGACACAAGGGGGAGAGTACAACATCATTCTGCAGAATTTGCGTGCAGTGAAGGTGTCTGGGTGAGGGAGGAGGGCTGTGGGTTTCCCTAGGCCAGGGCGAGTTCCGTAGGCTAGGCTCCTCCGTAATGCAGGCCATGTGGCACTCCACCCCACCTCTGTAGAGTGCCAAGTACAGGTATACATGCCCCTGTGTCATCTATGTGTTCTGATGTCCACCATAGCCATGTAGGCCATATCCCAGGAACTGCATCAGTATAGCCCAACAGCGCTGCGTAGTGCAGGGGGCTGCTGTGTCTGTATTGTCTGCCAACGGTATCGGTAAGCCATGCACTCAACCTGTCTTTCTTCTGTCGTCCCCCCCCCTTTTTGTTGTCTCCCTGTTCTTTTGTGCATCAGCATCATCAGGAGGTGGTACAGTGGCACCGGAGCACGAGGGAGCTGCATCCCACATGGCCATGGAGGGCCACACCACGGACTCTGAATACACCAGTGGGACGGAGGGCGAGGGGAGCTTCACGGCGGTCACCGGATCAGCAACCAGCGACACAGACTTGTCCTCCGATGGGAGCTACCTTGTGGTGGCGGCAAAATCTGTGCCCCCCACTTCTACAGGTACAGCTGCCACCCCCGTACCAGCACCGTCCTCCCAGCAGCCCCAGGCACCTTCGCCCCGTGCCTGCTCACCCAGGAGGGTGGGATTCACCTTCGCCCCAGGCACCTCAGCCCCTGCCCCTGTCACCTCTGCTGCCCTCAGTGAGGTGGCCATTGACCTCCTCAGGTCACTCACTGTTGGGCAGTCTACCATTGTGAATGCCATCCAAGGTGTAGAAAGGGACTTGCAACACACTAATGCATTCCTGGAGGGCATTCATTCTGGTCAGGCTGCCCATCATCGAACCCTGCAATCTCTGGCCTCAGCACTGATGGGAGCCATTGTCCCTGTGTCTAGCCTCCCCCCTCCAACTTCCTCCACCCAGACCCAATCCCCTGTACCTCTGCCTATCCCAAGCACACCATCAGACCAGCCTGCACACACGTCAACACACAAGGGAAGCTCAGGCAAACATAGGCACCACACATCCCACAGGCACTCACACAAGCATCACCCACATACAGACACAGCAACATCCACTGCCTCCACTGTGTCCCCCTCCTTGTCGTCTCCCTCCTCCCTCCCAGTGTCGTCTACACTCTCATCTGCATGCACTACCACTACAGCCACTAGGACCCGCACCAGCACACCCACCACCACACCCCGCTCACCTGCACTCACCACCCACTACCATTTACACGTCCGCTGTGTCCTCTCCCAGTGTGTCTGTGATGCCCCCTCCCTAAGTACACAACCGCGGGCACACACACCCAACATCCATCCACCTCACGACAGCCTTCAGAACATGCACCTGCACCCAAATCATCAAAAGTTACACCTCCTCCAACCACCTCCTCTTCCTCCACTCCCAGACCCCCTCCAGCTACCCATCCCAGTGTTCGTCAGAAACTTTTCCTGAGCAACGTTGACCTCTTTCCCACCACCCCCCCTCCAATTCATAGGTCCCGTACTAGCACCTCAGCCAAAAAATCTCTGGTACCAGTGGTGCCTGTTAGAGGTATGTGGAGTGCACCGGGCACCAGGGCAACCAGTGTGACACAGAGCCAAAGCACAGCCAGTCCCCCCCCTGTGAAGCACCAGAAGTTTGACAGTGCCCGAAGGGATAGGGGGAAGAATCCAGCCGGCAAAGCCGCTCACAAGGGTGCCGAGGGGAGTGTCGAGTCAGCTGTGACTCCTCCCAAGGTGGGGAAGGGGCAGAAGAAAGCGCCAAAGTCTGGGAAGAGCAGCACGGCGGAGAAGGCTGCCATCATCCCCGCTGCCCAGGAGGCCACCGCCAGCCCGATCCTCACTGGTCAGGAGACCACCGCCAGAGTCAGTGCCCAGGAGGGCAGTCCCATCGTCACTGGTCAGGAGACCACCGCCAGAGTCAGTGCCCAGGAGGGCAGTCCCACCGTCATTGATCAGGAGACCACCGCCGGAGTCAGTGCCCAGGAGGGCCCCGGCAGCCACAGCCCCACTGGGCAATGAGGGACCGCCATGGCAAACACCACTGCACAGGGCAAAGACCGCCATGGCAAGCACCGCTGGTCAGGGCAAGCACCACTGAACAGTTCAAAGACCGCCATGACAAGCACCGCTGAACAGGGCAAGCACCGCTGAACAGGGCAAAGACCGCCATGGCAAGCACCGCTGAACAGGGCAAAGACCGCCATGGCAAGCACCGCTCAACAGGGCAAGCACCGCTGAACAGGGTGAAGACCGCCATGGCAAGCACCGCTGAACAGGGTAAGCACCGCTGAACAGGGCAAAGACCGCCATGGCAAGCACCGCTGAACAGGGCAAGCACCACCAACTCAAGCACCGCTAGGCCATGTGCGGCAGGGGCAGTGACGGAACTGGGACCGTCGAGGTGAGAGTGATGCACTCTGGGCACCAGTCCCCCTCCAGAACCAGTGGAGACATGCATCCACTATCTCAGTCCTTGGCAGGATGAAGCACTCTGGGCACCAGTCCCCCTCCAGAACCAGTGGAGACATGCATCCACTACCTCAGTCCTTAGCAGGATGAAGCACTCTGGGCACCAGTCCCCCTCCAGAACCAGTGGAGACATGCATCCCCTCCGTCTGTCCTGCACAGGATGAAGCACTCTGGGCACCAGTCCCCCTCCAGAACCAGTGGAGAACAGCATCCACTACCTCAATCCTTAACAGGATGAAGCACTCTGGCCACCAGTCCCCCTCCAGAACCAGTGGAGAACCGCATCCACTACCTCAATCCTTAACAGGATGAAGCACTCTGGGCACCAGTCCCCCTCCAGAACCAGTGGAGACTGTCATCCACGTGAGAGAATGTAGCTTTGCACTCCCCAGGATGGTACAGTGGGCAACCCACCCACTGTAGAGACTTGAGAGACTGTGGCTTTGCACTCCCCAGGATTGAACAGTGGGCAACCCACCCACTGTAGAGACTTGAGAGACTGTGGCTTTGCACTCCCCAGGATTGAACAGTGGGCAACCCACCCACTGTAGAGACTTGAGAGACTGTGGCTTTGCACTCCCCAGGATGGTACAGTGGGCAACCCACCCACTGTAGAGACTTGAGAGACTGTGGCTTTGCACTCCCCAGGATACATCAATGGGCATGGAGCCCCCTCGTGGATCTGGCGTGGTGCTGTCATCCGGCTGAGGTGCCCCCCCTTCCCTTCCCCCTGAGGTGCCTGTTGTATTTTGATCTGATGCCCAAGCAGCGTTCTCTCCGTTTTGCTCAGGTATCGTGTGTGTGCCTCGCCCATGCATTTTGGGCCCAGTGGTCCACGGACAAGGAATGGTGCATACCTGCACTACTAATCGTGATGTATCTTTTGTTGAATGTGTATATATATATCTGTATATATTTGGTTACTGTATTTTGATACATTACAATGATTGCAATCATTTCCTTTTGTCTTTGCATTCTTCCGGGGGTTTTTGGGTTTGTTACTGTTATGTTTGGATATGCATTGGCGTGTGTGTTGTAGTGGGTGAGGGTCGGGGGTAGGGGTGTTGGGTGTGTGTGTCCCTGACTTTTGCCTCCCCCCTCCCCTATGTCGTAGGTGCAGTACTCACCGTTGTCTTCGGCGCCGGCGTTGATGATGATCGTACAGAAGCAGGTAGACTATCGCAGGGAGTATTTGGAGTTCCGGCTCCATGGTGCCCTCGTTCCTCGTGGAGTGTGTAGAGGTGAGCGTTTTCCCATTGAAATGGCTGTTTCCCCCGTGTTTTTATCCACGGTGAATCCGCCCCGGAAAAGGTGGCGGATTGGTAGGTTGTGATACTGTGGGCGGTATTTTGTCTCCCGCCTGTCTGTTGGCGGTGACCGCCGCGCTGCTTTTCTGTACCGTCGTGGTGGTTGGAGTGTTAAAGTGGCTGTCTTTGTTGGCGGTTTCCGCTATGGTCATAATTCCCTTTTTTTTTTACGCCGGCCTGTTTGCGGTCCTACCGCCGCTTTAACACCGTCCGCCAGGGTTGTAATGACCCCCTAGGTGTTAATAGTTTTTGGTGATGGCCTCCATCACAAATTCAATAAAGTCATGATAACATTTCTTCCTAAACAGGATGTGACCATTTATACCATGCCAGCTGTAGACCTATATCACTTCTCAGTACTGTTGTTAAGATTTTGGCTAAAATAATTGTGAATTATTCGAAAAGGATTATCCTGAGCTTTATCCAAGGGAAATAAATGGAAGTTGTCTCAGAATGTATGTCCAAGAATCATATGCAGCATATTGTGAATCTTAAAAGATGAACCCAATGAGACATTCTGGTCTCTCTGGATGCTGAAAAAGCATTTGATATGGTTGAATGGGATTACTTTTTTTGAACTTTATCCAGATTTGGAATGTGCCACAACTTACTATCCAAGATACAATGACTATGCAGAAACTCATCAGCACAAATCAATTGTGTTAG
Source organism: Pleurodeles waltl (assembly GCF_031143425.1). Taxonomy (NCBI): domain Eukaryota; kingdom Metazoa; phylum Chordata; class Amphibia; order Caudata; family Salamandridae; genus Pleurodeles; species Pleurodeles waltl. Next base: position 715,706,522 of record NC_090436.1, read on the forward strand.
AATTGATAATGAGGGTTCTATGCTAGACAGTTTGATGAGGAGGATCGAGCTGTGAGGTGGCATGTGGTTCCTATTGTGCCTTGCTTACAAATAAAGCTGCCTGCTTCAGCATGAAGGCTTTTGGAGTAATGACTGTGAGATAATCTTAACAGGCTATGATTAAAATATAAAGAACCATAAACAAACAAAGGATTCAAGTACTTACATTTAGGCTCACATTTCAAATGTGGGTCCTCCCTCTTTTTTTTTTTTAGAAAAGTCCCACAGAGATGGTGGACCCCGGGGCCCGAGGGTGTCCATGCAGCCTCCTTATATATTGTTTTTAATATAGCCCCAGTGTGGTGGTGGTCTCTGGGGCTAAATTAAGCCCCTAAAGGGGGGGCTGTGTGCCTTTTTTGTTTAATTTATGGTGCAATTCATAGATAGTCACAAATGTTGCCATACATTTAAAAAAAATGCTTTTTTCCCCCGGTGGGGGTCCCAGGGGACCCCATCACCAAGGCTAGGGGGTTAGGATATTTGTACTTTGCCCCTTTTTCTTTTTTTTTGGGACATGACTGAAGCAAAGTTCAGATATACAAATTTGGATTTCCTTTAATTTCTCAAAAAGTACTCCAAATAAAAGAAGCATGCTGCCTTACTGCCAAATTTGGTGCATTATATCCAGCAGTTCGGGCTTTAGTCATGTTGAAAATCGTTATGTGAATTTGCATGGGAAACTTAGGGGCATATTTATACTCTGTTTGCGCCGCATTTGCGTCATTTTTTTATGCAAATCCGGCTCAAACTTAACTCAATATTTATATTTTGACATGTCTAGCGTCAAAATATTGGAGTTAAATTCATTTTTTGCCTGCGGAAAACTACCTTGCGTCAATGAGATGCAAGTTAGGTGTTCTCAGGCAAAAAATGACTCAAAGGCCCTAGCTCCTTATTTATTCTCCAGTGCAAAAATCATGCACAGGAGGGAGGAGGGCCTTAAGTAATGGCCCTAAGCCTGCTTAGCACCATTATTTAACACCTGGGTTGGGGCAGGCGTTAGGGTACCTTTGGGCCTTTTCCATGGTCAGAAACCATGGAAACAGCCCACAGGTGCCCTTCCCTGCCCCCAGGGATACCCCCACCCACCCGCACCCACATCTGGAGTACACCTAAGGATGGGGAACCCATCCCAGGTAAGTCCAGGTAAGTATTCTTATTTTTTTTTGCAAAGTGCCATAGGGGGGCCTAACTTGGGCCCCCCTACAATGGCACTGTGCCCAATGGCCATGCCCAAGTCCCCTGGGCATGGCCATTGGGCAGGGGGGCATGACTTCTGTCTTTATGTACAGTAGACAGGAGTCAAGTCCATGGGGGTTGTGTGTGGAAATAATGACGCTAATCAGGTTAGAGTCATTTTTTTACTCTAACCTGACTAGCGCCATTCTTTCACGCACAACCTCCAGTTTCTCCTACGCCTCCCCCACCTGGTTAGCGTCAATAATTTTGACGGTAACTGGGCCTTAACACCAGCTAGCATCATAGCTGAAATATGATGCCCGTCTGGCGTCCAGAAATGGCACTAGTCGGTGGTATACATTTTTGTCGCAAACCTGTGCTAATGCAGGTGTGCATCAAAAAGTATAAATCAGGGCATTAGGCCCATATTTACAGTATACTCAGTTTTTGCTGAATTAGTGTCATTTTTGTACGCTAATTCAGCGCAAACCTAACTCCATAGTTATACTTTGGTGCTAGACACGTCTAGCGCCAAAGTTATGGAGTTTATGTCGTTTTCTGGAGTGGAAAACCTATCTTGCGTCAATGAGATGCAAGGTAGTCATTCGCATCCAGAAAAGGACGATATGGCCTTTGCGCCATATTTATCCTCCGTGCTGAAATCCAGCACGAGGGATGGGGGCCTTAAATAATTATTTAATGCCTGGATCTGGGCAGGCATAAAGGGACCTGTAGGCATAGTTCTATGATCGGAGACCATGGAAATTGCCCACAGGTGCCCTTCCATGGCCCCAGGGACACAACCACCCACCCCCACCTACACCAGGAGGACACCTAAGAATGGGGGACCCATCCCAGGTAAGTCCAGCTGGATATTTCTTTTTTTTTTTACCCCAACACCACTCGGGGGCCCTGACTCGGGCCTGCACGGCGTTGTCCCCAATGGCCATGCCCAGGGGACATTTGTCCCCTGGGTATGGCCATTTGGCCATTTGGGTGGTGGGCATGGCTCCTGTCTTTACGAAGACAGGAGCCATGTCCATGGGGGTTGTGCACCATAAAATGGCGCTACACTGCTTAGAGGTAATTTTTTGCCTCTAAACAGTGTAGCACCATCATTTGGCGCACATGCCCCAGTTCCCCCTACGCCTCCCCAGCCCTGTTAGCGTCCTTTCCAAGGACACTAACAGGGTATGAGCGCCGGCTAGCTATAGATATATAGATATATACACACACACACACATATATATATATATATATATATATATATATATATATATATACACATATACAAACACATATGTGGCATTTCAATGCGTCTAACTTTTGAAAAAGGCTACCTAACCTGTCATGTAAGGTATCAAATTAAAGGGGACATCAAACGTGACTCAGTGATGCAGTCGATATTTGTGGCCACTTTAATGCTGGCCTCTTTTATGAACATTGCCACACTTTGGCCCAACTAGTCTACCGGCTTTAGAGAGTCACTGAGACAGGTTTCTGCCTGCCTGGGGAGACGTGTGAACGACTCCCAGGGTCGGAGCAAAGGCTGTTGCTGCACTGGAGGTGTGACTTCCACCCACAGCATGGGCTGCAAAGGGTGTTAGCTCGAAGGGCAGGCATCAAAGGGTGATGCTGCCTTTGAAGGGCTGCAGTGACAACATTTCAATGCAGGAAGCCCTTTGTTTCCCCTAGACAGGGTAGAGCCAGGGCCATGGTGGGAAAATCAATTATAGAACCAGGTTTGCATGGGAGTGCTGTCCATGGTAGCTTCACCCCCAGGGGTGGGCTAGTGAGGTCCTCACACTTGAGGAAGACTTCAGTCATGTTGGTTTTGGTGTGCAAAGTGCACCCACGGATAGCCAGATGCCACACATTACTGGAACTGTGACACCAGGTAGGAGGGAATCAACTAGCCCTTTGGCTAGTCACAGCATTGTCCCCTCAGGGCACCTTGTTGAGATATAATTTGCACCAGTGGCACCCGAGGCTTCAGTACTCGCTGGATTCAGACCAAGGATAGGAAGAAGACCACTCTGCACCAAAGTGCACCAAGAGAGGCTGCGACGCTGGAGAGAATGCACCAGCTGCACACTGGGATAGTGGATGTTGGACACTGTTCTGCATGTCTGTCATAGGGAAAAGTTGATTCCCAGCCCCATTCCAAAGCAGAGACTTCAAGGTCAGTTGGCTGATCCCCTCGAATTACACTGGGGACATTACAGCTGGAAGATCCCAAATCCCATTCCTGGTAGCCACCGCAGCTGTTTTGCAGCTACCAGACCCCGGGCACTTTGACGAACAATTTGGGAATGGGCTAAAGTTGCACCTGAGTCTATTGACCTGTGGGAGCTGGTTGTGACCAGATTTGTCCACCCCAAGGGACATTATCACCCATCAAATGTTTCCACCAGAACCACTGTGTTTCATGAACAGAAGGTCTGCTTTGGCATTCCTTTCTCCCCTGCATAGAGGACTTCTTGGGAACCCAAGGTCCATGGCCTGATTTGTCCCCACTCACCTTTGGACCAAGGACTCAACTGAACTTACCCCGTGCCACAAAGCAACTGAAGCATCCACTGAGGATCCTTAAACCTGCATCTTTCAACATCAGAACCACTACATAGAAGACAAAGCCACTTTGGTGGCCCGGGAACTGTCCAAAGTTTCTTTTCTAGACTCCTAGACCTCTTTCCTGTTAGAATTAACCAACAAACTCAAGTCAGACCCCCACCTCAGCTCCGGACATTGCCACCGCTATCCCTGACAGGTACAAGATCATCCACAAAGATGGCATCAACTGACCAAGAGGAGGCATCGCAATTGTTGAACAAAAACACCCTCCACCTCATGACCAGCTTCGACAACCACTCTCCTGGCATGGAACATCTCCACTTCCAAATTCAGACCAACCCAAAAACCACCCTCTGTAGAACCCTCATCTACAGACCCTCCAGACCCTGCCCCTATTCAGCGAATCCATAGCTGACTTCATTGAACCCCACGCCCTCACCTCAATGGACTACATCCTCCTCAGCTACCTTAATTTCCACCTATACAACCTCAGTGACCAGAACACCTTATTCCTATTAGAGAACCTCGCCACCCTCAAACTCAAACAACTGGTCAACTCTTCAACCCACTCAGCAGGACACACACTTGACCTTGTCTTCTCTGCCAGCAACAACATCTCTGTCTCATACATTTCCAAACTACAATGGACCGGCCACCACTATGTCCACTTCTCCTTCACTAAGACCATTGAATGCCACAATGCCCACCACCACACTTACAGATACTGGAGCAAGGACTCCGAAGTCAAACTAACCAAGGTCCTCCGCCACGCCCCACAACAGAAACCATGGATGCCAATGTCTCCGTCTGCAACCTCCAATAATGGATCTCCGACTGCGCCAACACTCTGGCCCCCCTCAGGAAACCCTCCAACAATCAACACCACAAGAAAACAAGCTGGTTTTCACCTGACCTCCAAGAATCCAAACACACCTGCGGACAACTCGAGAGAAAGTGGAGAAGCAGCAAGATCATGGCAGACCACAAAGCCTTCAAAACCGCTGTCACCGCGCACAACCACCACATCAGAATAGCAAGAAAATCAGCCATTCAATAATGCATCAATGCCAATGTTCACAACAGAAAGGAAATCTTCACCATGGTCAAAGAATTCACAAAACCGAGCACGGACACCACAGATATCCCACCCTCCCAAGACCTCTGCAACAAACTCACCACTTTCTTCCACTGAAAGATGCAGGACATCTATGACGGATTCACAACACAAGACCTATCCACTCCACCCACTGCCACTGCACCTAAAGACTCCTCCCCGCCAACCCTCCACCACTAGGCCCCCATCACCTCAAAAGACATGCTTATGATCATGAAATCAGTCCACTCCGGGGCACCCTCGGATCCTTGCCCCCACCACATCTTCAACTGAGCCGATGCCACTTTTGCCTCCAAACTGTGCTGTACCATCAACTGCTCCATTGAGTCCGCCACCTTCCCAGAAGACTTGAAACATGCAGAGATCAACTCTCTATTAAAGAAGTCCTCCGCTGACCCAACGGACCTGAAAAATTACAGGCCCATGTCACTACTCCTCTACCCAGCCAAAGTCATCAAGAAGGCCATCAATGTCCAGCTCACCAAATTCATCGAGACCAACCACATTCTGGACCACTCCCAATCTAAATTCAGAAGCAACTATAGTACCAATACTGCACTCCTCTCAGCCATGGATGACATCCGCACCCTTCTCAACCGAGGCTAAACAGCAGCTCTGATCCTCCTGGACCTCTCTGCCGCCTGTTGACACCATCTCTCACACCACCCTCTGCACCAAACTACATGATGCCGGCAGCCACAGCAAAGCCCTTGATTGGATCCACTCCTTCCTCACCAGCTGAGCACAGAGAGTCAGGCTCCCACCATTCACCTCGAAGCTGACAGAGACCAGCTGCGGACTCCCACCGGCTCCTCCCTGAGCCCCACCCACTTCAATATCTACATGACTCCGCTCGCTAACATCATCAGACACCATGGTCTCAACATCGTTCCCTACACTGACGACACCCAGCTGATTCTCTCCCATACTGATGAACTATCAACAGCCAAAAACAACTTCCATGGCAGAAAGAAGGCAGTCGCCGCCTGGAAGAAAGACAACTGTCTCAAGCTCAACTCTGACAAGAGTGAAGTCCTCATCTTGCCTCCACCCCCTCCACCTAGGACAACTCCAGGTGGCCCACAGCTCTCGGACCCCCCTCACCCACCCACCACACATACAACCTTGGCATTATCATAGACTTCTCGCTCTCAAATGCCTGCCAAATCAATGCTGTCTTATTATTGTGCTTCCACATGCTTTGCCTTCTCCAAAAGATCCCCATCGAGGCAAGCAGAACAGTCACCCAGGCACTCATCAGCAACAAGCTTGACTACAGCAATGCACTCTATGCCGCCATCACCAGGAAACTCCAAGCAAGACTCCAGAGAATCCAGAACACCGCAGCTAGACTCATCCCGGACATCCCTCCCACAACCACATCACGGCACACCTGAGAGACCTCCACTGGCTACTGGTCAACAAAAGAATCACCTTCAAGCTTCTCACACTGACATACAAGGCCCTACACAACATTGGACCCACCTACCTCAACCACTACCTCTCCTTCTACAAACCCACCAGACATCTCCACTCTGCTCAACTGGCCCTCACCTCCACCCCAAGGATCCGTAATAATTCAGCTGGAGGAAGATCCTTCTCCTGCGCAGATCTGGAACACGCTGCCTCTCCATCTCAGGCAATCCACCTCACTGATCCAGTTCAGGAAGGACTTCACTGATCCGCATCCTTCCCCCCAGAACCCAGAAATTCATATCTTCTGATCCCTTCAGTGAATTTTAGTTGTTAAGGACTCTAAACATTTATTAAAATATGCTCTATTTTTAAAAAATGTTATTGTGTCTTTTTCTTGTTTGATGACGTTCTTATTTCGTTGTTTGTTGTTGTGAAAAGCTTTACACATTGTTACTTTGCTAAGCCTTGCTGCTCTGTGCCATAGCAACCAAATGGCTAAGGATGGAGCAAATGACTGGACCGAAGGAGATAAATGTGAGTGCACTGCATGACAAGGCCCCAAGCTTGCCATATAGTGCACCCATTTTCTTACAGTATGGATACATATTAATATATACATAAATACTGTAAGAAAATGGGTGGGTGTGTATATATATATATGTAAATATATACATATATATGCATACATATTTAGATATTTTGACTGAAAAAAACAATGGTTACAGGGACATTATAGCTAGCTCCTGAATTTACTTCCACTAAACCAGAAATTCAGCAGTTCTAGTTACCTGAGCTAACTAACCTGCACTCCTGTAATGCACTGCTTATGACAGACAGTCCTCACATGCACTGTGTAGCCCATAACTGGGCTGCAGTGTGCACTCTTGGCCCGACTGCTGTTGGCTTAGCAGCATGAGACTGCTGCCGGCACCAGCTCCGATCCTCAAGGCCTCCAGCAGCCCAGCCGGGCCTGGAAGCAGAGGGCAGAGGGAGGAAGAGCGCCAGGCTGCTGGCAAGGAGGACCCAGGTGAGTCCTAATTTTTACAAATTGTTTTGCACACTTGTTCACAAGAGGCCTGAAGTGGCAACTTTCACTGCCTATGGCCTTGGCCCAAATTCAGGCCAGGGCCGTAGGCAGCAAAAGCTGCAGTTTAAGGCCTCTTGTGCACTTGCCTGCCCAGGCCTCTTGTGCACCGGTCTTCCCCGTGAGCAGTGCACACAGGGCAGTCTGGGGCACCAGAGCCCTGAAACAGTATCTTTCACTTCCTACGGCCCTGGCTGAATTCAGTCCAGGGCCGTAGGCAGCGAAAGAAATCTGTAGTTCCAGGCCTCTTGTGCACTGACCTGTTCCATGTGCAGTGCACACGAGACAGGCTGGTGCACAAGAGGCCTGAAACTGCAGCTTTTACTGCCTACGTCCCTCTCATGAATGCGCCGAATCTCGGAAGCGCTAAGCAGTTTCGGGCCTGGCTAAGTAGGCCCAACCCTGTTTAGCGCTTCCGAGATCCCACACATTTGGGAGAGGGTGCCACACTGCCACTCCACGGCACACAGAACTCTGCCTCCACAGAATTCCACTGGGTTTTTTATCAACTCTGTGGAATTCTGCAGAGTGGAACTCTGTGAACTCTGCCCAGGCGTGAAAAATACATTCTGAAAGTGAAAGTAACTCTAAATATTAGGTTCAGACATAGTAGTTGGCTCTCTGGAAATTAGACTTAAAGTAAAGAAAGGTAAGCGTGGGGGTCTCTGAGAAAAGTGTGCTTGGCCTTCAGTAGGTCACAATGATTTTCAATGATCAGTAGATCTCAGTACAGAAAATGCTGGTGATCCCTGGACTAGAGATACGTGTGTGTAATTTATCTAGGCTACAAATGATCACAAAATCCATGCATCTCAATCATTATCTTTTTAAGTGTCTCACTATCGCTGAGAAGTCTCTGTCTTGCATGAAGCATCCCAAAAACAAATAGATAATCCTTTAGATTCAAAAACCTGCATTCACCTTTTTAAACAGGCTTTTTTAGTCTGTCAGTGGTAATTCGAGACTCTAAAAGATTCCAGATGATCGTCATTATGGTACTGTCAAGAGTTGTATGAGTAATCAATGAACATTTGGTGCTTGTATTATTGAGCAGGAATAAGAATTTTACTATCATTCATTATAGCTCACATTATAAGATTCAATCTGTGCCTTGCCTGATATTCTCATTACTATTTTAAGCAATACTCCAAATTATAATTTGTAGATACAGTTAGTTTCTTTGGTTCTCATTTAAAATAAAAGTACTGCTTTCTGTTAATTCTTGAGTTAGTGTGATGGTAGATGTCTCCAAATGTATATGATCCACTGAGAAAGATCCAGATCTTGCAATCAAATGCAAATGTGCAGGAATGGAAGTTTCTATGGAAGAAATTAAGGCCAGTGTAGAGCCTGAAAAAATGCTTTATTAACTATAACTACGACCAATCATCTCTATTGAAGGCTCTCGCTGCATCAAGTTGCACTACTATTAAGTTTTTTTTAAGATACACACAATGTAATTTGAACTATTTCTGCATTTAATGAAGATGAGCTGGCCTATGTCTATACCTTCTTTTATAAGCGTACTACCCTGTTATACATTCCAGACGTCACACCATCAAAACTAGTAGAGTTTTCAGTTCTTAATTTATGTATGATTCCCAGAACGTAGGTCAAAGAGATGTCGTTATGCAACAATAAACTACAATTAACTTTCACAGTTGCAGTGAATAATACATTTAAAAATACCAGCAACTCATTTTTTTTAGTGCCTCACTGTCAGATTGATATAGAAATAATGAAATGTCTTCTTTACACTTAAATTATCCACCTAATGTTTTGCTTTAAAGGTCTTTGTTGAGAGAAGAATTTTAATATGTTCGAATATTTTAAGTTGAAATTACAAGAACTCCCATTTCTCTCATCACCATTCAAATATTTTGAACAGTACTATAGTAGGATTTATTCTTCCAGAATTTACGTGACCAAAATAGTGTTCTAAATATTGTATTTTTCGCTTTTTGGTGAAAATATCTCTCTGAGAGACATCATTTCTTTTAAAAGCAAACTAGACACTGCACATAACCTGCTCAACTCATATATATTACACTTATGTACAAGTGTTTTTAAAGAATGTAAGATTGTTTCATTGATTGACTCAACATTATTACTTTCTCTGGCAAAGTATTGCATTCCGTTTGCCATGCGATTCTTCAGACATCCTTTTTTTGGGCTCATTAGTTCTCCAAATAAAACATTCAGGGCCAGATGTATCAAAAATTTTGCATTCACAAACGGTGCAAATCGCAAACTTTCACCATTTGCGAATGCAAAATAGCCTTTCACGATGTATGAAAAGCATTGCAGTCCAATTTTAGGGAATCACAATTTTTATTGATTCCCTGAAATTGCGACTTCTAATAGGGAATCGCAATTTGCGATTCTCTGCATAGGAAATCACAAATAAGGAATTCTTATTTTTGATTTCCTGTGCACGAGTATCATGCTAACTGGGCATTTAGGAAATGCGATTACCACCAACTTGGTTGGTGGTAACCATGTGCACTTTTAAAAAAATGCATTAAAAGGGCATTTTTTTAAAGTGCATTGTAGCACACACATGCCCACAGGGCATGGGTGTGCTTTACATGTGCGCAATGTTTTTTGGGGGGTGCATCAAATGTGGCCTCAGGCCCGTAGGCACCCTTGTTTTTACATTACCTAATTTGTGAATTCCTGGTAGGAATTTGCAAATTAGGAAATGCAAAACCATTCACACATATGGGCCTTTAGGCCCACAGGAACTAATGGAGTCCCATTCCCTAAAAATGATTGCAAATTTTTTGAAATCACTATTAGGAAATCGCAATTCTGTTACTTTCTATTTTGCATTACCTAAATTGCGATTTCTTAAAATTCGCTATTTAGGCAATACAAAATGGAACTTTGATACATCTGGCCCTTAGAGTCAAATGTGCTACTTTGAGTGTCTGCTTCAATGTAAGCATGTTCTAATAATTTAACGTTTTTAGTTTTGGAAGACAGTACACTCCATCCCATTGTCATCTGTTGGAAATAATACATTCTGGAATACTATTTATGAGATGCAGAAGAATAACTAAATCAACATATTTTTGGTTAGTTAGTTTAAAAGTGTCAACAACACAAGTCTCAGTAGAGAAGAATTAAAACAATGATTGGTCTATTTAAGTGTTTTCTCATAGGGTTCATCTCTTTAAGTAAATTATAATACCTTTGCAACACTAACTTGTCACATAAACTAAAAGAAGGACTTTGTCTAGTTAGCCTGTCAGGCCAACAAGTGTAATGCACTGAAGGCATACTCATAGAATGTTTATCTCAAACCCATTATCTTATAGTTCATCTAACTGTAAATTACACCACTGCTGCAACTTGACTCTCCATTCTCCTGCATCAAAGGTAGACCTTAAAAACGAAGAAAGCTAACAGCATGCAGCAATAGAAAATGGGCTGCTCATTTCTAGTCCACTCTGACCTCTTGTGCAACATTGAGCTTTCAAGATGCTGAATGGGTATCTTGTTGCAAATGGGTTCTACCCATGAAGAGATACCTTCCTACACACTGGCAATTCTTAGGGGTATATATACCTTTCTTTATGTACTGCAAAGTGAAGCACAAATGGGAAGAGGAAGTAACGAGGAAAAATAAAAATATGTATCTTCATTACGCCTATGTTAGGTAGGCGCACCAATTTGTCACAAACCCAGGTTTACAAGTCTTTGTAAATATGGATTTGCATCCAAATAAATGGGTAGATGTATGGGAATATCCAGGGTCCTCCCTTGTGAGGCAAAGTAATGCAAGGGTGCGCTATGGAAAAAAGGATTTTGAGTCAGGATTACAGCACCACAAAAGTGACACAGAAATGTAGCACAACCCTAACACAAAATCATAGTAAATCTGGGCCTCACTTGCCTGCAATACAGTGATGGTGCCTTCCGAAAAAGGGTCATTTTTAATATTTCTTTCAAACGAAGGAAAATGAACTCTGATTATCGACTCAATAAGCCACTGATCAATCTTTTTTACATGTAACATTTGTTTCAGAGCTAAGGTTTAGGAGCCGGACTGTATGGTTTTGGGGAGGGTTTTGCAGATTAAATTTGTGAAATTCCTGAATTGTGCATTACATGAAATAATTAAAATTTCTCATCATTTTGCATTACATTTTTGCATAATTTAAACTCAGAGGTGGCTGGTTTAAACCGAAATGTCTTGCAAGTGACATTTTTTGCTATAACCAATTTTCTGCTGGTTTTTTGCATGTCATTTGGATAAAAAAAGATGCCCTCTAGTGAAAAAAAAAATAACAGGGTGTACCGGAAAGCCACATTTTGCATCACAAGCATACATTTGCACAATTTATATGACATTTTATGAGATTCCACAGAATAATGTTCAGATTTCCATTTAGTGTTACATTTTTTGCTTAAAACAATATCCGGACTGCAATCTGCGCCTGTACGAAAAACTGAAAAAACACACTCATTTTTTACATGGCTCTTCTGTTACAATGTTTTGACACACTTTCCATATAATTAACATTAGGTCCTAACTCGATGTACCCATTTGTCAGCCACTTCTGCAAAGCACATCGCATGTTCAAAGTGTGTAGGACGGGCGCTTCCATTCCAGTTGGATCACTTTAGCTTTTCCAGTCCTCAGCTCATTTTGGTTAGATTAGACTCAGACCCGAGTGTCTTCACACTCACCCACACAAACACACACACCTCTGACAGCACACAGACACATATGCAGCCAAGTATAATGCATATCGGGTTACACAAAAGCTTTTCCGATAAAAAAAAAAAAATCAGCATCCCCACAGGGTTTGGCACTTATCACGCAAATCAAATGAGTATCTCAGCTAACACCATCTTCTGTCAGCGATAACACTCATTTGTATACGCACTTTCTGGCTGCTGGGGGGAAAGAGGTTCAGTTTCTACTTACTTCTTACTGAGCAGTTATTTTCCTGCATGAAAGATACTGTCTCTTTAACCAATATCGCGGCATTGTTGCAGTAAGGGGACCCGGCTGGACGTACCTCCGTTCTGTATGTGCTGGGGATGGACTGCTTTTTGATGCTCACCAATCTACTGCACAAACGCAGATGAGCTCACTGCACACAGCACTTCCTGTCAGGCTGCTGGGTTGCAAGACACCTTGGTTCTCTCCATTCTTCTCTCAAAATCAGGCTGCCTCCATTGAATAAGCTCCCCTTTTTCAAGACCACAATTCAGCAGTTAAAGTTCTCTTCTCACTGGCAAATTACTTCCAAATCTTGAATAGTAGGGGCTCTAAATTAGCCTGAAATATTATCTTTAGATGACTCGATCACTTTAGTCTGTTGCCGTAGAAATTTCCAGATCAGTCATGGCAGAAGTTGGGATTAGGTTGGTGACCTAGCATAAGCCTGTCAGGGTACTTGTATCACTTTTAAAGCTGTTTTACACTACTACAGTAGCAAATCACGACACTTCATGTAAGTTATTTCACAACATTGATGTGGCTGTTTTTTCCTACAAAGAAAGTGTCTTTAAAATTGTCACATATAAAGAATTAAAATGTCACACAGAAGCACATACAAAACATGGAAATGCCATACATGAAGAAGCTGACAGCTTGGCAGTTAGGCATATGCACACACACACACAGACGAACACACACAAACGCAGATACAAACATAGAAATACACACCCATTGACCCAAACATTCCTGCCTGACAGTGCAGTGTCTATAAACAAGCTATAATGGCAGGGCCAGCAATAGAAATCAGCAAAGATACTGGCTTTTCTGCCCAGTCAAGCAAGCCCGTGCCCAAAACCTGCCTGGACATATCACTTATCTATAAAGGACCAGGGGGCAGATTTACGTAAGGTGGTGCTGCACTGAGTACAGCACCACTTTCCCTGTGCCCCTTAGCACCCCCTTACCACCACCATGTGTGCACCATATTTAAAATACGGCGCACCATAGAGCAGGGTAGGGGGCAATAGCATAATTTCTCATGAAGCTATTAATGTACTCTGCATGAGTAGTGCCAAAATATTGGTGCTACTCCTGCAGAGTACATAGGGCCCCATTCTAAAGAATGGAAGCCACCTTTTAATGCTTGCTCTTGAGCAGGCATTAAAAGTGCCGTAAAAAATGGAGCAAGGAAACAACTTTTCCCGCTCTCCTAGCGGGGGAACGTCCCCTTTGCATACATTATTCCTGGTGCAGGCATAATGTAGGGCAAAGGGTTACAGATTGGCGCAATGCATTCATTGCACCACTCTGTAAATACGGCATAGGGATTTTGGCCTTGTTGGGACACATTACTGGATAAATAATGAAGTTAATGTGGTGCACTGTGGCACTAGGGGCTTATAAATATGCCCCAGGTGTTTTCACAGAGTAGGCTGGGTGACCTTCTATTGCTTGGTTGTCCTTACAGCTGAACGATCTGTGAAATAGTGTCCTATGTATTGTGATGGGTATTGCCAAAGCTGGTAGGTCACAATGGTACCCACGAAGACTAAGTGGGAGAACATCTTGCTAATAAGGACTACTTTCTGATCCTATGGCACTCTGCAGTTCCATGGGACGTCCCTCTCCTCCATAGACTCTCATAACACCAAAGCTACTACAATCTCCTCAACAGTGAACACGATACTTCTGACAAGAGATACGTTTGAGGACCATGAGTTATCTTATCAGCTGTCACAGATATATGGTAATGAGAGAGGTGCTGGTCTGAGCTTGCAAGATTAATTGACCTTTATAAAGGTTCTGTTGGTGGACCTGAGCTGAAAAAGACACTTCACCCTAGTATTTTGGTGATTTTTTTTTTAATACACAAAATCAAATGTAGATACACAGTCTTCCTTGATGTACCATTCACACGTGTGGGAAACACAAATTGCATTTGTGAGGAAAAACACACAGGTTCAAAATCACCCCAGGTGCAACATTAGCATGAGTGTGGTAAACGTTTAGGAGCACAATTCAGATTTATGTGCAAAGTCAGATATGTGTAAAACTATCATTAGGTGCAAAACAACCCTTGGTGCAAAGTAAGCTGGATCATGGTTTCATATTTTGGAGGGATATGTGACAGCCTTAGGAGACGTGCCAAGAGTTTTCTTAACAGTGCACGTGTTCAAAGAAGGGAAAAGTGATCCTCACCCTGCCAACCAGAGTGTTACTGAATGCTTTTTCCGTACCTGCAACAACTCTTGAAAGATGTTCTACGAGCTGTCTGGAAGACTAGCCTTAAAGGGAGGTGTTGGAACTCTGGAACCCACCACAGGACGAAGAATGTCAAACATTCTGAAAGGGACATGCACAAGCCTTATAACAAGCCTTTGCCAACACGGTGGTCGGCCATAGAATGTTATTCGAGGTTCTGAATCAAAGATAAAGTCGAACCTTTTCCTGTTATATCATTCCTCCTTGGAATCATAACTGAAGGAGGCAATCACGAGAAAAAGATGCTTCAGTGATTTACACATCTTTGTTGTGTTGTCCATCCTACTGCTAAACTTTTGGTCCCAGATTTATGTTTCTTGCAGTTTGAACTTCTGGTCTCTAAGGGTGGAATTCGTGCTTGGCTCTTTTTTCCTTCCTTAAGCGGTTCCTTTTCAGCGCTGCGAGGCCCTTTGGCAGTTATGCCCTATATAAATACCTATAACATAACATAACATAACTTATGCCGGGGCAGCTTGGTGCCTTACTAGTTTCTTCATTATTCATTGCCAACTTCAATAAAGAGCTATGAGATTGCTAAGGATAAGTGGGTTTCCTCCTAACTGGGAACCTCTCAGAGAGGCAGAGACTTGACACACACCTGCTGTGCAGAATAGGACCATGGCTACTGAAGGAGCTGCCCTTACATCAATCAAGAATCAAGAAGGAGACTCCGCCGATCTTTCTCAGTGTTCAGTTCTTGACAAAATATCACATTTGGAAGGAAAAACACACTTCAGCAAAAAAATACATCCAGTGCAGCATTCATATGATTGTGTAAACACTTTTTGGAACATAAATTACATTTATGAGGAAAAAACATTTATGTGCAAAATCACTCAATACATAAAGAAAATGATGACGTTAGGTATAAACGTGTATCCATGTGGCCCCATATTTGATTGACAGCATATTAAGGTGGGAGACCCTTGAGAACACAAACCACATTTATGGTCAAAATTTCTGTTTAGGAACAGAAATGCACATAGGTGCAAAATCATCTTGCTATGAAAAGTTGGTGTGAAATACGGAGGGTTGAGGTCTAAGGTTTAGGAGCAAACCGACATTTAGGTGCAAAATCTTATTAAGTTTCAAAATCATCTTTTTGCAATATCAACAGGACAATGGAAACATGTTTTTGTGCACAGATCACTGTTATATGATAAATAGTTTTTCTATATAAAACCACAAATGGTTCAAAAGATGCAGTATTGTGACATCACATTTAGGAACAAAAGTGCTTTTGGATACAATATCATGTCTACTGTATATGCAAACCATTGGTGCATGATGGAACTGTCAGCCTTAGGGTGGTCTTCCCCCAAACCTTTTTCCTACAGAACTTAGTGTGCCACCCAATTAAGTAGTACCTTAAAACATATTCCAGGCCTGCAGTTGCAGCCGAAATGCAGTTTTAACTTGCCAATTCAACTTAGCAATATGACCCCCCTGCCAAGATTTAAACTACCCTCTTATTGCATATACATCACCCCTAAAGTAGGCACTAAGCAGTCCATAAGGCAGGGCACATTGTAATTACAAGGTTGGACATGTACTTTTAAGTTTTACGTGTCTTAGTAGTGAAAAACTCCTAAATTCATTTTTCACTACTGTGAGGCCTGCCTGTCCTATAGGATAACATTGGGTTGTCTTATTACGTTTAATAAGTGATAACCAGGTAGCTGATTCATGTTTGCCATCTTTGCAGTTATAATGAAAGATCCCCTTTAATGGCAAAGTAAAACATTTTATTTCATTTTTGAAAATGCTGCTTCAAATCTTTAGCCTTTTGTGCCCACAGTCTGTCTTGTGTCAAATGACTAGGTATAACTGACAGTTAGACTGTGCAAATTCCTCCCAGACAGACACACAATGAAGGGATTAGGTGTACCTGAGTGGGCCATCTGCTGGCAGGATAGGGGGCAGAGCTGAGCACAGCCCCACGTGCAAATGAATAAGCTGTGCTCTATCTTCTCACAAAGGACTTATCACCTCCACATTGTTACAGCAGCCAGCTTGGAGCCAGGGCAGGGGTGACAGGAAATCCCATTCACTTCAAAAAAACTTTCTAGAATCTTCTCTCACCTTCCAGAGGAAGGGGCACTGGATTTGAAAATAGAACCCTCAGACCCACTCTAAAGTTCACTTTCTGGACCTGCAGAAGGACTCTCAGAGGATTTCCTGATGCTGTGCTGCCTGGAGCCTGCCTTGAGCTAATAGATGACAGCGCTTCTGTTGAGCCTTGCAACAACACTTGAACCCAGGACTACCACACTGACTATAAGGGCTAATTTTCTGCCCCCCCTGTTCAGAGCCACTAGGATACAACTTGCTCCCACCATCTTGGACCCGCATCTGGACCCGATCCTAAGTGAGCACTGAACCCCACCAATTGGTGTCCCACCAGTCCTGGTCCATGGCTTGTGGTGCTAAAGGTGTCTAGATGACCAAAATCCAAAACTGAGGACTTTAAGTGTTTTGGGCCAAAAACTGCCTTGAGAAGTGAGATGAGATGAGGACCTGCTAGCACGCCTATCTGCCAGAGCTTCCTTGCTGGTTGGATTGACTTTGCAGCTCTCTGCAGAAAATACTGTTCTACAGTCTTTCGCCAAATGGTATTTAAGCCCCTTGAACTGTCTTCGGCTATAGCCTTGTGCTTTACCCTGCTGGGGATTTTCAACTTTGAAAAAAGAGATTAAGTCAAAACGTGGAAATATTCACCGTGGCTTTGACCCAAGGCTGCCCAATGATGAAGCTCCCTCCCGAGACATTGCCTGCAACCTTGTCCCGCTGAACTTTACCATCTCAGAAGATTTTTCTCAGAATTACTTCTAATTCCAAAGGTAAGTGCTAACCGGGCCCTGGGCACTTTTTGTATCCGAACCATGCTCCATCATGGTTGGCCATATTTTTATTCTTTAACCCAGTCTTGTGAGACTAGATGTCCGCGGTTGGCCCTTTGATCGCACTAGTTTTCACTAAAAACTTTAGAAATTCATAACTCCGGTTCTACTGATTGATTTTTGCTGTTTTGTTGCCAAATGATTTCTTAAAATTTACTCTATTTTTCTAAATTGATGTGGGATTTGTCTTGTGTTTTCACTTCAATACTGTCTGCGTGCTGTATAAATACTTTACACAATGCATCAAAGTTAACCTCGATTGTTTTTTGTGTAAAGCTACCCACGGTTAAGTACAGGTTAATTTAGTGAATTTTTGTGGTTCGCGCTGTAAGTGACTGTGGCCATTTTTGACCTGGCTCACACCCAAGTCCACCAACAACTCAATTTCTCACAGTGCAGCATCAACAGGAGTGTGGAAACACTTTTAGGTGCACAGATGTGCTTCATTTGCATTGCATGCATGGTTAACTTAACTATCCATACACTGACATTTTAGGCAGTTGTAGGCAGGTGTTTTAACACACCTAATGGCCGATAGCTAACAGTGAGACTGAAATATGCCTCTGGCCTGATCTAAAATGTGAATATCACTTTCTTGAAGCAATGTGAAAGAACACTAACCTGGAGGAACCAATGACCAAAGAGGGCTGATCCTAAGTGTTTCTCTGTGTATGTGTTTGGTGTTGATGACATGAGCTCTGGCAGAGAGGGAAAGGTGTCTGTAAACACACCTAAAATTTTGAATTTTGTCAATGCTGACAACTAAAGGCACATTTTGCTTATTCTATGCATGTGCTTGAAGATGCAGGTATGTAGGATCCAGATTGAGTAGGAAATATCTAACATGATATATGTAAAAGTGGAACCATCAGTAAAACAATATGATTTGGAACAATGGAAAACACACAGTTGACAAGAGAATAGACACAATATTTCCAGGTTAGAAAGATTGGATGGGTGAACTAAAAAACAAAGCTTTAAAACACAATGCAGATGTTTCAAGGAAGAATATTGTGGAAGATTTACCTAAGAATAAATATCTTGAAATATAGAAGCTGTTTTTCTTTTCCTACCACTTTCCAATTTCTGAGTGATTATTAAATTAGTCCAAACATCATATCATGATTTCTAATCTATTGCTATACCTTAATAAAAAAAATATAAAGACTAAAACATAAAAATAGTAACCAGATAAAGAACTGATAAACAAACATACTTGAGCTGATTTGAGCAAGAGCTTGACAATTCTACCCTCTCTGCTTGTTGAATTTTAAGAAAACTATGAGGGAGTATCCAGTGTTGTGGCTACAAAAAGGACCAATCAGCATCTACATGAGAACCCATGCCAGCACTCTCAATGAGAATGTTAGTCTCATCAGTGACCCTATGCAAGAGTTCCATCAGCTTAACAAAATCTCAAGAGAGAACTGGATCCCACCAGCTCTCAAAGATGCATTGGTGGCCTCAGTGTTGAGACATAAATAATCTGGGTATGACTAATGAATACTTTTCATCTCCAACCTGCCGATTCTAGGCAACACCATGGTGCCTGTCGTTTAACCCCAATTACTGGGGCACAGTGTCAAATCAGTGGTCAGGAACATCAACCCCTGTGACTGAATTAGCCATTGTGGATATCAAGGAGTAGCTGCTATGGTCTAGAGATTGCTGATGCTTTCCAATCCTTATTTTGCAGGACCTTTCAGCTGCCTTTGATATATCTACCACTCACCTCCTGCTAAAAAGGCTGGAACTCAGTAAGATGTAAAGTGTCACTTCATTACACCAACGTCCTTTATTCTAGGTTGTGTTATATTCAAAAGTCAGTTTCTAACACATTCAAAACCAAGCTAGTAGAACAATCTGCATAACAGGCTGTAACATGTTCTCACTCAATTAGCTGAATTATGATAGTGTCCAATCAGTAGAAGAACTGAATCTAAGGTACACTGTCTGGCGTATGGTGCGTTCTTGTGAATGGCCCGTATAAACTCATGGATTTTTCTTTGGTATAGTTCTACACGTATTCTCAAATTTAGCAGATGAGACTGAATAGTGACCCCCAGATTAAAACAAGCATTTGCAAAGCTAATAGTGTTGGCATAAAACTAGGGTATCCTGTTTACAGTGTTTATATTTGGTGGATGCCTGTTGGTTTTTTTTCACTGTTTTCCCAAGTTTGAAAATCTTTAGTTATCACTGCTTACATGCTTCAATAGGCATACATTTTGCTAACATTTTGTTTTTCTGGACATTAGAAAAATCAAATAAATGATCCAATGTGGTAAGGCCATCTATAACAGAAAAAAGAAATCTTTCTTACCGAATTGGAATGTAACGGTATAGTAGGCTTTGCGACACCAATGGTAAACATTCATATCCACAAGATATACTCCGCTGTCTGCAAATATTAACAACACTAAGAAACATGCTCATTTCTACTGTTTACTATAAGAAACCACAATGACAGGACTTAAACGTGATAGGCAAGTAGCTGGGTTGGGCAGACACCACCATTGTCAATGATCTACATTGTCCAGTGGGTACATTTTAGACATAAAACTAGGAAGCCTGATATATGATCCTTGCTTTACCACTTTATCAAAATGACCTAGTGACATACTCTCTTCGCAGACATGGCAAATCCCTGAAGAAGACTCCCTATGTGGAATAGTGTAGAGTGTGTAAATTGTGGACCCAGGAAACGTGGTTTCAATGCCTCCCATGTGAGCAGATAGTGTTGTTTTTATGAGGTGCTTGACTAACAATGTTGTGGAGCACTGTTTCTTGACACATGAGGTGGGTGATGTACTAAGCTTGGGTATTCCTGTGTCAGGAAAGAACTACATGTTCACATTATCCACGTTTGATTTTTGCCTGCACAGCCCTCACTTTACCACCTGCAGCAGACGTGGATGAACTTCACCTCCTGAGTTACTTGCATCTCTCATGTCTGTGAGCTACTTCAGCCACACAAACAGCACACATTATTTATGTGAGGCACACTAGATTCAAGGGGGTCACCATCAATAAAAGATGAGGCTAAGGGACAGTAAGATTATATTCACTTGAGAACATGCTCGAAGTAAGTGTATAGGATAAAGTTGCAGGTTATGGACTGCAAGAGGTGCTGTGCTCTGCAGCATGAGTGGCATGACTAGAAGATGCCCCCCTTCAAGTTGCTGCAACATCACAACCTAGCATTACCACAGTACAAACATTAAAAGACTGCAAGCAGAGCAATGTTTCTGAGATGAATAATACTCTTCTGCCTTCTAGTGGTTTACGGTTTGAATTAAGAACCCTAATTTTCTGTTCTCTAGATTTTTACTCTTGGTAATTGGTTGAAACTGAAAACTGGGTACTCTACATGTATCTGAAAGTGCCTGGATGCTTGTATCTGTTCATTCACTTATCTATCTATCCATGTGCTAAGTCATTCATTGTCCATCCACTCAGCCACTCATCCTTGCCTCATTCACCTTCACATTGACTTATTCTTGAACTCACCCAAGACACACACACACACAAAAACTCACCAATCAATGAAAAAGCAAATTCAGTTGTCAACCTCACCTTTTGGCTTTGCCATTAGTTTTTGAGGTGTGAAACAATACTTACAACAGTGTGTTTACTGCTCAGTGTGAGTTTAGGAGTGCTGAGAGGGCTGATGATTTACTCAGTGCTCGAAAATAGGGAGTGTGAGAGTACTGATGGTAGTTGTGCCTGCTAACCTGAGAAGGTTGTGAGAATGATTTCAATAGTTTGTGATTGCTCGCCTGTGTGGGCTACGAAAATGTTGTCCGTGGAGTGAAACATGCTTATCTAGTTGGGGTGAAAGTGCTGTTTGTAGTGTGTCACTACTACTTTATGATGGGTGGGACTGTGTTTCTAATTCTGTGTGACTGCTTCTCTTATGGGTATGTAAGTGCTGTCAGCAGCATGAAATTGCTAGAATGTGAGGGTTATTAGAATGCTTCTAGTAGTGTTTGACCAGTACTCCAGTAGTGTATTTCTGTTAGTCTGTAAGGCGTGTACGAGAGCAGTTGATATTTAGGGTGATTTGCTTCTTCACCTTTAGCATGAACAATGCTGCAGTAATCATTCCTCTGCAGTGTCCTCGTGAACTACTAGAGAGCTTTGATGATCTGCTTTCCCTGAGGAGGCTGCCCAGAGATTTGGTGGGGCACTAATGACCCAGGCTGCCTATGCATTTACTTTCAAGAATACTTACACTGTCGCTGCTGGCAATCAGTCTTCTCACACAATACCAGCATGGATCACAGACCAAACATAATATGTAAAACAGTTTCCACAACCAGGCACTAGTTACACCAGTGAACATAGGCCCATATTTTTACTCGGTTTGCGCTGAATTAGCATAATTTGTTTTACGGTAATTCAGCGCAAACCTAACTCCATATTTATACTTTGGCGCTAGACACGTTTAGCGCCAAAGTTATGGAGTTAACGTTGTTTTCTGGACGTGAACACCTACCTTGCTTCAGTGAGATGCAAGGTAGGCATTCCCATCCAGAAAAGGACGATATGGCCTTTGCGCCATATTTGTCCCCTCGAGCTAAAATCCAGCATGGGGGAATGGGGGCCTTAAATAACACCCGGGTACGAGCAGGGGTTAAGGGACCTGTAGGCATATTTCCATGGTCAGAGACCAAGGAAAGTGCCCATAGGTGCCCTTCCCTGGAACCCAGGGACACCCTCACCCTCCCCCACCCACACCAGAGGGACACCACAGGATGGGTGTCCCATCCCAGGTAAGTCCCGGTAAGTATATATTTTGTTTTCTTCTACCCCGCTCGGGGCCCCTGCACAGTGCTGGCCCCAATGGACACGCCCAGGGGACATTCATCCCCTGAGCATGGCCATTCGGGTGGTGGGCATGGCTCCTGTCTTTACTAAGACAGGAGCCATGTCCATGGGGGTTGTGTACCAGAAAATGGCGCTACACTACTTAGAGCAAATTTTTCTGCCGCTGAACAGTGATGCGCCATCATTAGGTGCACAAGCCCCGGTTTTCCCTATGCCTCCCCACCCTGTTAGGGTCCTTTCCCAGGATGCTAAAAGGGCATTAGCGCCGGCTAGCCCCATTCCATAAATATGGCACCCACCCAGCATTTTGGAATGGTGCTAGCCGGCGCTATACTTTTTAACGCAAAACTGCGCTAGCACAGTTTTGCGTGAAAAAGTATAAATCTGGCCCATAGTCTTTGACCCCCTGCCCAAGATTCATTAGGGCTTTCAGACACTCACCCTCTACTCTGGAACTCTGGCTCTGGCCTCCCATGAAAAAAGCTGTAGGTGTTTAGAGCAACTTCTCTTGGTGGCTGACGTCCCATTGCATCAACCCTGAAACCACACCAACTCCCATGCATTTACACAGAGATTGTGCACATGGGCATTGAAGTATCAACATGCAGAGCTTGTCTCATGTGCAGTACAATAAGCTTAACATGAAATACTCTTTCACCATCAGTAAGGACCATTATTCTGCATGTGAACTGAGAACCATGTACTCTAGCACTAGAAAAACCAACATAGTGCATCATGGATTCCACCCACTGTTATCATCAACCACAAGGATCGAAGAGGTCTAGCTCTGGAGGAAGTCTGACAGTAGTGAAAACAGTTCATAATGCAATCACTATTCCATTTCACATGTTGATCTGTCATTAAGCGTGAATGTGGTGACCATTTTATGAACAGGCAACCCAAAGTGTATCATGCCGTTGTGTACCGTTCCATCTGCTGGTACACATGCCATAATGTGATTCTGTTTTTTTTTTCAACAGTGACTGCCACAGAAGCTGTAGGAGCTTGTGATATCACAGCATGAGTTTTTGTGAAGATGGACAGTTGTAAAACGTTCTCCTAACAATGAACATTCTTTACAGTTTGTGTGGGCATATGGGATTTTATTGGGTGGAATCCTGTTAGGCCTGTCATCCTTGGTGTGATCTTCCCTCAAACTGAACTTCTTTTATGTTTGCATTAGGATTCTCTGCACTTTACCACTGCTAACCAGTGCCACATTTCTTGTGCCTGCTCCCCAAAACATGGTAAAATTGACCTACCATTGATTGGCACATTTTATTTACTTATAAGACCTGAATATATGGTACCACATGTAGCCAGGGCCTGTAAATGAAATGCTACTAGTGGGGCTGCAGCATTCCTTGTGCCACAGACTAAAGTAGCACTTTAAAGTATGTCTCAGGTCTCCCTTTGCAGCCTGTGGTGCAGTTTTAAAACTGCCAATTTGACATGGCAAATCAACCTTTTGTCAGACCTATACCTCCCTTGATCATACAAATGTCATCCCTGAGGTAGGTCATATACAGCCCATAGGACCGGGTGCATTGTATTTAAAAGGTAGGACCTGTGTTTTTAAGTTTTACATGTCCTTGTATGGAAAAACTCCCAAATGTGTTTTTCAATATTGTGAGGTCTACCCCTCCCATAGGATAAAATTGGGCCACCTTATCACAGTTAATAAGTCTTAGTGTTTGATTGGGAACTAGTAAAAATGTCATATTTGATCTCAAAAGAGTTTTAATGTAAAATCCCCTTCAATGGTAAAGTCGATTTTAAGTCACAATTCTGAAAATTCCACTCTTAGTAAGGTATCAAGACAATCAAAATGCCTCGCTCAAACTGCTTACATAAAACTTTTTGGGTGGTTAGATCAAGACATTTAATTTCATGTTCACAGTAATGATTCCTATCTCACTCGAAAACCCTTAAATCAAACTTGTTTGTTAATTGTACACCATAATAATCATTAGTAACAAAGCCTGATTGAACATAACATCAACAAATACAGCCCAAAGTGTTTTGTGTAAGCAGTCTGTACAAGGTATTTTGTTTGCCTTGTGTTTTTCAATTGTGTCCAACCTTGCTGCATGTAAGGGTCCAACCCACTTATTTTTATGCAAAAGTTTAGGAAGTTGGCATTTATTTCTGTCAAACATTTGGTGCCTGAAAGCTATGTACTTGGTCACATGACTGCGAATAGTGTGTCAGTTGGCCATTCTGTATTCCTCTGGAGGGGGAGTTCGAGGTTGGCAGGATGGGCCATCCTGGTAGGATGGGTAGGACGAAGCTGTTTGCTGCCCTACTTGTATTTCAAAAGGCTGCCTCCAGCAAACTCACAAAGGAACTTGACACCAGCCTATTGTTCCCCTATACTTCTCTGAGCCTTGGCAGAGGGAGGGAAGAACATTTCAGAAACAGATGTTGTGGTAGCCAGGATTGCCTCCCCGGCTGCAAAAGATGGCACCAGGTATAAATATTAGGAGATGTATTTATAGGCCCTTAGCGGCACAGGAGGGGCACTTTTTGTGACCTACCTGTGGCGCTAAGGACAGTGCCGTATTTACAAGGTGGATTTAAGCCACTTTTTGTGGCTTAATGAAACCTTGTAAATACGGCCCCTTCCCACGCAGCACTGTGCGTGGAAGGGGCGTGCAATGGACACCCTTTACATTTTTTACGCCGCCTCAGATTTATGAAATTTCGTAAACCTGAGGCAGTGCCACAATCTAACGCCACCCTATGGATGGTATTAGCAGGGCACAACGAGGAGGAATACTTTTATTCCTCCTCGTTTTCTGCTTTTGCTATGCATGCTGCATTCTGCCGCATGCATAGAAAAAACAAAATGCCAGAAATGATTGTTAATGTGCAGGAAGGTGTCCCTTCCTGCACATAAACAATTATTTGAAAATGACACTTTGGCACTTCTGTTTGTGATGCATTGTGCAGAACACACAGGAGTGCCAAAGCGCCATTAGTGAATGTTTATGTGCAGGAAGGGACACCTCCCGCACATAAACAATCACACCCTCAACACAGACATCCTTGCACGATGGTGCAAGGATGCCTGCGTTGGTGCTGGCAGCTAAATTTAGGGCCAGCGCAGGGGGAAACACAGGGGTGCTCCGTATTCCCCTAAATGCAGCGCATCCCGGTGTTTCTAAAGTGACGCAGTGTAACACTGCCAATTTTGGCACAGCACTGCGCTGCCACTTTTCCTTAAATCTGGCTCTAGACCTCCTAAACCACCTCTTCAGTACACTCCTGGACTTATGGAAGATTCAGAAGTTCAGCC
This sequence comes from Pleurodeles waltl, assembly GCF_031143425.1. Classification (NCBI taxonomy): domain Eukaryota; kingdom Metazoa; phylum Chordata; class Amphibia; order Caudata; family Salamandridae; genus Pleurodeles; species Pleurodeles waltl. The sequence continues at coordinate 715,732,172 of NC_090436.1, forward strand.
TGCTGTCCTGCTGCCAGAGCAACTACCTAGCTGGCCTGCTGCTGGAAGGACTGGCTTGCTGCCTTGCTGACTGAAGGAGGAGTGGACCAGAATAACCCCAAGAGCTACCTGGCTGGCCTCCTGTGTAAGCTAAAGGGACATAACAAGCTCTGTAGACCTTGACCTCTGCACCTGGCCTCTGCTGAAGTGCGTCTTGACCCCAAAGTGGTGACAATCCAGTCCTGGACCCTTGTTTGTGATGCTGAAGGTGCTGTTCCTGACTAACCCCAAAAGTTGGGACTTGGAAAATTTTCACCAGAGAGTGGCCTGAGAACTGAACAAAAACTGGGACCTACCTGCCTGCTGATCCATCCAAGGTGCATCGTCAGTCGCCAGTCATTCTGACTTCAAGGTAACTCCCACTACATTCTTCTCTTCAATCTTGTTCAAAAGGACATTCAAGCAATGGTATCCGGCTTCATGGATCTCACATCAGCTACAGCCTGCAGCCTTGTCTCTTTGGAGATTTTTGACTTCCAAAACAAGTGACAAAGTCCAAACTAGGAATATTCACTGCAGCTCCATCGAGAAGCTCCATGATGACGACGCCTCCTCCTCTGCACCCCCCTCTTCCTTGCCCTGCTGAATTCTACCTGCTCAGGAATTTTTCTTCTAAATTTCTTTTAAGTCTGAAGATAATCCAAGATAGGGCCAAATCAACCTTGTGTAAAGGAACCACACTCCTTTGCAGTTGTCCTTAAATTTTTACTTTGTCCTGGTCTCACGCCACAAGATCATCGCAATGATGCTGCTTTGAGATTGATTGATTGGATTTCATTTGTCTTTGTGTCATTTTATTTATTAGAATGTTCTTTATTTTACCAAATTGGTGTGGTATTTTTCTTGTGTTGTGTCTTTGTCTTGTGATGTTATTGTTGTTTGTGTGCTGCAGAAATACTTAACACAGTACCTCTAAGTTAAGCTGAACTACTTTTGTGCCAAGCTGCAAGAGGGGTAAGCAAAGGTTGACTTTTTTGGTTTATTCTAACAAAGTTTGAGGTTGTTGCTTGAGAAGGGTTTACACTCCCCTCAATCACAAACAAATTTCTTCACAGTGCTCTAAATTTCAATATTTGGGTGCTAGTTTCCTGGAACCACATTCCTATTGGACCAAAACTAACTACCAAGCACACCCTTTTACACTCAACCCTCAAGGCAGCAACACAAAGCAATCCAACATTTACTCAGAGAGGCAGCCTGTTTTTAAAACTCACAACTCTAGCAAACTCATACAATAACAATAAATCAATGTCCAGCGCCTATGCTTTTACATTTAACGAAAGACAATGCTAATTCACAGGGAAGTTTGAAAGCAATCATATTTTCTTATGTACTGTAGTGTTATTGATATATATATATATATATGTATATATATATATATATATATATATATTGCACAATGTATAGCAATGGTTTATAATCAAACATGGATGCCATTTCTTGTTCTTTTGAAGTATATTTTAGCCTCAAGTTTGCTTCTAGTGGGCCCAAAAGCCATGTAATTCAGAGTAGAGCACACCAACATTTCTGTAAGATGTAACCATGTTTTCAGTATTGGCAACTGGAAGTCGAAATTTGAGAAAATAATGATCTCTATATCACAGTCATGAATGATATATTTTCCGCAAGGATGGCTCATGCTTCCTCCTGAGAGAATACACTACCAGGTCTTCAATAGATAAGGTTTTGCTAAAAGTAACACATTTCTGTCACATGATTAGGTTCCATAGACTTGTATATGAGAGACAAATTATATGAACTGTCCTAACTGTTGTATATTTTATAATTATGCTATAACTGACCTGATGTAAAGACCCTAAGGTCAGACTCTATTTTAAGTTTATCAGGCCCAACTCCATCCTAGGTAATAAGAGACGCCATTTTCTCAATTTTAGGTATCAAAGTTGCAATTTTTATCCCAATTTATGCAGAATCATTCACATGTCTGCCACTGACACAGATGTAATTTGCCCTTGTTATTCCAAGAACTGTGACAGTGTCAAGTTATTCAGACAATGACATAGATGTAACATTTGGTTCAACATGAGTCCCAGACAAGTGTCCAGTTATCACAATGTCAAGATCAAATAAGAACAAACACAAACATACAGCCAAAATAGTATAGTCTGAATTGACATCCATTTACCTCATATATTTATAAGGATACATCTGGGATCAACACCTTGATGCACATATTCTATGTCAGACATTCCTAAATGTTTGTGAGAAACTCCAATCTCCAATAAGATTTACTGTATAAGGACTGCAACATGACCCCTTGAGAGGAGAAGAGCTTTGCTCAGATTATCACAGATGATATTGCTGGAGACAGTATTGATTGCTGCCAGCACACCAAGAAGATGCTACTTTGCATTTGATAAAGATAACAAGCTGAGTCCACGAGAAAGGATGCAGAGAACACACCCCTCATGCCTCAATGATAACCACAGCTTTTGCTGTCTACAATATATGCAATACATTGCTTCCCCTCAAGAAAATCTTGATTGCAAGATCCACTTTCCATGCTCTCCTAGCGTAACACATAGAAATAGGCTTTAGGGTGTTAGGTTTCAAATGACATGTTAATTATTGTATAAATGTTCATTTTATTTTTGGTGTTCACACTGTGCATATTTGCTGTTTATTTTTTTAATATTAAGGGCCTGATTTACTTGTTGGCGGCGGGGAATACTCTGTCACAAACATGACGGATATCCCATCTGCCTTATTACAATCTCATGACATCCTATGGAGACCGTAATAATGTGGAAGGGATATCTGTCACATTTGTGATAGAGTATTCCCTCCACCAAGCTCCAAATTAGCCCCTGTGTGTGGTTATTTTAAGTACCCTGTTGTAATAAATGCTTTTGCATTAAAACAGTCTATTCTTCTTTGTACTATTTGTGTGTGTGATGTTGTAGCGAGAAAAATAAGTTTGTTTCTGGTACCACGATACCCCAAATCCTGGCTTAGGGATTCTTAATAACCCAAAAGCAACAATGTATTCGGTGGGGTTCCGCAGGGCTACAATAACCTGTCCTACACATTCAGTGCTGGAACCAAGTTCACCTGTGTCACCCGTGGGTGGGAAAGCAAACCTTGCAGAACTATGCCAGAGTCATAGTTTACACAACAGACAGTTCTCTAGCAAGAACTCCGATTAGTTAAAATGAACATTGCCTTTTAATTGTTTGCTGTGCTTCTCGTTATTTTGCATTAAACGCAAGTTAAACCTCTAGATGTGTTGTGCTTTATTTTTAACAGATGGTACATGTGACATCGGGAATCTCCTCAATAGAAAGAAGACAGGGACCCATTGGAATGAGCTCCACATGACAACTCTAGGCACCAGAGCTGAGGCAGAAGTGTTTACAGGCAAACAGGAGTGGAGAACAGTTCACCACTGGACCATGTGAAATTGTTAAAAATATGAGAGCAAACTGAACCAAAACTTCAGGTAAAGTCTACCTACTTTTACCATTTGTTTGCTTGCTTGCATGGCTTATTTTTCCTATTAGTTAGTGTATTGTCAAAAAGGTTGTGCACATATATTATTCAGGTAGGAGATGATGCAGAATATAAAATTGGTTTAGTTGGTAGGAGTGGGAGGAACGCTGCGAATACAAAATGAGTATCCATGTAAACACATAATATAGAGCCAGCAATAAACTGTGATAGCAGGAAAGAGAGACAGGAGGTCCAGGCCTTGAAGCACAGACTATCCATTGAGCATAAGGAGACCTTTAAATATGAGTGCATGCTCCCATCCCTTGATTAGAACAATGAGAACAAGCATAACTTAAGCTAACCTTTTTCCATTTTCCATGTCTTCCTTATCTCCCTCTATGGAATGAGCTGCAGGCACAGCCCCTGTAGAACCTTTTCCCTGTCATCTGGGTGTGGGTGAACTGTAAAGAATGGCAATGTGCCAGACAGTCTAGACTTAGGGCCTGTTTTAGATCTTGGCGGTCGCACCACCAAGCCGCAACAGAGGTGGACCCAAGAAGACCGTCAAGTTGACGGTCTTCCGCTTCCCATATTTAGATGTTACAGCTCTGCAGACGTTGTACTGATGGCAGTTCATTGACGGAGGGAGGACATTGCAGAACTCAATGGACATCACACAGTGGCAGTGGCTGTGGAATAGAGGTAAGTCACCTTCACACTCTACCTTTGCCATATGTGTTCCCCGCATTACGCACGACACAACACACCACATACACACCCTTATCCATTGCCATACCAGCACAACACAACACGTGCCTGCTGCAAACACACATTGATGGATATCCATGACACAGCATACACACACCATTTACACTGCACCCATATACAACACAACCACAGCAAGCAACACAACAATACACACTCACACAACATCACAACTACACACATCAACTCTCACAAAACACCACTCTCCTGAATGTTGCATGCAGCAACCAAAATGCACAACACAACATGCACAACAACACCAATGCCATATGTGAGTGGCCCACATACTGACACAACCACAGCACCCACTCCGGCTCCCTCCACCTCAACCGGCCACTCGCATCGCACACACACAACTTGCAGCACAACGTGACAGGTACAGGTCTCCTGGAAAAGTGTACACATGGACACAGTTGACAGGTGTGACTGTACCATCATTGTGGCGCCAGCTTTTATTTGCCAATAAATATTGGCACCATAATGACAGGTGTGTATGTTTGCGATATGTGTTGTGTACCAGTGTGTCCCCATCTGTGTCTGACTCGCATGTCACAGTAACTTAAAAAATTACTGTGACGTGTATATGCCTGCAGTGTTCTCTTGTGCATGTGCAGTGACCTCCGCCAACGTACACGACCAACATGGGTTTTCTACCTGTGTCCAGTGACCCGGGGGATCGCAGTTTCTCTGTGGTCCAGTGACAGTGATGGAGTGTGTTGTCCAGTCCTGTCCAGCCAAAGATGGAGGTGAAATCCAAAAACACAGACTCAGAGGTTGGATGTCACTCTTTCCTTGGTGGAAAGGCAGAACCAAATCTACTTGGTGGTAAGTGTAGCTTGTGTCCTGTCACCAGACACTATTGCGTACGGCGCTGTCGACAGTGGATGGGATTTCTATGTGGAGACAGAGGTTCAATATGGGCTTTGGTCTATGGGACCGGCAACATCTAAACACGGCGGGCAGACTATCATGGCGGTGGATGGGTTTTCAGTCAAAAAGTCAACAATAGGACCGTTACCACCAAGATCTAACTCAGGCCCATAATGAGCCCTCACCAAAAAGGACTTTTACCCATGCTATGTACATATGTGGAAATATTTACAGGATTTACAGGTGGGAGTCACTAATAAGGACATGAAAAAGTCCTTTCTCCAACTTTGTGTATGTGATATAGAAAGATAGAAATATTAGCAAATTAGCAGAAGAAACTGAAGGAACCTAAAAATAAGATAAATGCTGAACAATGGCATCTCTTCATACAATGGCATGAAATAAGAATACCAAATTAGTCACCTCGAGGACAGAGGTAGGGCTTGAGATTAAAAAAAACGCTCCAGCTCCTCATTATATATTCACCCAGATCACTGACCCCACAAGAAAAGGAAAAAGAGAGTGAGGACACACAGGAGTGTGGGACATGGTTACCATAACTGCAAATGGAACTGGGGTGCAGCTGATTATGCACCCGGAAACAGAGCAGCATCTGCTGGACTGGTAGTGGCTGGAGCACTAGGAAGTAATACAGAAGTGAGTGGTGCAGTATGTTGGTTGACAGTAAAGCAACTAGGGCAGACGCTAATTGCACTACTGTGGATCAGTCCATTGTGCATGCCAGTTCCAATCCCAGACACAGAGACCAATGAGAATGATTCAAACTATTAGCTGAGAAAGCTTGAGGTAGCCTGCAGAACACCTGTGTAGAAGGTGTTTCCTTTTTCCTCATCCAAGTGATTCCAATGATGAAAGGTTTCCATCTTTTACCCTTCTACCCTAGAGAGACTACCCCATGGCTGGGAGTAGAATTATGTTCCGTGTGCCATCGACTCCCTCAGATTTAATGAGTATCAAGAAACAATTCCCTACATTCAGGAAAATCCCAAGAATAATTTTTATCTCACTCTGGTGAGATAAACAGACCCAAATGGGCAGATGGGAATTGTTTATTTTGATTGGTGGTGCCGATAGAGGTGGGAGAAATACGGTGGAGAAAGTGCCATGGACAAGAGTGGCCCCTGAAAATGATGGGGCAATGAGCATATTGAAGGATGCATTGATTTGTATGATTGCGAATATGTCTCAGTGAAAAACCATTGGACTAAGATCTCTAATTGCATACAAAGTAGGGACAAGGCACCAGCTGATTAGATGAACAGACATGAGGATGTGTTTGAAATGTATTTAGCATAAATCGTCCAACTGAGATGGCTCAGGAAACTGTAGGTGCTGCTTTTGTGCCGGGATTATTATTGAATAGTAGGAGTCATTAATGACAATTTGCATTAGATGGCAGACTAAGGCCCTCATTATGACCCTGGTGGTCGGTGATAAAGTGGTGGTATTACCGCCAACAGGCCGGTGGTAACTACCGCCAAATTATGACCGTTGGCGGAAAGATCTCCGATAAACAGCCAATGTGCCACACCAACTGAAAGGGTGGAAACAACAGCCACCACATAAGTAGCCGCCAACAGCCAGGCAGAAGTCAATGATCCGCCCACCATATTAAGACATTGCAAACCACCAGCTTTTCCAGGGCTGATACCAACGACATCAAAAGCCTGGTGGAAACTGAGCTCAGAAGGGAAAGGACTCACCATTAGAGACACAGGGAAGAACCACGCCACCATGGAACCTGAACTGCATGTCTTCCGAATTATATTCTACGTTCTGCTCCACCACGAACACCAACGCCGGTGAAGACGACGACGGTGAGTACAGCCGACTAGCACACAAGGGAGGGGGGGAGGAAAAAGAGAGTGACACCCACACGCACAACACACACCCCACACACACACCATACACACAACCAGATGCATTACAAAAACAATTTGACCCCGTAACTCAGCTGAAAAAGGGACATAGCCCAGTCCTCAATTTATATAGGCCACATGGCCACAGGCCAAAGTCCAAGGCCACACATGCCACCTGCTTCAACACGGAGAGAACACTGCAGGGGCATCAGTTGGTAAATAGGCAGGCACCTCAGGGGGACGGGGAAGGGGGGCACCTCAGCCCGGAGATGTAACAAGACCACTGGTTCTGAAGGGGGCAACATGCCCTGTGCTTGGTCCTGTTGAGTGCAAGGTCACAGTCTCTCATGTGGGTGTCTCACTACTGGTTCTGGAGGGGGCAACCTGCCCAGTGCATTGTCCTGGGGAGTGCAAGGCCACAGTCTCTGGAGTGGGTGTCATACCCACTGGTTCTGGAGGGGGCAACATGCCCTGTGCTCGATCCTGGGCAGTGATGGGCCACCGTCTCTCAGGTGGGTGTCATACCCACTGGTTCTGGAGGGGGCAACATGCCCTGTTCTTGCTCCTGGAGAGTGCAAGGCCACAGTCTCTTAGGTGGGTGTCTTGCCCACTGGTTTTGGAGGGGGCAGGCCGCACAGCAGCCCATGAAGGCAGGATTACATACCGTCCGCCGGTGGTGATGGTTGCACAGTGGTGGTGCTGCTGGTGGGGGAATCTCCTGAACATCCCCTGCAACTTCGGACAGCTGCACAGTGGTGGTGCTGTTGGTGGGGGGGAGGCTCCTGCCCATCCCCTGCAACCTCGGACGGCTGCACAGTGGTGGTGCTGCTGGTGGGGGGAGGCTCCTGCCCCTCCCCTGCAAGCGCAGACAGCTGCACAGTGGTGGTGCTGCTGGTAGGGACAGGCTCCTGAACATCCCCTGCAACATCGGACGGCTGCACAGTGGTGCAACATCGGACGGCTGCACAGTGGTGCAACATCAGATGGGTGCTACCCTATGGATGGTATTAGCAGGGCACAACGAGGAGGAATACTTTTATTCCTCCTCGTTTTCTGCTTTTGCTATGCATGCTGCATTCTGCCGCATGCATAGAAAAAACAAAATGCCAGAAATGATTGTTAATGTGCAGGAAGGTGTCCCTTCCTGCACATAAACAATTATTTGAAAATGACACTTTGGCACTTCTGTTTGTGATGCATTGTGCAGAACACACAGGAGTGCCAAAGCGCCATTAGTGAATGTTTATGTGCAGGAAGGGACACCTCCCGCACATAAACAATCACACCCTCAACACAGACATCCTTGCACGATGGTGCAAGGATGCCTGCGTTGGTGCTGGCAGCTAAATTTAGGGCCAGCGCAGGGGGAAACACAGGGGTGCTCCGTATTCCCCTAAATGCAGCGCATCCCGGTGTTTCTAAAGTGACCCAGTGTAACACTGCCAATTTTGGCACAGCACTGCGCTGCCACTTTTCCTTAAATCTGGCTCTAGACCTCCTAAACCACCTCTTCAGTACACTCCTGGACTTATGGAAGATTCAGAAGTTCAGCCTGCTGTCCTGCTGCCAGAGCAACTACCTAGCTGGCCTGCTGCTGGAAGGACTGGCTTGCTGCCTTGCTGACTGAAGGAGGAGTGGACCAGAATAACCCCAAGAGCTACCTGGCTGGCCTCCTGTGTAAGCTAAAGGGACATAACAAGCTCTGTAGACCTTGACCTCTGCACCTGGCCTCTGCTGAAGTGCGTCTTGACCCCAAAGTGGTGACAATCCAGTCCTGGACCCTTGTTTGTGATGCTGAAGGTGCTGTTCCTGACTAACCCCAAAAGTTGGGACTTGGAAAATTTTCACCAGAGAGTGGCCTGAGAACTGAACAAAAACTGGGACCTACCTGCCTGCTGATCCATCCAAGGTGCATCGTCAGTCGCCAGTCATTCTGACTTCAAGGTAACTCCCACTACATTCTTCTCTTCAATCTTGTTCAAAAGGACATTCAAGCAATGGTATCCGGCTTCATGGATCTCACATCAGCTACAGCCTGCAGCCTTGTCTCTTTGGAGATTTTTGACTTCCAAAACAAGTGACAAAGTCCAAACTAGGAATATTCACTGCAGCTCCATCGAGAAGCTCCATGATGACGACGCCTCCTCCTCTGCACCCCCCTCTTCCTTGCCCTGCTGAATTCTACCTGCTCAGGAATTTTTCTTCTAAATTTCTTTTAAGTCTGAAGATAATCCAAGATAGGGCCAAATCAACCTTGTGTAAAGGAACCACACTCCTTTGCAGTTGTCCTTAAATTTTTACTTTGTCCTGGTCTCACGCCACAAGATCATCGCAATGATGCTGCTTTGAGATTGATTGATTGGATTTCATTTGTCTTTGTGTCATTTTATTTATTAGAATGTTCTTTATTTTACCAAATTGGTGTGGTATTTTTCTTGTGTTGTGTCTTTGTCTTGTGATGTTATTGTTGTTTGTGTGCTGCAGCAATACTTAACACAGTACCTCTAAGTTAAGCTGAACTACTTTTGTGCCAAGCTGCAAGAGGGGTAAGCAAAGGTTGACTTTTTTGGTTTATTCTAACAAAGTTTGAGGTTGTTGCTTGAGAAGGGTTTACACTCCCCTCAATCACAAACAAATTTCTTCACAGTGCTCTAAATTTCAATATTTGGGTGCTAGTTTCCTGGAACCACATTCCTATTGGACCAAAACTAACTACCAAGCACACCCTTTTACACTCAACCCTCAAGGCAGCAACACAAAGCAATCCAACATTTACTCAGAGAGGCAGCCTGTTTTTAAAACTCACAACTCTAGCAAACTCATACAATAACAATAAATCAATGTCCAGCGCCTATGCTTTTACATTTAACGAAAGACAATGCTAATTCACAGGGAAGTTTGAAAGCAATCATATTTTCTTATGTACTGTAGTGTTATTGATATATATATATATATATATGTATATATATATATATATATATATATTGCACAATGTATAGCAATGGTTTATAATCAAACATGGATGCCATTTCTTGTTCTTTTGAAGTATATTTTAGCCTCAAGTTTGCTTCTAGTGGGCCCAAAAGCCATGTAATTCAGAGTAGAGCACACCAACATTTCTGTAAGATGTAACCATGTTTTCAGTATTGGCAACTGGAAGTCGAAATTTGAGAAAATAATGATCTCTATATCACAGTCATGAATGATATATTTTCCGCAAGGATGGCTCATGCTTCCTCCTGAGAGAATACACTACCAGGTCTTCAATAGATAAGGTTTTGCTAAAAGTAACACATTTCTGTCACATGATTAGGTTCCATAGACTTGTATATGAGAGACAAATTATATGAACTGTCCTAACTGTTGTATATTTTATAATTATGCTATAACTGACCTGATGTAAAGACCCTAAGGTCAGACTCTATTTTAAGTTTATCAGGCCCAACTCCATCCTAGGTAATAAGAGACGCCATTTTCTCAATTTTAGGTATCAAAGTTGCAATTTTTATCCCAATTTATGCAGAATCATTCACATGTCTGCCACTGACACAGATGTAATTTGCCCTTGTTATTCCAAGAACTGTGACAGTGTCAAGTTATTCAGACAATGACATAGATGTAACATTTGGTTCAACATGAGTCCCAGACAAGTGTCCAGTTATCACAATGTCAAGATCAAATAAGAACAAACACAAACATACAGCCAAAATAGTATAGTCTGAATTGACATCCATTTACCTCATATATTTATAAGGATACATCTGGGATCAACACCTTGATGCACATATTCTATGTCAGACATTCCTAAATGTTTGTGAGAAACTCCAATCTCCAATAAGATTTACTGTATAAGGACTGCAACATGACCCCTTGAGAGGAGAAGAGCTTTGCTCAGATTATCACAGATGATATTGCTGGAGACAGTATTGATTGCTGCCAGCACACCAAGAAGATGCTACTTTGCATTTGATAAAGATAAGCTGAGTCCACGAGAAAGGATGCAGAGAACACACCCCTCATGCCTCAATGATAACCACAGCTTTTGCTGTCTACAATATATGCAATACATTGCTTCCCCTCAAGAAAATCTTGATTGCAAGATCCACTTTCCATGCTCTCCTAGCGTAACACATAGAAATAGGCTTTAGGGTGTTAGGTTTCAAATGACATGTTAATTATTGTATAAATGTTCATTTTATTTTTGGTGTTCACACTGTGCATATTTGCTGTTTATTTTTTTAATATTAAGGGCCTGATTTACTTGTTGGCGGCGGGGAATACTCTGTCACAAACATGACGGATATCCCATCTGCCTTATTACAATCTCATGACATCCTATGGAGACCGTAATAATGTGGAAGGGATATCTGTCACATTTGTGATAGAGTATTCCCTCCACCAAGCTCCAAATTAGCCCCTGTGTGTGGTTATTTTAAGTACCCTGTTGTAATAAATGCTTTTGGGTTAAAACAGTCTATTCTTCTTTGTACTATTTGTGTGTGTGATGTTGTAGCGAGAAAAATAAGTTTGTTTCTGGTACCACGATACCCCAAATCCTGGCTTAGGGATTCTTAATAACCCAAAAGCAACAATGTATTCGGTGGGGTTCCGCAGGGCTACAATAACCTGTCCTACACATTCAGTGCTGGAACCAAGTTCACCTGTGTCACCCGTGGGTGGGAAAGCAAACCTTGCAGAACTATGCCAGAGTCATAGTTTACACAACAGACAGTTCTCTAGCAAGAACTCCGATTAGTTAAAATGAACATTGCCTTTTAATTGTTTGCTGTGCTTCTCGTTATTTTGCATTAAACGCAAGTTAAACCTCTAGATGTGTTGTGCTTTATTTTTAACAGATGGTACATGTGACATCGGGAATCTCCTCAATAGAAAGAAGACAGGGACCCATTGGAATGAGCTCCACATGACAACTCTAGGCACCAGAGCTGAGGCAGAAGTGTTTACAGGCAAACAGGAGTGGAGAACAGTTCACCACTGGACCATGTGAAATTGTTAAAAATATGAGAGCAAACTGAACCAAAACTTCAGGTAAAGTCTACCTACTTTTACCATTTGTTTGCTTGCTTGCATGGCTTATTTTTCCTATTAGTTAGTGTATTGTCAAAAAGGTTGTGCACATATATTATTCAGGTAGGAGATGATGCAGAATATAAAATTGGTTTAGTTGGTAGGAGTGGGAGGAACGCTGCGAATACAAAATGAGTATCCATGTAAACACATAATATAGAGCCAGCAATAAACTGTGATAGCAGGAAAGAGAGACAGGAGGTCCAGGCCTTGAAGCACAGACTATCCATTGAGCATAAGGAGACCTTTAAATATGAGTGCATGCTCCCATCCCTTGATTAGAACAATGAGAACAAGCATAACTTAAGCTAACCTTTTTCCATTTTCCATGTCTTCCTTATCTCCCTCTATGGAATGAGCTGCAGGCACAGCCCCTGTAGAACCTTTTCCCTGTCATCTGGGTGTGGGTGAACTGTAAAGAATGGCAATGTGCCAGACAGTCTAGACTTAGGGCCTGTTTTAGATCTTGGCGGTCGCACCACCAAGCCGCAACAGAGGTGGACCCAAGAAGACCGTCAAGTTGACGGTCTTCCGCTTCCCATATTTAGATGTTACAGCTCTGCAGACGTTGTACTGATGGCAGTTCATTGACGGAGGGAGGACATTGCAGAACTCAATGGACATCACACAGTGGCAGTGGCTGTGGAATAGAGGTAAGTCACCTTCACACTCTACCTTTGCCATATGTGTTCCCCGCATTACGCACGACACAACACACCACATACACACCCTTATCCATTGCCATACCAGCACAACACAACACGTGCCTGCTGCAAACACACATTGATGGATATCCATGACACAGCATACACACACCATTTACACTGCACCCATATACAACACAACCACAGCAAGCAACACAACAATACACACTCACACAACATCACAACTACACACATCAACTCTCACAAAACACCACTCTCCTGAATGTTGCATGCAGCAACCAAAATGCACAACACAACATGCACAACAACACCAATGCCATATGTGAGTGGCCCACATACTGACACAACCACAGCACCCACTCCGGCTCCCTCCACCTCAACCGGCCACTCGCATCGCACACACACAACTTGCAGCACAACGTGACAGGTACAGGTCTCCTGGAAAAGTGTACACATGGACACAGTTGACAGGTGTGACTGTACCATCATTGTGGCGCCAGCTTTTATTTGCCAATAAATATTGGCACCATAATGACAGGTGTGTATGTTTGCGATATGTGTTGTGTACCAGTGTGTCCCCATCTGTGTCTGACTCGCATGTCACAGTAACTTAAAAAATTACTGTGACGTGTATATGCCTGCAGTGTTCTCTTGTGCATGTGCAGTGACCTCCGCCAACGTACACGACCAACATGGGTTTTCTACCTGTGTCCAGTGACCCGGGGGATCGCAGTTTCTCTGTGGTCCAGTGACAGTGATGGAGTGTGTTGTCCAGTCCTGTCCAGCCAAAGATGGAGGTGAAATCCAAAAACACAGACTCAGAGGTTGGATGTCACTCTTTCCTTGGTGGAAAGGCAGAACCAAATCTACTTGGTGGTAAGTGTAGCTTGTGTCCTGTCATCAGACACTATTGCGTACGGCGCTGTCGACAGTGGATGGGATTTCTATGTGGAGACAGAGGTTCAATATGGGCTTTGGTCTATGGGACCGGCAACATCTAAACACGGCGGGCAGACTATCATGGCGGTGGATGGGTTTTCAGTCAAAAAGTCAACAATAGGACCGTTACCACCAAGATCTAACTCAGGCCCATAATGAGCCCTCACCAAAAAGGACTTTTACCCATGCTATGTACATATGTGGAAATATTTACAGGATTTACAGGTGGGAGTCACTAATAAGGACATGAAAAAGTCCTTTCTCCAACTTTGTGTATGTGATATAGAAAGATAGAAATATTAGCAAATTAGCAGAAGAAACTGAAGGAACCTAAAAATAAGATAAATGCTGAACAATGGCATCTCTTCATACAATGGCATGAAATAAGAATACCAAATTAGTCACCTCGAGGACAGAGGTAGGGCTTGAGATTAAAAAAAACGCTCCAGCTCCTCATTATATATTCACCCAGATCACTGACCCCACAAGAAAAGGAAAAAGAGAGTGAGGACACACAGGAGTGTGGGACATGGTTACCATAACTGCAAATGGAACTGGGGTGCAGCTGATTATGCACCCGGAAACAGAGCAGCATCTGCTGGACTGGTAGTGGCTGGAGCACTAGGAAGTAATACAGAAGTGAGTGGTGCAGTATGTTGGTTGACAGTAAAGCAACTAGGGCAGACGCTAATTGCACTACTGTGGATCAGTCCATTGTGCATGCCAGTTCCAATCCCAGACACAGAGACCAATGAGAATGATTCAAACTATTAGCTGAGAAAGCTTGAGGTAGCCTGCAGAACACCTGTGTAGAAGGTGTTTCCTTTTTCCTCATCCAAGTGATTCCAATGATGAAAGGTTTCCATCTTTTACCCTTCTACCCTAGAGAGACTACCCCATGGCTGGGAGTAGAATTATGTTCCGTGTGCCATCGACTCCCTCAGATTTAATGAGTATCAAGAAACAATTCCCTACATTCAGGAAAATCCCAAGAATAATTTTTATCTCACTCTGGTGAGATAAACAGACCCAAATGGGCAGATGGGAATTGTTTATTTTGATTGGTGGTGCCGATAGAGGTGGGAGAAATACGGTGGAGAAAGTGCCATGGACAAGAGTGGCCCCTGAAAATGATGGGGCAATGAGCATATTGAAGGATGCATTGATTTGTATGATTGCGAATATGTCTCAGTGAAAAACCATTGGACTAAGATCTCTAATTGCATACAAAGTAGGGACAAGGCACCAGCTGATTAGATGAACAGACATGAGGATGTGTTTGAAATGTATTTAGCATAAATCGTCCAACTGAGATGGCTCAGGAAACTGTAGGTGCTGCTTTTGTGCCGGGATTATTATTGAATAGTAGGAGTCATTAATGACAATTTGCATTAGATGGCAGACTAAGGCCCTCATTATGACCCTGGTGGTCGGTGATAAAGTGGTGGTATTACCGCCAACAGGCCGGTGGTAACTACCGCCAAATTATGACCGTTGGCGGAAAGATCTCCGATAAACAGCCAATGTGCCACACCAACTGAAAGGGTGGAAACAACAGCCACCACATAAGTAGCCGCCAACAGCCAGGCAGAAGTCAATGATCCGCCCACCATATTAAGACATTGCAAACCACCAGCTTTTCCAGGGCTGATACCAACGACATCAAAAGCCTGGTGGAAACTGAGCTCAGAAGGGAAAGGACTCACCATTAGAGACACAGGGAAGAACCACGCCACCATGGAACCTGAACTGCATGTCTTCCGAATTATATTCTACGTTCTGCTCCACCACGAACACCAACGCCGGTGAAGACGACGACGGTGAGTACAGCCGACTAGCACACAAGGGAGGGGGGGAGGAAAAAGAGAGTGACACCCACACGCACAACACACACCCCACACACACACCATACACACAACCAGATGCATTACAAAAACAATTTGACCCCGTAACTCAGCTGAAAAAGGGACATAGCCCAGTCCTCAATTTATATAGGCCACATGGCCACAGGCCAAAGTCCAAGGCCACACATGCCACCTGCTTCAACACGGAGAGAACACTGCAGGGGCATCAGTTGGTAAATAGGCAGGCACCTCAGGGGGACGGGGAAGGGGGGCACCTCAGCCCGGAGATGTAACAAGACCACTGGTTCTGAAGGGGGCAACATGCCCTGTGCTTGGTCCTGTTGAGTGCAAGGTCACAGTCTCTCATGTGGGTGTCTCACTACTGGTTCTGGAGGGGGCAACCTGCCCAGTGCATTGTCCTGGGGAGTGCAAGGCCACAGTCTCTGGAGTGGGTGTCATACCCACTGGTTCTGGAGGGGGCAACATGCCCTGTGCTCGATCCTGGGCAGTGATGGGCCACCGTCTCTCAGGTGGGTGTCATACCCACTGGTTCTGGAGGGGGCAACATGCCCTGTTCTTGCTCCTGGAGAGTGCAAGGCCACAGTCTCTTAGGTGGGTGTCTTGCCCACTGGTTTTGGAGGGGGCAGGCCGCACAGCAGCCCATGAAGGCAGGATTACATACCGTCCGCCGGTGGTGATGGTTGCACAGTGGTGGTGCTGCTGGTGGGGGAATCTCCTGAACATCCCCTGCAACTTCGGACAGCTGCACAGTGGTGGTGCTGTTGGTGGGGGGGAGGCTCCTGCCCATCCCCTGCAACCTCGGACGGCTGCACAGTGGTGGTGCTGCTGGTGGGGGGAGGCTCCTGCCCCTCCCCTGCAAGCGCAGACAGCTGCACAGTGGTGGTGCTGCTGGTAGGGACAGGCTCCTGAACATCCCCTGCCACATCGGACGGCTGCACAGTGGTGCAACATCGGACGGCTGCACAGTGGTGCAACATCAGATGGCTGCACAGCAGTGGTGCTACTGGTGGGGGGAGGCTCATGCCCATCCCCTGCAACCTCAGACGGCTGCACAGTGGTGGTGGTGCTGCTGGTGGGGGGAGGCTCCTGCCCATCCCCTGCAACCTCAGACGGCTGCACAGTAGTGGTGCTGCTGGTGGGGGTTGTGCATCTGACAGATGCACAACTATGGTTGGTGGTGGGGGCTCCGTCACAGTTCCTGGTCCAGGCCCCTTGCTCTTTCTGCTTGCTGGTGCAGGCTCCTTGCTCTTCCTGCCTGCTGGTGTGGGCTCTTTGCTCTTCCTGCCTGCTGGTGCAAGCTCCTTGGCCTTTCAGGTGGCAGGTGCAGGCTCCTTTCCCTTCTTGCCTGCTGGGGCCTTCCCCTTTAGGATGGCTGGTGCAGGGTCCTTCTTCTTCAGGACATGTGGCCTGGGTACAGTTCCACCACGAGTGGGTGCAGTGAGAAATGGGCCCGTAGACTGTGTGGCTGAGGAGCTTGGCTGGGTTCTTCCTACCCTGGCCATACGTGCAGGACGGGGGGAGGGGGAGGGAAGAGGTCAATGGTGGATAGGAACAGTTTTTTAGGGACATTGGGGCAGGAAGAGGGAGAAGGAATGGGAGTGGAGGATGAGGGAGTGGCTGTTGGAGGTGTCTGTCTGCTGCTTTTGGGTGCAGGTGCATGGACTGTATGCTGTTGTGAGGTGGATGGCTGTTGGTTGTCTGAGTGCTTGTATTTGTGTATTTTAGGAGGGGGAAAGAAACAGTGGGAGAGGACACAGAAGACGTGTGCATGGTTGTTGTGGAGGTGTCTGCCAGTGAGGTGTGTGTTCTGCTTGGTATGGTGATGCTGGTAGTGGATGATGATGTAGTGCATGCAGGTGTGAGTGTGGACATAAGTGGGAGGTGGAGGAGGAGGAGGAGGAGGGGGAGTCAGTGGAAATAGTGGATGTTGTGTCTGCAACTGGATGGTGTTTGTGTGAGTGCCTGTAGAATGAAATGTGGTGTTTGTGTTTGCCTGTGACACTTTTGGGTGTTGTCTTGTGTGTATGCTCGTCTGTATGTGTGCTTGGGATAGGTTGGGTTTGAGGGGAATGGGACTGGGCAGTGGAAGTTGGAGGGGGGACGGTAGGAACAGGGACAATGGCCGCCATCAGAGAGGAGGCCAGAGCCTGAATCGATCTCTGTTGGGCCGCCAATCCAGTGTGAATGCCCTCCAGGAATGCAATAGATTGTTGCATCTGGGCTGCCAGCCCCTGGATGGCATTCACAATGGTTGACTTCCCTACTGAGATGGATCTCGGTAGGTCAATAGCCTCCTCACTCAGGGCAGCAGGGCTAACTTGGGCAGGGCCTGAGGTGCCTGGGGTGAAGGAGATGCCCACCCTCCTGGGTGAGCGGGCACGGGCAACTTGATGAGGGGATGCTGGGGGTGGTGGCAGTACCTGTAGCTGGGGTGGTCACAGAAGTGTCTGCCACCACCAGGGAGCTTCCATCGGAGGAGATATCCGTGTCTGAACTGTTCCCTCCAGTCTCCACCGTGGTGCTCACCTTGCCTTCCATCCCACTGGTACCCTCACCGTTGGTGGACTCTGCCTCCTGAGTCCTGTGGGATGCAGCTCCCTCCATCGCCGGTGCCTCTGCTCCTCCGCCAGATGATGTTAAGGCACATAAGGACAGGATGACAAAACAAAAAAGGGGGGGAAGAGACAAAGGATACACTGGGTCAATGGCTGCACCAACACCACCGTTGGCATACACAGCACCCACACACACAGGGAACAGCCCTACGCAATATGCATGGCACTACCAGAGAAATAGTGAGCTGCCAAGGCATGGGGAGGGGCAGACACCGCCAAATGCAGCACATCTGTGACCCATGCAGCCCTGACCAGTAGTGGATGCCTACGATCTAGGTAGCAAGGTTTCCCTTCAGAAACCTACCCACCAGTGGACCTATGCTGCAATGTCAGGCCTGGCCCAAGGGCATCCACTGACACACATCCCCTACCCTGATACCACCCTACCATGCGTAAGTTGTAATGATGGGCACTGTACTAACCCCCTTGTGGCTGCTGTGATGCCCTCAAGCGTCTATCCAGCTCTCTATAGGCCACCGCCAGTATGCGGGCCATCAGGGCGTCAGGGTTCGACGGGCACCCCTTCCTCATTGGGAGGCCATCCCCAGCTGGGCCTCTGCCATCTTCCATGCCCAGCGTCTCAGGTCCCTCCACGGTTTGCGACAGTGGGTGCTCCACCTGCCATAGACCCCCAGGGTCCGCACCTCCTTGGCGATGGCACGCATATGCCCTTCTTTTGATGGGAGCTGACCTGCAGAGGCAATAGACACAGGAAAATAGATTTAGACAAACAGTCCTGCCTGTTACACATATGGCCCACCATACCCGTTTCCATCGCCATTTACACACACATGGTCCAGCACACAACCTGTACACCGCCCAGAGGACACCCATCCCCTCCCCTTACATGAGGTCTTCACACACACAACTCCATGCATTCATGCCACATGCATCGTGCTCACAGTGTACTCACCTGTTGGTCTGGAGGCCCATACAGTAGTCCTTACTGGGGTAGGACCCCATCCACCAGTCTCTCCAACTCCTCCGAAGTGAAGGCTGGGGCCCTTTCCCCGGTCACATGGGCCTTGGTAGGTTCCAGACACAGGTCACAGCAGCACATGCAGTGTAGGTACTCTCCTATGGAAGGTCAGGTAGCAAGTGAGGAATATGATGAAAAATGGCAGTCACGTCCATGGCGGTGCATACCGTCACCGCCGGCGTAGATCACCATTGGCCACTGTACCCCATAGGGCTCAATGTTAACCAATGAGGAGTTGCACGGCGGTTCCCAACCAGCACCTGCAACGGCACACAATGTCAGTGGAATTACCTCACTTCCACCTGCCCCTCCACATCAGAACAGGCGGACGCCATTTCAGGGGGAGGCAGGCCCTGGAATAACGCTGTGTCACATGATATATTAGGACATACTGGACAAATCACAATGACCCATTACATGTTTACAGGATGCAAAGTTCTGTTGTAGCTCCATTGTTTGTCACCGGATCCTCACTCTTGTGTCCCTTAGTTTGCTACAGCTGCGGATGAATAGGAGATGGAGACATACCCCCATGTACAGACCCCCGGTGGACTTGGCAACACTCAAGGACAGGCACATTATCCTCACATATAGACTGGACAGGGCCACAATCTCAGAGCTTTGCCCCCAATGGGAGCCTAACCTGATATATGCTATGCGTCACCCCTCTGGGATCCCCCCTCTTGTGCAAGTGCGATCTGTACTCCATTTTCTGGCAACTGGTTCTTCCCAAGTGACAGTGGGCTTGGCAGCAGGAATGTCACAGCTAATGTTCTCAATAGTGCTGACAAGAGTTTTGACTGCCCTGATAAAACACATGTGCAGCTACATTGTTTGCCCCTGGGTTGAAGATTTGGCCACAGTGAAGGCCTATTTCTATGCAAAGGGACATATCCCCAACATAATTGGAGCGAGTGATGGAACACATATTGCATTTGTCCCCCCCCCCGGCAGAATGAACAGGTGTACAGGAATCAGAAGAGTGTCCACTCTATAAATGTACAGATGGTGTGCCTTGTGGACCAGTACATCTCCCACGTCATTGCTATGTATCCTTGGTCGGTGCATGATGTCTTTGTCCTGAGGAATAGCAGCACTCCAAATGTGATGGCCCAACTGCAGAGGGTGTGGCTAATAGGTGAGCCCTGGTTCCCACCTAGTATGTGTTAGTGTATGGGTATGGTGTGGGCCATATGGGATAGTGTGTGGCTAAATGTTGTCCCTCAATATTTGTAGGTGACTCTGGTTACCCCAACCTATCATGGCTGCTGACGCCTGTGAGGAATGCCAGGACAAGGGCAGAAGAACATTATAATGAGGCCCATGGACAAACCAGAAGGATAATTGAAAGGACCTTTGGCCTCCTAAAGTCCAGATTCTCGTGCCTCCATCTAACATGTGGATACCCGTCCTGCTCACCAAAGAAGGTCTGCCAGATAGTGGTGGCATGCTGCATGTTGCATAACCTGGCCCTCAGATGCCATGTCCCAATCCTGCAGGAGGAGGAGGCTGGAAATGCCCGTGTGGCAGCAGTAGACCATGTGGAAAGTGAGGAGGAGGAGGCAGAGGATGAGGATGAGGGCAAAGGAACATCTGTGATCCGATAATACTTCCAATGACACACAGGTAGGAAAGTGTTACTTCATATTTCAATTACATTTGTTTGAATTTGTGTGGCAATGGCATGCTGATATTTCCCACTTCTATGCCCACTTACTGTTCCCTTTGGCAATTCATTTTGCAGATGTTGGTGACCTGACGTATACTCCTGGTGTGATCTCTGCAGCCAGCTACAGGTCATTAATCTATGCTCATTCTCTGTACAGTTGATTTGCAATGTTTGTACCTGTTTCAATTAATACATATTTGATATACATGACATACTCAAAAAAAAAAAATTCCAAGGGTGTTTATTGAAGTGCTAAAATATGGAGAGGCAAGTGCAATGGGATTGGGTGATGATGGATGAAAGTCCGGGGTATTGTTTCAGTCTCTTTGTAGCACAGGTGCATTGGCCATGGGCACATAGGAAGGGGAGCAATGGCAGTTCAATGTGGACAGGGTGCTAGGGTGGGACACAAGGGTGACAATCAGGAGAGTCTCATTTCCTGGCAGTTTTCTTGGCAAGTGTCTCTGGCTTCTGTCTGGATCGCAGGGAATGTTTGCGGGGTGGTTCACCTTCTGCAGGGGGAGGGGTGTTGGTGGCCTGTGAGTCCTGTGGCAGGGCCTCCTGGCAACTAGCGGCAGCAGAAGTGGAAGGCTGTTCAGATGTCTGGCTAGTGGCAGGGGCCCGCTGGTGTGAGATTGCCTCCCTCATAATATTGGCCATGTCTGCCAGCACCCCTGCTATGGAGTCAGGGTGTTGTTGATGGCCTACAAGTCCTCCCTGATCCCCTGGTACTGTCCCTCCTGCAGCCACCTGTTCTCCTGCACATTGCCCAGGATCTGGCCCATCGTGTCCTGGGAATGTTGATAAGCTCCCAGGATCTCTGCAAGTGCCTCCTGGAGAGTCGGTTCCCTTGGCCTGTCCTTCCCGTGGCACACAGTAGTCCTCCCAGTTTCCCTGTTGGCCTGCGCCTCTGTCCCCTGAACAGTGTGCCCACTGCCACTGACCCCAGGTCCCTGACTGTCTTGTGTGCGTGGTGTGACCTGGGGTCCCTGTATAGGTGGACACATTGCCGATTGACGGGTCCTGGGAACAGAGGTATGGGTAAGCTTGGTGGGAGCTGCGGTGGTGTTTCCTGATAGGGGAGGCTCTGTGGTGGTGTGTGACTGGGCCTGGGTAACCGGCTGTCCAGTGGTCCCTGATGGGCCAGGTAGGTCATCTAGATCCTGAAGACCAGAGTCGCTGTCATCACTGTGGGCCTCTTCAGTTGGGGGACTGGATAGTGCTGGCACCTCCTCTCCGCTGACAGTGGCTGGGGTACCTGTGGGGATGTAAATGATGTGTTATGGTTTCTGTGTCCATCTTGTGTACATTGGAGTATGGTGGGATAGTTAGTTCTCTATAGTGTGCATGCTTTAGTGATGAGTGCCCATGAAGGGCTGTGAGTGGTGTCCATGCACTGGTACAGCATGCAGGGCTGGGCATTGGGATGAGTGATGTGAACCTGAAACTTCACGTGCGCTCAACTCCCCAAGCACCGCAAGCACCACAACAACACCACCCACAATAACCACCTCAGCTGCATCCTCCTCAACACCTGCTACGTCCACAAGCACACCGTCGAACTATGGGACTTGCTCACATCTACCTCCCCAGACATCACCTTCCTCACAGAAACCTGGATGAACCCCTCCTCGGAACCAAACATCGCCATAGCCATCCCTGAGGGCTAAAAGATCACCCAAAGAGACCGCACCAACAAACCAGGAGGAGTATTAGCCATAGTCCACAGAAGCTCCATCAGGATCTCAACCGACACCCACGACGCCCTAGTTGCCGCTGAACATCTGCACTTCAAGATCCACGTCAACACCAAAACCACCCTGAGAGGAACCCTAGTCTACAGACCCCCGGGTCCCCACCCACAATTCTGCGACGACATCACTGACACAATCAGCACCCACGCCCTCACCTTCACGGACTACATGCTCCTCGGTGACCTGAATTTCCACCTGGAGAACACCGACGACAGCAGCACCTCAGCCCTACTGGACAACCTCGCCAGCCTCGGCCTCAAGCAACTCGTTACTACGCCGACCCACTCAGCCGGCCGCACAGTCGATGCCATCTTCTCCACCAGCAGCCACATCACCTTCACCCACACCACCGAACTCCACTTGACGACCACCGTTGTGTCCATTTCTCCTTTCAGAAACCCACCATCCACCCCCAACAGCATCAGACCCCTCACCACAAGTGGAACAAGATCTCCAAGGACCAACTGATCTCCACCCTCTCCCACGCCCCTCCACCTCACACCAGCGACCCCAACACCACCGCCCTCAACCTCGAGCAATGGCTCAACGACTGCGCCAACACCCTCGCTCCACTCAGAAAAACGTCCAACACCCGCACCAGCAAGAAAGCTCCCTGGTTCACCACAGACCTGCAAACCTCCAAGAGGGAATGCTGGAAAGCCGAGAAGATCTGGCGCCGAGAGCAAACAGAAAGCAACCACGCCGCCCTCAAATCAGCCATTCAAAAACATCACCAGCTCATCCGGACCACCAAAAGAGCTTGCTATAAAGAACGGATTGACAACAACGCACACAACAGCAAGGAGCTCTTCAACATCATCAAGGAACTCACCAAGCCCAAATCCTACTCTGCCGACCCCCTCACTCGCAAGACCTCTGAGACTCCCTCGCCACCTTTTTCCACCACAAGATCGCAGACATCCCTGAAAGCTTCACAACGCCGCTTCCCCCCACCACCACGGCCAACGCCGACCGCAACACACCCATCCGCTCCAACACCATGAATGCCTGGACCCACACCAACGACGGGGAAACCACCAAGACCATGAGCACCATCCACTCCGGATCACCCGCCAACCCCTGCCCTCACCACGTCTTCAACAAAGCCAGCCAAAATCATCACCCCCCAGCTCCGGACCATCATCAACAGCTCCTTCTAAACCGCCATTTTCCCAGAGAGCTGGAAACACGCAGAAGTCAACGCCCTGCTCAAAAAGCCCAAAGCCGACCCCGAAGACCTCAAGAACTACCGGCCCATCTCCCTTCTCCCCTTCCGTGTGAAGGTCATTGAGAAGATAGTCAACAGACAGCTATTTCACTTCCTGGAGGACAACAACCTACTCAATATCTCCCAGTCTGGCTTCCGCAAGAACCACAGCACCGAGACCGCCCTTATAGCTGTGGCATCAAAAGCAGGCTCAACAAAGGTGAAACCGTTGCCATCATCCTCCTTGACCTCTCTGCAGCCTTCAACACCGTCTGTCACCACACACTTCGCACATGCCTCCTCGATGCTGGAATCCGCCACAAAGCCCTGGACTGGCTCACATCCTTCCTCTCGGGCAGAACCCAAAGAGTCCGCCTTCCACTATTTCTGTCAAAAGCCACCAAGACCATCTGCGGAGTCCCCCAGGGATCCTCACTCAGCCCCACCCTCTTCAATGTCTACATGGCTCCTCTCAGAAACTTCGTCCAATCCCATGGCCTCAACATCGTCTCCTATGCGGACGACACTCAGCTGATCATCTCTCTCACGAAGGACCCCGCAACAGCCAAGACCAACCTCCACACCGGTCTCCACGCCAACGCCAACTGGATGGAGGCAAGCCGCCTCAAACTAAACTTGGAGAAGACCGAGGTCATCATCTACGGCTCCAGCAAAGCAGCTTGGAACGACTCCTGGTGGCCTACCACGTTGGGAACCGCCCCAATGCCCACCACCCATGCACGCAACCTCGGCTTACTGGACTCATCTCTCACTACGACCCAGCAAGTCAACGCCATCTCATCCTCATGCTTTAACACCCTTTGCATGCTTCGCAAGACCTTTAGATGGATTCCCATTCCCAGGGACGATGTGTGTAAATCCCGGGCATACAGGGCGAAGTCACAGCTGTTGTGTCGATTCGGTGGCTGTGCACAAAAGTTCCAGTCGCGACATTTGCGCTGAGTCGATCTCCACTTGGGGATTTTCTCACCGCTGGACAGGCTGTTCATCAATTCTGGCAGGCTGTGCGTCGATTTTCACCGCACAAGGAGTTTGTTTTGCAGAGATGAAGTTTTTGGCCCTGAGATTTCAGGAAACAGGAGGCAAGCTCAATCCAAGCACTTGGAGAGCACTTCTCAGCAGAGCCAAAACGCCAGCAAGTCAGCGGGCAACAGCAAGGCAGCAATCATTTACAGCAAAGCAATCCAGATGAGCCCTTTGGGCAGGCAGGCAGCTTCTCTTGGCATGTTGCAGGTTCTGGTGCAGAGTTTCTTTCCCAAGAAGTGTCTAGTTTGGTGGGGTCTGGGACCCAGTTTATATACCCAAAAGTGCCTTTGAAGTGGGGAGACTTCAAAGAGTGGTTTTGAAGTGCACAAGGTCCCCTTTCAGTACAGCCCTGTCTGCCAGGGTCCCAGTAGGCGTTTTGGAAGTCCTTTGTGTGAGGGCAGGCCACGGTCCTTTGAAATGGAAGTGTCAGGCCCTCCATCCTTTTAGCCCAGGAAGACCCATTCAGTATGCATGTGTGTGCAGGTATGACTGGTATGACTGAGCATCCTGTGTTTGTGGTTGTGTGGGTGAAATGCACAAGGGGACTGTCGCTCACTTTCTGAAAATAGCATTTCTAAAAGAGTAATATAAAATCCTACCTCAACAGTCAGCAGAATTTTGTATTACCATTCTGGCCCTACTCAATATCACCTGTTTAGCCCTTTCTAATCAGAATCTACCACTAAAACAGTTTATGAGGGTAGCCTTAAAGTTAGTGTTGGAAAATGGGTTATTGGTAAGGGCAGGTAAGTACCTACACTTAGCAATAGGCCACTAACCTCCACTTAGGTCCAGTTAGGTCTCAGTAAATGAAACCTAGCTCAACCCTTGGTAGCTTGGCAACGAGCGACAAGGCTTAATTTAGGAGACAAATCCTAAAGCATTAAAATATCACAAAACAGTAATTAAATAAAACACAGGAAACAGTTTAAAAAATCAAAATCAATTTATAAAAATAGGAAATTTAGCTTTAAAATGACACCAAAACAAATACAATCAGATAAGGAGAACCGGAGATATGATTTTTTAAAGGATTAATGCTTTCTAGTGCATAGAAACAAAAAGTGCCAATCTGGTCATCTGGTCGCACCTCGACCGGGGCAAAGTCAAAGTTTAAGGCCAACCGCGATGGAGCCCGGCTCGGCTACAGCCCGCGGGAGGCCTCAGTCAAAAGTTTACCTTAGGACTTAGTCATTTTTCTGGAAATTTTCTTCAGGGGTCGAACCTGCCAGTCCAATCAGACCTCCTGGAACTCTTCCTCAGATATGCGTCACAGGAGCCCTCGGTGGAGATTTTTACCTTCTGACTTTTTCGAGGTGAAAAGTTTTCGACAGGGGTAAACCTGAATCTTGATCCGATGTCCTTGGAGCCCTCTTCAGATACACTGCCTGGGAGGTCCCGGTCAACTTCCTACGTTCGGACTTAGGCCCTCATTACAACCCTGGCGGTAAATCCTGCTTTCCGCCGTGCACAAGACTGCCAACATACCGCTGCGGCCGCAGAATTCTGCTCAGGTATTACGATGCACAGCTCGGAATCCGCCACAATACAGACACCCACACAAGTCCGCCACACCAAAGGTCAGTGATAAACTGGCGATTCCAAAACTGACACCGTCACGCCAGCAGGAATACGTCCACACTATCACGACCCACGAATCAACGTGCGGTCTTTCAACCGCAGTATTCCATTGGCAGTACACACTGTAGCGCTCAAAATACACACACATTTACAAAACACAACCACATTGGACAATTCGAAATACACACACCTGATACACATACACACACCACAACCACACACCACAACCACACACCCAATCCAATATAAAGCACACACCCACATCACCCACAAACCCTTACTACCAAAATTTTTAAAGAAGGCCAGAGAGAGAGACTACCTAAAACAACACTAGCATCCACAGACACACAACACCATCACTTACACAACATCCACGCACCTCAAACAACACACACCAGCACATCCCCTCACACATCACAACAGACACCACCTCACACATCACCCACACCACATCATGGCACCTCAAAGACACCCCAGGTTCTCTGAGGAGGAGCTCAGGGTCATGGTGGAGGAAATCGTCCGGGTAGAGCCACAGCTATTTGGATCACAGGTGCAGCAGACATCCATTCCAAGGAAGATGGAGCTATGGCGCAGAATTGTCGACAGGGTTAACGCAGTGGGACAGCATCCATGAACACGGGATGACATCAGGAAGAGCTGGAATGACCTACGGGGGAAGGTATGTTCCGTGGTATCCAGACACCAGATTGCTGTACAGAGGACTGGCGGTGGACCCACACCTCCTCCCCCACAACTAACTACATGGGAGGAGCAAGTCTTGGCAATTATGCATTCTGAGGGCCTTGCAGGAGTAGCAGGAGGACTGGACTCTGATAAGACATATCTTTCCTACTTTATCCCCCACACCCCACCTGCATGCCATCATATACCCCCACCCTTACCCTCACACCCATCACCCCAACAACCCACAGATACCCACTAACACAACCCACACATACCAAAACCAAGCCCTGCATGTAACACCAATGCATGGACACCCATCACCAAAGCATGTCCGGTACAGAGACTCACTCATGCCCCAAAATCACCAATCACACAAGGACCAAGCCAAGAATGCAAGCACAGGAGTAGAGGGTCACTCACCCATTGCACAAGATGGCACACACACATACAATATGTAGGAAGTTGGCTCTATATGTACTATTTCAAAGTAAGAAATAGCATGCACAGAGACCAAGGGTTCCCCTTTGAGGTAAGATAGTGGCAAAAAGAGATAATTCTAATGCTCTATTTTGTGGTAGTGTGGTCGAGCAGTAGGCTTATCAGAGGGTAGTGTTAAGCATTTGTTGTACACACACAGGCAATAAATGAGGAACACACACTCAAAGACAATTTCAGGCCAATAGGTTTTTATATAGAAAAATATATTTTCTTAGTTTATTTTAAGAACCACAGGTTCAAGATTTACAAACAATACTTTAAATGAAAGGTATTTCACTTAGGAACTTTAGGAACTTTGAATTAGCAAAATAGCATATACAGTTTTCACAGAAATGGCAATAAGCTATTTTAAAACTGGACACACTGCAATTTTCAACAGTGCCTGGGGGAGGTAAGTGTTTGTTAGTTTTGCAGGTAAGTAAACCACCTACAGGGTTCAAAGTTGGGTCCAAGGTAGCCCACCATTGGGGGTTCAGGGCAACCCCAAAGTTACCACACCAGCAGCTCAGGGCCGGTCAGGTGCAGAGGTCAAAGTGGTGCCCAAAACGCATAGGCTTCAATGGAAAAGGGGGTGCCCCGGTTCCAATCTGCCAGCAGGTAAGTACCCGCGTCTTCAGAGGGCAGACCAGGGGGGTTTTGTAGGGCACCGGGGGGGGACACAAGTCAGCACAAAAAGTACACCCTCAGCGGCACGGGGGCGGCCGGGTGCGGTGTGCAAACAGGCGTCGGGTTTGCAATGTAGTTCAATGGGAGAACTAGGGGTCTCATCAGCGATGCAGGCAGGCAAGGGGGGGCTCCTCGGGGTAGTCACCACCTGGGCAAGGGTGAGGGCCACCTGGGGGTCACTCCTGCACTGGAGGTCGGATCCTTCAGGTCCTGGGGCTGCAGGTGCAGTGTCCTTACCAGGCGTCGGGTCTTTGAAGCAGGCAGTCACGGTCAGGGGGAGCCTCTGGATTCCCTCTGCAGGCGTCGCTGTGGGGGCTCAGGGGGGTCAACTCTGGCTACTCACGGGCTCGCAGTCGCCGGGGAGTCCTCCCTGCCGCGTTGTTTCTCCACAAGTCGAGCCGGGGGCGTCGGGTGCAGAGTGCAAAGTCTCACGCTTGCGGCGGGAAACGTGTGTTCTTTCAAAGTTGCTTCTTTATTGCAAAGATGCTTCTTTCTTGGAGCAGAGCCACTGTCCTCGGGAGTTCTTGGTCCTTTTAGATGCAGGGTAGTCCTCTGAGGCTTCAGAGGTTGCTGGACCCTGTGGAACGCGTCGCTGGAGCAGTTCCTTTGAAGTGGGGAGACAGGCCGGTAGAGCTGGGGCCAAAGCAGTTGGTGTCTCCGTCTTCTCTGCAGGTTTTTCAGCTCTAAAGTCCTTCTTCGTCTTAGGTTGCAGGAATCTAGTTTCCTATGTTCTGGGGAGCCCCTAAATACTGAATGTAGGGGTGTGTTTAGGTCTGGGAGGGCAGTAGCCAATGGCTACTGTCCTTAAGGGTGGCTACACCCTCCTTGTGCCTCCTCCCTGAGGGGAGGGGGGCACATCCTTATTCCTATTGGGGGAATCCTCCAAAACCAAGATGGAGGATTTCTAAAGGCAGGGGTCACCTCAGCTCAGGGCACCTTAGGGGCTGTCCTGACTGGTGGGTGACTCCTCCTTGTTTTTCTCATTATCTCCTTTGGACTTGCCACCAAAAGTGGGGGCTGTGTCCAGGGGGCGGGTATCTCCACTAGCTGGAGTGCCCTGGGGCATTGTAACACGAAGCCTGAGCCTTTGAGGCTCACTGCTAGGTGTTACAGTTCCTGCAGGGGGGAGGTGTGAAGCACCTTCACCCAGAGCAGGCTTTTGTTGCTGTCCTCAGAGAGCACAAAGGCCCTCACCACATGGGATCAGAAACTCGTCTCTCAGCATCAGGCTGGCACGGACCAGTCAGTCCTGCACTGAACAATTGGGTAAAATACAGGGGGCATCTCTAAGATGCCCTCTGTGTGCATTTTTTAATAAATCCAACACTGGCATCAGTGTGGGTTTATTATTCTGAGAAGTTTTATACCAAACTTCCCAGTATTCAGTGTAGCCATTATGGAGCTGTGGAGTTCGTTTTTGACAGACTCCTAGACCATATACTCTTATGGCTACCCTGCACTTACAATGTCTAAGGTTTTGCTCAGACACTGTAGGGGCATAGTGCTCATGCACCTATGCCCTCACCAGTGGTATAGTGCACCCTGCCTTAGGGCTGTAAGGCCTGCTAGAGGGGTGACTTACCTATGCCACAGGCAGTGTGAGGTTGGCATGGCACCCTGAGGGGAGTGCCATGTCGACTTAGTCATTTTCTCCCCACCAGCACACACAAGCTGGCAAGCAGTGTGTCTGTGCTGAGTGAGGGGTCCCTAGGGTGGCATAAGACATGGCATAAGACATGCTGCAGCCCTTAGAGACCTTCCCTGGCATCAGGGCCCTTGGTACCAGGGGTACCAGTTACAAGGGACTTACCTGGGTGCCAGGGTTGTGCCAATTGTGGAGATAATGGTAAATTTTAGGTGAAAGAACACTGGTGCTGGGGCCTGGTTAGCAGGGTCCCAGCACACTTCTCAGTCAAGTCAGCATCAGTATCAGGCAAAAAGTGGGGGGTAATTGCAACAGGGAGCCATTTCCTTACACAATAACTATGCATTTACACCCCAACATAACCCATACCCAACGTCACTGGACAGGGGGTGCCAGACATATCCAGTTCCCCCACAGAAGAGACCCACAGTGATGACAGCAGCTCTGTATGCCTGGATCAGGATGACCAGCTCAGCCCATCAGGGACCTCGGGACAGTTGGTTTCCCTGACACAGTCACAAACCACCACAGAGCCTGCCCCCTCAGGAAACACCAGCACAGCACCCACCCAGCGGGCCCATCCCTCTGTCACCAGGACACGTCAATCAGCAGTGTGTCCACCACTACAGGGAACCCAGGCAACCCCACTAACACAGGAAGATCAGGGACCTGGGGGCTGTGGCAGTGGGCACACGGTTCAGGGGACAGAGGCACAGGATAACAGGGAAGCTGGGAGGACTGCTGAGCAACAGGGGGAGGTCAGGCCCAGGGAACCCACACTCCACGAGGCACTCTCCAACATCATGGGAGCTTACCACCATTCCCAGGAGACCATGGGCACGGTACTGGCCAAGTTTCAGGAGACCCAGCGGCTGCAGGGGAAACACTACCTGGGGATCAGAGAGGACTTGAAGTCCATCAACACAACCCTGGTCACCATTGCAGGGGTGCTTGCAGACCTTCTCAACACCAGGAGGGACACAGTGGCACACCAATGGACCCCTGACACTAGCCTAGATGATGAACAGCCCTCCACCTCCGCTGGCGCTAGTGGACAGGAGGCACCGTCACAGGAACAACAGGACACCAGCATCCCACCCCCTGCAGATGGAGAACCATCCCGCAAATGGTCCCTGAGATCCAGGAATAAGACAGAGAACATTGCCAAGACCACCACCAGGAAATAAGACCCCCCTGAATGTCACCCTTCTGTCCCACTATGTCACCCTGTCCCTCCTTAAACTGCCATTGCTCCACTTCCTATGCCCCTTCGGACACTGCACCTGTGAAACAAATAGACTGGACTCTGCCATGGACATACCTCCACCATCACCCCAGCCCATTTTACAACCCCCTCCACTTATTTGCACAGGAATAAACACACTTCAATCACAAAACAATCTGGAGTCAGTCTGTGCTTTCACAAATGTGTAATTGCAATATATATGGAATATAGCAATGTCAATGTACTTGTTCACATACCAATGTAACACAGCTGTAGACCAGGAGTAAACATAGCTGAGGGCAAAAAGAGGGACCCAGATCTGTGAAATGGAAAGTCAAAGTGACAAGTCAGTGTCCATACACTGAGTGAAAATGACAGACTTATGCTAGCTCCAAAAATAGTATGACATGTGGGAAGCAGTGACATCTTCTTACCTGGGTTTCACTGGAAGTATTGCATGATGATGTTGTTTCGGTTATCTACATCTTCTTCTTCTGCCTCCTCTTCTTCACTGTCCACAGGCTCCACAGCTGCCACAAGACCACCATCTGGCCCATCCTCCTACAGAAAAGGCACCTGGCGTCGCAAAGCCAGGTTGTGCAGCATACAGCAGGCCACGATTATCTGGCACACCTCTTCGGTGTGTAGTATAGGGAACCACCTGTCAGATGGAGGCACCGGAATCTGGCCTTCAGGAGGCCGAAGGTGCGTTCGATTAACCTCCTAGTTCGCCCATGTTCCTCATTGTAGCGTTCCTCTGCCCTTGTCCTTGGATTCCTCACTGGGGTCAGTAGCCATGATAGGTTGGGGTAACCAGAGTCACCTGCAAATGTCGACAGACAACTGTTAGACACACACTAACCCTTAGGGACAACCTAATACCCAGACACCTATGTAAACTGTATTAGGACCTTGGGCTCACCTATTAGCCACACACAGTGCCTCAGGAGTTGCCCCATCACATAAGGGATACATTTCTCAAAATGTAAGCGTCATGCACAGAGCCAGGATACTTGGCATTCACATAGGCTACACATTCATCGAATGGTAGCTCTTCCGGTTTCTGTACACCTGTTCATTCCTGCATGGGGGGACAAATACAACATGTGTACCATCAATGGCACCAATGATGTTGGGAATATGTCCCAGGGCAAAGAAGTCACCTTTCACTGTGGGCAAATCATCCACTTGAGGGAAAACGATGTAGCTGGGCATGTGTTTCAGCAGGGTAGACAACACTCTGAACAACATGTTAGAGAACATTGGCTGGGACATCCCTGACGCCATGGCCACTGTTGTTTGAAAAGACCCACTGGCCAGGAAATTGAGTACAGACAGGACCTGCACTAGAGGGGGTATCCCTGTGGGATGGCGGAAAGCTGACATCAGGTCTGGCTCCAACTGGGCGCACAGTTCCAGGATTGTTGCATGATCAAGTCTGTATGTGATTATGATGTGCTTCTCTTCCATTGTCGACAGGTCCACCAGGGGTCTGTACACTGGAGGATGCCGCCATCTCATCACCTGCCCCCGCAGATGTGCCCTATGGAGGAGAACAATGAGCAGAGAGGCATCCAACACTGAGGTATCACAAAGTGTTATTTCCAGAAACGTTATTAATCCGCAATGTGCCGGTATCTGTCTGTATACCCAGCCTAGATAGGTGTGACGCAGTTTTTATCCAGCCCATGTGGCCCCCTGAAATGGCAGATGCCTGACCTGTAAGGTGGGACATGCGGATATGAGGTAACTGCGCTGGTGTTGTACACTGTCACGGTGGGCGGTCGAAGACCGCGGCGCAATTCTGCACTGGTTAACATTGGGCCCTATGGGTCCCAGGAGCCAATGACGATGTACGCCGGCGGTGACGGTACGCACCGCCGCGGACGTGACCGCCATTTTCTGTCTTTTCACTCACTTGACACTTGACCTTCAACAGGAGAAGACCTGCACTGCAAGTGCTGCTGTGACCTGTGCATGGAAGCGACGATGGCTACAGTGTCTGCCTTCACTTTGGAGAAGTTGGAGAAACTAGTGGATGAGGTCCTCCCCCAGTACACGCAACTGTACGGTCCTCCAGACAAACAGGTGAGTACACTGTGAGCATGCTGCATGGGCAATGCTTGCTTTGAGTGGTGTGGATGGAAGATACATGGGGGGGCAGAGGCCTGCATGTGCGGATGGTGAGTGTATGTGCATCAGGGCATGGGTGGGAACTGGTGGACAATGAGCATGACGGTCCGGACGGGTGAGTAACTTCCTTTCCCCCTGCACCATTCTTCTAGGTCAGCACCCACCAGAAGAAGGGTATTTGGCGTGCCATTGCCAAGGACTTCCGGACCCTCTGGGTCTACCACTGACGGAGCACCCACTGCCATAAAAGATGGGAGGACCTGCGCCGCTGAAGCAAGAAGACGGCGGAGGCCCAGCTGGGGATGGCCTCCCAACGTGGAACGGGTGCCCATCGCACCATGACCCCCCTGATGTCCCGGATCCTGGCGGTGGCAGATCCGGAGTTGGATGGGCGCTTGAGGGCATCACAGCCGCCACAAGGGGGTGAGTACACTCTCATTCAGCTGACTCTGTGCGCATAACGAAGTGTCTGGGTGGGGGAGGTGGGCAGTGGGTTCCCCTCAGCCAGGGCGAACTTGGTAGGCAAGGTCCCTTGTGAGGCAGGCTGTGTGGCACCCCAACCCCACTAGTGGTAAGAGCCATCTACACCTAGTCAGGCTCCGGTGACTTCCAGGTGTGCAGCAATTGGCCTCAGGCCTCGTACCACATGGTCAGGTGAAATTTCTAGGAACTGTTAGTGCATTGCGTAGTGCAGAGGGCTGTTCCCTGTGTGTTGTGTCCGCCAATGGTAGTGGTGTTGCATGCACTGAACATGTTTTTCTTCTGTCTTCCCCCCCCTTTTTGTGGTGTCCCTGCTCTTGTGTGCAATAGCATCATCAGGCGGAGGAGCATTGGCACCGGAGCAGGAGGGAGCTGCAACACACTTGTCCCTGGTGGGTGAAGCAACGGAGTCTGAAGCCACCAGTGAGACGGAGGGCGAGGGGAGCTCCACAGTGGGGACAGGAGCAGACACCAGTGACAACGACTCCTCCTCTGATGGGAGCTCCCTTGCGGTGGCGGGCACCTCTGTGCCCACCGCATCAACAGGTACAGCCGCCAACCCCCTACCAGCAGCGCCCTCCCAGCAGCCCCTCAGCGTGTGTCCCGTGCCCTCTCACCCAGGAGGGTGGGCACCTCCTTCGCCCCAGGCACCTTAGGCCCTGCCCCAGTCAGCCCTCCCACCCTCAGTAAGGAGGCTATTGACCTCATGAGATCCCTCACTGTTGGGCAATCTACCATTTTGAATGCCATCCAGGGTGTTGAGAGGCATTTACAACAAACAAATGCATACCTGGAGGGCATTCATTCTGGGCAGACGGCCCAACAGAGAGCATTTCAGGCTCTGGCCTCAGCACTGATGGCAGCCATTGTCCCTGTGTCCAGCCTCCCCCCTCCAACTTCCTCCAACCAGAACCAATCCCCTGTACCTCAGCCTATCCCAAGCACACCATCAGACCAGCATGCACACACATCAACACACAAGAGGGGCTCAGGCAAACATAAGCACCACACATCCCACTGGCACTCACACAAGCACCATCCCCATGCAGACACAGCAACATCCACAGCCTCCACTGTGTTCCCCTCCTCCACGTCCTCCTCCTCCCTCCCT
This sequence comes from Pleurodeles waltl, assembly GCF_031143425.1. Lineage (NCBI taxonomy): Eukaryota > Metazoa > Chordata > Amphibia > Caudata > Salamandridae > Pleurodeles > Pleurodeles waltl. The sequence goes on from NC_090436.1 coordinate 715,767,027, forward strand.
GTCTCGTCTCCACTCACACCTGCATGCGCTACATCCTCAGCCACTACCTCCATCACCAGCACGCCCATCATCACACACCGCTCATGTGCAATCACCACCCCCACTTCTATTCACACATCCCCTATGTCCTCTCCCAGTGTGTCTGTGAGCCCTCCTCCCAAAGTACACAAACACAGGCACACACCCACCCAACAGCCATCCACCTCACAACAGCCTCCGGACCAGGCACCTTCACCCAAATTCAGGAGACGTACACCTCCTACAACCACTACCTCTTTCTCCACTCCCAAACCCCCTCCATCTTCCCATCGCAGTGTGTCTAAAAAACCTTTCCTGGCAACCCTTAATCTCTTCCCTTCACCTCCCCCCCGTCCTTCCCCTAGGGCCAGGCTTTCCAGGTCCCAGCCCTTCACCTCAGCCACCAAATCCCCAGGCACAGTGGTGCCAGCAACTGCAGGCTCATCGAGTGCGCCACCCATCAGGGCTGCCAGTGTGCCACGTTGCGAGGGCAAGGACATTCCACCACCTGCCAAGGTGAAAAAGGTGCCCACATCCCGGAGGGGGAAGCCGAAACAACCAGCCACCAAGGGCTCAGCAAAAACAAAAGGGGATAGTGGCAAGACAACTGCGGCATCATCAAAGGTGGGGAAGGGACAAAAGCAGAAGAGCAGGTCAGAAGAGGGCATGGTGGCACCGACTGAGGGACCAGTTTCACACCTTCTGTCCACGACCACACCAACCTGTACGGCTGCAAACACCGCTAGCTGCCTGCCACCACAACCGCCACCTGCACCGCCACCTGCACCGTCACCTGCACCGCCACCGGCACTTCTACAGCCTCAGCCACAGTCCCCAGCCTCTTCCCCAGTGGGCAGCCATCTGAGGCTGCAGGAGACATCCTGCTGTGTCCCTCAGCAGGTGCTGACCCATGCACCGCTGCCAGCACCGCCGCCACAGACACCGCCGCAAGCACTGCCGCCACAGACACTGCCGCAAGCACCGCCACCGGCCCGCAACGTCCTCTGACAGTGGCACCACCGCTGAAATGGCTACCATCCCCAGTGGTCAGTCGTCCGAGGCTGGAGGAGAGTTCCTGGACCCTGGGCAGCTTCCATGAGGCATGACTTCCATCACTGTTTGCACCTGCAGTTGGAAGGCAAAGCCGGAGCATTGTGGGGTATGTCGCCGCCTCCATGGCGTATCATGCTACCTGTACCTCGGCAATCTCGTGGCACACACACCCAGGTGAGGGAATTGTACCGGCCACACTGCACGTGGAGCACTCCGGGCACCATGCCCCCTTCAGAACCAGTGGAGAATGACATCCACTACCTCATTCCTTGGCAGGATGAAGCACTCTGGGCACCAGGCCCCCTCCAGAACCAGTGGAGAATGACATCCACTACCTCAGTCCTTGGCCGGATGAAGCACTCTGGGCACCATGCCCCCTCCAGAACCAGTGGAGAAATACATCCACTACCTCAGTCCTTGGCAGGATGAAGCACTCTGGGCACGATGCCCCCTCCAGAACCAGTGGAGAAATACATCCACTACCTCAGTCCTTGGCAGGATGAAGCACTCTGGGCACCAGGCCCCCTCCAGAACCAGTGGAGAAATACATCCACTACCTGAGTCCTTGGCAGGATGAAGCACTCTGGGCACCAGGCCCCCCTCCAGAACCAGTGGAGAATGACATCCACTTGAGAGATTGTGGCTTTGCACTCCCCAGGATAAAGCTGTGGGCAAACAACCCACTGGAGAGACTTGAGAGACTGTGGCTTTGCACTCCCCAGGATAAACAGTGGGCAAACCACCCACTGGAGAGACTTGAGAGACTGTGGCTTTGCACTCCCCAGGATAAAGCAGTGGGCAAACCACCCACTGAAGAGACTTGAGAGGCTGTGGTTTTGCACTCCTCAGGATAAAGCAGTGGACAACCCACCCACTTGAGAGACTTGAGAGACTGTGGCTTTGCACTCCCCAGGATAAAGCAGTGTGCAAACCACCCACTGGAGAGACTTGTGAGACTGTGGCTTTACACTCCCCAGGATAAAGCAATGGGCATGGAGCCCCCTCGTGCAGCAGTGGCATCGTGCGCTCATTTGGCTGAGGTGCCCCCCTCCCCCTGAGGTGCCTGTATATTTTCGATCTGATGCCCCTGCAGTGTTCTCTCTGTTTCCAGTCAGGTATCTAGTGTGGGCTTCGCCCATGCATTTTGGGCCCAGTGGTCCAAGGACAATGATAGGTACACTATCCGGACTTGTGTAGTTTGTGTACATGTGTGTATATACTGAATTTTTTATTTTGACTATCTGATTGTTCATGATTACAATCGTTACAATCATTTCCTTTTGCCATTGCGTTCTTCCTGGGGGCGGGTTGGGTGTATATGTAATGTTGCTGCATGTATTTGTGTGTACAGGGAGTGCAGAATTATTAGGCAAATGAGTATTTTGACCACATCATCCTCTTTATGCATGTTGTCTTACTCCAAGCTGTATAGGCTTGAAAGCCTACTACCAATTAAGCATATTAGGTGATGTGCATCTCTGTAATGAGAAGGGGTGTGGTCTAATGACATCAACACCCTATATCAGGTGTGCATAATTATTAGGCAACTTCCTTTCCTTTGGCAAAATGGGTCAAAAGACGGACTTGACAGGCTCAGAAAAGTCAAAAATAGTGAGATATCTTGCAGAGGGATGCAGCACTCTTAAAATTGCAAAGCTTCTGAAGCGTGATCATCGAACAATCAAGCGTTTCATTCAAAATAGTCAACAGGGTCGCAAGAAGCGTGTGGAAAAACCAAGGCGCAAAATAACTGCCCATGAACTGAGAAAAGTCAAGCGTGCAGCTGCCACGATGCCACTTGCCACCAGTTTGGCCATATTTCAGAGCTGCAACATCACTGGAGTGCCCAAAAGCACAAGGTGTGCAATACTCAGAGACATGGCCAAGGTAAGAAAGGCTGAAAGACGACCACCACTGAACAAGACACACAAGCTGAAACGTCAAGACTGGGCCAAGAAATATCTCAAGACTGATTTTTCTAAGGTTTTATGGACTGATGAAATGAGAGTGAGTTTTGATGGGCCAGATGGATGGGCCCGTGGCTGGATTGGTAAAGGGCAGAGAGCTCCAGTCCGACTCAGACGCCAGCAAGGTGGAGGTGGAGTACTGGTTTGGGCTGGTATCATCAAAGGTGAGCTTGTGGGGCCTTTTCGGGTTGAGGATGGAGTCAAGCTCAACTCCCAGTCCTACTGCCAGTTCCTGGAAGACACCTTCTTCAAGCAGTGGTACAGGAAGAAGTCTGCATCCTTCAAGAAAAACATGATTTTCATGCAGGACAATGCTCCATCACACGCGTCCAAGTACTCCACAGCGTGGCTGGCAAGAAAGGGTATAAAAGAAGGAAATCTAATGACATGGCCTCCTTGTTCACCTGATCTGAACCCCATTGAGGACCTGTGGTCCATCATCAAATGTGAGATTTACAAGGAGGGAAAACAGTACACCTCTCTGAACAGTGTCTGGGAGGCTGTGGTTGCTGCTGCACGCAATGTTGATGGTGAACAGATCAAAACACTGACAGAATCCATGGATGGCAGGCTTTTGAGTGTCCTTGCAAAGAAAGGTGGCTATATTGGTCACTGATTTGTTTTTGTTTTGTTTTTGAATGTCAGAAATGTATATTTGTGAATGTTGAGATGTTATATTGGTTTCACTGGTAATAATAAATAATTGAAATGGGTATATATTTTTTTTTGTTAAGTTGCCTAATAATTATGCACAGTAATAGTCACCTGCACACACAGATATCCCCCTAACATAGCTAAAACTAAAAACAAACTAAAAACTACTTCCAAAAATATTCAGCTTTGATATTAATGAGTTTTTTGGGTTCATTGAGAACATGGTTGTTGTTCAATAATAAAATTAATCCTCAAAAATACAACTTGCCTAATAATTCTGCACTCCCTGTATGTTGTTGTGGGTGAGGGTGGGGGTGGTGGTATTGCGTGTTGCGTGTGTGTGTCACTCTCTTTCCCCACCCCTGTGTTGTAGGTGCAGTACTCACCGTGGTCGTTGCTGCCGCCGTTCGTAATCCTGGGAGATGAGAAGATACACCAAAATTGGTAACACCTGTAGTTCAGGCTCCATGGCGTCCTGGTTCCTTGTTGGGTGTCGAGAGGTGAGTGTTTTCCCTTCTGTGTACTGTTTCCGCCCTGCTTTTGATCGCGTTGGTTCCACCCCAGAAAAGGTGGCGGATAGGCATCTTGAAATACAGTGGGTGGTAGTTTGTTTTCCGCCTGTCTGTTGGCGGTTACCGCCACTGTGTTTGTTTCTACCGCCGTGGTAGTCGGAGTGTTAAAGTGGCTGTCTATGTTGGCAGTTTCCGCCATGGTCGTGATTCCATTTTTTTTTCCGCTAGCCTATTTGCGGTATTACCACCGCTTTAACACCGACCGCCAGGGTTGTAATGAGGGCCTTCGTCACTTTTTGGGAGATTTTCTTCACCGGGATGAACCTGCAAGTCACGCCGGGTCACGGTTTAGGCAAGCTGGCTAGAGTTGCTGCTGTGGGCTGATCCCTCTATGGAGCTTTTTTCCAAAAGTTCTCCAAACTTCTGGATCTTCTTCCAGATGTTCTTTTAAGGTTCTGATGAGCTCCTCAGTTCACCCCAAGGTTCCAGAAGCTCTAAGATTCTCCTTGAGTGTGCGGACTACAACTCCCAGAATGCACCTGGCGCAAACTCCTTTTTGACCACTGGACAGTGGTCAGCTAGTTGGTTTCATCAGGAGTTGGTGCAGGGGACTCTGGTTAGCAAGTTTTCACCTGTAGCAAACAGGGAGTCCCTTCTTTAACCAGTTGAAGCCAGGCAAAGTCCTTCTTGTGGTGAAGCCCAAGTGTGCAGGTGGTGCAGTCCTCCAGAGTGCAGTGTCAAGGTGCAGGCCAGGGGTCCAGCAGGGCAGTCCTTCTTCAGTTCTTCCTTGTTGGAATCTGATAGGGATCAGGTAGGGAACTGAGGTGTGGGTGCAGGTGTGCCATTTTTACCCTTGCTCCTGGATGAACAACAGGGGGCTCCTGGTTCTCCAATCAGGGGCAGGGCCCTTCCCCCTGTGATGACCACTCCCTGGGAAGTGTGGCAAAAATCAATCCCAGAGAGCAAAATTCCTCAAAAATCCATCATAGCTGAAAGTGATTTTTAGAGGTTACATCTGGCTGAGCCCATCCACTGGTGTGGCTAAAAATCCTAAACACACCCTCTCCTAATCTAATCAAGGGAGGACCTAATTGTCCGGTTTTGCAGGATTTGAGGGTGTTACTGGGTTACTCCAAATGTCCTTCCCTGCCTTTGAAGACCAGTTTGGCAGCCCTTCCTGCTTCCCCATCTGCTGAGGGAAGATCTACTCCCCCAGGCACATCTCTTTGTGTTGAGCCAGGCCTCTTCACACCTCATCAAGGCAACCTGGCTAGGCTTCCAGAAGCTGGCCAATCAGAGCAAAGCAGCAAAAAAACTGCAGGGTTGAAGTTGGCAACTTTTCAGGTAAAGTTTAAAACTCTTTACCTGAACAAGTTATATTAAATCCCACAACTGGAAGTTGTGGGATTTATTATAACAATTAATTTGATACCAAACTTGTAGTATCTGTTACTTCAGGGGATTTTAAAAATTAAAATAAAGTCTCCCCATTCTAGCCTATGGGGGCCATTCACTACAATGAGGGAAAACAAATTTGGCTGTTTCACCTCACCAGGGCTTATAAAACTATTTTTATAAGGTCCCTGCTTATAGTTACATGGCAACCAGCGCTAGGGGCACATAGGGCACATCTTAGGGATGACTTATATGTAAAAATAAGGTAGTTTAAGGCTTTGGAACTACTTATAATTCCAAAGTCGAATTTGCATGTAACTTTAATTTAAAAGCAGCCAGCAAGGCAGGCCTGCCTTTAAAATTACAATGGGCACCTCAGCAGTGAACCTATGGGTGCACTACCTATGTTGGGGTCCCTAAACCTACATGCCCTACCATATACTAGGGACTTATAGGTAGGTTGACTTAGCCAATTATAATTAGCCTAATGTGCATACTGATTTTACACAGAGCACAGGCCCTGGGACTGGTTAGCAGTCCCCAAGGCACCATCAGAGTCAGGAAAACACCAGCAAAAAGTGAAAAATGGGGGCAAAAAGTTAGGGGGCCTTTGCAATCAGCCCTGTTTTCACACAGTTAACATATGAAAGGAGCAGGCATCACAGGAGTGGAAAACACATTTAGAAATTTTCCACTACCAGGACATATAAAACACAGGTATATGTCCTGCCTTTTACCTATACAGCACCTTACCCTATGGGTTACCTAGGGCCTACCTTAAGGGTGACTTATATGTAGAGAAAGGGGAGTTCAAGGCTTGGCAAGTACTTTTAAATGCCATGTCAAAGTGGCAGTGGAAGTGCACACACAGGGCTTGCAATGGTAGGCCTGAGACATAGTTAAGGGGCTACTTATGTAGGTGGCACAATCAGTGCTGCAGGCCCACTAGTAGCATTTAATTTATAGGCCCTGGGCACATGCAGTGCACTTTACTAGGGACTTACAAATACATTAAATATGCCAATTGGGTATGAGCCAATGTCATCATGTTTTAAGGGAGAGAGCATATGCACTTTAGCATTGGTTAGCAGTGATAAAGTGTGCAGAGTCCTAAAACTAGCAAAAACGGTGTAAAAAAGTGGAGGGAGGCAAGAGTAAAGTTGGGGGTGACCACTCAAAGGCTGTCAGGTCTAACAATTATGTATACATAAAGAACAAGTTACTTACCTTCAGTAACGCTTTTTCTGGTGGATACCTGTGGATTCCTCACCTTATGAATCCTCCCAATGCGCAAGCATTCAATGAAAAGTTTCTTCCTAGCTCCTCACCATGACGAGGACGTCACAATTGTGCGGCTCCACACGCAGCTCCATCTGACGTCATCAGAGCCATAAGAAGTCCTCGCCGTCGTGCTGACGTCAGTTTCACCATTTTTTACGTGCCTTTGAGGCGAACAGGTGAATACCTCCCTCACAAGCACAACAGGTACCAATCCCAAAAAAAAAAATATATATATATATATATATATACACACACACACACATATATATAAATCACAATATCTGTTTATATAAAAACAAAAATATATACATTCTGTGATAAAAAAAAGTCTTGGTATGACCAGACAGTCAATGGGGAGGCGGGAGGGACTCTGAGGAATCCACAGGTAGCTACTGTATCCACCTGAAAAAGCTTAACTGAAAGTAAGTAACTTGTTCTTCTGATGGATACAACTACCTGTGGATTCCTCACCTTATGAATAGGATCCCAAAGCAGTACCGGACTCGGAGGTGAGTGACTGACTGGTCAAACCAAGAAGTCCTGCAAAAGAGCTTGGGCAAAATGGCCATCCCTCCTAACTTCTGAGTCTAAGCAATAATGCTTTGCGAAAGTGTGGAGGGAAGCCCTAGTTGCTGCCTTACAAACATCAACAACTGGTACACCTCTAGCTAAAGCCGAAGTGGCAGACTTAGCCCTGGTGGAATGGGCCCTAATACCTTCAGGAGGAACCTTCTTTGCTAGTGAATAACAAATCTTTATGCAAAGAATGACCCACCTTGACAGGGTTCTCTTGTGGATGGCTTTGCTCTTCATTTTTTGCCCACATATCCAATGAAGTGTTGATCATCAATTCTAAAGTCTCTCATCCTCTCAATGTAGAAACTCGGAGCCCTTCTTGGATCCAAGCGGTGCAGTCTTTCCTCCTCCTTTGATGGATTGGGAGGAGGGTAGAAGGTCGAGAGTGTTATAGATTGTCCCAGATGAAAGGGAGTGATTACTTTAGGAAGGAAAGCCACCCTGGTACACACTACCACCTTGTCAGCATAAAAGGTTGTAAAAGGTTTCACACTAAGTGCCTGAAGCTCACTCATACGTCTAGCTGACGTGATAGCTGTTAGGAAAACTGTTTTTAAAACTAAAAGTCTCAACAGGCAAGAATGCATAGGCTCAAAAGGTGAACCCATTAAAAAAGTCAGAACTAAATTCAAATCCCACTGAGGCATTACAAATGGAGTGGGAGGAAACTCGTTAGTTAAGCCTTTAAGGAACTTAAGAACTATAGGGGACTTAAATAAGGAAGGCTGATCAGGAAGGTAAAGAAAGGCCGACAGCGCTGACAAATAGCCTTTCTCTGTCGCAATGGCACAACCCTTCTGTGCCAAGGAAAGGGCAAAAATCAATTTATCAGATAAATGGCCCTTTAACTGACAAATTAGTCACTCTCCACACCAAGTAACACATTTTGCCCATCTGCCGGCATAGACAGTCTTGGTGGAGTGTTGCCTGGCCGATAAGATGACATCCACCACTTCAGCAGGGAGAGAAAAGGAACTCAGATTGCCGTGTTCAATCTCCAGGCATGTAGGTGCAGGTTCTGGAGGTGGGGAGTAGAACCTGCCCCTGCAACTGCGAGAGGAGGTCTACCCTGTGAGGGAGATGGAGCGGAAGGTAGAGTGAGAGTTGAATAAGGTCTGTGTATCACACTCTTCTTGGCCAATCAAGGCTATTAAAATGACTTGAGCCCAATCTTGGCTAATATTCCTCAGAACTCGAGGAATCAAGGGTATGGGACGAAATGCGTAAAGCAGTTGGCCGCACCAAGACAGCTGAAACGTGTCCCCCAACACCCCTTGCACCCAATACTGGATGCTGCAGAATGACAGGCAGTGTGCATTCTCTTGAGTGGCAAACATGTCTATCTGAGGAACTCCCCACATCCGGAAGACGTGAAGAACCACGTCCGGATAGAGACGCCACTCGTGATCTGTGGAGAAGTGACAACTGAGACTGTCCGCATGTACGTTGAGAACTCCAGGCAGATGGTATACAAACCCGGTGCAGGACCAGAGCTGCAGAGCCTCTCTGCAGAGAAGGTATGACCCTACTCCTCTCTGCTTGTTAATATACCACATCGTAATAGTGTTGTCTGTCAAGACTTGAACTGACTGACCGCAAATGGATGGGAGGAAGGCCTTGAGAGCCAGAGGTATTGACCGCTATTCTAACAGATTGATGTGAAACATCTGTTCCACTGGAGACCAATGGCCTTTGATCTCCAGGTCCCCCACATGAACTCCCCACCCTAGAGTGGAAGCATTCGTTATGACTGTGGTCACCAGAGGTGGTAGACAAAACAGCCTTCCTTGGGAAAGATTGCCATCAACAGCCCACCATCATAGATCCACTGCAGCGTCTCTGAAGGTCGTTATCGATTCCTCGAGATCCTCTCTGTGTTGAAACCACTGCTAGCGGGGGAACCACTGGAGAACCCTTATGTGAAAACGTGCATGAGTGACCAACAGAATGCAGGAAGCAAACAGACCGAGCAGACATAGGACATTGAGGACTGGAACAACTGCTCCATTCTGAAAAATTGGAATCAATGCCTGAATGTCCTGAAAAAGGAAGAGGATACGCCCGATTCAATGTTGTGTCCACTACTGCCCCCATGAACAGAAGGCGCGGAGAGGGCTCCATGTGAGATTTGGCCACATTAACCATAAAGCCCAGGTTGAACAACAAGTGGGTTGTCACCTGCAAGTGATGCAGCACGAGCTCTGGGGACCCAGCTTTGATCAGCCAATCATCCAGGTAAGGGAATACAGATATTCCCTTTCTTCTGAGGTCCGCTGCCACGACTGTCATCACCTTTGTGAAGACTCGAGGTGTGGAAGTATGACCAAAAGGAAGGTCCACAAACTGGTAGTGTTGTGACCCTACCACGAACCGGAGATACTTCCTGTGCGACTTCAGAATAGGTATATTAAAATAAGCATTGTGTGAGTTGATAGACACCATCCAGTCTTCCTTGGTCAACGCAAGAAGCACTTGTACTAGGGTCAGCATTTTGAACTTCTCCTGTTTGAGGAACCAATTCAAAATCCTCAGATCCAGGATAGGCCTCAATTGACCATCCTTCTTGGGAATCAGGAAATACCTTGAATCACATCTCTGACCCTTTTCCTGCTCTGGAACCAACTCCACTACACCTTTTAACAAAAGGGCATGCACCTCCTGCTGAAGCAACAGGAGATGTTCTTCTGTGTAAAATGAATGATGGGGAGGGAAGGAAGGGGGAAACTCCTGAAAAGGAAGTGCATAAGCTTTTCCCACTACACTCAGCACACAAGAGTCCATGTAATTAACTCCCACTTGTGGAGAAAATGTAACAGCCTTCCCCCTGTGGGTAAAACATGCTGGAATGTGGAGAGAAAACTAGGGCTGCTTTGCTTCAAGGGCTCCCCCAGAGGAAGAGGATGAAGCGGAAGGCTGCTGTGTGACTCTTCGTATTCTAACCCTCCCACTGCCCCTACAAGACCTGTAGAGAGGGTTGGTAGGCTGCTGGACGTTGTATTGTAGCCTTCCACGGAATGAGGACCCAGGGCCAAATCCTCTGAATCTCCAAAAAGACCTAAAGGGTGCAGAAGATGATGCTTGGAGATCCAAAGATATTGCAGTAGGCCTGCTTTCTTCAAATCGTTCCAAAGCTGAGTCTGCTTTAGTCCCAAACAGCTTCTCGCCATCAAAAGGAATGACCATCAGCGTAGCCTGAACATCAGAGGAGAAACCAGAACCTCTGAGCCACGCATGCCTCCTGGTTGCCACATAAGTGCCCATAGCCTTAGCAACCGAGTCTACAGTGTCCAAAACAGATCGAATGACCTGCTTTGCTGCCACTTGACTGTCCTGCAGGCGTTCATTAAAGTGCCCCTGCGCATCCTGAGGCAAATTTGGTACAACTGCTCTTGCCATGTCCATTAGCGCATAAATATACCTCCTGAGCACACATGTAGCATTTAGAGACTTTAAAGCCTTACTGCCTGAGTAGAAGCACTTCTTAGCTGTCTGGTCCATACGTTTAGACTCCCTATCAGACGGAGTCGTAGGGAACAAACCAGGAGCCGAACAAGAGGCTTGCATCAACAAGATTTCAGGCGTTGAATGCTGTGATAGGAACTGAGGATCTCCTGTAGCAACTCCGTACCTCCTAGCCACACTCTTGAAAACCACTGGTGTTGTGACAGGCTTCCTCCAAATTTCTAAAATGGGCTCTGTGAGGGCATCATTGAAAGGGAGGAGAGGTTCAAACGATGTAGCCGATGGATGCAACACCTCAGTTAAAATGTTTGTTTTCATCTCCGATGCCGGTAGTGGTAAGTCCAAAATTTCAGAAGCCTTTCTTATCACACTGTGGTACGAAGCTACCTCTGCTGTGATTTCACCTCCAGGGGATGAAAATTCCCACTCAGGTGATGTATCCAAACCACTACCAGAGAGTAGGCCCTCAAATTCACCAACAGGCTCTGGAATTTCCCCTTCCTCCAATAGTTGTTGTCAATACCCCTGCTCCTCCAAGTGTCTCAAGGCCCTCCTTCTCAACCTCAGCCTGTACTCCAAATGTGGCATCGATAGAGAGTTAACTGACGATGACAACGCCGGTTTCAAAGTAGAAGGTCGCTCTGGAGGAGGGGCAGGAGGCAAATCCACACTGCACGCTGATTGGGATCCATCCGGCGCCGGTATCAACTCTGTCGGTGCCGCTGACACCATCTTTCGGGGTAGAGGTGGCGACGTCATCAATGCCGATCCAGTACCTTCACATGGAAGAAAGGGTACAAATGGGGCCTGCTTGTACGGCGCCAGTGACCCCAGTGTGAATGCCAGTGGACCCATGGGACCAGCATTTGCACCAGAGGGGGCCATAGCTCTGTTAAATATGCTAAACATAGCATTGAGGAACGCTGATGGATCTGCTCCTGGAGCCGGGAAGGCAGGAAACCCTTGCTCCTCCTGAGGTGGGTGGACTGGCTCCGATGTTTGTACACCCGACTCCTGATCATGAGTAGATGCAGGAGAAAAATGACCTATTGAGCTTGCCAGGGACTCAGAGATCTCAATTAAAGTCGTCGTTGGAGAAACCTGTGGACTCTGAGGCTGAGAAGACACTGTAGGGCTGATTTCCCACTCCGTGTGGCGCCATCTCCGAGGAGACCAAGACCGATCTCTGGACGAACAACGTCAAGATTCCTGTCGGTGTTGCTTCTTATGCGACCTCGAGGATCTATGCGATGAAGTGACACCTGCCTTTTATCTTCGCTGACCTCTCTGCTCCTTCTTAGCTTTTGCCAAGAAAAGCTTAGCCTCTCTCTTGTTCAATGCCTTCGGGTTCATCCGATGGCAGGATCTTCGAAGTCTGGATCTGAGCTCAGGCACCACAGGCAATTTTTCGTGCGGATCCATCACCGACATGAGACCCCCGCACTCGCTACAAGGCTTATTTCACTATTTTTTCGGTGGAGACATTGTAGCGCTCTGCAACAATTCCCTCGAAACAGTAACTGCCAAGAGGTAGGAAAAAACCGTTAGCATCAAAGGCATGGAAAAGAGCGAACTGACGTCAGCATGCCGGTGAGGTCTTCTCATGGCTCTGATGATCTCAGACAGAGTCGCGTGCTGAGCCGTGCAATTGTGACGTCCTCATTGTCGTGAGGAGCTAGGAAGAAAATTTCCATTGAATGCTGGCGCATTGGGAGAATTCATAAAGTGAGGAATCCACAGGTAGTTGTATCCATCAGAAATGCTTTTTTATCCTGCATACAGGTCTCTTTCACAATTGATTTGTATATAATTGGACAAACTGACAATCAAAAGTTTTGTATGATTTCTGTTGCTAAACAAATGAAAATGTATTTTCTGCAAAACATACAGAGGACAGTCCAAGAAATGTGATCTGCAGCTCCGCCAAGGGGAGGCGGAATGGAAGGACATGAAGGTGAAAAGGCTGGGGGGTTGTGAAAGGGAATGGATGGGGCAGGGGAAGCCCCAGGAGTGAGGAGTACTTGTTTCACTTGTGCAAAGGTGGGGCATTGGAAATTAAATTGTCCTAATATAGCACTTAACACACCATGGCCCGTTCTATACATTGTGCTCTAGGGGTGCCGCTGGTGTGTGTTCACCCACTTTGTGCGCCCGCAAGGCATAATCAAATTTCTGAAGGGGCCACGAATGCCTGTGTGTCCCCTTCTGCAATACTTATAGCACTGGCGCACATGTAGAGCCAGCGCTATCATGAGAGGGCATTCCCCTATTGGTATGGGGGTGTGGACCCATGCAAATGCGGGCAACAATGTGCTCCCACGTTATATTATGGACACAGGTTCAGAGGCAAACGTGTCTTTAGGCCTCGCACTGAAAGTTCACCACAAAAAGGTGGCTTACTTTAAGAGCCCCTCATAAAGGCAGCCCTCTGAAAGTGAAAAAGGGCGTCCAATGGACCATGCAGACTTCTCCCTGCAGGTGAGTGCAGTCACTCACTGTACCCACCTGCAAGGGGATCTCTCTTCCCTCTTCAAAGTGCAGGTGGGTTACCATCTGCAGTGTGAAACACAGAGAAGCCTTGAGGCAGCCACTACATATTTCACTTGAATGGGCTGACTTGGGGGTAGCATGAGTTTTCGACTGCCCTGGGGGCAGCACATTCTTTGTAAAATGGCACACAGTCCCTGTTTGCGCCCAGCGCACCTTTTGAAAGGTGTGCCATGGTGCAAACAGGAAAAGTGCACCATATACATAATATGGCCTCATACCCCTCCTATCAGTCTGGTTTTCATCAAGGTACCCAAAACCCTTACTCTGAATTTTAATCTGAGAGGTTCCAACTGTGTTATATGTACCTGAATCCAAGTATGTTAGAAGGTTATTGATGGTAAACATACTTCTTGCCTGTTGACAAGAGGGCTTGCCACTCGACTCTGAAAACTTCACAATTCCCCTTTTTCCCTCTCTCAGTCATGTTCTTATGTTCTTAGATACAGTCTGTATTTCCAACTAATGAATCCCCCTTTATATTACTGACCCCATGTCCATTTCTTTGGGACCAATTAGTGATAAGTATTCCTTTTTCTAAATGCAATCTCCCCATCTCCAGCTATCCTCTTAATGAGTAAGTTGCTTCACCCTGTTACTGACTCTCAAGTGTGCACTTTTCAGAGAATGCATGGATGCTATAGAAAGTGGATTCTGCGCAATGCAGAGATGACAAAGCCTTTGCAACAGTTTGCCTGAAAAGATATCCCAGCACTCTTGGAGTGTTCTGGTGAAGCCAAAAATGCATTTGTGAGAACTAGACAATTGCTGAGTTCTTCGCTTGCTTTAAGACTTGCTAATTACGTCAAACTTTTACTATTGTCATTGACATGAACATAATTGATATGCACTTGAAGTGTTGTTAAAAAGTCACAGGGATCAGAAAAAGCCTATAGCTCATTACTCTTCAATTCTGGACCCAGTCCCAGCTGGGATCCTACCGTGTTTGTCCTCTGTGCAAATCCTATTCAAATGGCAGCAAATTGTGTTCAAGTATCTGAAAACATTGTGTTGAGCTCCCTTCAGCCATTGCTGTGCCCAATTACATTCTGTGGTTACACTCCTTCTCGTTATAAAAAATCAGCACCTTTCCACAGCCTGATTATCTTGACACAAAATATTGCTGACTACTTTCCACAGTACCCTGGTCTATTGCTCTGCTTTGAACTCTGCTTGTTTATGCCCATCAGAGAGGATGATGAGCCCCAGGATTGCATCCTCATTAGGATTGCATCTTGATTACTGCCCACTTTAACAAATACCATATTGATCTGACTGACGTGCTAGTTATTAACTGTGAACTGAAATTGTGTTAATGTATTATATCTCAGACTTAATAAGGGTGTTGTAGTTGCCGGTTATGCTAAGTGCACTGCATATCAAATTGTGGAGAGTTGCCACATTCCAACTGTGAAATTAGCTAAAATACAGAGCTTATTGCTATCATCTGAGAATGGATCCTACCCTAAATAAAGATTGTCTCTATATAATTGGACCCAAAGTAGGCATTTTGAATTATGCACAACTTTCAGCCTCACTATGAATACAAAGGCGTTTCTTAACCTCTGCTGGCACCCTTTTTATAAATGAGCAATGTGTCCAAAATAATTTAAATGATTTGCAATTGCCAGTTAATATGGCAGTGGTGAAGTGGGCTGCACATCAAGATCCTCTAGGTGATGTTTCAAGGGGCAATGTCCACTCAATTCAGATGCTAAACTGACAAGTTGTCCAATACTGCCTGCTGATGTTGCTATGTTATGAGAACTGATTTACTTCCTATACCAGCATTCAAAGACATATCTCAATTGCAGAAGCAAGCCTTTGGTGATGAAAAACAGTTGTGGATCAAACAACAATGTAAAATAGATCCTCAGGGGGTAGGAGAGGCAGCACTGGGCATGTGGTTGCATCAAAAGTTCTGCTCCCCAACTTTGCCAGGTTGTATCATGGAGCAGCCCATTTCCTTTGGGACAGCATGATTTGTGCCACAGCATCCAATTGGTATGCCCCCTTCTTTCCTTCCATAGCCCAGAATTATAGCCATTCCTGTGCCGTCTGTCTGTCATGCATTGCTGGAAAAGGGATTAAGGCCAATATCCTTGGATCCCCTCCATGCACATCCTAATGAATTTCATCCAGATGTCCACGTGTGCAAATTATTCATATTTTCTAGTTCTTGTGTGTATGTTTTCAGGATGTGTGGGAGCATTACAGTAGCTAAGGGATTACTCAGAGATTTTATCCCTCAATTAAAGGCATTGAACCGAATCAGCAGTAACCATAAAATAAATTTTGTGTCAGCAGTAGTGCAGGCAGTTTGCAAGTCCCTAAGAATAAATCACCATTTTTGTTGTGCTTATTACTGAAAGTCGCTGGGCAAGTTAGAAAGAAGCAATGATATCTTCGAGAGCAAGATGACAAATGTTTAGTTAGAAACAAAGTTAAAACTGCCTAATGCCCTTCAATTAGCAATTAGCATTATGGTCCCTCAGGGCAATTCCTCCTCAGAAAACAGAAGTGAGACCATATGAAATTATTATGGGATGACCCATGATGTTTCCCTCAAATCCCCCAGCTTTTGCAGAAACACGACTATTGCAAAAACACAGTATCCATTGCAGAAACACAATGTCTTACAATGTTGTTCAAGCAACTTTAGATAAGTGTCTGACTGGGGTTTGCTACTATCTACAGTCTGGTAAGTGGGTTCATATCCATGTAAACCAGAGGAAGACCCACTGCAGCCTCGCTGACGTGTGTCCCACCACATCTTGCTCATCACAAACAGAGCTGTCAAATGTCGTAGTCTGGCAACTTGGATCTACTCTTCTCACTGCAAGTGACCTACTCCTACTAGAGGTAATGGTACTCCTGCTACTTGGAATTTCGCCTGGCTCTGGATGTCCACCAAAGCTGTTCCTGTTCAAGCCCCATGGTTTATAGTGGGCTAAGTTCTTTATGTCGTTCTTCTTTGGCTGTTCCACCACCACCTGATGTTGCCCTTTCTGCCACTCATCATTACTACCTGTGTGGAAGGTACGCAACCTCCTCCTTTTGGATAACAGATCCCTTTATGGGGCTTGCTTGCTATCTTTGCCACTGCTCTGAGCATGTGGATGTTGGTGGGATACATCCATACAGCACAACAGAGAATGATTCGAAGACAAAACTTCACTGAACCTTCTCTTACTCAGAGCCACTGCTCTGCCTCCTACGTGTTGTTGTTCGAAAAGTATGCCAGCCAATTAATTCACTCTGTTGCTAGTTTTATATGCACATACCTGTGATTGTGGGGGATTGCATTCCTTTGACCAGAATACCCATGATTAATGACACTTTCCTTAATTTTTTTCTGCTATGGACATAGACTGCTAGAGTATGCCAACATCTATTCTACTTTCTACCCAGTCCGGATTTTAACAATCCTTTGAAGTGCAGCATGCCACATGTGACACACCATGAAGTGGCTGAGTAGGATTCAACTGTGAGCACTGTGAAACAAACCTCTCAAGTGTTTTTGTTCAGCATAGTAAAAGAGTAGTGCCAGCAGTAAAGAACATTCCTTTACAGTTACCTCCTTTTGAGTATCATCTTCCTCATGGACCGTTGTTTCATAAGTGCCACCCACAAGGAGGTCATACATATTTAATTTGCTTGTCAGGAGCTTACCCTTGCCTGTCCTCAGACTGGAGTAGTATTTGTTATCCAGGATACATTGTTTTCACTATGAGACATTTTAGTGATCATCCTTTGTAACAGAGAATGATTGTGCTTTAATTCCCTTATACACGATGACTTGGCACATGCCAAGATTCTAATTCAGAATTGAATGGTATTAGATTACCTTTTAGCAGCTAAAGCAGTGGGGGTTGGGGCTGTGCTATTGTAGGTACAGAATTTCAGAACTTCACTTAGTATACATGTACAGATAATTTTAATGAGAGTGCCAGAAAACTACGAGTCAACATGGGCGAGACCTAAGCCTGAATGGAATTTGGATGTAGCTAGTGGGAATCTTTGGAATAGGATACATGAAAAGATTTAAGTCAATAATTGCAGTTGCTTTAATTGAGGATGTCCTATATATTCCAAAGTTTTTTAAATATGCATAGTCCACCTTTCTTGCAAATATAAATGCACTGCCATACTTGCTGTTGTAAAGATGCTACTAATAAATTATCTTTGTGAGCAGCAAGCAATTATAAACCTACACAAACTTGTACGCTTACCTTTGTGAATCTTGCAAGGACAGGGTGCATTTTCATTTCTCCTTTACAGGTTTGTGACTTAAAGAAAGCTCTTTTAAAAGTGACCAATTAGTCACCTCGCTTAGAGTTGCTTTCTTGAGACATGCGCTTAAGCTTTTATCTCTGACTGGGTAGACATATTGAACCAGGTCACTGAAGGAATGCAAATAAAGGCGATTGCACTTTGCAATTGCATGCAATAGAGCCAATCATAGTAGGAATGCTAATATATGTTCTGTGCAACTTGGTCAAGAATTGCACAAAGAGAATGAGGGGGTTGGGGGGCAGTCGACCAGAGGGAGGTCTGTCCCCCAGGGGCATTTGGGCATGTGGTGGCACAGTCTAGATGACTGTGCTAATTTTGGGCTACATCTGGTAAAGTAGGTAGCCCAATAGAGCTAGATCCTCTAATTTGAGGCTGCAACCCACAATTTTGTAGGATAGGTGTGCACAGTGGCAGCCCAGTAGTTAGCTCCAGTTAGTGATTTTTCACGTAGTCAGGCCAGTCAGTGAGTTTTGTGCCTTTTAGTCAGGACTTAGCCTTAGGGTTGCGTTTTCGAGTGGCATTAGCTAGTTGAAAGAGTAGGTGTAAGGCATTCGGTGGCCAGTCAGGGTTATCGCTAAGAGTCAAACCCCCCTTCTCTTCGGACGTAAATAATTAATAGAAGGGCAGAATCACTTACTCATGGCTTCCAACTCGTCTCCAGAGCAGTGAGTGCAGGAGGTGCTGCAGCTGCTAGCAGGGGCCAGGCACCTGGACATGCTGGTCTGCGAGAGCGTGTTAGCGTGACCGGGACAACACGCTTCCAGTGGTGTGCTGGCTGCGGTATTAGCATGCTTGCCACCATGAGTTCGTCACTCTGTTTCTGCAGGGCCTGATGTTGGAGCACGGGATTGCCCGGGTGCGCATGGTGAGGCCCTGTCGAATGCAAGAGAGAGCAACGGGGTAGGGGAGGAGCTGCGGACAATAAGCGGCACGGCAAGGAGACCACATTTACCCCAGCAGGGCCAGACACGAGGGAGACACCAAAAGAGTGGCCAGGGGCAGGGCGAGCCTCAGAAAAGTTAATTCACCCTGCCATGCCAGGCAGCTATACAGTAGATACTCTTACAGCTCGGGAGACCTACAAGGTGCAACAGCCATTTGGGCAAGACAATATCTGGTGGGGTCCTGTGGCACCCCAAACACGGAACAACAGGCGGCAGAGACAGCACAGGCTGCCAGGGAGCAAAAAAGGGGGAGCATCATGCGGGCAGCAGGACAAGCAAGTCAGTGGTGGGGTAGAGGTAAGCCCATCAAAAGGCTATTGGGAATGGTTGGCAAGGGCTCCGGTAGGGATGCAGAAACAGTGGAGGGAAGCAGGCCTCATTGGGGGGGGGGGGTGCCTGGGCAGCACAGAAAGGTGTTGTGGGGCAGCCATAGTGACAGTCAGGCCGTATGAGGGGGGCAGTCACAGGAGTGCAGACACAGGAGGTGGGAGAGGGCACAGCGGCACAGGAGGTAGCAGCTCTTGAATGGAGTGAGGATAAAGGGGAGCTGCCACGTTTCTGAGAAGGGCGAAGGAGACCTCAGAAAGTATATGCTCGGAAGAGAAGCACTAAGTTGCACCATTTAGAAACTGGTCTCAGGATGGAGATGCCACTTTCATCCTATATAGATAGCTGGGGAAAAGGGAGCAGTGAGGGTGAGGGGCATTGCATACTGGACTTACCTTTTTTCTTGTAGGTTCTGGGAGTGAGCAGACAGGTAGACTTTGGAGAGCATAGTGTGGCTTACACACCTCGAGGGGAAGGGAAAGCATGGCGTGGCTAGGTGGACATTGGCACAGGACAAGGAGATAAGCACCCCGCAGAGATCAGTTACAGCCTCAGTGGGTAGACAGCAGTAGGAGCCCGCATCCTCATCGGCTACACACAGTCTTCGTGAGAGGCACACACGAATGAGTTTGGTACGGCTCCTCAGTGTGGGTTGGACGTCCCATGGGGGACAAAATGAGATGTAGGATGTCTACATGGTGTAGCAGGAGAAAAATGCTCATGGGAGTACAGAGAATTTTCAGAGTCAGAGGAATTAAATATGAAGACGAGAGTGTGGAGGAAGGGGAGATTGTGGAGGAGTCTCCTGTTCGGACGGTGGTGAAGGTGCAAGTATCTGGGAATAGGGGGGACAATATAACTGTTCTCAAGGTAGTATTTTGCAGATGACAAAAATATGAAGAAGACAGATCAGTAGGGAAAAAGCCAGTGCAGGAACAAAGCGGCAGGTTTTGGAGCGGGCACCATCTTTGATGATATGTAAGACAGACAACGGGGATCAAGGGGTGGACACAGGGTGCGGACTGGATCTGGAAAACACAAGATTGTACAGAGATAAATATGTAAAGGATACAGGAGTAGGGACTTTTGGCTTAGGGACATGGAGTGGGGGTGGAGCTACAGACAGCAACATGGAGAAAGAACCCAAGGCATTGGGTTCAGCACAGGTAAGCATGGAACAGGCTTCCGCACTAGTCGAAGAAGGAAACAGTAGGCATGGAGGGGAAAAGAAAGAAAGCAAAGATTTAAACATTTAAAAAAACTCCTATAAATGGGAATGACAAAACCATTGGGTGTGCACCTTATGTTAACAACAAAGGAGAAGATATAAAAAGGAGAGTACAATGAAATGTTTAAGTTATTACATAGGGAAGCGAGGGCGAACGAAGGCTCCAAGGAGGAAGAGTATGAACTGGCAAAGAGCCCCTGCACACCTATGACAATAGAAAACTAGACAGAAGCCGTTTTAATATATGCCAGTGTCTGCTGTGAGAGACAGCCACGGAGGTGCGCTCGCCTCTTAAAATACATTGATGTGATCCGTAAAGTGCAGCTATCATTTGGGGGCAACGCCTTGTTGCAGACGAGAATGGCAGTAGAGCTGGAGGTAAATTGGGGGGAAATTGATAATGATTTATGACAGCATATGATGGGCCCTGCAAAATTTGGCAAGTATATTTTTACAGCAAGTGGGCTGCCAATTGAGCACAGTCTCTTTCAGACCCATCCTACTTGGGGTGGGGGCAGTGAACAAAACACAGAGAAGAGTTACATGTGCTTGCTGTGACTTCAACAAAAGTATGTGCACCAGAGAATTTTGTAAGTTCCGGCATGAATGCTCAAAATGTTCAGGTAAAAGTGCATTGGTCCAGTGCTATGGGGCGGCAGGGACAAGTCAAGGGCAGCAAACAGGGCACTCATCAACCTCATGGCAACAGCCAACAGGAAGCGATAATTACATGGGGGGCATGGGGACACAAGGGGTGGGGTGGGGAAGGCAATTACTCTGGTTAGACTGGAGAGGCTGGTGTATTGTTTATCCTTTTTTCCAGACAGTAGACTGCTCAACATTTATTACTGGGTTTTCAAGAGGGTTTTAATTTAGGTTACACAGGTCCCAGAACACAGAGAGGGCTGAAAATCTTAAATCAGTCAACGAACACCCAAAGGTTGTTCAAGACATTTTCCAAAGAAGTCAAGAAAGATAGGATGGCAGGGCCATTTAACAACTGGCCAATGCAAGACTTGATTGTCTCCCAGATAGGTGTAGTGCCAAAAAAGAACCAGGATAGTACAGGTTCATTCAAGATTTGTCATGGCCAGTGAATGACTGTATCAGCAACGAGCTTACAGAAGTGTCGTATTCTTCAGCTGATGTATCTATGGGGCTTATTGATAAGGCATGACGAGCAGCATCTATGGCACAATATGACATCAGGTCAGCATTCCAGCTGCTACCAGTACACCCAGATGATTTTCAACTCATGGGCATACGATTTTGAGGTTAGTGGTATGTAGATAAAGCTTTGCCCATGGGTTGTTCCATGTCACGTGCACTGTTCGAGAAATGTAGTTCTTTCTTTCAATGGCTTTTTACTTGGCATACTGGCCATGCAGGTATAACTCATTTTTTGGATGACTTCTTCCAAGTCATGGACGCCAGCTCTATGGACTGCCAAAGGCTGTTGGGAAGTTTTGCGGAGCTCATGGTGGACTTGGAGTGCCACTGGCCCTAGAAAAAAAAATAGGACTGACAGAGGTTATTTCATTTTTGGGCATTGGTTGGATTATAGAAACATGGAGGCACACATCCCCCAGGACGAAAAAAGTTTGCAATGTAACTTTTGCTAGACAGTATATTGATAAAGGAAAAGGTTACTGTAAAAGAAGTTCAGACATTATTAGGGCACCTTAACGTTGATGAAGGGTTGTCCGGGCAGGCAAAACATTTTGCAGGAGGTTCGGCCCTGCCCTTTCTGGCCTGCCACATCATCATATAGGATTATCAGGAGGATTTAAGAATGTGGCGTTTCTTTTTGGATTCCTACAATGGGATACCCATTTGTGTTTCAAAAGACATAGAATGGGATGTGCAAATGTTTTCTGATGGCCAGGAGGGGTAGGTTTTGGCATGTACTGGCAGGGAAAATGGTGCGCAAAGGAGTGGCCCAATTCTTGGAAACAGGGAGGGTGAAGCATTGCATTCTTGGAACTGTTCCCTCTGGTGATGGCAGTACATGCGTGGAGTGCATTGCTACGGCACAAGAAAGTTATATTTAGAATAGATAACATGGCAGTAGTACAGGTAGTGAACAGGCAATCAGCCAGGGACCCTCATGTGCTCAAGCTACTGAGAGTGTTCATGTTGGCATGTCTCAAGTATGACATAGTATTTACATCCAGACATGTTCCGGGGGTGGACAATGACATTGCAGATGTTTTTTCTCATTCACAGTGGGAGAGGTTCCATGGACTTGCCATGGAGACGGGAGGAGACAAGACGCCGATGCCACTGGAAATGTGGAAGATAAGCAACTAAGGATGCTTCAGCTGGTGATAGACTCACTGACATTATCCATGAGGAAAGCATATGTGCAGGCTTGGTGGAGTTTCTGGGAACGTGGACGAGACAGAGAGCAACGGCCTGAGAAAGGGTGGAAGACATAATACAGTTCATTATGGGGTTAGTAGAAAAAGGACAATCTAGGGTTACAATGGCAGGAAAGTTGTCAGGTATAGCATTTGTAGGCAAACTCTGTTGGGGTTATATACTCTCAGCAGGGGAATTAGATGGGAGGATTTTGGAAGACTGGGCGAGGAACATGGGAGGTCCAGGTCGTTATAAAGGCCATTGACATTGGACATTCACAAGAAGCTAGTGGATACTTTGCCAGAAATTGTTTTTGGGGCCTTCAAGGTATCTGAACTGCTGGGGAGCCATGAGCACAAAGGGTTGAGTTGGGAAGATGTCAGCATGCAGACTGAGGGGGTTCGGATTTATCTTCAGTGCTCCAAAACAGACCAAAGGTATCAAGAAGCATCAGTTTTTCTGTCAGCACAAGCCGGAATAGTGTTTTTTTCCAGTAACATGGGGTATGCGTTTAAAGGCTAGCATGCCCTCGCAGGTGGGCCAGGTTTTTTGCCACAAGAACGGGAGGGAAGTCACAGCCAGTCAGTTTCTAGGCATTAGCGATTTTGGGTATGAAGGGCAAGGAGCGTGGTACACATTCCTTCAGGATTGGAGCTGCAACAGAGTTGATCACAAGAGAAGATAATGAAACTGGGCAAGTGGTCCTCCGATTGTTATCAGCATTACACTCAAAATGGGGAGCAGGGTGAGGGTGAGGCAGAGAAACATCCAAACATGCTAACTCTCATTTCTTTTCCAGTTTTGGTGGGGGGCCAGAATATGCAGGTATTTCAATTTGGATCATTGGGCACTTGTTTATCAGGTGGGCAGCGAAAGAAGCAGAAATTTCCAGTTTTGGTAATGAACTGGGATTGGTGAGCCAAAGCGTTTTTATTTCCTGGTATGGTAGAGGGGGGATGCAGTGGAAAGATTTACTGCCATTTATAAATGCATTAATGCGGGGAAACATGCCCAAATGTATTGCCTCTTCACCTGGGGGAACATTACTTGGTTGTGCAAAAAGGTTTAGCACTTTTGCAGGAAATGAAGCAAGATATTTGTGAAATAAAACGCCAATGGGCAGCCTGTTTTGTCTGTGAGAGTCTGGTGGGGTGCTCATAAGCCTTCGGCGATTGACAGGGCCAGGAATAAAATAAACAGGGAGATGAGGCGTTTCTGTATGGACACAGGTTAGGTAGGGTAGCTAACAAGGATTTACATTATGAGGCAGCAGAATTCTTTCAAAGTGATGGGGTGCACTTATCGTTGTTTGGGATGCGTTTATATCTACTGGAGATAAGAGAGTTCGTGAAGCAGACTTTGAAATTTTAGAGCAGGTAGAGCAATCATACGTGGTTGGGGGGCAGAAAAATGGGAGAGGGATTTCTCCCCACCCTCTTTTTTCTGGTCGTGGGTAGCCCACAAGTTGCAGGGCTTCACAGAAGGTTATTGGGGTTTCTTGCGAGGGGAAGAGCAGGCTGGAAAGGAGCAGGAGAGCAGGACATTAAGTTACCTCACAGGAAGCTATTGTAGGTACTTCAAAGGTTTAAGGTTATACTTGGACAAGTTCAAGTTTACAAATTCTTGGAGTGCATTATATCATGTTGTACACTGTGGCTGGAAAGGTTATGGGGAGGATGGGTTTAAGGAGTGGGGGGGTAAGAAGTAGGAGGCAGTTTTATGTATAGTGAGGTGTTTAGTTTTGCAAGGCCAGAGGCCAGGGTATTTAACCGTGATACACACCTGTTTCAATAATGCGGCCTTTTTCACACACAAGTTTGGGAGTCAGTGGTCTGGTTTGTGCTCCATTATTGCCCAAAAGTGATGTGGACGTAAGTGAGTGAGTTATAAAACTGCCCAAGACTGGTGACAGAGGGTGTTATCCTGTTTATGTGACCATGGCGGCTGACAGAATCTAGACTAGCTTTGAGAGATTAAAAAACAATTTGAATTGCAAGTTCTTGCATTTTATCTAGACAGAGTGACAGCTAAGTGTAGGCGAAATAAAAACTAGCGTTTGACCAACACACTAAGAAGGATGTTGCTGACGATAATGATTTCAGAAGAGTGTGATTTTCATGTGTAGAATATTATGTTTGAGAGAGAGAGAGCAATTGAGAAGTGTCCTTTCCTACAGATTGGGTGCGATGAATGGTTTTCTATGTAGTTCTGGATGTAACACCTATGTTAAACACTAGTCTGTCTTGCTAGTGCCGGTATCCTCCTGAGAAGTAGGTGGAATGTTTCTATACTGAGGTTTCTTGTAATTCATATTTCCAATCCTTATTTAAAGGGTTCCATTACATTTCGCAGTTCAGTAGATATGATCCGTGGGAGTGACACGTATTTATTAGGGGAGTGAGAAAACACATTTTTAAATGTCGTAAAAATGTACTCAAAGTTTTGAACAATTCACTTGATAGTATGCCACGTGAAAACGGAACGTGGGGCATACATCTTTATCAAAGTACCCAGATAATAATAGGAATCACGCTCAAGGTGAAAATGTTCCTCAGAAGACATATCCTGCCCAAGCCAGCCTCGTTTAGGTAAACATCAAGAGAAATTTCACTGACATAAAAACAATTCCTGTTCCTGTTCATTCTGCTGTTATCACATTCACCAACCCACTTTGTAAGCTGTCTGAAATAATGTGGTGATTTGGCCAACTGCATAATTAAGGAGACCTCATCTGCCTAAGATGTTACTACAATGAGATTTGACCTGGCTCTAAACACATTTTGCTAGAAAATGATTACAAAATGGACAATGACATGGTAAAGTGAACCGAATTCATGTATGGATTCACAATTAAGTTGTCATCTTTGGACAGGGCAATGTCACAAATTACTGCATGGCTCCAGAAATACAGTGATTGTAGGTTGGGATATAGTGTGTGCTTACCCCGTGTGTTGCAAAATAGCACCGCTGTATTTCTATGAAGAAAGAAATGAATGGATAACCAAAGGGAAATGGAGTTTCCCCGAGCTTGACATATTTCTCCAGATGTTTCAAAAACAACTACGCTGAAACGCTGGTAAAACTTTCCAACAACATATATGTCTGAATTCCTTCTGAATGTCAGCCAAAATGGCATATGTTATGGAAGGAAAGATAATAAGACTTCAACTTTGTCACAATATTGCAGATTATGCTGGATATTTCCTGTGTAAATCATTAGTAAATCATTTAGCTGATGCTATTGAAAGAGCAGTACACAGTCATACTAACCCACGGTGATCCCATCTGTCTAATGTGTTGTGAGATGATATTGGCAGCAGAAGAATACGTATTTTAATAGTGGAGCCTGTCGAGACCATGGTATACGCCCGTTGAAACGATAATGTGAGCAGTGGCCTAGTGGCTTCTAAATCTGTGCCTATGCAGTAAGCTGCTAATAGTTTTACAATCGTAATTTCATACTTTCCTCAAAACACGTCTTTATTTTCATTCCAAATATTTGTATTTATTTTCATCGATGTAGATATTATTTTAAAAAGAAAAGTTTATTGCATTTTTTCTGTTTCTGTAACACTATTTTTCTGTGGGGACTATGACATACAACACAATTATAAACATATAGCATGTGTCTAACTTTGAGCTTAGATATATTTAATTTGGCTTTCCACGGTGCATACAATGCATTTGCCATGCGAATGGTATTTTCACTTTGTGGGTGCGAATGGACATTTTCCGACATGAAAGACTGTCGCAACAGAGTGGTAAACAACAAGGCTGCTCTACCAGGCTGACATTTATTTCTGCTTGTATTCTAGCCAACAGGCCAATGAGCATGTATAAGCAATGCATACACCCTCTTATGTACCTTCATCTGCAGACTGCTCATGTAGTACGTGTATTGAACAGATGTCGTCCTGCAAGCAGTAGATTGAGCCAGTGCAAGTTGCACCAGTGTGAACCGCACTGCTGGTACGAAATGCAGATTTGTGATGAGAATCATAAACAGGTGTTAGACCTGACATGCTTCAGGGTCGTCACCCCTAACTTTTTGCCTGCCTCCCTCCACTTTTTGGACTCTGTTCTTGCTGGCTCTTAGACTCTGCGCACTTTACCACTGCTGACCAGTGTTAAAGTGCATATGCTCTCTCCCTTTAAACATGGTAACCTTGGATCATACCCAATTGGACTATTTAATATACTTATAAGTCCCTAGTAATGTGCACTGTATGTGCCTAGGGCCTGTAGATTAAAGGCTACTAGAGGGCCTGCAGCATTGATTGTGCCACCCACTCAAGTAGCCCCTTTACCTTGTCCCAGGCCTGCCATTGCAAGGCCTGTGTGTGCAGTTTAACTGCCACTTCGACTTGGCATTAAAAGTACTTGCCAAGCCTCAAGCTCCCCTTTTTCTACACATAAGTCACCTCTAATGGGTGCCATAGATAACCCCTAGAGCAGGGTGCTGTGTGGGTAAAAGGCAGGACATGTACCTGTGTAGTTACATGTCCTGGTAGTGTAAAACTCCTAAATTCGTTTTTACACTACTGTGAGGCCTGCTCCCTTCATAGGCTAACATTGGGGCTGCCCTCACACATTGTTGAAGTGGCAGCTGCTGATCTGAAGGGAGTAGGAAGGTCATATTTAGTATGGCCAGAATGGTAATACACAATCCTGCTGACTGGTGAAGTTGGATTTAATATTACTATTTTAGAAATGCCACTTTTAGAAAGTGAGCATTTCTCTGCACTTAAATCTTTCTGTGCCTTACAATCCACGTCTGGCTAGGTTTAGTTGATAGCTCCTTGTGCATTCACTCAGACACACCCCAAACACAGGGTACTCAGCCTCACTTGCATATATCTGCATTTTTGAATGGGTCTTCCTGGACTGGGAGGGTGGAGGGCCTGCTCTGACACAAAGGACTTCCACACCCCCTACTGGGACCCTGGCAGACAGGATTGAACTGAAAGGGGACCTGGTGCACTTCTAAGCCACTCTTTGAAGTCTCCCCCACTTCAAAGGCACATTTGAGTTTAAAACAGGGCCTCTGCCCTACCACCTCAGACACTTGCTGGAGAAGAAACCTGAACAAGAACCTGCATCCTGTCAAGAAGAACTGCCTGGCTGCTCAAAGGACTCGCCTTTCTGCTTTCTACAAAGGACTGCTGCCTTGCTGTTGGCCTGCTGCCTTGCTGAACTCTTGTCTGGCTGCCAAAATGCTCTCCAAGGGCTTGGATAGAGCTTGCCTCCTGTTCCCTGAAGTCTCAGGACCAAAAAGACTTCTCTTTTTCATTTGGACTCGTCGTGCGCCGAAAAATTTGATGCACAGCTTGCTCTGCGGTGAGAAAATTGCTGACGCTGCCCGATGCAACGCCTACGGGGCTACTGGAACTTCGACGCATGGCCTCGCATGGACAACGCCGCCCAGCTTCCAGAGAGGAAATCGACGCGACGCCTGCCATGAGAAAGAAAATTCCGCGCACAGCCTCCTGGAACGAGGCGCAGCCAGATAACAAGCCGAGGAATCCACGCACAGACCCTGGGACATCTGGTAATCCCGCGAACCATAGAAGGAGTCGGCCCGCATGCCGGAAAACGATGCACGTCTTCCCCGAGTGAAAAATAACAACGCAAGTCCATGTGTGAAGGGGCAAAACCGACGCACACACCATTTTTCCTCCCGCAGAACGACGCACGTCTCCCCGCGTGGAAAATAACGACGCAAGTCCGTGTGTGAAGGGGCGAAACCGACGCACACACCATTTTACCACGCATCTCCTCCTCTGTGGCCCTCTGCGGAGATTTTCCACTCTAAACCAGGTCTTTGTGCTTGAAAGAGACTTTGTTTGCTTTTTAAAGACTTAAGATACTTGATATCACTTTTCAGTGATATTCCTACGAATTCTTATTGCATCTTTTATTGTGTTGATCTACAATAATCCAGATAAATATTCTATATTTTTCTAAACACTGTGTGGTGTATTTTTGTGGTGCTATATGGTGTTATTGCATGATTTATTGCACAAATACTTTACACATTGCCTTCTAAGTTAAGCCTGACTGCTCGTGCCAAGCTACCAGAGGGTGGGCACAGGATAATTTGGATTGTGTGTGACTTACCCAGACTAGAGTGAGGGTTCTTGCTTGGACAGAGGGCAACCTGACTGCCAACCAAAAACCCCATTTCTAACATTGGTGATCAGCGATGAGGATAGGACTTGTATTTGTGCAGTGACATACATTAGCTAAGTATTTCACTACCTACCCACAGTTGAAGGTCAACTTGATTTTTATCTCTTTTTTGCAAATTCGTTTTTCCTGACAATTTTCAAAAACTAAATCCTCACTCAACATGTCTCTGGCTGGGTCTCAAGTGGGAGATTTGGACCTAGCCCTGTTGGAGACATATACTGTCAAACAGCTAAAAGGGTTCTGCAGGGTGCTGAGAGTACCCACCCAAGGGGCCTCCAAAAAGGAGGACTTTCAAGTGGCGCTGAGGGCCTGGGCAGAAGCCCATTTAGAGGAGGATGAGGAGGAAGAGGAGCCACTGAAATTATGCCCCCTCCAGACCAGGGAGCAGTGTCTCTGAGCAAAGCCTGACCGCAGAGGAAAGTAGAGAGGAAAGGGAGTTCCAATTGCAAATGGCAAAACTGAAAATTGAGGCCCAACAGGAGGAAAGGAAGGCAGAAAGAGCAGCCAAACAGGTGGAAGCTGAAAGACCTGAAGCTGCAGCTGAGAGAGCTTTGGCTGAAAAGAAACTATTGTTGGCTAATGAACTGAGTCTCAAGGAGCTGGTTATAAAGGCGGACCTGCTGGAGAACAGAAGGTTCGTATACCCAAAAATGTGGTGCCCAGTTTTTTGGTGGGAGATGACATAGATAAATGGTTAGCTGCTTATGAAGTTGCACTAAGGGCTCATGAGGTTCCTGAAGGGCAATGGGGTACAGCTATGTGGTGTTATGTGCCGCCATTGGGGAGGGACACACTTCTCACATTGGATCAACCTGATCAAAACACATACCCACTTTAGAAAGCCACTTTACTTGCCAAGTTTGGGCTGATCCCTGAGGGATACCGTCAGAGGTTCAGGGACAGCACCAAACAATCCACACAAACATGGGTAGATTTCTTTGACTGTTCCAGTAAGGCATTCAATGGATGGGTGCGGGGCAACAAAGTAGATGATTATAAAGGGTTATATGACTCTGATTCCGAGAGAGCATATGCTCAATACTACTTTTACAGAGTTACACCAGCACTTGGTAGATAGTAAGCTGACTAATCCCAGGAACTTGCTAAGGAGGCGGACCTCTGGGTTAGCGCCAGAGTGTCCAAAAAGGTACCTGGGGGGGAACACCCAGAAAGGTGGTCAGGGTCCCCAACAGAAGAAAGAGGGGGGAGATAAACTTACAGATAAGGAACTCTCAAAAGGCCCCCAAAAGAATTCCCAGGGAGGGGGTGGCAACCATTCCTTTTCCAGATTTCGGAAAAAGCCAGGGACGTATGATAAATCAGGCAAATCCAACCCCAAATACATGGAGTGCTATCAGTATGGTCACTATAAAGGCGACCCCCAGTGCTCAAAGAGGGCACCGTCCACTACCGGAAAGACATCTGGGTTGACTAGTGTAGCGCTCGGGGGGAGATGGACCCAGATAGCTTTGGGGAGCAGGTAGAGATTTCCCTAGTGTCCCTGGGAGAAAGAGAAATGGTGCCCAAAGCCCACATGCCCCGAAATACTTCCAAGTACAGGCAGTGGGTCACCATTGATGGGCAAAAGGTGGAGGCTCTGCGTGACACAGGAGCCAGTATGACTACTATCAAGAGTCAGCTGGTGTCAACAGAGCAGATAGTCCCTAATACATTCCACCAGGTCACAGTCGCTGACAATCGTGAGAGTCATCTACCAGTGGCTCTGGTTCCCTTTGAGTGGGGGGGTCTCTGGTACTCTGAAAGTAGCTCTGAGTCCTGCCATGCCTGTAGATTGTCTGTTAGGCAATGATCTTGAGCATACTGCTTGGAAAGAAGTAGAGCTCAGATCTCACCTGGAGATGTTAGGGTTACCTGAGTGGGTCTGCATGACCACCCGGTCCATGCCTGCCCGGGAAGGGAGTCAAGGGCGTCTGGAGCCTGGAAAGATGTCCCAGACAGCTGCAAAGAGGAAGGGCAAGAGGCGTGGGAAACCCGCCTCAAATGTTCCCACGGTGGTGGACGAGGCCCCTGAGGAGGAGGAGGCCCCTGAGCCAACTGGGGAGGACATAGCTGCCCTGAGTAACCTACCTGAACTTGCTGGGCCAACCAGGGCAGCATTCTGCAAGACGCATAAGGAATGCCCCACCCTTGAGGGTCTGAGGCAACAGGCCACAGCCCAAGCAGCAGGTGACGCTTCTGGCGCTCACTATATTTACTGGGAGAATGATCTCCTTTACAGTGAGCGTAAGGTTCCATGTCCTGGGGCACCCCGTGTGCTGGTGGTCCCCCAGTGTTACCGGAACCTCCTACTGGGCCTGGCTCACGACTCCCCCTGGCAGGACACCTGGGCCAAGACAAGACCTTTAACAGGCTTGACACCCACTTCTATTGGCCCAGAATGAGGACAGCCTCAGATAACTTCTGCAGAGCTTGCCCCCCCTGCCAGGCTAGTGGGAAGACAGGGAAACGGCTTAAAGCTCCCCTGCTCCCACTCCCAGTTGTTGGCACCCCCTTTGAAAGGGTGGGCATTGACATTGTTGGTCCCTTGGACACAAAAACTGCCTTGGGCAACAGGTTTATCCTGGTTTTGGTGGACCACGTCACCCGCTATCCAGAGGCAATCCCTCTGAAAACAGTGACTGCACCGGTGGTGACCAGAGCCCTGTTGGGAATATTTAACCGTGTGGGATTCCCTAAGGAGGTCGTGTCCGACAGGGGCACAAACTTCATGTCTGCATCCATGAAGTCCATGTGGGATGAGTGTGGGGTGGCCTACCGGTTTACCACCCCTTATCATCCTCAATCCAATGGGCTTGTTGAGAGATTCAACCAGACCCTGAAAGGCATGATTGGTGGCCTGACTGATGCCATGAGGCGTAAGTGGGACGTCCTCTTACCCTGCCTGTTGTTTGCTTACAGAGAGGTGCCCCAGAAAGGAGTAGGGTTCAGCCCCTTTGAGCTTCTCTATGGTCACCCTGTCAGGGGACCCCTAAGCATTGTTAAGGAGGGCTGGGAGAAAGCTCCCAAGTTACCTCTCCAGGATGTTGTCAGCTACATGCTGGCCCTCTGCAAACAAACCAGCGCTTCTGGAAGCAGGCCCAGAGTAACCTCAAGGCCAGTCAAGAGGTGATGAAGGAGTGGTATGACCAGAAGGCCACTCTAGTTGAGTTCTCACCTGGAGACAAAGTTTGGGTGAGGGAGCCAGTAGAGCCCAGGGCTCTCCAGGACCGCTGGACTGGCCCCTTTGAGATCAAGGAGCGTAAAGGGGAGGCCACTTTCCTAGTGGACCTCAAGACCCTTAGGCATCCCCTAAGGGTCCTCACTCACAACTGGCTCAAACCTCACTTTGAGAGGTCTGAGGTCAGTATGCTCCTGGTCACAGATGAGGGCATGGAAGAGGAGAGTGAACCTCTCCCCGACCTCCTCACTGCCAAAGAAGGGGATGGGTCAGTGGGGG
The DNA here is from genome assembly GCF_031143425.1 of Pleurodeles waltl. NCBI lineage: Eukaryota > Metazoa > Chordata > Amphibia > Caudata > Salamandridae > Pleurodeles > Pleurodeles waltl. The sequence goes on from NC_090436.1 coordinate 715,799,294, forward strand.
GTGTCATTCTCTCTGACTCCCTGACTCTAACCCAGAGAGGAGACTGCTATGAGCTGTTAGAGCAGTTCTCCCCCCTGTTCTCCCTTACTCCTGTACTAACCCACCTCTGTGTTCATGACATTGACACAGGTGACAGTCCCCCTGTGAAGAACAAAATTTACAGGTTGTCGGATAAGGTGAAGGCCAGCATCAAGGAGGAGGTCTCCAAGATGTTGACTTTAGGGGTTATTGAGAAATCCAGTAGTCCCTGGGCCAGCCATGTGGTATTGGTTCCTAAGGCTACTGCCCCAGGTGCGAAGCCAGAACTCCGGTTCTGTGTGGACTACCGGGGTCTCAACTCAGTCACCCGGACTGATGCTCACCCCATCCCCCGGGCTGATGAGCTCGTTGACAGGCTAGGCGCTGCCAAGTTCCTGAGTACGTTTGATCTTACTTCAGGGTACTGGCAGATCGGCCTGACTGAGGGGGCTAAAGAAAGATCAGCATTTTCCACCCTTGATGGCCTTTACCAATTCCGGGTGATGCCATTTAGGCTGAAAAATGCCCCTGCTACCTTCCAACAGTTGGTTAACGGGGTCCTAGCTGGTAAAGATGCCTTCTGTGCAGCTTACCTGGACGACATAGCTGTCTACAGTTCCAGCTGGGAGGAACACCTGCTCCACCTCAAGGAGGTGCTTCAGGCTCTGCAACAGGCAGGCCTGACTATCAAGGCTAGTAAGTGCCAGATTGGGCAGGGTTCCGTGGTGTACTTGGGACACCTAGTAGGTGGTGGCAAGGTGCAGCCACTCTAGGACAAGATTGAGACTATCAAGGCCTGGCAACCACCTAGAAAACAGACTGAGGTGAGAGCCTTTTTGGGCCTCACTGGATACTACCGCAGATTCGTCAAGTGTTATGGTACCATTGTATCCCCCTTGACAGAACTCACTTCCAAGAAACAACCTAGGTTGGTGAATTGGACAGAGGCTTGTCAGAAAGCCTTTGATTCTCTGAAGGAAGTATGTGCACGGCCCCCGTGCTCAAGGCCCCTGACTACTCCCAGGAATTTATTGTGCAGACAGACGCTTCAGAGCATGGCATAGGGGCTGGTCTAGCACAGCTAAATGAGAAGGGCTCAGACCAACCAGTAGTCTTTATTAGCAGAAGACTATTACCACGGGAACAAAGGTGGATTGCTATTGAGAGAGAAGCATTTGCTGTGGTCTGGGCACTGAAGAAGCTAAGACCCCACCTGTTTGGGACTCACTTCCGGGTTCAGACAGACCACAGGCCCCTCAGGTGGCTCATGCAGATGAGGGGTGAGAATCCAAAACTCTTGAGGTGGTCCATTTCCCTACAGGGGATGGACTTTACGGTGGAGCATCGCCCAGGGGTTGACCACGCCAACGCTGATGGTCTCTCCAGGTACTCCCGCCTTAGCGATGAGAGCTCCCAGGAGGTCGGGTAGCTCTCCCCACTTTCAGCTGGGGGGGCACATGTTAGACTTAACATGCTTCAGGGTGGTCACCCCTAACTTTTTGCCTGCCTCCCTCCACTTTTTGGACTCTGTTCTTGCTGGCTCTTAGACTCTGCGCACTTCACCACTGCTAACCAGTGCTAAAGTGCATATGCTCTCTCCCTTTAAACATGGTAACCTTGGATCATACCCAATTGGACTATTTAATATACTTATAAGTCCCTAGTAATGTGCACTGTATGTGCCTAGGGCCTGTAGATTAAAGGCTACTAGTGGGCACTGATTGTGCCACCCACTCAAGTAGCCCCTTTACCTTGTCCCAGGCCTGCCATTGCAAGGCCTGTGTGTGCAGTTTCACTGCCACTTCGACTTGGCATTTAAAAGTACTTGCCAAGCCTCAAGCTCCCCTTCTTCTACACATAAGTCACCTCTAATGTGTGCCCTAGGTAACCCCTAGAGCAGGGTGCTGTGTGGGTAAAAGGCAGGACATGTACCTGTGTAGTTACATGTCCTGGTAGTGTAAAACTCCTAAATTTGTTTTTACACTACTGTGAGGCCTGCTCCCTTCATAGGCTAACATTGATGCTGCCCTCACACATTGTTGAAGTGGCAGCTGCTGATCTGAAAGGAGTAGGAAGGTCATATTTAGTATGGCCAGAATGGTAATAAAAAATCATGCTGACTGGTGAAGTTGGATTTAATATTACTATTTTAGAAATGCCACTTTTAGAAAGTGAGCATTTCTCTGCACTTAAATCTTTATGAGCCTTACAATCCACGTCTGGCTAGGTTTAGTTGACAGCTCGTTGTGCATTCACTCAGACACACCCCAAACACAGGGTACTCAGCCTCACCTGCATACATCTGCATTTTTGAATGGGTCTTCCTGGGCTGGGAGGGTGGAGGGCCTGCTCTGACACAAAGGACTGCCACACCCCCTACTGGGACCCTGGCAGACAGGATTGAACTGAAAGGGGACCTGGTGCACTTCTAAGCCACTCTTTGAAGTCTCCCCCACTTCAAAGGCACATTTGGGTATAAAACAGGGCCTCTGCCCTACCACCTCAGACACTTGCTGGAGAAGAAACCTGAACCAGAACCTACATCCTGCCAAGAAGAACTGCCTGGCTGCTCAAAGGACTCACCTGTCTGCTTTCTACAAAGGACTGCTGCCTTGCTGTTGGCCAGCTGCCTTGCTGAACTCTTGTCTGGCTGCCAAAGTGCTCTCCAAGGGCTTGGATAGAGCTTGCCTCCTGTTCCCTGAAGTCTCAGGACCAAAAAGACTTCTCTTTTTCATTTGGACTCCTCGTGCGCCGAAAAATTTGACGCACAGCTTGCTCCGCGGTGAGAAAATCGCCGACGCTGCCCGACGCGACGCCTACGGGGCGACCAGAACTTCGACGCACGGCCTCGCATGGACAACGCCGCCCGGCTTCCAGAGAGGAAATCGACGCGACGCCTACCCTGAGAAAGAAAATTCCACGCACAGCCTCCCGGAACGACGCGCAGCCGGATAACAACCCGAGTAATCCACGCACAGACCCCGGGACATCTGGTTATCCCGCGAACCATAGAAGGAGTCGGCCCGCGTGCCGGAAAACGACGCACGTCTTCCCCTAGTGAAAAATAATCATGCAACTCCGTGTGTGAAGGGGCGAAACCGACACACACACCATTTTTCCTCCCGCAGAACAACGCACGTCTCCCCGCGTGGAAAATAATGACACAAGTACGTGTGTGAAGGGGCGATACCGACGCACACACCATTTTTCACCACATCTCCTCCTCTGCGGCCCTCTGCGGAGATTTTCCACTCCAAACCAGGTACTTTGTGCTTGAAAGAGACTTTGTTTGCTTTTTAAAGACTTAAGACACTTGATATCACTTTTCAGTGATATTCCTACGAATTCTTATTGCATCTTTTATTGTGTTGATCTACAAATATCCAGATAAATATTCTATATGTTTCTAAACACTGTGTGGTGTAATTTTGTGGTGCTATATGGTGTTATTGTATGATTTATTGCACAAATACTTTACACATTGCCTTCTAAGTTAAGCCTGACTGATCGTGCCAAGCTACCAGAGGGTGGGCACAGGATAATTTGGATTGTGTGTGACTTACCCTGAGTAGAGTGAGGGTTCTTGCTTGGACAGAGGGCAACCTGACTGCCAACCAAAAACCCCATTTCTAACAACAGGCATTTGTAAAGCAAAGAGTCTCACATTTTCTCGGCTTAGAGCTATTAGTGTTGTAAACTCCTAACTGGACTTTTCTTGCCACATAAATTAAAAATGAAAAGTCTCTTTTATTTTCAAGATCCTGCCTTGCCCAGGCCAGGCCCCAGACACACACCAGGGAGACTGCATTGTGTGAGGGCAGGCACAGTCAGGTGTAAGTGACCACTCCTCCACTCCCTCCCAGTACAGATGGCTCATCAGGATATGCAGGCTGCACCCCAGCTCCCTTTGTGTCACTGTCTTGAGAGAGGTGCAAACAGCCCAACTGTCAAACTGACCGAGACAGGGAATCCACAAACAGGCAGAGTCACAGAATGGTTTAAGCAAAAAAATACCTACTTTCTAAAAGTGACATTTTCAAACACACATTCTACAAACCAACTTCATTAAAAGATGTATTTTCAAATTGTGAGCTCAGAGACCCTAAATTCCATACTTCCAAAGGGAATCTGAACCTTAATAATATTTAAAGGCAGCTCCCATGTTGACCTATGAGAGAGATGAGCCTTGCAACAGTGAAAACCAAATGTGGCAGTATTTCAATGTTAGGGCATGTAAAACACATAAGTACATGACCCGCCTTTTACATAAACTGCACCCTTCCCATGAAGGTACCTAGGGCCTACCTTAGGGGTGCCTTACATTTATAAAAAGGGAAGGTTTAGAACTGGCAAGTGGGTACACTTGCCAAGTCGAATTATCAGTTTAAAACGGCACACACAGACATTACAATGTCAGGTCTGAGCCATGTTTACAGGGCTACTGATGTGGGTGGAACAACCAGTGCTGCAGGTCCACTAGTAGAATTTGATTTACAGGCCTTGAGCACCTCCAGTGCACTGTACTAGGGACTTAGTAGTAAATCAAATATGCCAATCATGGAAGTCAATTGCACATACATTTTACATAGGAGCACTTGCACCTTAGCACTGGTTAGCAGTGGTAAAGTGCCCAGAGTAACAAAAACAGTCAAAACAGAGTCCAGCATACATCAACAACCTGGGAAACAGAGGCAAAAAGTTAGGGGAGACCACTCCAAGGATGCCAAGTCTAACAGGCACCTTTAGCGAAACTTGTTCGATCTTTTGGGTTCCAGGTGTCATCCTATGCTGATGACACCCAGATCAACATTTCTACCCTGGATGACTTGGATAAGGTAGCCACTAGGTTTCAAGCCTGCATGCAGGAAGTGAGCGGATGGATGAAGACAAATTGGCTGAAATTTGATGTGGAAAAAACTGAGATTGGGGTTTTTGGAAGGGAGAATTCCATTGGCCTGAGAGTTGTGGTGCATTACCAGTTCTGCTAACAGCAACCAAAAATCTGGGGGTGTTGTTTGATTATGCCCTGATGTCATCCAGGAGAACAGGACGGTCAGCACATGTTACTTTCTGGCTGATTTGCAAATTGAGGAAAACTTTACCACTGTTACTGCAAGACCTTAGGGTCTCTGTGGTTCTAGCCTGCATATCCTCTTGGCTAGACTATCGTAACGCCCAATATTTGAACATCAACTAGCTCTCTCTCAACAAACTACAAATCATCCAGAATGCAGCCACTCACTTAGTTCTGCATTTACCCAGACATGCGTCTATTTCTGATGGCTGCACCATCTGCACTGGCTCCCTTTTAAGAGGCGTGTGTCTTTTAAGGCCCTCTGTTCGGTGCATAAAGCTCTTTATTCACAAGATCCCGGCTATTTGATGGCTACTATGAACTGGTATGGGCTTAAGCAACTGCTGAGATCGACAGGTCGCTTTTCAGTAGCGATTCCCGAGGTGGGGAGATTGAACCCTTCTCGGTGGCGGCCGGTAGATTGTGTGATTCCCTTCCAGAAAACATCCGCAGGATGGAGGCACACTCAGCATTTCACAAACGTCTTAAAATGTGGCCGTTTACCCCGTAGGAGGGGTTTGTGTCATCATCCCCATTAGGGCTAGGTACAACTGCTGACTCCTGGAGGTCTACTTCCCTCATTTTTACTGTCAGTGCCTCGATACCTAACGGTCTTACGCAGTTTATAAATTCAACAAATGCAAATAATTTAAACAACAAACCCTCAAATGTATATTCCACTTTCTCTTTTCTCAGACATAGCCCCTTTTAGAAAAACAAAAACAATAGGTAACCCTAACATTGCTTACTCTCTACTGGATTCTACACCCAAAAGAATCTTCTTTAGAACACTTATCATCATCCTAGGTGCACTCAGTGGAACTTGACAGACTTTCCTTCCGATAAGACTAAGGGCTTGTTTAGGACCTGGCAAATGATCCACCAGGTCGGAGTCTGACTTTCTATATTTAGGGGTCTCCACCTGCCCTGCAGAGATCTCAGTAGTGTGAAGGAAGATTCCTGCAAGGTAGATCCTTTCACAGCATTGAAGGATTGCCAAGCGGGCACCAGGTTGAAAGTGCCCCCGGCAACCTTTCCTGTTCAGACGAAACATATTCCAAGAGATGGAGTTTGCGTTCTCTAAACTGTTCATTTCCACCATACCTCACAAGCAGGGTGAATAAATAATGCCAGCCCTGCTGCCAATAAGGTGCAGCGACCATCACTGCCAACCAGCGGTCCTGTGTCAGACGGCCACTGGGGCAGGGGTTACCCAATGGTTACTCAGAATCAAAATACAGTGAGAGAACGATTGGTTTGGAGGGCTAAGAAAACCACCTGTTTATGACGTTCCTTGTGCCCCAACGAACCTTAAATAATGTCGTAAGTGTTGAGATTCAATAATGCAGCCCTCCCTCATAGCCCCACTGAGGGCTAAAAACAACATGCCTACCATATCTGCAATGTATTCCAGTCTTTAAAAAATCTGTCTACTGTGCCCATTCCTGGTACGTAGAATAAGGGTATTACCAACAACTCTTTATACACAGCAGGAAGCACTTGTTTCCCAAGTTCATACCTCCCCTTCACTTAAATAGTGCTGACCCTCTGGACTCTCACATGCCCTGCCAGCCTCTGCACAAACTCCGCCACTGTCCCTAGCCTAAGAGAAGGGCCTAAGCGCCCCTAGGCACACTATTTGTTATATTTAACACATTGTATCAAGCCAGCTGCAGCATGATTGGAGCACGTGATCAGTTCCAAGAAACAGCATCTGGGGCTGTGTGTGCAGATCGTACACCTACCCCTTTTATATCCAAACATGCAAGCGCGTGCTTCCTTTCTGAGGGCAGGGTAACTGCCCTAAAAGGCCACACTTATTAGTAGCGGCAACTGAAAATAGCAATATGTACCATTTCTGAACGCTCTGCTTAAGCATTATCAATGTTAAGGGCTGAATGAGGGAAAACATACTTACTCTAACAAATACGTTTTTTTTAAAACTAAAATGCATTCCATTTCTTTCTTTAAGTTGCAGGAAAATGTATAACAGGTGTGAAATATGTGGTTTGGAAAGTAAGGGCATAGGCACCCCTAAAACGATATTACAAGAGGATTAACTAAAAGTCACACTTACGTATCGCAGAGGATGACGAGGAGTAGTAAACCGTCTACAATAGTGCAGAATTGTTGTATTTGTAAAAAGTAATAATCAGATTTACATTTTACAAAAGCAAGGGATTCCGCAAAAGGCATGGGGTCTGTTTTGCAGTTTAAGCAGCAGAAAGGTCATAAGCGGAGCTCGCACTGTTACCATAGCAGCGGAGGAAAAGCCACCATATGTGCACCTACTCTTCCTATACTGTGGACCTGCTGTGCAGGTTCAGGTCCCCTGCACGACCCGGGCTGCATTTGCACAATTTTCTGGGATTCTCACCATGCTATAATGGCGTTGATTTCCGACAGGAGCAACTCAATATCAGGACAGGTTTTCATCTGTCAATACGGCAAATTCACACCCACTTGCTTAGCGGTTTTATCACTGTTTATATCAGCAAAAACGGTGGTAAATGCGACTGATTTAACATGACAGAATTACCGCGGCTGGCACAACTCTAAATCGGGATAATTCCAAACCTCTCAGATTTTAAATGCATATCCACTTCTAAATCTGCCCATATGAAAGACACAAACAAAAGTAAATGCTGGCTACTAGTGAAATGCCTCTCCTGGTGTGGCCAAAGATTTTTTTCTGTGGTAGCAGCAGTCAAGGCTACTCTGCAGATGAAATTACTAAAGGCCATGATATTTGTATAGTATGTATGGAACACCACCAAAATTGAACTGCACTCAAAGCACAACATAAAGTCATACCTTCCTTGTAGTATTCCTGATAGCCTCACTGGAATCACGCGCTGCATTTGAAGACCGTACAATTCAGCAGGGCTGATCAACTAATTATATAGTCAGGACAGGGATTTTATCCGGCAAAGAAAGACGTGGTACTGCATGTTATGCAATTAATCCATTGTTGTGCTATAAGCGTGAAAGAGAGACACAAAAGGAAAAAGAAGTTCGCTCGCAGAAAACTTATCAGCAAAAGTGCAATTAGCCATGTAACAGGGTCGATGTCCATGGCGGTAACCAAATCGCCCCAAGGATGGAGAAACGTAAAGCATTTACCGACGAAAACAAAGGATTTTTGAAAGGCAAGCCCATGAACGAGTGAGGGTGATGGGCGTGCGTTGAAAGCCCAGATACGTCGGCTATGCTCACCCTAAAAAGTGGATTGAAGCAGTGTAAGTTGCACCTGTGTGAACCACTGCTGGTACGAGATGCAGATTTGTGATGAGAATCATAAAAGAATCATAAAAGTACATCAATAAGCATCATCTGCGGTCCTCTAGAGCAGTTCTTTGTAACTCTGGTCCAAGAGCCAAGTCTGAACACTCATGGATACTGTCGACATGACATCAAAATCTAGTAAAATCAGTAACACGTTTCTTGTTTTCAAACTAGACAATTTACACAGCCTCTAGCAGACTGAGTGAGGTCCATGCCATGAATATCACATAGTGCAGCCCTGCGAGAAAGAAGGCTGGCAAGCAAAAAGTAATGAAATAAAACCCTTTCTTTCCGGAGAGTGACCTTACTATGCTTTTAATGAAAACTACAGCAAACGTGTTCTTAACAGTGATAATCAAAATGTCTGTAGTCCTGTACCTTCAAATGCAAAAAGTTTGCTGGTCACCTGGGGGATTCATTTAAAGTAAAAGTGATCTGGGCTGTTTTGACGTCACACACACGAACGTGGCCATTCTGAGGCTGGCTTGAGCTACTAATGTCATTTGTGTGTCTGACATTAAAGAAGGTGATCTAATAGTTTCCATATCAACGTCGCTGCTTTTTTGTCAACTGCAGGGGTATATTACTTTTACCAAGAACATTTTAGTTGCCAGAATTGGAATCCACTCACAATGAACCATTTAATGCCCTCACTCAGTGGTAAGCAGTACAGGGGTGTTGGACCTGGCTTTTTGACAGGGACATCCCCAAACTTTTTTTGCCTCCTTCCTCCTATTTTTTCTGACCTGTTGTTGTTGGCTTTTGACCTCTGGGCACTTTACCACTGCTAACCAGTGCTAAAGTGCATATGCTCTCTGTATAAATTGTACTACTGATTGGTTTATCCATGATTGACTATTTAATTTACTTGTAAGTCCCTGGTAGAGTGCACTACATGTGCCTAGGGCAGGTAGATTAAATGCTACTAGTGGGCCTGCAGCACTGGTTGTGCCACCCACTTCAGTAGCCCCTTAACCCTGTCTCAGGCCTGCCATTGCAAGGCCTGTGTGTGCAGTTTCACTGCCACTTCGACTTGGCACTTAAAAGTACTTGCCAAGCCTAGAACTCCCCTTTTTCTACATATAAGTCATCCCTAATGTATGCCCTAGGTAACCCCTAGAGCAGGGTGCTGTGTAGGTAAAGGGCAGGACATGTACCTGTGTAGTTATATGTCCTGGTAGTGTAAAACTCCTAAATTCGTTTTTACACTACTGTGAGGCCCGCTCCCTTCACAGGCTAACATTGGGGCTGCCCTCATATACTGTTGAAGTGGCAGCTGCTGATCTGAAAGGAGCAGGAAGGTCATATTTAGTATGGCCGGAATGGTAATATAAAGTCCTGTTGACTGGTGGAGTCGGATTTAATATTACTATTCTAGAAATGCCACTTTTAGAAAGTGAGCATTTCTTTGCACTAAAATCTTGTTGTGCCCTTCAATCCACGTCTGGCTAGGTTTAGTTGACAGCTCCTTGTGCATTCACTCAGACACACCCCAAACACAGGGTACTCAGCCTCACTTGCATACATCTGCATTTTGAATGGGTCTTCCTGGGCTGGGAGGGTGGAGGGCCTGCCCTCACACAAAGGACTGCCACACCCCCTACTGGGACTCTGGCAGACAGGATTGAACTGAAAGGGGGCTTGGTGCATTTCTCAGACACTCTTTGAAGTCACCCCCACTTCAATCAATCAATCACATTTATAAAGCGCGCTACTCACCCATAAGGGTCTCAAGGCGCTGGGGGGGAGGGGGTCAGTGCTCGAAGAGCCAGGTCTTGAGCTGCCTTCTGAAGGGGAGGTGTTCGGGTATGGCGCGAAGGTGACTGGGCAGGGAGTTCCAGGCCTTCGCTGCCAGAAAAGAGAAGGATTTTCCTCCGGCGGTGGTTTTGCGGATGCGGGGAACGGCTGCCAAGGCCTGACCGGTGGAGCGCAGAGTGCGCGGAGGGGTGTAGAAGGAGACGCGGGAGTTGATGAGTTTGGGTCCGAGGTTGTAGAGGGCTTTGTGTGCGTGGGTGAGGAGTCTGAAGGTGATCCTCTTGTTGACCGGGAGCCAATGGAGTTTTCTCAGGTGTCCGGAGATGTGGTGGTGGCGAGGTATGTCCAGGATGAGTCGTGCTGCGGCGTTCTGGATCCGTTGAAGTTTCCTCTGCAGCTTGGTGGTGATGCCGGCGTACAGAGTGTTCCCGTAGTCCAGGCGGCTGGTGACGAGGGCGTGGGTGACGGTCTTCCTGGTGTCGATGGGGATCCAGCGGAAGATCTTGCGGAGCATGCGGAGGGTGTTGAAGCACGCTGAGGTCACCGAGTTGACCTGTCTGGTCATCGAGAGGGAGGAGTCCAGGATGAAGCCGAGGTTGCGTGCGTGGTTGGTCGGTTGGGGAGTGCTGCCTAGGGCGGGGGGCCACCAGGAGTCGTCCCATGCGGAGGGGGTAGGGCCGAGGATGAGGACCTCCGTTTTATCTGTGTTCAGTTTCAGTCGGCTGTCTGTCATCCAGGTCGCTACTTCCTTCATGCCGTCGTGCAGTCTGGTCCTTGCTGATGTGGGGTTGTTGGTGAGGGATAAGATGAGCTGGGTGTCGTCGGCGTAGGATATGATGTCGAGTCCGTGTTTGCGTGCGATGTTTGCCAGGGGGGTCATGTAGACGTTGAATAGGGTGGGGCTGAGGGAGGATCCTTGGGGTACGCCGCAGATGATCTCCGTGGCTGCGGATCTGAAGGGGGGGAGGCGGACTCTCTGGGTCCTTCCGGAGAGGAAGGAGATGACCCATTCCAGGGCCTTGCCTCTGATGCCGGCGCTGCAAAGGCGGTCTATCAGGGTGCGGTGGCAGACCGTGTCGAAGGCTGCAGAGAGATCCAGGAGAATGAGGGCCACGGTTTCACCCTTGTCGGTCAGGGCTCGGATGTCGTCCGTGGCTGCGATGAGGGCGGTTTCGGTGCTGTGGTTGGCCCTGAATCCGAACTGAGTGGAGTCGAGGGAGTCGGAGGTTTCCAGGGCGGCGGTGAGTTGAGCGTTGACGATTTTCTCAATCACTTTGGCGGGGAACGGTAGGAGGGAGATAGGCCGGAAGTTTTTGAGTTCGGTGGGGTCTGCTGTAGGTTTCTTTAAGAGGGCGTTGAGTTCTGCGTGTTTCCAGCTTTCAGGGAAGGTAGCAGTGGTGAGGGAGGCGTTGATGACGTCTCGGAGGTGGGGTGCGATGATGTTGTCGGCCTTGTTGTAAATGTGGTGAGGACAGGGGTCGGAGGGTGATCCCGAGTGGATCGAGTTCATGATGCGGGTGGTTTCCTCGGTGGTGGTAGGGTTCCAGGCGAGGATGGTGGAGATGTTGTTTGCGGCTTCCGGGGGCGGGTTCATGTTGGTGGTCGTGAAGCTGTTGTAGATGTCGGCAATCTTACGGTGGAAGAAGGTCGCGAGGGAGTCGCAGAGGTCCTGTGAGGGAGGGATGGGGTTGGTTTCTGCGTCCGGGTTGGAGAGCTCTTTGACGATGCCAGATAGTTCCTTGCTGTTGTGGGCGTTGTTGTCAAGTCTGTTCTGGTAGGCTGTTTTTCGTGCGGTGCGGAGGCGTTGGTGGTGTTGGCGGGTGGTTTCCTTGAGAGCTGTCAGGTTTTCCTCTGTCGGGTTGAGGCGCCATGTCTTCTCGTGGAGGCGGCATTCTTTCTTGGAGTTTTTGAGTTCGGTGGTGAACCAGGAGTTTTTCTTGTGGTTGTTGGTGTTGGTTTGGGTCTTCAGAGGGGCCAGGAGGTTGGCGCAGTCGGAGATCCAGTTGGTGAGGTTGTTGGCGGCCTCGTTGGGGTTGCTGGTGCTGGTGGGTTGGTTCAGGGAGAGCGTTGCTGCGAGTTGTTCTGTGGTGATTCGGTTCCAGTATCTTTTTGGTGGTTGCCGGGTGTGGTGATGCACGGTGGTTTTCTTGAAGCTGAAGTGGACGCAGCTGTGGTCCGACCATGTGAGTTCGGTGGTGTGGCTGAAGGTGATGTGTTTGCTTGAGGAGAAGATGGGGTCGAGCGTGTGTCCGGCGTAGTGGGTGGGGGTGTTGACCAGTTGTTTCAGTCCCAGGTTGGCGAGGTTGTCTAGAACGGCGGTGGTGTTGTTGTCGGTGTGGTTCTCCAGGTGAAAGTTGAGGTCTCCTAGGAGGATGTAGTCGGTGGATGAGAGTGCGTGGGGGTTGACGAAGTCTGCGATGTCTTCGCTGAACTTGGTGCGGGGTCCTGGTGGTCTGTACATGAGGGTGCCTCTTAGGGTTGTCTTGGGGTCGATGTGGATCGCGAAGTGGAGGTGTTCGGCGTCGGGAAGTGAGTTGTCGGTGTGGGTCGAGATGCTGATGGAGCTTTTGTGTGCGATGGCGATGCCTCCTCCGGTGCGGTTGAAGCGGTCTCTCCGGATGATTTTGTAGCCGTCGGGGATGGCTATGGCGATGTCGGGTGCCGAGGAGGGGCTCATCCAGGTCTCGGTGAGGAAGGCGATGTCTGGGTTCGTTGACTTGATGAGGTTCCACAGTTCGATGGCGTGCCTGTGGACGGAGCGGGTGTTGACCAGGATGCATTCGAGGTTGCTTCCGGGGGCGTCGTTCTTGGTGGTGGCGGTGTGGGTCCGTAGGCAGGTGAAGCGACAGTTGCTGCAGGTGAAGGGTCCGTGGGTTCGTTTGGGGGTGGCGCGGTAGCAGCCCGGCGCGCGGCCGGGGTTGAGGTTGGCGAGGGTGGCGGAGTCATAGGTCAAGCGGGGGGCGCGGGGGCCAGGGGTTCGGGCGCTGGGCGCGGTCCAGGCGCGACGGGCGCAGACGGGCTTGCCTTAGGCGCGCCTTCGGCGCGCCAGCGGCACGCCCGCTGCGCGCGTCCGCTGCGCGGCCTCGCAGCGGCCGCCATTTAAGGGGTAGGTGGGGAGGCGGGGTCAGCTGGGAGGCGGGAGGTGGGCGGGCAGGGGAGCTGGAAGCGGCAAAAAAGAGCGGCAAAAAAGAGCGGCAAAAAAGAGCGGCAAAAAACGGCGGGAAAAGCGCGGTAGGAGCGGCGGGGAATGCGGCAAGACGGCGAAAAGGGAGCAAGAGTCTACTACAATCTACTAAAAAGGAGGGGCTGAGAGGGGAGGACGGCGCACGGCACTCGGGGGCACACGCACGGGATACAAGGAGAGAAAAGGGGAATTTCAGTCACTCGGGGGCACACGCATGGGATTCAGCACCAGCACAAGCTCAGCACTCGGGGTACATGGGCAAGAAGGGGGGAGCACACTCACAGGAGAGGAAGGCAGTCAGGGACTGGAGGCGCTGCATGAGCAGGGGAGCGACCTACCCGAGGGTCAGTGGTCGCTACCTCTGCCTCGCAGCGGCCGCCATTTAAGGGGTAGGTGGGGATGCGGGGTCAGCTGGGAGGCGGGAGGTGGGCGGGCAGGGGAGCTGGAAGCGGCAAAATAGAGCGGCAAAAAAGAGCGGCAAAAAAGAGCGGCAAAAAACAGCGGGAAAAGCGCGGTAGGAGCGGCGGGGAATGCGGCAAGACGGCGAAAAGGGAGCAAGAGCCTACTACAATCTACTAAAAAGGAGGGGCTGAGAGGGGAGGACGGCGCACGGCACTCGGGGGCACACGCACGGGATACAAGGAGAGAAAAGGGGAATTTCAGTCACTCGGGGGCACACGCATGGGATACAAGGAGAGAAAAGGGATTTCAGTCAGCACCAGCACAAGCTCAGCACTCGGGGTACACGGGCAAGAAGGGGGGAGCACACTCACAGGAGAGGAAGGCAGTCAGGGACTGGAGGCGCTGCGTGAGCAGGGGAGCGACCTACCCGAGGGTCAGTGGTCGCTACCTCTGCCTCGCAGCGGCCGCCATTTAAGGGGTAGGTGGGGAGGCGGGGTCAGCTGGGAGGCGGGAGGTGGGCGGGCAGGGGAGCTGGAAGCGGCAAAAAAGAGCGGCAAAAAAGAGCGGCAAAAAAGAGCGGCAAAAAACGGCGGGAAAAGCGCGGTAGGAGCGGCGGGGAATGCGGCAAGACGGCGAAAAGGGAGCAAGAGCCTACTACAATCTACTAAAAAGGAGGGGCTGAGAGGGGAGGACGGCGCACGGCACTCGGGGGCACACGCACGGGATACAAGGAGAGAAAAGGGGAATTTCAGTCACTCGGGGGCACACGCATGGGATACAAGGAGAGAAAAGGGATTTCAGTCAGCACCAGCACAAGCTCAGCACTCGGGGTACACGGGCAAGAAGGGGGGAGCACACTCACAGGAGAGGAAGGCAGTCAGGGACTGGAGGCGCTGCGTGAGCAGGGGAGCGACCTACCCGAGGGTCAGTGGTCGCTCAATAAAAAAAAAAAAAAAAAAAAAGGCACAACTTAGTATAAAACAGGGCCTCTGCCCTACCTCATCAGACACTTGCTGGAGAAGAAACCTGAACCAGAAACTACATCCTGCCAAGAAGAACTGACTGACTGCTCAAAGGACTCACTTGTCTGCTTTCTACAAAGGACTGCTGCCTTGCTGTTGCCCTGCTGCCTTGCTGAACTCTTGTCTGGCTGTGAAAGTGCTCTCCAAGGGCTTGGATAGAGCTTGCCTCCTGTTCCTTGAAGTCTCAGGGCCAAAAAGACTTCTCTCTTTTACTTGGACGCTCCGTGCGCCGAAAATTTCGACGCACAGCTTGTTCGGCGGCGAGAAAAACGCCGCACACCGAAGCTGATCGACGCGACGCTCTTGGGACGATCGAAAATCCGACGCACGGCCTCGCAAGGACAACGCCGCCCGACCTATAGAGGAGAAATCGACGCGACGCCTGCCGTGAGATCGGAATTTCAACGCGCAGCCCCGCAGATTGACATCCGGAGGAGAAATCGACGCAACGCCTGCCGTGAGATCGTAATTTCAATGCGCAGCCCCGCAGATCGACATCCAGAGGAGAAATCGACGCAACGCCTGCCGTGAGATCGTAATTTCGACGCGCAGCCCCGCAGACCGACGCGCAGCCGGAGAACAAGCAGGAAAATCCACGCACAGACCCGGGACATCTGGTAATCCCCGCGATCCACAGAAAGAGATAGTCCGCGCGCCGGAAAACGACGCCGGCTTCCCCGCGTGGAAAATAACAACGCAAGTCCGTGTGTGCTGGGGAGAAATCGACGCACACACCCTTTTTCCACGCACCTCTTCTCTTGTGGCCCTCTGAGGAGATTTTTCCACGCTAAACCAGGTACTTGTGCTTGAAAGAGACTTTGTTAATATTCTAAAGACTTAAGACACTTCATATCACTTTTCAGTGATATCTTTACAAATTCGTATTGCAACTTTGATCATTTTGACCTGAAGATACCCAGATAAATATTATATATTTTTCTAAATACTGTGTGGTGTATTTTTTGGGGTGTTATGCTATGGTGTTGTATGATTTATTGCACAAATGCTTTACACATTGCCTTCTAAGTTAAGCCTGACTGCTCGTGCCAAGCTACCGGAGGGTGAGCACAGGCTGATTTTGGATTGTGTGTGACTTACCCTGACTAGAGTGAGGGTTCTTGCTTGGACAGAGGGCAACCTGATGCCAACCAAAAACCCCATTTCTAACATTGGTGATCAGCGGTGAGGATAGGACTTGTGTTTGTGCAGTGACATACAGTAGCTAAGTATTTCACTACCTACCCACAGTTGAAGGTCAACTTGATTTTTCATCTTTTTCGCTTTTGGTTCTCTGATGTCCTCCAGGATATACTATTTATATTTTGGACTTGGGATTTTGGTTCTTGCTGGTAAAATCTTATCAGAATGGGATTGTGTACCTACTCATTCTTTGTTCGTACTGACCACCTCACTAAGGCTGACCTAAGGAAGCTTTGCAGAAAATGGGGCCTTCCTGTAGCAAGGAGATCTACTAAGGCGGAGATGCTACATCACTACATAGTCTGGGGGGAGGAAAGATGGGCAGAGAGAGAGGCAGCAAGAAACCAAATGACTAAGTACCCCTCAGATGAGGAGGAGGACTACTCACACGAGGAGGAAGACTGCTCACATGAGGAGGAAGACTACTCAGATGAGGAAAGAGAACTAGTGGGAGATGAAGGGCTCCTAGCTCTACAACGGTGTATGGAAGAGCTAGATGAGTTTCTTGAAAGGGCTGAGGCAGCAAGTCTCTTAGCCCTGGAAGAAGAAAAGATTGCAGCTCAAGAGCTGAGCTGTAAAGAGCTGAAACTGGAGGCCGGAAGGGCTGAGTCCAGTTCAGATGGTGGCAGCAAAAATCTTGCATCTAGTACTGCTGAAGAAGGGCACAAGCCCAGAGATGTGGTGCCCAACTTGAAGAAGGGAGTTGACACACCCCAGGCAGTTCAAGGGTATGAGGTAGTTCCCGTTATGCACAGGGTCCCTGAGAAGGATTGGGGAACTGGCACAGGGAGTCATATTCCTACTGGGGGGAGGGACACTTTACTGACTCTAGCAGAGAGTGACAGAGAAAAGGGTTCCACCCTGGTGGACGTCCTGGATATAGAGTGTAGAGACATCCCAGAAGAGTATGGGTTGAGTGTCAGGGACAGACAGATACTGTCTCGCCAGTCTCAGGAGGGTGAAGTAGAGTGCTCTTCCAAGGTTGAGTTACTGGGTGGTTGGGTGAAGGGTACTGTGGTTAATACATGTGAAGGGCAGAATGATGTAATTGCTGGAGAGCATATGTCTGGTCCTTATTTTCCAGAGCTACGCCAACACCAGGTGGAGTGTGAGTTCTCTGACCCCAGGGAACTTACAATGGAGGCAGACTCCTGGGTGAGTACCAGAGAGTCTGAAGAGGCATTTGGGGGTGCTCCTGAAGGGAGTGGTCTAGGTGGTTCCCAACCGAGTGAGGTGGGAAAGGATTGTAGTGTCCCAGGTAGGTCCCAGGTCCTAGAGGGTTCCATGAGGGAACACCAGGAGGAAAGCCTAGCCTGTACCGTAGGGCCATCTTTTGAGGGAAGCCCTGCAGTGTCAGAAGAACTTGGGGGGGTGACTGTAGCCAGCATCCCAACAGTTCTGGTGTCTGGCAGTACCCCTCCTAGTGAGGGGGTGCAGAAGTCCAGACATAGGGTTGAGAGGGGGTTGCAGACCCCAGTGGAGGACCTTGAGAGTCAGGGGACAGCTCTGAGAGCAGAGCCCCCCAGGAATGACCCAGGTGAAACCGTTTCTGGCTTGGGGGAAACCCAGACTCTGCCGGATGGGCAGAGGTCGGGAGACCTGCGCCAACCAGACTCTTGTGTGACCCTTGGGGACGGTATGTCCCTTGTGGGGGGTGAGAGTGCCCCCCAGGAAGTCCTGGCATACGAGGCAAAAATTCAACCTCAGGGTGGTGACTCTAGGTTGGATACCCAGGTTCAGAGGTTAAACTCTGACCTGGTGGGAGGTAGATGTGCCTCCCAAGAAGTCCTGCTGTGCCAGGCAATTGTCCAACCTCAGGGTGTTGACTCTGGGTTGGATGACCAGGTTCAGAGGTTAAACTCTGACCTGGTGGGGGGTAGGTGTGCCCCCCAGAAAGTCCTGGCATGCCAGGCAATTGCCCAACCTCAGGGTGGTGACCCTGGGTTGGGGCACCAGGCTCAGAGGTTAAACTCTGACCTGGTGGGAGGTAGGTGTGCCTCCCTGGAAGTCCTGGTGTACCAGGCAGTTGTCCAACCTCAGGGTGCTGACTCTGGGTTGGATAACCGGGTTCAGAGGTTAAACTCTGACCTGGTGGGGGGTAGGTGTGCCCCCCAGAAAGCCCTGGCGTGCCAGGCAGTTGCCCAACCTCAGGGTGGTGACCCTAGGTTGGAGAACCAGGTCCAGAGGTTAAACTCTGACCTGGTGGAGGGTCAGTGTGCCCTCCAGGAAGTCCTGGCGTGCCAGGCAATTGTTCAACTTCAGGGTGGTGACTCTGAGTTGAATGGCCAAGTTCAGAGGTTAAACTCTGACCTGGTGGAGGGTCAGTGTGCCCTCCAGGAAGTCCTGGTGTGCCAGGCAATTGTTCAACTTCAGGGTGGTGACTCTGAGTTGAATGGTCAGGTGCAGAGGTTAAACTCTGACCTGGTGGGGGGTAGGTGTGCCCCCCAGGAAGTCCTGGTTTGCCAGGCAGTGATCCAGTCTGAGGGTACAGACCCTGGGCTGGAAGACCAGGTTCAGGGTGTCCCCCCGGACCTGGAGGGAGGGGCTACTGATAACAGTGCCCCTACCATGTTGTCTTCTGAGGAGGCCGCTCCTAGTTGGAGGGTGCTGGACCCCAGAAGGGATGGCAGGGGGAGGGAAGCCTCACCCGAGCCCTAGTCCAACCTGAAGGTACAGACCCCAGGTTGGAGGGCCAGTTGCAGGTTAACAGCCCTGCACTGGTGGAGGAATGGTACAGGGCGACTTCTATAAGCACCCTGACCATGTTGGACTCTGGGGGTACCGCTCCAGGAGGGAGGGTACAGAGCCCCAGAGGAGAGGACCAGGTTCAGGCTGTCATCCCTGACCTGGTGGAAGGGAGAGTGGTTAAAAGGTGCCCAGCACCTGGGGCTACCGCCCCCCACTCTCCACAGCCACAGTGGTGGGAGAGCTTTGAGAGACCTGGTGCCTGGCTCTCATCCCAGGCAGCTGTCAGTAACCACTGTGGCTTGCTGTCCGGGTGGACAGAGTTATCCCTGGGGAGGGAACAAGTGTCACACCCCGGAGGTAGAGTGGGCAACACCACTGTGTTGGTCATGGTGGTACTATCCTGCTCCTGGGATACATCTGTGAGCAAAATAAGGTTAGGTGCTGCACAGATGGGATCCGCAGGTAAGGAGAAAGGTTCCCCATGGGTTGGCTTAGTGCGCCCTGAGAGTATGGACAGAGGGATCCAATTGGAGTCAGGAAGGCGAAGAACTGGAGCATGCCCCTGCTGTTTTGGGCCTGGGTCCTTGTTCTGTCGCCTCAAACAGGGAAGTACTTCAGGATAGTGATTGTTCTCCCCTGGCTTTAGGCTGGTAGGGGGTCATGTTGGACCTGACTTTTTGACAGGGACATCCCCAAACTTTTTTTGCCTCCTTCCTCCTATTTTTTCTGACCTGTTGTTGTTGGCTTTTGACCTCTGGGCACTTTACCACTGCTAACCAGTGCTAAAGTGCATATGCACTCTGTATAAATTGTACTACTGATTGGTTTATCCATGATTGACTATTTAATTTACTTGTAAGTCCCTGGTAGAGTGCACTACATGTGCCTAGGGCAGGTAGATTAAATGCTACTAGTGGGCCTGCAGCACTGGTTGTGCCACCCACTTCAGTAGCCCCTTAACCCTGTCTCAGGCCTGCCATTGCAAGGCCTGTGTGTGCAGTTTCACTGCCACTTCGACTTGGCACTTAAAAGTACTTGCCAAGCCTAGAACTCCCCTTTTTCTACATATAAGTCATCCCTAATGTATGCCCTAGGTAACCCCTAGAGCAGGGTGCAGTGTAGGTAAAGGGCAGGACATGTACCTGTGTAGTTATATGTCCTGGTAGTGTAAACTCCTAAATTTGTTTTTACACTACTGTGAGGCCTGCTCCCTTCACAGGCTAACATTGGGGCTGCCCTCATATACTGTTGAAGTGGCAGCTGCTGATCTGAAAGGAGCAGGAAGGTCATATTTAGTATGGCCGGAATGGTAATATAAAGTCCTGCTGACTGGTGGAGTCGGATTTAATATTACTATTCTAGAAATGCCACTTTTAGAAAGTGAGCATTTCTTTGCACTAAAATCTTGTTGTGCCCTTCAATCCACGTCTGGCTAGGTTTAGTTGACAGCTCCTTGTGCATTCACTCAGACACACCCCAAACACAGAGTACTCAGCCTCACTTGCATACATCTGCATTTTGAATGGTCTTCCTGGGCTGGGAGGGTGGAGGGCCTGCCCTCACACAAAGGACTGCCACACCCCCTACTGGGACTCTGGCAGACAGGATTGAACTGAAAGGGGGCTTGGTGCATTTCTCAGACACTCTTTGAAGTCACCCCCACTTCAAAGGCACAACTTAGTATAAAACAGGGCCTCTGCCCTACCTCATCAGACACTTGCTGGAGAAGAAACCTGAACCAGAAACTACATCCTGCCAAGAAGAACTGACTGACTGCTCAAAGGACTCACCTGTCTGCTTTCTACAAAGGACTGCTGCCTTGCTGTTGCCCTGCTGCCTTGCTGAACTCTTGTCT
This sequence comes from Pleurodeles waltl, assembly GCF_031143425.1. NCBI lineage: Eukaryota > Metazoa > Chordata > Amphibia > Caudata > Salamandridae > Pleurodeles > Pleurodeles waltl. Next base: position 715,819,777 of record NC_090436.1, read on the forward strand.
GGCTGTGAAAGTGCTCTCCAAGGGCTTGGATAGAGCTTGCCTCCTGTTCCTTGAAGTCTCAGGGCCAAAAAGACTTCTCTCTTTTACTTGGACGCTCCGTGCGCCGAAAATTTCGACGCACAGCTTGTTCGGCGGCGAGAAAAACGCCGCACACCGACGCTGATCGACGCGACGCTCTTGGGACGATCGAAAATCCGAGGCACGGCCTCGCAAGGAAAAGCCCCCCCCGACCTCTAGAGGAGAAATCGACGCGACGCCTGCCGTGAGATCGTAATTTCAACGCGCAGCCCCGCAGATTGACATCCAGAGGAGAAATCGACGCAACGCCTGCCGTGAGATCGTAATTTCAACGCGCAGCCCCGCAGATCGACATCCAGAGGAGAAATCGACGCGACGCCTGCCGTGGGATCGTAATTTCGACGCGCAGCCCCGCAGACCGACGCGCAGCCGGAGAACAAGCAGGAAAATCCACGCACAGACCCGGGACATCTGGTAATCCCCGCGATCCACAGAAAGAGATAGTCCGCGCGCCGGAAAACGACGCCGGCTTCCCCGCGTGGAAAATAACGACGCAAGTCCGTGTGTGCTGGGGAGAAATCGACGCACACACCCTTTTTCCACGCACCTCTTCTCTTGTGGCCCTCTGAGGAGATTTTTCCACGCTAAACCAGGTACTTGTGCTTGAAAGAGACTTTGTTAATATTCTAAAGACTTAAGACACTTCATATCACTTTTCAGTGATATCTTTACAAATTCGTATTGCAACTTTGATCATTTTGACCTGAAGATACCCAGATAAATATTATATATTTTTCTAAATACTGTGTGGTGTATTTTTTGGGGTGTTATGCTATGGTGTTGTATGATTTATTGCACAAATGCTTTACACATTGCCTTCTAAGTTAAGCCTGACTGCTCGTGCCAAGCTACCGGAGGGTGAGCACAGGCTGATTTTGGATTGTGTGTGACTTACCCTGACTAGAGTGAGGGTTCTTGCTTGGACATAGGGCAACCTGATGCCAACCAAAAACCCCATTTCTAACAAGGGGTATCTGCTAAACTTGACAGATGGCATATCTGCACATATCCTGGGTCCCGGTTTCAGCCCGTCTAGCCTTGCCAGCCACCGAGAATATGGCTCAACTCAGCCAGTGTCCAGTCCAGTCGCAGCCCCACCCAGAGAAAAGACCATCCCTGCCCAGAGTCTGAAATAGTCCAACCTGGTCTACAAACTATAGTCCAGCCCAGCCTGGTGGCCAGCATGTTCCAGCACCACCCAACAAAACATTAATTCCAGCACAATATCATCAGTCAAGCCCGACGCTAATCCTATCCAGACTACTTTATCTCAAGTGACTAAGAACTGTGACAGATTTGTGTGTGCCAGGAGCATTGAGTGTGCTATTGTTGCAAACCTATTTATAACTTTCATATCAAAGATATAATTTTCCTTCCAAAGGATAGCTTCCTGTTATGTATAATATTACTTTGAAAAAATACTGAAAGCAATAGTATCTCCATTGTATTTTACTTTAATTCCAATGTCATAAATCCTCATTACAGCTTTAATCCATTATCCATTTATCCATTCGAAATAAAATCATCTTTGTTTTTAATTGATATGTCCTTGCCATGTACAGTTTCCTCATCAAAAATGTTACTGTAACTGGTACAGTGATATTATCAATGATGTCAAAGAATATGTCATGAGTGATGTAATAACTGAGGTAATTAGCAGAGCATGGCGAGTGTGTGAGTTATAGTTACCTTAGGGCACGAATTAAAGTTACTTTAAATAACTCTAACAGCTGAATTTCTATGGGTTTGTGCATGTAAAATCGGAACCTAACTGCAACGTCCCTTTAGCCTTTGGATTTTTAATTGAATTTCTAGGTTTTTTTAAGTCTATTTCCTAATTATAACGTCCCTGTAACCTTTGCTTTTCTCAGTGAATTCCTATGTTTTTTTAGTGTAAAATAATTTTTATTATTATATGTTAATCTAACTGCTGCAGCACACAGCATTTGTCCGTCCGCAGTGGGGTTTGGCCACAGGGCCTGGCCACATGGCCCAGTACCCATCCAACCCTGAGCTGCGCACGGCCTTCAGGGATTGGCTTTAGGGCCTGGCCTGCAGCCAGTCCCTGCACACAAGCCTCAATAGCCACCCAACGCCATGTCACGCATGACCTTTGGCCATGCTCAGCTGGGGTTGTCTGCAAGGCTTGGCCTATGCTCAGGCCTTGTGGCCAACACCCTATAACCATCTAGAAAGTTTTTCTCTACTTTGATGAATGGTATACTTAGAATGATATATTATAGGACAAATTCAAAAGAAAAATATATTTGCGAAGTAAAAAAAATGTTGACTGATGCAAACCTATACTCGAACCTTCAACCTGCAGAGTGAGAACCTGATAGCTTAACCTCTAGGTCACTAGGAATACGTTGTTATTTTGATGGCAAAAAGACATACATGTTTCATCACTAGGAATGTTTAACCCGTTCTGTGCCGTGGACGTAATGGTTACGTCCTGCGGCACAGTGCTGCTGTGCCCAGGATGTAACCATTACGTCCTGGGCACACAGCCCAGAGGGAGTGCTAGCGCTCCCTCTGTGCGTTTCCCCCCCCAACCCCCCAAGTCGGGGATGGAAGGGGAAGCCCTTCCCCTTCCACCCCCGACCTCCCCCCACCCCCCGTGACGTCAGGGCGCGAACGCGCGCTGATTGTCACAGAGCCTCCCCCATGCGATCGGAAGAGAAATGCTTTGCATTTCTCTTCTGATCACGTGGGGGAGGCCGAGAGAGGCTTCAAAGGGAAGGGAAGTTATTTCCTTCCCTTTGAAGTCTCTCTCTGCGTTTTGGCAGCCGGATTGAAAGCAATCCGGCTGTCAAAACACCCACTAGACACCAGGGATTTAAAAAAAAAAATGAAATTGACATAAAGGGAGCGACCCCTTGGGCAAGGGTCACTCCCAGGGGGGGGCATTTTTTTTCAAGGCCTTTTCTGCCCCCCTCGGGGCAGATCGGCCTATTGTTATTAGGCCGATCTGCCCCCGGGGGGGCAGAAACCTCTAGGCGCCAGGGCAATAATTTTTTTTTGTTTTGTTTTTGTTTAGCTTTTTGTTTTTGAGGTGGGGAGCGACCCCTTAGGCAAGGGTCGCTCCCCTAGGGGGCAAATTATATTTAGGCCATTTCTGCCCCCCTTGGGGGCAGATCGGCCGATTTTAGGTCAATCTGCCCCCAAGGGGGGCAGAAACCACTAGGCACCAGGGATCTTTTTTTGCGCCGTCACGCAAGGGGAGCGACCTTGTAGGCAAGGGTCGCTCCCGGGGTGGGGGTGGGGGTGGGAATTTATTTTAGGCCATTACTGCCCCCCCTGGGGGCTGATCGGCCTATTGTTATTAGGCGATCTGCCCCCGGGGGGGAAGAAACCTCTAGGCACCAGGGCTAATTTTTTGTTTGTGTTTTTTTTTGTTTTTTTGTTTTTTTAGAGATGGGGAGCGACCCCTTAGGCAAGGGTCGCTCCCCTGGAGGGGTAAATTGTATTTAGACCATTTCTGCCCCCCTTGGGGGCAAATCGGCCGATTTTTGGTGAATCTGCCCAAGGGGGGCAGAAACCACTAGGCACTGGGGATCTTTTTTTTTGCGCCGTCACGCAAGGGGAGCGACCCCGTAGGCAAGGGTCGCTCCCCAGGGGGGGTGGGGGCAAATTTATTTTAGCCCATTTCTGCTCCTCCGGGGCCGGCTGAGCTAGAGGCCAAAATCCACAGGTAGGGACTTTGCAAAAAACACCTCTGTTTTCTGTGAATAAATGTGATGTGTCCACGTTGTGTTTTGGGCCATTTCCTTCCGTGGGCACTAGGCCCACCCACACAAGTGAGGTACCATTTTTATTGGGAGACTTGGGAGAACGCTGGGTGGAAGGACATTTGTGGCTCCTCTCAGATTCCAGAACTTTCTGTCACCGAAATGAGAGGAAAAAGTGTTTTTTGGGCCAAATTTTGAGGTTTGCAAAGGATTCTGGGTAACAGAACCTGGTCACAGTCCCACAAGTCACCCCATCTTGGATTCCCCTAGGCGTCTAGTTTTCAGAAATGTACTGGTTTTCTAGGTTTCCCCAGGTGCCGGCTGAGCTAGATGCCAAAATCCACAGGTAGGCACTGTTTTCTGTGAAAAAATGTGATGTGTCCATGTTGTGTTTTGGGCCATTTCCTTTTGTGGGCGCTAGGCCTACACACACAAGTGAGATACAATTTTTATCGGGAGACTTGGGGAAACGCTGGGTGGAAGGAAATTTGTGGCTCCTCTCGGATTCCAGAACTTTCTGTCACCGAAATGTGAGGAAAATGTGTTTTTTTAGCCAAATTGTGAGGTTTGCAAAGGATTCTGGGTAACAGAACCTGGTCAGAACTCCACAAGTCACCCCATTTTGGATTCCCCTAGGTCTCTAGTTTTCAACAATGCACAGGTTTGGTAGGTTTCCCTAGGTGCCGGCTGAGCTAGGGGCCAAAAACTACAGGTAGGCAATTTGCAAAAAACACCCCTGTTTTCTGTAAAAAAAAAATGGGATGTGTCCACGTTTTGTTTTGGGCCATTTCCTTTCGTGGGCACTAGGCCTACCCACACAAGTGAGGTACCATTTTTATTGGGAGACTTGGGAGAACGCTGGGTGGAAGGACATTTGTGGCTCCTCTCAGATTCCAGAACTTTCTGTTTCCGAAATGAGAGGAAAAAGTGTTTTTTGGGCCAAATTTTGAGGTTTGCAAAGGATTCTGGGTAACAGAACCTGGTCACAGTCCCACAAGTCACCCCATCTTGGATTCCCCTAGGCGTCTAGTTTTCAGAAATGTACTGGTTTTCTAGGTTTCCCCAGGTGCCGGCTGAGCTAGAGGCCAAAATCCACAGGTAGGCACTGTTTTCTGTGAAAAAATGTGATGTGTCCATGTTGTGTTTTGGGCCATTTCCTTTTGTGGGCGCTAGGCCTACACACACAAGTGAGATACCATTTTTATCGGGAGACTTGGGGAAACGCTGGGTGGAAGGAAATTTGTGGCTCCTCTCGGATTCCAGAACTTTCTGTCACCGAAATGTGAGGAAAATGTGTTTTTTTAGCCAAATTGTGAGGTTTGCAAAGGATTCTGGGTAACAGAACCTGGTCAGAACTCCACAAGTCACCCCATTTTGGATTCCCCTAGGTCTCTAGTTTTCAACAATGCACAGGTTTGGTAGGTTTCCCTAGGTGCCGGCTGAGCTAGGGGCCAAAAACTACAGGTAGGCAATTTGCAAAAAACACCCCTGTTTTCTGTAAAAAAAAAAATGGGATGTGTCCACGTTTTGTTTTGGGCCATTTCCTTTCGTGGGCACTAGGCCTACCCACACAAGTGAGGTACAATTTTTATCGGGAGACTTGGGGGAACGCTGGGTGGAAGGAAATTTGTGGCTCCTCTCAAATTCCAGAACTTTCTGTCACCGAAATGTGAGGAAAATTTGTTTTTTTAGCCACATTTTGAGGTTTGCAAAGGATTCTGGGTGACAGAACCTGGTCAGAGCCCCACAAGTCACCCCATCTTGGATTCCCCTAGGTCTCTAGTTTTAAAAAATGCACAGGTTTGGTAGGTTTCCCTAGGTGCCGGCTGAGCTAGGGGCCAAAATCTACAGGTAGGCACTTTGCAAAAAACACCTCTGTTTTCTGTCAAAAAATGGGATGTGTCCACGTTGTGTTTTGGGGCATTTCCTGTCGCGGGCGCTAGGCCTACCCACACAAGTGAGGTATCATTTTTATCGGGAGACTTGGGGGAACACAGAATAGCAAAACAAGTGTTATTGCCCCTTGTCTTTCTCTCCTTTTTTTCCTTCCAAATATAAGAGAGTGTGCAAAAAAGACGTCTTTTGAGAAATGCCCTGTAATTCACATGCTAGTATGGGCACCCCTGAATTCAGAGATGTGCAAATAACCACTGCTCCTCAATACCTTATCTTGTGCCCATTTCGGAAATACAAAGGTTTTCTTGATAGCTATTTTTTACTCTTTATATTTCAGCAAATTAATTGCTGTATACCCGGCATAGAATGCAAACCCACTGCAGGGTGCAGGTCATTTATTGGCCTGGGTACCTAGAGTTCTTGATGAACCTACAAGCCCTATATATCCCCGCAACCAGAAGAGTCCAGCAGACGTAATGGTATATTGCTTTCAAAAATCTGACATTGCAGGAAAAAGTTACAGAGTAAAACGTAGAGAAAAATTGCAGATTTTTTCACCTCAATTTCAATATTTATTTTTTCAGTTGTTCTTTTCTGTAGGAAGCCCTTGTAGGATCTACACAAATGACCCCTTGCTGAATTCAGAATATTGTCTACTTTTCAGAAATGTTGCGGTTTCTGGGATCCAGCATTGGTTTCATGCCCATTTCTGTCACTGACTGGAAGGAGGCAGAAAGCACAAAAAATCGTAAAAATGGGGTATGTCCCAGTAAAATTCCAAAATTGTGTTGAAAAATTGGATTTTCTGATTCAAGTCTGCCTGTTCCTGAAAGCTGGGAAGCTGGTGATTTTAGCACCGCAAACCCTTTGTTGATGCCATTTTCAGGGAAAAAACCACAAGCCTTCTTCTGCAGCCCCTTTTTCCCATTTTTTTTAAAAAACCGAAATTTTCACTGTATTTTGGCTAATTTCTTGACCTCCTTCTGGAGAACCCACAAAGTCTGGGTACCTCTAGAATCCCTAGGATGTTGGAAAAAAAGGACACAAATTTGGCATGGGTAGCTTATGTGAACAAAAAGTTATGAGGGCCTAAGCGCAAACTGCCCCAAATAGCCAAAAAAAGGTTCGGCACGGGAGGGGGAAAAGGCCTGGCAGCGAAGGGGTTAACAAACATAACACTAGTAAATAAACAGACACACTGCATGAGATACGAGAATTTGAACCTTCGACCTAATAAATAACAGAGTAAGAGCCTTACCAGTAGACCACAAGAGAATCTTTTCAGCTGTGCCTCAAAACATAAATATAACATTTTCAACCAAACATCTTGCTTGTATGTCACTTTGAAGTCATTTCATGGATAAACTATTGATATTGCAATGGTCTCTCTATGGAATAACTTCAAAGTGGCATAAAAGCAATATGCTTGCTGCCAACTGAGGAGTGCCGGAGGAGCCTGAAAGCCACCGCGGTCCTAGCCAGCCCGCCGTATACAACTTTGCTCCCGCAAGCATGGAGCTGCTTTAATAGCAGCTCCATGCTTGCAGGAGCAATATTTCCACCATTTCCCTGCACTCATATTTGCATCCAGGGAAACATGAAAACTCTGCTTTCTTCAAGCAGGAACTATTTGACAGCTCCCACTTGCAAAAAGTGGAGTTATGTTTGCTTTTGCTAGGTGGGAGCAAAAGCAAACAGCTATCTCCTGAGGGAGGACACCACGGGAGGTAGCAGGCTCCGGCTCTGGGGGGAGGTGGTCCCCTGGGCCATCTATGGCTCAACGAGGGCTGCGCGACTCCCTTCCATTGTTTAATTTCACCCCGGGGAGATGGTGGTCCCCAGGTCCAGGGGTCCGAGATGGACTTCCCTTTTTTATTTTATTTCTAGCTTTGGGGAGATGGTGGCCCTGAGGCTGGGGGGCAGGGACGTGGCAGTCCCCAGGGCTGCAGAGGGGCTGCATGGCCATTCTCATTAAGTTTATGTTTAGCCCTGGGAGGTGGCAGTCCCCAGGGCTGCGGGGAAGGCCATTTGGGCCCCCCTTCGTTACTAGTAAATGTTTTGCCCCACAGAGGTGGTGGCCCCAGGGCGTTGGGGGTGTGTGCCCGCACCCCAGCATTAGTTTAGTTTTGCCCCACGGAGGTAGTGGTCCTGGGGGCGTGGGTGGGCCCAGTGGTCCGCTTGCATACATATTATTGAGTGCCGCAGGAGGTGGTGGTCACTTGGGCTGTAGGATGACCGCGTGCTCCCCTGGTATTCATTTATTAACTTTCGCCCTCGGGAGATGGTTGTTCCTGGGGCATGGGGCGCTATGCCGCCCCCTATATGAAAAAAAAAAATCTAGGAAAAACCCTCTGATCAATCAGCGGATTTTCTGAGATTATTTTCTTAAATTGCTTTTAAGCCCTGGCTGGGTCCCAGGGGACCCCAGCACCAAGGCTAGGGACTTAGGGTGTCCCTACTCTAGCCCTTATCCTCTTTTTTCTCTTTTTTTTTGTGGGACTCGGCTGAAGCCGAGTACCAAAATGGCTGCCAACACTTCCTTGTTGAAGTGTTGACCGCCAATCAGATATCAGCACACTCACAGTTGGATACACTGAGGATCCATGTACCCAGATATCTACATTATTTTACCTTAAATAGCTAAAAAAAATACTGAACAGATTTACACTAAATCACAAAAAGGACAATCTGTGCACCAAGATGTAGCTTCCTGCCCATTTAGTGCAATTCTGGTTTGGCTGTAGACGTGCCTAAACACCCTATAGAAAAATGAATGGGAAAAAATGCGTTTTGAGACCTCCCTTTTTCTTGGCCCCGCTTGATGGATCACCCTGAAACTTTCAAGACAGCAGCTGAACTAACTGTTGTATTAGTTTTGAAATTGCGTGAGGATTTGTCAAGCGATGCCAAAATTATTATCAAAACAAAAAATGCTCTTCTTATGGAACCTATGTCCTAACTATAACTACCTATTGGCACCAGTAGCCAGTTCTAGTTAGGTTTGCTTGTCCATTGACAGAGCGTTTTTTGGTCTGCTAATAACTTTGGCCCCATTTGAAGAATCTTCACAAAAAAAGTTCAGCCACCTCAGCTCCTTACTGGAAAGTTTTGGTGTGATTCGTCAAGTGGGTGCCAAGAAAAAGTGAGGTCGCAAAACATAAAATCCTCATGCATTTTCCTTAGACTTCTTTAGACATGGCCGCAGCAAAATCAACCAAATTAAATGACACCAAATTTGGCAGAAAGCTAAATCTTGAGCCTCAGATTGTGCTTTTTGTGATTTGGAGTAAATCTGTTCCATAGATTTTGAGAAATTATGGGTCAAATGTTATTGAATGTATTGATGGTTGGGCTCACGAGAGTACTGTGAGCCTCCCGCAAGAGCACAAATTAAAAAATGGAGGCCTCTGATTGGTTGAGAGGCCATTTTTTCCCATGAGGCTTCATGCTCTCACACGAGCTAGAGGCTCCTATGAGTCTTGTGAGAGCAAGCACTCTGATTGGCTCACTCTTGGAATGTTAGAAATGAAATGTTGGACATTACTGTTTACTGTGAAAAATTGGAGGTGGTGTGAAAATTAAGTAAAAAAGCAATTTAAGGGGGCAGCAGAAAGGCATGCTGTCTCCCTAGATTTAGAGAGGATGAGTTTAAGGGATCACTACTGTGATACAAATAAATATATATTGTTTTAACTCATTTTTGTGTCTGAGATGTTTTTGAGAGAAAGTGTGTAAGAGATAAGTACTGTGATGAGGACATGGTTAATTCTTATTTAAACAAAATAAGTCAAAATCTAGCGATACGCTCACGAGACCCGCATGGAAAGTTACTAGGCCTGCCATGAGGTGTTTACGATTCTGCAGGACTGTTATGAGATCATTTGGAGGAACTGGAAGAAAGGCCCAGGCTGAACCAGTAAATACCGCTCTAACTACATGGTTAAAGAAATGCTGTGATGTGATTGGTGCAGAACCAGAGATAGCTCAGTTTGTCCTTGGTGCTTTGGAGGAGAAGGAATATATGGAGCGCTGAAAGAGACTGGTATCTTCATCTGTATTTAAGAAAGAACTTAAAGTTTAGATACTTATTAATGTAGTTTATAAACTTTGTTGTGTACTAATATTGGTAAACGTATTTTACACCATGTTTACAGAGAGAAAAGCTGTTTGGGGAGGTGCAGCTGTGTTAATATGTGTTAATATATCTTTTGAGATGTATGCATTGCAATGCACAGAGATGTATTCAAGGTTTGCAGATTGTGGTAAAAATGAAGTTTGTAAACTCTATATACTTGTTAGTAAAGGAAGTACTGTTTTTAAATTTTTAAAACAAAGAGTGTAATAATATAAGCTTGACCTTTATTATGAATGTCATTGTAGATATATTTTAGCTATGTTAGATGTGTGAGTGGTGATATTACTATTTCTAGAGTGAAACACTGTGGTGAGTGTTAGCAAAGGCCTGTCAAAATGATTGTGTACATTTAAAAGCTGTTGTGGAGGCAGAGTTCATGGCATGTTATAATTTAATTGTGAAAATATGAAAATAGACTGCTTGAGGGTGTGGAATTTTTAGGACAGAGGAATAACAAGTTACTGGTGCACTAGACATAAGTATGTGATTGTGGGTGAAATATGTAGCAAAATTAACAACGTAGAGATGTATCACTGTTTTCAATTATTGATGAGTATGTAATTTGTTTTCTTTTTTGTTATTTCGACTTTTTTGTCTGAGGAAAATGGAAGCTTGTCTCAGAGGAAATAATTATCTGCTTACAAAAGATCAGCAGTGAGTACCTGACCAGACACAGTGTAGCCAGTTTGAAAAGATGTGGAAGCACATGAAGAGCTCTGCAGTTTAGCTGCACAAGCCAATTGTACTGTAACTAACCTTTTTGATTTCCATTTAAAAAACTGCACGCATGAAAAACTTTGCTGTAACTTTTTTGTTTGATGGCCTAAGTGGCATACTAAAGACTCTTTGCCAGGCTGAGATGGCTGAGGTGGTGCAACCACACCAGACTGCTTATTATAGTGTGATAAAGACATTATAAAGTAGTAAAGTTAGTTCTGTTTGTTTCATAGTTATTAATATAATGTGTTAATGTAGTTGTTGTAGTATTGTAATATTGTTAAATTGTTTTGTTTTGTCATTTTGCTTAGTACATATTATACATTTAAATTTTATTATAGTATTGCAATATTGAGCAAAACTGGGAGTTCCATCTTCAGGGACTGTAAATATGCTGTTTCATGTACATGTATCTGTATGGTTCTATGATAATTGGTTATGAGATTTGGTATCAGAGAAGCCAATAATTTTGCTATGCAATTCTAAGGTTAGTTGTCATGCAACAATGAGGTGCTCCTGCAAAGATTAGTCATTGTGCATGCTGTAGTATAGGGAATTTTGATAGAATAGATTGGTATTGGCGCAGAGGGAAGTGCGTCTTTATACTCTAATAAACACTGCTTTCAGCTGCAGTGCACACCCTATTACATATGGACGTTGCCATTGGGAGACATCTGAATAGAGGTGAATATGTCTCCACAATCAAATATGGAACCCAGTTGTCCAAGAGAAAGTTCTTGAGAGAAACAAAACTCCATTTTATATTCTACTATGGATATTCATCAGTATGAAGAAAGGTGTGTGCCTAGAGAACAGTTTCAACCCACAGCTTACTATACAAATATTTTACTCTGGGGCGATGTATCACCTGAGAGGGCAGTGTGTTTTGATATCATAGTCTATATAGTTGATATGCAAGACAGACTTTTGACCACAAAGATAATTTCAACTCTATACATTACTTGTACATCTATCATACTGGAGAGAGGTGTGACCAGAAAGTTAAGCCTGTTTTCACACTCTAATTTGCACAAGCATTATCCAAGAGACAGGTCACAGCATAGAGGCCTGTCTCTCTCCACACTATGCTACGCAGAATTATCATGCAATAGACTGGTGTCAGGGAACAGGGAAGTTTCTCCCCACTGTTTATTATACATGCTTGTCAGCATGAGAAGAGGTCTGAGTAGAGAGATACATTTCTCTCAAACTCTAGTAGAGATACCTCTTACCCTGGTAAGATGTGTCAGTAGAGGGATGACTTCCTTCCCAGAGAGTACTACATATCGCTATTGTTCTAAGGAGAGGTATGAGGATAGATGCCACAGTTTGACTACATCATACTGTATATCCAAGTTGACCTGGAGATAGATGTTAGTGAAGAAGACAAAGCTTCCCTACATACTACTGTATATATGTTATGCTGGTGGGAGCTGTGAGTGAACAGGGAAACCCATTCCTGCACACTAATGCATATGGTTATTCCCCTGGGAAGACATCTCAAAGGAGGGGCCAGTACTTGTCATACTTTCTATGGATTAGTGAGGTCTTACATGTGAGGCGAGTACCTTCCCATCCCATTATACATACTACTGAGCCAGGTGAAAGGTGTGAATGGATAACCAGTGTCTCTTTACACCCTACTAGTTATCTTGATGCAAGGTATCACTGGAGAGGCTAGTCTCTCTCCGTAGTGTAGTAGTGGGGACTGTAACAGGTAAGTATTTTAAAGAAGGAAAATGTAAATTCTTGCTGTATTTTTATGATCTTGCAAGATTCTCTCTAGATAGTATTATAAAAAAAGAAAGATAGTGAAAATTTGGTGCAATTTAAAGTATACCTATTACAATAGGATATGTTCAGTGAAAATGCAAGTTCCATGATAGAAGTACAGTCTTGTGAGACACTCACAAACACAGACCAGCAAACAGTGCCCCCTCACAGTAGACGCTGAGGACTGTGTGCCTGACTCTCCTTAAAGTCTTGTGAGTAGAACTCATGATATGCATGGGAACGTCATGGCTCTTGCGAGTGTCTCATGAAAGTCATCAATAAAGGAAAACAGTACGTAGTACAAAGAACATACATAAGAAAAGAATAGGGTAGCTCTCAAAAGAGCTTTTTCTAGTAACATTTTGAACACATGCATTGTTCTGTATTTTTTAACACTTTTAACTTTTTTGTATTTTTTCAAAGGGATAGATCGAAAACAAGAAACTGGGAGTTAAAAATAGCATCTCTTTCAAAACAAAGAAGAATTTTTTTTCTAAAAAATGTTTTAAGAAAACCTACTGCCTAAGTGGGCACTTATGATTCTGGACAAGCCTGACCATGCAGTCTTGCTTGTCTCAGAAGAATAAATTATCTGCTTGCAGAAGCAGAATAAAAGGGCTTTGTTTAGATATGCAGGGTTGTTATCTGCTTGAGCAGTGAGTGCCTGGGCAGGCACACTGTCACCAGGTTGAGAAGATGCTCAGCCCATGCATGGCGTTCAGTGTGCATAGCTCTCAAATGTCACCACATCCCAGTGGTACTAATGGAATATTGCTTGTTGCGGCTGCCCCTGCTGAACTCTTTTTTGCATATGTATAAAATTACATATTTGGCAGACACTTTCTTCCCACCAAGCCTCAACTGAAAAAATTTCGAGACCAAGGACTCCTTATGTAGCTGAGGTGGCTGACTTTCAGAAACAGGAGTATAGTAAGATATGTTTATTAGTTAATAAAAACCATAAACCTGTGCTTCAGCATATCACAATAATACATATCATGTGTTAAAATCAATAAAGTAATGCACAACAACATATTCTGTTGCCATAAATCACACAAATAGTACTAAAATCACATTAAATCCAGGGAGGCGATGCCTCAGGACCCTGTCCAGATGCTAGACATAAACAAGGGAATCAATTGCTTCCAAGACCAACCACGTGTAATTGATGTAAAGTGCTTGTGTGCCTAAAGTATAAGGTGCAAAGGCTCTTGGTTTGGCGGGATAGTTATCCCCTTGCAGCCCATCGTAACTGTAAAGTGCTTGTGAAGATAAAGTGCAAAAATGCATGTGTCAAACTCTTGATGTAGCAGGATAGGGGCCTATTGAGATTTTTACCACCCTAGCAGCCCACCCTTACAACAGCAGTGCTCCACTTGAGATTCCCTGCTTGAACCCACTAGTAGGGGCTAAGTTTCTACTAGAGCTTGCCACTGTACTCCCCGGTGGGGCCCTCACAACCTCCACTCTATCATTTACACACAACAGAAATCATGCCACAATATACCCCCCTTGGGACCCGGCAATATTGCCTTCTATGACCCCAGTTTAAGACATGGAGCTCCACTTGAGATTTCCAGCTTGAACCTACTTGTGGGGGTGAGGAACAGGAATAGGGTTTACATCTGAATGAGATGATGACATTCAGATCACAGAAAATCAGCAAAGTCCGAGATCTAGCCAAAAAGGTGTAATCACAGAAAAACCTAATAGGAAAACGATGCAACAAGGAAATGGACAGGCTGACAGGCCACAGCGTCACAAACTACTAGTAAAATCATCTTCATCCTGGAGAAAGGTGTGAGCAGAGAGGTCAGTCTGCTGTAAATCTCTACTATACTGAGGCTTCACCCTAGAGACATTTCTTAATGAACAGATGAATTTGTTGCAATCTACTACTACAGTTATTCATAACAAAGGAGAGAGGTGTAAGGAAAATGGTCAGTATGTCATAAAACAGAACTATACTCAGCAATCACCGTGGAATGAAGTCTCAAAAAACAGATTAGACTATCTCAAAGTCCTACCATACACATGCATCAGCAGGGGAAATGTGTCAGTGTAGAGGCAAGTTCACTGATAAATAGTACACCTGCTTTAAAACGGGATTATAGATCAGATAACATTACAAATAGTACCACTCATTAGTAGTAGAGAAAGAATAGTAATTTAACTTATGCAGTAGAATGGCATATATCTGTTAGTATGAGAAACCTTTACAAAACACACTCACTGGATGGTGTAATCAGTGATGTCATCAGTGATTTCACTGATCATATCATGAGTGATGTAATATGTCAGGTCATAAGCAGTGCATTGCGGGGTCATAAGTTATAGTTAGCTCAGGTGGCTGTAACTGGTGGATTTCTATAATTTTTTTAGAGTAAAATCTGAGCTTAACTATAATGTCTCTGTAACCTTAGTGTTTTTCAGTGAATTTGTAAGTTTTTTTTACTTCTATTTTCTAAGTATAACATCCTTGTAACCTTTGTTTTTTTCAGTGAATTTCTAAAGATTTTTTAGTTCTATTTCCTAAGGATAACATCCCTGTAACCTTTGTTTTTTCGTGAATTTCTAAGGTTTTTTTAGTTCTATTTCCTAAGTATAACATCCCTGTAACCTTCTGTTTGAGTGAATTTCTCAGTTTTTTTCAAAAAGAAATTGTACTACAATTTCACCTCCATTTTCCATTTAGTAGTATACATTTTCTCAAGTTTATAAATACATTTTATTAGCACACATATTCTTATTGTACGTTTTAAGAATAACAATGAACAAATGAACCTAAGGTAACTTATGTAATCTTTCTATAAATTAAATCCAGCAAATCTTTCTCTTTTTTGTATACATTTTATGGATCCACGGATCCACCAAGATGTCACCACATATCTGCTGCAATTCCAGCAAAACACCCAAACCTCAACTTCTCATTGCATACACTAAGGGCCTGATTTAGAGTTTGGCAGAGGGGGTTACTCCATCTCAATCATGACGAATATCCCATCCACTGTATTGCAATTCCATGATGGTCTATGGAACTTGTAATATGGTGGATGGAATATCCATAATTTTTGTGAAAGAGTAACCCCTCTGCTAAACTAATCAGACCCTAAGCCTGCACCCATCTAAATTGGAACCCACACCCTAAATCAGTTATTTGGATTTCACATCTCTCTGGAGACAGACTAAAAATTATAGCTCCATCGTCTTTTTTGGCTTTCCTTCAAAGGGAGAGAGTTTCAAAGTTAAGATGTCTTCTGCTGAAAATAGATAAGAAGGGGAGGAGCAGGAGCAAGAAGAAGAAGACTTACCACCTGCAAAGAATTCCTGACCAGATGGTTACCACCCCCTCTGTTTCACCAAAACCGCAAGACATGGTCACTCATTGTTTCAAATGCCATATGCCAGCTGAACTAAAGATGCCATCTGTTGGCAAGTTTATGGATGCTGTCAACAAGCATAATTGTTATTTTTTTAACTTTACCATTCCAGCTTCCATTTCTCTGTGAGCACAAGTAGGTAGCTGAAAAGCAAATATAGAATAAATCTAACTTCACATTACATACTAATATATCATATACTATAAGCAAGTGAGTAGCTACATGAGTGGTTATGTCAGTGTGTAACAGGCTCTGTAAGTGTCTGAATATGAGTGTATAAATGGTTGTATGAGTGTTGTTGATGGGTGGGTGACTGGGTGTGTGTGAGTGGTTGAGTGGCTATGTTAGTGAGTGTATCAGTGCCTCTGTGGTGTGTGTCACTGGGTCTCTAAGTAGCTGTGTGGGTGTGTGACTGGGTAAGTTAGTGACTGTATGGGAGTGTAAATGGGTATGTATATGGCTATATGGATTGGTAACTCACTTTGTTAGTGGGTGTTTGGGTGTGTAACCGTGTGTGCAAGTTGCTCTGTTAGTGATAAAAACTTAAATGCTGTGTTGATGTGTGAGTGGATCTGTAAGTGTCTCTGTCACTGTCTGACAGGGCATGTGAGTAGGTGTATGATTTTGTAAATAGGTATGTGAGTGGCTGCATGGGCGGATGACGAAGTATAACTGGGCATATGGGAATGTACGTGCATTGGTGTAAATGGATGTCTGAGTGCTGGGTACATGAGTGAGTAGGTGTGCCAGTAACTTCATGGGTGTGTAAATGACTATGTATGGGGCTGTATAGGTGAGTAAATGGGTATGTCAACAGTTTTATGGATGTGTGTCTGAGTGTGTCCGTAAGTGTCTATATGAGTTGTGGGTACATAAGTGCTTTTCTGGGAGTGTAACTGGGTGTCTAAGTGCCTCCCTAACTGTGTGAGTGGGTGCAAATTACATACTATTAAATTACATACAAAAGCAATTTAATAAAATAACCTATATTTTCAGTATAATAATTCCTCTTCCTTCTTTGCTGCTACTATATTCTTACTTAATGTTATCTCTAACCCCCTTCTATTTTGCCTTTTACTATAGTGTCTAGAAGCTACACATTTTTTTTCAAATGTTATATTGATTTAAAAAAAACATATATACTTTTTTAAAGCACAACTAAAGATTATACCTGTAAAGAAATCTCTTTCTGTTGTTCAACATTTTCTTTTATTATATTTTAACATCTGTTTCCACTATAATCGCAAATCAGAAATATGACAATCCTCCTCCACTCTCTCTAGAAAAGTAACAAAAATGGTGACCCTCCCCACTGTGCTCTCACTCACACTCTGTACTTTGCAAATCACAGACTTCCTTTATCTTTTATTTTGCTAAGCTACTTCTAAATAGTCACCATTTTTAACCCTTTCCATCTTTCCTGTAAAGAAACACGATTTGGTAAAGTTTTTTGTAGATATGTGGGTAGATGGTGGGGCTTAAGGCGGACCAAGTATGGTCTGCTGTGGATTCAAGGATCAGAATGACAGCCAATAAAAATATTTAACAATCTGCTGTCAATGCTTTTCATTTATATTTTATTTTGTAAAATATGATCAATTACAAGACATACCCTCCCTACTGAGCAATTGTTGTACACCAGTCTGCTTTTCAGTTTCACAATGCAGTCACTTTTGTTCCCTTCCCCCACACTCTTTTAGCTCCATTTCCATTGGAACCATGTTTCCAGTAGTCTCTGCCTAACAGTAGGTCAAAAGATCACAAGACTTTCTCTCAATGGTATTCCAGCTTTACAGTAACTGTAGCAGATGTGGTTAACTGTTTGCAATTCCAAGCATATCCAAAATAACATGAGTTTTTTTCCAAATCCAACCACAGAGTTAGTTACTTTTTTCTTAAAGTCACTACCAGATTTTAGTTCCCTGCAAGACTCCACCACTGAAACGAATATGGTATTTCATATTTTACTTGCTGTCCTCCATTTTAACTGCCTATCATCTTCAAAACTGCCTCATTCTGCTTCAACCTTTTCCTGTGTGCTACTCATGCTTGTCTCCAAAATACTCAGAGTCTGGACTGTGGGCCATAGGTTTGTGGTTGGGCTAGAGAGTGTGCTAGAAAGAGTGGCATTGAAAGGGACCTAAGTTTACCTAAAGTAGATATTACTTGGGATGGCCAGAGAGGGTTAACATTGCATCAATTGCGGCCTTTGGTTGAAAGTATTACAGATTGCAAACATCCAGACCTCATGATTTTGCATTGTGTTGGCAATTACCTATGCACAATTACCAGGGTAGGACTGGAAATCCTCATGAAGGATACCTTTGGTAAATTAATGACACTTTTCCCACATACTGCCTTGATGTTCTTCAACATTTGCAAAAGACAGAAGTTACAGTGGTCAACAACATTTTTACTGCAGATAGAGAAATCCAGAAAACATGTCAATAAAACTTTTTTTGGGTTCCTCCGAGACCACAATATGGGCTCCATGTACCATAACAACTAACTCTTTGATATGGATGGAATATATAAAAAAGACGAAGTCCATTTAACAGATGGTGGCAATAGGGTGACCCTCAACAACTTAAAAGACTGCATCCTGTTCTGTGTGTAATTGCCATCTACACACCATAAATGCAAGACTTTTTTTCAGAGCCAACCCTTTTCCAAAACACTCGTTCTTTTTGTTTTCAAATCTTTTTTTTAATTTCTCACTCATATCTGCAGATTCCCGGCCAAATAAGAGGTCTGTCGGCTATGTTACAGGGTGATCTCTGATTGATTTGTGGATCTCTTCCCAATCAAAAGCCCAAATTCAATACAAAATAACATCACATTTAATAGAAATATATCCTATTGCAATTTATGAAACCATATCACCTCCTGTGTGTGGGTGTGTAAGTAGCTTTGATAAGTGACTGCATGGTTGTGTGAATACCTGTCTGGTAACTGTACAGGTGTGTGAGTGGTTTTCTGGATCTGTGAGTGGATGTGTAAATGACTGTATTATTGTGTGAGTAGATGTGTAAGTGGTTGTGTGGATGTGTAAGTGGTTCTGTAAGTCTGTGAGTAGGTGTGTCACTGGCTGTGTGAGTCTGTAAGTGGGGGTATAAGTGGCTGTATGGGTGTGTGAGTTGTTGCATGAGTGGTTGTGTAACTGAGTGTGCTGTGGGTGTTTGAGTGGGTATGTTAGTGTTTGTGTAGGTCTGTGAATGGGTGTGTGAGGAGTTCTCTGAGTCTGTAAATGTGTGTGTGAGTGGTCGTATGGATGTGTGAATTGGATATTCAAGTGGGTTTTTGGGTGTCTGAATGTGTGTTTGACTGGTTGTATGCACGCATGAGTGTCTGTGAGAGTGCCTGTGGGGGACTTTGAGTGGATGTGTGTGTGTTATTATCTGGGTCTGAAAGTGGGTGTGTGAATGGCCTATGGGTGTATAAAGAGGACTCTTATATGGGTGTGTGAGTGGCTGTATGGTGACTGACTGGGTGTGTAAGTGTTTTTTTGGGTCTCTGAGTGGGAGTGTGAGCGGGGTGTGTTTCACCAACCTCCCTTTCTCCAGTCTCAGGAATATGATATCATCCATGTAAACCACTAACCTCAGCCTCTGTGTTCTGAGAGTCACCACCAGAAGCCTCATGAACTTATTTGAGCACCAAGGAGTGTAAGATAGATCAAATAGAAGGGACTTTAATCTGAACGTCTGTCTTTGCCACAGAAGCTGCAGAATGTTTTCTGTTGTCTTGACATGTTGGCATTACCAGGTAGGCAACTTTTAAACACAGATTGTTAGAAATGGGTTCTTGGGTTGACAGTCAGGTTACCCTCTGTACAAGCAAGGACCCTCACTCCAGTCAGGGTAAAAGAGAATCACTCTCAGCTAACCCCTGCTTAGCCCCTGGGTTGCTTGGCAGAGCAGTAGGCTCAACTTCAGAGTGCTAGGTGTAAAGTATTTGTACCAACACACACAGTAACTTAATGAAAACGCTACAAAATGACACAACACAATTTTAGAAAAATAAGAAATATTTATCTAAACAAAACAAGACCAAAATGACAAAAATTCACAATACACAAGTCATCAATTAAAAAGCAAAAAGAGTCTTTATGTAGTTTAAAACACACACTAACACTGTTAGCGTGAAAATGTACCTTGGGTGTGTCAAAAATAACCCCGGATTGGTGAATGTGCGTCAAAAAGCGCCTGCGATGTGCTAATTTCCTTCCAATGGGTCAGGGCGCATTGTTTCTTCTCTCCGCAGGAGAGTGATGCGTCGATCCGGTCAGCACTCTCAGGTCCGGGCAGGCCTTGCGTGGTTTTTGCACCCCCAGCGGTGTTTGCGTCGGAAATCCAGACACACTATGATCCGAAAACCACGCAGCGTGGATTTCGATCTTCCAGCCTCTGTCAGTGATGCTGCGCATAGTTTCTGCAGCTCCTTGCGTCGATTCTTCAGTTGTGTTTCTGGCGAGCGTCGATTTCAGCTGCGGAGCCAGCGGTGCATCGTTTCTTCAGCCGCAGATTGGAGTTGCGACGATCTTTTCCCCGCACGGCGCTCTGTGCGTGGATTTCCTCCTTTTAGGCTGCCAGCTTCTCCATTCAGGGCCCCAGGAATGGGATAGGCACCACAGGGCAGAGTAGGAGTCTCTCCAGAGACTCCAGGTGCTGGCAGAGAGAAGACTTTGCTGTCCCTGAGACTTCAAACAACAGGAGGCAAGCTCTAAATCAAGCCCTTGGAGATCTTCACAAGATGGAAAGCACACAAAGTCCAGTCTTTGCCCTCTTACTCTGGCAGAAGCAGCAACTGCAGGATAGCTCCACAAAGCATAGTCACAGACAGGGCAGCTCTTCTTCCTCAGCTCTTCAGCTCTTCTCCAGGCAGAGGTTCCTCTTGGTTTCCAGAAGTGTTCTAAAGTCTGTGGTTTTGGGTGCCCTTCTTATACCCAATTTCTCCTTTGAAGTAGGCCTCCTTCAACGCAAAGTCTCTCTTGAATGTGAAATCCTGCCTTGCCCAGGCCAGGCCCCAGACACTCACCAGGGGGGTGGAGACTGTATTGTGTGAGGACAGGCACAGCCCTTTCAGGTGTGAGTGACCACTCCATCCCTCCCTCCTAGCACAAATGGCTCATAAGGAAATGCAGACTACACCCCATCTCCCTTTGTGTTACTGTCTAGTGTGAGGTGCAACCAGCCCAACTGTCAAACTGACCCAGGCAGGGGATCCACAAAAAGGCAGAGTCACAGAAATGGTATAAGCAAGAACATGCTCAGTTTCTAAAAGTGGCATTTGCAAACACACAATCTTAAAATCAACTTTACTAAAAGATGTATTTTTAAATTATGAGCTCAGAGACCCCAAACTTCACATGTCCATCCGCTCCCAAAGGGAATCTACACTTTAATCAGATTTAAAGGTCGCCCCATGTTAACCTATGAGAGGGACAGGCCTTGCAACAGTGAAAAACAAATTTAGCAATATTTCACTGTCAGGACATATAAAACACATTACTATATGTCCTACCTTATCCATACACTGCACCCTGCCTTTGGGGCTACCTAGGGCCTCCCTTCGGGCATCTGACATGTAAGAAAAGGGAAAGTTTAGGCCTGGCAAGTGGGTACACTTGCCAAGTCGAATTTACAGTTAAAACTGCACACACAGACACTGCAGTGGCAGGTCTGAGACACGATTACAGAGCTACTAATGTGGGTGGCACAACCAGTGCTGCAGGCCCACTAGTAGCATTTGATTGACAGGCCCTGGGCACCTCTAGTGCACTGTACTAGGGACTTACTAATAAATCAAATATGCCAATCATGGATAAGCCAATTACATACACATTTTGTAAAGGAGCACTTGCACTTTAGCACTGGTTAGCAGTGGTAAAGTGCCCAGAGTATAAAAAACAGCAAAATCAGAGTCCAGCACACATCAACAACCTGGGAAACAGAGGCAAAAAGTTAAGGGAGACCACGCCAAGGATGAAAAAGTCTAACACAGATGCACCACAGTCCCTTGGAAGACGGATGTCCCTCAGGCATCTCCTATTTTGAAACTGTTGTACAGAAAAAATTATGGAGCTTCCTAAAATGTATTGCTCAACATGTTTTTTTCTTCTTCTATGTTAAGAAGATGTTGCTGACAAAACCCTTGTGGTGCAAGTGACATGGTGCTATAGCCCTCTTTTGCAAAAGATCCTTAACCTTTGATGTAACAATATCCCAACCTTCCTGAGAAACATGTACTGGGAAAAGTCTCCTGGTCTGTATTGGGGTTGCATAAAATTCTGTTTGAAACCCTCTCACCCCTGTAATACCCACTGGTCTTTTTACATTCAGTCCACATTTGAACAAAAACAGCCAACCTGTATCCCATTGTGACATGGGGAGAGGACACTATGATTACCTTATGTTCCCCTTGCCCTTACCTGGCCTCTGTTGACAACAAAGCATCCAACCCTTCTTCTTTGTGGGAGAAATGTTGGGATTAAGTATCCATACTGCTGGTGGGAGAAGGGTCTGTAGAAGGACTCCATCTGGTAAAAAGACCCTCGTATCCACTGGCTGTGAGAGAGAACCATCCAAAAATGCAGGCCATGCATGATTGTGCCTTGTCCAGGAAATCAAAGGTCTAAAAAGCAAAAGGAAAGAAGCAAATTAATAACTTCATCCCCAAACGGAGACCCTTGAGAATTGGCTGCTTTATCCAATCCTTCTAGCTCCCCAAGCTTAAGATCGATACCCAACAACCATCCCTTCCATCTCTCAAACAAAAGCTCCTGTGAAGCAGGTCATCCTGTGGGCCCTGCCAAAATTGTTTCTGGGTCCTATTAACCCCCCTTTTTTTTTTCCTCATCAGCAGCAGACAAAACCCAGTGTTAGACCTGACAGCCTTAGGGTGGTCACCCCTAACTTTTTGCCTGCCTCCCTCCACCTTTTGGACACTGTTTTTGCTGGTTTTTAGACTCTGCGCACTTTACCACTGCTAACCAGTGCTAAAGTGCACATGCTCTCTCCCTTTAAACATGGTAACATTGGATCATGCCCAATTGGACTATTTAATTTACTTATAAGTCCCTAGTAGAAGGCACTATATGTGCCCAGGGCTTGTAGATTAAATGCTACTAGTGGGCCTGCAGCACTGATTGTGCCACCCACTTAAGTAGCCCCTAAACCTTGTCTCAGGCCTGCCATTGCAAGGCCTGTGTGTGCAGTTTCACTGCCAATTCGACTTGGCATTTAAAAGTACTTGCCAAGCCTAAAACTCCCCTTTTTCTACATATAAGTCACCTGTAAGGTGTGCCCTAGGTAACCCCTAGGGCAAGGTGCTGTGTGGGTAAAAGGCAGGACACGTACCTGTGTAGTTTACATGTCCTGGTAGTGTAAAACTCCTAAATTCATTTTTACACCACTGTGAGGCCTGCTCCCTTCATGGGCTAACATTGGGGCTGCCCTCATACATTGTTGGAGTGGTAGCTGCTGAACTGAAAGGAGTAGGAAGGTCATATTTAGTATGGCCAGAATGGTAATACAAAATCCTGCTGACTGGTGAAGTTGGATTTAATATTACTATTTTAGAAATGCCACTTTTAGAAAGTGAGCATTTCTCTGCACTTAAATCTTTCTGTGCCTTGCAATCCACGTCTGGCTTGGTTTAGTTGACAGCTCCTTGTGCATTCACTCAGACACACCCCAAACACAGGATACTCAGCCTCACTTGCATACATCTGCATTTTGAATGGGTCTTCCTGGGCTGGGAGGGTGGAGGGCCTGCTTTCACACAAAGGACTGTCACACCCCCTACTGGGACCCTGGCAGACAGGATTGAACTGAAAGGGGACCTGGTGCACTTCTAAGCCACTCTTTGAAGTCTCCCCCACTTCAAAGGCACATTTGGGTATAACATCAGGGCCTCTGCCCTACCACCTCAGACACTTTCTGTTGAAGAAACTTGTAACCAGAACCTGCATCCTGCCAAGAAGAACTGCCTGGCTGCCCAAAGGACTCACCTGACTGCTTTCTGTGAAGGACTGCTGCCTTGCTGTTGCCCTGCTGCCTTGCTGCTCCCTGGCTGTGGTGAAGAAGTGCTCTACAAGGGCTTGGATAGAGTTTGCCTCCTGTTCCCTGAAGTCTCAAAACCAAAAAGACTTCTCTCTTGCAACTGGACTCCTTGTGCTGCGAAAATTCGATGCACAGCTTGCCAGAAATGACGCACAACCTGTCCCACGGTGAAAAATTCACCTCATGCCGAACCGGAATGACGCCGCTCGACTTAGCAAGGAAAAGATCGACGCGGCGCCTGCAGTGCGACCGGACCTTCGACGCGCGGCCCACAAGATCAACGCAGAGCCGACCTGGGACAACGCAGCTTGACTTCCAGAGGAGAAATTGACGCGGCGCCTGCCGTGCGGGAGAAATTTTCCTGCATCGCCCACCAGAACGATGCAGAGCTTGTCACAAGCCCAGGATTCCACGCACAGACCCCGGGGTGTCTGAAAACCCCGCAACCCGAAGAGGATCCACGACCAAGCGCCAGAAATCACCGCCCAGCCGTTCCTGCGTGGAAACTAAACGACGCATCAACCGTGTGCGGCCCGAGAAATCAACGCACACCCCTTTGTTTCCCCGCTTCTCCTCCTCTGTGGCCCTTTGCGGGGATTTTTCATGCAAACCAGGTACTTTGTGCTTGAAAGAGACTTTCTTTGCTTTTAAAAGACTTAAGAAACTTTATATCACTTTTCAGTGATATCCTTACATTTTCTTATTGTATCTTTGATCGTTTTGACCTGCAAATATCCAGATAAATATTATATATTTTTCTAAACACTGTGTGGTGTATTTTCGTGGTGCTATATTGTGTTATTGTATGATTTATTGCACAAATACTTTACACATTGCCTTCTAAGTTAAGCCTGACTGCTCAGTGTCAAGCTACCAGAGGGTGGGCTCAGGATAATTTGGATTGTGTGCGACTTACCCTGCCTAGAGTGAGGGTCCTTGCCTGGACAGGGGATAACCTGACTGCCAACCAAAGAGCCCATTTCTAACACCCAGGGTATGCAATAATTCATCCAGGTATGAGGACCATGCCCTATCCACACCTTTCCTAGGGTACTTGCCACCTTTGCTTAAATGTTACAACTTTAGCATCCAGTCACAGAGTTATGACTGCTTTATCAGACATTATTTTCAATGACCATCTTATTTTCAACCTATTACCTAACTTTTTATCTTGGACTTAATATGTACATCAGTAAAAAGCTAAGGAGTACACTGCACTGAATCTGGATGCTGAGTGAGTTCAGGCTCAAACATGAGAGTACCTTTCTTGCTCAAAATGACAATATAGGCCTTATCCCCAGTTTTCATCTTTTGAAGGACATTAGTACCATCAGGAACATAATTGTAATTATTGTCATTGCCACAGGGCCTCTTACTTGCCTCCCTCATTACCCACAATAGGATTTTGCCAAATGGCACCTCTGTCATACCCATGAGGGGAAACAGTTTGTTTTTCTTCATTATTCTTTTTGTGCATGGGTATATAATTCCCCTTGCTGGGAACATATTCAGCCATCTGCCGGAATTATCGAGTATGTAATAAAATGCAGTACAGAATTTCCTATATCAGTGGCCACACTTCTAAATGATGAAATGGTCCCTTTCTGAGTACAATTATTAACATAATTGTGCAAAAATCCACAAAGTTTATCGGAAAAACCTCACCTTCCTCAATATTAACAATACAGGAAACCATTTTAATAAGTAAACAGGGAATTGAACCCCCACTAAATTTTCGTACCAACAAGTTATCTCAAGTATAGTAAAAGAAGTACTCACAAAAAAGTTGTGCCTTTAAATGGAATTCACATTTGTCCCTGCAGCTGATTGCATACAAATTTCCTAGACAAGATTCTGCCTTGCAACAAATAATAAAATGTATCTAACCATGAAATATAGACAAAATTCCCCAGTAGCCTTGCATTGCTACTGTGTAATTATTCACATGAAATAAACAAACCAACCACAGCGTGCTGAAAGAAAGTAAATATTTCACACCCAATCCTTAAAAGTAGGCTCAAAACAAAGTAACAATTTCACACAGAGCCTTGAAAGCAAGCATCTGAAATTGACCTAAACAAAATAAAATTCTCTTTTTTCACCAAACAGTTAATAATTAAATGTACATTAAATGATACTCCAGTGCTAGCAAACTACACTTTGTAATGCATTTATGTCTAGCAGCAAGAACAGAGGAAATTGTTCAAGGACTACTCAGATTTGTAGATGATGATGTCCTTTTTAGGGTCTAGTGTGCAAGCGCTCTGGCCTCTGTTGTAATCTCTCTGTGGGCTTTTAACCACACCCACCGCATGCCCATCACTTTTGTTAGTTCGTGGGCTTGCCTTTTAAAGTTCACTTGATTTCATTAGTGAAAGACATGCACACGTCATGCCTTTTCTGGTGTTTAGCCCTACTCGAGCGCACCGCCCAACTACTGAAAACATACAAGGCTACATGTTTTCAGCATGATTTCTGGACTATTTTTTCTTTTTATTTATTGAGTGCAATGGTCACTACAGGCAACTGCTCTTTTCTGAGAAGGTAAAATCAGAGAGTTCTTAACATACAGGCATGTGTAGCAAACTATTCTTTCAGGCGCTAATTGAAACTGTAGCGCCTACCCCAGACCTTGGCATTTGGAGACATGCTCACTGAAGCGAAGCAGTTTACCTGATAGGGAGATGGACATCTATGCAAGATCTTACATCTGTAGTTTTGGTGCCAGAGTTTTGAAACTCACTGTATGTGTGTCTAGTTATCTGTTTCCAGGCGCATTGTGTTCCACTGTATTCAGAAACAAAAGACAAGCATCTACAAGGTTCTTTTATCCCTTAGCATTGAGTATGGAACACCGTATCTTATCTAAGAAAAACACTGTTATTGTCACTACTTCGACTGCCTCTGCACACAGATTCACATCTGGGGAAGTATCATAATGGGAAGAGTGTCTGTTTTTTCTGTGTAATGTTCAAATAGAAAACTCAAAATTCTTCAAAGTTAATGCATGAATTTTAGACAGTACAAGTCGCAAACAGAGAGAGGCAGTCTTTGCTCACTGTTTCCTATTTGCTGTCTTTAAAGGTATGCAATATCTCGAGTTATGTGTTTGAATTTTAGGCCGCTGCACACAAACAGGTGCTCAGCCTATCGTGATACGGCCCAGTGATGATGGACGGGCAGGTGGGCTACAAGCTTAAACTGGAATCACCAGACACGGTGACGCAAATGATCTTTTATACATTGTTCTGCTAGAACAGGATAAATCGTGGGATTTCACGTCCACTTCATCAGATGAAATTCTGTAAAATAATATGAGAATTTCCCAAAGAAAATGAGACCTTCCTGAAATGGTTTCATGGACATGGATCGTAGCCTCGCTGCGATCCACAGCCAGGAAACCCAACCAGACACCCGAGGCATATATATATATATATATATATATATATATATCTCCCAAAAACGAAAAGCCCAGGCACCAGTCCATGTTAAAATCCAAGCATTTAATAGCAATTCTGAGCAGCAAGACACAAAATCCTGACGCGTTTCGGCAACAGCTTGCTTTTACAGTTGCTGCCCAGCATGATAACATCTATACAAGGAATACATGAAAAGTAAGAGGAGAGGCACACTGTCTCCCTCCTATCCCTTGCTCACCTCCATCGTAATATATTTCTCGGACAAATGCCTTGTTTGCATGAAGGTGAGCGGGTCGGGCCCCTTCCATAAAACTATCATTGTCACCTCCTGCTCCGTAGGGGGCCACAGACCCTGCAGGGCGGCCTGGGATACTGGGGCGAAGCATCCCACAGAAAATATCTCCCAAAAACGAAAAGCCCAGGCACCAGTCCATGT